>NC_084541.1:14531184-15813684 GCF_024500275.1 Phycodurus eques | reverse complement strand
GACGGCCAATAGCAAGGCACATACTGTAGAGTAATTCCAAGCACATCCATGGTTTGCGTTCCACAAATTCACATACTCAAGTTTTCAGGAGGAACCTATCCTCTGGTACTGGCTGTAAAACTCTATGATTTGTGATGGTTATGCAACGGCCGAAAAACCACAACTGATTCTTCCGCATGTCCATGCCAAAACAGTCGAGGTAGTTTTTCTTTTAAAATTTGGGGTGTAACACAATCAAATCATCTGCATGCCATACATTTTTAAGGCTAATGTTTGTTGTAAGATGAGTTTTAAATGATAAACTGTTTTGGGATCGTAGTTTGTGGTATATATTTACAGTTTAAACTATTAATTTCACCAATTATAAACATTTTTGATGTTTATAATTGGGTGATGCCACCCAACATTTTTGGGTGGCATCATTACAAGATCAAAAAAGTATTATAATACTACAGTATATAGGCGTGATGCACACTTGTTTTCGCTTACCTTTTAAGGAGGGCAATTTCCAGATGACGAGGCGCTTCCATTCATCTCCCAGGTGATACATGAGGTTTTCCCTCTGCACCGTCAACTCCGAGCTGAGCGCACTGATCAGAGGGAGCTGCGTCGCCTTCCAGCCTTTGAGGGACTCCACGCTCGCCCTCGCCTGACAGAAGCGAGAGAGACTTTGACCAGTGTCTTATGTTGCAATATGTACACCCATCAACCAGATCATTAGACACACATGCACACTCTTAAGCGATCCAGCGCAGAATCCATCCATGTTCTATACTGCTTAACCTGTTCAGGGTCGTCAGGAGCTGGAGCTGGGCACGTATATAGGACACGCAACCTTTCACACCGTCACAGTTTTATCCTATAAACGTCATCTTATTTACACTTGTATGAAATGAAGAATATTTAACATTTCCTGTACAGTTCACATATTTAGGATGCCGATAGTTTTGAGCCTGGAACGAATTAACTCACTTTACATTATTTCCACTGGGAAAACCAGCCGACACGTACCTACTACAGTTACATTTATGACAGCGTTGATCAAAATATTTTCTTCTTGAAAAAAGCAATTTTGATATGAAAATCTTGTAGTGGACCACATTAGATTATGCAAGTGTACCTAATAGACAGTGAAGAGTTTAGTTGTACAGTATTACATACCTTTTCCAGCTGGTTAGCAGCATCAACATACTTCTTCTCCTGAAGGGCTTTGTTGAATTCCTCCATTGCATTGTGAAACTAAGAGACAGAGACATTACGATTGTCAGTAACAAGTGGATTCTTCTTGTTTTGTGGCAAAGGGCTAGTCCATTTTCTATAGCGCTTGTTGTTATTAGGGTTTGGTGAGCTGGAGCCTATCCCAGCTGACTTTGGGCAAAAGGTGAGGTTACACCCTGGATTGGTCGGCACCGGACTATACATTTTGTTCTGCTGTGCACGTTAATGACAAAGTGAGTAGCGAAACACAAATGCCTTGTTAGACCAGAATGCCTTACTAGTAGGGATCGGGGGGGGGGGACACTCAGCTAAAATGACTTCAAAAATAGGTCGACACAAAATTTTTGCCTCCAATTATGAAGTATGAATGAGTGAGCTGAATGGTAGGTAGTATTTGACCTAAAACGGTAAACACTAGCACGCTAATGCTATTTGTGATTGCTAACCGTTTAGCATTTTGCTGTCTCAAATTCTCTACATCAAATTTACACCATACACTCAGTGCTAACATATGCAGTTTAAGGATTGAAGTCCCTCCCTCATCAATGAGAATAAAATGCACATTAGTACCAATAGTGGGGGGTGCGGCGATGATTATTCAATCAATAATCAATAGGAAAATCGATTCTAAAAAGATTCGATTGTGACAGCCCTAGTTATTGGAGTGTTTTACGTTATGTTTTTTGTCAACGTTACGCATATTGATCTAAGCATGCTACTTGCGCTACTGGAAGCAGTACGCTTTTGTCTTTGCGAATAAGCGCATACAGTAATACAGAAAGTGATACATTCCGTGAAAATGTTGCTATCTTATCAATATTCTTGAGATCATTTGTATTCATTTGATTCTTGTTACTATTTAGCCTATGTTTGAGTTGACATCCCAATCTGTATTTAGGTATTCTTTTCATCCACTCTTAAGTGTGAATTTTCTTCTTTACTGTGGTTCTTTGTGATTATATTTTAAAAGAAAATTGTTCTTTTCCTCCTCCTAATATACAGGTATTTGTTTTGTTTTTTTCAAAACAGGTGTCATGTTTTCTTTTATTCAAATATTTGAATATATGTAAAAACGGAAATGACATCAATTTCAATTCATATTTTTGTTGTTTTAAATGAAAATTATTATTATTTATTTATTTAAATATTACTGGATATCACTATCACATGTGCCCTGACCGACCTAAAAAAAAATAGACCTTAAACTCATTGAAAATGTATTTGCGGCCCTTGAGGATTTTGTATTTGAGTACACCTGCTGTCGACCACCGGTGGTGCCCATGGTTGGGAATATTCAACAACATTTTGCAAAGTTGAGAGAACGTCCCGCATACCTCTTTTAGGTGTCCAAGCATGGTGGTGATGATTGTGTTTTTCTCCAGCTGCTCCTTGTACTTTGTATACTCGGCTACAGCCACGTGGATATTTAGTTGAACCTGTTTTTAAAAACACTGACAACGTTAGACTGAGATTAGCAGTATTTTTCAATCTTTTAACCCAATTTTAGATGTACCTCATTCTCAATAAAATTTTTAAGGGTGTCCATTTCTTTGGAGACTTCGTCGACCTGCACCATGAGGTCCTCGGATGCTTGTAGACTCGGCAAGAAGTCACTAAAACGGTTGTTTATCATAGCACACACTTCTTCCTATAATACAGTGGAAAAGTGTACATATTGATTGCAATAGCATAAAATAAAAAGAAGCCAAAATCCTTTAGGCACAACATCAAAATCTCTTATTTATCATGCTTATTCTGTTCTCAGTTGTGTCATTGGTGTTCCTATGTTGAATGATGATCAGATGACCAAATTAAGATGTTGCTCTGAATCTGTTAAGATTTAATTATTTAAAGATTTTTGCAAAAAAAAAAAAAAAAAAAAAAAAGTATTATTCTCATCTATGATCATGTTTCAAGAAATCTACACCTCGGAAACTTCCAACAATTGTTTAAGAAAGCGTCTTCACTTTCCAAGTAGTGCCAGTGGGGTGTTTGTATTTTCTGTCACTTGATGAGCACTTTGTGAAATTTTACAAAAATGCATTTTTGCTTTTTTAGGCTGATTGGAATAATTTTGTAATAGCCTTGTGACTGGTGGTATTTTACATTGTACTGTATATCTAGATTGTTTTTGTTTCTTAACTTTAACTGTATATCTTCTATGAACCGTATGAACTAAAAATTTCAAGCCCTGTGTGCACTGTAGTCAAGGCACAATCTGCACCAGTCAACATATAAATTTAAAAAATATATATTGGGTTTCTACGCATGAGAGCACTGACTTTAGAAACTAATAATAGTTTTAATACACATTTGTACATACTGTTGAGATAAAGTTGTACCGTGTAATGGAACTGGGGCCACGTAAACTGGACAGAGTAAACAGAACACAAACTTTCCCAAATTAGCTAATCATTGTACATAAGATATGCATTTATAATGTATGGTTGAATGGTCATAATATTTATAGTCAGACAGGAACATATTTTTTTTTAACGTGAGACTTATCAGTTAATACTCAACCAAACTTTCAGCAATTTAGCATCACGTTAGCTAATGCTAGGCTAGCGCGGGGCTTTACCTTGGTATCGTCTATCTTGCGCGACATTTTGCTGATTTTACTGGACAGGTCCTCTTTCTCCAGTTTGCCAGAGCTGGCGAGGACTTCGGTGACAAACGACGACATTCCGTGACGCAAGGTTATATGGATAGATATGTTACTGGATTTATTTGTATTTATTTATTTATTTTTATAACCAAAACGAGTCAGCACGGCGCGCGCCAGGCGTTTTGATTGGCTACGCTGCAAGAAGAAACCCCGCCCCTTTCCTACTCTTCTTTGTCTCTCATTAGAGTGCAACGTTGACCACGTCCGCCTCCAAGCGTCAGATTAAGAATTTGGGCTTTTTATGATTAATTAAGAATCACAGATGGACTTTACTCTTCATATCCACGTTTAACGTGATTTAAAATAATATAATAACAAACCATATGATAATTAACTAAGCGGGGTTCATATATATTATTGTAAGGGATTTGTGCTAGAGAGTTACTGCACGTCTTTTTTTTTGTATTATTGCAAAGGATAAATCAGAATCCGAGGACAGTGGTGTCATTTGCAAACTTCAGGAGTTTGACAGCCGGGTGCGTCGAGGTGCAGCCGTTCGTGTAGAGAGAGAGGAGCAGCGGGGGGAGGACACAACCGGTGCTGATGCTGCGTGTGGATGAGGTGGCCTCCCCCAGCCTCACCTGCTGTGTCCTGCCCATCAAAAAGAACTGAACTGGAGAAGCTTGGAGGAAAGGAGTTCAGGGATGATGGTGTTGAACGCTGAACTGAAGTCCACGAACAGGATCCTCGCGTAGGTCCCCGCACTGTCGAGGTGTTCAAGGATGAAGTGCAGTCCCATGTTGACTGCATCATCGTTTACAATTCAAGTGGTACAGATTGCAATATTTAACTAATATGAAGGTCATGTACGACAATAAATACAAATAGAACGGTCATTCAACCAAAGATTAACAAATACAGAAATGTCAGGAAGATAAATAGGAATAAATAAATAAAAACAAGGATAGAAAAAGGCTATGCTACATACAGTATCATGCTCGGGGCGCAGTTACTGTGCATTTTCTTTTTTTGGGTGTTGTTACTGCACGTCTAAATTGAATGTAATTAAAATTTAATACTATTATTAATATATAATTACATTTTCATTCCCATTATTATAATTCATTTGTATTAATAAAATCCTTTAATGGTGTATTTATTCAATCTTTTTTTTTTTTTTTTTTTTACAAATTATTTTGGCACACTTAGTCCTCCATATATTACCTGTATAGTACATAATCAAGCGTGGATAAATACCCCCCAGTTTATTGTAAAGTGAGTGTATTAAACGGTGATCGATAGGTGGCGGTGGCGGTTGTGACCTGCAGTTAAAACAAACCAGAAGAAGACCGAGTTCTCGTCTCTATGGAAACTCCAGATAGCTCCTAGCTTTGAGTTTTTACCACCGAGGTTAATCATTTGTTTTCAGGCATTAAATTGTTCTTATATCATTTTGTGAGGAAGAGTTAGCCAGTTAACTGACTTACCTAGCTAAAATGTAGAAGAAACGACATATCTGTGTGGCCCGGTGCTCAGGAAAAGCGGCTGCTAACGAAGCATATCGCTAGCAAAGTGCTGATCTTTACTATCTAGTAATCCGTCATGTCAGACTGGTGTAGCAGTGACACCGGGGAGGCTGTCTACCGGTCTCTTGATGCTATTAAAAACCTGAGAATAAGGTTAGCATTAATGTTTGCTCATTTTTCATTTTAATGTTAAATTGTTTGTTTTGCAATCGTCGTCCGTATAATCCGGATTCGCATTAGTATACGATACTCACAAAACGTTAGTGACATTGGAATAACAGCATGAACTCAAAATGCACATTTTCACAGGTGAGCTTCATTTGACCTTCTCTAAGTTTTTCAATGCATTTGTCCAACTGTTCAATGTTTCAGTACTTTTTGCACAACTTGCTGTTCTCTAAGAAGACAGAACGGCAAAATGAACAGGTCTTCATCATGCTGTTTAGATGTTGACATCATGAGAACAATACGACACCAAACAATTGATCAGCAGTACCTCAAACAGTATGTTCGAAGGGGGAAGTGGCCACAGAGCTTTAAGTGTCAAGAGTGTCATTCGCAGGTTGCAACAGAGAGACTGGAAGACCCACAGAAAGGAGGCGGTCTAAAAATCTAACAGAATTCTGAAGAGAAGATGACATGACTGGAAATAGTTGGGCTGCTTGAGATTTTATGTAGAAGATCCGCCTTCCAGCAACGGCATATAGTAAATTCGAGAACAGGACGTTTTGCAAAAACTACTGAAAATATTGAACACTTGGACATACATGTTCAAAAGTTTAGAGAAGGTCAAATTAAGTTCACCTATAAAAGTTATAATGCATTTTAGGTTCATCCTGAAATTTTCCACGAAAGACAAATATCCCAAACTTTTTGTGAGTATGATGGCACCTTGAGATACGAGCGAGTTTGACTATTGTGCAAATGGCGAGCTCATTGAGTGCTGGTTTTTCATTTTTGTTTTTATTTTGGTCACAGAATGAATTAAACTCAAGGCACTTATGTACTTTAATGTGATGTTTATGTATGTATGTCTAATTAAAGGCTGTCCTTTGAGAGGGTGACCACCACGGCGACTCTGTCCCAGCAACTCCAGCAACAAGTTCTGTCCCAGCATGATGGTGGACTCATTGAACTAGTACCCCTCACCTCGCAAGCCCAGCCTGGTGAAGAGATTTTATTATTTTTTTTATGCATGTGTGGTGACCACAGAATTCTTCTTATAGACAGCATCCTGACATGTTTTTGTCACCAGGCGATAACAAGGAGGACGTCATTGTTGGCTGGCAGGAGAAGCTTTTCAGTCAGGTAAGACCTCCCCTTTACAATGCAAACGACCTCATGGATATGAGTTTATCTTACGTGTTCATCCGCAGTATGAAATGGAGCTGTTCCAAAACGAGGCTGCGTGTCAGAGCCCGCTAGACCGGCAGTACCACAAAGAGGTCACGGCCCTGACCAAGGCCAAGGGCCGGAAAAACCGCAGGATTTTCACCTACACTGATTACGATCGCTACACCAACTGTCATCCGCTCCAGCAATTGGTTTGCTTTCAACAACTTTTTAATGAAGTACTACTTAAAAAAACACATCTTGGGTTGGCCTCTGATAGGGAGCGGTAAATGTCTCATGATCCATGAGGCCTGATGTCCTTTTGCAAAGAAAACTTTTTGATATTTATACATTTTTAAATCATCTTGAAAGTGTGTATACATTGTTTGGTGAAATTTCAGACCAGTTACACAAAATAAATGTGAAAAACAAATAAAAAAATACTGTGTAAAAGACAGGTGTAATCTGGTCAGTATAGTATGGGTAGTGTTTTTATGTTTCCACCATTAATGAAACATTCAGTTTACAAAACCTAATGAAAACTGCATATCACCCTTCGCTTTCATATTAAGTCCAACAAAACCTGATTAAAAAAACTAATTAAATCCAGCACGCTAATAGGTGTAATTTTTGGGAATTTTGCTTTTTACTTCACCTTGAAAGCAGAAGGGCAGCGATTTACTCAACACAACCCAGACGAAACCCACCTTCCTGGCTGAAAGGATGGCCACCGTGCGACACCGAAGGCAGGACAGGCGAACCATGTGGGTGTGAAGTTCCGCCTCACGTCCCTCCACGAAGACGTTACTTCAGCGTATGTGTGAAGATGGATTTGTTGTTTTCTCGCAGGGACTCCAGTTTCCCCAAGACCAAGATCGTCAACTGGGAACCCAGCGATGAGTTCAAGAGGAACAGTCACGAGGTGAACAACATCATGCAGACAATGCACATCATGGGAGACCTTGGCCCTCCTGGAAGGTAAGACCAGCCACACTCACACTTACACATGCACCTTTTCGGCTCATTTTTCCTGCATTTCACCAGCAAATAGAAGCAAAACGAGAACTTGAGAAGATTGTAAAGTATAGGTGATCTTCCTAATGTTCGTTAGAATATCGTGGAGAAGTTAATTGATATAAGGCATTTATTTTTGACAAATGCATGCAGTGAATTTAGAACACTGATGTCAGTTTTTTTTTTCCCCCCCTAATCCAGATCTGCTAATTTTGCTAGCAATTTAAATTCAACTTGGAAAATCTTGTTTCCCATTTATACATGTTCATCTAGAACTAAAAGTAGCTTCGGCCGTGTAGGCTAGGGTCTTCGTCAATTATGGTTTGCATTCTCTTAATATACTTTTCTTTCAGGTTGGGCCAGAAGGAGAACGAATGTTTGTTGTTCACCGTAAAAACAGACGGCAATGGCACCATCATCGTAAAACCTGACTTCAACAAGGGCAAAGAACCCTATAGGTAAGTTCACCGAAGACACACCAACTGTAACATTTGAAACATAGTGTTAAAACCCATTCTTTTTGTTCTGTTCGTTGCAGGATAACAACCATTGGGACCAACAAAGAAATTTGGCATCTCACAATCGAGAATGTATCGGCAACCATGAAATCAGAGGAAAAGGAAAGGGAGCAGCACTTATACAAAGATGTGAGGACACATTTTTTTTCTCCAGAATATGTTAGGAGATAACTGAACATTACCGTTGCTGTATATAATGATGTTAACTCACTCATTTTACTTTGTTTGTATACGTAGCTCTATGTGAGGCACAAGGAGTTCCCAAACAGCCTCGTCGGACAGGACTTTGAAATGGTACGTCATTTGAAATATGTACAGGATCAGCAGTTATAGAAAATGGATGGATGTTTCTCTATAGAAGTCTGACCAGCTCTCCAAAACCAGCAGTGGTTGATTTTGCATCAGTGTGAGGGAGTGCCCCACCAGATCCAGGAGATGGTGCTGTGGTGAAGAAAAACTTGGTTTCTCTATAGCTGAGTGATGCTTTTGTAAAATTAAGGTCCTCCATTTATCGGCGTAAGAATTTACTTTTTTTTTTTTTCTCCATCTTTCTTTATTTTGACTGACTTCCTTTCCAATTTTTCTTTTTCTAAATTCTTTCTTGGAACAAACGGCAGTTTAAAAAAACAAAAAGGGTGACTTGACCAATTCTGTTGTATTATTACTATTTGGGTCACTGAAAAAAAAATAAATAAATACACTACAACTGTATGACATTCAAGGTGGAATCTGATAAGAATAAAGTTGCATGTAAAAAAAAAAAAAAGTTATTTTTTAGATAAAAAGTTGTATATATTTTTTTAATAATGTCACAAAATTATGAGAATAGTCGTATTTTGATTATATCAGAGGAGAAACTTGTTGCCTGCCTAACGATGGGCAATGATCTTGACTTTTTAAATTTTTTAAATATTCTCGTAAAAATACATCATCTTTTTCTTTTCATTGTAGCTCTATACTCCTTCTTAGTATTTACCTGAAGTTAGGAGGTTTTGTAATGATTCAAGTAATTTTTTTGCCATTGGAGAAGAAAATAGACGCCCGATCAGCGGAATAAAATGGAAGGGTTTTTACATAAAGATGCCGATGTCACTTGAGCTAAATCTTGATACATTAAAAGACAAGCTTAACCATGAAACTTTCTGATGTTAGTGTTCTCTCGTAGCCTCCTGCAGGTGTTCTGCGCTACCTGATGAACGGAGAGATTGGTGAGGAAGGCTCAGCTCATTGTTGATTGTTTGAGTTTCTAAATTGTCTGCATTTAAAATTTAACTCCCTGTCTTTCTCCCCCATGTGTGTCCAGTCTCTGCCAAGGGCTTTGAGTATGATAATTTATATGTTCAATTCATAATGGAGCTGCCAAACAGTAAGTTGCCATCACTTTTTACACTGACGTCCTGACACAAGGCCTTGAAAATAACTGTTTATGTCTTGTGAACTAGACTGGTCCAGCTTGCCAATGCAGTCCCACTCTGGCGTCACTCACAGCTCTCGGACCAAATCATTAGGGAAGGTGCGTATTAAATTAACACATTCACTGCCATTGACGGCTTTAGAAGTCAAATATCGACGTTAACTGGGAAGCCTGGCAGTGAATGAGTTAACAAGCGATTGGACGAATTTCAGCACAGCGGAGACGGTGACATTTTGTTGCCAACAGGATAATGTGGCGTACTTCTGCTACCCCTTCACCTTTGAGGCTTTCTATATGAGTGAAAATGAGAACGAGGGTTAGTGCCGGGACACGTTTTGGTGCATGCGTGGGATTTTACAATGAAGCAACTAAATGGCATTTCCTGTCTTTGCAGAATCAGTTCCCCAATGGCCGGTGTTGTATTTTCAGGTTCTCTCACTGGACTCGTGGCAACGATATCGAACCGAAGGCTATGGGTACCTGCTCTTTCCCTTCACGCCTGGTACGCCTATACCTTCAGTGTGGACTAATGAATGATATTATTTGTCAAAGGGTTGTTGAAACTGTAATTTACAAGCCACTAGGAAGAGCGACTCCACCATAATATTGCTTTCAGCCACTTGTATACGGCGTTCCCACACACACTCTTGATGTCTTGGAAATATGTTGACATGAGGAATCTTGTAATGTAACAGAGCACAAATACTTTTGCTACTGTACTTAAGTAGAATTTTATCGTATCTGTAGTTTACTTCACATCACTGATGGTGTCATGCTAGGGTGGGCAACTAATTTTCCATGAGAAACTTAAACGGTCATTGAGGGCCTGTGTTCCATATAAATTAATGTTTAGTAATGTAAAGATGCTAATTGTGTAAATATGGTATTGTTGTGATTGTGAAATTTAAAAATATATATATTTGGGTTGGCGGGATCACTAATGGAATACATAAGAAAATTCACGGTTGTCTATTTTATAGACCCAAAACTTTTTATAAATAATAAGCAGTCATAACTCATTCAAGTGTAAGGGTATTGGGATGTAAAATGCTAAAATGTGATAGCTGGGGAGATAGTTTGCTGGATAGCTAGAAATGAATGATGCTCTATCAGACTACAAGTTATAATCCTTTAATAATAAGATATTTAGATAAATGTATATAAATGTAGGCATCACGGCAGCAATATTCACACAATATGCATTAACGCATGTACATGGTACATTCAAGTTTGTCCGGTAAATTCAATCTGAGATGTGTAATATTTGTAATAATATAAACGTCGTATGTGCTCTGCAGGTAAACACACGCTGGCGTGTCACACGTGGAGACCGCTTCAGATGGGCACAGTTTCGGCACTAAGGCGCTTCTTCATCGGAGGTTCCCCGGAACTGGAGGACCACAGCTACGTGAGGATTCCAGGACATTTCAAGGTAGGCTCAAAAAAATTATTACGTGGACAAGTTATGCATATTGCAAAACAAGATGATTTTCTTTTATGTCTGCAGGGAGAGAGGCTAAGTCGCTTTGGGTTTAGTACCGAAACCTCAGGAAGTGTGACTTTTAATCTTCACTGCATCCAGCAATCCAGGTAAGTGCTTAGTTTACAGAGTTCTGAAAGAAGCTTTTCTTTATCAGTTTGCTATATTGTATCCTTTAGGGCTTTTGTGGATTCCACAACATCGAGGAGAAGGAGGCAGCACAATTTCGACCAGGCCCAAGGATTTAATCATCATGATACTCTCTCAAGCACCATGGGTAAGCAGAGTACTTTTATCAGTGTAACTGCAAAAATGTATTGCCACAATGCAATACTATAATATGCAACATTTTGATGATGTGGATATGTGATTCCACCAGAGGCGTTTCAACGGGCCAGAAGAAAAATGCAAGAAGTCCGAGAAAGTCTTCCCATAGACCTCATTGCCTCCGTCTCCCAAATCCAAATATGATCATCTGATAATTAAACAATTCTAAAAATGATATAGGGCTCTTATTTTGAACAGAGAGTAGAAAGTCATACACTTTACAGTACTGCGTTTGCAGTTACATTTTTAAATGTATATGCTTTTGTATATGTTAAATATGAAAGAGGATGATTAAAAAATACTTTGCACTGCACATTGGTTTGACTTTCTTTTTGTGCTCACCCTTACATTTAATTTCTCACAAATTACTTTTTATTCACAATAGGCGAATAAAGTAGATTTTTAGCTTTTTAAGGACCACACCTTTGGATTTATACTGGTATTTTACATTCTAATTGATGGGTAGTTGAACTAGTAAAATGTTTCTGATATTTATGATATAGACTTCGAATTTATGAATCTTTTAGTAGGAACTAAACCTACCCATGTTAATGTATCATAAAACAGGGTCAATCAGGCCTTTCATCCATGCCATGATGCATTCAAAAACCGTGGGAAAGTAGCTTTTCTTAAACGTCATGCCTGTTCAGACCACCGGAATATCACAAGGCTAGGCTTATTTTCGCATCTTAACATACAAAAACAATCAAAATATAAATTAAGGCCGGATTAAGATCCTCAATTGTATTCAATGTAGTGATTTTGGAGCGCTACTTCTCGCATTCTATTGCAGTCCAGCACAACAGGAAAATGGTCCATGAACGTTTCATCCATTACAGATTCTCCATCTTCCCCCGACTGGGCAAGGGACCAACCTTCGTCCTGCACCAACCAAACGATTTCAGCTAGTCTGTACACTCAATTCGGTATGTAGATGGTGTCACTTTGTCACGATGCGCACAACATTACTGTTGTATTTGTTTAGTTTTTTTCTACGTCCGTGAACGTAGTCGTGACCAAGCTATGCTGTCTTATCAACCGCAATGGAAACTGGGCCGAGTCTGTCGTTACTGTTTTGGTGGCATATTCATGTTTTAATAACGGTATCAATAACACCGACGATATAAATGACTTTTTTTTTAAATCACAATTTGATTGTTTAGTATTGCCAGACGGGAGAATTCGATTAGCATACGACCAGCTAGTTAGCCAGTTAGCATTAGCGAACATCTGGGTGAGCTTTTCAGGCGAGCTTTGACTAAACCTCATCACATCCACATACGCACTATTAGCTGATTTGGCATACTCTTAAAGATAAACGAATACATAACGACAAACTAAGCGTCAGTGTGAAAGACTTGAAGATGCTACGTCGATAGAAAATAGGCGGAACGAGCTCTGTAGTCTCTCTGGACAGTTCATTAGGTACACCAAATGAGATTGGAATACAAGAGCTGGGTCTAAAATTTTGCCGTTATAGCACAGGTGACAGAAGTTCTCACATTCTGTGCTTAAGTAGAAGTACGGATACATGTGTTAAAAAAAGAAAGAATGGGAAAAGTAAAAGTACTGATTTAACTTGATTTACATAGTAAAAGAGCACAGACTGAAAAGTAGAAAAGTCAATGTACATTTTTACTGTCAATTGTAAACGATACCAATTTTGATAATTTAGCACAATGAAAAGACACTTAACTTCTACAGTGCTCTTACTGAGACGGGAGAAAAAAGCTGGAAGGCTCAGGCTGCTAGTCTATCAAAACAACATCTGCATACAGCTTTGCTAATGTTGGGAACTATCCATCCATCAATTTTCTGAGCCGCTTCTCCTCACTAGGGTCGCGGGCGTGCTGGACCCTATCCCAGCTGTCATCGGGCAGGAGGCGGGGTACACCCTGAACTGGTTGCCAGCCAATCGCAGGGCACATACAAACAAACAACCATTCGCACTCACAGTCACACCTACGGGCAATTTAGAGTCTCCAATTAATGCATGTTTTTGGGATGTGGGAGGAAACCCACGCAGGCACGGGGAGAACATGCAAACTCCCCACAGGCGGGGCCGGGGATTGAACCCGGGTCAATCAACTCAGAACTGTGAGGCTGACGCTCTAACCAGTCGGCCACCGTGCCGCCCTGTTGGGAGCTAACTAACCAAAAATGCTAAAGGTAAAAGAAAATACACCTTTCATGCATATGTTTTTTTCAGATTAGATGGAAAATTCTTTAACGCCAGTAGCTAATGTTTTTAGGCTGGCATAGAGCCTCACAAATAATTATTGGAGCAGACAATAATAAAAAAACATTATCTTAAATTAAATTAGGCTGTGGAATATCTTGCTTCCCCGAATCTGTTGCGTCATTGGCGTTCATGTTACTCTCTTGTCCTATGAGTCCCCAAGATCTCAACTGCAATTAACGTCACTGCTCTCTACATTTTTTTTCCTTTTTTTTATGTTGTCGTCATCCGCAGAGGTGGAAAAATTTAACTAGTAAGGAGCAGAAAGTACATTTATCTGTTGACAAATGTAGGGATTAAAAGGGAGCGTGATTGCAACATATATGAACAACAGTTGAAGGGAACCTCCAGACCTCATCTATAACCGCTTCATACAACAAAGCTATGTATGAATGGATGTTTTATCTCTTTTTTTTTTTTTTTTTTTTTTTTTTTTTTTTTTTTTTGTTTTTGTAGTGTTTTTTGTGACAGTGGTCTCTTGGAAAAGTAATTTTGGCCCTCTGTATGTCACACATATATTGAGGACGGACAGTAAATGCTACCATACCATTAAAAGTCATCAGAAAATTAAATACTCAAAGTAAAAATACTGAAAAATTAATTCTACTTAAGTACAGTAACAAAGTATTTGTCCTCATTTGCTATACAGAGTGACTTTCGACTGAATAGATGAGATCGAGCGAGTGTATTTGTAAGCAAGGAATCCCCAGAGCAGCTTTTGCCAGTGGTGTTGAATGTTCTGTTGTTCTTCTGCAGACTACACGAACCACAATCATGACGGACTCCAAATATTTTACAACAAACAAAAAAGGTGAGTACAAAAGTAACGCAAAACCCATTGTGTGTGTGAAAGCGTTATTTGAAAACAATTTATTCACACCAACGGGAAGTCAATTTGAAATGGACCTAATTTGTGCTCTTGCAGGGGAGATCTTCGAGCTGAAGGCCGAGCTGAACAATGAGAAGAAGGAGAAGCGAAAGGAGGCTGTCAAGAAAGTCATTGCTGCAATGACAGTGGGCAAGGATGTCAGGTAACAACGTGTAATCAAACTCGGGTAACAACGTACAATCAAATTAGTCAACAGAGCTACAACTAGGGGTGGGGAATTAAGTGAGTTTATCAATTAATTATTATCAGCATTAACTACAGCCAGATTACCAAAAAAAAAAAAAGAAACAACAACACAATTAAAGCTTCAGGGATACATTTTGACCAAGTCTCTTTACAGCTCTTTGTTCCCAGATGTGGTCAACTGCATGCAGACCGACAACCTGGAGCTGAAGAAGTTGGTGTACCTCTACTTGATGAACTACGCCAAGAGCCAGCCGGACATGGCCATTATGGCCGTCAATAGCTTCGTCAAGGCAAGCTCACCCCCGTCGCTGTGCCTTAGCTGGGGACGCAGTATTATAGTCCACAGTCTCTACTTTGCTGCAGCGCTATGTTTTCTTGGCGTCCTCAGTCTGCGCTGAGATTAAATTAGTCCTCAAGAAATAAATACAGGAGAGCCTTGTTTTCAGCATGACTCAATCCAAATGGTGCTTTGAATGCAGCCTTTTTTTTTTTTTTTTTTTTTAATTTTATTAAATTAATTTTATTTAAAAAATATATATATATATTTTTATACAGTTTCCTGTGGTACTGTTTCGATATGTATAACTGACCATAATATCGTACTGACCATGATATCGTAGCATGTTGCGGTATTTGTTAGAATGTCTGCCTCACAGTTCTGAGGGTCCTTGTTCGAATCTCTGCTCAAGGACTTCCTGTCTGAAGTTCACGTATTCTCCCTTTGCTTCCTCCCACATTCCAAAAACATGCATGTGAGTTTAATTTGTTGAGAATCTAAATTGTCCTTAGGTGTAAGTGTGAGTGGTTGTTTGTTTCTGTCATCCAGTTCAGGGTCAGTCAGCTGGGATAGGCTCAAGCTAACGAGGACAGATGGATGGATGTGTAATATCACCACATATTGAGTACATTGAGTTGTACCAGATTCAACTTGAATTAATCCAATACATTTGAAATACTTTGATAGATCCTAATATTCCTTTTTGGCCACAGTGGGAATATCCCCGCTGATTACGATTCTCGTGCTGCCTTCTAGGACTGCGAGGACCCCAACCCGCTCATCCGGGCCTTGGCTGTCCGCACCATGGGCTGCATCCGGGTGGACAAGATCACAGAGTACCTGTGCGAGCCGCTGAGGAAATGCCTGAAGGACGAGGACCCATATGTGAGGAAGACGGCTGCGGTGTGCGTGGCCAAACTTCACGACATCAACGCCCAAATGGTGGAGGACCAGGGCTTCTTGGACTCGCTGAGGGATCTCATCGCTGACTCCAATCCCATGGTAGGTGACCTGCCCTCCGATGTCCACTTAAGACAAACAGATGCCTCCCTCAAATAGTTGAGAAAATGGTACTAAGTATAATTGTCTGTCTGAGTTAATTGAGGCTATTGTTCACACACGAACACTAAATATTAACAGCTGAGTATTTCCTCACGTCCCTTTGAGGTTGTTGCCAATGCGGTTGCCGCCCTGTCCGAGATCAGCGAGTCTCACCCCAACAGCAACCTGCTGGACCTCAACCCCCAGAACATTAACAAGCTGCTGACGGCCCTCAACGAGTGCACCGAGTGGGGCCAGATCTTCATCTTGGACTGTCTGTCCAACTACAACCCCAAAGATGAGCGTGAGGCCCAAAGGTAACTCGTTTTTCATCGCGGGCCACATCACTGTAGCTACTGTTCACCTCATAGCATCTTCAACATGATTTACAATATTTGTGATGCAAAGTTTAATGCGCTCTTCCAGTTACACGTGAACTCTCAATATCGCCACATTGCCGTCAATTGGCTGACAAGAAGTGTTCACAGATTTGGGGCACCCTGTATTTCACGGGAAAATAAACCACACAGAAAACTGATTCTGATTTTAACTTATTCTCTCAAATGTTTCTCTCCCTGCAAAGCATTTGCGAGCGCGTCACGCCGCGGCTGTCACATGCCAACTCCGCAGTGGTCCTGTCCGCCGTCAAGGTACTGATGAAGTTCTTGGAGCTGCTGCCAAAAGACTCAGACTACTACAACACCCTGCTGAAGAAGCTCTCACCGCCGCTCGTCACCTTGCTCTCCGGCGAGCCCGAAGTCCAGTACGTGGCGCTGAGGAACATCAACCTCATAGTCCAGAAAAGGTCCGTGTGTGGAACTTAACCTGCTTGTGAATAAAACAACAGTGTAAATTTGTTACACTTGAATCATGGGTTTTTGTGCAGGCCTGAGATCCTGAAGCAGGAAATCAAAGTGTTCTTCGTCAAATACAACGATCCTATATATGTGAAGCTGGAGAAACTGGACATCATGATCCGCTTGGCATCACAGGCAAACATTGCTCAGGTGTGTTACACAAAACATGCCTCAGAGGACCTTTTGTTACAAGTGTGCTTGTCCTCACTTTAAAAAATTACACTTGATAGTTGTATTGTTCATGTTTGGTGCTTTACAGGTCCTGGCTGAGTTGAAGGAGTACGCCACAGAGGTGGACGTTGACTTTGTCCGCAAGGCTGTGCGCGCCATTGGCCGCTGTGCCATTAAAGTGGAGGTATGACATAAGACATTACGTATTGCTTCAAATAATGGGTGGAAGCTTTTACTGTATCTACATTACTTTAGAGAGGACCAGGTATTTTTCCAATCACTAATACTTTTCAGCAGATGGTATCAGTTCTAGTAAAGATAAATACAGCCACCATAGAGAGGCACCACTTCGATTAGGTGATCGCGTAACTGAGGGAAGGCATTGAAAAATCTGATAATCGAGGGGAGACGTTAAATAAATAGAACTGAGGGGAGGCTGTTAATGATCGAATATAACTGAATGGTGTTAAATAATCAAATATAATTGAGAGTCCCCAATATAATTAAGAGGACAATCTAACACTGAAATCCACAATCACAGTCTCCATGCCAGTCCTCAGGATGAGACACACAGACAAATTTTGTAAAACTTTCACTATGGTGATGTCTTCCTGTCCTTGTTGTGAACCATCCCAGCAATCGGCGGAGCGCTGTGTCAGCACCCTGCTGGACCTCATCCAGACCAAAGTCAACTACGTGGTGCAGGAGGCCATTGTGGTCATCAGGGACATCTTCCGCAAGTACCCCAACAAGTATGTGTCTTTTCCCTCTCTAACAACAACAAATCTAAACGTCAATGAAGCTGTAATGTCCCAGTTGCTAGAGTGTCAGACTCCTGAGAGGCCCAACTTGTTCCAGGTACGAGAGCATCATTGCTACCCTGTGTGAGAATCTGGACTCTCTGGACGAGCCCGACGCTCGCGCCGCCATGATCTGGATCGTCGGCGAGTACGCCGAGAGGATCGACAATGCCGATGAGCTGCTTGAGAGCTTCCTTGAGGGCTTCCACGATGAGAGCACCCAGGTACGCTTTTGTCTTTCCTCTACTGTATGTGCTTTTCCGTCTCATGTTCACAAATCAGCACAGAAACAGTCAATTCCCGTTTGTCAGTTTTACTAAACACTTTGTCCCATAAACATGTTAAAAGTAGGATGTCGCCAGTCTTTGGAGAGGAAAATGTGGACATGAACAATGTGCGCGTTTGGTTTGCAGGTGCAGCTCACTCTGCTGACCGCCATCGTCAAGCTCTTCCTGAAGAAGCCGTCTGAGACTCAGGAGTTGGTGCAGCAGGTCCTCAGCCTGGCCACTCAGGTTAAAAACACTCCCAGGAGCTCTTTAATTTACAGTTTTTCCCTTTGCTTTCTCCTCCCCGTGACTGCACCAGGTCCTCAGTTTACAACGGTACCGACAACGGTTTTGAGGTTACAAATAGCAGCAATATAAGAATAGGTGGTCATGTTGCGCAAGAAGGGATGCACAGCTACCACCGTACTTAGACTATGACTACTTTTGATCTATATTTATGGCTTAGAAGCTTTCATTAGACAATTGTTTACTTTAATTGTGATTTTACTACTGCGGTAGGATAGGTTAGTGATGAAGACTCCAGCGCGTTCCAATTAAGGTACATACAAATTTGGGGTAGGTTGCCGTTGTGGGAAGGGAGCTGGACTCCCGCCTCCCCCGTATTTTACCACAACTTCTCTCCTGCACTAAATCCATTGGTTGACTCCGTCATCCTCTACAGGATTCCGACAACCCAGACTTGCGTGACAGAGGCTACATCTATTGGCGCCTGCTGTCCACAGACCCAGTGACCGCCAAGGAAGTGGTGCTGTCCGAGAAGCCCCTCATCTCCGAGGAGACGGATCTGATCGAGCCCACCCTGCTGGACGAGCTCATCTGCCACATTGGCTCTCTGGCGTCCGTCTATCACAAACCACCAAGTGCCTTTGTGGAGGGCAGCCACGGAATCCACCGCAAACACCTCCCTGTCCAGCATAGCAGGTGCAGACAGATTATCCGGGCACATACACTCACCGGTATACTTGCACATTTCTCTCACTCTCGTGTACCGCTTGACAGCATTGACACAGGGGAGAGTCCGGTGAGCGGCGGGCCAGTGGCCCCCATGGACCAGCCGCACGTCATCCCCAGCCAGGGCGATCTGCTGGGCGACCTTCTCAACTTAGACCTGGGCCCTCCTGTCAACGTGCCCCAGGTCTCCTCCATGCAGATGGGTGCTGTGGACCTTCTGGGAGGCGGTCTGGACAGCTTGGTGTGTTTTGACAACAACCTTTAAAAGCATAATAAATAGACTTTACACCAATTTTATCGGTATTGGCCGATATTTAGCATTTTATGGTGATCGGCTTTATTGTCATAATTTGCCGATCCGATCAATGACGTTTTATTTACTCCGCGTCACCGCATGCACAATATATTTTAATACAAAAGCCAGTTTATTTTTAGCCTTGTCGCGTGTCTTTTGACGTAAATATCTGACGCCCAATGAAGTTATTAAAAAATAATAAAAATATATGGGACAGACAACACGTCTGAGACAGGGAACACGTAATGCCCGGCTCAAACTACATGACAAATTTGCTCTTTCACGATTGCACTGTCAGACTACTGCAATAAAATCTTGTATTCCGATACCACCGTATCCCGTTTTTTACGATCATTGGGCTTTATCTCGTCAACTCAAATGCGACGGGATACACTCGTTACCGTATTATAAGGACAAAATGGGGGGGAAACGTGTGTTGGTGGTCACCGGTGCTCAGGACAGGAGAGGACGTTCGTTTAAGGCTTGCTTGAGGTATGTTCACATACTTTTAATACGATACGGCTCACAAGCAGGCACTAAAATGCTATGTAGCCTAGCAAGCTACTGCTAGCACAAACTGTTGGACGTAAACATGCCGCCGTTCTGTCGAATCATGCTCTAAATGTTCGGTGTGGGAGAAGTAATTTAATTAAAAATAAAGTAATTTAATTAAAGTAAGTTAGCACCCATTATTTCTGTCATGTAATGTTGGTTTCACCTGACTGATTAGAATACATGATTTGACTAGAGCAGTGAGTTACAACCTTTATGGAGACAAGGAACATATTTTACAATTGAAAAATCTCACGGAACACCAACAAACAAAAATGTCACAAAAAGTGGATATATTAATTACTGTATTTACTTCCTGCCATCTAATAGAAGACAATTAATTTGTCCTGTCTGTCACTATCCCTCACTGGCATAAATAGAGGAACAAAGATACATTATTTATTGTAAATATAATTTTTTGAGCACTTAAGTACACAAGTATATACAGTAAATGAACAGCCGTATTTCTTCAAATAGTGCCCCAAATAGTTGCCGGGTGCATCATCCATGTAAGACGAGGGTAACCAACGTGGTGCCCACCGGCACCACATTGTACCCAAGAACCCATGAGTAGCTCGAGGGGCTGTTCTAAAAATAGCTCACTTGTGCTGGGACATTTTGATCTCCAATGAATGTTGTAGACGTGATCATTTGAAAAAGTAAACACTGGCAGAGATTTATAGAAATAGCGTTGGATATTGATTTTTATTTCTCCTAATTATTGTGAGAAATCACTAACATGATCAGTGTCTTCATATAAATGAATCATTAACTATTTATAACATGTGATCAAAGGTAATTTCAGCTTATTTGTTATTTCAGAAGTGTGTATCAAACTGGTAGCACTTCGCATCAGTACCCAAGAAGTAGCTCTCAGTTTCAAAAAGGTAGAATAATTTGAGAAGTGGGCCGGTACTCTTTTCATGGCACTGTACACATACAGTATATTGTAAAAGATACTGTTAAAAGTGTTTGTTTTATAGAAATGTTGTAAATAAGTGGCCACTTTGTGCAGAAATAAGCTTTGTGCAATTTTCAATGAACTGCGTTTTACAGCACTAAGAACACATTTTTATGAACATTTTCCACTTTTAAATGATATTTGGATGACGCAATATTTTAGTTTCTTTTTTCACTTTTCAAGGTTTTTTTCTCCAGAATTAAGTGAAGTCTCTTGATGGCTTGCATTTGCTAAGAAAAGTCTCTTTGTGTGTGGTCTGTCATGTTTGGTTGTTTTTTTTGTGGGGGGGGGGGGGGGGGGGGGGCTCCTCTCTCTCTCTCTCTCTCTCACTCTCTCTGTCTGTCTCTCTCTTTCTCCTGTAGCTGGGGGGAGACCTGGGCGGCGGTGTTGGGGGAAGTCCAGCTGTAAGTCCAAGCCCCTTGTTTCGCTGCCCGTGCACTGCATGCTCCCGCACTTACAAAGCCACTAATCGCCTTCCTCTCTACAATTTCAGCTAGACGCTAGCTGTGTTAACACTTTGTACGTTTTGGCCCGTTGTGAGGCAATATGACCTCTGTTGTGGTCACGAAATACATGGATGTTGACATTTAGAGAGCTTTGAGGCAGATGATCGACACATAATTACAACTATTAGTTTTAGTATTTTCTGATGACATTTCCCAGATTGCAAACATGCTTAATGTGCTAAAACATGCAACGTCGCACCTGCCTCTACATTTTACTCTTCTCATGAGGGCTTTGGTAACCTGGAGAATATTTGCATGAGCTTTTTATGTGATTCTTCTCAGCTTCATAGCACTTTTCTCACCGCCGTTGTTAGTGACGCCGAGTGAAATTTGCCCGATTCACCCCAATCTACTCCTGCTGTGATGTTGTTGCTTCAGGTGGGCCAGAACTTCATCCCCTCATCCGTTCCGAGCGCTTTTGCTCCTTCACCCACTCCGGCGCCGCCGGCCGTCAGCAACAGCGGCCTCAACGACTTGTTTGAGCTCTCCACAGGCATGGCAATCACATCCGGAGGCTACGTGGCCCCGAAAGCTGTGAGTTTGAAAACACTCAACTGTGATTACATCAGTGTAGAGAGATTTTATGCAGAATTCAGTCAGTCAGTAATTTGTGGGATTTAGGACTGTTAACTGTGCACAGTGTTTCTCTATCTATTAAACTATTGTAAAGTCAAGGCAGAACTCAGTACCAAAATAAAAGTAATCAAGTTAGTTTTGACAAATTACTTATCCCGCACTATCATATTTGTCTGCTAAGCATTACGCTGAAGAATAAATGCTCAGCTATAAAATCATTCTTTTAAATTTACCTTTTTTTTTTTTTTAGCTTTTTGATGAATAGCTGATAGATGTACCAAAGTGCATCACGATTTTTCGTGAATTCATTTGTTCAGTTGGATTAGCTAGTTAACAGCCAGCCAACTGTACACTCATTCGCCGACGCACGTCACTCACCAGGCTATACACACTCAGTCAGATACTACAGTAGAACCTGAGGAGAGTGACCTCAATTGGACAAAAAATACCTATAACTTACATGCACATTACTATATTGCAAAATCTATTGTTATCCCCTTTATCGACAGGATAATCAGTAGACTAGTCTTAAAATGTCCAATAGCTGCAGCCCTAATTCACTATCATAATACAATAAAAAGGAGCATTGTGTAAGAAAACTAATATAAAGTCAAACTACTCACTCTTGAGAAGCCTGAAAGACTGAAGAGGAAGTTGTTTGCAGTTTTTTGCGTTTTTCTTAGCATAATTTGAGGTTTCACCGGGCATTTAACCTCATGATTTTGCAGCTATTTTACACAGATTACCTGTACCTAAATTTCCAAGGTCTCTAAAGCATTTGGAGAGTGACTAGCAAAGGTACACTGCATAAAATGACTGCATTTTCCCTTGTGGTGTATGAAGATAAAAATCATTAAAAACAAAAACATCAAAATTATGACTTTTGATGAGAATGATTTTTTGACCATTTACACCGGGACCTTTTCCCAGGTGTGGTTGCCTGCGGTTAAAGCCAAGGGACTGGAGATCTCCGGAACCTTCTCTCGGCGCCAGGGCCACATGTACATGGACATGACCTTCACCAACAAGGCCCTGCAGCACATGACAGACTTCGCCATCCAGTTCAACAAGAATAGGTCAATAAGCGCTCTGGCTCTGTGTTCCTAGTTGAACCCCCCACTGTAGATGCAAATGATTTGCATCATGATTTGTGCATATTTGTGGGTACAGCTTTGGGATGATTCCGACCAGCCCGCTACCCATTCACACTCCGCTGATGCCCAGCCAGGGCATCGACGTCTCTTTGCCCATTAACACCATTGGGCCAGTTATGAAAATGGACCCTCTTAACAATCTCCAGGTACAGAAATGCATCCCATTGACAATAAACCAGACAGGATTTTACATACTATAATGCAGTTTTCTGCTTTGTACACAGGTGGCTGTGAAGAACAATATAGACGTATTCTACTACAGCGTCCTCATCCCTCTCAACATATTCTTTGTTGAAGATGGAAAAATGGGTTTGTTGTTGTCCCCATAACATGTAATTGCTTTATTTTCCCCAAAAATATGCAGTGTAGATTAGTTATCTGGGTAGCTTTCAAGTTATTTTGCCACCATAGCTCGCATAGGGCTACATTCATTATACTACCCACACAATCTTAAAAAAATTAAATAAAATAAAAATATTGTCGATCAGCAGCCGGATTCATCTGCAGACATGTTCGTCATTCTGATTGAAATCATTCCGATTGAAGATCTCTGGTCAATTGTTTACGTGTGATCTGATCTATTGCGATCTATCGTTTACAATGGGTCACTACGTTCAATCAGAACAGCCGTTTTAAAGGCGCTGTGACGTGCAGATCATGGTAAACATCTCATAATTTATCAAGATGGGGGTCAGTTGTCTATTTAGTGCAGTAGTTGCGATTGGTTTTACACTTTTAACGAACAGCTTGATTAAAAACAAGTTACAAGTAGTTAAAAACAACTCTGTCGCAGACCAACTCTGGTAGGAAGTTGCCATGTTTTCAAGTATGTAAACAGTGGCGTCTCTGCGCATTTAGGTCAAGACTGTCCGATAGCATTCAGTTTATATAACGAAAACATAAATATATATAATATATAACAAAAATTTACTTCTGATCAGTTTGGCAAAAGGAATATTCCACCCCGGAATCGGTGTCACCTTTGTCGATCAGTTATTTTGGTACCATGGACAACTACAAAAAAAGTAGTTTCCACAATTTTCTGTATTGATCAGTTATTTTGGTACCCTTCAAAAATTCAAAAGTTCATTTTTTTTTCAAAAGTCCGTATTGATCAGTTATTTTGGTACTTTAAAATTGAGGTCAGCTTTAAATTGGTAGTGAATTATTTTGGTAACTATCAGAACTTTTGAAAAAATGTTTTTTTAATAATTTGAATTGATCGCTATTTTTGGCACCCTTCACAACTTAAAAATCCAGTTTTAAAAAATCCTGTATTGATGAGTTATTTTGATATCCTGCACAACTTTCACAAAAGTTCTCCAGCATGTCTGTTTTCCATCCTTAGAGCGACAGGTGTTCCTTGCCACCTGGAAAGACATTCCCAATGAAAATGAGCTGCAGTACCAGATAAAGGAGTGCCACCTAAATGCAGGTAGGTCCCACAAACAGTAGTGGCTTAAAGTGACACTCAAGACCCAATAAAATGTGCTTTTCAAGCAGCTGTACAGCACAGGACATGAGGGGCCAAGCCCTCCTTCACTGCCATTGACGGCTTTTGAAGTCAAATTTCCATGTGAACTGGGAGGGCTGGCAGTGAATGAGTTAAGCTCCAAATCTAACTGACTCAAAGTCCTCACTTTGTTTGTTTTCTGTGTCCACCCACATGCTTGTCTGATAGGATACGTCACAATCTCTTCTACCTGAAGGAATCATCAACCTCTTTTGATCATAGTGATAATTTTATACATTACAGAATAGCTGCTCGCCCGTGTTAGTTGTCCAGTAGGTTCCTTAGGACCTCCAATTTGAGCGAATCCTTCACCCTTTTCCTCGTACATGTGTTGTTGGTAGCAAAGTTTACATTAATTCCTAGGTCCTTTTGTGTTTGACGTGGGGCGTGTAAAGTGGAACTTATGAGGTCGAACACAACAAATGCCGAGATGGTCGTTGACTTGCAATTTGATTTTTAAATAATTTCTCCCATAACATCGCCATATGGTGATGATGTCTTATATATTCCTTTCCACTTTGCCGTTACAATTTCACTATTTGCAGCAGGGCTCGGTTCCTATCCCCAACAAATAGTGGGTGTGCACTGTATCTTAAAATTTTAAACAATTGTGCTGTATGGATTTAATTATTTTGGTATAATTGAAATTAGCATTTTTTTTTCAATGTGCTGTATCGAACCCCTAAAGGGACATGGGGGGGAAAAAACAAAAAAAACTTGTTTCTCATTCTAACTTGTGAGAAACTTTCTCACATCAAAAAGTTGAATTTAAAAAAATACGATGCATCTATTTTAGTTACTTTGGTACGCTCCACAACTTTCCAAAACTTTGGTTAGTTATTTTGATCTGAAATTTTGTGCAACTTGTAAAATTTGCTGGATCACCTTACCGATTTATGTTAAAAAAGCCAAATAAAAAGCTAAAGTTTAACCATTGATCCTCGCTGATCTGAGCCCAAGTAAGGTACACCTACAGTTGGATGTCAACATTCGACCTCAGAGGTTTCAGTGTAGTACAATGTAGTATCACCCCCCCCCGCCAATTAATTTTTAATTGTATAACAAAAATCCTACTCCTGCAGACACGGTGTCAGGCAAACTACAGAACAACAACATCTACACCATCGCTAAGCGGAACGTAGAGGGTCAGGATATGCTCTACCAGTCCCTCAAACTTACCAATGGTATCTGGATCCTGGCTGAGCTGCGCATCCAGCCAGGCAACCCCAACTACACGGTACAGTATCATGTTTGCAGAGGATATAAAGTCTACACACCCGTTCAAATGCCAGATTTTTTTTATAAATCAGAAGCCTGAAGGTTTTGTGCAAACACGGACTGTAAGTCTTTCCACCGTACACCACACATGAAAAAGACTGGAGATTGTCACATAAATTGGAAATCTAGTACTTGCCAGACATTCCTGCACCTCCCTTCACTGTTTTTCAGCCTCTTAGCAGCCTCCCTGACCAGTTTTTTCACCAATTTTGGAGGAACGTCCAATTCTTAGTCACTTTTGTGCCATATTGATGACAACTTTCTTCACTGTGTCCCATGGTATATCTAATACTTTGGAAATTCTTTCCTAGCCTCCTTATACCTTTGAACAATGAGATCCCTCTGTTGTTTAAGTTATCTGCGGATCATGGCTTGTGCTGTAAGATGTGACTACAAAAAAATGGGGAAAAAAATGTTCGGGATAGGTTAAGGTGTGTAGACTTTTTTTTGTTTAATAGTGACTGTGACTGTGTGGCATTAAATAATGTCATTTTGTTTCCTGGCTGGTCCTGCAGCTGTCCCTCAAGTGTCGGGCCCCTGAGGTCTCTCAGTACGTGTACCAGACGTACGACGCCGTGCTGAAGAACTGAGCGGTTTGCTTCACTCCCGCCATCCAACGGCAGTGTTACATTTCTGCTTAACATGGAGGCCAGGCCCACATTTCCTCTCAGTAGACTAAAAAAAAAAAAAAATAGGTAAATGTTATATAGTTGTTAATGCAGATGTGTAGTCATTGTGTTCACGGTTAAATATTCACATTACAGCTTCTTTCACAATAAGTTTAAATGGGAACAAATGTTATTGGCAGTTTGGACAGCAAACGTGTCAATCATTCCATTCTTAAACGTCTTAATGTTGTGACGGATCAAAGTGTGTTTACTCAATAGAGAAATTTCATTTTTGTCCCTACACATCTAGGCCTATTTATTTTTTTTATACAACCGACTATTTAAAAAAAAAAATTCAAACTCAAGATTTAAGCGCACAAGATTTAATACCACTCCATCATTGTCACCTCAGCTATCTTTTTGGATGAGTTAGCATTTCCCGTTAAACTGGTGTTTTAGTTCATAACCAAATTATTAGAGCACTGTCACTCTAAAGCTAAATATAATGGACCTTTTCCAGCATACCAGTGCACGATTACAACTGTAAATTCAGTGTGGTTTCTTACCAAAAGTTGCTTCCCAGTTTTCTAGTCATCCCACTATTGAAAACATGTAGTCTGCTTAAAAAAAAAACAAAAACACAAATCCCATTGACTGTTCATCTACCTCCTTTCATGCTAGCCTTTTGGTTGCAGTGCTTACCATTAATTCTTCATTGTCTTCGCTCTGTTGTCGAGCCAGTTCTAACCTTTTGCACCTCAGTTAAAGCAAACTTGCAGGACCACGCATTTACTTGTGAAATGCCAATTTTCATTGTTTTATTTTGACTATAGCTACCGCTGATATGACCCTCAACGGTTGACGCTTCGGGTGGAAATGACCAAGGGCCTTGTGTAGATTAGCGATGTCTTTTGTGTCAGTATAAACTTCCATGGCATTACCCTTTACGTGATAATACAATTAAGCCAATTTCTAGTAGAAACGGATGTGTGAGTGTATCATTTGTGTTTTTGGGATTATGTAAATGTACACTTTTACCCCTTGTTGTGGATTTTCTCTGGATTTCTGTATTTTTATGCATTTAGCTGCACTCCCATAAACATGCTAAACAATAATCAGCGGCGAAAGAAAGAATGTTATTTGATACATTTTTCGCTGTAACACAAATGATTTGTTATTGCACCACTTCTGATATCAATAAAATTTCACCACCATGCAAATGCTGTGGTCAATAGAAGTTGAAAAAAAAAAATGTTCAAGTGTGAAAAAACAATTTTTTTTTATTTGGATGGTACGGGGACGGGTATCCTCACTTTGTGGTATTTACGTTTTTTATTTGATTTAATCTTAAAGCTGTCAATTTGGTGACTTCTTTCATCCCGGCAGTCTGAAGCAAAGACACATTACAGGGGTGAATTCACTGAAACTTCGACTCAAACTGTTATTGTCTGCCTTAAAATTAACAAAGTGAACCCCCACAAAATATAAAACATCTTACCGTGATGACGCTCCCGGTGTTACCTGAGCCACCGGTGATGCCGCAGCTCTTTCAAGGTGGGCCGTTCTTCAGGTGCTGCAGTCAGACTCTTCTGCAGGAAATCCCGACAATCTTGGTACGACAAAGGTGAAGAGAGCAATTAAGCACTTTCAAATTTAAAAAGAGCATCCATCCAATTTCTATAGTACTTGTCCTCAATGGTGGCAAGTGAGCTGGAGCGTATTCCGCCTGACTTTGGGTGAGAGGCGGGCACCCTAGACTGGTCGCCAGCCAATCTCAGGGCACATATGAACAAACAACTATTCACACAAGGACAATTTAGAGTCTTCCGATAACCCAGCAAGCATTTTTGCGGAATGCTGAAGGAAGCTGGAGTACGCTGACAAAATCCACACAAGCATGGGGAGAACATACTCCACACAGGAAGGCTGGAGCCCGGATTCGGATCATGGAAAAAAAAAAATCCACTTGGCTAAGTGAACCCCAAATTCTCTTATTTATTTTTTTTTAATTCACAGCCTTTTTAGTTACTTTAGATGTTTCAATTGTACTTTTTTTGGGCTATTTTTATTTTTGTCAGCCTTTTTAAGAATTTCTTTTATCTTAAATAAATTATTTTATTATTTTTCAGCAAGATTCTGTTTATTCAATTTAAAATTTTTTAATTATGAATATTTTATCATTCAGTCTTAGACTTTATTATTAAATATATATTTCAGCCTTTAGATTTTTTAAAATACAGATATAATTTTTTTTAAACCTCTTAAGATATAAAAAAATACTTTCTTTTTTTTTTTTTTCCCCTGTGCCCCTGTTACATTAGCAGTCAAAAGGTGAAATCCATTGAATGATTCACTGTCCAAACGTTTGACTGTTAAGTGTAAATTGTACCCGAAATGGGTGTGAAAAGTAGATACAACAGTTATGCGTCTTTGGCGGCAGTATCAGGTGTATTCAAAAGGCGGATGCCGCCTGCGTATCACTGTTCTTGCTCAAACTTTGGACTAAAAACCTGACCAATAGGGTATTAACGACTGTAGCAGCGAGATTTCATCCTTAGCATTACGACAGAACTCAAGATTCTTTTTTCGATGTGTTCCTTACCGTCTGAAAACGTGTTGCTGATTTTTATCTCCTCCCTGAGGAACCCTTCTGTTTGAAAGTCCACATCATCGTGGAGGATTTCAAAGAGCACCGTCCCGATTTGCCACGCGGTGGTGGGGCCCGGCCGGTACCAATGATGGCGGAGCCATTCGGGAGGCTCCAGAGAAGGAGTTCCTGGAACGCCAGGGGTACAATCACGCAAAGGCATGTGTTTAAAGGTACAAGTCAAAGTCTCGAATCTTACCGAAAAACAGTCTGTAGAGCGATCTTTTCTTGGTGAAGCAGCTTAGGCCAAAGTCGATGATGCGTACATGAAGCCCGTCGGGAGTGTTCTCGATAAGGATGTTTTCAGTCTTGATGTCGCGGTGGAAGATGCGCTTCTCCTGAAGGTTTTGAGCCACATCCAGCAACTGTTTCAGTATGACCTGTGAAATAAACACCATGCAACTACTGATGGACTCTGTCTTGTACAAATCTCTGTCTTTGTCTTTGTGAGTCTATCTGTATGAAGGGTGGACAGTCTGTAGAACCGTCTGCTGGTCTTACCAGCTACCTATCTACCCGTCTGTCCACCTTTTAGTCAGTTATCTGTAAGTACAGACCTTGGACAGCCCTTCAATCCAGCTGCCGTTTTTCGGTCAATCTATCAGTACGTATTGACCGAAGGACGGGTAGTCTACTTGTACGACGACCCGTTTTTCTGTCCGACAGTCTTTTGGTCAGTTCATCCATCTCCGTTTGTCTTTCGGTCAGTTAATCTGTACGACCATCTGCCTTTCCGTTATTTGACCAATGTCCATCTATGTGTCTCTCTCCTTCCGTATGCCTACCCGTCCATCAGTCTCCATCCAATCTATCTGTCTACCCATCTATCCATCTTTCAATCAGTCTATCTGTCCGTTGGTCTAGTCTGCCAATCCATCCATCCATCTGTCTCTTTGTACATCATTAATTTGTCTTTCTGTCTTTTGGTCTGTATCGGTGTGTCTTTCCATCTATGCTAAAGAGTAGATTTTGTTCGGGACATCTCATAGCTGTCCGTCTATCTGGACAAGCATCTGTCCTTCAACTTGTCTCTTTCAGTCTATTTGGAAATCTGTCAAAGGCCGACATTAGCAAAGATCCCCTTCTAGCGTACCTTAGCTTCGTTCTCGTCGAGACACCCTCCTTTCTTGCTAATGTACTCGGTAAGGTCCTCAGCAGGAACGGGCCTCTCCATCACCAGAATGAGCTTCTGGCCCAGGTTGTACCAGTCCAACAGCGTGACGTACGGCGAGCGGCCCTCGGGCAAGTCTTTGGCAAGCTTCTTCATAACTGCCACCTCCGAGGACATGTTGATCCTGTCCTTATGTTTCTGAACATCACACGCGAGGTGAGTAGCTTCATTGATCCATAAAACAATTCCACAAAGGTGTGGGTTACCTGAAAATGTATATTGTTCTCTTTTGGGATGTGCTTGATGGCCACCTGCAAAGAACACATTTTGATCCACTCGCTCAACTAAAGAGTCTTGAATACATATAGGCCACTTGGAGATTCTTGTAAGCAGCATTGTTTGTAGATATATAATACTCACTTGTGTAATACTCACTGGGAAATTGTCCACTTTGCGGTAGCCGGCAAAGACGGATCCACAGCCTCCTTCAGCCAGCAGCCTCTCCTGCACGTATTTAAGGTCCAGTTCAGCTAAACAGCAAGAAAACGACGTCTTGCTTGAGTTGACTGATAAATCCATCACTTTATTTGTTTTTCATACCAAAAAAAATGCAACTAAAATAAATATAGTTACGCATTACTGTAAAATATACAGTATCGGTACGGTTTGGCGTCGGCTGGATGGACATGATGACTTTCCATCTCATAATCTGGCCATTTGTCTTGGTCTATTCATCTGCTCTCGTTATCTGACCATCTGACTAGTTACTTCTCTTGTCTGTCCACTTATCAATCCATCCAAACATCTGTTTCTATAGTTATCCAGCTTGTCTGTTTTTATAACCACCCGTCTCTGTCTAACTTTTTTTTTTTTTTTGTCTCGCGTATGTGGGTTCTTATCTTTGTACAAAAAAAAGTTACACTAACCCCAGCAAACCCCTGAGACGTCATCACCGCTGGGTTTCATCTTTTTCGCATGGACGCTCGGTTCCTCTCCATCGTTCTCCAGGTGGCCTCCCGCTTCCGCATCCACTTCAGGAATTTGCAGACTCGCTATAAGATAACCACATGCTGTACATTATTCCCACTGTTAAAATGTTTTGTAGGTGAAACGGTGTCAATGAAGAATGCGCATGGACGACAAGAGTTCGAAGCTACTGCACCCACCGTTGTCACCGGAGGTGCACGAAGAGTCCTCGTCGTCCTCGGTAACCTCACAAAATGTCCTTTTCTTCCTGATTCGAGACTTAGCGTCTTCCTCTACTTTCCTCTTGGCTCTCGTGACCCAGACATCTGTCTCCGAGCTGCGAGAAGGTTCACAGAGGAGCACTCGGCCCGACCTGAGACAGCGCGTCTTGTCGGCACTGGACCTCATTTTCGGACCGCTGGTTCCATGGCCCGCGTTCGGGGCCTCTCGGCTTTGCCGTGTCCTGCAATGCGTTGGTACTTTGAACACCATGTTCAGTTCAGTTGGAATTTTTGCCACGGCAGCCCTGTTTGCCCGAGACGTAGTGTGTCGTATGATTTGGGCTAAGATTAGCTATGTTTTCTCACTCTCATGGTCTAATGCTGTATCTGTGGGGGTGGGGTGGGGTGGGGGGACAGGACTGCTGAGGGCAAACCCCAGAGCCTAGTGACGCCCCTGGTTTAAACGTAGAACCTTTCACATTTAAACTGTAACATGAGCCTCAGTGTGAACTTATACTTACGACACTTACCTTTTGTCATTAGCTTCCTCAGCTTTGCAAGCAAAAGGCAATTTTGTTTGTTACCAGAATTCATCTCTTGAGGGGGCCCAACGGTGGTAAAAAGGAACAGACAAACAATTGCATGCTTTTTTTAATATGCATAAAGCGAAAACGACATATTCTTTGGACGAGTGCCGCAGCGAGAGGGCCGGCGTGGTGGGTAGCCTTGCGACACGCCCCCCTGCCCCTCAGCCGGAGGTGTGTGCGCCTGGCCCATCCGCATCTGGCGTCACGCGTGGGCACAAGCTTTCTTTAGTTGAGTGGCTTGAGGGTGCATGAGGGGCTTTGGCGTTGAGCTCCGGGAGCGGTTTGCACACCTTTCTAACGCCTACTTTGCAAGGGAGGCGTCCGTCCCACGTGCGTCTAAGTGACACGGCGTTGCGTGACGTAATTGTACCCTCTCATGCAGAGCTCTCTTCTTTAATCCAGGAACATTTTACAGCCCTGTAATATTTGTTGCATTAATTGAGCCGTTTCCCCCCCCCTAAAATTGGTTAACTAAAGCTGTGCAGTATGCATTCATTGATTTATGCATTTATCTCATTAAATTATTGTTGAATTGATTCATGGTAATTCATGGTTTTTAAAAATGGTCAAATGGGCAGTTTTGCATATACATTTAACATTTATTTTATGAATATTTAATTAAAATAAGTAAGTAATAAGTGCATCATTTAAAAAATAATGGTGTATGGAAAATGTCTTATTTTGTATATATTTAATTGTAATATATTTATTAGAAATTATTTATTTTCATTATCAAAATATTGCATATATTTAAAATCTATGTATTTTTTGCAAATGTAATTGATTATTTAACGTAACTTTTCATTTTTGTGAATCCTGTAATATTTTTTGCATTGATTCAGCATTTTGTCCCAGAGTTGATTAATTAAAATGTATTTTTATGCATTTATCTCCTTAATTTATTTATTGTGAATAAAAAACATGTGTATAATTTACTTTACACACACACACACACATATATATATATAATATATATATATATATATATATATATATATATATATATATATTTAACATTTTGTATTCATTGAATTTGTTTAATTAATTTTATTTGTATGGTATTTATTTAATTCAAATTAAATTAACTACAAACAAAATTAAGATTTGATTGAATTATTAAACACAAAATTCTAAATAAAAATTAACTTGAATTCATTGATTAATTAAATCAAATGTTAATTATATTGTTGTTATATTGTAAATACATTAAAAATGAGAATGAATGATGTTATTTAGATACACAATATACATATACATTTAGAATCTTTTCATTTTTTAATTGTTTAATTGGTTGATGAAAATTTGTTACAAATATTGCAGCAGAGAAAGCTTTCTTTAATTAAAATGTTATTTAAACCACACTGTTTTACAATTATATATACACATTTAAAAAAAAAATAATCTCATTTAGTATCGACCTGGCCCATTTGTCTTAAAAATGTAATTTGGCCCTTGAGCACAAAAGTGTTCGCACCCCTATGCTGTTGTGCAGGCAAGGACTAACAAACGACCGACCTCCGCCTGTGATTACGTCATCTCCTGAACTGGGGGCGTGGTAAACGGAGCCGGAAAGTCACGATGAAGACAATGATGAAGATGATGACGATGACGATGGCAGAGCATGACTCTAAAGTCAAAATAAATCCATGGATTCTATTTTTGTCCTGTCTGGATTTCTTCCATACAGGTTAGTCGCATTTTTGCTGCGCATCTTAACTTGAAACTTGATAAAAATAAATTTAAAAAAGTGTATGCTGCTATTAAGTTTGAGGTTCATTACAATGAAGCAAAAAAAAACCCAAAAAAAACCATCTTATACAGTAAACTGAAAATGTTTGCGAAACCTTGCTATTGGCAATTAATAGAGGACACTTTGAGACTTTTTATAATTGCGATGTTAACATCTTAATCTTAACATTGAACTGAATTTTAATGATCCTGTTTAAATATTAGAAACTGAGATCATTTTAGTGAGAATTAGCTAGACTAAGACATGATGTCAGTTTTTGGCAATACTGTGGATAAGCGTAAATAATTATGATGCGATATTTTATTTGATTATGCATATGTTGAATTTGTCATTATAATGTCTTATTGCAAAATAGTGTGCGATATAGGAAAAAATATGCCACTGAAGTTAAACTGTACCAGAATCAGTGTTATACAGTATAATTTATGATATTCATGTGAATACAGCAAAGTATAATGGAACCATACTGCATAAAGCTGACAAGGTTCATAATAGGATAACAGCAAAAGTAGGTAAATGTTATTTCTATAGCCCTTCTTACAGAGAACTCGGGGTTTTACAGTTAAAATAATCATATGTATTAATTACATTTTCACTGCAAATACAAGGAAAAACACCAACCAATGAAGATTCGTAATAGATAAAAATCCCAACAAATCAAAAACAATGTAGTCTGACTAGAATGCTTGCCTAAACAAATGTGTTTTCAGCGCTGTAGTGTAACGTTATTATAATGTGCATTTGTCTTTATTGTATTTACAGTCATTGTTTGGATGCGCAGGGTCCATATTCAGTGGTCTCAAGTATGACAACTTGTTTGAAAAAGGCGTTGTTCTTGTTTTAGGTCAAACATATCACTGATGTTAAACTTGACCCGAATCAGCATTTAAATACGTTAACTAGCTGTATATGTGTGTGTGTACTCTTGTCTACCCATCTTTGTGTGACATTAGCTTTTCTTGAGAGGACATTTTTTTTGTACCGCATTTGTCCGGCCTTCACCATTGTTGCGAGTTGCACAGTCACTGAGCGGGCGTGTTTCTGCACCGCTAGTTTTGTATTGCCGAGCCTGGCAGCTGTATGGCTCCCAGTGCCTGCCAGTAGGGAAACAATGGGCACTTTTGTCAGCGGATGCTGGCCCGTGCGTCCTACAGACTTTGGCGGACGTTGCCATGGCAATGCGGAGCTGCTGTGCAGAGTCTCCCCTGTGGTGGTGGTGGTGATCAATGGCGGAAGTCTCAAGTAGGCCCCGATTTTCTCAATTCACTTCAACATCGTTGATTGGGCCTGAGATGCCGGATGAGGGTGCCAAAGAGCTACTTTTGTCTCGATGAAGCGCCTCTATTCACTTCAACACTGTACTTGGCACCAAGGAAGCGGTAGAGCACTAATTTTGCCGAAATAAAGCCCCACAATTCAGTTCAACATAGTTCCGCAGAAGTAATACTTTGATTGCTTTGTCGGCGAATAATGGGAAATAGGTTAACAAAATATTCCGGGGGTCACTGTAAATGACGAATTTTCCCGCCATTTAAGTGCCATTAAATACGTTCTCGTGACGCATCTCTGGGACAGTGGTTGGAAATCACTGCTCGAGAAACCCGACTACTATATTTGTATACGGGCAATCAGAAGTTCATTTTCCATAATATGTCCCCTTCAAAAAAAAATGTTTTTTCAATTCAGTGCTGCTCACAGTGCTTGCTTCTCCGCAGGTGTGGTGCTTGCAGTGAACATGACGCTCCCCAGCTCTCTCGTCCGAGGCACGCTTGGAGGCGAGGCCCTCCTCTCCGTTCACTACGTCAGCTTCAGCGCCGACCTACCCGTCATCAAGTGGCAGCTCCGCCGGGAGAAGTCGGTCACCGTGGTGCAGTCCATCGGAACGGACATCGTGGGCACACTGAGGCCCGAGTACAGGGACCGCATCCTGATTTTCCAGAACGGCTCCCTGCTCTTGCACAACCTGCGGCTGTCGGACGAGGGGACGTACGACGTGGAGATCTCCATCACGGATGATACGTTCACTGGCGAGGGCAGCGTCGCGCTCACTGTGGACGGTAGGAGGTCCAACGTAGGGCAGTAGCTATCGAATATTCTTAGAATCGAGTAATCTACCGACCAGTCCATCGATTTATGCAAAAATTATCCATGTGAAACTTTAAGGCTGAGATTTTGCTTCATCTTTTCTTTGTAATTATTCGATTAATCAGCCAAGTATTGCTTTGTCGCCATCTTGTGGCATCTTGGTGTCAAGGAACTATGTTGCAGTGAGTTGAGGAACTTTATTTTGCCAAAGTTGTGCTTTGGCACCATCTTGTGGCATCTTGGTGCCAAGGAACTATGTTGAAGGGAATTGAGGAGCTTCATTTAGATCACAGTGGTTAGTGTTTTGGCACTATCTTGTGGCATCTTGGTGCCAAGGAACTATGTTAAAGTGAGTTGAGGAGCTTCATTTAGACCACAGTAGCCCTTTGGCACCACCTTGCGGCCTCTTGGTGCCAAGGAGCTATGTTGAAGTTAGTTGAGGAGTTTCATTTAGACCGCAGTAGTGCTTTGGCGCCATCTTCTGGCATCTTGGTGCCAAGGAACTATATTGAAGTGAGTTGAGGAGTTCATTTGGACAAAAGTAGTGCAACCATCTTGTGGCATCTACTGTATAGGCAATTTTAAACCTTGTTGGAAGGGCATCAATTACTCAGGGATAGAGTTGCCTGCATATACAGTATAACAAACTGAAAATGTCTCGTTCCTTCCCAGAGCCACTGTCCAGGGCTCACATCCACATGGAGTCGTCGTCCGTGCTGGAGCGCAGCGAAAACGTGGTCCTCAACTGCTCCCACGACGCGGGCACCCGGGCCGCGTACAGGTGGTTGAAAGGCGGCAAAGCGCTGGGCAACGACAGCAGGCTGCAGCTGTCCCGTGACCACCAGCTCCTCACCATCACTCGGGTCACCATGGCGGATGACGACGTGTACAGCTGCGTGGTAGAAAACCCCGTGAGCGCCGTGACAAGCCTGCCCATCAGACTGAGCGTCTACAGTGCGTAAAAACTATTGCATACCGGGCGAAAGTGCTGCCTTCACATATGAGTTTAATTCAATCTGTGACCATGATTGTAATTGTCGACACTTGTATCTCAAATCATCTTTCCTCATTGAAATGAATAGAAATGCCATTAATCCATTCCAGCCTCCCATAAAATACCAACAAAATTTTTTTTTAATGTGTTTTTCATATGAAAAACAGCAGTCTACAGTATTTTACTTTATAAAAACACACACTAATAACTTTGTTTCATAGAATGTACAGGATTAGACAGTTTGTGCATCATGATTTCATGCATTCATTGTGTGCTGCTTCTGGTGTGCGCACCTTGACCACCAGGGGGCAGTATAACAGATGCATACGTGTATACACGAAAAAGACGGTCACAAATGCACAGTAAGATGCAGTACTATTTGTCGTTTTTCGCAGGATAAAGAATATATGACTATGAGTACATTGTCTTCACGCGTGGCTCCACCATTTGTGTTCAAATATCCGTTGCTTAAAGGGTTATAAGTTCCTCTCAAATAGTCAAGTTAATCGATAAAATCAATAAATCCTGTTCTTGTATCCTAATAGAAAGAAGTTCTGTCTATATCATTCTCTCCACTGGTGGCATCTTCCTCCTGATCACCTTGGTAACCGTGTGCGCCTGCTGGACACCATCCAAAAAGTATGTTCATAATAATAATAATAATGCAAATTCTGGAATGCAAACATTTTGTGTTTGTGTTAGGCCAAAGCGACCAACAACAAAGTCTTTCTCCCGGTTTTATAACCGACGCACACCGGCTCGTCACTCAGGTATGAAATTATGAAAATGCACTATAAGCAGTTGTGAATGGAATTGAATATTTGTATTCTCACGTGTTTCAAATGAAATCAAATGTGTTTTTTTTTTTTTTTTTTTTTTTACCACAGCTGATGCTCCTCCAGAGGTGACACAGTGCAATGGAAAGAACACGGTGACGTCCCTTTATATCCTGCAGCAAAAGGTACTGTACGAGAAAGTGTCAAATCTTTGTTCGGTTTCTTCGGAAATCAACCGGTCCCATTTTTTGCAGGATCTTTCCCCGGGCGACTCTTCCATCAACAGCATCGGGTCCGCTTCAGAACCGGAGCACCTGCCCAGCTACACCAACTACATTGATTCTCTAACGCGGGCTACTGCCCACTCCAACCAACTCCAAGTATAGGTGAATGACAAAAGATATTTAAGAAGAAACCCTGCATGGATTGGGGCAAAAAAAGAAAACACTCCTTACTTGAGAAATTTGGTTTGTATCCAAAATTCCCCCCCCAAAAAACAACCCAAAAAAACACAGGAAAACGTTATTATTAGGAAAACAGTTTATTATTTTATAGCTATGTTCGATAAATTTGTTGGGAATACATAACAAGTCTGATCCCAGACAAGCTAAATATTAAAAAAATATTTATTATATAGTAGACCAATGCCTCTTGTTTGGACTATATTGTAAATTTACTTTATCGTGATCGATTTGAATGCAATGTTGCCTCACATTTTTTCTCATTAAAAGAATTATCCTCTATATATATATATATATATATATATATATATATATATATATATATATATATATATATATACACATACGTCTCACATTAAGGTGGAAATGTTATGAAAATAAAGTTGTATTTTTTAAAATGTTTTTAGGAAAAACGTTATGGAAGGTGTATATTTTCAAGATTTTTCCATTTTCGAGGAGTCATACTATTATGAGAGCAAGGATGAATATTTTCTGTAAAAAAAAGTTATATATCTGTGAGATTAAAGTCGAAATAAATACAAAGTCTTATATTTTGTTGTATATTTTGAAGAGCAAAGTCGAAATATTAAAAAAATAACATCAGAGAAAATTTGCAATAAAAAGTTTAATATTTTGGAGATTATAGTTGCAATCCATGAAAAACATATTTTCATATTACGACTGATCTAGGAAATATACAACTTTATTTTCATAGAGTATTTTTTTTCTTTTACACATTTGTAGATATTAATCTGATGTTAATGTACGAAAATGCTATGTATTTAATTTCCTTCTTGTCATATTCTGACTTTAATCTAGAAAATATAGGACATTTTATCTTGAAGATACTTTATTTTCAAAATGTTATGACATGTTTGTTTTCCTTTTCTTTTCAAGGTAGCCAAATACTCCCCTTTCGAGAAATTGATGTTGATGTGCCAAAAATGTGTTAAAAATGTTTATCTGAAATATAAAATTTTATCCTCGTAACATGGCTTTAATCTTTAATCACGAAAGGGTTATTTTCTCAAATTACTTTTAATCTTGAAATATAAGACTTGCTTCTTGTAATATACGACTTAATTCGATAAAGATTACGACTAATGTGTATTTTTTTCACCGGAGTGTTGGTTGACGAGATAAAAAAAAATAATAACGAGATAAAAAAACCTATTATTATACAAGGCAATACGTCCTGTTTTGAGCCCAGCACTTTAAAACACTGGAGCTGATTGGCTAACCTCCTTTCGCATCCTCAACTGGGCTTCTGATTGGTCCGTTTGCGTTGTATATTAGCATAATTAAACCTTGACGTCACTTCACGAGGCGAATTTGACAGCTCTGTAAAGTTATCTTTATCAGGTATAGTAGACAGAATTTATTCCGTTTATTTTGTAGACTTGTGTTCAACTACATTGTAGACAACGGAACAGAACGCTACTTCTTACAGGCGTTACCAATTATGCTACTACTAAGTAGTTTCTAAGATTTTTTTCGCTTCGAAAACCGTAGAAAAACAGATTTACAACTTTACTTTTTATTGTGAAAGCTATAACCGGAAACCAATTGTTGTTGGCATGAGCTGCTTGACACCGAGGAGTAACTGTTGCCCACTTTTAACAACTCCTGGACGTTTTCACCACTATACACCACAACAGCCGAAATGTTGTTCAGTCCGACGGGCGTGTCGGAGTGTTTTCGCGAGTGGGGAGATTTAGAGAAGGACTACCAACAAATTCAGGTAAGTTCTTTTCACCATTTGTTACTTGTACGCTTTGTACGGTAGTCAGACTTTAAGTTAAGAGGACGGAGCCCGGAGGCGTCGCCGTGAACCTCCCATTTGACGTTTTTCTTGTTTTCTTTTCTCCATTAGCCACTTGTATTCATACATTTATGCTGCTCTTAATGTAGTAATACATGCTAGTAATAGTAATACATGCTCTTAATGTAGTAATACAACGTAGTAATACAACGTACAAGAGCGCCAAGGAGGGTAAGAGTGTCAAAATCGCAGGTGTCACGTGTTTTGCTAGCTCCACGCCACATTTTACACGGGTCCTCGGTTTACGACGGTAAACCGTTCTTACGACGGCGACTTAACACGAATGACTACCTAAGTCGGAGTCATAAGTAATAACAACAGTATAGATTTGTAGGAAAAACTCATATAGGCCGTATATATATATATATATATATATATATATATATATATATATATATATATATATATATATATATATAAGACGTCAAATGGAAAAGTTATTTAGAAATGCCGTATGTCGGGATCGTTATAAACCCTCCTGTACAGTAATTTGGAATAATAGTAGAGTAGTAGTTTAGTCATTTTTAAACAGGTAAACCTCAAACATGAACCTAAGGAATTCGCCATGTAAAAAATAACGAAGGGAATTTTAACTCAGAACTGGTTCAAGTATGGTTATAATCAGTCCCCTTAATGATTTTTATTTGTTTTTATTTTTATGAGAAAAATTATTTTCTTGCACTTTGCAATTTGAGTAAATATTTGTCATTTCATTCCGAAAAAAATGATACTGACGTTGACAGTCCTCCATATTGTGATAATATCGTGCAATATCGTCAAATATCAAGAATATTGATATGAAGAATATGTTAAAAAAAAAATTCTTTAGTTAAAAAAAGACATTCATTGGATTAAATGACTTTGCTGTATTTTTTATGGTACGATGTACTCTGGGAGTCTGACCTGTTTGTGGTTAGCTATTGACAAATTCAACTATTAGAATCAGAATCAGAATCATCTTTATTTGCCAAGTATGTCCAAAACACACAAGGAATTTGTCTCCGGTAGTTGGAGCCGCTCTAGTACAACAGACAGTCAATTTACAGAACACTTTGGAGACATAAAGACATTGACAAAAAACAATTTCTTTTTTTTTTTTGGTGCCCTTAGATAGCGCCAAAATCCTGGCGAAGAGCAAAGTGGTACTTGTTGTCAAGGAAGTATTGTTGTAGTGATACAGCTCAACCCAAAAGCCTATGTTGTGTTGTAAAGGTATCGTTGTAAGTTGAGTTTGAAATAAAAGTGTTTTGTGATCATAGTTTGTGGTATATTTATAGTTACAACTATGAATGTAAGTAATAAATAAACACACTTGATGTATCACTATCATCTGAGGTATAATCTGCAAATATCGTAACCTTTAACTCAATTGCGATTTCCCACTGGACAAGCTCTACAGAAAATGGATGGATGAAATTCCGCCTTTTACAAAGGTAATAATGCTGAGTTTGCTCATCAGGACACACATCGTATGTACAGAGTGAAGCTTGAGGAAGTCACCAAGTTGCAAAACAGCTGCACTTCCGCCATCTCGCGTCACCGAAAGAAGCTGAAAGAGCTCTGGGCATCACTGCAACAGTAAGCTTGTCTCCCTTGTTTATCATCAACTCTTACACAAACATGTCAAGACGCAATGGAACAAAGTCAGACACGACGTGTGGGGTCTCACGCGCTTTCCTATTTTTAGATGCAAAGCCAAGCACCCGGAGCAAAAGCTAAGTCCAGAGGAAGCGGACTCCATCGCCGACATCGAGGTGGCAATCGCTGAGCGAGCGGTTGCTTTTTCCGAGATGGAAGCCTTTCTACCAAAGAAGAACGGGTTTGATTCCCTTCATTATGTGTTTTGGGCATCTATTAATATCATTTCATATGTATAGGGTAGTATCTTGATTTACAAGTTTAATTCATTCCATGACCAAGCTGACAACTCAGTGTATTTTCCCCATTGAAATGAATTGAAATGTCATTAATCCATTCCAGCCCCCCTCCAAAAAAATAAAACATTTTGTTATGAGCTTTTAATAAAGAAAAATAGCACTCAACAGTACTGTCATTCAAAAAAAAACAACAACACAGTAATAACGTACATAAATGTAAAGAATTAAAGTTTCTGCATCATGATTTCATGGATTCATTGTGTGTATGCCTTGGCCACCAGAGGGCAGCATATCACAAATGCACATGTATTTACATAAAGACAACGGTCACAACTGCTCAGTAAGCTGCAGTAATGTTTTTTTACAGAGGCTAAAGAATAAATGCCTGTGAGGATTGTATAAAAACATAAAAGCGCATAAATAAATACACTGATTTTATAATGTGCAATTACTGTATGTACATTAGTATTTGTGTGTTGGATGTGTGTCTCTAAGGGGCGAGGCCTAGTGACTGACACCATTAGCTCGAGTCAGAGTTACTCGTTGTGAGTGTTTTCATTTTGTATTTGTACATTTGCCTCTTTAATCCTGTTCAATAAACTGCTGACAAGAGTGTAGGTGACTGGTGCTCTCCTTGCCCACATGCAAGGGCATTACAACATTTTGGTTGCTGCATTTGTTTCATTTTTTATTTTAATTTTTTTTTTTGTGCAAAATTTGGCTCTCAACACACAGAAAAAAAAACTGGAAAAACTTGTAAGTCAGGGCACTCTTAAGTCAAGGTACCACTGTATTTTGTATTTTAACTTAAAAGGGGATCTATCATGTCACTGTTGAATGACCGCTTTCTCCGTTACAGGTTATACCTCACTCTTGTTTTAGGGAACGTCAACGTCACGCTCCTCAATAAGCAGTCAAAGTAAGTCTCGCTCGCCTGTCGTCACGGCAACGGTTTTCCAGCGCACACGCTAACGTCTTTAACGTCTTCCCCACTACACAGATTCGCTTACAAGGACGAATACGAGAAATTTAAGCTGGTCCTCACTGTCATCCTCTTCCTCTTCTCCTTCACTTGTCGCTTTTTATTCAGCTACAGGTAAGTCTTACAGTTATCTAAAATCATCTTTCCCCATTGATATGAATACAAATGCCGTTATTCTGTTCCGGCGCCTGGAAAACCATCAACAAAACATTTGGTAATTTGTTTTTTAATACGAAAAATAGCACGCTACAGTTTTCTACTTATATAATTATTAATTCTTTATTATACAGTTTATGCATCATGATAATTCAGTGGGGTTCATGCTGCTCATTCTCTTATGCGCACCTTGGCCACCAAGGGGCAGTATGGCACATAATACAGACACGCCTCATGTAGATTTGATGATCAAACACAGAAAATGACGGCCACTAATCTGCAATTGCATTATTTATTTTTTTGCAGAGGAAAAAGAATATATGCCTGTGAGTGTTGGTATAGTCTGTCTGGATGCTTTGCTTTTTAAATGTAATTTGTTTGTAATTTGTGCGGTTTAGGTCAGTAAAGAATATCTAATTCTTTGTTTGATGTTTAGTTTTATAGTAAACTTACATTGGGAGTGGAAAAATGTAGTCACTTGTAAATTGAGGTAACACTGTACCGTGAACTGTCCTCTAAGCATAATACCAATTTAACCACTGTTAGCATATCAGCGCCAACTTAATGTTCCATTTTTTTTCCTTCCAGAGCCTTAGACGCCGTTTTCAACTTCCTCCTAGTGTGGTACTACTGCACGCTCACCATCCGTGAGAGCATCCTCATCAACAACGGCTCAAGGTGCACCCTTCGAGAAACTGCTTGCGTTCTTTGCCGTCCTGGACTGCTTGCAGTCAATTGCTCGGCACGTATAGAGACGGACAAAAATTTGCATTCGCGATGTCACTGAGGGGAAATTCAAAGTCCGGCGAGTGAACCGCTACACCATCAGTGACTAATACATGAATCCTAATGGCAAAATTCAGACACAGTGGAGTCCCAGCACATTGAGAGCACCCAAATTAGGATTATTAGGCCTTGACGGAGCTCATACTAGACAGTTATAATGGTGTTAATTTGAATCTTGTGTTTTAGCTGTGAACAATTTGATCAACATTGCTTCAAGGTTGGGCTGATGATGGACACGTAATAAATATGAACCATGGGTTTGAACATTGAGAATACCCTCACAGTCAAGAGAGCCGAGTTGGAATTTGTTAATCTTGCCAGGGTTTCCTTCGCATATTCCGCCTTTCTCCCACATTCCAAAATCCTGCACTCCAGGTTTATTGAAAACTCTACATGACCCATTGTTGTGAATGTGAGTGTGAATGCTTTTTTTTGTCTACGGAGTAGATATAAAATGTCTACCCCCCCATGTTCAAATACCAGGTTTTTGTGATCAAACTGAAAAAAGATAAAAGCCTATCCAACCATCCATCCATTTTCTGAACCGCTTCTCCTCACTCGGGTCGCGGGCGTGCTGGAGCCTATCCCAGCGATCATCAGGCAGGAGGCGGGGTACGCCCTGAACTGGTTGCCAGCCAATCGCAGGGCACATACAAACAAACAACCATTCGCACTCACATTCACGCACCTACGGGCAATTTAGAGTCTCCAATTCATGCATGTTTTTGGGATGTGGGAGGAAACCGGAGTGCCCGGAGAAAACCCACGCAGGCACGGGGAGAACATGCAAACTCCACACAGGCGGGGCCAGGGATTGAACCCGGGTCCTCAGAACTGTGAGGCTGACGCTCTAACCAGTCGTCCACCGTGCCGCCCGATAAAAGCCTACTAGAACTAAAATTCTTACTGATTCTCATTTAACATGAGCTTGAATGTGACTTGTGAATTCTGAACACTGCCACACCCCCAGTTATAAGAGGGTGTGCACACTTGTGCAACCTCACTATTGCAGTTTTTTATTTTTATATTTAAAAAAAAAAAAAATCTATTGAGTTTTACAGGTTATAGGTCACATTACTTGGAAGGGCGGGTGAAATTATTTAATGGTCAAATGTTCAAGTAGGCATTTATCTTTACTTATTTTGATCAAATTTTTTTATATCACAAAAATGTCGCATTTGAACACAGGTGTATAGACTTCCACTGTACGTGCCGACCCCTTCTTTTTACTCTTCTGCGACAATCATGGATGATGACTGTAGAAAACGGATGGTCGGGTGGACTCTTTGTGTCTTAAACAGCGAACATATCGGCTCAATAACTCACACTTTGCGTGTTTACACAATATTATTTGAAACTGTTGCGTCCTCAGTGTCATCTGCTTTCAGGATCCGAGGATGGTGGGTGTTCCATCATTACGTATCAACCTTCCTGTCTGGAGTCATGCTCACGTGGTAAGTCCATGCTAACTTCACCTCTCACAAGTCATGTCTTTTTTTTTTTTTTTTTTTTTTTCCCTCCCTAACATTTTTGTCATCTCTGCTCGCAGGCCTGAGGGAACTCTGTATCAAATGTTTAGAAACCAGTTCCTCTCATACTGCTTGTACCAAAGTAAACCAGCCCACACCATTAGTAACTACATGACAGGGACGTTCAAACTGCATTACTGTGTGATTGGGCTTCTCTCTCCTGTGCAGGTTTTGTCCAGTTTTTGCAGTATTACTACCAGAGCGGCTGCTTGTACAGACTGCGAGCCCTCGGAGAAGGACACAACATGGACCTCACTGTTGGTCAGTTACACATATGCGCGCTCAATTCCGAGTCAGAATCACTTGACTTTGAGTAGCCGCTGATACTGAGTCCCGATCCGATACTTTGGCACGTGCATTAAGAAGAAGAAGAGAAAAAAAAAAAGCGTGCACGTTCAGTTTGTCTCGATCGTCGTATTTTTGAATTTGAATAAAAGTATCCCAGCATACCTTTTCATATGATTGTAAATCTAGTGCAGTAGTGAGTCAAACCAAGTCAACACATTTTTTTAATAGCGTATCAGTGGTGAAGCACAAAATAATGATGCAAACAAATGACATATCTATTCTGATATTTTTCAACTGATACAGATCAGCTAAAAATTACGTGTTCGGCCCCGATTTCCGACCACGTCAGAATCAGAATCATCTTTATTTGCCAAGTATGTCCAAAACACACAAGGAATTTGTCTCCGGTAGTTGGAGCCGCTCTAGTACAACAGACAGTCAATTTACAGAACACTTTGGGGACATCAAGACATTGACAAAAAACAATTGTGCAAAAAGATGCAGAGTCCTCTAGCACTTAGAGCAGTTCGAACGACTAATATTGCAATAGTCCAGTGCAATGACCATTGTGCAAAGGGCGGTGAGACTTCAAGGAGTGTATGCGGTTTAAAGTGACGAGTAGTGCGATCATCTGTGTGCGATCATCTGGGACAATGTTGGTTGTGCAAATAGGTTCAGATCTAGATTCAGAAATGGTTTCGTTTTTTTTTACTGATCCGTAGAATGTTTTCTTGCATGCCTATGTAAACACCAAGAGTAAAAGATGACTCTTTCTTTCTTCTTTCTTTTTCATAATTCTTTTTACTGCATTGCCGATGTATCAGATCGGGACTCAGTATTGTCAGGTACTCAAAATCAAGTGACTGTTAAAAAAATGTGATTGCGACATCCCTCCCTGGAACGTATCCCCCCTCAACAAACGGGTCCACTGATTTAATTTTGATACATTTATCTATCGTCCATCCATCTGGCCCCATCATTTATTTTATTAATTTTTTTATTCCTCGGGTCATGTTTCTTCTTTTTGTGTTGTTAAAGAGGGTTTCCAGTCGTGGATGTGGAGGGGGCTTACTTTCCTGCTGCCGTTCTTGTTCTTTGGTCATGTGAGTTAAATTAAATTAAAAATATTTGTTATGTGTTTATAAAAAGACAAATAGCATCTAATATATTGTACTTGATTAAAAAAAAAAGCACAGTAATGACATAGTTAAATAGAATTAAAAGAAAGTAAACATCATTTGCTGCATGTTTTTTTTTTTACTCAGTAAGTCGGAGTAATATCAGTCATTCTTCACAGAAGATAAAGAATATATGCCTGTGAGTGTTGCTATATTATCTGTGTACTTGTGTTGCCCCACTGTTTGTGTTTAAATATCCGTTATTAGAAGGGTTCTAACGCCGCAATGTCAATGCTATTCATTAGCCCACCTCTTGGATTTCCCATTATGTGTTAGCATGAAGCTAACAGACTTTAAGGCAGTGTGGTTGGTTTATATACACAATGTGTAATTCTCTAGCTTCATTTTTCACATGACCCTTTAAATGAAACGAAAAATGAAAGATGTTGTTCCTCGTCCTCACAAGTTCTGGCAGCTGTACAACAGCGTCACACTTTTCAAGATGTTTCAGCTTCCAGAGTGCAAAGAGTGGCAGGTGTGTAGCCTTATTTGCATCCACTTGCATGCCAAAATGTGTTGAAACGCATAAAAAAAAATTAATAAAAAAATGTGTTTTTGTTCGAGGTGGCAATGTGCGGCTGCTCCTACATAACTCTCTTCCTGGGCAACTTCTTCACCACGTTGGGGGTGGTGTACCACAAGTACATGATGAACCAAGACAAGCCCAAGTCCTTGTAGGACTTCAATGTTTGTACCCCTTTTCCCGACCTCCATTTGATCATTTCCCTTATCCGCTCCCCTTGTGTTGTCACTCGAGTGACACTCATTGGTAGTGTGCTATTGGAGAATGTTACACAAGTGTACTTACTGTGGATGTGATTTATTTCAGTATGACTCAGGATACGTCACATAGGCATGTGGATCTTTCTATGAGGCAAACGTTGGTCTCATGTATTATTTGCCTTCAAAACGTGCTGAATAATAATAATTAAAAAAAACAGCTTGCTTTATAGTGTTGTGCACTTGAAGAATGAGTTTCCAATAGTGTTTGTGTTTCAGACGTGTGTGAGAAAGTTTCAGTAGTAAGTGAGTGAATAATTTTTCAGTCGTGTGGATGAGATAATCCGGAATTATGTTCCTGATTGCCCCTCCTCATATTGTAAATCTAACACAGCAGTAAAGGCATGATTACTGCAAATATCTATCTGAAAACACCTCTAGACCATAAATATCAAACAATACATTTTAAAACATTAACTAATAAAGTATGTAATTAAGTAGTAATAGGTATTAGGAACCGCTGTAGTTTGTAACAAAATGCAGTGTACGAAAATGTCCAAACTATGGCGACATTGAGACACTGCCTCACTTTTTGGCCTCATTGAAACATAATTCACCCCCCCCCCCCCGAAATTCACCCCAAAACTGAAAAAAAACAAAAACAAACAAACAAAAACTGTTGTTCATTAAACTCGAACTAGTTTGGTATCGAAATGCTCTTTTTAAAGCATGTGCCAAGCGCAAGTGTTATAACAAGTTGTGCACACATTTACATGCATGAAGTCAGAATAGTGATATTCCTGTGTGACTGCACACTACGTCCTCTGCTTTATGATTTAAACATTTTCTCGCCACAAAAGACATGAAAGGAGGGCGAGAAAAGGGAGCACCAGAAAGATCACAGGCAAACCACAGCTGAAAGTTTAAAATGAAAAGCAACTTTACGCCCAATTTGCTGCGGCGAACTTTCTGAAGAAGAGGATGGGGAGGGGGGGGGGGGAAGCGTATGAATGTATGCGTCAGGGCTGGAGGGCGAGGTTGGTGGAGGGGATGCTCTTCTTGTGCCAGTTTGTTCCTTTTTCATGTGTCTCATTAGAAGCTACAAGGAGAACGAGGAGCCCAAGGACAAACTGTATAGGATGGCGTGGAGTGTAAAGCCTAAAGATTGTTCTTTAGTTGATTAAACTATCCAATGTTTAGGTCAGTAAGCTAAGCAATTATTTATTTGATTGAAAATAAACATGAGCCAATACCTCAGCAAATACTGTACTCGACGCGGCTACAGTGGCTTTCATTGATGCAATAATATTCTTATATTGAATAATCACATTTTTGACTTGGGTGGCCAAATGATAAGTGATGGATCAATTTATAGGCGTGGGAAAAATATCGATCTCACAATGTATGATATCGTCTTACGATGTTATTGGTAATGTTGCTGTTTGATTTTGCGCAAACTAACTAAAACTATTGCTTCAAAATAGTTTACGCAGTGTGCATGATTTATGGTGAAATTGTATTTGGAAAGAAATTCAGAACAAAATTGCCTATAGTTCCCACAAAATGGTGGCAAAACATTCCTTTTAAAAATGTTTAACCCAATTAATACCAGCATAGTTCTGTGACACGAACATGTCACCAAGATGCCACAAGACGGCAGCAAAGCACTACATTTGCCTAAATGAAGCACTTCGATTACCTTCATCATTTTCCCTTGTCAACAAGGTGCCATACGAGGGTGGCGAAGCACTACATTTGTGTAAATGAAACTCCTCAACTCACTTCAGTGTATGTCCTTGGAATAAACACGCCACAGGATGGTGGCAAAGCACTACTTTTGTATAAATGAAACGCCTCAGTTAACGTCAACATAGTTTCTTGGCACCAAGATGCCACAAGATGGTGCCAGAGCGCTGCTTTAGTTTCAATTAAGCTCCTGTCAAAATAGTTAACATAGATGCCACAAGGTGCTTTAATATAAATTACACTCCTCAATTAACTTTATCATAGTTCATTGGCACCGAGATGGCACAAGATGGCGGCAAAGCACTACTATAGTATAAATTACGCTCCTCAATTAACTAACAGTTCCTTGGGACCAAGATGCGGCAATATTGTGCCAAAGCACTAATTTTGTCTAAATGAAGGTCCCCAACTTACTTCAACATAGTTCAAGAAATCCACTTACGTACTGTAAAGTAATAACAGTACCTTCATTTTTCAGAACAGCGCGACCCTTACACCTGATTTTATTTCATTTTTTACCGCTGATGCCACAAGGCAATATAAAAAGAGGCGGACCGGACCTTTTTCACACTTCTGCCTTCCAACTAACTCGCCTCCCTGCAGGAGGCAGATAAAGAGCCGCTCCACCGGGGCCTGAGAAGCTCCTGCACCGGGGAGGCTTGTTATCTGAAGCGGGTCAGACACGCACTCACTTCCTCTGGGAGACGATAAGCTTCTATCACAGGGATGATTAAAGGAGAAGCAGGAAGAAGTGAAGCCCCGAAGGGCACCGAAAGGAGTCTTTGATTAAGCATAGGATCATAAGCCAAATGAGCAAAAGTCTGCGGACACGCCTCTTCAATCATTCTAAACAAATCAAAGACATTTTGCACAATTGTATGCTTCCGAACCTTGTGGCAACATCGCGCTTGGATGACTTTGGTGTGGAAGAACACAATTCAGATAACCTATAACGAGTGAATTACATTTTTTCTTTTTCCATTTTTACTTCATGTGATTTTGAATTTGGTATATATATATATCCATCCATCCATTTTCAACACCGCTTATCCTGGTTAGGGTCACGGGGCGCTGGAGCCTATCCCGGCTGACTTCGTGCGAAAGGCGGACTACACCCTGAACTGGTCGCCAGTCAGTCGCAGGGCACATATAGACAACCATTCGCACCGTCACTGAGTGGGAACTGACCCCACGCTGCCCGCACCAAAGTCAGGCGAGTGTACCACTACACCATCAGTGACATGAATTTGGTATATATTTTTTTCATAATATCAAATACAGTAAACAATTATTAATTTTTAAAATTTATTTATTCATTTTTCATTCCTCCAAGGACCAAACTCAATTTATGGACAAATGTAATGTTACTGTATTATTTATGGGGCAAGCCAAAAGTTGCAACAATCATTTTTTCCAGTCCACCAAGGGCAGCACTGAATATATGGTAAAAATATGATGCGTTTTTTATTTTTTGATTTTATTTTGTCCTAAAAAATATATTTTTTATTTTTTTTATGAACTCCCCCGAGGGTCAATCTACATTAATGTGTTTGTTTTGGGGGGTTGGAACAGTTTAAATGCATATTCATTCATCTCAATGAATCAAGATAGTTTGAGATACAAATGTTTTGAGTAACAGGCGTGGTCTCGTAATGAATTCAACTTGTAAGTCAAGGGCATCTGAATGATTTGCATTTGTTTTGAGTGTTGCATCACATTTCCCCCCTAAATTTAGCAGGGTCCTCTGAGGACTCCATTCAAGTTACAGGCTTCTAATGCTGCCAATCAGAGGGGATGGCTGTCATAATTCATTCCACCATTTTAGCTAAATGCTTGAGTCAAACGAGCCCCTCTCGAAAACAAGTGTTAATGCTCTTCCAGCATCTACGAACGTCCCCTTGCTTCCCTTCCGTCATTAGCAAATGAAGTCCCACAGCAGCATGCCTTACTTGCAATAATTTGAACTGTGAGCAGCTCACAATGAAATATGCATAATTTAATAAGTGTGTGTGGGTTTGCACATGATGGCATCCACTTGTCTAATGAGAGTGAAACATTAAAGGCCCCTGCCGAGTGCAGGGAAAAAGAGAATTCATCTTTATTTTAAGGCAGTAGGCCCTAGCAGGACACCCCACCTAAGTGAGCACCGAGCGACCCCCCGCCCCCTCCCCAACATTCAGCGAGTGGATTGCGCACCGCTGGTTGCTATAGCAACCACAAAATTCAGTGAGGAAGGATTTAATTTTTTTTACCTCTTGTTGAACCTTCAAACTGCATGTGCCACAGAGTTCTTTTATTTTTTATTTTTTAGATCATAGTATTAAAATATAGACCGCTCATGGAAATTATGAAATTATTGCAAAATAAATCACCTTCTGCATTTAGTGATGCACAACAAGTACTTTGTACTACGATCTAAACAGATAAAAATGCATTTTTAAAAATATATAATCACATAACATATCTGAACTACAATAAAATACAGTCAGTCCAATGTGTAAAAATAATAATAAAAAACTGTTTATTGCAACACCCAGGTCAGGTTTTACTGCCAAATGTAACAAGACAAAGAGAATTACACCTTGTCTTTAAAACAACTACATAGCTTAGCCTTTCAGTCCGGTACCTTAATGCTAATGCTAAATAGTTGCAGTGCCATAACTCCTTACGCAATGTCCTGAACACAAACAGTGCAGCAACATATGTAGACAGGACATATAAGAATATTCACATCCATATATTCTTTATCCTCTGCGAAGAACGGATGATATTATTGCCGTACTGATGAGCTGAGAGCAGTGGAGACGTCTCAACGGAGAGTACATCCGTATGTCGGTATTATACTGCCCCCGGGTGGCTTTTGTTTTTCTTATTAAAAAATATTTACGGGTATTTTATATAAAATATTTATTAATAAAAAACATATTTTAAAAAACTATGACCATCTAGTGAAGCCAAATAAGTTTCCACGAATATTAAATATTAAAATATGTTGCAGTGGCAAAATTAAAACCACAAAATTATGTCAGTGACAATCAAAACTGAGCATTAATATCTCCGTAAAGGCATATTTTTTTTTAAACATCTGGCTGTATTGTGTATGTATACTGAATAAAATGGGTTCATTAAGTTATACAGGATAAATATATAAATGTACATAATCATATATCATCCCACGCAGTCCTTGACCTACATATCAGGTATGTTTGGCCCTGAGGGGTCCCCGGGTGAACAACCAGACAATGAAGTGCTCGATCGGGTCCACTCCCACACGCAGCGTGCGACTTCTTGGGGACCAGATGGCCGATTGCTCGGAGCCGCGAGAAAATTAATCACAAAGCATTTTGTCCCACGTCTGCCTGCATACAAAACCGACTTTAAACGTCCCGGAGCCTCCCACCGTGCGCAGCTAGCAGCGTATCAGGTGCACTCAATGGTCGACGTGGACTGGAGATTGAGTTTGTGGCTGGATCACGCCGGGCCCTGCTTGACATCATTCATTCTCCGAAGAATTCAAGCGCACATGACCATCTGCGTTCATACAAGCTTGAAGACCCATTGGTAAAAACATTGTATTGATTCATTACCAGTGAATAAAGTTTTCTTTTATTTCGGTAAAATTCTGCAAAAAGTCTCCAAAACAATACGGAAGCAGAAACACCATGACGCTCATCAGTCATCACGTGATGGTTTGAGTTTTCTACATATAGATTGCACGCATTATAGTCTCTGTAACATGGAAATAAATAAAGCTTCTAAATTTGAAACACCACAGCGAGGATTCTTTTTTATTTGTTATTTTTATTTAATTTTTTTTGTGGGGGGGGAGGAACAACCCCAAAAACGCTTATTGGGATTTTAAAAAAGTAGGTTTTTTTGTCAATGCAATTATAATGGGTGTCAATTATTTGTGACTTTGCGGTATTCGCAGTCCGGCCTCTGTATTCCTTATCCTCTTTGAAAAACAACTAAGATTATTACTGCAATTTATTGAGTTTAGAAGGGAATTGTCTTTTTTGTGTATTTTATAACTACTATACTGCCCCCTGATGGCCAAGGCACACACATTACAGGGAGCAGAATGTCAATGGGCATGGATGCATGAAATCATGATGCACAAACTTTCATTGTTTCCATTCTATTTAATTGTGTTATAACTTTATGTTTTCATAACGTATAATAGTATGTAGAGTGCAATTTATCTTCAAAATTCTCATCAACATTTTTTTTTTTTTTTGTGGGTCTGGAACGGATTAATGGCATTTCCATGCATTTCAATGGGGAAAGATGATTTGCGTTACAAGCGTGGTCACGGAACAAATTAATCTCATAAATCAAGGCACCACTGTACTCAAGTAAAGTACAGCCACCTAAAAAAAAAAATCTACTCAACGTACTTGCGCTTCATTACTTCCCACCTCTGGAGGATGCAGAAAAATTACGGTCAGCAGGTCAGCAGTCAAGTTGTCATGCTGAAACACAAATGTGCTGTGTGACAGCTTTAAATTATCACACCCTTTCCTTTCGATGCACTGTTGGTCTTTTTGCATTTATTTCCAAAGCCTCATTGTTGTTGTCTTCACTGCAGCCATTGTTGCAGAGCACTGGTCTCCCCTGGTTACCACATAACCCTTTTTAATGGCCGTGTTGCCTTGAGACCAAAGGTTCTCAAACTGAGGACCCCAGAGCCATAACTTGGTGGTTTATAACATAATATAAAATACATTTTAAGGTGGTATACTTTTCTAAATGTGCAGTGACTTTGTCTTGTGATGTTGTTCTCATAAGATTATGATTTTTTTTTTTATCCTGAGAAAATATGTCTTTTGTTCTTGAAAAGTTGTGACTTGAATTTCTAACCCCCCAAAAATAAAAGACTCAACAAGTTCACAGTATTGCACTTTATAAAAACATAAAGTAATAAAAATTAAATGGAATGTAAAAGAAAAGAAAGTTTGGGTACCATGATTTCATTGATTGCAAATCATCGTGCGGCTCCTTCTGGTGTGCACGCCTTGGCCACCAGGGGGCAGTATAATAATTCCCAAGAATATACACGAATAAGAGGGTCACAAGGTCTCAGTGAGATGCAATAATACTCAGAGGATGGGTATTTGGGAGTATATTGTTATAATGTCTGTCTACATGTATGAACACAAATGGTGAGGCAACCGTTTGTGTTCAAGTATTCAAGGATTCAAGGAGTTTAATTGTCATACCAACACATATTTACACATGATATGGCACAAAATACAATACATATATTTGTTGCGTAAATGGTTATAACACTGTGACATTCATGCTAGTTTCATTAGCCCATCTATGGCGTTTTGCATTGTGTGGTAGCGTCAAGGTAGTGGACTTCCATCCAAAAAGTTATACGGTGTTTTGTTTAATACAGGAAACGTGAGTCTCTTTATTTTGTGTTTAGTTTCAGTTAACTTCAACTGGGAGTAAGCATTCACAAGCCGCCAAAGTGCAGCTTGTCGGGAAATTCGCTGTCGCCAGCTAAGCGCTCGTAAATTTTTGCTCGCGGGTCAAGACCAAACAAATCAGCCGAGCTCGCATTTTTATTCTTGAAACAGTCCTCCAGTGTTCCTCCGCAACCAAAAAGAAAACATAAAAAGTGATCGTCACCTGTTTCCAAACATCGCACTTGAGCACCGTTAACACCTCTGGGAACTCCACAGCGCTTAATCTGATTGGATGATTGAGTGCTTTAAGAATTATGGCCGTGGTGACCTCACCTGGGGCCGTCACTCAAGTTACGGGGGGCGCCGAGTTCCAAACATGACCTTTGTAGGGTACACTTTCATAGCCAATACAGTTGAGGTACACGACGTCTCCAGCAGAGCTTCAGTGAAAGTTCACAAATGCAGAAACATTTTCAGCAGAGATCAGCAGAATTGTTCTGAGTTGCAATACAACAGTCTGTGAACCTTTTGGAATTGTCGTGGATATAAAAAGTCTACACACCCCTGTTCCAATGCCAGAGTTTTGTGATATAAAAGCGCTGACTCCCGTTTAACATGAGTTTGAATGTGATTTGTTCATTCTGAACTCAACAGCATCCCCATTTATAACAGGGTTTGCACGCTATCCCAGTTGTTTATTTTCACTTCCCCGTTTTACATATTTAAAAAAAATAAAATAACGCAGTGCCTTACATGTGGAAGAGAGTTCTTATGAAAGTAAGCTCATTAAAGTCATGTCTACCTCCTGAATAGTCCATCGAGCATTTAAGGCAATGTTTCTTTTTGTCTGTGCAGGTCTGGATGGAGTTCAGTACAAATGTCCCACTTGGAGGAAGCCCACATACCAAAGTGGAGAAAAATACACAAACGCGGCTGCGACGTCCTGCTAATGTGAACACTCAACAGACTCCGTGATGTCTCGCTAAGTATGGACCACGGGCCAGCATTAATGATTCATTTCTCCGCTTTTTTTCTCAAGGTGAAAATTTACATTGAATTGTCATGGTTTATATTTTAAACCTTGATCTCATGAAATGGTTGCTTGGTTGATTTATTGTCAAGAAATAACAATATTAGTAAAATAAAATGTATACATTTGGATATTTACAGTTACATTGTTTTATTAAATAATTGGTTGATTAATTCATTGTTGACAATCAAATAAAAATGCCCAATTAATGATTATTTATCGTTAAAATAAATGCCAATTTTACATATTTTGCAATTTAACATTTTTATTACATTTATTTATCATTCTGTTAAATAACTGGTTCATTCAGCTGAATTAAACTATTCTGAATAATAGTAAAAAATAGAATATATTTTAGTTTTATGCAGAATATTTTCATGAGTAAAATAAACTTTTTTTTTTCTTTTTTCCGCCCTCATCTACGAATTATCTTGCCCCTCTGTCCATTTAAAAAATCAAGTGTGCCTACTCCTGCTCTAGACGTGTTATTAATGTCATCAAATACAATAAGAATAAATTTTTTGATTGTGTGCATTTAGACCACCTGGGTCTCAAAGCCTCCCCAATTTTTTGTCTTTAAGGTTGAACTAATCACCCCTCCCGCCCCGTGCCCCGCCCACTACCATGCCCTCAACGAGACGCTGATGTGTCGGAGCTGAGGTGTGCCGCCGTGATGCATGACTTCATTAAGGCGTCCCGTGGCCATGGCGACTGTCGTCGGGCGTGGGGGTCAACGCTAACGCGATGCTGGCCTCCAGGCAGACGCTGCCACGAGACTAGAGCCATGACGCCGGGATACGTATACGTCCCCCTACCCCCTTAAATCTGCTCACCGATTTATGCCCTCTAAGCTTGCACAAACACGCACAATACAAGTGATGGACAACTCTGCGGCTAATAATTCTTTATCTGGTTCCAGTCCTGCAGCAAATGGAAGGATAAAGTACATCTGTTTCAACATCAAAACTGCGCTTCAATATTTAAGTAATGACTCAGTTAAAATGCATTGCATGTAAAAGTTAAATACAAGTGGAACCTAAATAAAAGTCTAAAAAGATTAAATTCATATGTACAGCATTGCACTACAAAGTTAAACAACTGAACTGTATTTAGGCAATGATTCTTTTGCGCACTACTAAAGTGAGCCCACATACCACAGTTTGAGAATCACTGTACATTATATATCAAACTGGTCGGCATTGCAAAAGAGAAACTGTTTTCAAAGTCCTTACCTGCATAAATGAAGATTAAATAAATAAATGAAATAAAAACTGATCTATGATCAATTCTTTATGTCCAATACAAAGCCTTGTATAGCCACACATTTTGTGAGTTTTTTGTTTTCAAATGATCCCAAATGAATATCTAATATGATCACTGCCTTCTAAACCACCAAGATACATAATTCCTCATGCTTTTATTGCAACTGTAAAACCTGAAGTCCCTCTCCTGCACAGTGCAAAAACGGTGTTGCCCCACTCTAGTTCTCAGCGGCTCATTGATCCTCAGTGCTGGATCTGGTGGGGCACTGCTCAACTTGCCCCGTATGTATCCATCCATCCATCCATTTTCTGAGCCGCTTCTCCTCACTGGGGTCGCGGGCGTGCTGGAGCCTATCCCAGCTATCATCGGGCAGGAGGCGGGGTACAGCCTGAACTGGTTGCCAGCCAATCGCAGGGCACATACAAACAAACAACCATTCGCGCTCACAGTCACGCCTACGGGCAATTTAGAGTCTCCAATTAATGCATGTTTTTGGGATGTGGGAGGAAACCGGAGGGCCCGGAGAAAACCCACGCAGGCACGGGGAGAACATGCAAACTCCACACAGGCGGGGCCGGGGATTGAACCCCGCACCTCAGAACTGTGAGGCTGACGCTCTAACCAGTCGTCCACCATTCCGCCGCCCCGTATGTAAACTGAGCAAAATCTAGAACTTACGAATGGAGACACAGGTGGATACAATACACATTAAGAGGTAAATATACCTATAATTTCTTGTTTGTGTGGTCACGTTATACAATTTCAACAATAAAAGCGACATGATAATAATGATCTATTCACTCCTCCATTTTCCGTTTTGGCTAGCGGGCGTAGTTGTTGTTCAAAGTAATTCGGTTTTCGATATTACGGACATAAATCTGCTTTAATTGTCAGCGTGTTTCCAGCTCCCCTGTTCTCATTTCCCTCTCACGACCCGTGCCCTTGACTTTGTCTGGCACCCCCGCAGTGAAGCACTCTGCCCCCCAATCTGTGTGCTCGCGTGCGGGGCGCCTGAGCGAGTCCTCCGTCCTTTCAAAAGCCGGAAAATAGCATGTCACTTCATGCATTTGGTCCATCTCAACGCGGGAAACGATGAATCAGCAATTAATTTGGTATGTTAATACAAACATAACAATAACGTATATATATTTTTGAAATAATAAGATTACCATTTTTTTTAAATATATAAAATATCCTTTTTGGTTCATATAAGCATGAACTGTTAAATCATCAAGGAATTGGGTTTAATAATAAAAACAACAATTCAAGAAATATTTGAATAAAAAGTAACATTAATTTGTTATATATAAAATAATCATATCATATCACAAAATAACATGAATTCAAGGCTCAGTTAGTAATTTTGTATATTAATGAGGAATCGTAAATATTAATTTCAATATATTTAAACTATTAAAAACAATAATACATAAAAAATACCACAATAAGGTTGGTCCATCTTACAGCATGAAATTATGAATCAGAAATTCATTTGGCATGATTAAAGAAAATAATGATAGTTAAAAGATAGTACAAATGATTAAAATATATAAAATAATAATAAAAATCTTTAGAAATTTAATCATCCTACAATATGAAATAATATATCATCATGAAATTTGGTTTATTAATTAAAAAAACTGAAACATATTTTAATTAACATTAATTTTAAAAATATGCAAAATAATAATAATAATAATAATAGATTATATGATTTTGCTCTTACAACATTAAATTATACTGTAAATCATTTTTTAAATTGTTTTACAATAATAATAATAATACACTTGCAGTATTTCTGTATGAAAGAGAAAAACCATTAAACCCTCAAAGTGGACACCTTTACTTCACCTCCTGTCAGCAACGCGGCCAGTGAAGAATGAAGACGGGGAACAAAGAAGCTTGACTTGCTTGAAAACTGAATGATTTGGCAGAGAGGAGTCATCTTTTCTTCCGCCCCGGGGTGGAAACGGGAGAAGAACTTCGCATGAGGTTGCGGGTTTTTCGCTGCCAAGTTCAAAGATGTTTTCTTAAAGCCTTTCACTCGCATTTGATAAAAAACAGACTCGGCGAGCAAAGGCCGGGGGATATTCGAAGAAAAGAGCTTCTGGATTTGTACTGCGGAGCGCCATTAGAAACAGTGACTCACTGACTGTTACGTTTGACTGTGGAACCTTTTGGGGACGGTTAAACAGAAAGTGCCAAGCCGTCAGATAAAAGTATGCGAACCCTTTGGAATTATAGCGCCGCCTTGAGATACGAGTGACCTAAATTACGAGTAAAAGAGTAAAAGTAAAAGAGTCTTCGAGCTGTTTAAGGCCCAACTAAACATAAAACAAAGACAATTACACGCTGTGTGTTTAAAACAACCAACCAATGTTGCCTTAAGAATGGACCGCTAGCTTGATGCTAACATAATGAAAACGCCATTGACAGCCTCACGGTTAGCGGCGATCGTCGCGGTTTTAGAAGCAACAGATATCTGAACACAAAGGGTGGAGAAACACAAGTAGACAGATAATAGAACAATACTCATAGCTATATATTCTTTATCCTCTGCGAAGAGCGATTAATATTACCACAACTAACTGAGCAAAACAATGTGGCAAAAAATATTGAATTTCCTTAATTACGTAATTACTGTTTGTTTTTTTTGGTTTTTTTTAAACTAATATTACAGCATCTTACTGAGTGATAGTAGAAGAAGTACTTTTCTTCGTTTGTGTCTGCATGAATCGATGATACAGTACTGCTTCCCGGTCGCAAAGGCGGGCACACCAGAAGGAGCAGCACAATGAATTGAATTACAGCATTAAATCATAATGCACAAACTGTTTAATCCCTTGCATTCTATTTAATTATGTTATTACTTTATGTTTTTAAGAAATATTATTGAGTGTTGTTTTTATGCTTGTGCTAATGGAGGGAAAAAGCATTTTGTAGCCCAGTTGAAAAGGACGCTGCCTGAAGATGCCTCAGGCCATCAGGTAGGAAGGTCATAGTTCAGCAGCTTTGACTGTAAGGATAAGTTATGAAAATCTGTTTTTCTAACCCCCATTTGAGTGGGCCTGGAAAACACCAAAACAATACAAATACATTATATTTGCGTCTATTTATATTTAAAAAACAAAAACAAAAAGGAGGGTTGAATGCTGCTGATCATAACAAATAAGTGCTCGTTTGCGCGCATGTGTGCGCGTGTGTCAGTAGATGAAAAACCTGTTCATGAGCGGCCGAGCAGACTACAAATAGATTTTCATTCAGGAGAGACTATTTGGCTCCCGTCCAAAGCAAATAGTCCCCAATGATGAGGTGCGACATGCACTTTTACACATGCGAGCTTGACTGCAGCTGGCCTGGAATCGTAGACCGCCTGGCAGGGCCATGAAACCACTGGAACCGAGCGCTCACGCTATTGTGTAACCATTTCCAGTCATGACAGATCCGCTTACCAATTAATGACCAAGTCGATCTGCAGAAAACTTCGCAGACTTGTTGTTACCTACTGATCTATTTAGCTACGAATTAATCCAACATATAAACCGCCTACCTACCTACCTACCTGCCTGCCTTCCGATCTACCTATCGAACCTCACTTCATCCCAAACTGTACCTCATTTCGTCTCATCGCTTATTCTCGCTCACAAACCGGCACATGTTTCATATCCCATCGCTCATCTGAGACGAAACAACAAAACAGCACCACAACATAACTCAGTCTCCTCCATGTTTCGCAGTAGGTACAGTGCGAGTGGTGCAGTGATTGACTGTTTTTGCACCGTTTCCTGCTGAACTCTTTTGCAATCGGGTCCGTGTTAGGCAAAAGTGTGCGTTAATAGTCAACAAAACAGAATGTTGTCTGGCTTGTTTGAACGCATAACGGCGGAATTTCTCATGAACGTCTGTATGCCAGTGTACCAGTCAAGATATGCGTACGGTCATGACTCAAGGCGCTGTCACTCACACGTCCATGTGGCGTCTCCAACCGCTTTTGCAATGGCGGCTCCTTGGTAATGATTCCTGGTTGTCTCAGGAGCCCCAAAAAATGTTCTCATAAAAATGAAAGACTTGCGCGAGCTTGTTAGGCCGCTTACAGCTCATCCTTATGAGCACGCTGTCCAGACACGACGAAACGGAAATATTTCTTAACACGATTACATAGCGGAAACAAATTCACCTCTGTAAAGAACACTTGCATGCAGGCGCGTGGGACTCGGCGGGGATCAAATGGTCGGGGCTCGTGAGGCAGTGCCCCGCCAGACGGCGAAATTTATGGGTCTCAATAAAGTGCCGTTTTTAGAGTGAAGTGGGGTACGCACATACTGACAATCCTCATGTGTGTGTTCAACACTGAGGTCAGCCAGTCCAGCCTTCGGTTAGCAATGGTACCGAGGCACGTTTCAAGGTTTCGACCTAGTTTGCTGGGCGGCCTAAGAATACGTGGTCACAAGAAGTAATGCCATACTTAATGTTTTTAATTTGTTAATGTTTTATATTTATGGCCTAGAAGTGTTTTTCAGACAAATATTTACTCTTATGATGAATTCACCACTGTACTGAGTTAGCATCATAGCAGGCCAAATGCATAAGTGAACTACGTACCGGCTCTGGGCCCCGTGACCACTAGGGGCCCCCCAAGAGCAATTAGCTATTAGCAGAGCCTGGAGTTCTATTTTTGAAAAAATGTTGTTTTTGCTTGACATTTTGTAGTTTATTTTACTTAATACTCTGAATTTTGTCATCAGTGCTATGGCACGACTCCTTCTTGTGAGTGGCTCCAAATGAGCCCTTAGAACCTAAGGGCTCATTTGGAGCCACTCACAAGTCTGCAATGCAGATTGGGAGTTTTTGAATGATCTAAGGCTTAGATCATTCAGAAACTCCCAATCTGCATTGCTCAATAGAAGAAAAAAAAATGTGTTTCTGGCAAGCGAAAAATCTGTAACGGTTTGCGCCTGGCTTTCAGACGCGGTATTTAAAGTTGCAAAGTCACCCATCGCAATTTGCCTGCGGTTTGAGAAAATCACATTCCGAGTGGACTGTACTCATTATAGTTCCTCAACGGGAATGATGAATATTATTGGCATAAATAGCTCCGGTTAGTGTAAATTATTAGTAGACTACGGTGCGTTCCGACGGACGTAATCCAGGTGACGTCACCAACGTAGTATTCAGAACTCCGTCGTATAAAGATTGAGACTCCCTGTAAAAAGATTGAGATGTTAATTTTGTTGGTGCACTGCCCACTTGCCATGTAATTGAAATTTTAGAGGGCACTCTAGTCTTCCTGCAGCGGAGCCTAGCGACTGCTTGGCACCCCACCAATTTATTTTCAACTAAAAATGCCACAGGGCAGCCTGGCACTTGATTTTGTTGAATTGCATTTTGTGGTCCTGAGAGAACCCGAGTGCGAAAGCATCAACAGAACCCGCCGGCGGACGACAAAAGGAAATGACACGGCTTTTAGCGAGCGGCGCCGCGAAGCCCGAAGTGTTCCACGGTCGCAGCAGCTGAAGGGCCTCGTGCGAGGGGGGCGGGACAGCTGGGGGTGGCGGGGTGACCCCCGGAAGCTCCCCCGTGGCAGCTGTTTTAGCAAAGGTGGCTCGGGTGTAACCAAATACTTCCTGCTTCGTCTTCCTTTTTACATCTTACAACATTTGAGGTCCTGTGATGCCCTCGCACGCGGGCAAGGAGAGCGACTGTCACCGATGCACTTTCTGATGTATATTGAACGCCACAAAGAGTCCAACACACAAATACAAAATGAGAACACTCGCAAGGAGCTGCCGTAGGCCGCAACGCGCGCCCAGACACGCAAGTTCATAAGCGTCACATTTGAGCCGATGTTGACACAATACTTCTTAAAGCCACTAGGGCATTTTTGTCTGAGCTGTGATAGGCTGAAATGCATTAGCAAGCATTTTACAGTAGTCCTCATTTCTTCCTCTTCGTCACCTTGTCTGTCTACTTTCAATGCTGTTTATTTGTGTCAGTCACAACAGATTGTGTACGAATTTATTATTATTATTTTTTTTTTTGGAAGGTCTGAAATTTAAAAATGGGAGAGATCCAACATTTGAGAGCCACGAGTTCAAACGTCAACGTTTTTAGGCTGGGGCAATGAGACACACCCAGGTCATTAGATTAGCTTATCTATGAGCGACGCACACTCATAGTTACATTTATTTTATGATGCTACAATGTTTAATTGCAACTCTTTTAAGTGCAAATACAGTTTAATGTTGTTGTGGAGTACAATAGGACCGATAATTGTTTTGATGTACTTTTACAAATTACACTTTACAAACAGAACTATTGAATGAGATCAATTTGTAGTTCTTCCCTCATGTGGCCAAAAGTTTCGCGGCGATGACTTTCAATAACTTATCATGAGATTTTATTTTATTTCATCATTCATTCAGGCTTACATTTTTTATTATATCTTGATTAAAATCCATTCATTAGAATACAAATAAGGAATAATCGGAAGAGAATGTGATTGAGGTGTGCTATTGCGATAAGGAATTGGACCTTGAGGATTTAGACGAGGTGGTAAATTAGTACATGATAAAAGGGTTGTCGCGCACACACACACGCACACACACACACACGCAAAAGCCATAGAAGACCCCACCCCACTACGCTCCTTCCTCAATGTACTTTCCTTCGCTTGTCTCCTTCCTAAATTGTGTTTCCTACCCTCATCTCCTTCCACAATCTTGTTTCCTTTGCTCATCCGCTTTCCTCCTTCCTCAGTCTCGCCCAAATCCTTCCTCTACTGTTTCCTTCACTCATCACCTTTACTCAGCTTTGTCTCCTTTACTCATCTCCTTCATGTAATCTCGTCTCCTTCGTTCAGCTCCTTTTCTCCATTGCTTGTCTCGTTGCTCAACTGTGTTTCCTTCATTCATCGCCTTGTCTCCTTCGCTTGTCTCTTTCAACCATGGTGTCTCCTTCGCCTGTGCCCTTGTCTCCCTCATGTGTGAACTTTCCTCGTTTCCTTGTGTCCTTTCCACATCTCCGTCCTCAATCTGGTCCCTCTCGCTCGTCTTCTTCTCCTATCTTGTCTCCTTCACTCAATTTGGTCTCCACTCATTCTTGCCTTCTTCACTCATCTCCTACAATCCCGTCTCCTTCCTCAATCTTTTCTTTTTTCACTTGTATGCGTCTCGCCTTCATTTGTCTCCTTCCTCCACTTGTGTCCTTCACTCATCTTCTTGTCTCCTTGATGTGCTTGCTCTGTCTCCTTCGCTTGTCTCTCGGTCTGCTTCATGCCTTTCCTTCCCATCACTCGTCTCCTCAATGTTGTCATCTTCACTCATTTTTTGCCTCCTTCACTTGTATCCTTTTCTCCTTCATGTGTCTCCTTCGCTCGCCTGCTCCACTAAATTTTGTCTCCTTCACTCATTCTTGCCCCCTTCACTCATATCCTTGTCTGTACGTTGTTTGCCTGTCTCCCTGTCTCCATGTGTTTCCTTGTTTCCTTCACTCGTCTCCTTGTCTCCTTCACTTGTCTCTTTGACTTAATTTAGTCTCTTTTTGCACCTTCTTGCCTCATTCACACGTCTCCTTGTTTCCTTCCTATGTTCCCTTTGCTCATCTCCCTCCTCCTCGTCGTCGTTCTCCTCCTCCTCCTCCTCCTCCTCCTCCTCCTCCTCCTCGCGTGCTTTTGAGGCTGCAGTCTAATAACAATTTGTTCTCGTTCTCCTGCGCACTTGCTTTTTAGTTTGTGGCTCGGATACGCGGCGGCGAGCACCGACGGACATCGCCATGACTCTCCAGCAGCAAAGAGCGTTTCTGTGCCTCTTTCTCTTTCTTCACGCCCGGAACGGTGAGTTGAAACAAACTCTTGACGTCCTTTTTTTTTTTTTTAAAGTGTACTTTTAAGCGCTGACTTTAACTAAAAGTACGCTTTATTTTATTTATTTATTTTTTAAAATTCTGTCTCGTGGGCGTGGGGCTAACTTGTTAGCTTCATGTCGCCCCTTCGAGTTAAGGTCATTTGAACGCTAATTAAGGTGTATTTCAATAACAGCTGCGTTTTATACAACACGCCAGTCTCTGTTTTCTTCATTAATTCACTTTTTGACGAGGCAGAAAGTGTCGCCGTTATGAAATGCTTAAATTTGTGTTTAATTAAACGCATAATTGATACACTTAGTGTCAATTAACCGGCTAATGCACAGCTTGTAACATTGTCATGGAGAATCACAGAAAAGCCCGTTTCCTTTCAAATGTTGCCAATACTTTGGATAAATAATCACAAGAATCTATATTATTACGGTGAAAATTTGCAGTAGAGACATTTCACACCTCGTGAACTTGACACAAATGTCATAATAGGCTGTCATTAAGTGTATATAATCTTCATATTCATCTTTTTTAGTCTTTATTTATGAATATTGCCTCACACAGTTGCTATTAAGGGCATGTGACTTGTTTTAAAGTGTATTTATTACTAAATTGGGTAAAGTAGTGTATTCAAAACTTAGGGTTGGGGCCTAAAATGGAGTCGTCTGAGTAAATGTTAGTTTATGTATAACGTGTCATTGTCGTGTCAATACTCAAATGTATTTTGGTACCTTTTATGTCCAAACTGCTCATTTTTGTTATTGAGCTGATAAACCTTGGTGCATAACATTTATTTAATCAATTTCTACAATCCAAAATGTGTGAATGACTTATTTTTCCTCACAAATGTACTCCCAGACATGTGAATTATTGTTAAAACATGCAATTTCCACCTTCGGTCGTATTCTTCCTCAATTTTGTCCCGCTCATCTCATGTGGATTGCTTATTTTTCTCATTATGTGATTCCCAGCCAAGTGAATTATTGCCAACACATTAGAATTCCCACATTTTAGTAGTTTGGTAAGGCATTGCACCCTTGCCAATAGGGTTAATATCCATAACAAATACTTTTTTGATTATCCTGTAGCCTATTCTTGAGATTTAGTGTAACTAGTTAATCCAAATCCCCTATCTTGCTTTAAATTCAGCATGAGGGATGTGTAATTAGAATTAAAGCAGAGCGTGCTTGTCTCATTAGTGCCTCGGTGGCGCAGTTTTTTGTTTCTTGACGATGGAGGTTTGGCATGAGCTGAATCGCTAAGTGCCAAAATATTCCCCTGGACTCACAAAGATTTCAACTCGGACTCTGGACGATCAGCGGTTACATCTCATTAAATATCGGTTCAAGTACATTTATTCAATAATGCTATTAACGGTGATTAATGGCTATTATCCACTGGATACAGTAGGTTTTGGGAATGGGGTTTTGGACTGCTTTGCTGTTGGCTTTATGATGCAAATACAACAGAAATGCCGAAATGAGAACACCATTAAATGTTGTAAAACAAACAGTTCTTAAAGATTCAATGTCAATGTATTGTACTAAAAAGTTCAATACAACTGAATTGTACTTAGCTGGTGATTCTTCTGCATACCACACCTTGAGAATCAATGACTTAGAACATATGTGTACAGTTTATAAAGGTTTTATGGGGCAGCAGTTTGACTTGGGAATGCAAAGGTGTTTGAAAAATATGGACAAATCGAAGATGGAGCAGTGTTACAGAACATATTGTTTTGGACCTTAGAGGTTTCCGCTTTGCAGTGTGTTATTCCAATCATATGACGAGACGTGATGACTTTTCCGACCTACCTTTTTGTGACCCTCAAGCCAAAGTACTTCAAGTAAATGTCAGTAAAAACAGACTTCTCGTAACTGAAGCTTTTACTGTACACAAACAAATAGATGGCATAGTGGAGGTCCCCCCCACAATGGGACAACACTCACCTGATCCTTATTTTTCCTCCCCAAATCCCTGTTTTTGACTCTATCAGCCTTGTCTTAATTAGGCTTACTACAACCTAATCCTCGTCTTCCCTTCTACCTCCTTCGGAGACGGACTAAAGCCGTCTGTTTTGGGATTAGCTCGCTGGCCGCTGATGGAGAAGCCGCTGAACCATTTTCTTGTCAAAAGTGGAGTACTCCCTCTAATGGGCCTTGAGGAGCACTTACCTAAACACAATTTGTGGTGTTTTATTTATTTATTTTTTTCCTGCATGGGAGAAAAGCCATGGCAGATATGACAAATTCAAATAAAGTAGTGGATGCTGACCTGTATTGATTCCACGGGCCGGTGTTCATCAGCATGATGACCATGTTGTCTTACAGGCACGGGTTTTTGTACATTAAATCAGCAGCAGAGCTTTCATGGTGACATTTACAAAACACAAAGTCGCCGCAAAAAGCGGGTCTACTGGTGCCGTACCATTATAAAACTGTACATAAATCATGCTTCGTCGGCCGCCTTCGGAGCTCAGCGAGACCCTTCAAGATAAAATAGTTTAGACAGCTGCACGCCGCAACAGTTGTTCAATGTATGGAGTCTGACAGTGCAGCATTTTTATGAGCCAAAACATGTTGAGACGTACGCAAGGAGCTCAGTCTGAGTTATGTGTATGCTTGAAATGTGGATGCTTTTGAAAGGTAATCCCATTTGAAAGGGTCATAATAGCTTATAGTTTGTTTGGTTGGTTATTTACTGTACAAGTGATGCCTTGACTTAAGAGTTTCATTTGTTCCATGACCACACTCGTAACTCAAATAACTCACATCGTAATGGAAATGAATGAAAACGGCATTAATCTGTTTCAGGCCCCAAAGCAATTTTTTTTGTGTGTGAAATGTGTTTAGCAAAGAAGAATAAAAAAGGACTAAGGAAATAAACTGATTTTATGAACTGTAATTAAGTCGACAGTCTCACACACACACACACACGCACACACACACGCACACACACACACACACACACACACACACACACACACACTGTAGTACATTTGTGTGTTGTGCCTTTAAATGGTGTGGCCTAGCGATTCCCTCGTAGCTAACCTCAAGTTACCTATCGCTCGCTCCCTTGCACTTCAAGCTCTGGCAGCGGGGATTGAGGAGGGCTTACTTAACCAGCGAGAGCTCAGCGGACGCCGTGCACGCTTTCAAGGGTTTCTTAATTGCCCAATCACTTGAACTTTCATTTTCTGGGAGCTATACTGAGAACTGATTTACAGCATAAAAACATATGTACCTGAAGTACTTAACTTGCAGAGCGAATGACGTTTCCGGTGTGTGACAGAAAGCACAAGTGAGTGTTCTGCATGGATGTCATGAAGCATATATATATTTTTTAACCCAAGCAATATTTGACTGAAAAAAATATTTGTAAACCAATTTGTTGTGAATTGAGGTTTTTTTCCCACATCACGGGAGCTGAGGAAAGCGCAAAGCTCACTTGTAACTCTAGTCATTCCTCCCAAGTCAATGCAAAAAAAATTGCCCGATCTATGGGTGGTATCTCGAAAAACTCGTAGTACTGTAGTTAGCAAGAGGTAGGGGGGGAGCTGTGAAGGACAATGAATTTACAAAGTTATGAGGCCCGAGATTTTGTTAGTACCCTGTTAGTTTCTGTTTGTTTTTTAGTATTTTTCCTTGATTTATGATGGACTTCAGTTACTATGCTGGGCGACGTAAACCAAAATTTGTAAGTCAGAATGTGTATTTGTCTTATCTCTAACCTATGCTAAAGCAGGCATAGTCATATTTACAGTAAATACTTGTATAAAAACACTTGTATGCGATAAGTATGGTGATAAATGAGCGTGCCTTCTTGTGCGGCGCGATGCCGTATTTTGTCACGCTGCTGTGCACATTAGTTCATTGATCATTGTTCGTAACCTTGTTGTACATCAATACGGTCGTAAACCGAGGACCTGATTTTGGTGCAGAAAAAAAAATAAAAATAAAAAAAAGGTGTGGATTCAGGATTTGTTTTTGCAGTTCCAGTCCATATGCATTGGGGCGGTAAAACCCCTAATCCGGCAGCTAAAACGCTATATCCATTTTGTAACACCATATTACCTCCTATTGGACTGGAGGGGAACAGCATGGTCCGGGACCTCTGATTTTTCAAAGAGTAGGCCACCACGTTTAGCATTGTTCATGCCTTGGTGGAGGCATTGTGTTTAACTGAGGGACAATCGAATATACTGTAGGTGGAAATAATAGGTTATTAAAATTAAGTTTTTATTATATTTTGTAAAGCATATCATATCAAATCATCTTAATCAGTCGAGAAAATCGTTGGCTATTTTATTCCACTGAGTAAATCATCCTGGTGTAAATATTGGCTGGTCTCTCCGCGACCCAGCCTTCGCGCCTTCCGTACGTCTCGGCCGAGTGCCCGAGGATGCCTTAGTAGCGCCTCCGCGCTCGTGTGAGCGACGCAGGAAGTGTGCAGCTGTTGGCTACAGTTGTTCATCCGGGATTAGTGCCGTTAGTCTGAGTGATAGCCGGGATTGACAGCCATGCGATCTAATGTACTGCCTCATTGTTTTCATTAAAGAGAGTGCACCGCCGCGATGCAGAGACAATGGTTTAATACCACTGAATTAAGTGTAGCCTGTTGTGCATCACTCAAACGCAATAAGTGTAGTAATTAATTTAACTTTTTGCTGGATATTTCCATACATTTCCAATGGGAGAAGCAGTTGCATCAAGGGTTGAGTGTAAAAGCAGAAACTGTGCGCTCATACACGCAAGTGATGGTTCGCATTAAGGAATATATATATATATATATAAATATATATATATATATATATATATATATATATATATATATAAATATATATTTAAAAATTCTGACCAAGATGCACTAAAATATGATATATATTTTTTCTTTTCTCTTCTCAAACCTGGACCAAAAATGCTTGACAATAAAATAGCTTACAGAACCTTGCCCTTGCAATGGGAAGCCCACTAAAAACCGAGCCGTGACCCATTTTAAAGGCTCGCCTAAGATGACTCCCTCTATGTTTTTGGAGAATCAAAGCCATAGCTGACATCTAGCCTGAAAGCCGAAGACCGTGTGGCTTTTTTTGAAGGATTTTTTTTTTGTGCGCTCTCCTCAGTGGATGGGCTGATTTCAGAGCAGGATTTTATATCCAGCGGCAGCTGCCTGTGTAGTTTGATCCCACGCCTTGCGGGAGGGAATTTCTCTCCCGTAGCTCCTGTATCGACTACCTCCTCGGTGCCACGGAAGCGCCCGGAACGTTCCTCCCTGCCGTTGCACTCCTTTATTCAAAGTGCACCATTTGGAAACAGTGGAAAATCCATACGCTGAACAATGTGCCCTTGAGAAGATAAGACCTGTTTTGGGAGTATGAGATAGCAAACTCTGTTTTAGAGGAGATTACTCATGAGAAGGAGGAACAGTCAGATTATATGTTTTGCCAGTTACAAACTCTTACTTCATTTAGTGGTTAAAAAAAAGTACAATGTGTACGCCATTACTTATTCTTTTAAAGTGCCACTGGGAAACACATAAGCTATTTTCCTGGATTTGGATGCTCGGCTCGCACAGTTTGAATTGTTTGTACAGAAGTGTCAAGCGTATTGCGGTTTGTGTGGTTTTTGTCTGCTCCCTTATTATTCACCCGAGCTTTGAGCCATGGACAAATATTCGGTGTGACGCTGATAGTTAAAGATCTACTTACTCTCTGCTTGTGTTGACAGCCAGTCTGTCCGAGCAAGATGACATGCTTGCGCTTCATCTTTTACACTCAAAAAGCAGCAACATATCAAAGAACACTTGTAAGGAACACGAAAAGGAACACAAACAACAAGATAGCTGAGAGACACGAAGAACTGTTGCACGGTGACATGATATGACTGCATCTATGATGTTGCGATGCAAGGCTGACTTCCAATCGCGGGCAAGACAAGAGCCACTTCACTTTGTTTTAATAAACTAAATGCAGATAACCTTGAGTAATGAATGTATTGTTTTGAGTTGGTGATGAACGTTGATGATGTATTTTTGCTTGTCAACGTCAGAGGAGCTTTACATTTCTAATAGAAAATATTTCAGCATTTTGATTGACCTCGAAGGATAATATAAAGCAATGTGACACGCGATATTGACTTTGCCAATTAGGGGAAAAATAAAGGTGATTTTTCTTTAGTCTATTAATGTGATCATCGCACAATAAACATTTAAAGGACTTTCACTGGCAGCAATTCCGTATGAGGCAGGTTTGGCATGGCTGCTTATCTTTCAACTCGTCATAGGCGTAAGTGGCCATCTGTACATGACGTCCCTTCATATTTGGAGGGCCCATCTGTGGGACACATGGCACTCTCTTGGGCCGCGATCCAGTTCTTGGCATCAGTCCCACCAGTGTCAAACCGACAAAAAAAAAAAAAAAAACACCCTCCTTCATTAAGAGGCCTCTCCCGCCTTGTCCTCGTCGGCCAGCAAACAGAGCTTAACCGGCAGCTGCGCACATCTGACGCTCCGCACTGTCGCATGAGGCGCACTACTCACGTTACACAGAAACTGGATACCACAATAGTGCGGGACCTTCCCGCCTTTTTCTGAGCCATGACCCCACGCCCCCTTCAAATCCTCTGTATCTTCGCACACCTCTCTCATGCCCCTCCTCCCCGCCATACCCTTTTTTTTTTTTAGTTGTTTTGCTCTCTGAGTGCAGTTGATGAGCCTGGGAATGTTTACTTAGCTCTGGAGTGCTGACAAGATCAAGGAACACGGAAGAAAGAGAAGCATGTGGATTAAAGTTGGAATGAACTGAATATAGGATAGATGTAGGCAGGAATAAAAGAAACACCAACCCTTAACCCATGTACAGTTTGTCATCGCCTTGCTATTGTTCTATCCGTAAAACACACCTACGCCGACTCGACATGTTGGACTGGCATGAAATGAAGTCTGTTAGATACCTTTAAATGCTTCTGACCCGTAATTGAGCAATATTTTTACCCCCATCAAGTGCGGATTGTGGTAGCTGTTAGATTTTTTTAGTTAGTTAGCAGGAAAACACAAAAACAACATACACTGGAACCTCGGTTTTTCGGGATTATTCCATTCCAAAAAGTGTGCCTAAAACCTAATCTTATGAAAACTGAACCAAAATTAGTATAAGTATTTTAACATACAGAAAACATCCATCCATCCATTTTCTGAGCCGCTTCTCCTCACTAGGGTTGCGGGCGTGCTGGAGCCTATCCCGGGTATCCTCGGGCAAGAGTTGTACCAAAACTAGGGCATACGAAAACTGAGGTTCCACTGTAACTTTTTGCAGCCAAACATTTTTCACGTTTGGCATAAGTGTTTTAACCAAGAAGCAAAAATGGTAGCATTCATTCATTAGTAATGTCCTACATTATCCTTCGTGAGCCAGGAAGCAGCATGCTAAATAGGTCTTACTATTTTGCCTCAGTGGAGATCTGAAGTCTACTGAATTAAATTACCGTAACTTAATGTTGGTTTGTTAATGAGGAAAATCCTCTTTTGAATATTCCATACATTTGTTACATGGATTTGGTTTACCCGTAACTGTTTCATCCCTTACCTACTAGATCATTCCTAGACTGGAGAAAAAAAGTTTACATTTTCAAATAATCACCGTTTCAGGTGACATTGTAATGTAAACAAACTGACAAAACGGCAGTGTTTCTGGCTCCTAAGGCTCATGACGCCTGGCATATTGTTGGATCCTGGTATCCCATTTGATCCTACTATTAAAGTGAAAAAGTGCATTTGGTGCACTTTTCTCCTGTCAAAATATAGACTGGCCTCGTTGATCTTCCCGTGCTGTCCCCCCCCTCCCCACACACTTATAACTAAATAACCAAGGTGACTCTGTTTGAAAGCAGCATTGAAGAGTAATTATCTAAAACTACACTGCTGGAAAGTTTTTCAAGAAGGACTCAGCCAGCACAAAGCCAATCGTCAGTGGTGGTCGATGCCCAATTGAGGCTTTCTGTAAAAGAAGCCGAGATAAACTCTCGTCATGCCGGCTGGCTGGAAAAGCACACATTCCCTCCTAAATCCTGAGGGCTTGAGATGTGTGAAACGTGACCTCAGTGGAACTATGTCAGCGGCGAAGAGTTTCACTTATATCTTGAAGTCAGCTCTCTTGTAATGGATATGAGGCATGTTTCTACTCGGGACAAAGGCCGATGCCACCGAGCCGTCTCAACTTTATTTGCTCAGGGCATCCCTTTGGACATCATCTTTGTTCCGAGGAATGCCGATAGCTTTTGTTCCCTGGGTTAATGTCAAACAGCGAAAAGTGACCAGCGTCACCTGGAGACTGTGAAAAAGCTTGTAAAAATACATTTATTTGGTGTACAGCTTTACTGGTATTAAGTTGCAGCAGTATGTATTGAGTGCCAGTGACTTAGGTAACAAAATAGGAAGTAAAACATTTTCTGTGACATTTTAGTGCAAGGAGCAAAGAAGTCATTAACACCCAGCAGTCAACATAAATAGCTGTTATTTATTATTTTGGAAAGGATGCAGCTTGTGCAAGTAGCACTATAGTCATAATTGATTGAGTCCTCAGGCTGAATCGCAAAAATGGCTGTACCAAACTTTAATATCAAAAAGATTTCATAGAAAAATATTAGTTCATTAATTTCACTCTTTGGACATGGTAGCATGCAGTCAACTACTCCAAGAGGCTGTGTTCCACCGTTAGTGTTTTGACTGTCATTTGAGAATAAATGGTATGATCACATGATTAAAATAATCTTGGTTATCAGGCTGAGATGTTTTTGCAGACACTTAACCCATTTTTAATTCAACTTTAGAACAGTAATAGGCCTACTAACCACCTGTTATTTTACCGGGTTTAATCACTAAACCTTGATCGGGCTGTGACGATTAATCGATTAATTCAAATAGTTTGCTTACAAAACAAAGGTTGGAGAAAAATCTCTGCCTCGAAGCTTCACAGGAATCTTTTTTCCACAACGTCTAATGTTACTGCAGTTGCACGCACCACTCCATGTACAAATAAGTTGGCGTGATGGCGGCGAGCCCGGAGGAGATGGCGTAAAATATTCAAAGAATATCCAGAGAATATCCAAAGTTTAGGATCATTTCACACAACAGCGTGGCTACGTGCGTATCAATGTTAGCCAATCTTTCAATTGCTTTATTGGACAAACGTAAAGAAAAACAACACGTAATAAGCACATTCATACACAAGCTGCCGATGTAAACAACTCACGCCGAGTCACTCAAAACGCAGACAGTTAACACCCAGTCAACTCGATACTCTCATTCGCTGACTCCCATGTCACTCAACAGGCTAGGGCGTGAGGATGGTGACTCCAAATGGTTAAAAATAATACCTGCACCTCAAATGCCCATGTTTTTGTGAACCAATTTTTATCTGATTACTTGATTAGTTGATGGGATAATCGGTAGATTATGCGACTCTAAAAATATCCGATAGCTGCAGCCCTAGGAAACCACATGCGCCGTTCCTCCCGTTTCCAAAAATGATCATATTTTCAAATTGAGTTTTCTAGCTCCATGGCGCTGTTGTCATGTAAATGGACAGCCCAAATTACACATTTTTATTTGTTTTCAGGTAAAATGCCAAATTTCCTGCTGGATTAATAAAGCATCTACCTACAAACCTAAAAACTGTCTCCTGAAGTTTGCGACGGCTGGCACTGGGCCAGTCGCCTGCCCGTCACCGCACCATCGTCAGCATCTGTTGTCAAATTAAAATGACGCGAGCTAGAATGCAGACTTTGAAGTCAAAAAGACGTCTCTGTGCGCGGCGCCTACATGTGCGTATGAATATTCATGCCAACCCCGAGGCTAACCAAACTGTTTTCCTATTGTGCTAATGAGCTTTGCCATGCCACAAATGCCACATACGGTATAGCTGGCTGGCTGTTTTCACCCCCACTGATTAATCCCATCATTACTGTAAACTGCGCAGGCATCTATTGGTTTACATTCTTAATTAGCTTTTCCTCATGTAGTCGTTCCTTAAAGTAATCTCACTGTTATGCAAACCGTAGGAAGGCCTGTTTCACATGTCATTGCGTCTCTCAATGTTTCGCTTACCCCTTAGGCTCAACCATCACGGTCAAATTTATGTTACCTATCATGTTACAAGGAGGGACTCTACCCTCCAGTTGAGTCATTGTGCAGGCCTAATTATTTTTGTCTCTCTCTTCGGTTTGGTTATCAGTTTCAGGGCATTTGTTTGGCAGATTCCACAGAGGGCTAATCTCTTTAAGTGTCTCTCTGGAGCACTATACTAAGAAAGGGAAAAAAAACAGGCTGGTGGACGTATCTCAATGACAACTGTTGATTTACAACATCTGAAAACTGTCACTTTCTTTTAACATTCTTATATATCACGGCTATAAATCATGGCACTCATACTCCTTTTAACACGGCCAAGACAGAGACCAGAGAAAACTGAAAACCAGCAAATAGGCACAATTTAAGTGATGAAACCAGTGACGTTTTGACATGAGCTCATTGTCAATTGTTTGCATCACCTTTCAGAAATCAGGTGCATGTATGGCAGTGGTGATGTGAGCTGAAATCATCTTTGAAAATTTGAGTTTGAAAACCACATGAAAGATTTTCACACAATGCAAGTGGAATAGAAAGGCACCACAAAATTTTAATGGCTCTTAATTCATCCAAATTTGGAGTTCAATTAAAACTGTCAGGGACAGAGTTCGAACGAACTTAGTGCACGATATCCTGAGAGCTACGTCCAATATGGCTAAGTTAAGCCTAAATTTAAATCAATATAAAACTGTCTTCAGTGTCAGTGCGGAGCAACTTCCATCCATCCTGCTTATCGTTAGTTATCACGTGTTGTGAGTGTTTTTATACTTGTATGACAGTTAAGACACTAAAAACATTGTCCTACAGTTGATAAGGTTTCATAGGTTTACTGTCTTTCCAGTACTGGGAAAACATGAGCAAATTGGTGGTTGACCTGTAGTCTCACAGTCTTGAGATAGAACAGGATAGCACGCTTTGTTCTTCGATAAGAATCACACAGTCAACGGTGAGTGACAGTCAAGATTTATTTCAGTAGACAGGACTTTTCGGGTAATTTAGCGCCTGCTGGACACGGCCAATCTCTTTTGAAAACGTGACTGATGAAAGCTGGAATGTGATCCACCTCAGGGGCTCAAATTTAGACTAAGGAATCTACCTTCAGGGGTCTTCTTCTCCTCCTCCTTGATTGAAGAATAAAGAGTCCAAACTAAAATCAACTAAGCCTGTCTAAGGTGTGCTGGAGTGCGTGATTAGCAGTTGATTACCTTGCTTGGACTCAAAACGAAGACAGATATCACAGACAACAAGGAGTCGTTCTGTATAACCAACACAAAGCATATCCCAAGTGTTTAAGTTGCAGCATATGTCCTAGGCATACAATATGCATTCATATTGATAAAACAGACCCCATCCAGAGCAGCAGTTAATAAGTAATGAGGTGCTGCAGAGTCACCAGATTGTGTTCTTAATATGGCTTTTCTTATACAGTGCAGTGCAGTGTAGAAACACAGTCAACTGGATTAGAATCTTGCGTAAATATTTTTATAAACCACTGCCAAATAAAAGCTAAAAATGCTGACAATGAGTAAGCCTGACTCTGACTCTGCAAGGCCCCCCGAAGGTCTGGAGGACTCATGACGCCATGGGCTTCCTCGGCCTCCAGCCAGGTTGGCATCTGCTGCCCAGCGGAGGCCCGGAACACTGATATGGACAGGATTTAAATCCTTAAATATACCGTTGCTTGTCAAAGGCTACGTAACGCAGACATTCATTAGTGTCACATTATTGTGGATAGCGTCGTCGTCGTGTTGTGGTGCTTGCAGTCTGCAAAGGGCAAGATGATTTTGAGAGTAAATAAGCTTATTAAGTTGTCAAGAGACCCAGATTTACCTCTCAATTACAAAGTGAATTTGTAGGATCCTTTACCCCCTGACTGGTCTTCAAAAGTGTCTTTCATGTTTCCAACTTCCGGGCTGTGATTTATTCAGATGTTCAGAGCTTGTCCAAAACGTACAATGCAAGCTTTTTCGAGAGTTGAGTAACATTCAACATGGTGAGAGAACGCCGGCCTGTGTGTAAAATTGGTGGACTTGCCCTTTAATACGAGTGGTCATGCTGTTCACAGCGTTGACAGGTTCCTTTCAAATACTGTAGCCACACATCAGAATACTTTCTAAAGTTGACTCAATACAGTTAACTTTGCTAGTTCTATGCTCAGCTCAACTTCCTCAATGTTTAGTAGATCCTTGTGAAGATGCTAATTGCAGTCATTCAGTGGCCTTCCCAAAACTCTTCTTTCTAGCTGTGTTGCTAACCAAAACAGCAACACATAAACCGTCTGAATTAGAAGTGTGGAGTCTCACCACGTCATAAATGAGTTTCCTGCCCAATCTTTAATTATGCTTTTACGTCATGTTTCACAGCGATTAGCATTCCAGTAGATTCTGATGTGATTGCTCCAAAATATTTATTGTGTGCGTCCATTTTGATGTTTTCCAGCAATCTACTTCGAATGTATTGGTTTCACACAGTCTGCCTTGCTGCAATTCTCCACAATAACAATTGTTCTTTTGTTTTAAACTCCAGTTTTTACTTGATGTATATGGGGTTGGATGGATGGATGGATATGTAACTGGATGGAGGCAGTAAGAATGTTTGACACACTTTAAAAACTGTAGACGACTAAGCAACTATTTATCACATCACAATAAGTGTGTGGATGAGTGCAAGCAAACAAACTATCAGTTGTCTTTACGAAAGCTCTTCAAATATATTTTTGCCTCTGGAAAACTCAAAACATGGCCTTGAAACACTGTAGTGTAAGAGTGTTGCATCAGATAGACAGCTTGGGAAAGTGTTGTAATTGAATAAGATCAGCGAAGCTTTCATCAAAGCTGGAACACTGATTTAATTGACTTAAGCAGACCCGACAGGAGCACGAGGAGGAACAAACATCAAAAGGCTGTTTACTTCCTTTAATATCATCACACTTAATAAAGCTCCTTGTGTACCGTCTCGCCACGCAACGCCGTCCGTCGTGGGACCCTCAGGAGTCGCCGGGTGATTCCAGAGGTCGTCTTAGCTGACAGATCAAGGCGGCCGCTCTGCATCTTTGAACTTGACATTTCAAAAAGGTGAGGATAAGGAGACGCTAACATATCAAATCCTCCCCCGCTCCTTCAACCCTCTTATTGTACGCTGTTAAAAGATCAAATCAAAGAGAGGGGGATTTTCACTGCAGTTAGCTTTTAGGTGTCAGACTACAATGTGGGGTTCCTCGTATTCAGAATACATTAGTTTCCTGTAATGCTGCAATGAGCACATAAGTGTCTGACTCTGTGGCGCAACGGTAGCGCGTCTGACTCCAGATCAGAAGGTTGCGTGTTCAAATCACGTCAGGGTCATTCTTATTTGAAAAGCTCATTTTCGTGTTGAAGAAACCTTTCGCGCCTGTGGTAGTGTGTTCTCAGTCAGTTGTTCTATTGTTCTTGAGGAAAACCACAATTAGGTCTAGGGCATAATACATTTTGTGAAAATACAGTCAACTTTAATGATCTTTTTGTTGGACAAATAAATCTATCCATCCATCCATTTCCCAAACTGCTTATCTTCACTAGGGTCACAGGTGTGCTGGCGCCGAGCTATGGTGCATGAAAAGGCTATGCCAAGACATCCCATCCACAATAATACCAGTAATAATAATTATACCAGTAATAATAATACTTATACACAGCTATAATATTACAATATTATACATACTAGGGACTACTTAGTTTTTTTTTTCTTTTGTAAACTGAGTATGAGTATAATTACAATACTTACATTTGAGTACTCACCGATACTGACCGATACTTGATAATGCCAGGATGTCTTGCTGTCGTGATGAAAATGCGTTTTATTTTAACCAAATATTGTTAAACCTTTCTTGAACATGGCATAGGTTTCACTCATATATAAGAGTTTTAAAGGCTGCTGCACACCGAGCGATGCGGCTGAACCGACTGAACTGTCGCTCGGAGTGTAGGGTTTGGCAACTATTTTCATGAATGGCCGATCAGTCTGCCACTGGTTTTGCTGCAATTCAAAATTTGTATTGACAGCGGGGAACATAGCAGAATGCAGCCAATCAAAATGCACATAAGCTTTCACTCACCCTGAGAATACATTTCCAGGTTTTAAGCGATAGCATATAAAGCATCAAATATTGTGTTTTACATCAATATTTAATATTTATAATGTATAATGTCCCTGTGGATGAAAATGCAAAGCTTGTGACCAAATTGTACGCGAGCGATACTTGCCTAGCTGGGTACGTGCAAATGAATGGAGTCAGTGCGACTCCCTTAAAATATCCACACTCTCGCTTTTGTTCTCGCCCACGTCCTCTCTCTTTAGCCACCCACTTCTTCCTTAACTATTACTTAACCTTTTTATGGTTTACTAAATGTAATCAAGTTCAATATACTGTGTATACAGCATTAAATACCTATACAAGCTCGCTGTTCCATATACCCAATCGCTTATTAATAAGCGATTTGGTTTGACCGCATCGCGCAGTGTGCAGCAGCCTTTAGAGTAACAATTTGCCATCATTGAAATTTTAACATCCCAACTGCATGTTTGTTTAAGTCTTTCCACACATTTCACGTAAATGTAGTCTCTCACGCAAGGCATTTGAGTTATGTGGTGTCACAGTCTGAACACTAGGAGCTAAAAGCATGATGATTAAAGACGGGAAGTAAATTTTCTGGCAGTACTTAAACATAACATAGCACAATGTAAATTTCATTTTGTGGTTCACAGGTGTGTGCGTGTATGAATGTGAAATAAGCGTTGTGTGTGGTCTCATGATAACGTTCGACTAAGTTTACCCCCCTCTCCTAGTCCCCCGCAAGCATCACTAGCTCTCCTTCTGCTGTACCCGCTGCGCCTACACTCCTTCCCACAAATCACTTGACAAATGGGCTGCCCACAGGTGCTGTTAGAGCAGCCCCACCGATCCACCCCCTCACAAACACTCTCTATGGGAATAGGGGGTGACGTTCCCATTGTTCCCAGCTGCCCTGCGTTAAAGTGAACCACACCGCCCTCCGTCCTCCGCGGCTCAGCGGGACGCAGTGCCACCAGACGACTGGGAATCCAGTCAAAACCACAGGCCGGGCTCAAGGTCTTGGCACGAGGCCCATGGCCAGCAAATTAAAACAAGTACTGGATGTTTGTCTGAGGCCAGTCCTGAGAAAGGGAGTCTCCCTGTCTATAGATCAAGATAAAGATGCTGGTTTACGATTTGTAGACCAAGTCCAAGATGCATAAAAGGTATATCAGAAAGGTTCCAGGGCTGGTTTCACAAAAGATATACAGTGGTGCCTTGAGTTACGAGTTTGTTCCATGACCCCGCTCTTAATTCATATGTCAACTTTCCTCAACTTTGGGTGGCGACTGTGTTTAGAAGTAAATAAAATGGCAAGTTTGTTGTGTCAATACATGTCAGTTGTAGCTCTGCAAGAGGTGTCAGTAAGGCAGCTGTTAGCATGAATGTGGTTTGAACCTTTAACCCCCACCGCCTGTGTTAACTCAACATCCCAGCTTATTGAGAGAAAATGTCAAAAAATGATTTGTAGTAAATCCATGAACGAATGGTTGTTTATGACAGCTCTCCGTTTGAAATATTCGTCAAAGAAGAAGTTTGCTGTTTGTCTACCGGATTGTTCAGGCGGGAGTAAAAAGCGACTGCCACCAGCTTTCCAGAGTTGTAATAATCCCTCCGTCTCAAAGTCTTTTAAATAGCTCTGCAATGTTTTGGAACATCTGCAATCCGACACTCGCAACAAGCCCACCATGTGCTTTGTTTTCATCCCGTCCCCATCCCACTCCGCGGGCGTCCCTGCCCCCAACGCTGCCTGTCCAGCTTGCACTTGTCTTCAAATCTCACAGAAGAAATGATTTACTGGTTAACTAGACAAAACACGGGCAGCCAGAATACCAAATCAGTTCCAAACATCTTTTCTTCCTGTGAATTTTGAAGTATGATTTTATCATTGGCGTACTTATCAAACCATTCACTGAGCCTGTTTGAAAGCTCAGTTTCAGTTTCTTTTAAGGACTTTCATCCTCTGCAGCACCTCATTACTTTTTAAATGTTCTACTTTTCTACTTAATGTCCAGGATTATTGTAATTTAATATAAAATATAGAGAAATATGGAGACTTGTCTAAGGTTTTCAGGGCTTGATTGCTACTAAGGTGTGGCAATCACAATTGAATTGTGGCGTGTGATGGTAATTTGTGCTATTGAATCATGTATGGACTTTGTGTGTCTGGGGTCTTCAGGGCAACTGGCCTGGGCGCAGGGAGTAGCCTCTCTCCCTCATTATCGCAGCAGTCCACCTGATCGCTCTGATATTCTCTTTGAGAGCATTAAGGTTCTCAGCGTGAGACTTTGGGGGGCCAACAGGGTTTTGCCAATTTGATCCGTATGAATTATGTGTGGCATGCTCGGCCGACAGCTTCCCTCACGTCTGGTAGACGGGATAAAAGGAATGGGAGTACAGGACAAGGCCTTTGTTGTGTGGGACAGGAGCGGCATCAATGCTAATTCGCAGAAACAAACAGAGGCACGGCACAATGGTTCCACAATGGAAAGTGTTCATGATGGAAATAAATGGTCATCTCTCACGAGTACAGTTTAAAGTTAAATTACACGTTAGTTCCCACTGAAAAAACATTATGGTTTTTTTTTCGTAATCGAGATTATTTGCTTTGACAGAGCAATGCCTGAATCCGCTTTTAAATATGGGTGCAAAATAGTTTTATTCAAATCATAGTTTGTTTTTTCCCCTTGGTGAGCTTTGTTTGGACAGGTGTAAACACAGTAATCAAACTTGGGTGAGCCACCAAACCAACCTGTCCCAAAACATACTGTGCCAAATGTTCATTTGACTTAGATATTGGCAATTGGCTATTGGCAAACAAATCGATCAGGTTTGACCCTAAAGTACATAATTATGATGTGATCACAGATAATAAGCAGACGTACCCACTGACAATAGACAAGTCAAGTCAGAGATGGACGGACCACTTGCAAGTGAACTCAGGTGTGGTCCGGTTCCCTTAAACTCGACACTGAGTGCTACACGGACCGGTGTTAAAGTAAAGTGAAAATGAATGTCTTCTAAATTTGACACACCACAGAGAAGAATGTTAAAAATGCTGCCAAATGTAATGATAAAAAAAAAGGCACATATATCAAATGAGGCTTCAAAATCATGAAAAATAAAGCTGTTCTCGACTTTTTCGAACGCTTACGGGCGTGTCTGCTGAAACCACGCCCCACTCAACTGCTAACTGTCAATGAAATGCCACTACTACGACCTAGAAAACTTGATTCTAATTCATCTAGCATCTTTCTTATGCCTAAACGTAGAGTAACTACATGTTTTAGCTTCAAATATATATCCGCTTGAATCCTTTTGTGGCTGGAATATATCCCACCGGATCGTCTCGGGGCTTTTCCATGCCGCGACGACGAGGCGCTCTAAAGCTGTCACACCAAGGTGAAGCCCCTGTCCCTTTTTTCCCCCCTCGCTCTTCTGCCTTCTCTCCGTGACGTGTGCACACTCACGGGCGATAACGAGGCGCTCAAAGCTGCCACCCCAGCCCGAAGCGCCTTTCAACACGTTGGTTTTAAAAAAATATAAATTCACCCAGTCATTGTATTATTATTCCGTTGTATTATTGCTCAAGTAGAAGCGGCCGTCTGGATGGTTGAGGGCAAAAGCTCAATGAGTTTATGTGTTCCAACTCAGGATATTCAGTGTTGTGACGATGACCATAGGGGCCTGAACACATAAGAAGGCCTTTGTCAGAATACTGCGATAAGTCGACGTGCTGTCGTCACAGGTTTGATTGAAAAAGAGGCCTTAGGTAGCGTTAGAATAACAGCCAGTACCTCATACCATCATGTCCTGTCTTTCACTGTCTTTATCACAAAGTGTAGAAACCTTCACATTCTCGTCAGCTTGACAGTTTTGTTGGTTTGTTTGTCCGTCTTTTGGCATTATGATTAAAAAACAACCAGCTGATTTTCACAGAACATTTCTCATGGGTTGGATTAGGCGTTGTACATGATAAATTATGCACTGCATAGTTGCTAAATCTGCATTTCTGTGTTCAAGCCATGGGGGTCCAATGTGACTCCCAGCTAACTACATTTTATTTTTTATTTGTTACCAATGAGATTCACTACACCACTAAATGAGTGGTTACGGTTTGACTGCAGGCTTGTGAACTTGTTTTTGGTCTATCGATTGCCAAGACCTCACATGACCCCCACCCTTCTATGTAGTCTGTGTTTAGCCTGCTGACCTTTAATTAGCCATCCTGCATCTGCGGAGCAAACTGCATGCCTGAACCCCGGTGCGGTGGAGGCGTGTGTATTGATGACAACACATCAGATACAAGCATGAATAAAACATCCATGTTACTCCCTTTAATGAAGTCTCACCCACTGGGTGCGATGTTCAAAAATTTATGAAGTTGCTTGAGAAGTTGCCAACCAGCAGGAATAATTTTCAATTCCTTAAAAGCGTTTTTTGGTCTCAGGTGGATGGGCCACCGAAGTTTGCTACGTATTTATACTGACGTTTCAATTATGGATATGCCGAGAAGGCAGTGGATGTGAAAAATTACAGCTGATTTCGGTAAGAAATATTATAATCCCAAATCAGGTTATCACGTTTAAATTTTTAAGGAGGTATTTTACAAAAGCACACTAAAACAGCTGTTGTTAGAGTGATTTAGCACAAGGAACGTGTTGAATTATAAAAGTGGAATGACAAGTTTGCATTGAGAAGATACTGTATGTTGATTCTAATGACTTTCTACAACAAATGTATACAAGGCAAAATATATTCAAAAATATGAAGAGGAAGTACATGTTTTGAAGGTAGTTCTAGCTGGTTCTTATAAAACCTGTTTTCATTGGTTGTTGAGCTACGTACTTTTAACAGTATGTTCAATAACATTAAGTTAGAATAGTGGTTTTCAAACCTTTTCACAGCAAATACCACCTCAAAAAGTTGTCCAAGTACCATAATAATGACCAACATTAAAATAGGAGGCCAGTCCTGAGACTGATAAAGGTTTTTCATTGGACAGTGACGATATGCAAAATCCATCATCGGAGTAGTCCACACCTGAAGGGGGACCCCCTGAACACCAATCACTAATATGCTTGGTTGTGACCCGGGGCAGTGCGGTGCTGTGCCGCATGAAAGCGAAGATAATTGCATAAAGATCTGCCTTTGAGGAGATTTTTCGCACGTCCTTATCTCTCTTATGCCAAAGAATAAAGAAGCGTGGACTCGCTCGCGGCTACTGACGGTCACCACGGGGACGGACCGCTGTGAGATTTGTGCTACATTGTGCCTCTGAAAGCCCGACCCTCCTTGCCGTGACAAGGACCTCTTGTCTCTCTGCTCTACACGTGCGTGTGTGTGTGTGTGTGTGTGTGTGTATGTGTGTGTCCTCTCTTTGATGTCAGACATTGCACTTTTGTCCACCAGGTGTTCCACAGCACACCGGGCTTGTGCATAGAGAACTCCTCCTGCCTGTCAGCCGCACTTACACGCTAGCTCTTTCCACCCTCTAAGGGAGCCTCTCTCGATAAATTCACTCAGTAAAACTCTCACTTTTACACAGATAGCTTCAAAAAAGAGGATTTCACCTCCCGAAAATGTAAATAAGTTGCCGTTAAAGCGGAAATATGCTGTATGTTTGAACATGAATCAGAGCAAGTCTTGGTTAAAGCAGACTGTTAGATCATATGAACCTCTTGAGTTGGGTGATGGCAATAGTAACTCGACTCATATTTTTCCTTCAACTATTCATTTTTAATTGTTTTCAGCAGTGGGACTTGAACCCTCAACCTCAGGCTCCAAGGCTCAAGTCCTTAGAGATGAGGGGTTCAGTATGAATTACAAACACCAATTTCAATGAAGTTGGGACATGGAACTTGGCAATGATTTGCAAATCCTTTTCAACTTATATTCAATTAAATACTCTTCAAAGACAAGACATTTAATGTCAAACTGACCAACTTTTGTTTTGTTTTGTTTTTTTGCAAATATTCTCTCTTTTTGAATTAATGCCTTCAACACGTTCCCAAAAAGATGGGATAGAGGCATGTTTACCACTGTGTTGTAGAATAGCTTCCCCAAAACAAGCCGACCCGATAATATTGGGAAAAATTGTGTTTAATTCCAAACAAATCAGAATCGGATTAGGATTCTGTAACAGATTGCGTTCAACCTTTGAGGTTCACTGTATTGTACTTGGTTGTTTAATTTTTACATCCTCTTTAACTCATTAATTTTGTTGTTTTTGTTATTTTCATCTTCCCACCTCCTGTTTCGAATAGTGTTTCCTTGTGTCTGCTCATTGACTCCATTTTGGCCTGCTTGCCTCCTTGACAGAAAGACAAACTGAAGGTTTTAACTGACATTTGCTAAAGAAGATGTTAAACTTAGAATGTGACAGAGACGTGACGCGATACTCTCCAGGTACGGGCGCTTGGAGAACCGTCATTATGGGAAATGTTTATTATCTCACAAGTGTCCTGGCTCATTTCATGGCTCGCCAGTCACATGAAGGATTAGAATGAGGTTGTGTCTGAGGTGATTTGGGGCTCTTATCAGGTGCAGGGGTGCAGATCAACCACAGGCCTAAGCTGACAGCCTTAATCAAAGCAGGAAGCCAATAATGGTGACCACTCTGGTTAGCGTCCGAGGGTATTGTCTGTGTGTTAATGTTATAATGAGCCACTGTATGCGTACAGGCTTTCTTCTTAAGTAGTTCCCTCACCAAAGCCTGTTTTTTAAAAAAATCTAATTTGTTTTGCAGCCTTATTCTGCATTATAGAACGAAACAAAAACAGTTGATCACATTCTTGTATTCATTTGTTGCACTCTTTTGTTTGAGTTAGCAGGATTACGCAAAACATACATAACCAATTTGTTGTTAACTTTGTGTTTGGGTGGGTAACACGTGAAATAAGAACCTGTTTGGTGCAGATCACGTAATTTATTTTCATTTCGCGCTGTTATTGTCTGTTACCATTGTGGCCAAGTGAGGCAATGATTAACCCGCCTCGGTGAAAAAAATATTTTTGTGTTTGGCATTTGGCCTTCATTTTGTACCAAGATCGTTTGCGTGTAAAAGTGCTCAGTGAGTCCCGTTGGACTTTTCACCTGTGGTTTCCTTCAATGTCTGCTGTGAAAGGCTATATTGTACGTTGGTGGCATGGGTTATCTTGTGCAGTGATAAGCGGTCGGACTACAGGCCCGATCCTGTCAGCACATTCAAATATTCGTTATTTATCTATTTATTTATTTTTTTTATGAATCAGCCAGGACGCAGACAAGTCACTATAAAGTATGCACCCACACACAGGCAGGCAGGACTTTTGGTTGTCAGGGTCCACAGATCATGGCTCATGTGTATTTGTGCTGTAGTCCGTGCCACATAAAGGCACAACAGGAATAGATAAGAACCAGAGCCAGGTTCTGGAAGCCAAATCCCCAGCAACCCCCCTGCGCTAATCGGATTAGCCAAAGTTTTAGCGGCGCGGCCCCAAAGAGCAACAACATTTTTTACACTGACGTGTGTGTGACATATTCTACCTTGCAGCCTGCATAATCTGCTCCTCATAGATGCCTTGTCATTTTTTGTTTGCCGAAACAACAACTTCAGCGCACCATGAACTGTTGTTCACCTCTTGTGCTGCAGATTTGCGTGATTGAGTGTGTGTGTGTGTTTTTATGTGTGTGAGAGACAGAGGAGGGATGCGGTTCACCCAGGTGGGCGAACAATGGCTCACCCGTCGTCTTGGAGAAATGGTTGACTGAACACTGGCTGGACTGAGGAAGGGAGGGGAAGGGTGGGAGGGAGAAAAATGGGAGTTGTGACACGGATTGGCGCAGAGTAAGGGAGGGAGACGGGCTGCTGATGGGGGTGCAGTCAGCTGAATGTGGGCAACTGGGAGGGGACGGGTGTCTTAAAGCTCTTTTCATGCTTGGTCTGGTTTAGCAAACGCTGAAAATGCAGAGGAGGACACCAAGATCCAGCTCTTGTTAGTCGTCGTCTTATTTTGTCTGCACAATATTCACAATCAGTGTTTGTGTACGTTTTCAGAATTAAGAGACTCCCTTTCGAGGCCCGTACAATGAAAAAAACAAAGAAATACTACCCAGAAATGACATATCACAATATCTGATAACAAGGACCACATATTATATGATGCTGCTTTCCACTTTTCGTAACGGGGAATTGTTGCACGCTATTTTGTGCCGTCCCAGCTACATACGAGCTACGTCTAACTAAATAACACGACTAATACGATGCCGAGCCCGCGGAGATGAAAGTTCGCTTCGCGTCCAGTGTCAACGCAGCAAACGTCACTAATCATTGCCATCATGGCAACGACTAAGCTGCACTTGTGACAAATATCGTTATCACAAAGGGAGGACGAGGAGTTATTAACAGGCGAGTCATCATGCTAATTGCTAAGCTATTGTGACATGTAGTCACAAAACAAAACAGTACACTTGTCACATAGGTCTCGCTGGAACCGCGTTATAGTGACGGTAAACAACTTTGAACAGCAAAGTAGCAGGCAAGTTAATAAGTGCCTGGAAAGAAAGTGTTACACAATCGCTACACGGTCAAACAGAACCTTAAAATTATTTCAAATTAGTACGACACCTGAGAACAGGGGCCTATTATGTTGAAAGTACTGTAAGATAACCTTTATTGGTCCCACAAGGAAGACATTTGCATTGTTTCAGCATCAATAGTCAATATAGGAAATACAAAAAATAGCATGCAACATAAGACATTTTTGTACTTGAAGTACATTGAAGCCATAATTTATTAATGATTATGATTATAGAGTAATGATTATGTTGTGCAATTGAACAATATGCAGAATTATTTTATCGTATTATGTAAGACTGTATACTGCAATAATTGTGCCACAGTAATGTTCTTGACATAATTTTAAAAATGTGGCAATTCAGACAAACTGTTCTGGAATTTGTATAGGTTGGCAGTTCTGCAGTCATACTCATAAATGCAATTTTACTTATAAGGCAGAATAATTTCTTTCAGTGTTCCGGGTTTTGGCTTTGGTTTCCTCGTTTTCAGTTTTGGTGAAGAATTGTCATTTCGGTACATCACTACTTTTTCACTATTTGTAGCAGGGCTCGATCCCTATCCAGAGCAAATACCATAGGATTACTGTAATATTAGAAATTGCGCATTTATCGGCAAAGATCTCACATGGTAAAGTTTGTGAATGAGAAGGCACCAGTCCTCTTCTCTGTGCTTGCAAGTATCACACAAGCAAATGTAGCATCGTATAAAAAAAATCCCAAAATACAACTGGGCCTTTGAGGGAAATGATCAATGGAAATAATCAAAGAGTTATATCTGAAAATGTAAGAGGAGCAGAAGAGTATCCTCCACCATCCCGCATAACTCCTGCGAGCCAGACTCAACAGAATATCGGGCCAAAATGTTTTCTTTTTCACTGTGTGTGAAATAAAAGCAGCCAAATCCAACATGGCTGGAGAACAACTTGGCTCGGGGATTCAACAGTCCAGTGTCAGCCTGGCGAGTCGCCTTTTTCGCCTAAATTCCTTGCGATGATGTCCGGGAAACTGCTTTTGTGGCCAAGAAGCGTCAGTCAGCCAGGCGGAAGGAACCAAGACGAAAACGTACACCATGTGGACAAGAAGCCTTTTCTTTGTTCCGCTTCTGTTCCTGTCTGTCTCGTGCCAAAAAAATGGCGCTCGGTGTTGCTTTCGGGTTAGCGTACAAATTGGGAATTCAACAACTGAATCTGAATTGATCTACTTTTGTGTGTGTTTCAGTGTGGGCCAGAGTGGAGGTGACTATGAAAGACAATGTCGAGGTGTACCTGGGCGACTCGGCTGAGATCGTGTGCCACTATAACTTCACTGAAGCCAACAGCGTCCCCAGATTTGTCATGTTCCAGTGGTTTGTGGTGAGTGGTGCCCGGAAAAGCCAAGCCCTCGTCTATGTGGGACAGTCCAACTGTGCAAGAAGGATTACACTCATCTCTTCAGTCTCCCTCAGAGTCTGACCTGAATGTAATGAGTTAGTCCTTAGACAAAACTGCACCTTTGCAAGTCGTTTTTACATAATCCGACTGACAGAAAAAAAAGCCATTCCCACCGAATGGCTCCTTTGTTTCTGGGATGATTTAAAATATATAACCATGATAATAATAAAAATGATGCATTAAATTAATTAATTTCTTCAATGATTCAGAGGGTTTCATGCACGCTGTTCACATATAAAGGAAATTCGTCTGACACATCTGGGAGCTCGCCTATCAGGCTGCCTGCACCTTGATCAGATTCACCAAAATCGCGTTAGACCAGCAACGTACCGTGCACCAAAAGTTAGACGTAGTCTGAAGAGGTGTAAGTTTAGACCCACTTTCTGTCACCAAATTGTCAACAGCGGCGGACGAATGCCGAAGCACAAACCCTCGTTGCGTCGGTACACCCATCTTAGCGCAGACCTGTCTGCCAAATTGGGAAACATGGCAGCAAACCTTGCGTTTGCTGAAAATCAAGATACGCCACCATTGGCGCTGCGGAGCAGGCTGCGCAGTCTATGAAAATCGAGCCCTTTCTTTGTTTTATGTTTAGTTTTCCACTAAACTTGTGTGAGTGGCAATAACAACTTGAAGCAAGCGGTTAGCCTCTTTTTTTGAAGAATTGTCTGACAAACTTCTGTTCGTTGTGAAGTTCGCTGCCACCATCTAAGTTGTAACTCAAACTTTTGTTTTGAGTTACAAACTTTTTCATCGCAACTCAAGACAAAAAATCGACTAAATGAAGGCTTGTATCTTGGAAAACTCTGTCAATTCGTAATTCGGTTCATGTGTAAGACGAGGTGCCACTGTATTTAAGGCAAAATGTTATGCTGCAGACTTACTGCTTTGAATTTGAGTTTGCTTACTTTCACATAAATTCCAGTGATATGTAACACACTTGTTCGGAACGATCCAAAGAAAAATCAAAAACACACAGAATTAATATGGTCGGAAGTTTGGTCGCTTAGTGATCATTGCTGTGGCACTGTAACATTTGAAGATACGTAGATTTGAATTGACAGGACTAAACACACATGCTAACGTTAGCCTTAGTGCTGGACACTGCAGCATTATGCGACACGATTTTTCTTGCTGCACTCAGTCTCTTCTTGGATAAAATGTGCCACCTTCCAGCTGTGAAGTTGATACAGAAGAGCCTTATTTTCCTCCATGGTGATTGATCGTTGCTTGATGTTTGTTAGCGTGTCTCCTTCAAACTGATGTCAATTCGGCGCCGTTTTGAGTATTCACTGTGATGTATATGTATTGTATGTCTGCAGAAAGACACAGGCAGCAGTTCACGAATTCGTATCTACTACGCCGTTGACGACAACAAGATCGTGGACGAGGGCACGGAGTACAGCGGTCGCATCCAGGTGACTTTAGATCAGCACAAAACTCAGCTCACCATCCAGGAGGTGCAGCTGTCCGACGAGCGGGAGTTCATCTGCCAGGTGAACGGTCTGTCGGCCGGCACCATGGAGCGCAAGACTCACCTCAGGGTGTTCGGTGAGGAAGCAAAGTGACCAGCCACTGTTAAACATCCTGATTAGAACATCTAATATTTTTGAAAGGTCATTGAATTAACTAGATGGATTTGTTCCAGCTCCCCCGGGGTCTCCAGTAATCAGGGGTGTCCAAACGGGAATATCCGTCACCAATGAGATGCCCTCTAAGGTGAGTTTGCTCAATAAGAACCCACCAGGTTAATATGGATAGCCACCTTTGTACTAACTATATCCATAATGCTTGTCACTGTGACCTTGGCCTTGAGGTGGCAACATGTGAGGCCCGGAATGGTTATCCCAAATCCAACATCACCTGGTACAGGAACAACATGCCTCTGGTGTCTTCAGCAGGACGTAAGTGATTAAGCCATTTCCTCCCCTTTATTTAACCAGGTAAGGCAATTGAGAACAGTCTCAATGTCGGAACGGTCCTGACGTAGTGCAGTTCGGAATTTGTCTCTGAGTTTGAACTGCCTTAATATGGGAGGCATTTGGTTTTCTGAGGGTTATGAACTTGGTTGCGCAGCAGCATAAAATACGTCCCGTGTTCACAAGAAGCCTCTCTCAGTTACGGCTATTTGATTTTTTTCAGGGCTGAAATGATCAATCGAATAACTCGAAAAATTCAATTCCAAAAAAAAAAAGTAAAAGCGAAGTCTCTGCCTCAAAGCCTCATAGTAATATTTTTCCACACCAACTAATGTTACTGCTGACTTTCACAACAATCCATGTTGGCGCAATGGCAGTGAGAGAATGTCCAAAGTTTGGGCTCCAGTCACACTTAAAAAAGAAGACAAAGTCTAATGCGTCTACTGCAATGCAGAACTAACTTACGTACCACAACAGCACGTCTACATTCGCCAACACAAGGTATCGATGTTCGCTAATATAATAAAGCTTACCATTGCTAGTTAGAAGGTATTGTAATGCCTCCAAAAGTGGTCAAGGATAGATGGAGCCAACAGTGCACGTTCAATTGCTTTATTGAACAAACGGTAACAAAATAAATATGTAAAAAGCACATACACTACATACAACTAAAGCCTAGGCACTCATGCAAACTAACTAACTGTTGGCCGGTTAACAGCCAACCACTAACTCTACACTCTCATTCGCTGACACGCACGTCACTGATCAGACCAGGCCCCACCTTCCAAAGCCAGACACACTCAAAGCCTCAGAATTTATAGTGTGGCACGTGAGAATGGCAACCCTAAGTAGACAACAATTATACCTGCACCTCACATGCATTTTGTTGTCTAATAACGCAAAAATCAATTTACATCCTTATACTCGATTAAACAGTTGGATAAACGGTAGATTAATTGATTCTAAAAATATTCGATAGCCGTAGCCCTAATTTATATTTTTCACTTAGAAGTGATTTTCATTCAAAATATTTACTGTAAGGCAGCCTAGTGGTTAGCAAGTCTGCCTCACAGTTCTAGGTTCTGTGGATCACCATTCAACTTCACACCTGCACAAAGTTGATGTTTTCAAGCATGTCTGCACTACTGGGCTCGATGTTAGCATGCAACTTTAATCCTTAACGTTCTTATATTTGACTAATAAGGAGTTAATGACTTGTGACCTTGCCTCCGCAGTTGTGAATGTGTGGACCGGCGACACGGTGGAGTCGAGCGGCTTGTACTCGGTGCAGAGCACGTTGGAGTACCAGGTGGTCAAGGAGGACAAGGACGCTAACTTCTCCTGCGAGGTCAGCTTCTTCGTGCCCGGCGACATCATGATCCTCGAGTCCAGCAGCGTCGGCATCACCGTTCACTGTAAGGCAACACGAATGCTGTGGAGGCGTCGGAATCAACACACAGGATGCTTGACTTTTTTCTCTTTGTTTTAATGCAAAACACACCAAGTACATTAAGATCATCCTTAGATTTTATGACTTTTTAAAATCATTTTACAAAGCAACATCAGAATTCTTGAGAATTTTGCTTCAGTCATCGACGTGTGCATAATAACTGATCACAGTGATCGTATTTTAAGGCAGAAAACTTTTAAGTCACAGGTATTTGGAACTGAAAATTATGGATAACTTTGAAAAAAAATCAACTAATGAAGATGTAGGAATTATTATCACTTCATTTTCTAGATAAGCATAAGACTCAAAATGATCCTTAGTCCCCCCCACTACAATGTCATGTTGTTTTTTTCACTTTCAAATTCATCCTGCGGGCCGCATTATACGGTCTAGAGGGCCGGTTTTGTCCCACAGGCTGCACGGCTGTAACGCATACAGTATAACTTCTCCTTTATTTGGTCAAAAATAGCGTGCCATTCAAAAGGCCATTCCACCAGTTTTACGTTGTCAGGTTTTTGCCAAATGTTCTGTAGGACACATTTGAAGAGCCACATCAGCTTTGTGTTGGTCCATTGTTTTTGGAACAGTGACACAGTGGTGGTCGGAGCCAAACACAGTCTGTGCTGTCAGCTAATGGAAATGATCTTGTTAATGGGACTTTACAAGCATGCTGAGTCAGACTATGTAACTTAACTTTGTGCGTGTGCGTGCATGTGTATGTATGTGTGTGTGTGTGCGTGTGTGTGTGTGTGTGTGTGCAGACCCACCCACCATGGTAGAGCTGTGGAGGGAGTCGCCTCAGGGATTGGTCAAAGAGGGGGATACTGTGGAGCTACGTTGCCACGGCGATGGCAACCCCATGCCGACCTTCATCTTCACCAGGAAGGAAGTAAGAATGGAGGGCCTTCTCCTCGACGGAAAAGTCCCCCGAGACGGAAAAGGGGTGACACGCAAAAGACACGCCCGGAATGTTTTTGATATGCAGAGCTCACAGGACCCCCGCGTAGATGGGTACGTGCAAAGGTCCGCGAAGGCCTCGTCTGATTTGACCCCGCAGATCCAGTCTGGGCTCTAAGACGCTGACAGGGAGCAGGGCTGGAGCTCGTTCCCATGTCAAACACAAAACCATTGTGTTCGCGTTGCCAATTAGGTCATTGTGACTTGTAGTGTGAAACTGTGAGAAACAGGAAGAACATTATTGAGTTGTGAACATTAAATACAGTGGAGCCTTAGAAGCAGTTTGTCAAATTCTGATCCCAAGTTCATTGCAACATAGAATACACAGAGGATAATTTACTGTATTACTGAAAAATATTACATATAACATTATGGTAACACGCTGTCAACACACAGCGAGGGCCAACATCAAAATAAATTTATATTCTTGCGACTCTGCACATATAATGACAAAAAAATGGTGGCCCCCGTAGATGAGTAGATGTGGTGTTTTTTAAGAATAAATATGTTGTAGATTTAAGTAAACAGCCTCACATAAGAAGGTATGCATGTTTATTTATATTTTATAATGTCTTGCCGCAGAATTTGCTTGAATTTATGTTGTTTTTTAAAGATTAAATTTAATATTCCAGTTTAAGTGACATCCATTTTTGAGCCTCTCGTTGAGACAGAGGCAAATGATGATTTAAACTGCCAGCATCTTTGGGAATATTAGTCAATATTAGAATCAAAGTACAATTAAAATAATTGATTTTAATTGTACTTTGATTGGTTTGAATGAGACAGTTTGAAATCTTTGTTGCAGGACCCTGACGTGGAGTTCGACAGCCGTGGAAACGTGTTGATGCTGCAGGCGGTGTCGCGCAGAGACAGCGACGATTACCTGTGTCGACCCCGGGACACCACTGCACTCAAAGAGGTCAAAGGAGAGATGCGACTCAAAGTGCACTGTGAGGAAACAACAACACACACACACTGGTGTCCAGACCATGTGACTACATTAACATAACAGACACTCAGAACTCATTAGAATTCATCACTCAGACCACATCCAGACGTTGTAGTTAGCACATTATTAGAATGAAGAATGTCAGTGGAAACCCTTACGACTGTCCTCACTCAACTAACAGCGTGTCCCTCTGTCTTGTTGGGTGTGCTGTGTTCAGACCTGGACCCTGCTGTGCTGGTACCCAAAGAATCTGAGGTCATGTTAAAAGGGGAAGATTTGACTGCGTCGTGTAATGCTTTGTCCTCCGAGAAAACATCCGTCGTCTGGTACAAGGTTTGTTAGGTCTAAGTTATTAGATAACCATTTGTAACGTTTTTTAATTAGAAAAATAGCACTCTACAGTATCGTACTTTATAAAAACATACCGTAAATACCGTAATTTCTCGTGTATAATGCGCATTCCCCCCCCAAAAAAAAAATTGTCAAAAGTCAATAGTGCGTTTTATACATAAGTATAGGGGGAAATGGAAAAAACTTTCACATTTTATAAATGTATGCCGCCATCTAGAGGTTATGAAAAAGCTGTACACTTTCATTCCAATATGCCACCGCCACTTAAGAGGCTATGAGAAAGGTGTACACTTTCATTCGAATATGCCGCCACCTAGAGGTTATGAAAAAGATGTAGCCTACACTTTCATTGCAATATGACAGGTACGTATGACTACATATATATAAACAGTTGTGCTCATAAATTTAGATACCCTGGCAGAATTTGTGAAATATTGTGTTTTTCAATACGACTGATGACTGATCAATAACCATCATTAATTTCTTTATGGCTATGTTTTGTTTACTGATAATGCTTTAATGCTTTAAGTGCTTGACAGTTTAACTTGAATAACATTAAAATAAAATTAAATGTGTTTCACCAGGCCCTTCATGTTTTCCTTAAAGAATTGTACCCATCTTACAAATTCTGCCTGGGTAATCAAACATATGAGCACAACTGTGTGTTTTCTCATTTACTAAATAAAAGTAGGGCTGTACATTTCAAAATAAGAGCTAGGAAATAGAAAGTATTACGTGTTCAAATAAAGTGCTTTACTTCAGAATAAGGATTTGAAAAAACTTAACAAAATACAGATAATGGTTCATGTTTTGATCATATAGGTAGAAGCAAAATCATGGTTTGTAAAAATGCATTATACATGGGTATAAGGGTTTTCCAGAATTTTTAGGTCAACTTTAGGGGTGCGTATTATACATGGGTGTGCATTATACACGAGAAATTACGGTACATACTGACTGGAAGGTTAAGAATGAAACAGTTTGCGTATCATGATTTCTTACGTTAATTCCCATTGATATTGTGCTTTTTCTGGTGTGTGCGCCTTGGCCACCAGGGGCAGTATAATACAGAAATTCATAATACTTAGAGTTTCACAGCTTAAGTGACTCAGTAAGCTCCAATAATATTTGTCGTTTTTCACAAAAGATAAAGAATATATCCCTATGGGTATTATATTGTCTGTCTACATGTATTGCTGCACCGTTTTTGTTAAAATATCCATTGTTTAAAGGATTATAACTTCTGCATTTAGCCCGTCTATGGTCTTTTTACATTACCATAGGTTTGAGTGAGTATCTGTGTCTGTGTCCAGGATGGCAAGATGGTGGGTCGAGGAAACATGCTCCACCTGCAGGACGCCACCTACGAAACGGCGGGAGAGTACGTTTGCGAGGTGACCGTTCCCTCCGTGCCCACCCTGCACACCAGCGGCTCAGTCCACATCGTCGTCCACGGTCAGTCCTCCCAAACACACTTCTAAATATGTCACACTATCCTGTGCCACATACTTGTGTATCATTGCGGTTGTCTGTGTGTGTGTGTACACAGGTGGTCCTCAGCTGGTGGGCGAGGAGCAGGAGGTCCATCTGGAGGAGGCAGTGGGCAGGATGGTCAACCTGAGCTGCGAGGCACGTGGCCACCCCGCGCCCAGCATCACATGGATCTTCGTCGATAGCCAGGTGACTCATTCCCGCTTGGCCTCTTGAGAGCGGCAGATGTGCGACGCCTACAATGAGAGTCATTTTGCCGCTTGGCTTTGCTCTCCTGCTGATGTGGAGATGGACGTGACCTTCAAGCTTAAAGCCCTCTTCTCTTCTGCACAGAGCTGGTTCGAGGTGTTCAGCAAGTCCAGCGACCACATGACCCACAGCGTGGTGTCCGTCGCCGTCAAATCGGACATCAGCGCCATGTGCAACACCTCCAACGACCTTGGCATTGACGTCAGAGCTTTCAGCATCAAAGCCAGTAAGCGAGAGCTTGCACTGTATCACAAAAACTGATACATGGAGCATGGATTAATATAAACCGCATCCACCCATCTATGTTCTACAGCGCTTGTCCCCATCAGGATACCAACTAATTGCACATACAGCGGTGCAGAATATAAATGCCGTTCCAGCCTCCACCAAAAAAAACAACAAATATTTTTGTAAGGTGATTTTTGTTAAGAAAAATAGCGCTCAAAAACATACATTAATAACTTGATTTAATTTAATGTAAAGAATGAAACAGTTTGTGCATCATGTTTTCATTTATTAATTCAAGGGGCATTGTGCGTCAGGTGGGCATACCTTGGCCACTGTGGGGCATTGTAATACTGTACGTACAGTCATGCTCCACGTAGATTTGATGATAAAACCGTGGCCCAACTAAGCTGCAGTATTTTTAGTCGTTTTTCACAGAGGATAAAGAATATATACCTGTGAGTATTGCTATCTTTTCTGTCAAAAAACTTGTAAGTCGAGGTACCAGTATATAGACAAACAGCCATTTACATGTGTGTTCACATCTGTGGACAATCTATCTTAATTATCTTTTGCGCATACCTTAAAAGACTTCAAGCTGGAAGCTAATGATGGTTGTATAAGAGCAGCTGCTTGCTGGTGCGATAAGCTGCAATTTACATACGGTCCGATTCGTCCATTCATCGCAAAAATAATTGGTCACCAGTCTATGATCAAAATAATCGTTTGTGGAAGCCCTAATGTAAATTAGCTCCGCTGTTACATAACAGTCGGGCAGAGAACTGTTCGCTCAGAGAACACATTTTCAGAAATAGGCAGATACGCAAGCAATTCAAAGTACATTTTTCCATGATATGAATCTCCATTCAACTGTGTTTAAACGGTCGAACAGTCTATTCCGTTGATTTGTTTTTTAATTGATTGCCCACATGTTGGCGGCAAACCACTACTTATGTCCAACTGAAACTCCTCAACGCACCATAGTTCCATGCCACAAGATGGCTGCAGAGCACTAACTTTTGTCGGAATGAAGCTCCTCATTTTACTTCAACATAGTTCCACGGCACCAAGATGGCAGCAAAATCATACTTTTATTGCTTTGGCCTGAGCACAAACACAACTATCGGTCGTGTGCGTAGTAGCGTGTAAAAGCATGTTGTTCTACTTGTTCACAGTTCCCCTGGTCACCACCAGCGCGCCCTTCTCTCCCGGTAAGACCGTCGTCCCGCTCGCTCGCTCATTTCATCGCTATCTGTCCTCCTCTTCCTCCTCCTCCCTGTTTGACAGCGAAAGGCTTTGAGGACGTCCTCCATGCCTTATTGATGATCTCTCTTTCTGGGACTCGCGCTCGCTTCGCTGGCACACCCTTTCGGATTGCCCGTGGGCAGATTAAATATTCTCTTTTACGTAGACACAACATCACAGCCCTTTGAATGACTGAGTGAAAATTCTCCCTTAATTACAGTATCTTACGAAGCAACACGCTGTCTACTCACACATTTTGTAGCAGACTAAATAACCTAAAAAACACTGTCAGATTTGTTTTTGGAGTAGATTTTAGTTACTATGAAAATTGCTTGCGGTACTAATTCCAATCCAAGAAAAAGAGTTTCAGGAATAAGATTTAGTTCATGAAATCAAACCTAAAAAGTAAAGGATTTACCCTCAGTGCCACTTCATTAGGCACATTGGATTATGCGTTTCCTAATGAAGTGGCCAGTGAGGGAGTGTATTTATGAACCAGACACAAACAGCGGAACCTCTTTGGGTTTTAGTCCAGCTATTACTATTCATAAATTCAGCAAGTATCCACATTGCTGATGTGGATAATTCTATTCAGGAAAAAGAAAATATAAGTTTAAAAATGCAATCACCCACAGTCAACGTGAAGGCTTTAAATAAATTTAAATACTTGTGTAGTGCACTTTGGGACAAACACTGTTTGTGTTCTGTGTGTTTTGCTGCTCTATTTTTGCTTCTCTGTGTCAAAACGAGGGATGGGCATAATAATCAATCGTCGATCAGTGCCGTTTTGAAGGAATTGAGGCAAAAACAAAGTGTCTCAACAAGATTGCTGTCTAAAGAAGTCAACAAGATGTCAGCTCAGGTCGACATCCACTCAATGGCAACTCTTCCGAGCAGTATTATTTGGCTCAATACAGTGTTACCCGAGTAAAGTTGTAATTTTATGACAAGTCATGTTACCTGAAAATTGAATTATATATATATATATATATATATATATATATATATATACACATATAATATTTATATTTTAAATAAGTTTGATTGTTACAAGAATAAAGTCGTAATATAAAAAAGAAAATAGGTTGGCATCCTCAGAGAAAAAAATTGTGACAAGAAAAAAGTTTAATGGTATGAAAAACAACTTGTAAAGTTATAGAATAAGGTTGTCATTTTATTTTTTGAAAAATAATGTAGTTAGTCATGTTAATAAAAAAATAAAAAAATCTAAAGTGTGTTTTTATCCCAGGAAATTTGTCTTGATATTAGACTGATCATGATTTTTCTGAACATCAAACTCCGTATTGACCAGAATAAAAATCTTTCATTTTATGAAAAGTAAACTTGAATGTTCCAATAATCAATTTGTAATATTCGAAAAACTTAGTTTTCCTAATATTACACATTTATTCTTGACACTGAGACTAAGACTAAATGAAGGGAAATGCCCATCCCTCCTTAAAATGTTGTTTTGTTGCTAAAAAATGATAAATCGTTGAATTGTGTTTTTCTTTCATGAAGTTGCGTATGGATTTCTTGTGTGTGTGTGTGTGTGTGTGTGTAACAGAGGGCAGCGGCGTGATCATCGTGGTGATCATCCTGTGCCTGCTGCTGCTGGCCATCTTGGGCAGCGTGCTCTACTTCCTGCACAAGAAGGGCAAGATCCCGTGCGGACGCTCGGGGAAGCAGGACATGTGAGTGGCCTCCATCATTGCGGAGCGGGTCCCGCCCTTCGCTGGTGCGCTTCTAAAACGCCTCGCCTCCCCGCTGTCAGCTCCAAAGAGAAGACCGTCAAAGACGACATCGTGGTGGAGATGAAGAACAACGCCAACGCCAAGAGTGAGGACACGGTGCTCCTCAAGGCCGTCAACGGAGACAAAAACGGCACAAACGATCAGGTAAGTTTTGAAAACTTGAGGAGAATAACGTCGGAATGTTAGGATGATAAAATGGTTGTCATGTTAGGGTAGTACAATTCTGAGTTGTAATTTAAAGTCAGAATGCTATGGGAATAAAGTTGTAAGGTTACAAGAATAATATTGTAATGTTATGGGAATAAAGAATACATTTGGAATGTTACAAGAATAAAGTCGGAATGTTCCAAGAATGAAAGTCGTAAGGTTACAAGAATAAATAAAAATTTTTTTTGCGGACAAAGTTTCAATGTTAAGCGACCATTATTGTGTAACATTCCGAAAAGTTGTAATGTTACCGGAATAAAGTCGGAATTTTTTTAGAATAAAGTCATAATGTTACGAGAATCAAGTTGGAACGTTACAAGAACAAAGTTGTCATGTAAGGAAAATAAGTCATAATGTTTAGAGAAAAAAAAAAATATTTTGAGAATGAAGTCATAATGTTACAAGGATAAAATTTTTATTTTTTTTTAGAATAAACTTGCCATGTTATGAGTCTAATGTTGTAATACAAAGAAGTAGACAGTAAAGTTATAAGGAAATTTTTTTGTATCTGAATTTGATCTGTGCAGTTGTAACGTTACCAGAATAAAGATGCAATTGTATCAAAAAAATTAGAAAGTGGAAATAGTACAACGCAATAAGCCTGTCCTTACCTCATTGTGGGCACCCTTGGTTGGGGTACCAAATTACATAATTTGGGTACCAAAAGGGTGGCTTGAGACTCACTGCACTTGTCTTTTGTTTCTTCTTCTTTGTTCAATTACCTTCTACAATGTCACCGTGACCTTATTTTCTTAACATGTCCGTGAAGGCATCACGACTACAATATAATGATGTCTCTGTGTGTGTTTTTCTAGTAAAAGTGTGACGGCATCGGCAGTGGAGCTGCTGATCTGATACCAGCAGGGACTCCAATCAGACGTTATACACTACCAGTATTTCCGTACACACACACACACACACGCACACACACACACACACACACACACACACACACACACAAACTTGTCTTTTGAGTGAATGTCTCGTAAAAGTTCATCCGTCGTTCTGTTTTCTGTTTGTTACTATCATCGCTAGGCCATCAAAGTGTACATATTATATATATATTTTGTTATTTAAGATATTTTCACACACACACACACGCTTACACAAACAAAACAACCGTTACAAACTGCTGTCAAGTCCCTTTCACCTTTTCCCCATATTGTTTGAAAATATGCCAGCGGACTGTTGCCGGGCAGATTTCAAAGAGGTTAGCGATCTGCTTTGCCCGTTTTTGTTTTTGAGATTACTGCTGAATATGCAGCATTTGTTTGTATGTATTTTATTTGTGTTGTGTTGGACCAGTTTTGCTGTAAACATTTAATATTTTTCACAAGCGTGCTCACATTCATACATACATACGCGTGAGTGGAAATAATTACGGTACTTTTGAAGAGAAGATTTCAGTTTGATGCAGGCACACTGGCGCCCCCGCCGGGTCCATTTTGTGAATATTGTGGGTTTTTTTTTGTGTGTGAGCATTTTTTTTTTTTTTTACATCTTTCCACTGAAGGGCGATAATGTCGTGCTCTGCTGTGTTCCAAAAAAACTGCACACCAGGGAATACATTGTTTATATTTTGTTTGTTTTCCCCTCCCCCAAAACGTTTGTAAATTAAGTACTGTACATGTGATCCTTTGATGCCTGTGCTTTTTTTTGGTAATGTTTTTGCAAGAAAATGAGAAATAAAAAGGTTTTTCAACAAATATGGCCCCGTTATTATTTCATGCAGCAGTCTTGAAAGTATTATTCAAATCAGCCATATAATGGAAAATTAGCTTTTTTATACAAATAGTTGGGTCAAAGTGGGAAATTACACAACAAAGTCAATATTTTGTAATCTGCCTATTTTGGAAAATGTACAAATACCTCAATCAGTTAGCACAAAACCTTCACAGTTCTGTTAGAAAACAAAAAAATGTCAGGAAAAGCATCCTAAAACAGCTCAACTTTATTTAGCATTCATTACAGGCACTTTAAATGGTGGGCGGCAGGTGTGTGCTGACTCCCGTTGAACATGAGTTTGAATCCGTCCGTCAATCCGTTCTGCGTACAGCTTCCATAAAGAAAACATGCAGTAAGACATCCTTCAATAGAATGTGAAGAATTATATAGCTTTAGCCAAATCGACTGCTCAGTGAAGTTGTCGACATTGTGCGGAAGCCGAACTCACCGTTGGCCCAGCAGTATATCCCAGAGCGGGGGGCCTGATTTCTACAATACAAGAAATAGGGAATGTAAAATATATATATTTTTTTATCCTCGGGGTGTTTTGACAAAATGATTTCACACACTATTAAAACACATGGGAACTGTTTTAAATTATGAAAAAAAAGTATTTGTACCCTTAAACAAAAAAACAAAAACAAAAAAAATAATAGGAGCAGTTGTCCAAACGCGCAGTTGATCACATTCCAACGTGGAAAGGGATTGCACACAAAAGCTCGCACATCTGTGAAAAAATATTGTTGTTTTAATGCAAAAAATTATAATTATGCTCTCAAATAACCTGACACACGTTGCGGTAGGGACTCAATCACGGTAAATATCTTCAAAAGTCGGAAGCATTTGGTGTTCAACCAACATTTTCTAGAACACAAATTCGACTTGAAAGTCAGACAAAACTTGGGACTTCAAACCCTCACCGTATGTTCATGTTTTTTTGATAAATACGGCATAAGATTGCAATCAAGAACTATACTAGCTAAACACATGCTCTTGGTAACTAAATGTCCACAATAGCCATATTTACATTAAACTTTCATACATTTGTATTTTAAAAAAAAATCAATATTTTAAAAGTTGTTATCCATAAACCAATTTTTTTGCTCTCCCCAGTCTGTCAAAGTACATACAGGTATATGCTGTGTCTCAAGAACTGCAATAGATACTAGACATGCACTTGGTGGCCAAATACAGCGGTGGTTTGAGATACAAGTGACCCGACATGAATTTTTTAGGGTACGAGCCGTCATTTTGACTTGAGATATACGAATTAATAAGCAGCAAATTATGAAACATTTTTCAAAAAGGAGGCTTGAAGATGTTCAATCCCACTCCCACTTGAAGTTCACGGTCAAAATATAACTTAAAGTGGAAAGGATAACAGTTTTCTTTGATAAATTTGGCCTTTATTTTCTCACTTCCTGTTGGGGGGAAGTTTTATTTTGAAGGCATGCGGAAAAGGATAACGGCTGAATGGACACGCATTGCTTTTTTTTTGTACACGTAGAATGAAGATTCACAGACGACAAAAGATTGATGAAAGATTGATGTTCGTGATTATATTTAGAGTTTCATTTATCACGCATTACCTAAATTATCTTTTGAGAATTTTGTATGGACTGAAGGCGTCGGTTATGTTTGTTATATTTTCTAGCTTCTTTTCTAGCTTCTACGTTCTGTGTATGTCTTGAAAGATTCAAAAGGTTCAGAAAACTTCAGACCACCAGTAAAGTAAGTGAATATTTGATATTTTCAACCGATACTACACAGAGAACTACGCGCTGTGCATTTAATGCAACCAAACTTTTCCTTAAGAATCCCCCCACTAGCTTGGCTAACATCTAATGCTAACGTCTACGGGAAACGGCATATATATAAAACTGTACTTAAAAATGTTGTGATTAAAATATAAATTCTAAAATAATATCGCAAAAAGAAAAACAAAGAAGCAAGTATAAAGGCTGATGCTGGCGGTCGAAATGTTACCCAAGATTTAGATTTTGACCTTTCGGTACGTTATTAAATCCGCCATTTTCTTTCCGTTTTTTTTTTTTTAACCCAGAAATCGAGTACGTAAATTTAGCAGAGGTCCACCAAAATTGCGTTTTCTCATTTTTTCGCGCAAGGTAAAACTTGTTACTTTCAAATTAGGTTGTTGGAAAATCCCTTTACCACCTCGTTTTTGAATTTCTCAATTCGGTTGAGATTTGCTGTGGTTCTGACAAAGATGAAAATGTTCGGTGTCTGAAATGACACATTGGAAGGATTCGTCCACAATAGAAATCTATGTCCTTGATTCACTATTATTATTCTTGTTTTCTGTGAAGTGAGAAGTAATTCCGGCGATGAACTTGCTCTCAGTTTGAACCTAAAAATGAGAAGGCCCGAGTGGACACCATTGGAAAAATCTGAAGTTGGCCTGTTTGAATGTCACATTTTCGCCTCAACTAATAAAAAACATCCGGGTTTATTATTATTATTATTATTTTTACCAAAGAATCAAGATTTCCTAATGAATTACATTGATTTCTGGGCAGAAAACTTTGGCAAAAGTAAATAAAATCAATTTTATGTTGATAAAAAGTGACATAAAATCCTTATCTGATTCTTATGCAAACTAGGGCTCGTTGTATTTGTGTAACTCTCCTCTATCCAATGATATTATCTATTTTAAAGGTATTTTCAAAATTTGAGTAACATTGCTACTTTTAGGTCCTAACTTACATTGCGTGTGCATTCAATAAAGGTTTTATGATGGCAATTTACTTGACATTATTTTTTATAAGGGGAACTAAAGTAAAATGAGAGCAACTTGGGAAGTCAACCAGCATCACATTGTGTTCCACTTTGGAGGCTCCACCGTCAATAACATGAGGCACAAAATTAGCATTCGCCTGGTTGTTTATTATTAGTGGCAACAGCATGGGAGTTATTCGCTCGCTAATGAAACCCCCAACATACTCCTCTTACTTCATTATTCCTTTTTCCAAATTTATTGGCTCACAGTCGCGGTTTTCATGCTTTCCAGCTCCTGTTAAACACAATTTACAACTGAGGAGGATAACATCGAAAACTTGAGGAATTAAAGCCAGATGTTTTGGTGTCAGGAGGGAGCCGCGGGGTCCCAAAATAAATGCTTCACATTAAAAAAAAAAAAAAAACGCTTGACAATAAGTCATCAATTTTCTATAGCGCATGTCATTATTCAGGTCATGGTGAGCCGCAGTCTATCACAGCTGACTTTGTTGCCAGTCAATCTTCAGTGCACTAATAAACAATTATTCCATACATACATTCACACCTATGGACGATTTAGTCTTCAATTACCTTAACATACATGTTTCTGGAAACGTGCAAACACCACACAGGAAAGGCCCAGAGATTCGAATCCAGAACCTGAGAACTGCGATGCATAAGTGCTTATCACGAGGGGACAAAGATCTTGGTTGACGTTCACAAAACCACCAGGTCTCAGCTGCCCTCTTGTGGCATTATAGCGGCTTACAACGGTCTCGATGTACAACACTACACTCAGTAAGCACCATTTTTTTGTATTTGATTTATGCCCTGTTTAAAGTTCTTTTGATAAAAATAATTACATGTACTTAAATGGGAATTTTCCATTCGACTTACCCAATGAATATAAATGGAAAAACTTCATGTACTGCACCTTTAAAGTTGGTGTTTTTAGTGAGATTATTTTTGTCTATACTTGCGATTCAAACTGAAATTAAAAAATCCCACACACACAAACCTTTTAAAGAAAATATTGTTTAATTAAAAATCTTAATGGCTTGGGCATGAAAACATGGCAACACAACATACGCAGAGGATATTAAAAAGACAATAAATAAATCATATTTACATGACAATAAAGCAGCAACAAACATTTTAGTAGGCGAGTTGAGAAAAAAAAAAGGCGAGTTAAAAGACTTCTTTTAAAGTGTACACACATTTAAGCATCCATTTGGAATCAGACATTTCCTTTCTTGTAAATGAGGCATGTTGGAGCTGACCAATCGAATGAGAGAGAGGGATGAGTGGGTGTGTCTTTCTTAAAGCGTAAGTCTCGAGAGAAGACAACGCGCGGAACATATCATCAATCGCGCAAAGTCCCTCGAGTGGCGCTCCGAAATAAAAATGGACCACCTCAAAAAGTCCTCTTTAAGGCCTTAAACGTGACATTTCATAACCTTAAGTCAATGTGCTACCACATTATGTTACATCAGTCCCAAGACAACAATTCTTTAGTACTAGCATTTAAAGTATTGGAGTGTTAATCTCTTTTCATATTAATACCATCTGTGACGACTGGAGGAAGAAAGTATTCCAAAATGGCGAGCAAACCTGCCAAAAGGCACATTTACAGACATTAACTGACACCTGACATGATCCATCCAAGTAAACCCGGCGCCTCCGCTGAAACGCTCGTCGGGACTGGAATGTGTTCGCTTTTCGGTTGTCGCGCACGTCGTCCGGAAGCGGCAAAGCGTCTTTGTTACTTGTTGGTGCTTTTTATTCTGAAACGGTTCAAAAGTTGCGAGACGCTCGAAGCGAGGGCATATCGCCCGCATGTAGCGATAAAAGGTCGAACTCGTCACAGAACTGAGTCGACGTGGGGAACTAAGGATGGGCAATCAGGAAATAAAAGTGCGTACGATGCTATCGTTGCCACCTAAATTGGCTGCAGAACAAATTTAAAACAAGGAGGTAAAAGAATGTCATGGAAAAGTTGGTGCCTAAATGGGCTGCAGGAAAAAAAACGGAAATGACGCAAAAGTGAAGACAATGCTATTGTTGGTGCCTAAGAAAAATGTCTTTAAGGTCAACGATGTTTTTGTTACTGCCTTAATGGGCTGTCGAACAACTAGAAACGAAGTAAAAATGGGCTGCAGAATAAAAATCTGTAGACATCTGTGTCTGTAGAAATTGGTAGAATCATGACGTGGGAACTTACTGTCTAAACAGAATGCAGAACAAATAATAACAGGAAGTAAACGTAAACATGAGGCTTTGTTTCTGTCTAAAAGGGCAGTGGAAACAAATACGCTAAGAAATATGCTACGATTTAGCTCCAAATGCCCATCTCTGTGTAGAACCACGGTCAACCTGTTCGTACATTATTATTTTTATTATTAAACAAAGGGGTTCATTCGGGCCATGCGTGGCCACGTAACAGTACAACATAGGCGGCTAGCGGTGTCACATTGAGCCAACATGGTCCCTCGAGTGGTTACGTCGTACACTTTTATGAACATTTAAAGGCTTTTGAAGTTTTTCCGTGTGGGATGAAGCGTGAAAAAGTTCGGAGGCGACCGGGGCGCAACGATGGAACGAGACGGAGAGGGATGCGGCGGGACTATGTGGCGATGTGCGCGGCCGACGGCACGGACACAAACTCTCGGAGGATGTTCTTGGCCGTCTCCAGGTTGTTCCTGGCGATCATCAGCGCCTTCTGGATGTCCTGGATGGAGTAGCCCTGCGACATCAGGCACTCGATCTCGCCGCTCAGCGCCACGCCGGCCGAGGGTGGCGGCGGAGGCGGCGGCGTGTGCGAGGAGGAGGGCCGGGGGGGCTGATCCTGCGAGACCGAAGGGAGCTCGCGGTTCAGCGGCCGAACCCGCCGATCAGAGTTGGCGCGGCGTGGGAGGGGCTTGGGGGGGCGCTCGGGGTCCACGCCGGCCGCGTACAAACCTGCGGTGGCAGAAAAAGAAGAAGATGTTAGCGTGGTGGCCTTGGTTTCGCACAGAGGAGGCCGCAAGTACTATCATTGCTGCCTAAATGGGCTTCGGAAGAAACTCGAGGTAAAAATTAATGTGATGCCATCGTAGGTGAAGAAAAAAGTAGAAATTGATAGTAAAACTGAAGGTGAAAACATGCTGCACAACAAATAGGAACATGTAATAAAACGGAATGCTATGCAATCTTGGCACTTATACAGGCTGCAGCACAAACAGGAGGCAAAAGTAACAGTGTTGCTTTCAATGGCGCCTGCAGAAAACATTGAAACAGTTAATAAAACTCAAGGTGATGCTGTAGTAAACAGGCTGCAAAACTATTATAAACATGAAGAAAAGGGGAATGTGATGCTATTATTTGCACCTCAATGCGCTGTCGCACAAATGGGGGGGGGGGGGTTAAAGCGACTGACGCTATTACTGCCGCCGAAATGGGCTGCAGAGTGAATGTGATGCTATCATTACTGCTTCATCAGAAGGCAGAACAGATCAAACTAGTAAAAGGGAATGTGATGCCATTGTTGGCGCCTAAACGGAAGTAAATGTTAATACGATGCTACCATTGCTGCGTAAATGGGCTACAAGAAAATCGGAGTGGAGGTGCATGTGATGCAAAAAGGAGACGTTTCAAGTGCGCTGAATGCCGCTTCGAGTGTCACGTACTGGGTTCAACGGCTCCGTCGATGCTGAGCGTGCTGAAGGCTGTGGACGGACCGTTGAGGTCGGCCAGAGCTCGCCGGGCGGGCGCCGGGGGGGCCAGCGGGCGAGGGCAGTCGTACTCGTACGCGTCCTCGGAGGAGCCGTCCGTGGACTTGGGCTGGTAGACCACGGAGGAGGAGTGCTGAGGACGTTCTGAAACATACACAAATAAACATTCAGTCGTACAGAAACACAAATATGCACACACAAACGCACATCAAACACAAATACGCACAAACAATGATCCAACAAAGATAAGAATATGCAAATATACACTTACAGACGGACAAAAATACACACAAACACAGAAAACAATGAATTCTGGGTATCCATAATGCTTTTTATTTTTTTTAACTACACTGCCAGGACAGTGTGTATGTGTGTTTGACGAATGGCGCAAATGGTTAACCCAATAAATCGCCTGTTCACGACATATCCCGCATGGGCTGTTGTTGACATCATTCACGCAGATTATTTTGTGTGTGGACAACGACCTCGAGCGGACAAATCAAATAGCCGCACGTCTCACTAAAGTGCAGTTTCACAAATTGGCATTGAAATATATGAAACTTATACATACATTGTAAAATGATCTGTGCCGCCCCCCTAGAACATGAAAAACCGCCCTTTTATCTACGATATACATTGTTATATCGTTCAGCTCTATGCTTAATCGGTGGTGAAAAGGAGGTAAAGAATTGTACCGTGATCGCCGGCCTCTGAGGAGGCAGCCTGGGCCTGGATGTTGCACATGGCCTCGTATACCTGAGGGTCCCCGGAGTCCACGTCTACGCCGTCACCGCTGGGACCACGTGTGAACAACAAAATGGTCAACTTTTTGGGGATTAGAAATGTGACACCTTACATTGCAGCAATATTAAACATTCAAGTCCATTATCACGCATGATGTCGGAAAATCTTGTGAGACATAAACTCAGTAAAAATCGAAGGGTTTGGGTATGTTTTGCTTTTTATTTGGACATCACTACAGAAAGGTACCAACCACAAAACAGCATAGGGCTCTCGAGAAAACGTCTGACAGATAAGTTCAATATGACAATAATAATTAAATAGCAATTACACAGATAAAAGGCCATTTTCCTAAGACTAGGGCTTTAACGCCTTCTGGTGGCTACTAAAATATGAAAAAAAATGTGAGTTTTGGTTTCTAAATAAAAAAACACAAATAGGTTCACTGTCATTCACTAGGATTGAGATACTGTCAAAAGGGAATCACCTGACGTCATTGTGGTGGTTTGATTGGCTGGGAGGAGGTGGCGGCGGCACCAAGGAGCCGCTGATGATCCACACGCCGCCCGATGCCGGCAGGGAGGTGGGACTCATGTACTCGTTCTCCTCGCAGTCGGTGGGCAACTTCTCCCTGCTGGACACGGCTGAGGTCGGCAGCGACCTGAACAAATGCCAGTCCGAAAATGAAACAGTGAGACCCAGTTTATCGCGGGGGATACTTTCCAGACCCAACCGCAATAGATGAAAATCTGCGCTACAAACAGACCATTAAAAAAAAAAATAATAATAAATTTTAGCCCTCCCATGCTTAAACATATTTACATTTTTTCCTTAGCGAATCAAATATTTCTTATTTAAACACCAAAATGTTCAACCAGTCCATATAATTTTGTCTGACAGACATCTGCTAGCTTTAACATGTACTGTAATGTGAAACACCGTTAATGAACGAAAATTAGCATAGAAGTTCAGGTATATATAAACCTAACGACTGCTATTTTAACACACATGCATATTGTCGCTGTCGGTTGGAAACACCAGAAGACCAATTTTTTATTTTTTCACAAATGGACACTATTAGTCTGTAGCCAAGTTGTCTATTATTTTTATGCCTGAGTAACCAATTTCAACTGTTGAAAACCACTTGCGAACAAACCTATTAACTCTCTTGGACACTTGAACTGTCTGACAAGTGTTGTAAAACTCTGCCTCTTCCTCACTATGCGGGAGCCGTGCGACATTAGGTTGCCTCAAGATTGAAAGTCTGGAATTTGATTTTATTTTTTAAATCAATAATGAGTGAAAATAGTTATCCTGATTTTATTCATTTATTTTTTTTCATGGCGAGCTGGAATGCTGTGCAGAAAAAAAGCATGTCAGTCACAAGGTCAATGACAGCGTAATAAAGTGATTTTTTTTTTTTAATTAGCGATTGATCATGATTTTTTGGGTGGTGTTTTGATGTTGTTGCTCAACGGTATATCATTTAAGAATATAAGGTATAATATAAGGCAATATACAATATACGGGGGAACACTTTATTGGTGTTTTGAAACACAAAATGTGGCAATAGAGAGATTTGTGTACCTGGCGGCCAAACAGTAGATGGCATTTGTGGCCGCTTGGGGTTTGCTTGCCTCTGCGCCGCCGCTGGCGCTTTGAGGCGTGGCGGGCAGGGCAGCCGTGGGCGCCTTGCAGACGGACCGCGGCACCATGTAGTTGGCGGCCCAGGCGGGCGTGTCGGGCGTGGAGGGCAGGGGTCTCCTTTGGAGCCTGGAGTCCAGCGCCACCAAGGAGGGGCGCTCCGGAGGAGGCGGCGGGGGCAGCTCTCGGAGCGCCGGGGGCAGCGGGAGGGGCTTGTCCCTGTGTGTGGCCCCCATCTGTTTGCGGCAAGAAAAGACAAGGGAAGCTCTTTTTAAATTTAAACCCGGCTACGGGAGGATTCTTTTTTTGGGGGAGGAGAAGAATTCCAAGCAAAGCTAATGAGTGGTTCCACCAGTCCAAATGTTATTTTTTCCCAGAGTGGACAGTGTTTAGTGGACTTGAACAAGACCTTAGCGCAGGCTCCTTGGACCAGCTGGCCGTGTGTGCTGGAGGGTCGCTGCTGAAGGAGGTCCAGCCGGGGCGGGACCGGAGGCAGCTGGGACACTGGAGATGGTGGGCGCTCCACCTATACATGCATACACATAATTCATTGTATGCATTTTACAAGTAAATATCCATACTGTTCTCTACAAATTGCAATGGAGTAATTGACACCCACCCAAAAGGGTTATAAATGCCTACAGATGCCACAAGATGGTGGCAAAACACTACTTTTATTCACATGAAGCCCCTCAACTTACTTCAACATAGTTCCTTGACCCCAAGAGGTCAGAAGATTGTGGCAAAGCCCTACTTTTATCCAAATGAAGTTCTCAACTCACCTCAACAGTTTCTTGGCCCCAAGATACCACAAAATGGGACCAAAGCAATACTTTCATTAGAAGATATCGGATAGGTCACTTGAAATCTTCATGGAACTGGGGGAAGTAAATCCGAATTGAGGACTTGGACCCACAGTGAAAATCCCAGCCATCATCCATCCCCATTCACCAACTGAAAAATGGCTTGCTCTCTTTGACGATGCAATGTTAATGGCTGAGCAAACATGCAGTTTTTTGGGCTTCCTTAAAAGTGACAGTTTTGGAGATGCGAGGATTCTTCCAGACGCCAGCGATATGCATGAATTTGTAGTTTATAGAATAGTTTATTATTAATAATTAATTTAAAAAATATATTATTTTAGTAATAAAATATTTTCTCCCCCCCAAAATGTATTTGTTTTTTTAACACTCTCACTACAACTGATATGGCCCATCTGTCTGATTTAACATCAAATTTGGCCCCTGATCACAAAAGTGGACTGAGCGTACTTTGCTGCAGGCCAGCCTGCTCATGACGAGGTTCTGGTCCTCCAGACGCTCGTCGTCGTCCTCGTCGTTGGTGGCCGCCTCGGCCCGGCTCGCTCCCCCCTGGAAGCCGGCGAAAGCCCCCCCGCTGGCCTTGGGATGGAAGGGGTCCACCACGATGGGCTCGGTGCCCTTAATCTCACAGCGGCAGAAGGGGCAGCCCTGACCCTCCGAATCCTGATGTCACACATAAGAAAGCGTTTATAGACAAGAGGGGGAAGGTCGAGGAGGGGGAGAGCTTTCAGTGGGCGGCGCGGGCCACCTCTCACCTGCCAGGCGGTCAGACAGGAAGTGCACATCAGGTGTCGGCACGGTTCGATCTTGACGTCCTTGTCGTTCTCGGCGCAGATCTTGCACAGCTGGAACGTGGAGCCCATCTCGCAGTATAACTCGTACTGCTCCTGCAAACCGGAGGGAGCCCATATGTTGACCACAGCGGCGTGTGTGTGTGTGTATACGCGAGGGACGTGTTAATGTAGAAGTACCGACCTGGGTAACTTTGATGTGGTCTTGTGGAGAAGGTTCACACAGGCCTGTTAGGTCTGGGTTCTGTGCACGACCATCTGGAAATAGGTAGCTGGAAAATACACACACAGAAACAAATAATTGAAAATGACACTTGTAACGTACGGTGGTGGCTTGACTTTTGAGTTGAATTCATTCCGTGGCCATGCTTGTAACTTTGAAAAACACCCGGATCGCAAAACAGCTTTCCCCATTGAATCGAATGGAAATGCCATTAATCTGTTCCTGCCATCACAAAAACACCAACCAAAAATGTTGTTTTTTTAATAGCACGCTGGACCATTTTGTGTTCCGATATCCATTGATTAAAACAATTAATTGGACCGGACAAAATACAAGGGGGGTGGGGGGGGGACCTTGGTTTACAATAGTCCCGCCATCCAACATTTCAAAGTTTAGAACGGCAGGCGGCGAAGAATACGATGTCACTTGGCACAAGAAAACAAGCTCGGTTACCAACATATTTACTGATTTTTATTTGTTTTATATTATGGCAGAGAAGTGTTTTTAATACAAATATTTACAGCAATTGTGACTGAGTGGCATATAGGACTAGTTTGCACATCGGCGTAAGAATACGCAGTCATGCGGCACAAGAGGGCGCAGTCAGTTACCACCTTATTTACTGTTTTTCATTTGATTGTTTTATATTTATGGTGATTATTTTTACAAATACTCACTGGAGAAAATTGCCAATTGCTGTCAAAGGAGTTCATCGGCTTGAGCCTTTTATAAATATTCCAGTGACAAATTTTTGTTTCCTGAGTATCCGAAGTATCAGAGCCTTAACCGCGGCGGTAGCCCATCTGCATGTAAGGGAATTCTGCAATGCAAGGACGTTGCTACAGACGAGTGACCTGGGAAAAAAGGTGGAAAAAAATGCCCAGCTTCAGCGGCCGGTAGCTACTGTTCTTCTCCATGCTTGCAGTTTACCGTTGTCTTGCTTGTTTACACATTTTGTGTCGAATTAGGCAAAATGGAAAACGCCAGCATTAAGCTAATTATTTGCATCTCCCATCCTGTGTTTGACGCATGTGGTCCCAATTGATGTCTTGTACTTTACAGAATGACAGCAGCCCTTTCAAATCTTAGGTAAACAAAGGTAAAGTCGTCTGACTCACAATCCCTCTCTGTAGCCATCGATGAGCGCTTGGAACAGAGGCTTGTTATGGGGGATGGTCTGCAGGATGTTGCCGTCCGCAGTCACGTAGCCGATGGCCCACTGGCCCAGTCGCGTGCAGCTGAGCCTGAAGATGTAGCTGAGGAAGAGGAAGCATCGTGACACAAATTAATGTCCGCTACTTTGAGAAAAATTTTATTTTTGGGTGAAATTTCAGGATTCAACTAAAATGCACTATAACCTTGTATATGGTCTCGTTCTTACCTGCCAGGCTTGTGGATGAACCTGTGCAAACGAGCCTTGACCTCGTCGTACGTGAGGAAGGCCATGTACCCTGGGTGTGTGACCGCGAGACTGTTCCAGTTCCTCAACAGAGATGACCACGGCTACACAAACACACAAATCAACACGGCATGTTAATGTAGACATGAAGAAATGAGGCAGAACCGCAACATCAACAATGACATACACAACATTGTGGCGATACCACCTGTCAGTCAGCTGGAACACTAATTGCCATTTAAGACTGCGTCTCCACGTAATGGAAGACCATCTTTAATACTACACAGGGTTTAAAACAATGCGGTGCATCGCTACACTTCCCACATATCAGACTCACTACTGTAGAACCACCGGGCACTTCATTGGGCTTTGAGGAGTCCATTTACTCGATTACTTACTGCAACATTGCATCTCATAATATTGTACAGATGTAGCTAATGAAGTTGCGGCTGAATGTATACAGTACTTTTCGACGGGTGTTTAGAATTTTTCACCAGGGGTTTTATTCGTACAAAGTTATATATTAGCAGACCTGGAAGAGCCTGGTGAAGATGTCGAACTCAAAGACGGAGATGTAATCGTTGCAGGTGAGGTCGATGGTGGACTTGAGCGCCATGGCCTCCAGGCCCGAGCTGATGGGGTGGAATTCGTGCAGCGCCTGGCGGAACGTCCTCCATGGCACAATGGTCCTGGGGGAGAGGACACAAGCCGTGGTCACCAACCTCACAATGCGGACACCACGTTTTTTTTGTGTTCTCCCTCCCCCATGCAAACTCACTTATCCCCAAAGGAGCGCCTCCAAAACTCGGCGGCGTCAGCTTTGGTGATGCGGAAGTTGTCGCCCTGGAACAGGCCGTTTGGGAAAATGGCTTTGAGCTCGGCGAGCATGTGACTGAAGATAAGCGACAGCTTGGTGAGGTTTCGCCTGAGGGGGAGGAAAACAGACAAAACAGATGTGACGACGTGTGGCGGACTTCTCAAAACATACAAGAGAGCGGGCGGCGTAGGACAACGAAAGAAATCACATGACCTCATGAGGAGGAAGGAGACTTTCGCTTTGTAATCACTGAGCACAAAGAAGGAAGTCGATGTGTCAATCTGAGATCTTTATCCTAGAATAGCCGCTCGGTTTGCTGCTGCTCGGTCGGTCGGTGCATTGCAACACTGATGGAAAATTTTACGTCGCATATCCCTTTTTATGTTGCTTTATATCTGAGCATCACTCAAAGCACAATATGTCTGAATCAGCCAGTGTCGGTCAGCAAAAAATAAATAAAAACGGACGAGCAATTTAATATTGAGAGACAATTTATGACATTGACAGGCATCTATACAGATGTCTACGATCTGTGTGTATTGCTGGATATTGGGCAGAAAGTTAGCATGTCTAAAATTGTAGTCGGCACGAGCAACTGCCGATCAGGATGGATGTAAAGTATATTTAAGCCACTGAGAACCAGAGTGGGCAAACTCCATATTGGTCATTTTTAAGTTAAGCACAGGAATAAATTGAGAAAAGGCATATTATTCAGATGAATATTGGTTGATAATCAAGCCTTATCTTAAATTTTCACATTTAAGCGGCGGTCCTTTATTTCACTCAGTACGTTTCCTGATTCTTCAGTGCAATACTGGGCCAACTCCCACTGTTGCCAGTACATCTGCATGTTAGTAAAAGTTAACATTTATCCTCTCTCATGAACTATTGATAGATGTGATTTTGGGATTTAGACCACTGTTGCACATTTGTTTCCTAATCTCAGTTAGTTTCCTTTCTTGCAGGGAACCTAGATGACACTGACCGGGATCCAACCTATGAAACTGAAGATGACAGTACCTTAGTTGTGGATCTAATATTTTCCAACATGATCCAAGTCCAAAATCATTATATTTGGCAAAATGGCAAAACTGAAGGAAAACCACAATTTCTATGAGATTAAGTATCCAGAAGAAGTAATCATTGCCGAACAAATCATCAAAACGTACTTATTTCTATACTTATAGAAAGGTAAAATGTCACTTTATTCTCATGTATAGTTACTAAAACTTTTATGAGCCCCTTGAACATGGAACAAATTAATTCTACTGTATTCCCATTATTTCTTAAGGGAAAAATATATCTAATAACCAACTTACAAACAATAACTATTCAGAATAGTCATAACTTTCAGCTCTCTGAGCTAAAACTGGAATATGTAAATAAATATCTGACAAGAGTGTACTTCCTGCCACTTATCTTGTTTTTTTTTTTTTTTAAATGCACCCTTAATTTGCATGTCCATGACAGTTCCCTTGTAACTGAGTTACAGCCGTGTTAAACGGATTTAAAATACGGTCAGCAGAGTTAACCTCTAACAACAGCCATTTGTTTTATTTAAGTTAGCAGAAATGAAAAGACATACTGTACATGTGTTGCACCATAGAGCTCATGTGCTATTCCTGGTTTTATGGTGATGTAAAACAGATGCCGCTCACCTGGGCTGTGAGTTCTCTTCGTACATCCTCTCCTTGGCCTCCTTGAACAAACTCATGGTCTGCTTGGTCTTGTTGGTCAGGTTGTCCATGACCACGCGGAAGTACTCGTTCTCGCCCAGCATGTCCATGCGGTTCTCGTAGCGTGACAGGATGGTGCGCAGGTGCTGGTAGGTGTCGGGCAGCAGGTCCAGGATGTACGGCGGGCTGTTCTTCAACGCCACCTTGGGGTTCTGGCACAAGCGCACCACCTGGATCAACAGAGAAGCGGAGTGTTATTTAATTTTATTTTTTATTACGAACCGTCACTCGGCCGAAACTTTGTCTTGAGTTGGCGGCAAAAAAATTATCATTAGCTTTAAGCACTGACTTTTCGTTTGAAAATCCCTATCAATATAGTGCACGAAATAGAGCCTCAATTGTTCTGCTCGACCGTATCAGTAAACTGTTGTCGCAAACTGCAAGCAACTTGACAGTTGTGATTGTGATCTCGTCAGTCCACCCAATGACAGACTCAGCGCCGCTAGGGAGTTTAATGAAGCCTTAAGCATGTGTTCTGTCCCTAGTGGTTGGCTGACTATTGGTTGAGAAAGTGCAGCAGAGCCAGCCATTTTTATTTAATCGCGGCAGCCAAAATTGTGATTCAATTACTGTTCAATAACTGTGCAACCCTAGCAAATAGGCAACAACAATTCTTTACAAAAGAGGCCAGGTTTATTGGTTTAAGTTCACTATATGTTTGTTAATTACCATTCCCAGTTGAAGTTTAATATGAAACAGAGACCAAATAAAACTTACGAAAGTCTGCTAGCTTAATGCTCACGCACAATGCAAAACACCATAGATGGGCTAACGTAACTAGCATGGATTTTGCTGTATCTTTTAAGGAACGGATATTTGAACACAAACAGTGTTCACAAACTTTTTTGTATTGTGTCTTTATTATACTGCCCCCTGGTGGCCAAGACGTGCACAGCACAAGGAAGACAATGTCAATGGGCAGTGAAGCATGAAATATTGATGCACTGTTTAATTCTTTACATCTTATTCAATTGTGCTACGACTGTATAACTGTCTATAAAGTGCCATTTTTCATTAAAACATGGCAAAAAAAATAAATAAATTTTTGTGGGGTTGGAACGGATTATTGGCATGTCAATTCATTTCAATGGAGAAAGATGGTTTCATATGCAAAGTGTTTTGAGCGTGGTCATGGAACGGATTAAAGTCTTGGACCTAGACACCAATTAGATTTTGCAGCAATTTGTAAGTTAAAAGAGTGTCTTGTTAAAAAAAACAACCTCCTTAATCCATCACATGCTTTCTTTATATGGATCATGATCTGCGGCTTTTAAAAAGTAGGTCGTCTGCAGATTAAAACTGTGACCAAAAGTTTTAATTAGTTTCACCGTATTATATGGTCTCACAGGAAATAACATACAGGTTCTAACGGTCACCATCCTAAAGCTTTTATTAACTGTACACGAGATGTTTTAAATAACATTTCCCAAATTGTAAAAGACAACCACTTTGCAATAAAAATTTTTAATGGAGAGTAAGAAGGCCCGAGCAGAGATCTTTCGATCCCTGAAGCTCGGAACTGTGAAGCAGACGTGCTAACCGCTACATCAACGTGCTGCTGACATCAACGTCTCTGCTTGGTCAAACTAATTTGTATATGCAATTGATTTGTAATTAACTTTAACAAAGATATTGTACCGGATGAGAAGCCAGACTCTTTCCTGTGTCACACTAAAGCTCTATTTAGTTAGCCTGGTAGCATTATTGGCTAAATCATTTTGAACTTAATGGCACAATAGCAATAGAAAATACTTTTGTGCTGATAAAAAAAATTTTTTTTAATCTATATCTATTTATATCTGTGTAGCTTCTGAGTCATCCAGGTCACGATATTCCGCAAAAGGTTAAATTGAGGCTAAAAGACTCTCCTTGTTTGTTGAAATTGTCGTTTTTCCCAAAACTTAAAAAAAGAAAAGACTTGTGCAATTATGCTGATACGCTAACGATTTACTGGTCTATGGTTATCGTCCCGCTTTTCCTCTTTGCCATCACCAGTACCCGTCTGTGGCCGCATTCCTTATTGCAGACCATTTTCCAGTATTGAAGATGGGTGGATGATTTGGTGATTATTAGAGCAGTTCCTCTGAGGACTTTAATTAGGGCTGCAGCGATCAAAGTTTTTGAATCGAGTATCCAACCGATTATTTGAGTTATTCGTTTAATCGTGTTCAGATTTTCACCGTTGGGGAAAATGACTCGGCTCGTGCTTTGACAGACTCCTACTGAGGAATTAACTCAAATGAGACTAAACCAGAAGAAGGGATACTAGACACGAGGGCGACGATAAATTGTAATTTTTTTTGCTGACCCGACTAATGTGGGTGGAGCATGGCGTCAACGTTTGATCATTATTTCGAGGGTTCACCATGCAAAAAAAGGGGATGCAAAGGCCCATTCATCGCTGCTGAGCAGACGTTTCACCGGATTCGTCGACAACTGGCGTGAGTCCGTGAAAGCTGTAGTTTTCCCAAAAGATTGTTGGTTTGTGAGGTTTGTTTACAACCTGTCCACTCATCACATCTCTTTGATTTCAGGATCAACCCTTTATTTCAATAATGCAAATGGGCAGTGGGAGATGATGGCATTCGATGGCTTCATCAGTACACTCACGTTTGAGAAGCCGTAAAAAGGGAAGTGACCGTTTAAACCACCTGGTGTCAAACGCAAGGCTCGGGGGCCAAATCTGGCCCGCCAAGACATTTCACGTGGCCCGCGAAAGCAAATCATCTGTGTCAACTTCCATGATTCTCGCTCAAATTCTTAGAAAATAATAACAATAAATAGTATCGTTGAGACATTGCAAGCATTTTCTGTTTACAGTAACTTGAAAATAGTTGAACAAACTATTATCCTTGACTTCTGATTTCAAAACTAGGTATCCATCAATTTGTAATAATATTACGAGGTGACTAAACATTTATATGGTTTCACAGTCAACGGCCCGCTGAGGGAAACCGTGACTACAATGTGGCCCGCGACAAAAATGAGTTTGACACACCTGGTTTAAACTAAACCGAGGTTAATGTTTAACCCCCAATAGAACCAGTGGTTACCTTATCCATGAGCTTCCAGCATTTCTCCACCATTTTCTTGTCCACCACTGCGGGTTGGTGGGGCTGCAGGGGCTGCTGGTGGGGCTGAAAGGCGTCCTTCATCAAGCCGATGAGACCCGCGCCCCTCCTCGGATTTCCGGCCATTAATTCGCTCGGTGACCGGGGGCGGAGGGGGGTGAGCCCGGTTGACAGCGTCGGGATGAATCCTCAATCTTGACTCTCTTTTTTTTTTTTCGCCGACCGCGATGGTTATCCGGCCAGCGTAAGAAGGGGGAATAATAATAACAACAATAATAATAACAACAACACAAAGAAAGGGGAAGAAAAACGGCGCAGTGTAAACGATGTGAACGCGACGCTGCTAGCTACCGAGCTACATTGGCGGAGGGAGGAAAAGCCTCTTCGGCGTGCAAAAAGTCGACAAAAACGCCGCCGTGACGCGGTGTCGGCTGCTTAACGACGACTTCTCCCGTCGAGTCAAAGCCGCCCCGCGGTGCCAGTCGAGCTAATAATAAACTGGCGGTGTTAATCGGCGGCGCGGGGCGATCAACAAGCAGGTTGGGGAGTAGGAGCACTTTACAGTTTTTAGCCCACGAAAAGTCAGCCAGCAAAAGTGACGCAGCGCTGACGCGGATATCCGGCTGACACCTTCAAAATAAAAAAAATAAAAACGCGTCCGCTTTTTATGCAAATACAACCAGTTGCATGTGGGTACTCGGTTTACGAACGACATGTAGAGGTTACGAACGGCGAGCAAAGAATTACTTTGAAAGAATAGAGTAAAACAATTGTCAAGACGACACGCTCAGTTACGGCCGTTGGTAATGTTCACTAACTATATAATTTATTTTACATTCATGTATGTAGATTGTGAAAAAATAAGACAAACAATATTCTAAATTCACAAATATGCTAAAAATTAAGCAAAAAATTTGGGGAAAATACAAGAATATTAGATGCAAAAGGTACAAATATGTAGTACTATAAAACAAATATTTGGAAAACAAACCCAAATAGATGAAAAAAGTTTAAATGTGTGGAAAATAATTTAAAAAAATATATATATTAGGGAATAATATCTTAAATGTCAATCAAATACAGGCTTAAGACGGTTCCAATATATACTGTTTCAAGGTTACCAACAGCGCTATAGTTTGCACAGCAGCATAAGACTACTACTGCAGATGAAGGCACACTCAGTTACTGCTGTACTTGTTTTTCATTTGTTTTATATTTATAGCCTAGAAGTGTTATTATACAAATATTTATTGTAATCATGACATTTCGAGGTTATAAACAGTGAGCAAAATACCTTATTACTTTACTAGTACATTAGTCAGCAGAGGTGGCAAAAGTACTCACACTCTGTACCGATAGAACTAGATACTTGTGTAAAAAATAGACTGGTAAAAGTAGTACTGATTTAATTTGTTTACGTTAAAGTGAAAAAGTACACAAATAATTAAAATGACTTTTCGATGTTATGAACCACGCGCAATGAACTCAACCTAGTTTTCATTTAAACTGTCACGTGTGTACGCTGACTTCAAAATAATGTCACTATTTGAAAAAAAAATTTGTAGAATTGATATCAAACAGAGATGCGCATGGAGGTGTAACTATGAAAAGTTACATATGATATAAAGAATGTAGCTATAAAAGGGAGCTGTTTGAAAAGTTGGAAGAACATTGTCAATACAGAAATCATAATCTTTGAACAGAGGTTTGCTGTTAGGGTACAATTCAAATTGCATTGAATGAGTTAAACTTCACTTTGGTTCCTGTATTTAAAAGAGATAGGCTGTTATGTGAAATGAATATGACAAGGCAAACCGCACTCTACTGTAGTGGTTCCTTAAACAAATGAAACAAAATATTGTCAAATATGTCCCCAAAATTTGCATCAGCGCTGAATTTTAAATTGTTACGCTGTTTAGGGATGTGCCTGTGTTCAGAATTATCCACTCACATTAAAAGTGAGTCAGCACACAACTGTTTACAACTGAGGCACACAACATTTAGTGTGCCTCTGGCTAACCAAACAAAGTTCAGAAGTATGATTTTCTTGACATTTTTGTAGTCACATCTTAGAGCACAAGCCATGGTCTGCCTAGAGCTTCCACAGCAGCAGAAGGATTTCATTGTTCAAAGGTATTAGTCAGGAGAAGGGTAATAAAAGATTTTCCAGGGTATTAAATGTACCATGGAACACATTGAAGACAGTCGAGTGGAGAAAATATGGTATGGAAGTCCCACCGCAATTGATTAAAAGATGAGAAGAAAACAGGTCAGGGAGGCTACCAAGATGCTGACAGCACACTGAAGAAGCTGCAGCAATTCCTGGCAAGTACTGTCACTTTAGTATGTGACAACAATCTACTGTATTCTTCATACATCCGGGCTGTGGGGTTGTCAATTCCTCAAAAGTTGTACACGTTATAAGTCACATTAATGGTGGAAAAAGTTTTCATTTAGTTTTTGATTTATCTTGGTCTCGTTTATTTATTTATTTTTTTACATCACAAAAACCTGGCATTTGAATAGGGGTGTGTAGACTTTTTATATCCAGTGTATATAAAACTGGTTCACGGAAATAGGCCGGCTTTCACAGGCAGTGTAAAGGGGCTTTTGAGATTACATTTGAAGGCGGAAAATTAACTGAGTTGACTTTGTGGCATTTTTACAGAATAGCGACAAATAGTTTTTAGAACAACCAGATTGGTTGTGTGGATGGTCTAAACAGGAGCTCCATTGAAGCTCGCCGCGATGTTGACCAGCTGAGATCCCAGCTCGGCGTGCCGCCCACCGGGGAGAAACTCGGCCGACAGTTCCCTGTAGGTGCTGCAAACTCTGCGTTCCCGAAGGTCCTTCCGGAGAATGCCGTGTTTCCAGCGATGCCGCGCCTCCCCGTACAACGCGACCAAAGACCTGCGCGGGAGCGCCACGGCGACGTACACTTCGCCCGACAGTCCCAGCTGCGGGAGACCCTGCTCTGACGACATGGTCAGCGTGGTGCCGGACAGCATGTTGACGGTGACCAGGCGTTCCCCCCACAGCCAGGAGTCATCCAGGTGAGGGTCAATGGCAGAACCGCGCTGAGGGTGGTAGTCCAGATTGCATTGCTCTACAGGCTGGAAGCCCGACAGACTTTCCTCTTGTTGCATTCGCAGCACTAGTTTTTCACTCAACGCAGGAAGTCCACTGAAACTGGCGGGACGCACTTTCTTCTTCTTAAAGTTTACTTTTGGCCCAAAGTCCTGTAATATCACAATCAAAATTGCAATTATTATTACAGTGGTGCCTTGAAAACACTTGTATCACTAATCATCTTCCCCCATTGAAATGAATGGAATTGTCATTAATCCGTTCCAGCCTTGTCCCAACCCCCCAAAAAACAAAAATGTTTGTCACGTGTTTTCTTAATGAGAAAAACTGGATTCCGTAATTTATACTTTGTAAGAACATACAGTAATGACATAATTAAACAGAATTAAAAGGAATTAGTTTTTGTCCCACTTGCTGCTTTAATTCAATGCATATTGTGGCTAAGGCATATTGTTGCCTTAGCCACCTGGGGGCAGTATAGGACAGACTTACGGAAACTGCACATGGAGACACTCTCTTACGACAGTAATATTAGTCATTCTTCGCAGAGGATAAATAATATATGCCTCTGAGTATTGTTATATTGTCCGTCTACATGTGCTATCGTCCGTACCTGTTTCTTTCGACCCGACTGGGACAGATTCCAGACGTCCCGGTCCATGCTGCTTATCAGCTCCTTCTCCTCCTCCTCCGATAGGAAGTCCTCCCACAGGAACACTCCGGGAAAGGGGAACGACGCCGGCTCGCCATCTTTGCGAACGGCGAGCTTTGTCTCGGGGTCGTAGAAGAAAACATGCCCGTTCTACTTCCACGTAGAAATACTTGTTAAATTGGATTATTATAGGAAAAAAAAAAACATTTGACAAATTTTATTTAAAATGAATCCCAGTTAATTTCAGGGAACACCACTTGTTATGGGTAAAAATAACACGATATCCAGATTGTTCCACGAGAGCACCCGTAGCTCGTGATCTACGGCTAAATGTGTCGTACGCGACTACAAAATAAGTAAACGAATGAAAATCCAAAAAAACAAGGAAATACCTTCTTTTCGGGCAAGTGACTTTCTTTTAACGTCTCACACAGAAGACAGCGCCGGATACCTTTGCATGCACAAGAAGCAGCAACACCACCCGGAACCATCATCGTATCTGCATCTTCTTCTATTGAATCTTAGAGCTACGCGTCGCCTCAAACAAAGATAACTACTGCCATCTTGCGGGTAGTTTGGGAAGCTTGTTTTAGACTGTACATTGTTATTAAATAACTATTATAAACACATAAAATCATCTAACATGATGAGAACGCATGTTGACGACAATAACCACACATGTGATTGTATATTCAAGATACAGAAACAATTTTATTTAGCGTTGCTGGTTTTTCAATAAAGATCTTAAAATGAAAAAAAGGCACTTCCTGTTTAAACCACCCCCCCCTCCACCGGATATACGTCTATCTACCCCGGGAAAGTTTCTGTTGTGCTGTTTAGTTCGTGTATACCTCGTAAGTACATTTTATGACTATTACCTAATTTAGTTATCTAGTTTCATATCTCAATGCAAATTTAGACAAAATAGACTCATAAAATGTCTGAAATATGACTGAAATGTTACTCTTTCTTTCTGTTTTAAGTTCAAACAAGAACTGCAGGAAGTTCTCCGGGTTAGAGGCATTTCTTATGAAAATTAGCAGAAATTCTAAGTAAATAAATAAATAGTTCCATGAAGCTTCCCCAGTTTTACATTGAACTATTAATGACCGTCGGATTAAAAAAAATTATATACGTCAATATCTCGAATATTGGTCCATCCCTAAAATGTGGTTTAACTGACCACACCAAAACAAAGACACCAGACTTGTACATTAACTTATTTATATCTCTGTAACTTTTGATTTCATTCTGTGTAGGTCAAGTTGGTAACAGTAGTTGGGCGTGGTTGCGAGTCGTTCATCACACCTCCAACCAGGAGACTGTTCTTTGTTCGACTTGACCTCGTCTTTTACTGTAAGTGGTTTCCATGCTTTTCTACAGATAAACAATGGAGAAGATAACTGAGAAGCTTCTACTGGAGAAAGGCTCTCCAAAAACCAAAAGACTCGAGGAGCTCAAGATATTAACGTAAGCATGTTTTAAGATTTATTTACAGCTCCCCCAGTTCGTAGCTATGCCAAAAACTAACTTTTGAGCTCCTTTGCAGTCTTTCCAAGCTCGGACTAAAATGTCCCGACTTGCCGGTCAAGCTGCTGTCCCGCCTTCGGTCCCTGGAACAGTGGGATCTGTCTGGGAACAGACTGCAAGAGTTCCCCAAAAACTTGGAGCTACCTGAGCTGCGCTTCCTGGACCTCAGCGACAACCAGATGGAGGACGTCGCCTCTATGGCGTCTCTTTGCAGCCTGGAGGAGGTCAAGATGGAGGACAACCTTTATATCACCGTAAGGGGGAAAATAACAGGTTTATGGAACGCTAACTTAGGTGCAAAACTAATGAGATACGAGAGGTGTATCAAACATTATGCCTTTTTAAAGGCACAGTGAGAGGTATTCAGTTTAATATTGTGAGTGAGTGTAGCTGCATCCTAAGCGGTAGTTCTAATGTTTTGGTAATTCATATTTTTTTCAGTACTTTTTACAAATGATTTAATTATTTAATTATTTGTGTTTTGTTTATTTATTCCCACTTGTACTTGTTACTTATTTAAAAATATATATATATTTTTTAGATAGGAAACACAGGAAATTAACCTTGCTGAAATGTATCATTTCATACTTTAGTCACTGTCATACCACTTTCTATTGTCATAATGTTTTCTTCTGCAGGTAAGTGACAATTACAAGCTAATGACGCTGCTGCCCAATTTGCGCAGTTACAACGGCAACGACATCACCAGCACCGCCAATCACGTGCGCTTCGTATTCACAGAGAACCTGAGGACCAGGGTACAAAAACTTGCCGTCTCGTTGACTCGAGTGTGTTTCCAGTTGAAGATGTCCCCTGACAAGCTGTCTCGTAGATCATTGCCTTGTGGGAGAGGAGCTACAGCCTCCCGGATTCCACCACGGCGGGCAAAATGGCTGCCCTGGAGGAGGACTTTGTTCACGCGGCGCGGAAGCAGGTGAAATATGGACCCAGTTCGGTCAGCGACTTCACAAAATGGAAGGTAATGAAAAATAGATGTGAAATTTTTCCATATTTAGTGTCTCTAGTCCCTTCACTAACACTCCCTCTGATGTAATGCTCCACCTTACCTCAAATAAACACCCAATTTTCTTCCAGTGGTGCCACAGGGTAGCCAGAATTACTTGAAATGGGCATAGTAACCAATGAAGGGATCGTTAGGAATTAGTTGTACCGATTGATTGCTGTGGCACAACTCCTGTTTGCAGGATTATTGCAATTCAATATTGGTATGGAAACAGGTGGTTATCACAAAAATATTTGAAAAATTCATCGATTGTAATTTAATTAGTAATTACTTTTTCCATTATGTGGTTTTGTGCAATGCAATAAATGATTATGAACTATGAACAGAATACAATTTGTCTAGAAATTGTGTGGGAATGCTGACGCTGAACTGAAATTCTGTGGAATTAACGGAATGTGAGAGTTTGAAAAATGCAAAAAGCTGAATTTTAAGGTAGTGAATTTATGAAATTTCTCCATTTAATATTGGAATTTTCTCATGGGAAAAATGTGGAATTCTTCAAAAGTACGTAGTCAATATTTGTGGAGTGGCGAAAATTTGGTGGTGAGGTGAATTTTTAACTTTGTACATTCATTTGAAACTTATTTTTTCTTGTGGTACATGTAGGGTTTGTTAATGTAACTCTGATGTACTGGATGAGATGAACATTTTGAACATGCTCTTCGGCAGTCCCACAAATATTTAACTTGGTCGGAAGGAGTCTTACGCTATGCTTCAACTGGCCACTAGAGCGTGCACTAGTACTTGTACACAGTCTCATATAGCTTTGGGTGAATTTGCAGCTAGTACCTAATCCAGTGCTATGAAATCATGTAGTAGTAGTCGTAGTAGTAGAAGTGAATAACCGATTCATGGCACAATACTTTTTTGGCAGCCTGTCCTCCGGGAACTGTAACTTCATGTCTTCCATTGTGTGTCTTTTAGGTTGAGATCATGGCCAGGGAGTACCTGCGTTCTCTGACCGAACCAAAGGAGGACTTGTCAAACAAAACCACTGTAAGGCAAAAACACAGTGATCCCTTCATGGGATCCTCGGTTTACGACTCGATAAGAACTAGTTTACGTAGCGCCGTGAGTCATGCAGCACAAAAGGGCTTGCCCAGTTACCGCCATACTTACTGTTTTTCTTTGGATTTATATTTATGGCTTAAAAGTGTCTTTCATAGAAATATTTACGGTTATTGTGACTTACGGTACTAACACGTGAATGATACGTACGGCGCGGCCTAAGAATACATGGCACGGGAAGGCATGCTCAATTACCGCCGTACTGTGCATTTTTCATACAAATATTTATTGTCTGCGTTGGGAAATATTTTGTCCCACACTTGTGTTCATGCTCCAGAGGTGATGTTGGAAGTCAGACACGCTTTTGATATTCAATTAATGATGATGTAACCGTTGTAAATTTCAACTATGAACTTGAATTAATGTCGCAAAAAAAAAAGTTTTCATAACAGATGAATTGAAATGAAGGAAAAACAATTTTCTCGAATAAAAATACAAAAATACTGTTGAAATACAATACAAAAACTGCTTGATGTCGCTTTCTTTCAAGCACATCTGAACTCTGCGTTGTCCCCCAACATCCGCTGAGTCAAGCTTTTGATGGTGCTGATTTCCAGTGCACCACTCCGCATAGACTTTCCCTGGCTTTGCACAAATGCCAGCTTTAGGAGTTTGGGGTTTTCAACAGCGGTGGTTTGTCAAGAACAGATCCTCTTTCAAGAAACTTGCCATAGATAGCGTGAATTGTTGGAACAGTGTGAAGCTCCTCAAACTGGTGCTGAACTGCAATTGGGGACAAAAGAGCATATTGCTCGATGCAAATTTTACAACACTGCTCCAATATCAATATGATTAGTAAAGTGGCAGAGCCTAAGCTGTCAAATGTTGATGGCTTCACGTCTGTTCGAATGAGACCTGAAATAAAATAAACAAAAGGAAGTGTATAGTGACTTTTGGGACACACCGTATTTATGAGACATTCTGCTCCCACATTGCGTTAGCGTAGGTTAGTGGTAGATTCTGGTGTGTGTTCCGACTTATGTACAAATTTCAGTAAAGCCGTTGCTGTAGGAATGGAACTCCATCGTAAAGCAAAGATCCTGTGTAAAAGTTGTCACTAAAATTGTCAGACCCTGCATTCATGCTGTGTGCTAATCATCCAGCAGGTCCTAACCCCTGTGAAAAGGAAGCAAACCCTGGCGTTAACAGACAGCGACTTGCGACTGTCTCCTCGTAAAAAGGCGCGAGCCGATACCGCGGTGTCCTCTTCGGCCGAGGACAGCCCCGGCAAAGTCGGCCTTCGCCTGAAAACCCGGATGATCACCAGTGGCACTGTTCCTGTGAGCCCCACCACGAGGGCTCAGTGTCCCTCGACACCTACCCGTGCCTCTACAAAAAAAGCGGCCGCCAGCAAGCTTGCGACGCTGCCAAGAATAGCGACGGTGAATGGAGCTAAGAGTGGACAGAAGGAGACGAGTGATGATGTGATGAAGAGCATCAACGAGACGCAGGTATTCAAGCACAAAACTAATTTCGATTGGTTTGGCTTCTAATGCACAGTGGTGCTTTGATTTATGGGTGATTTTGTTTCGTAACTACACTCGGAACTGAAGCACTCGTACCTAAAATCATCTTTCGCCACTGAAATGAATGAAAATGGCAATCTGTTCCAACCCCACAAAAAAAAAAAAACTGGGGGCAGTTTGTTTTTATTATGAAAAATAGCACTCCACAGTCTTGTACTTTGTTAAAACAATAAAATATATATATATATATATATATATATATATATATATATATATTTATATAATTGAATGTAGGTGGCACGGTGGACGACTGGTTAGAGCCTCTGCGTGTATAGTATCCCTGTGTGTATAGTTATATTGCCTGTCTCCATGCGTCTCATTGCCTTGTACTCCTATCAAACTCTAACCCCTAAAAAAAAAAAGGTTACACATAATAATGGTGGTCCATGTTGATTGTTGTACAGCCGGTGCGTCTGCAGCCTCTTCACGTCTTGCAGTGTCACAGCAAGAAGGACAACCCAGAAGACTTCTCCACTCAACTTTGGGCCTGTGCCTTCCAGCCTCAGCCTGACTCCTCTGGTAGTTGTCCAAGACTCTCACTTGTCTGACTTGTCATGACCTGTGGCGATGACTACATCGCATGTTTTTGTTTTTTCTTTTCCACAGGAAGCCGCTTGGTTGCGACGTGCGGCGGAGACTCTCTGTGTGTGGTCGAGTGTGAGACTGGCATGGTGATGAAGAAGTATAAAGTGACTGGAGAGGTTTGTCTTGCCACTTGTTCACCTCGTGATTATAATGTGTCTTTATTACTTCTGGCCAAGGGGGAGTTTTCAGGGAGTTAAATTCACGCTACTGCGCATGAAAAAGCCTGCATCTAAAAAAAAAAATTCTGACAATAGTAAAATAACTTCTAAAATGGTATAACCAATGCATTAATTTTTTTAAAATATATATTTTTTGTACTTAAAAAATATTTAAATACATATCATTATTACAAATTAAAAATGTTAAATAATATTTTAAAAACTAACAGATTGGAGATAGACTTGGATGTCAACAATATATTTTTAGAGATTTTATTATTATTTTGTATTTATTTATTTATTTATTTATTCAAATTTGCATCAGCATTGTCAAAATCTGTAATGTTTAAGGTGGCTCAAATCCAGATTGCACGCTGCGCATACCAAATGATGAAATTCAACATGGAAAATGTTTTTAGATGTGCGCATTTTGTCCAAGCTACAGATGCCATTGTAACTAGGAAGGTTGCCAGTGAATGAGTTAAGTGTGTTTGTTTTTTATCCAATCAACTGTTGGGAGATCTAGGTAATTGTACAAACCATAATTCTAAACTGGTACTATTAAGCCTACCTTTGGCCCACCCTGTATGTTATGTTTATTATTCATGAGTAGCATAGCCCTAATTGCGATTCTGAAAACAAATAAAACCACAGAGGAAGTTTTATAAAAAGCCCTTAATCTGCTCCAACCCAATAAATAAACATGAATAAGTTTGGTATTTCTCTTCACAGGAGTTCTTCTCGCTGGCGTGGTCCACGGTGCGGATGTCCCGAGGAGACGAAGCCCCGGCGCAGCCCTGCAGCATCCTGGCGGCGGGCGGAAAGCGAGGCCTGGTCAAGCTGATCCACCCCCGGTGCAACGTGGCCTACGGCGAGTTCCGGGCGAGCCGCAGGGCGCTGTCAGTCCTCTGCTTCAACCACCGCCAGGGCAACTTCCTCTTCAGTAAGTGAGCACCGTCACCGTGACAAAATAAAACCCCTGTTTCACAAGAGTCACATTGAAAGGGCCGCTGTTCTTGTTTCTCCTTGTAGCGGGCTGTTACGACAACAAGATAGTGCTGTGGGACATCGGTGGGATGGACAGCAAATACAACTTTAAAGTTGTGTGAGTAATTTTTTTTTTTTTTTTTTTTTTTTATATAAAAGAACTATATTGGACCATGTCTGGGTCTGGGTTAACCAGTTAACAGCCAGCCAACTCTACACTCTCAGTCAGTGATTCCCACGTCACTCACCAGGCTAGCCCCCACCTTTTAAAGTCACTGATACTGCAGAAGAACAATGGGGGAGGCGACCCCAAGTGGACAACAACACCTGCACGTCACATGCCTGTTTAATAATACAAAATCACCTTTTATCTGATTACTCAATGGGATATTTGGTAGAATACTCTGTTCTAAAAATGTTCAACAGCTGCAGCCCTACAGTAGACTCTTGGGATATGATTAATCTTCCGTCTCAATCACTAATAATGCATTGTTGATTACAAGTAATGTGTTGAGAAGGTCTTTGTCGTCATGTGTTGCCCCCAGGCAACTTCTGGCGTTGGACAGCAGCTCCACCCCACTGCACATCTGCCTGCCGCCCACCAGGCCCGACACGCAGCTCCTGGCGGCGTGCGACGACGGCCTGCACTACTACAACACGCAGCTCGCGGCCAACGGCGCCACAAAGAGGTCGGTGTTAAGTTTTACTCCCGCAGTGGTCAGCTCAAACATCATTAAACCTAAGTGTCTTCATGGCGTCCGAAGGTCTAAAGAAGCGGAGGTGACCTTCCCGGTTTATGAGAAGGAAGAGAAAGACCTTAACTACCACACCGTCGACGGCCTCAGTTTCCTCACTGATGACATCGTGGGTAAGTGGACGCTCATTAGCCACACCAGCTCTGGATCTTATAAATCTGAATGTATGTGATTATAGGCGGGTGGGGGGCAAACTTTTCAGCTCAGGGGCCAAATTTGAGATTTAAAACAGCTAGGTCATTCTTAAGAAAAAAAGAAAAAAAAAGTTTAATGTGGAAGTAAAATATCAATGGCATCAGGTGGAATGCTCGTACCTCCAAAACCATCATGTTTGTTGAGCCATTAACATTGGCTCATCGAAGAGAGCAAGAGATATGTAAAATAGTTTATTTTAATAATAAAATCACAATTTGCCTTTTAATTTGTAACTCATTGAATTATAATAACTTAAACAATAATCAAATTAAAATAAAAAATTGTAATGTGTACCGTGAGACCCTTCATATTCACGGTTTGGCATGTGCAAAATTTGCAGATACCAATTCACTGTTTTCTATTAGAGCTATTACAATATATAGAGCTATTACAATAAAAGTATTTTTTGCCACCACCTTGTTCTTGGTGCAAAGGAACTATGTTGACGTGAATTGAGTAGCTTCTTGACAAAAGTAGTGTTTTGCTACCATCTTGTGGCATGTTGATGCCAAGGAGCTGTATTGAAGTGAGTTTCCGAGTTGCATTTAGACAAAAGTAATGCTTTGCTGCCATCTCGTGGCATCTATAGGCAATTATAAACCTTTTGGGGGCACTCGCAGGTTTTCGCTATTTGCAATTTATTTTACTTGATATTTTGAATTATTTACAATAAATAAATTAAACAATTACTTAATGAGATAAGAGAAAGGAGATAGGAGAAAGCGGGCCCACCCCTGTTATACCTAATGCTAATGTTGTTGTTTTCATGGTCAGCCTCCAAGAACTTCACGCACGGCTGCATCTACCTGTGGAGCTGGAACCGGACGCGATCGCAGCGGCCCAACAAGAGCGGCTGCGTGCGCGCCGCCGTCCTGGCCGAGCTGCGCTGGGCCCACACGGAGATTCCTTACCTGTCGCTCAACACCTGTCCCGGTAAGCCCCGCAGCCCTTTGCCTCCTCTTTACCACCCGGGCCGATGGGAACCAAACTGACATGGATGCCAGTCTTTGCAAATGACAACAAAACAACAAGAGCAAATAAGGCACAACTTTAAACTTTTAAAAAATTTTTTACCTTGATTTAAAAAAAAAAAGGAAAAAAAAAAAAAAAAAACTTTCTTGATGGATCTTTTCACTTCTTTTCTGTCCAAGCAATTATACACCTTGCTTCCTCCTATCTGACTATGCTAGCTCTTCAGTCAGTGTACATGTCAGTTGTGATTACAGTAAAATCAATTGTTACTCATTACCCTCCGGGCCAGTTTACATGTTTACTTATTACAATTTAGAGAGTAATATTGTAATAGAACTAACCACATGACTTACAAATGAGTGGTAATGCATAATGTATGACATTGAAATAACTAACCTGTCTGCCTTTAGGTCGAGCTTACGTCGTGTGTGGCGACAGCGAAGGCAAGCTGTGGACGTACCATGTCGCTAACCTCCAGAAGGACAGCTTCCAGACCGGGAAGCCCATCGAACCCACGGAGGTAAGCGGGGAAAGCAAAGGGGGTGTCCTCGGCGTTTAGCCCGAGAAGGAAAGAAACGACCTCACGGGTTCCGCCGACCCGTTAACGTGTCGCTCGTTCTGCTCAGGTGCTCCAGTGGCCCTCCCCCGTCCGCAAGGGCCTCGGCCAGGTGGAGGGCCCGTCCATCAACAGCTTGGCCATGGACCCCGACCTCCGGTACCTGGTGGCCCTCAGCGACAAGAACATGGTGATGGTGTGGAAGACTGTGCCCTGAGCAATTGAACACAACCTATTAATACTACTTGTATGATGAAGTGTCCGGCGAGAGTCGACACTCGTGTGAGTACCCAATGTTCTTTGGGTTCATTTCCAAAATTCAAGACGTCAGTGGTTTCATAACGTGGTGTAACGTTAGCCACTACCACAGTATGCAAACACGCATACCACCTCAGCTAGTTTTTTTATACTCGTAATCTGAGTACAAGATCATTTTTGATATATTTAAATCTTCTACATTGGTCAATTTTACTGAAGAAATGGTCACTGTGTGACATTTTGTTCTAATGATTTCGTCACTGTACTTTTATAGTTACTCAAGAGTTCCACAGAAACGCAGTGTTGTGTTGAAAGAGCAAACTCAGCATGAAACATTTAAGTACTGTGATTTTTTTTTTGGTGTGCCTTATTACATTTTATTAAAATGTTCTGACATTTTCATGCATGTTAATTAATTGTTTGTAATTTTTTAATTTTGGATTCTACTGTATATTTTCGTTTAGCTACAGTAGAGGTCCTAAATACTGCCAACTACAACCACAAGAATAAACATTTATTTTGAATGAAAATGAAAGTGTTATTGTCTTATGGGTGTTAATTTTTTAAAAATCCTTTTAAATATTAAATAAAAATATTTGTTTTTAAATACCATTTAATTTTAACTGTATTTAGGGATTATTTTGCATACCACTAAGGGGATGCCATGTATCAATCTTTGTGGAGCACTGATCCAATGTATACACATTTCCAACTTTTCACTTTTCATATTAAATTTATGATCAAATATATATATTTTATATATTTAAACCAATTACCATGCATTATGAGCGTTTCATAAAAAAAATTATACAGCCTTAAGCGACCTGCAGGCGTTATGTTCTGTTCCAATAAAGGTTTTTATATTTGCAAATTCCGTTTACAGTAATTCATTACAACGTTTCACGTGTACTCAGGTCGAACGTGTATTAAGAGTTTAATACTGCTGTTTTGTCTTTGAACTGCGAAATGTTTACTACCAGCTTTTTCACTTTTGTTTGCGCGAGCATGCGTGAGATGTAAGCTCCGCCCCCGATGTACTGATTGGCTCCGCTGTCTCCATGCGTGAGAACTTAAGCTCCGCCTTGATGCCCTGCTCGGCCCACTGATTGGCTCCGCTGTCTCCTGGTGAATCCTACCCCTACTATTACTTTCCTCTGTCCACCAGACCCCCTCGCTTTTGTAACACAAGAGTACGTGCCTTTGTGCACCGCCGGCGAAGGGGACCTCCACCCTCTAATGGCCTCTTAACAGGCCGGGCCCAACTCCGGGAGCAGGACCGCCCGGGACTCGCCGCGGAGATGCTGAGCGGTGCCGCCAGGCCGAGGCTGGGCAGCCTCTTCCGAGCGCCCGCGACCACAATGGCACCACCACTTCCAGCACCACAAGCGCCGCCGTTGGCGTCAAAGGCGGGTGGATGCCGACTGAGGTCCACGTCCTCCCTCCAGGGCGTCTCCGAACTGGCCCGAGAGCGCTCCAAGACGGTGACATCGTTTTACAACCAGTCGGCCATTGACGTCTCGGCGGAGAAGGTGAGGAGGATGTCGAGTTCAGCGCGGCTGTTTTGTGCAGCTGGCTAGCTCGCCCCGGTAGCGTGACAGCGATGCTAACGGCTAGCTGGTGGTTAGCTGCGTTCACTGACGGTCATTCTTTTTAACGACATTTTCTTCCTAACGTCGTTCCCCTCAAGCTTCAATACGAACATTGATAAAACACGTTTATATCTGCAAACTTCTACTTGTGTAATCAACGAGTAATGTCATCTTTTGGTTAATAATGGCGTCGATATAATCAATGTATTATGAAATGGTGGCGGCCGGGGTCACGTTTTACACACCACGCTCGGATTTCTCCCTTTAACGACACTGCACGTTTTCAATGAAAGGTAACTTGTTTCGTCACAGAGTTTTTCAATAAAAGGTATTTTTGTCGACATTTATTTCACTGGTGTTTTGTCGAATAATTTGCACTGTTGTAGGATAAGACGCACGGGCCACATACAGTCTGACAGATTTTTGCTCCAGGGCCCTGAACGCAGCAGGATGTTTTTCCTTCTTCCCACGAGGAGTTCTCGATTTCAATCTTTTGTCCCAAGTTAAGAATAACTCTGTCATCATGTTTTTTTCCCCTTTAATATAAAAGTCTTAGTCGGAGTATACTTAACCTGGTAACATATTTCTTTCCAGTTTAAAAGTATTTGGACCGAGGCCTGCTGCAAATTTAGAAGAGCACTCACTTTATTCAATCTAAATCCTTGACGCCAAGATCTCGCCAAAGAGTGACAAAGCACTTTTTTTTTTGTCTAAATAAAACTAAACTCAACATAGTTCCTTGGCACCCAGCTGCCACAAAAAGGCGGCAGAGCACTATTTTTATCTGAAGGGAATGTCCCAACTCATTTCAACATAGTTCCTTGACACCAAGATGCGACAGTACTATTTATGTCTAAATTAAACATCTCATCTTACTTCAACATAGTTCCTTGATGGTGCCAAGTGGCCTGAGCACAAAAATAACAGTTGAGTGAGTTAAATAGGTGCCTCAAAATGGTGGCAAAAGCACTGTTTTGTCGAAATGAAACTCTTCAACTCACTTCAACATAGTTCCTTGACACCAAGATGTGGGAAAGCCTTGATTTTTGGCTAAGCGAATCACCTCAACTCTTAACGCGTAGTGTAAATTAGGAAGGAATTTGCCCTCTGAAAGGTCTTTTACCAAGTGTTCAATAAACATATAATGTATGAATTACTGATATAAGTTGACTTTTCTACGATATTCAAATTTCTTGAGATGTGCCTGTAGTTCCCTGGCACCAAGATGGCGCCAAAATTATACTTTTATTGCTTCAGCTTGAGTTAAAAAAAATAAATAAAAATAAATAAGTGAATTGGTGAATACAGCATAGAGAATCATTTATTATCTTGTCAGTATGCTTTTTGCCCGACTAACTACCAGACATGGTTCATGTTCAAATAAACCTTAACATTTCACAAAGTGAGGTTTTCAAATCCACGCATTGAATGATCCAAATCTACAAACGGTGCGAAAGTCAAGAGCGTTCGTCTGAAATCTGCTGCTTTTGTGTGCGTTCAACTTGTTTACAAGTCCCGAGCAGTTGTTTTGTTTCAGCGTCGCGCACCAAAGCACCTCGAGGACGCGCGTGAGTCCAGAAAAAGACGACGTTGAGAAAAAAACATTTTTATGTTGCTGCGCTGGTTCCAGATGTGCATAAATCAACAGCAGCGTTCTTGTGTGCAGCAGCGCTCGTGTTTTCCTCTCTGTGTACCGTCTGCAGAAAAGAAGCACAGTAGATAAGACACGTGTGACTTTGTGTTTATAACCTTAATCTGAATTCACTTGCACGCTTGAGAAATTGAGACCCTCATCATACCCTGTGGATCTGTGTTTCCCAACCTTTATTGCACAAAGGCACATATTTTACGTGAGAAAAATCTCACCGCCAAAGAAAAATGTGTATGCGGTGTTCACACACACATTCCCGATTTGCCGCCCGAGCATTTACCGAGTTGTTGTTTTTTTTCTGGGGGAGGAACCTACCCTTCGTGATTCGCTGTAAAACTTTACCAATTCGCTGTTTTGTGTTTAGGCCAAAGCCTTATGTTGCTTCCGTGCCATCTTGGTGCCAAGGAACTATGTTGAAGTGAATTAAGGAACTTCATGTAGCTTCATGCTGCGGCATCTAAAACAAATACATTAAAATGATTTTTCCCATTTTCGTTAACAGGTCTTAGATCTGAGTACCTTTTTTCATTTGTTATTGCTTCGGGTCCTGTTTAATTCGTGAAACGAAGAAAGTCGATGATTCTGAAACTGTTTCAAAACTCTTAATTTTTTTTGGTAGTTAAGTCATCACATTGTGCTGTTGATTGTAGGGATGTTCGATACAACTTTTTTTCCAGATTGATACTAGTAACAGATACTATTCACTCTTGAGTACTCACCGATTAAGAGTACCGATGCCGCTAGTATTTTCGATACATAACATTTCAATTAACACAAATACGTGTCATTGTGAACAGACTTTTCTCTCTTTCTTTTTCTTTCTTTCTGATGCACATAATGATTGACCAATGTGTCAAACCGCTGCAGTGTAGTGCCAACTACTGGCAAGGAGGATTTAATTGTCAGATATTATTATTATTTTTTGCACCTCTAGTATCAGTGGCTGGTATCGGCAGCCTTCACGAGCACCCGATACCTCGAAATAAAGCCGTTATCGGTACTACTCGCCCATCCCTAGTTAATCGAGTCGATATGTCTTCCAGGCCTCGGTGCGACTCACCTTAGCCACCTTGCTGTACGCCGGCAAGTCTCCGGACGGACACCACATCCTGGTAAGTACTCGGTCGCGCACGCGAACGCGTCCCGAGCGCTTCCCTTCGAGCTCATCGTCCGATTTCCCCAGAGCAGCGCCAAGTACCTGCACAAGGAGCTGCCGGTGCGAATCGCCCACCGCATCAAGGGCTTCCGGAGCCTGCCCTTCATCATCGGATGCAACCCCACCATCCTGCAAGTGGTAAGCGAAGGCGCCTCAATTCACTTCAACATATTTCCTTCCTTCTTGACAGTGTCAAACAAACAGTGAGCACTGGGTGTGCCTAATGTTGTGTCCATTGTGCGGTGAGGGGGCGAGTGTGACGGGGCACGGCGGCACTATAATAAGATGAAGAACTAGGCCGCAGTGTGAGAGTCGTGGCTGAACTTTGCCTCACTTTATTTGAGCCACGAAAGAGTTGCGGGCTCTGGTTGCTAGGCAACCCTCGCGCACGTGTGTGTGTGTGTGTTGTGTATCTACCACAGAGAGGCTGCCTGCCACATGTTTTTTTTTTCTTCTTTTTTTCTTTTTTCTTCTCCAAACTTCTTTTATCAAGCTTCTTAACAGTGAATGCCATTTTTATTGTTTTATCACTTTTAATACAGTATATGAGTTTTAGTTGTCCGGTCTTCTCGTCAAGACGTTACCTCTGCCAAGCACAAAGAGGTGTTTTAAATTTTTTTTATATATATATATATTGTGAATGTGGGTTTTATTTGATAACATATTTATTCAAGTGCTACTTTACACCATAAAGCAACACCATAAAGCAAAGCACAAATAACAGTTCTTCGATCTGAGTACTTTTTACTTCTGTTGTTTTGTGTCCTGTTTAATTGATTCAATGAAGAAAGCCGATGATGCTGAAACTCATTTTCCAACGTTCTATGGAAGTTGTCCAGTTTCGTGCAGGAAGTTGATGACGCGTGTGTGTGTGTCTGTGTGCGTGCGCACGTGCCCGCGCGGCGTGTGAGTTCCAATGTATGAGTCAAGTGTTGTTCTCTCTTTTTTTGAAGTGGGACACCATCAGGGAACAACAACCCCCCGCCCCCCATAAGCAACGTGCTGCCTCTTTTCTTCTTTTTTTTTTTGATGAACTTTCCCCCACATTCTTTCTCCGCTCGTAGCACGAAACTCTCCTCTGCTGCCTCGCACTAAAACATATTTGCTCAGTTGACAAGTGACCCACTTAATTAACAGGGAGCAAACTTGTTTAAGTTAAGCAGCGTGCGAGTGACCAAAAATGTGTTGATAATGTCCTGTGAGGCCCACTGAGAGTCTTTCTGCTCACAATAATGAAGTCTCTTCCTCCTCTTCTTCCAGCATGAACTCTATATCAGAGCGTACCACATGCTCAGCGACTTTCCCCCTGTGAGTAACACACACACACACACACACACACACTCGCACGTGTATGCGTGAATGTAAACACCCACAGGGTCTGGTCAAGTTTCTCATAGAGGATGTGCTTACTGTCAAAAAGATTTAAAGGCTTCTCGGTACACAAACGCGCTTTGGAAACTGCCACATCAGAGCCGTGAGAGAAGATCTGACATTTACCCGGCTTTGGCTTTTCCCCGCAATTGTATAATTAGATGACGCCAGCGGTGTGACGAATTCAACAGTTGCCAAATTTTCCAACTCAACCGCGCAGGACGAGTGAGGGTTGGGTGTTGGTCGCGGCGTTGCGAAATACCCTGAGACGCGCACGGACTCCGATGCTTTTGCCAGCTCACTGCTGTTTATAAAGAAAAGATACATGGGGGAAAAAACAAACCTTAAAATCTTGGCTTTTGCAAGCACTGCAAAAGGGGCTTTCCCCCAATAATCCGTGTTGGTGACCTTCACACAGCGACTCGGGGCAGAAGGCTGAAAAATGATGTCTGTCAAAGGCTGTATAAAAGCGGCATATGGTCGCTGTCGGTCCGAAACCTCGAATGTCCCAATTTGGTCCATTTCATATTTGTTCACAAAGCGAAAAACAATTGCTATCATACAAAGTCCATACTCGACAACGCCGAAATGTGTTAAAACCGCCGAGTTGACTTCGCTGTCCTATTCGATGCTATTGATACAGAACGGCAACGCGGGCAAACGGGTTTAAAGTTGCCAGAAGAAAAAAAAGGTGATAGTACAAAAACAACAAAAAGGAAAGTACGTGTCAACATACGTGACTGTAACGCAACGTGCCCGGTGCAGATCAAGGATCAGGACGTGGAAGCTGGCTTCTGCAAGCTGGTGCAGCAGCTGCTGGACGACCACAAGGACGTGGTCACCATGTTGGCTCAGGGATTCAGGGAGTGTCGCAAGCATATCCAAGTAAGACCAGCAAACCTCTCATTATTATTATTATTATTATTATTATAGTTTTAAGCCTTTTCTTCTCCTCTTGTCATTCCAGGACGAGACTATACTCCGCAACTTCCTGGACACCACACTGTGCTCCCGTCTGGGAATACGAATGTTGGCCACGCACCACCTCGCCCTGCACGAAGACAACGTAAGCGCCGCCATCTGTTTGTCCGTCTGTCCGTCCGTTCATCCTCACGATCTCCTTAATTGTCGATCATCGAAAGTTAGTTTTCTAAGCTAGGCTAGCTACAGTATCTATCTAGCCCGCACGATCGACGCGTAAGGTGCGTATCTCAGCTAGCCATCGTTTTACCAATTTAGTTTAGCTTATCTAGCTAGCTATACATGTTGGGTGGCCAGTTTTTATCGCTAGTTAGCCCATCGACTGTATCTAGTTTAGGAAGTTGGCTTTCTTATTGATCTATATTAGCTAGCTACTTAGCTTTCTCTACTTTAATAAGCTAGTTAGCCCATCTATATAGCATCTATTTAGCTGTCTCGCTATTTTTTTTCTATCGATCATTGATTTTCTATTATCGATTTTTATTTTTCTGTCTCTCCACGTTCTATCTATCAACCATACGCAGCTCTATCCAGCTAGCTATTTTTCGTCTTTCATCAACAGTGGACCCTTGCTATTCGCGGGGGATAGTGACTGCGAATAGCAGAAATCCGCAAATAATTGATGCTCATGAATGCCATGCAAAAAGATACCCCCCCCCCCCCCCAAAAAACGGTGAAAATGTGGGGGGACATCAGGGAAAAAAATACCGCCAATAAGTGGGGGTTTCTGCAAAAAACGGGGGTATGCCTGCCAACAATAAATAATCTGCGGATGCCTAACCGTGAATATGCCGGGGGTCCACTGTGTACGTCTTTTCTATCATAGTCTGTCATTTATGTCTAGCCATTTTCTATATAGCTCATTGTTCATGTTGTGGTTGCAGGCCGACTTTGTGGGCATCATCTGCAGACGTTTGTCCCCCAAGAAGATCATTGAGAAGTGGGTGGACTTTGCCAGGTGAGTGCCTCTGATTGGTTGCTTGATTTGATTGCTAAGTCTGTTTGTTTTTAGTCACCCGCGGCTGATGACTGCGCACACACGGAAGATAAACTTTTCTGCAGGTTATCACTTTGATCAGCTTTGTCAGCTTATCACTTTGACCTCATCACCTCGAGTGTTTATTTGTGTTTAACTAAGTACATGCACAGCGAGAATACATTCAGTGGATGAGTTGTAGCTTTCCTGTTAGTCAAGACGTTGTTGCCTTTGGCAAGGTGTTGTTTTTTGTGGGTGTGGGGTTTATTTAGTCAGATATTTATTTACCTGTTACTTTACCGCAACCAGTGCATAGCAAAGCACCCCGTATGTGTGTGTGCGTTCACGCAGGCGTTTGTGCGAGCATCAGTACGGCAACTCTCCCAGAGTTCGCATCAACGGCCACGTGGCGGCGCGCTTGCCTTTCATCCCGCTGCCGCTCGACTACATCCTGCCCGAGCTGCTCAAGAACGCCATGAGGTACACACACACATTTTGGAAAATGTACGCAAATGTCATTTTTCTGGTGCCAATGATCAAACAAATGGCCACGATACTTCTACAGAAAGTAAAAAAAAAAAAATGCAAAACAACTACACTGTTTATTTTATTTTGCTATTAAACAGAGGAAGATATAATTTACGGGCTGTCAATTGGCCAGTTTAGTCCACGTTAAGAAGTGTTAAGGTGGTCCCTCAAATCTCACATGTCGTCAGGGCCACCATGGAGAGCCACTTGGACACGCCCTACAACGTTCCCGACGTGGTGGTCACCATCGCCAACAACGACATGGACTTCGTCATCAGGTCAGTCGCTTCTCGCCGAGGACCGGGACCGCCTCGCGGCGCCAAGACCACTCCGACGTGAGGGCTTTTTTTGATTTGGCGTGCAGGATTTCGGACCGCGGGGGCGGCATCCCGCACAGGATCATCGACAAGGTGATGGACTACCACTTCAGCACGGCCGAGGAGAGCGCGCAGGACCCTCGCATGAACAACTTGTTCAACAACATCACCAACAGCGGCAACCAGTCTGGACCAATGCACGGGTACCAACCACACACGCCAGCTTTTACACTCAAATTGAATGATTCTCATACTTTTTAAACACAAATGGTAGCGAAATTGTTTAAAAACAGGTCTTAAAGAGTCAATGCAAGTGTATCGAACTTAAAAGTTAAATACAACGGAAAAGGTACTGAGGCAGCAATTCTTTTGCATACCACTAAAGGGAGCCACACCTGGACAATCACTGCTTTAATTGATTAAAAGGATGGAAACACAACTTAATTCATTATTTATTCATGATGCCTTTCTTATGCTGCAGAGTAAAGGAATGTTTTATGAAAGCGACAGTTCTGACATTGTAAATAATTAAGTTGTGAGATCATATGGAATTCTGTTATTTTAACTGGGGAAGTAATAATCCAATTAAAATGAAGGTGGATCACCATCCAGATTTATCTCAAAATTGTTTGTAAAACATAAAAATTACCAAAATACTTTAATGCACGTCTCAAAATAGTTTTTTTTCAAACTTAAAAACAAAACAATGTTTCTTGGTTATAGATTTCCAAATTTGTTGTTGTTTTTTTTTCCCCCAGAAAAAAAGCTCTGTGCATGCACCTCTCAAAAAAAGTCCCCCTGAAATCGTCCCCAAAAAATCTTTGCGTGTGCATCTCAAAATATCCATCCATCCATCATTTTTATTAAATATAAAAAAGACCAAAATATTTATTTCAAAATCCTCTTCATTTTGTCGGTTTCAGGTTCGGTTTTGGGCTGCCGACGTCGCGGGCGTACGCCGAGTACCTCGGGGGCTCGCTGTCCATCCAGTCCATGCAGGGCATCGGCACCGACGTCTACCTGCGCCTGCGCCACATAGACGGCAAGGGGGAAAGCTTCCGAGTGTGATTCCGCCGCGCCTTCACGATTCCCACAACACTTTCCATCTTTTATTTTTATCCTCTTTTCTTTTTGCCTTAGACAGATTATAAGCTATGTTAGCTCCCAAATTCAAGACTTGTTTTTTGGATTAATTATCGGGACAACACTGTGCATGATGGCATTAAAAAAAAAAAAAAAAATTACTGCTTATGATGACACTACAGCAAGGAAGAAAGACGAAGGATCAAGTCACCTGCCAAAAAGAAGCTCATGTTTTAATTTTTTTGACTGGTAGATTTTTTTTTTTTTTTTTTGAGGTATTGAAAATTTTTGCCTTTTTCTCCGCGACGCTCCTCACTGGTTCTCGTTGCCTTCGTGACTTCCTGCACGGACTTTGACTTTTGCTGCATTAGCGTAGCACACCTCAGAAGTATTGCTGTCTTGTGGAGTTTTTGGTTGTTTTAAACAACTGTTTTTCGTTCAAGATTGTTTGTTTTGCATTTTGAAATAATTTTTCCCCAAAACCCATTTTTGTTTGTTCATGTATCTGCAATTTTCATGCATGCATTTCCACATTTGTGAAATACAAAAATCTAAATTTTTTTTACATGCATGCATCCCCAAATATGTATTTCAGAATTTTTGTGTTTGCGTCTCAATTTTTCCCCCTAAAAACAACCAGAATTCAAATTACATTTTTCCAAAATCGCCCCCAAACCAATCCCATTTTTTATGTGCATACCTCGCCACATATTGTTTGCATTTTCCCCAAAAATGACCAAACATTTTTTATGCATGCATTTTTTTTTAATTAAATCTTTTTCTTAGTTCTCCAAATCTTGTTTTTGTTAACGACCCTCTGACGTCTTTGAAAGAAAAATGTGGCCTCAAACTCTGCCAATGAAAGTGAAGGATGGACTTTTTGTCTTGTTCTCTCAAAACAAATTTTGATGATTTCTGGTGCCAGTGGACAATCTTTTTGATGTTTAGCTCATTTAAGCATTTGGTTGTTTTCAAACTGTTTGATTTTGCAGATTAATGGATGTCCGATTTGTCATTTTTCATAACACGTTACATTGTCCTGTTAAGGTTTTTTTTTTTTTTTTAACCACTTTTAAGTGACTGAGCTGATGGCTAACAATTTGTATGGTTTCAATAGATCTTGTGTGTAAATATGTAGTTAGTGCATGTGGGAAGTGAATACCACACAAAATGGAAATGTTGAAAGCGAGGGCCCCATCTGCTGCTTAATAGAAGAAACACCAGCTGACTGAAAAAAAACAAAAACATTTTCGTTTAGTTTTTGTCTTCGGGTCGTTCAAGTTTTTGTACATTTTCTCTCCACAGAGAATTAAGCATACATAATGACAACAAAATCATTTCCAGCAGAAAGATGAATCATGACTATTTACTGTTTTGGTGACTTATGTTCTCGTGGTGTTCTCTGCATTAAAACGTTGCATTGTTTGGACCGGGGACTCGGTGTCGTTCGTCTGTTATTTGACATTACAGAATTGGATTTTTACGGTGACATTTATATGTACATATGCAAATTAGTTTAATCTACGTTTAAAAAATGTCAAACCACGTATTGAAATTAGAATTTTAAATGACAACTAGAATTTATTTCCCCAAAATAAAGTAAAAGATGACTTCAAATATTAAGGTCGTTATATTCTTAAAACAATTACGAATACATATTTTTTAAGAACAAAAATGTTAATACATTAATAATTTATGATTTTGCTGCTTATTTTTTCCATTTTTTTTAAAAATACGTCTGCTTTAATATATGTATTTTCAAAATGTAGAAATAACGAAGTTCTTTTATTATTTCTATTTTGCTCAACTCATGAAAAATTAAAGGTAAGAAAAATTTGTCTACCCTAATTACCATATATGTGATTTGTAATTTTTTTCCTTTGTAAAAATAGAAGGTAAAAATACAAAAATAAATTTTAAATATATATAACTACATTCATCGTTTTTAGCATGAATTATATCAGAGCATACCACATGCTCAGTTTTTGTATATTCTAAAACAATTATGGATAAACATTTTTTTTTTTAACCGAACTGTTTATATATTAAGTTATGGTTTATTTTATAGCTTTTTTTTTTTCATTTTCTTTAAAAAAAATACAAAAAAAAAAACGTCTGCTTTAATAAATGTATTTTTAAAATGTAGAAATGACTTTTCAAAAGGATTTTGTAAAATATATTTATTTGCTTTATTCTATTTTGCTCAACTCATAACAAATTAAAGGTAAGAAATACTTGAAAACTATAAACAATTATTTAAATGTCTAAATTGAAACAAACCAAATGACCAGATATGAAACCAAATTACCATATTTGTGGTTTGTCATTTTTTTCTCCCTTTAACAATAGAAGGTAAAAACACAAAATGAAATTTTTAATTTATTTAAAAAACACATTACTTAGTAGACTCTAAAACAAACATTTATTTTGTCCGCTATGAAATATGGTTTCAAAAAAAGGGGCAAAAAAAGCTCTTTCATGAAGAAACCATAATAAGCAACTTGTTAGATGCACTGAGCATTAATATTGTCATGTGAAGGTAGACTTTGTAAAATATACATATGCTTATTGTGAGAGCGGCAGTTTGTGTTCAATATTAGCATAAGAGGCGTTCAGAGCACTGCCTGGAGAAGGAAGACAAAGTCAAACAACATGAAACACGACCCACGTTTTTATCGCGTGAGAACAAAAGGTGGCGCACAAAAAGGCAAGAAGAAAGGTGTTTAATTAGAAGCAGATCGTATGAAAGAAGCAGGACATGTTGAAAAGGAGATGTGAACGAGTTGAACTGTTCAACCAGCAGCCAAGACAAAGTATGAGGGTGGTGGCCCTTTTGACCTTGTTGGTGGCGTGGCTGAACAGTTGACTTGTGTGGAACGTGATACCGGAAACACAAAGTCAGTAAAAAGACACTTTACTGAGCAAAAGGTACATTCAGATGCTTGGAGGGAGGTCTCGGTGACACTTTTATGAAATAAAAACATGACGAACCTTCTTAGGAATAGAGCTCGTGTAAACAGGAGAAAATAACGCGTTGACAGAGTTCAAAGGTGCATTCTGGAATCTAAAATCTAAAAAAAGTCGCTAGCTCACTTGTAATACCATTTTTCACCTCAGAATGGAGGGCGATAGTGAGTCACCTGACAACAGCTGGGGTCATTGTCCATCGAGCTTTGACCATGAAACCGATGGACGTTGAAGCAAAGCTGTGCTAAGGGAGTTGACATTATCTTAGCTACGAAAGGAACTTGACGTCTCCGTAACTAGCTAAGCAAGACAGCAATTTTGTAGCTAGCTAAGGGAGTTGACATTGACTTAGCTACGAAAGGAACTTGACCTCTCTGTAGCTAACTAAGCGAGTCATCAAGTGTGTAGCTAGCCAAGGGAGTTGACATTAATGGTCTTACGTGCGTAAGGAATTTGGTGTCGTCTTAATTTGCGGAGGAAGTTGGCATCTTCCTAGCTCCATAAGGAAATTGGCGTCATCTTAGATAGCCAAGCAAATCTGTTTGAAGTTGTCCTTTCCATAAGGAAGTTATCTTCCGAGCTAGCTTAAACAGTTGACATCTTTGTGGCTAGCTCAGCAAGTTGACGATGTCTTAGCTACATAAGGAAGTTGGAGTTTTGGCTAGCTGGGAAGTACATATCTGATAGCCTAAGGCCTGGGGGCCAGATCTGGACTGCCACATCATTTTATATGTGAGAGAAAATCGTGCTTGAACCTCCATGATTCTTGCAAAAATGTGTAACAAAATTTCTAATTGTCATATGCAATAAATAAGTTTGAGATATTGCAAGCATGTTTTTGTTACCAAACACCTTTTGACAGTAACTTGAACAAACTATTATCCTTCTGATTTCAAAAGGAGTTATCCATCCATTTGTTGGGTACTTAACAATATGAGGAGGTGATTAAAAACAGTATATGGTTTTACGGTCATGACGGCCCTCTGAGAGAAACCGTAACTACAATGCGGCCCGTGGCAAAAATGAGTTTGGTACCACTTATAGCTATGAAAGTCCACACGAAGTCGGCCTCTTGGCTATCTAAGGAAGATGGGATCATCTTAGATATCTAAGAATTTCTGCGCAAAGTCACATCTTCTTAGCCAGTTAAGGACGTTGCCGTCTTTCTAGCTAGCTAAGATACTTGCTGTTTTTGTAGCTAGCTAAAGAAGTTGGCGCTGTCTTAGCTAATTAAGAAAGTTGGTGTCATCTTAGTTAGCCAAGGACGTTAGCGTCGTCGTCACTAACTTCTTACAATTGGCGTCCGAAACATTCTTTTGGTTTTGAGCTCTCGCGAGTGAGAAAATGGAAGAGTTTATCGCTTGCAGCGGCACCTGAAGGCTTCGTGAGATTTGTCAATAAAGGCTATGTGTGGGGGAGGGGGGGGGGAAGAGGTGAAAACAGTGTAACTGACCAAACCTGGATTAAGACTCTTAAGAGTTAAATCATCACCCATGCAGTGAAGACATCACATCCATTGATGACAAATATTAACATGACAGATTTGGCTTTGATAACATTTACACACAAATAGCATAGAAGAGGGGGGCGGAGACGGTAACATTTTTATATACTCAGGGGCCACTTCATTAAGAACACAAGTATAACCTAATTGGATGGAGCGCAGCTCGTCGGATTGACATTGGTCGCTAGGCAACCATATTGTCAAGTCATTGAGGCACTGCATCCCTTAGAGCGCAGGCCACTTTATGAGGAAATGTAACAAATAGACACCGTGCCTCAAGTAATTGCGAGGTCTGCTTGGACAAATAAACCCCGAAGAAAAAAAATTACCAAGTAGTACCACGAGGTATCAGTAATGACCTTTACTGTAACACCAAAGTAGTTACACAATTAAATAGGACAATATAGTTAATGAGACTGGACATTTAATTAATAATAGCAATACAATATATAATCATAACATTGCTGTCCAAGGAAAATGTTTTATATGTATAACATAAAAAAAATAATAATAATCCCCATTTGGCGATGCATGCTTCTCATTGGACAGTAACAATATATTCGGATCTATAACATAGTGTGCATATTGTAATTTATTGGTTTTCCAATCAAATGCTAGCATCCCCAACAAAAAGAAACCATTCTAAAATAAGGACGTACTGTATAGTTTTCCGATTGGAAAGATAATCTAGCTTTGTTATTTAATATCAACAGTGGACTCCCGCATATTGACGGTTCAGCAGCCACAGATTTTTTTCTTTTTGAGGGGGGACCAACCCTGAAATCGCCCATTGTCATTATATCCCCGCTTATTCACTATTTTGTTTTTCAATGCAATTATGATGGGCATCAATTATTCGCAGATTTTGGCTATTTGCGGTCAGGCCCGGTCCCTGTCCACATATTGCTTTACTTTATATCAGGCTCTCCAATAAAAAGAAAGTATGACGTAACAATTTTGTGTTTTTGTTACATCCCAACCATGAGAAAAACTAATCCTAAAACTTGGAGATGCATGCTTTTCATTGGACAGCGGCAATATATGATCTTTGTCATATTATACACAAACGAAATTTGTAAAATATTGTGGCTGTCAAATCTTTAAAAAAAAAAAAAAAAAAAAAAAAAAAAACAGTACAGTGATAATTTTGTGAGCTTTAAAAAATAAATAAAATAAAATAAACTTTTATATTAAAAAAAGTGCAGATAATTTCCCTTGGACAGCAACGATGTTTACATGACTGTTCACTTGTGAGAGAGAGAAAAATAATCATTCCTACAATTAAAGTCCTGGTACTGTGCAGCTAACCAAGCCTAGCCACCCACCATTCCATATTAATGAAGGCAGTGTTCCTAATGATGTGACCTGTGAGCACGTACAGCAAAACAAAAGGAGCAACACATCACCGTCCACTTAAAATAATTATTTGTTTCTATTACTGTATATCTATTTGATCTGAACCAAAGAAAACCACTTCTGGTGTTTTTCAGATTAACCCTTGTATGGTGTTTGGGTCTGTGGAACCGGCGCTTAATAGAAGAATTTATATCGGACTCCTTGGCAAAATTGTCAAATTCAAGCACCGACACTTTCCGCAAGTCAAATACCCATTTGTCCCACTGGTCAACAGATTTCCAGCAGAGCCACAGACTGGCTGAAATAGCAAAGTCAAAACACCACACAAGGGCTAAAAATCACAAAGCTGATATACGGCAGGTCATGTGAAACCGTGGTAACAACAACACGGCACCGAGAACAAACATCACAGCCCGTTTTTGTCTAAACATTCACCGACTCAATGAACAGACCAAATGGGTATCGAAACATTCCTTTGCTATCCAGCTGAAGGTCATGCATTAGTTGGGGGGGGGGGGAAAAACTACTAGTGAGGGCAAAGAACCAACTTGCAAATGGATCTCAAGCTTGACGTGGGCGAAAGCGCACAATGCACGCCTAAAACTAAATCTTACAGTAAGTTGATGTTTAGGAATAAATGGAAGGGGTGCAGAATTCGAGGGAAGAAAGTCGGAAACTTTCCATGGAAATATCAGGGAATAAGTCAGGAATTTACAAACTTCTACTAGTGCGCTGAATGTTGAGGACAAAGAGTGTACTAGTACCGCACACGCCACGCGAGCGTTTATTGTCGAGGACATTGAAGCCATCAATATCAAGCTAAAGGTCGTAACAGTAGGCCAAAAGCGGCACTAGTAGTAGAAAAAACGAGCAAGACACAGTCATTCTACTAGTGGTCTTCCTATTGAGGACAATGAGCGCACTAGTACATGGACCTTAAGCTGGATGTCAAAGCAATCGAATAACCTTTATTGAAAGCCATTTGAGCATTTATTCGATATCAAAGTCGGTTGAGCGTTTGGTCAATATTCTTGATATCCATCTTAAGGTTGAACTAGTAGGCTGAAAGTGGTCCCAGTTGTGGAAAAACAAAACATTACTCGTAAGCCACAGTTGTTCTACTAGCGCTTTATTCAACTCAGCATGAGAACTGCACTGTTGTAGTGTTTTATTGTTTTTAACGTTGCTATTATTTTGTTATTTTGAGTTGCCATACGTTTAATAGTTTTTACGTTTTTTACATAATGTTCAGCTGTGATATTTTTAAACTGCTCTATAAATAAAGTTGAGTTGACAATTGTTTACCGAATGAGGACACAGTGCGTACCAGCATATATCAAAGACATTAAATAAATGCTCAAACAGCCATTTGAGGTTCATGTGGTAGTGAAAAAAAACAAAAACAAAAAAACCATTACTCATTAGACACCCTCGTCATCCTACTAGTGCTGAATTGTCTTACTAGTGAGAACAAGGAGCCTCAGCAGGATATCAAGGATAGCGAATAATGCTGTAATGGCTTTCAATAGCCTAAAGCGCAAACTGGACAAGTGAAGGACAAAATTGACTCTTTATATTATAATAAAAAAAAAAATAAAAAAAGGCAAAATTGATTTTTTAAAACACAATATGGATGCATGTAGCTCAAAATGGACGCCTTTAAGTGTACAGTAAGTTGACGTTTTGGAATAAATAGCAGTGACAGGGACAGAAGCTGGTGGCCGATGTTTTTCCCTTTCCAAATCCGCAAAGGAGGTCACACGACCTGCAGCGCCCTCTCCTGGCCGTCCAGCTGCACCTTGATCTTGTGCAGCTCCTCGATCTCCTGGTGGTGGCGCTCCGTCTTGTGGCGCACCAGCGAGCGGTAGAAGTGGACGGTGAACACGACGAAGATGACGCCCACGGGCACCATGATGATGGTGGACGCCAGCGCCGCCCGCCAGCCGCTGTCCCGCGCGGCCGCCGGCGAGGCGGTGGACGCGACGGCACCGCCCGAGTCCACGGGCAGGAACTTGATCCAGCAGAGCAGCACCACCTCGGCCAGGAAGAGCAGGATGCCCAGCGCGGTGGAGAAGCCCCACGCCAGCTCAATGTAGTGGTGCATGCGTTCGTGCGGCGACTCGCTGACCGAGTTGAGGTTGTGGATGTTGCTGACCGCCTCCACGTTGGGCAGGATGCACGTGCTGATGAGCAGCGCGAACAGGTGCACGGCCACCAGCACCGTGGTGCACACGCTGAACGCCACTAGCAGCGCGCGCGGGTAACTGTACTGGATCTCCAGCTGCACCTCCACCATGGCCACCTCGCACCGCAACACACACACAAACTTCCACACTCATTGCGGGATCGCAACAAACGCCGCGGCGGGCCGGAGGCCTCGGATGTCGGCGCGGCAGACTTCCGATTAACTCTACAAGAGGAGAACGCGAAACTATTGCGACATATAATCACGTTAGAAACCACATTGTTTTTGTCAATATGAGAGAGATATTGTTTCTGAATTTTCACATGCGTATTATCCACAGTGTAAACATGTTTTATTTGCGCTGGGACTGCAGCTATTCAACTGATCAGCGAATCGGATATCCTACAGCTTATCCCATTGAGTAATTTAGAGGAAAAGTCATTTTGCATTATCGATTGATTACTTTTTTTAATTGAATAATTCAAGTTTTTCGATTAATTGTTGCAGCCCTAATTTGCATTAATTATTTGCAGTTCTATTTTTTTTTTGCATTTATGATACATTTAAGATATAGTTTATAGTTTCTGTTCTGAATTAAAAAAAAAACGCATAGTATTTATTTGATATGATTATAGGAGAGCTGACTTAACATTCACTGACATTAAATGGCCAATTATCACTGTAAAACATCAAAAGTTGAGACATGGCAATTAAAATTAAAATCATTTGGAGTTCAACCAACATATTTTGGACAAATATGTTTCGAACAAAGAGAAATATCACACTGGCGTTATTTATTTTATGGAACTTGTAAACTGAATTTGTTTTTGTTGACATTTTTGAGAGAAATTACTTTTAAAATGAATCGATTATTCATTTTATTTATTTATTTGCTTACTTATTACGAATATTAACATTATTGAGCTTTTTGTCATTCATTTTATTTATTTCATTGTAGTTACATTTTAGTAACTTACAATTAAGTGTGTTATTTTGTTTGCATTGTCATGCTCTGATTCAAACTAACAAAAACAGTTTATCGCTATTTATTTATGTATGTGTTTTTAGGCTGTCTAAGAGGTATTTTGAGGTACACTTGTTCAACACTTTTTTGTTGTTATTGCACATGACAACATAACACAGTGGCAGTGAATGTTTGACAATATGAATTGTGGACACTGGACCCCCGCTTTTTGCAGCAGATAAAGACCGAACCCGAACAGCAAAAATCCGCGAATAGCAGGTTCATCTGTAAATTAATTATAAATGCTTATATTAAATACTGTAATTTCCCGTGTAAAATACACACCCATGTATAATACGCACCCCCAAAGTTGACTTCAAAATTCTGGAAAACCCTTCTACCCATGTATAATGTGTTTTTGCAATGCACGATTTTGGTTCTACCCATATGATCAAAACATGAAGTACTATCTGTATTTTGTTAGTTTTTTTCCCCAAAGAATTTTTTCTGAAGTTAAGCCCTTTATTTGAACACATAATCCTTTTTTTAATTTACTTGCTCTTATTTTGAAATTCACAGCCCTACTTTTATTTGGTAAATGAGAAAACACACAGTTGTGCTCATATGTTTGATTACCCAGGCAGAATTTGTAAGATGGGTACAATTCTTTAAAGAAAACATGAAGGACCACGCAAAACATTACATTTTATTTTAAAGGGATTCAAATTAAACAGTCAAGCATTTCAGAAAAGCATTATCATCAAACAAAACATAACCATAAAAAATTAATGATGGTTGTTGTTCAGTCATCAGTCATATTTTAAAAAACAATATTTCATAAATTCTGCCAGGGTATGTAAACTTATGAGCACAACCGTACATATATGCAGTCATACGTACCCATGTCATATTGGAATGAAAGTGTATGCTACAATTTTTTTTATAACCACTAGGTGGCGGTGACATTTTGGAATGAAAGTGTACAGCTTTTTCATAACCACTAGATGGCAGCATACATTTATAAAATGTGAAAGTTCCCCCCCCCCCATTTGCCCCTATACCTATGTATAATGCACACTATTTTGGGGGGGGGGGGTGCGTATTATACACAAGAAATTACGGTAGTTTAAAGCATAAATATGCCACAGACTATGATCCCAAAACACCTGGGAAGAAGTTTGTAGCATTTAAAATGCTTACAAACATATGGTAGACAGCATTTCACCAAGAGAAAAAAAAATAAGTTTCAGATTTTAAAAAAAAAAAAAAAAAAAAAAAACAACGCAAATAGGCAGAGGAATAGATTCCCCCAAAATATAGGCAGATAGGTGGCTTTGTGAATGGCGAAGTGCAAATATGTGGGCGGGACTCAGTATTCCACAAGAAAAGTCCTTTCTGTACATGAACTGGAGCTGAAGGAGACTGACTGACCATTGCGAAGCCAGAGAGCAGCGCTGACGTCCTGCTGGAGGCCTTGAGCTTGGCCCTGCTCAGGTAGAGCTTCCTCCAGGAGAGGGCCTGCACCGAGTGGTGGTTGGAGCTGACCAGCTCCAGGTAGCTGCGCCGCACCCAGTCCCTGTAGTCCATGCCGCCGCCCACATCCGTGGCCCGCTCCGACATGCCCGGGGCCGGCGAGCCCGTGGGCACGTTGAGCTCTCTGCTCATAGTGCCTGATTGGAAGAAAAAAAACAAGCTAATTTCCCTTAATTGGTCTGAAGATTCTTATTTACTACAGAGGATGCATCTTTGTTCATCTATCTATGCCAGCGATATTTAGCGACATGCAGAACAGTTGAATGTTCTTCCACCGGATGGCAGAAAGTACAATAAAGCTGCGTATCCACCTGTTGTCATTCATTCAACAGATTGAATATGTAAATGAGACCCATGGATATAAAAAGTCTACACCCCCGTCTTTAAATGCCATGTTTTTGTGATATAAAAACAATGAAACAAAGATAAATCATCTGATTTTTTCCCCCATCATTAATGTAACCAATAACATCCACCCATTCATTTTCTGAGCCGCTTCTCCTCACTTGGGTCGCGGGAGTGCTGGAGCCTATCCCAGCTATCATCGGGCAGGAGGCGGGGTACACCCCGAACTGGTTGCCAGCCAATCGCAGGGCACATACAAACAAACAACCATTCACACTCACATGCACACCTACGGGCAATTTAGAGTTGTCAATTAACCTACCATGCATGGTTTTTTTTGGGATGTGGGAGGAAACCGGAGTGCCCGGAGAAAACCCACGCAGGCACGGGGAGAACATACAAACTCCACACAGGCGGGATTGAACCCTGGTCCTCAGAACTGTGAGGCAGACGCTCTAACCAGTCGTCCACCGTTCCGCCTAACCAATAGCCTGTACAACCTAATTGAATTTTTTTTTATAATTTAGAGGTGGGATGTAAAAAAACAAGTGAGATAATGTGGTTGCACAAGTGTGCACACCCTCATATATCCAGAGACTTGGCTATGTTCAGAATTAACCAAATTGCATTTAAATGTTAAATGGGAGTCAGCAGACACCCAACACCATTTAAAGTGCTTCTGATTAACCCCAAAAAAAGGTTCAGATGTTCTCGTAGTTTCCCTGAAATCCCAACTTGTAGCATAGAAGGCCTAATTGTCAAAATCAAAAACTACCTGTAACATTATGCAGAATTTTACATTGTGAACAACGAAAAAAACAAGACTTAAATTATTCAATTTAAATGTCTTAGTTAAATATTTTATATAAATAAATGTTGACAAAGAAATTTACTGGATTTGAAAAACAAAAAAAAACGTTTGGCAGTGATGCTTTCGCCTACCGGTCTAGAAGTGTTTTTAATGCAAATATTTACTGTAATTATGACTTTACTACTATGTCAGTATAGATTGTGATTGACTCCGTACAAATTCGGATTACGACAATACCGTCGTAAACCGAGGACCACCTGTATGTCTATTTCCATGCATTTTCCTCCGAGGAACACTGTTTCGTTATGCGACTCAAGATGCGGTTGACACAATCAAAACGCCACATTTTAAACAATGTGTACTACAAAATACATAACAAGCCTTTACTGCTTTATGTCAGGGAGCTTGAATGTTCAAGTCAAGAACAAAAAATTACAACGTCACGAATGCTAACATCGCATCTTCCGCGTTCTAAGATTACGTGCGCATTCAAATGTGATTAATTAGCCCCTGTATGACACCAGTGACCGTCGCTGCAGAGTTACATACCGTGTGCGTGTCGAATAACGAATGTTTAACGGACGTCTTCCCAGAACAAAAAAAAAAAAAAAAAAAAAAAAAGTCTTATTTGTTGAGGTTTTTAGCCGTTGAGTCCACTTCGTCAGCAACCCGGCGGCGGGCAGGTATTTAAAACTCTGCTCAGTCCAGAGTGGGATCCGTTCGCACACTTTAGCTAACGTCACACTTTAGCTTTAGTAAGAAGAATTTACAACATGCTTCCGAGCTAAAACGTTGCGTTTTAACAGCTTCTCGGGCGCGGTTCAGCTCCCCCCCCCAAAAAAAAACAAACTGGAAAAAAAAAAACCTCGAAGATTTCTTGCGAGCTATCCAAGTTATTAAGCTAGCGCGACTCTAATTGATTTTCCCGGTGTGTTAGGCGTTACATTTGGATTTTATTGGACTCACCTGGGCGTCAAAACTGGTGTGGCAGTGAGTGAGTGGTTCGACAGTATGATAGAAAACAAGAGTCGCTTGCAGCCACGCTGTACACATTACACGCTCCTCCTACGTTTAGGAGCTAGCAACAGCTTCCGGGTTTCATTTCCAGCCGCTTGACGAATTCTCTCCACTTCCGCCACGACAAAGCAGTCCGAGTAAGTTGGCAAGTTTTGGTTTGACTTTTAAGGTGAACATTATGTTCACAATGTAATTATTTTCAAAATTTGCGATGGTAAATGCTTAGTTTGTGCGATGCGTTTTAATCGAGCTGTCAGTGTTGCAAAAAAAAAAAAAAAGTAGATAAAGCGAGACTTCCGGATGGGGGCGCCTTCAATATAAAAGTGTCGGCTGTGTTAGTCACTTTTAGACTGAAAAGACAAGAAGACTCCCTTCTTAAATTCTTATATTTTTGCATAGTTCCCCACTAACTCATTCACTGCCAGTCCTCCATGTCAATATGGATATTTGAATTCAACAGCCGTCAATGGCAGTGATTAATGTTTAAGATCATCAAACAAATGTAAATACCAGACAAATACAACCCAAGTGAACTGCTCTTTTTAAATGGTGATTTCAATACTGAGGAAAAAAAACTATTCAAAGTTACCTGGCCCTATGTAATTACCCCCTTGTTAAATCATGAATTAATTGTAGCTAATCACAATTTTGAGTTAATTTTCACTGATCACACCCAGGCTGGGTTACCTCAAGACCTGTTCAGTTAAGTAATCACTTAAAACAGAATCTGTCCCAACAAAATCAAGTCCGACCAGATATCTAAAAAAGCTGCAACAAAATGACACGATCCAAAAATTCCAGAACAGTCGAGAGTAGTAAGTTAATTGAGGACTATGGTTGAATATGTGCCTTGGCGACCAGTTCAGGGTGTACCCTGCCTCTTGCCCAGAATCAGCTTTGATAGCTTCGACCCTAGTGAGGATAAGCGGTACGGAAAATGAATGGACATCTATCAGTCTGGAAATGGTCACAAAGGGCATTGCTAAAGCTTTAGGATTCCGGCAAACCATAGGGAGAGCCATTATCCTCACGTTGAGAAAACATGGAATTGTGGTGAACCTGAAGAGTGGCCGTCCTACAAAGATTACCCCAAAGGAAGAAGAAGAATCACCTTTACTGTCATAAACATGCATGCATGTATGCACACAACATTTGTTCTCTGCATTTTACCGATCAGAGTGAACACACACACACACACACACTTGTTAGTGGAACACACTGGAGCTGAAGCACCCAGGGAGCAATTCAAGGTATCAGTGTCTTGCTCAAGGACACTACAGCTGTGAGTCTGGGGGATGTTGGTGGATGATCCAGTCAGGGTCTTGAACCCATGTCCCTGATGGTGGCAGGCGATGATCTTAACCATGGGACCACGGCTGCCCAGCAATGGAGACCACAAAGGAACTCAGGAAAACGTCTACACCTGCAGGCCTCGCCTCAGTTAAGGTGAGTGTTCATGACACAACAATAAGGAATAGACTGGGTAAAAATGGCATCCATGCCAGAGTTCCAAGGCCAAAACCATTGCTGACCAAAAATAACATAAAGGCTCATCTTACCTTTGGCAAAAAAACTTTTGGGAGAATATTATATGGACTGACGAGATGAAAGTTGAGTTTTTGGAAAGTGTGTGTCTCGTAACATCTGGTGTAGCACAGCATTTCAGAAAAAAGAACATCATACCAACAGTCAAGCATGGTGGTGGTAGTGTAACGGTCATCGGCTGCTTTTCTCCTTCAGGACCTGGACAACATGCTGTGATTGATGGAACCATGAATTCTGCTCTTTAACAGAAAATCCTGAAGGAGAGTGTTCAACCATTCGTGTGTGACCTCAAGCTGAAGAAGCTGAAGCGCACTTGGGTTCTGCAGCAGGATAACGATTCAAAACACACCAGCAAGTCAACTTCTGAATGGCTTAAAAGAGAAAAAGAAAATGGAAGATTTTGGAGTGGCCTTAGTCAAAGTCCAGACTTGAACCAGATTGAAATGTAGTAGCGTGACCTTAAAAGGGCCTTTCATGCTCACCCTCCAATTCAAACAAATCTGCAAGGAAGAGTGGGCCAAAATATCTCCCCAGAGATGTGAAAGACTCATTGACAGTTATAGAAAGCGCTTGATTTCAGTTGTTGCTGCTGAGGATTGCCCAACCAGTTATTAGATTTAGGGGTTCATTACCTTTTCACACAGGGCCAGGTAAGGTTTTTTCCTTAATAAATGAAATCACCATTTGAAAACGGCAGTTTAACTTCACTTGGGTTATATTTGTCTGATGTTTACATTTGTTTGATGATCTAAAACATTAAAGTGGGGAGAGTATACAAAAATCTAAGAATTTGAGAAGGGGGGAAAATACTTTTTCATGGCACTGTATATGGGAATTCTGTATGGCTTTGATTCCAGCACTTCAGTGCTTAGCTAGTGAGTGTGCAGCACTGCATCTACTGTAATGCTAGCATCTGTTATTTATGAAACATCTCTATTTATGGCTTTGGATTTTTATTTATTTTTTTGTGGGAGATGCGTCCCAAAATCCCCCCTCATCATTGCTCCATTGATGGACTGCATATTGGACGGCTGCCACTGACCTAGACATCATCTATGCATAGAAAAAAAACTCATGATTAAAAAACAAAACAAAAATTATAATTAAAAAAAAAAAAAAAAAAACTCATAAGCATTTGCAGTTTCTCTGTGGTTTTGTTTGTTTTAAGAATTGCATGGCAGATCTGTAAATGCGCCAAAGCAGAACCAGTCAGTGTTCGCACAAGGCCTGTCAGGAAAAGCCAACTCGAACATCTGAACTTTATTTGCAGTTAATCAGAGGGACCTTGAAAGGTGGCAGGTGTGTGCTGACTCCCAGGTGCTTGGCTCACTCTGAAGTTCAGTCACTCTCACTATCTCAGCTGTGTTTTTTTATTTCCCCCCTCGAAAAATATATTTTTTTTCAATTGAGTTGTACAGGTTATAGGTCGCTGCAAAGATGGAAAAAGCTTTAAAATTATTTATCTGTCGATTTTTTTTAATGACAAAAACATGGCATTTGAACAAGGGTGTGTAGACATTTTATATCCATTGTATCTATAAAGATGGGGTGGAATAATTTGCAAAGAGAACACACAAAATGTAAAACATTTATTGATTAAAGGCGGTGATGGTACCGATGGCACATGAGATAGAAACAAGTTGTTCTTGGACTTAAAAATCTCATTTGAGAAGATTTATTCACCCAAACCGGGAAGGTTTCACGTCATAGATATGCCAAATACGCTTCTTGCATACAGGTTGATTAAATGGGCCTCTTATTAACAATTCTATTGCACTTTCTTCTTATTCCATCTCTCAGTAGCTCTGTTTACGTTCCGAGTTTCAACTACATAATGCGACTTAGTCTGCTCTGGAAAAATACAAAGTAAAAAAAAAAATAATTTTAAAACAACAAAACAAAGGCAAATCAGCCCTATTTGTCTGAGGACAAATGTGATGTCGTGTGCTCACACATTCCTACTCGTGTCACTTCCTGCTGTTCTTTCAAGGAACAACATTGTGCTTGACACTTAAAAGTGGGTGGAGCATCCAATAGTATGTTTGCTAGGGATGGGCATTCAACTACATTTCCTCAATTGAATCATCACTGTTTGTCTGAGGACAAATGTGATGTCGTCGTGTGCTCACACATTCTACTCGTGTGTCACTTCCTGCAGTTCTTTCCTGGAACAGCATTGTACTTGGCACTTAAAAGTGGGTGGAGCTTCCTACTGTATGTTTGCCAACTATATTTCCTCAGTCGATTAATCAGGAAAATTAACAATTAAGTGCCTCAAGACATGATGACTCAACAATCAATTTTGCACAAATCGATCAATTCTTCATTATCTACCCATCCCTCGTACTATTCTGTGTCAAAATGGCTGCTTGCTACGTTTAACCGGCTAATGCTTATGCGGCTAGCGACACACGGGTACAGGATATGACACACAAGTTTAAACACGGCAGTCCGTCAGCCATCTTGTGTGGATTAAAAAGTCAGGTTAGCAACGTTACTTGACGGCGACCACGGCGGTGTTGCGGATGGACTCCATGACGGCGGCCAGGCGGCTGCACAGGTCGTGGGCCTGGTTCACGTGGACCTTAGGGGGGTCTTTGAGGACCACCGTCTCGGCCGAGCAGTCTAGCACGCGTGGCAGGAACTCGCCCAGTTTCATCTGCAGCGAGTCTGCACAGGAAAAGGAGAAGGGTGGTAACATTGCGGGTTTGTTTGGTATAAAACACATGATAATCGGGCCTAATTTGAGCATTTCTCCTGAGTCGCCCGAGTGTCTGATGTCTCTCAAAGATTATCTTGACTGATTATCCTGGGGTGTTGGGGGTGCGTTCAGAATGAGTTTTCCTTCCTGATCCGCTCGGAGAATGGTCGCTGGCCGTCAATGGTAAATGTTAAACCTTGTTCCATATTTACGCTGGACAACACTTACGTGTGCGTTCAACACTGAGTTTGGCCGAGCCAGGGACTCCTGATTTTGATGTGAAAAGGAAAAATAGCTAATTAGGAAGTTTCACCGCAGAAGATTAGGAATCACCTCTGTAACTGCAAAATACAATTACAAATAACTTGTTTGTTGACAAAATGCCTGAACCGCAGAGCACAAAATTGAAGAATATTCCGGGCTGTCCAGAACGAGGCACGTGATGAATACTGACAAGATGAAATGACCTGTTGCTGACTCTGCAGCTCACATACCTACCACAGCAGATAACGACTAAAATGACATCAATGGGGATAAAGAGGACAATGTTACACACCCGTTGGGGTATTTACAGAAATATTTTTTCGTACATTGGATGAAGTGCCTCTCAGTGACAGAAATATTGGCATTCAAAAACTCCTCCTCCAAAGCAACCAAGCAACGATTTCCAGCAATGTGGATGCCCTGCGGCACCATGCTGCCTCTCACAGGTCAGTCTTGGTACTAAGTGGTTTGGGGGAGGAGACTCGTGATTGTTGTGTTGGTTATCTTGAGTACACCGCACACTGTAAGAGCAAAAACAAAATGTGCTATGTTTTCTCTTGTATGTGCTTTTACTTTTAAAGAATTGGTACGTGTTTACCCTGCTTAAAAAAAAGCTGTGTTAGGACACTCCGGATCATACCGTCCATGTCTTGTCCCAGACAGCAGCACCACTGGCTGCGGATGCTTTCCATGGTGTCACGGTCCTCCTGCGAAGGCGGCACCTCGCGACTCATCAGGTGCAGGCAGGGGATGACCACCTCGTCCATGATGGCCACGCCCTCCTCCACCTTGCACTCGTCGCCGCTGGCGAAGAGCCGCGTCGCGCTTTCGTTCAGGGTCTGCGGAGAGGAAGGAATGTTACTTGTTCAGAAAGGACATCCACTTGCTCTATTTTCAGTTAATGTTGTCCCCATGTAACTTGAAAGTAGGGATGTCCTGATCATTTTTATATAAGCTTTAATATAGTATGCAGGAATCATACATTTGAGCTAATTTGATATCTTTCGTAGTAAACAATATATTTACGTCGTTATTTAGAAGCGTGTGTCTTAAATAAATGTATAATGACAAGTCAATGCCGCTGCGTAGTTGGTGGGTGACCTCCTCCAATTCAACCACTGGGGCACAAGTTTGCTTGTCACAAAAAACTCACACCCATTGGACTCCTGTGAGAAGTAGTCTAAATACCTCAAGTATGCAACTCTTTGACAATGCCATTCAGCAAGCTCTTTCGACTTGCCCTGACTGTCAGCCATGTAAAATGTTTCCACATCTTAGTCAGTGCCTCGTTTTTCTTAATGAGCGCAAAAGCGTATTTCTTTCTCCCACCAAACAAGTTTTGTCTTGGAAAAAATGAATTTAATTGACAAAATATCTTATGGGAAACTTTTTGGGGATCTGCCTCGCAGTTGTGAGGTTCTGGGTTATAATCCCAGCCCTTACTGTGTTCTACCCATGTTTGTTTGTTTATTTTCTCTAGGTATGCCGGCTTCATCCCACATTCCAAAAGCATGCATGTTAGGTTCATTCAAGACTCCAAATTGCCCATAGGTGTGAATGAGAGTGTGACTGCGATTGACTGGCGACGAGTGCAACGTGTGCCCCGCCTCTCGCTTAAAGTGAGCTAAGATAAGACTCCAGCTCACCTGTGACCCTTATGAGAACAATCGCTCCAGAAAATGGATGGATGGAAATTATCGGCCTCGAATGCAGCGTCACTCACCGTGAGACACTTCCTCCTGTAAAACGCAATCAGAGACGTGTCCACACCGCGCTTCTCTCCGCTCCTTAGCAGGGCGGCGTTGGCGTCGTAGGCGTGAGCCAGGTAGGTCAGAGCCTCGCGCATCCTGCAATGCAAAACAACAACAACAAAAATATCATGCTCCGCAGCACCTATCATGGCGATTATACGGTAACACTTACTTCCCGTGCTGGTAGTGCTCCAATCCAGTCAGCAGATAGACGAAGACGGTCCGAAACGTTCTGTAGTCGTCGTGCCACTGCTGTGGAACGTCACACAATGAATGCATTTGAGCATACTTTGCAAGTACAGTATGATTACGCTTTATCAAAATATGATGTCTATTCATAGTATCCATGTCTACCAAGTCTTTGACAAGTTTAAAAATTGCAGAGCAGAGTGGCTGCAGTTTATCTTGCTGCCACTGGGACCAAATTACACTGAGGAGTTACTTCCTGAAATTCCAACCATGCAGACACACTCAAACACGAGCCACATAAAAATTCTAAATATGTATGTAAAAAAAAATAAGGGAAAGTGTGCTAAACAACATTCCCACCTGAATAAAAATTATTTAAAAATAAATCTAAGTAAACTTTTCCAGTGTATACATTAACATCTAAAAAAAACAAAACAAACGCTTTCATGAACAGAGAGGGAAAAAAAGTATTTTCAGTGCACGACTAGCCTATATAAAAACCACCTTAATAAGAACATAAACATTTTTTGAACAGAGGGAAAAGAAATTATGAATTAATAATAGCATTTCAATAGAAAATCAGAAAATTCATGCATGATGACTTGAATGTATCATGGCCATGCAACCGCATTGACAGTACCAGGTAGTCATCCATGTCCATGTCCTCTGGCTTGATGAGGCGCAGCTTGGCTCGCGCTTCCCTCATGATACTGATGGCTCTGCCAGAACAACAGTGGGAGCAGATTAGATGCTTTTACATTATATTTACTGACCACAACATTGGGTACACAAGCACCAAATGAAATAGATATGAGGAAACTCTCACGTTGAGAAATTGTGCAGGTTTGCAAGTTTTGCAACAGTTATTATTTGGACACTAGATGACAGTATTTACATTCTGCATTGAGTTCAGTTGATGAAAATGTTTTTCTTTTTTGCCTTAATAAATTTGACATGAACTAAATGTTTCACACACAACCCAATTGTTTGATACAACAATATTATATAAATCATATAGTAAACCTCTTGGGCTCCACGGTGGCCCTTTTTGTCCACCTCGTTTCCTTTTTTGAATGATTATAGTTTGCAAATGTAAAGAAACTTCGCATGGTTGTGGAATTTTGTCTGATTGTGTAATTTCCAACTTCAGCTCTTTAAATGCATCAATAATAAAATGTTTAAATCAAATTGGTTCTAACATGGACACTTTTGGCCAATTGCAACACGTGAAAACTTAATTTTTAAATTCCTTTTTATTTACTATCATACAAATTAGACTCATACAATTTGAATAAAATGTGTTTCATTCTGGACTCAAAACGTGTTTTTTTTTTCATGATTTCTACCAGATTACGCCATTTATCCATTTTTGGATTTTTGTTTTTTAAGTAATAGTCTTAGTTCCCGAAAGAGGTGTCGAATGACATACTGTACCCCTATGGAGAAAATGAATTTGGCAATTTAGGAAAATAATAATAAAAAAAAAAAAAGGTAGTTCTGTGAATATACTAAGGTTGTTTTACATGGGCATTGTGCAAACAAACTTGAATTTAAAGGCTAATTATAATTTAAAGGCTACTATTGACAAATATAGTACAGTAAAAGTAGCACAATAAAAACAATACAAATACAATGGCTGTACAAAAATGGCCAGGAACAAGCTAAAATGGTAGTAAAATTGAACAAGGCCCTAGTGTTAACACGTTTAACAAGTCTTATGTCACCTCTCATCGAAGCTGAGGTTGCGGTCAATGAACTGCTCGAGCAGCGTTCTCTCGATGACGCGTTTAGGCGCTTTGTTCTGGAAGAAGTAAACCAGAGCGTGCTGCAGGCGAGCGTCCTCCCGCGGCGTGGTCTCTTCCTGGGAGAGCTCGTACAAGCGGGAGTACTCCTCGTGGAAAGCCTGCCGGAGGCATTTGGATATCAAATCCAATTTGAATTTACCCTAATATCCATAAATTGGTGTTGTATGAAACGATAAGTTCCAAGCATCTTCAGGGACCAACCGACCCACCTTGATGAGTCCAGCCTCGGGGCCCTCTGAGTCAAATGCTTGTCTGGCCTTCGCTATGGCAAGAATGATGCCCTGCATGGCTGGAGTCAACATCATCTGTCACATGACCGGACATTTAAAAAAAAAAAAAAAAAAAAAAGCAACTAGTTCAGCGTCAACCACAAAGTAATTTTCAAGTACAGTCAACTTATTTCTGCAGGGAGTGGTGTGCGCATCCATAGTAATTTAGTCTGTGTGGAAAAATGATCGATGTGAAACTTTGAGGCAGAGATTTTGTTGATCTTTTTTGTAATCGAATTATTGGAATAATCGTTTCAGTCCAAGATTCAGCCGATGCTTCGGAAAGTGATAAAGCTTTACTCGACTGCCCCCCCCCCCCCCCCCCCCCACACACACACACACATACTTTTTGGACATTTTCCTCCATTTCTCAGTGTGATTGTGATGATTTGTTGTTATCAATTTTAAAGTTCAGGCACTCACCTCTTCATTGTATCCGTCAGCGTCTGCCCTCACCATGATCCTGCCCACGTTGGGGATCTCTACCTCGGACACCTCGTTCTCGACCTGACGCTGTCTAGTGGGTACCCGCCGTTCCAGCGGCTCCTCGTCCTCCCGATCCGCTTCGTGCCGAGGAGGATCCCCGGAGGATGCCTCAGTGTCGCCTCGAGCTGCTTCTTCTACTTCTTTGTCCTCCTCCTTCACCTTTGTGTCTTCCTTCGCCACCGAGAGGTCTGATGGCGACTGGTTACTGCTGAGCTCAACTTCGGGAGCGGGAGCCTGACACGGAGATGACAAACATCCATCAATTATGGAGCACTATTTAAAACCATGGGAAGTGGAAGACATCTTGGCAATGTCATGTCATACATGTCTCTCAACACATCAACATAACACTCACAGTGTGTCCATGACACAAGCATGCAAACCGGAATGTAGCGTGTGCGGCACTGTATACACGGAAATAGTTTCTACTTCATTTGCTATTAATAGAAAGTAATATCCACATCATCACTTTACCACTAAGCTGTCAAAATCATCATGTGGTTCCACTAAGTGTGCATGTCCTTGACTTTATCTGTACTTTACAGCGTGACGTGACCACAGCCTGGATCACAATCACTATGTTAAGTGGGGAAATGGAAACCTTGAATTTAGTGGCCTAGAATACATGACCTATATTCCAGAAAGCGTGGAGTGGGTAAAGGGGGAAACAGGTGGTTTCACAGGGTTTAACACACCTGGCTTTCAGGCTCCTTTTCAGCTGCGAGGGTGTCGGCACACTGGTCGGGCCCCAGGGTGTCACTGGTGGCGGGCTCGCCGTCATCTACCTGGCAGTCACAACTCTGAGGGGGCGCTGGTACCTCGGTTTCTTTGCAGGGGGAGAATGAGACAATTATTTCTTTTGACTTGAAAATTATATTAATGAACGTCAAATTGTAACACTTCCTGGCCACAGGGTTCAAAGTCACTTTTATTGTTTCCGAATTTTGATGTGTAATTAGAGGCAATGCCTTGAGGCTTGTTAGTGGGAGTTAGCATAAACTGCATAACCCATTTAATTGGGGTGCAGATTTAGAAAATGTATCTATTTTTTTTAATACTAATAATATTTAAAACCCTTTACAATCGTATTCTAAAACATATAACTCAAAGAAATACAATAACACCATATAATTTAAGTATTAAAATATTTAGAATTAGAAATAACTGATTTTCTATGTTACACACAGCCTGCTTGCATTGGGGCCAAGTGGGCAGTATTTTTTATTATAATGCTGTATAAGTAAAATATTATAATAACCCTCGGGCTGCACTATTAAGGCCAAAATAATAATCACGATTATTTTGATCAATATAGTATTCACGATTATTCTTCATGTTAGGGAAAGATATTTTTACTGCACTAATTTTCAACAAACGATAGTTAACAGTTTTCAGTGCAAAATTAATCTTTAAATACGAATAAATGACAGATAATAATACAAATCCAATGTCCCCCCCCCCAAAAAAAAAAAACTACTTTACCAAGGGCTAACTGAATAAATATGCTATTACAAATGATGAGTTGCAACTGAATGGAAGGAAACACAGTTTCAGCATAGAAGGCAATAACATTAGTCTGCATTCCATTTGAAAATCTCTGTCAAACTATGAATTGTCAAGGGGGTATTGTCTCCATTGTTCTGCTTGACCATTGGTCAGTGTTGTATTTGAAAACCCCTTAATATTAACCGATACAGACCTTCTTGTAGTTCTGCAGATTCTGGCTCTTGCTCCGTCTGGGCTTCCGCTTGTGGTTCTGAACCAACAGCTCCCTGACTCGACTCCTCAGTCTGCTGGGGTCCCGTCTGCGGCACCGGCTCAAACGGCGACGAGGGCTGAGCGTCGTGGTCCGCGCCGGCGTCGGGGGGCTCGGCGGCAGAAAGCGTGGACTCGCCTTGAGGCGCCGCCGACGCCTGGCAAAGCTGCTCCTCCCACTCGCTGAGCTCCTGCTGGAACCAGCGGTTGTCCTGGTGCACGTAGCGTCTCAGGACGGGCGGCAGCGAGTCCATGCCGTGCAGCACCTGGCCCGTCTCGTCATCTGTGTCTTCTGAATGGAAGGTAGGTATTATTAGGCTTTGGCAGAATTACAGAAATGTTTTTTTATGATGGGTACGTAATTCTTCATAGGCTGTCACACATTTACAATGACATAAAAGTATGAAAACTTTGACATTCCTTGGATTCAGAAGACATTCAGGGTATGAGTGTTTTATGGAACTGCTTGTTTTTTTTTTTTTTTTTTTTTAAAAACAAATCAATCTAGATTATATGTAGATATATAAAATATTATTTGATCCTCATTTAAATCTTACTTTAATATGATTTTATTATTGAATTTTCAAAAATGTAATTATATTTTATTTTTATACGCATGGTCTACATCTTTTATTGATACTGTATTTATGTTATATATAAAAACAGCTATTTACATATGGATAACACAAATAGCTGTATATTATCCATTCATTCATCTTCCGTACCGCTTATCCTCACTCAGGTCGCGGGCGTGCTGGAGCCTTCGGGTGAGAGGCGGGATGCATATATATATATATATATATATATATATATATATATATATATATATATAATTATATTTGAATATGATGTTATTATTAGTTTTCAGTTCAATATATTTTATGTACATGGTTTACAAGTGGTCTTGTATTTTGTATTTATTTTATATATAGATACTTTAAAAATTGCAAATATACAAACATTTATACTCTATTATTGAATTCATTATTAAGCATATTTATATTATTATTATCTATTATTTCTTTGATTGTATAGTATTGTCATTATTATTAGTTTTTTCACTGTATAAATATATATAAAATCTATGTTTCTAAGTGGATGGCTCACCTAAAAGGTATTGTATTTAATTTGATTCTACTATATTCTATTTTGCATTTATTTCACAAGCAACCAAAGTCTTAGTGGATGTCAAGTCTTATGTTTAAACAGAACAAATAACCCAAATTCACAACATAGGGGCCAGTACAGTACCATTAATTAGATGGGGTAGCCTGTCATCGATGTACATCAGACAGTAGGCGCTGGCGTTGGTCATGCCGCCAAAAGAGTCTCGCTCCAGCTCCTCCCACGAGGACTCTGTGATACTGATGTCATTGTACTTCATCCAGCGCTGGTTGGCGTAGTCGTAAATGTACGCCCAGTAGTGGCCTGCCGAGGCCTGGCCCTCATGGACCAGCACTGCGTGAAGTCTGTAGGGTACCTAAGAAAACATAAAGTTGAAAAAACAGAGTTTGATGACAGCATTACCTTAATTAATAAAGTGGTACATTTACACAAAATATCACGAAATATTACAACATATTTTACCTGTGAAAATAAAAGAACACATTTTACAAGAAAATACAAATATTACAAGAATACAGCTGTAATTAAAAATGGATGTTAACGAGAATAAAACCGAAATATATCTTCGGGCAAGAGGCGGGGTACACCCTGAACATGTCGCCAGCCAATCGCAGGGCAAATTAAAACAAACAACCATTTGCAATCACATTCATACCTAAGGGCAATTTAAAGTCTACAATCAACCTACTATGCATGTTTTTGGGATGTGGAAGGAAACCGGAGTACCCGGAGAAAACCCACGCAGGCACGGGGAGAACATGCAAACTCCACACCAAACTCCAACCCGGGTCCTCAGAACTGTGAGGCAGATGTGCTAACCAGTCACCCCGTCGTGCCGCCTTTAACAAAATAATGATTCAAAAATAGTATAAATTAAATTTACTCTCAGGGAGATAATAAAAAGTGGTCCTTGTTGTTGTTCTTCTAAGTGCAGACATTATACTCCTTGTACAAATCAATAGTTGAAAGTAATGTGGGCCTTCTACACATTGCAGAAAGCTGTGTGACCCAGGGACTCATGCAAACATTACCTGGCAGAGGCTGTTGTCTGAGTACATGCCCTCCAGTGTTTGACTGAGTCTGTCAATGTTGGCCTTCAGCTCTGCGGCGACAAAACAACACGGGAGCACGGAGGGGATAAATCCAAATGACTGATTGCGATAAGCACGGCACAACTTCGAAACGCTCGCTGTGTACCGCTGATGTCGTTCTCCACTTCCGTCCTCCATCGCTGTAGGCAGCCCTTAACAAAGTGCAGCTCCTCCTCTGTGATGCTGTGGGGGGCCGGCTGCGGCGGGCAGTCGGCGGGGTGTCGGCACTGGGTGAAGGGCTTGTATATTGGGGTACGCTGGCAGCTGGACACCAGGCCCTCCTCCTCCGCTGGCTCACTGAGGGGAGAGTGAGTCACCTTACGTCAACTTATTGACATTTCTATGAATGGCTCCATAATAATCCTTATTATTTTGTGTTAAATTCCACTCTTACTTGATATAAATTGTAGTTTACTGGTAATATTGTTCACAAAAATATTCAAATTCGTACAATAGATGCATAATGTGTTGCTGGGGTTTAACTTTTGCCATCATAAAACTTGTAAATTCTATACAGGTAATGTTTTAAATAATATTTTCGCCAAGTTAATTGTCATGCAAGGGCAAAAAGAAGTTCTACAAGTATTTTTTTGTTCACAGAAAAAAACCCTTAGCAGTGATTAAGTGTCAAGCATCTATTGTACTCATCCTCTGTGACTCACTTGTAAAATACACTGAAAAAGTTCACATTTTGGACTGAAATTTCCTTGAAATTTTAGCTTGAATTCTGAGATTTCCGGTTAGATCCTGTTCATGCTCACCTGTCCTCTGGGCTCGCCGTCTCACTGGGTGGGTGGCGGGGAGGAGTGGGTGAAGATGAAGGCGGCCGGGCGTCTTCAGCAGGGGAAACGGCAGAGGGCTTGGTAGAGGCAAACTCTAAGACAAATTGCAGCATGTCCGCAAGAGGGTACTTGCTGGGTCCCGAGCCGTAGTTTTTATAGCTATAGACAAACACAAGCAATGCCGTAAAGGGCTACTGTCACACAAAGCACAACAGATTTAAGAGCAGAATCTCGACTTCACCATTCCAGTTTCTGTTGAAGAGCTGCAAGCTGCTCCTTCAGTTTTTTCACTTCTCCTCTCCTCTCATGTGTACATGTCAGGTTTTTGTGAAGATATCTGTTCAAAAATGTGAGCAAAAATGAACAAATACCTTTCACAATAATAATAATAATCAATGATTCATTTATTTTATTATTATTGTCAATTGATAGCAACTGTTTTTTTGCAACTCATATCGTTTTCTTCTATACTTAAATGTGAAACTCAATAATTAAAATGAAACTAATCTTGGCATTTTTTTCAATGTATTTTCTTTTATTTACGGATTTTTAAATAGAGATAACTAACTAAATAACGATTCAATTAAAAAGTATTGCACATAAAAGTGTTATAAAAAATGGATATAAATGATATAAAAAACATATAAATGTTAAAACACAAACAGTTCTTAAAGATTAAATGCAAATGGATTGAACTTAAAAGTTAAATATAAGTAAATTGTACTTAGGCAATATTTTACTAGTGGTCCCTGTACCACACTTTCAGAATCACGGCAATAGTGAATAAGTAATACCGCCAAACTGAGCTTTATTATCTTTTGAAAATCTTTTTTTTGTAGTCAATCTTGTTACAATGTGTGTACCTAATGACCTGAGTATATATGACGATTAGTTTTTTTTTTTTTTCCATTGCAAAGTGCTCACCTGTCCATGTAGATGATTTGCGGAAACTCCAATTTCTTGTGTATCTTCTCCGGGCGGCCGAGCTGTGTGTTGAACTCAAATCTGGACAGCTCAAATGTCAAAACGGGTGGCAACTTTTTGAACCATCTCTGCAAAAAAAAAAAAAAAAAACAGGACATAAACATAATGTATATACATCATATGTGTCATATTATATACTCTCCTTACGCTACAGACCTCTCGACCGGACGGCGCGCTGTGTTCCGCAAGGAGGGACTCGATCTCCCTCTCCACCATGGCGCCTTCCAGGCACTCATCCAGGTTGTTGAAGCCGTTCACTTGTAAAGGGTACTGGCCAAACTGCTCAATGTTATATAAGACTTTACCTAAACAGACATTCGTACATATGAGTGGTCCATTTTGGTCACGACTCTATTACTGAATGTTGCACGTACCCTCATGCTTCCGCTCGGTCACAAAGGTGCCATAGAAAAGTTGGACCATGGGGTTGTGTTGTTTGTCTGTTGCGTTGCTGAAAGCAAAACACATTATAGTGACATCCAATTAAGGAGATACAATGTTCTCCTGCCATGTCACGGTTCATTGTGCGCAGACATTTTTTGTGGAATGTATCTTTGTCTGTCGTGGAAATCCCTGCTATATTGCGGAACTCTGCGGTTACAGTGATCGTTTTCTTTATAGGTTTTAGAAAATACAGTAGTTATTGTAATGCCCTCGCGTGCGGGAAAAGAGAGTCACAGTAACCGATGCACTTTTCAGCTGTTTGTTGACCGCCGAGAGGACAGTAAAACACAAACACAATGAGCGCACTCATGCAGGAGCTGCTGCCGACCACAGCTCCCACCCAGACGCTCACATGAAAGTTTTGCCAACGTCACAGCCCACCTCATCAAGCGCCCCTCGTAAAGGCACATATCTAACACACAATCACTTCTATCTTATAGTTCAGTGATTCTCAAAGTGTGGTATGCGTACCATTAGTGGTACCCGGGCTCCCTCCAGTGGTATATGCGTTCAGTTCAATTGTATTTAATTTTCACTTTAAGTTCAATACATTTGCATTTAATCTTGAAGAAGTGTTTGTTTTTAAACATTTATTCAGGTAAACGTTTTAGCTTTTATATGTAATCCATATATTCAAGCACAGTGTTATTGTTTTATCAGTGCATAATGTTACAGTGGTTTATAATAATCCATCCATCCATTTTCTGAGCCGCTTCTCCTCACTAGGGTCACGGTCGTGCTGGAGCCTATCCCAGCTGTCATCGGGCAGGAGGCGGGGTACACCCTGAACTGGTTGCCAGCCAATCGCAGGGCACATAGAAACAAACAACCATCCGTACTCACATTCACACCTACGGGCAAGAGTCTCCAATTAATGCATGTTTTTGGGATGTGGGAGGAAACCGGAGTACCCGGAGAAAACCCACGCCGGCACGGGGAGAATATGCAAACTCCACACAGGCGGGGCCAGGGATTGAACCCGGGTCCTCAGAACTGTGAGGCTGACGCTCTAAACAGTCGGCCACCGTGCCGCCGCTTATAATAATATTAGATATCATTTTTAGGAATAAAACGTCTGGCTCGTTTTGATGAACACTAATACACTACAGTATTTGAATGCCGTCATGTTAAAGAGCTAAGTATTTTCTCTAGGGTCTCTATAGAAACTAACAACTCTTCCCTACATACAATATTTTCTACACATTTTATGCTTGCAATTTTTTGTTTTGTGTTTAAATACATTTACAATGTGTTAAAAAAGTTTGTTTTAATAGGTTAAAGCGTGTGGGAGGTGTAAAACAAAACTACCGTGTTAATATGGTCTCTCGATATTGTGGATTTTCAGCCATAGCGGGCGGGTCCGGGACATATCGTCCGATGACACATTTACAATGTGTTAAAAAAGTTTGTTTTAATAGGTTAAAGCGTGTGGGAGGTGTAAAACAAAACTACCGTGTTAATATGGTCTCTCGATATTGTGGATTTTCAGCCATAGCGGGCGGGTCCGGGACATATCGTCCGATGAACGGGGGCGTTCACTGTAGTTGATAATCTACTCTTGGACTTACTTTCCATTGGCAGCCAGCTGAAAGGCGTCTTCGAGCCAGTCGAGCAGCTTATGGGAGAACTCACTCACATCCTGAAAATATACGCAAAAAAACAAAAGTTGGCATTCCACCTAGATACAAATAATTGACTTGACTCTTATGTATGTGTCGTACCTGCTGGGCCTCGCTGGTCCTAAAAGCGTCTCGCAGTAGCTCCACGGCAGCAGAGGGGTCGACGAACCTGCGCGTGGAGCCCACCATGAGGGCGAAGAGGCAGCGCAGCTCCTGCATGAAGGCGATGTTCCTCTTGTCCTGTCAGCACAAAGTCCACAGTCACACTTCAGCCGGCTGTTTACAAGTCTGTCTTTGATGATGATGATGATGAAGACACTCACCGCGTGGCTCTTACACCTGTCCAGGATTTGCTCTGACAGACGATAGTTGAGTAGCAGCCTTTTAAACACAGGCAGGTGGAAGAGTGACTGCAACACAACAAGACCCATTCATGTAACGTTGCTGTGCTTATTACCTCCGACAAGGCAGTTATGGTTTGATGGACACTTGTTAGATTGCCAGTAAGAAGGATTAAACAAATCTGTGGCTCTCGTTAAGGTGATTACTGCTACCTTGTGGCACCATCTCTTCATTGTTTTCTGAGGGGAAAATGACTCACCTAATGCTACAGAACAGGACTTACTAAGTTTTGATGTCACTTTTCACATAATAAGCACATGCACATGTGTTAAGGTAGTTATTTTCCTTTTAGCTCCCATGTGTGTTTCCTTTGAAGGAACAATTAGTCTTATGTGTCATGATGATGCGTCGCGCGTCAAGCACTTACGAGTCTCCTGATTACATTTGAGTGGGAAATTCAGTGGAGTCTGATCTCATGGTTACAGTCATCGGTGGCCATGGAGGATAACAAGAGCTGACAAGTGAATCATGTGGTCACTTTGGCTCCGATTTAATTGTATAATGACATTTTTGGTGATCACATTCGCCTCTGTTGAATCTACAACCCTTGCTTCGATGGCAACAAAAAACTTTGAGCGCCATTAAGATGTGTATTTTGTGTGGTCAAGATAACAATGTGAGAGCAAGTGGGCGTGTTACGATAAATGCTCGCAAATATTTATACAGTGTGGTGCTTTGTCATCAACTTTTTACTTTTTCCACATCGACAGACGAGGAAGGTCGTCTGTAGTTATTCCTCCGTCATTGCAGCGATAAATTATCAATTTATATTCAAATAGTGGGACGTGATACTACTGCTGAGTAGCAACACTCTGCCAGCAATCTGAGTTTTATCATAGACGGTACTTGAGGTTATTCTGTATCATTTACAAACGTATCGTGATAATCTTAAAGCCAACGTAATATTTGCTCATTAATGCCGTATATGAAGTGTTGGACTAAAAAGTTAGAGATGTTGGAAAAGGGGGAAAGTCCAAGTCTATAAATATGGCTTGAGCCATGTTCACGAGCTGTTTAAGGAAAGACGATGTGGCGGGTGTTTGGCACGCTCAGCAGTCTGCGTTACGGTAACACACAAACAACCATCTCCTCACCTGGATGACGGCGCTGAACCAGCAGGTGTTGCCCACGTTGCGAATGCCGACGGGCCAGTCGTCTTTCCGGATCCAGTCTGCGGGGCTGCTCATGTCACTCTGGGCCTCGCATCTCTTCCTCTTACTCCTCGCAGAGTTCTCCTCGGCGCTGGCCTCCAGAGCCCTGCCGGGAGATTGGAGGATGCATGAAAACATGGATTTGACACGTAGAGTCAACCCACACATATTCGTGGTTGGGCATTCCCGGATTCTTTGGAACCTATTCTCCGTTTTTGTTTTGTGTGTGAAGTGCTAGTGAGTATTCGTTTGCCATGTATGATGTAGCATGAGTTTGTGCTAGATCATTATTAAGGCTAGTATGCGAGCTCATACTATTGATGAGCCTCATACGAAGGTGGTTTGTTTGTGTCAAATAACTGAAGTACTGAAAACAGTCGTTTATGTAACATGGCTTTATGATTGTGTACATGCATGATGCATGGTGTTGATGCTATGCTGATTATTCTCTGTGTGTGTTGTTACTGACCACAGTAAATAAATCAATCCAAACGCAATACGGAGTTTGTGTTCTTCTTTCATGAGCCTCTCCGTTTTGAGTGCTTTGCCACCATTTTGTGGCAGGGCTCGGTCCTTATCCCCCACAAATAGCAGGGGTTCACTGTCTAAAGATATCAGTGTGTTTTGAGTGGATGTAAAAGAAACTGTGGCAAGAAAAAAGCTGGTACCGATGGAACTCTTTCTCCTCTTCCTGAGCCTTCTGGGACTCTTGCAGGCTCAACTCGATGGCCGTTTGCAGCTCATCATGAACACCTGAAGAAAAAAAACAACAACTTTATAATAATCTATATTATGCAGTTACCCTCCATTTGACTAGATTTGACACACAGTGGACCGATAGTAACCACTACCCCATTTTGGATCGGATTGGTGGATACTTCCCAAATCAACTATTTAAATAAAAGAAAAAAAGAAAAAAATGTGTCTTCCCCTCCAAACAGACACCTGGTGCGGAATAACAAAAATATTGCCTTACCTTTCTGTCCCTCCCAGGCCCCTGCGGGTGTCCCGGACTCTTGTGGTTCTCCAGCATCCCGAACCTCCGCTGACGGACTTGTCAACAGTCCGACGGCGTGTCCGATGTCACCCCGACTGGCCTGAAAGACGGCAGGGAGATAAGGCAGGAAAAGATACAGGGCACAAACTCTGGCTGGATACATGCACAGGACACTTCATTCTAATGACATCCAACATATGATCTGTATCAGCATAAAAGGGTCTTTTGTTTTACTTTTAAAGCTCTGGAGAGAATCTGTGGATCCTGGATGCCAGTGATCTCCCTCAGCTGGTTGATGAGCATCTCAGTCTGCTGAGGAAACAAAACAATAGCTCGGCTTGAGTTTAGCATTTATTACATTATATCGATACAAAATGTCCAAAATGTCTTGATAAGATGCGCAATTAAGAGCTTGTGATTGATTAATTAATTGACACTCAGTCAATTAATGGTCTGAATAACTGTGACCATAAATGTTTGCGTTTTACAGTGGTTAAATTATTTTTAACAGTTTAAAAAAAAATAAGATACGGTGGATATAAAAAGTCGACACACGCCTGTTCAAGTCCAACCTTGGTTTCATCGGACCATAACACAAAATCTGTGTGCAAGTCATTTAAGCGAAACCCTTGTACCGTCGTAGATGTGGAATATTTCCATTTTCATGCTTGAAAAATGGAAGTCGAGCAACATCTCGGAGTGGCTCATGTTCGACCTTACGATTCATTCATTATTTATTGACAACAAATCTAAAGGAGCAACATTTAAATCACTTCAACTGTCTTGAACAAGCAGGACTTTTTCCCCAGAGCTCCTTTGCCTTTCCTCCTGTTTTCCTGACACAATCAGGACCCATGCGGAGCATGACGATGCCTCACGTGAGGCTCACTTGAAGCCTGTGACGCACACGGGCATGACAAATGCCCAAATGCCAACCTGTCATTGTCATATGAGGCCCAGACTTGGACCAGTTCAGGAGCACAATGAGAATCAAGTCACTGTCGTCAGTGGCAGATAACGCTTCTTGTATGTTTGGGAAAACTGATTCCTACCTATGATATGAGTCTATCGTTAACAAGGGTGACGTGCTAAAGCAATCCCGTCCGGTTCATTTGCATGTAAAAGAGTACAAACAAACGTGCGTCGTGGGTGTTTTCATCTTGCGGACACAAAAAGTATTTAAATACGAACTGGAGCCTACTGAGTGCGAGGTGCTATATTAAGCCTGTCGGTGCAACAACAGGTGGATGCGTCACACACACACACACACACACACACACACACATACAGAAAGCCAAGAGCAGGGGGACCAGACTTATATGGCGTCCGGGGGTATATCTGAGACCCCCTTGGTGAGCCTCTATTTTAAGCTGCTGACATGGATAGGAGAGGCTTCTGTTTATCATTCCGCTCGGCATGCCAGCAGACTCCATCACAAAGCCACTGTGACTCGCCTTCTCCCTCTCACACACACAAACACACTAGCACACACTGCCAGTTTTGATGCCGTAAATGAGCCGTTTGACAACCTAAAACAATGTAAGAGACCTCACTCGGGGCTCAAAAAAAAAAAAAGAAAAAGTAAAAAAAAAACAGCCAGACTCTTCATAGGTTTCCAGACAAGTGTAAAATGATTTGCTGAAGCAACTGATAACGTAACACGTAACACACATACATCCAAAAAGCACAATGAGGTATGATAAATTACTACAATAGATATTCATCATATACATCATTTATATATATATAATTTAATGTACTTTTATGGAACACTTTTTTTAATCACTTTTATTTACACGAAAGTCTCATACGTTGATTCTGTATCATATGGCAAAAGGTCAACTTTTGAGTTGGTTTAGTGAGGCGGCCACACAACAGGTTAGTGTTCGACGGGGTTAGTTAATTTTCATGCTAACATGCCACTTGACCTGTTAATAACACCCCGGTCGTCCATTTTTTGTTTTGTTTATTTATTTATTTTTTTTTGCGCTCACCGAGTTGGCTGAGTTTTCTCCATTTTCGCCCTCTTCGCCTTTCATTGCAAAAGCGAAGCCGAAATTCTTCCCGTTTTAAAGTTTCAGCCGCGAGAGCGGAGTCACTGCCACTCCATCGGTCACAGGCAGAGAGCCGAGACCGGAGACCCGCACGCGCGTGCTCGCCTCGTCGGTGACCGGCGTGCGCGCGCCACAACTGGCGTCGAATCGGACGTGCGCGCGCACGTGCAACGTGATTGACAGGGAGGAGTGATGTGGGACTGGCCATGCGGATGACGGCACTCAAAAGTGCTCTTGAGGTCTTCAGGTTTTCCCGTCAGTTAAGTGTTGAAATACGAAGAGAAAAAAAAAAAAAAAAATCACAATGCTACTAAAGTTGTAATGTTACGGAATTTGTAATGACGTCAGAAGTAAGCGGTAATGTTACAAGAATATGGTCTAACATTTATTAGTGAGCTTATGTTATTTATGTTTTCTCTTTTATTTTACTTATTTACTGCTGATTTTGTCATTGTGTACCTTGTCGTTTGTGTATTGCAACACTAATTTCCCTTCACGGGACAATGAAGAGATTCTGATTCTCTAATGAAACAAGAATGAAGTCACAGTTTTACACGAATGAAGTTACTGTGTTACTTGAATAAAGTTGTAATGTTACAAGAATATAGCCGTAAAGTTACTAGAATATAGTTAGTTGTAATATTACTAGAATCAAGTCGTAATGTTATTAGAATAAAGTGGTAATGTCACAAGAATTAAGTTGTAATGTCACCAAAATCACTTGACTGGTTTTGTATAAATTCTTCAAAAGTCAGGCACAGTTATTGAACAAGTATCCTATGGTGTGAAAAAAATCAACAAAAATATTTCATCTTTGAAAAAGCAAATTTTTATTCAGTTCATACTCGTGATCCTCTGTGATGGAACATTTGACGGGCATCTTCTCTCGTGTGTTTCATTATTCTATAGGCCGGTATCAGCTTACTCGGGTAGGTGAAGATCAATATCGGAGAAAGCAACAACAACAAAAAAAATGTCCACACCAACCTGGTCTGTGTTGTGGCTCTTCACTCTGTACCACCCGGGCTTCTATTTGACATAACAGAGGATACCTTGGTCATAACACGTAAAACAAAGAAGAAAAACAGAAGAAGAATTTCAGCTCGATGTCTGTCATTTGGTTGCTCCTGTTGTCAGGTAAGATTGCTGTTCTTTTTATTGAATTACAGTAATGTAAAATTAAAAAGTTTTGCTTTAGTTCTATTTTTTTATTATTTAAACACGTTTGCAAGCCAGACAGATAATGTTTGTGTAATAAAACATCTAAAACCTGCTCAAGATTTTAATGTACTAGTTTGGCTCGTAAATGTTTACAATTCATCAGTGTGGCTAATTTGATTGCACAGTGAGTGAACCTTTTGTTGCAGGCCACATGGCTGAAAGTGTTCCGGAGAAGCCGAAAAGATCGGCGCCGAATCAACTGACAAGAACGCTCCTGAGGAAATATGACTGCGGCGTTCGTCCCGTTCACAACTGGACCAGTGCGACAACTGTCTACGTGGACTTCATTTTACAGTCGGTCCTTGATGTGGTAAATACTAGCCTTGTTGAAAACATCAAAATAATTATCTGATCAAAGATTACAATCTTCTTTGGTTGTTATGACCCTTGAGTTCATCTTGAAAGGTTACACTTTCCCCTTTTAAAAAATGTTCTGGTTTTGTTTCAGGATTCAAAAACCCAGAGTATTACCACAAGTATTTGGTACAGACAGGTACTTTAGTATCATATTTACATAAATCTTGAAGATAAACAATCACGTTTTAATCAATTCTCATCCTGGTTGTTCAGATCTGGACAGATGAGTTTCTGGTTTGGGACCCGGACGAATTTGACGGCATCAACGAGATTTCGCTGTCATCTGACGCCATCTGGATACCCGATATTATCGTTAATGAAGTGTACGTCTACAGCTGTCGCAATGAATGTCCATTCCAGTATTACATTAGTATACAGTACTGCACTCACTCTTATAACTATACTGTAAACGACACTACATGTGTGCAATGCTCCCTCAGTTCCTCAAATAAGGGAGTACCGTAATTTCTCATGTATAATGCGCACCCATGTATAATACGCACCCCCAAAGTCGACCTCAAAATTCTGGAAAACCCTTCTACCCATGTATAATGCATTTTTACAATGCCTGATTTTGCTTCTACCCATATGATCAAAACATCAAGTATTATCTGTATTTTGTTAGTTTTTTCAAATAATTATTTTGAAGTTAAACACCTTATTTGAACACACAATACGTTCTTTTTATTAACTTGCTCTTATTTTGAAATTCAGAGCCCTACTTTTATTTAGTAAATGAGAAAACAAACAGTTGTGCTCATATGTTTGATTACCCAGGCAGGATTTGTAAGATGTGTACAATTCTTTTAAGAAAACATGAAGGACCAGGCAAAACACAATTAATTTTATTTTAATGGGATTCAAATTAAACTGTCAAGCATTTCAGAAAAGCATTATCATTAAACACAACATAAACATAAAGAAATTAATGATGGTTGTTGTTCGGTCATCAGTCGTATTAAAAAAAAAATTAAAACAATATTTCACAAATTCTCCCTGGGTATGTAAACTTATGAGCACAATTGTACATATATGCAGCCATATGTACCCCTGTTATATTGGAATGAAAGTGTAGTCTACACCTTTTTCATAAACTCTAGGGGGTGGTGGCATAGTGAAATGAAAGTGTACAGCTTTTTCATAACCTCTAGATGGCGGCATACATTGATAAAATGGGAAAGTCTTTTTCATTCTCTCCTATACCTATGTATATTGCGCACCATTGACTTTCGACAATTCTTTGAGGTAAAAAATGCACATTATACAAATATGAGAAATTACGGTAAGTTGTATCATACAGTATTATAATTCAGTGTTGCTATTTCAACAATATGACAAACATTTGACCATGAGAGCTGCCAAAATGGATGCACAGTTACATAACGAACCGGATCCAAATTCTAGCCTCGTGTGTGGCTCACACCTTTACCTCTTCTCTGACTTCCCCTCCAGCGTGGACGAGGGGAGGTCGGCGGCCATCCCTTACGTCTACGTCAACTCGTCAGGCTGCGTGAAGAATTACCGGCCCATGCAGGTGGTCCTGGCCTGCAGCCTGGAGATGTACGCCTTTCCCTTTGACAAGCAGAACTGCAGCCTCACCTTTCGCAGCTGGCTCCACTCAGGTGGGCTCTCCATCTGCGAAGGCAACACTCCAAAGTGCTGTGGACTGCAACGCAAATGCTAATAAAATGGCAGCCAGTCGAGTGAGGGCTAATGATTTGTGCGACTATTTCAGCTCCATAAACATCTGAGACGCGGTTTGTGACGTTTGTGGGAAAAAGAAAATTGTCACTTTTTATTTGGATTCTAATGCAAAGTCACAACAGAAGGGCAAAGAAGAAAACTACGCTATGGAGCATATCGTTCGAAACGAAGCGTATTGCGACCGAGTTGCCACAAAGCGCCGCGAGTGGTACACACGGCTCTGTCTCGGCAGCTCAGTGTAATATGGCTAGAGTCTCTGCTTTATGTCATCAAACATTGTAAATAGTTTGTTTTAAAGTCAAATTATTAACAGTGGGAAAATTATTTTTAATATTTGTATGAAGGTTTGAATATTGCCTACACGGTTAATAAAGGTTTTATAATGCCATAGGTTTAAGCTTGGAACAGATGTTTTAAATTTCTATTATTTAAATAGAAACCAAACAAGCTAGTAAAACATTTTTCCGTGTATCATTTTACAGTGTCTCAATAATACAGTGTCTCCTTGCCTCTGTTTCATCTTCACCCTTCATTTCCTCCTGCTCACCGTCGTCTTCAGTGAAGGAAATCGACCTGGCTCTGTGGCGGAGCGCAGAGGCCATCGCTAACGATCAGACGGAGTTCATGAACGACGGCGAGTGGGAGCTGCTGTCCGTACCGTCACGCTACTGGCGCCTGCAGCAGGGTGACGCCGACTACGCCCACGTTTGCTTCCATGTGTGTCAAGTTAGAAACATGTTTGATGTCCCTTCTAATGCCATCCAGGGATGGGAATCACAGAGTAACTGAAATTTTGACAATGAGAACGAGACAGTGATTGCGCGATAATCGATACATTGGAAGAATAATAGCCATGATAGTGCACTTTTTTATTTTGACCAAATCGATACATGATGATGGACTATTTATAATGCACGATGTGATAAAAATAACAGATATTGACATCAGTTTAAGCCAACGTTTCACGGAGAGATCGGATCGTAAATCGCAAATCGTAATTAGGCACTTAAAATCTGGACTTCAACTTTAGCCTTTGAGTCTATTGGAACGTATGCTGACAAGTTACGCAAGTTATCTACTTTTCCCCCGCAGAGTGCATGTAGCGCAAGCGTCAAGTGTAAGGCTGGCTGTGACCTTCACGAATCGGTCTAGCGAGCTAATGCCAAGTGATGAGGCTCGGGCCGTTTGTGGGCGTTAAGAAGAAGAGGAAGAAGAGGGGCTCTGATAGACAGGGAAAGGGCGAGTGACCATAATGAGACTGTCTCAGTGGCTGCCTGATCAATGGACGTCTTGTTAGCGGCGAGGCAAATGGCCCCATAGCGCTTTTGCAGGTGGAGCGCTGGGTTGACTGCTATTCATGCAGCTCAAAGGAGCCGAGGGCTGTTCGATGAAGGAGAACTTCATGGATCACTGAGTATTATAGATCGTTTCTTTTAGACAAAGTCGTTTCTTTTTAATACAGTATCATCAGTAAAGAACTGTATTGCTGTATTACGACTTTTACTCGAAACACATTTAACATGCGACAATGCACAGCTTTGGTTGATGATATTCAACATTACTGCTCAGCGGATCTTTCATCCGATACACGCACAATCTAATCTGAGCCAATAAATGTGGATTTTTACACCACTGCAAATTACAAACACAATTTTGAATGTTTTGTTGAATGACTCGTGAACTGTGAACTTTTAGTGTCAATTAAAACTGAGGCTTAAAGTCTTTTGTCACAAATTTGAAGGCCAGATAATGATCAGATTACATTTTACTTCAGTAAATTGAAAAAATATACGACAAATATTTATTTGAAAATGTTTCATTATCTTTCTTGTGAAACCACATGATTTATTTTGTGCTTGAGTCGTCCGTTTTCACTTAAATTCAGGGAACTAAAAATGGTTTCTTGATCTAGCGAATAAGCGGCTATTGTAGGTCTTATTGGGCGTGTATTCAACGTGATAATGAATTAGAAATGTCATATGACCTCGAACAAACATCACTTCCTGATGTCACCTCCATTGCACAGACTTGAACAGTCCAAAGGGTTCCCCAGTTGAGGATAGAACTGATTTTGTGGGGCAGGTGTTGATCCGAAGGCGCCCGCTGCTGTACGTGGTGGGACTCCTCATCCCCAGCATCTTCCTCATGATAGTGGACGTGATGAGCTTCTATCTGCCCGTGAGCAGCAGCACCCGTGTTGGCTTCAAGATCAGCACGCTGCTGGGCTACACCCTCTTCAGAGTCAACCTGACGGACGAGCTGCCCGCCACCGCGGTCACGACTCCGCTCATAGGCAAGAATACCATGACTGTTTTCCATACATCGAATCGCCGTCACCGACCTCGCATTAAAAATTGCTCCTTTGTGTTAAAAGGTGTGTTTTTCGCCGTGTGCATGGCGCTGCTCATGCTCAGCCTGATCAAGTCCATCCTGGTGGTGAAGCTGCTCCACCACAGTGAAAAGGAGGTTCGGGAAATGTCCGTGACGGCGTGCCTGCTGGACAAGTATGGCCTTGCGGAGAGCACCTTGAACTCCACCAGAACCCTGGACCAGCTCAACCAATCTGGAGGTCAAATTACAGATCTAGTTTGTGGATTGGTTCAACAGTAACGGGGGTTTCGAAGAGCCTAGCTGTACTAGAAAAGGCGAGTTTTGAGCAAAGTATTGGGGTAGAGAGATGTGCAGTGCTTGGTCCTAGAGAGGGCTCGGGGGAGGTGTGTCAGAACTAAGCGCAGTCGTCAGGTTGTTAGTGAAGTCGAGATGAACAGAAGGATTTCTGGTTGAGTGTAAGAGCTTTATTTGCATCAAAGTCTAAATAATATGCCGCTAACCTTTCTTGATCTGGTACCTAGATTTCGAGTTTGAGGCCTCACCGGAAGAAGACGTGGAATCGCTCACCGACATCCAGCAAAATCCTTCCAGCCTTGAGTGGCTCCTCAGGGAGCTGGTTTCCCTCCGTCTGGCCTTTTCCCAGGAGGACACAGAGGCTTCGGCTCGGGCTGAATGGCTGGCACTCTGCTCAAAGCTCGACCGCTTCCTCTTCCGCCTCTACCTGATTGTTCTGGCCGTGTATGCCGGGACCCTGCTGCTGTTCTGGGCCAGCTGGAGCTTTGCCTAACGGCACATTGGCTTCCTCACCGATTCTGTAATGCGCTTCATTTTTTTTTGCCATATGTAATGAGATTTTTGTAGTGAGAATTTTTTTGGTGTTGTTTGGAGCTCACTATCTCAAAAGAGTTGTATTGTTATCGCAAGAATTGAAAAGAACAAGAGATCTTCAGCAATTTGCTTTATTTTGTTCTCTAAATAAGTTTTGCAAACCTGCTTATAACCTGCCTGAGTGGTGGACTACTTGTGTTTCTAAATAAAACATTACTGTCATTGTCAATTTGTCTATTGTATTTCTTTGCATTCTTTGGTGTAATGCAACTATACCAGCGGCTATAGCAGAGAGAATAGAGAGACATCGCGGGAGAAAATCAGTTCTAATGATTTCCCAGCAGTGGAAATGTACTTAGTGATACCGCATAATGCGACGACACTCAAGGGAGTGAACGGAGCGCCGCTTTGATCGTGCTCGTACCTTCATCCCACTGCCACAAAACAGATCAATAAAACCCATTGGGAGCTCGACGCCGGCTGCGTTTCTAGTCTCTGTTGGCTTCCTAATAGTCTGGATGAGAATATCAAAAGTACGCCATAGAAAGTGGAAGGATCTATATTAATTCAATTTTTACACTATCGCAAACCTCCTCTGCCAGTGGATCAGGTTACATGATGGTTATGTAACAGATCTGAAAGCTGTCTGTGTGAGGTCATAGATTTTAAATCAGTTGAGTATCCAACAAGCACCAAATCACATAAGATGGGTCTCGTCAAAACATTACTTTATGAAACTGATTCAGCCTTTAGCTCTGTGACTGACACCCTGCACAGTAAAACTGATCAGCGGTATAGTAATGGATGGGTATCGCTATATAAAAAAAAAAAAAAAAAACATTTTCCAGAGAGAAAACCACTGTGACCAATCGCTAACAAGTTCTGCAGCCTTGCCCGATTGCTAATTACTCCATTAACTGTCCTGACACACAATCTGGTTGCAACCCTTGCACTTCTTCAGCTTCGGTTTGGCTCATCGTATGAGTGCTCATGTAGGAGTGGCCTCTCACAGTGGATGGCTTCCCCCTCGCGAGCCGGACGACGCTAACAAGGTCTTCCCCAACACAACGAGAGGACTCGGGTGAACTATCACGATGAGACCACCATCAGCCTGGACTTCACTGGTTCTCTTCTTTGTTATTCAGGGGACATGTCGAGCTTGCACAGGTACGGTCGATTTTTATTCTCATATCTGTTTGATAGGGTATAATTAATATCTGCGCTCAGACTTCATTTAATTGCTTAACTATGCCTCATTTAAAAAAAATAAAATAAAATCACCTTTGGTATTTTAGCATTCTTATTTGGCAGGCTAATGATTGACTACAACCGTGAATTATCAAAGACACGGATGAAGTCTGGGAGTTGGTGTAAAATATTTACATTGTTGTTGGTCAATAACTCCATATAGTACATGCAATAAAGTGGTTTCCAATACAAATGACAAAAGTTGGCAAATGTCAGCAACACAAAGTCGGAATGATTTGAAAGTGTCTACTGAACTCTCTTATCATAAGATGAACGTTCGAAAACATTTTTTAGTGAAGAAATTGGGCGGCAGCACCGGCCGATTCGCCAACGCCACATTGGTACGTCTCTCCGAGTTTTTGAGCGCGGGCTACAAGAAAGGGGTGCGACCGGTCAAAGACTGGCGGACGTCCACCCTGGTTGCCATCGACCTGATGGTTTACTCCATCCTCAATGTGGTAAGGATGTGACGGATTGTCTTAAAATGCTTTCAAATATGTCCAGACGTACCCGTTGGTAAATTGAACATTCGATGAATGTCAAAGGAATTCATTTTAATATATATATATTTGCTATTTTCTTCGATGATTCAACAGGATGAGAAGAACCAGGTTTTGACAACATATGTGTGGTACAGACAGGTAATCTGACAAACCGCAATGTTACTCTATAGAGTCACTTTCCAAATTGCGTTATGTAGTGGTTTCATTGAGCTTCCCCCATTCTTGAACTTCCAAGTCCTGGACAGATGAATTCCTCGTCTGGAATCCCGATGACTTCGACGAGGTCAAACAAGTTTCCATACCAACCGCCAACGTGTGGGTGCCGGACATCCTCATCAATGAGTTGTAAGGCTCGTAACACTTCATCGTCTCTTCCACTCTCGCCTGTGATATCGTTGACATTTGACCTCTGCCTTCAAAACAGCGTCGACGTGGGGAAGTCTCCTGACATACCGTACGTTTATGTGACCCACGACGGGTTGGTGCGCAACTATAAACCCATCCAGGTGGTCACCGCCTGCACGCTCAACATCTACAACTTCCCATTTGACGTGCAGAAATGCAGCCTGACATTCCAGAGCTGGCTCCATACAAGTAAGACCCCTCTCACTTCAATCGTGTGTAATAGACGCTCAACCCGACAACAGATTCACAGTTTATTTAAGAAGAAGATTTGACAAGTTTGGGGCAGGTGTGCTATTGATTTTGCCATCTTAAACAATCATTGGAACGAAAATATTTTGTGTTTTTGCAACAAGATCACAGTCTAAAATAATGAACGTCATATGGTGTATGCCCTGAAACATTTCAATAAATTGCACTGATATACTGTCACATCATTTTATTGCTCTCCCATGGAACAGCTACTAGGGGAAATGTTTGTATGTATGGTAGCTTACGTACTACTATGATGATAATTATTTTTTCTCGAGCATTTTGGCAATTTTGGAAGGAATTGATGAAAGTTCAATCCAAGGCCACACGACTTCTTGGGTGCTACTAACAATAAAAGTCTTGATGACTCACTACAGCGTGAATTTTTGACAAACTGTAATTTCAAAAGCTGTATGTTAGGCTTGTGCGGCTATAGCACCGTCACGTTCCGTGAATTCCATCTGATAAACAGGCCAAATTGAAAACTCCCAGGCCTCTTACTATTCCGAAGTCCGAGCTTCTTCGAGTTCTGTCCGCTGGGATGTGTGCTCAGAAAGCAGACGCCTCACTGAAGGGCCGAGTCGTTGCCATGACGGTCTCACGCCGCTTCTGACATTGTGTTCGATCGGCAGTTGATGACATCAACATCACGTTGATGCGCAGCCCCGAGGAGCTGAGGGAGGACAAGAGCGTCTTCATGAACCAAGGAGAGTGGGAGCTGCTGCACATTCTGTCCAACTACAAAATCTTCAGTGTGGACAACGATGACTATTATGCCGAGATGAAGTTCCATGTGAGTTGATCAAATTGGACAGCGTTGCGACTGTGGCCTCACCAGGCAAAACCTGCCGGTGTGCTGCTATGTATTTCTGCTTCCTTTTATCCATGGTTGGTGCACCATTTCCAGTTGCTTTGAAGGCTATAACAGGGCTGTCCAAAGTTTTTTTTTCTTTTTTTCTTCTCTGATATCGAAAAACTGAAGGATGCAAAGGCCACTTTGAAATTCTTTGACTTCATGTTAAAAATCAACCTATCAAGCAATTATTTTAGGGGATATTTTAGGGCAAGCGCAAGCCAAGAGGAAAGCATGTGAAGAAAACAGAGAATGTCTAAAGTTTGGCATCATTTCACACTTAAAAAAACAGAAGATAAGGTGTAACGTGTCTACTGCAAAGCAGGACTGTCTTCCGTAACTGCGCATCTACGGAAAACTAAGCATCATAAGCACATCCATTCACGTGCTGCCCATGGCCGCAACTTGGGCTGAGTAGCTCAACACGCACACCTGCTAACGGTTAGCCACTTTACAGCCAGCGCCATCCTGAGCCAACGCAGCCAACTTTACACCCTCATTCGCTGGCTGATCTCACGCAACAGGCCAGGCTCTGCCTTTTAAAGCTATGCACATTCAAAGTCCCACATACAGTGGAGAACATGAGGATGGTGACCATAAGTAGACAAAAATAATACCTTTACCTCACATGCATATTTTGTATTGTTATTTTGTATAAAGCTTTAAAATGTACTGTATGAAAAAATAAAATAAATATATGGTCACTAGTTCACGAAGGGAGGGAGGCACTGACTGTACATGATGCGGTCCGCAAAAAACAAATGACAGCGCGCCGCAAATGCCCTCGGGCAGTAGCTTGGAAAGCCCTGCTGTAGCACATAAACACATTTAAATGAAGACCAAAAAAAAATATCTAAAATGTCAACAGGTTGTGATCCGTCGGCGGCCGTTATTCTACACGGTCAACCTGTTGCTGCCCAGCATCTTCCTCATGGTGATGGACATCGTGGGCTTCTATCTGCCACCTGACAGTGGCGAGAGAGTTTCCTTCAAGATCACCTTGCTGCTGGGATACTCCGTCTTCCTCATCATTGTGTCCGACACTTTGCCCGCCACCGCCATTGGAACGCCACTGATAGGTGACCGCTACCCGCGTGTCCAGGGCCCATGTTGTTGGATTCTGCCTGTTTCACTGATATTCTTCCATCTTGTCGGTGCCGTAGGCGTGTATTTCGTGGTTTGCATGGCGCTCCTGGTGATCAGCTTGACGGAAACGGTGCTGATTGTGCGTCTGGTCCACAAGCAGGACCTGCAGCCCCCGGTGCCCCACTGGTTGAGGTACCTGGTTCTGGAGAGAGCTCCGGCCCTCTTCTGCATTTACAAGAAGCACCGGCTGTGCTCCAGACTGTCCTCACAAGACTCCAATATGGATGACTACAAGGACAACAATTATGGGACTGGTGAGCTTCTGCTGGTTCATGTTGGGCTGGTCCGGTACTTAGTGTCTCTTTGTTTTAAGGTCGTAGTTTGGTTCACCATCAGTATTGTCCATCGATTTTCTATACCACTTAGCCTGTTCGGGGTCACAGGGAGATGGAGACAATTTCAGCTGATTTTTCCTGAAAATTGACTTGAAGTTCAGGTTCACGCGATGCCGTTATCAAGTTTGACGTACTGCCAAAAGCACCTCACTAGAGATTATATTCGCTAGCCAGCAGTGAAGCTGCACTGTTATTTGTTTACTAAGTAGCGTGTGGCTAAAGTTTAGTGAAACTTCGACTTGCTGTCTGTCTCTCATTATCCTCATTAGCTCAGTGTACGCTCCATCACACCTGCGAGATCGGCCGGCAGCACGAGAGGGAGGCGGCCCTGCTGGGTCGGGCCCTGCCGCCCTCCAGGGACCCGTCGTCGCCCGTCGTGAGCAACATCCTGCAAGAGGTCACGGCGATACGCAACTTCCTGGAGAAACGGGATCGTGGCAACGAGGTGGCCAAGGAGTGGCTGCAGGTGGGCTACGTTCTGGACGTGCTGCTGTTCAGGGTCTACCTGGTGGCCGTGGTAGCCTACAGCATCACGCTGGGGACGCTGTGGTCCGTCTGGCAGGTGGCCTGAGCCCAGAATGTCGTAGTCGCTCCGTGGGAAGTGGAAATTACACAGCAGTGGGCTAAAGTTTGGAGACACTTGCATGGTAAACCCAACAGGTAGTGAGTCCATGGAGCCAATTGGGTTTCCCAAAAAATGATGCTGAAACATAAGACTAGTTCAGGTTTAGCAAGTTCCATGAAGGCCGTGTGCTGCTTTTCTGCGCCAGCTTTGGGATGTTCACAGAGATCAAGCTTCACTGATTCATACCCAATTATTATGGTTGACTTCATAAGAGATTATAAAAGATAACAGTAAATATGCATATTTAACCAACCTATTAGGTTCGTTTCTCTGGAACAGCAATAATGTTCCTGGGTCAATTTGAATGTGTAATTATGTGTCAGAACAGTGTCAGAATTTCTTTTTATTTTAATCCCAATAATCATAGTTAATATGTCACTACCAACCATGTCATTGCAAATACGTGAAATTACAGACATACAATACAGCATGTATTTACTCAAATTATTGGAATTTTCACACATGATTTTGGTGGTTAATTTAGCTACTGTATGTACTGTACAAAAAAAAAAAGAAAATATATATGAATATAAAATGTACTGCCAATGATGACATGATTTTGAGCGGCATGCATTGGCCCACTTGGAATTCATGAATTCATTCATAAAAACAAAATCAATATTCACTAAACTCCCTATAAATTTTTATGACGTCAAAAGGGTGCATTATCTATGCCCAAATAATTTATGGATCGTGTAATGGACAAAATGCCACAACCATGTAAAGACCTGACAAGCTGGTAATGCTGTAGTTCTCACAAAATGCCAGAAAGGGGCGCTGTGCACTATCACATCGAAGCCTTTCGAAATCGATGAGAAACTGGGCTGGCAGGACTATAGAGAGTTGACACAGATTTATTGATGATCTTTTTGTCCAAATGACTAAATGAATTGAATTGATTTCAGTGTGCAAGTGTATCAATAAATATGACACGTGTAAATGTATGGCGTGTGTCATTTCCACAAACTAAGCAACAACAGCAGTGAAGCTAACCTTGGTTGGATTAGCAGTGCTGGGATAACACTTCAATTATTTAATAAACCACATAATGGGACAAATTTTAAAATCCTGTTGTTCAACTTCAGTTACTCAACAGTCCAAGGTCTCTGTTGTCATATTTTGCGCTTCAAAATACGCCACACATTTGCATTCAGCTACGGCTTTCACTTTGCACGGTCGAGTTTTAACTTGCAATTTTGGATGTTGCGACGAACTGTGTTCACTAACTGACAATGGTTTTCTGAAGTGTTCCTGAGACCACATGGCAATTTCCTTGACACCAAGATGCCGCTTTTTAATTGCAATGCCGCCTGAGGGATCGAAGGTCACGGGCGGTCAATGTTGGTTTTTGGCCTTGCCGCTTAAATGCTCCAAATCGCATTGGAGCATTTAAGAAAAATGTATTACACAGTATGTCTCCTTAAAACACTGCTGGAATAGATTATTCAGGGAAAAAGCTTGGTAATATAAACGTATCGTACATTTATCAGCGATGTCAAGAATAAGAATGTGGGTCAAAGGTCCAGATAAAAGGCTGGTGAAGACTGACCACAAGACACTGAATGACGCAGACTCCAGTGCCCCTTTGGTCCTCCCTTCCTCATCAGCCACAATAACATCAAAGTATGAGCTGTGAACACGTTCGACTGGCAAACTTTCTGTAACTTCCTGTCAAAAGGACGTTAAACAAACAAAACACGACAAAGCGAAAAAACTGATAAGCGCAAAGCTTTGATTTCAGTCAGTCAGCGGGCTCATTAAGTGAACAGGTTACTCTTTAATACTGACAAGCGCACTACAGTTGTAGGGCTGGGCAATTCAACCTTAAGTTTATTTGGCTTCCGTAGTTTAAAGGGCATCCTTGCTGACGTGCACTGGAGCGTTTCCAACTTTGGCATTTGATTGCGATATTTAGCGAAATGTCTGACCCGTTTAGCGATTATTTTTCGAAAAAGCGATTATCGACTTCAGTTCCCACTACGAAACACACAAAATGAGACAAATCGATTTCACATCGAGTTCCATGTGGGAGCATGGGGATGCTGAAGGGGATGCGGTGTTACTCTTCGACAAAAGACACATGGACCCGCCAAGACGTGAAGTGTGACAACAGCTCATTACACAATGTGAAATTGTTGAGCATTTAAAATAATCATTCATTCAGGATCAGTTTTACATACGTTTTCACTCGAGGGACATTTTTTCAAGATTATCTAATTGAAGGCTCTAAATTGTCTGTAGGTGTGATTGTGAGTGGGAATGTTTGTTTGTCTGTACTGTTTGTCCATCTGCGTTGGGTTGGCAACCAGTCAAGGGGATACCCCACCTTTAAAGTCAGCTGCGAGAGGCTCCAGCTCACCGGTGACCATCGCGAGGATAAGTGGTACAGAAAATGGATGGATGGATCTGTAAAGAAAAGATATTTATTTCTATTATTTCAGTGGAAATCGGGGACGGGTGAGTACCGATGCCAGGTATTGGTATCGAGTATGTCATCCTTGCCAGTCGTTGGCGTTAAGCTGCGGTGGCTTGAGACGTACGTCAGAAAGAAAGAAAGGTATTTCTTCACAATTATATGTCAGTGTGTTAATTGAAATTGTATGTATCAAAAGCACTAGTGGTATCAGTACTCGGTATCGGAGCGTGCTCAAGAGTAGCTACTTGTACTGGTGTCAATCAGAAAAAAAGTGGTATCGAACATCCTCGGTGGAAAGTTCATGTAAGTTATTCTATTGTAAGGCCATAACACCCAGCCCTACACAGCTGAAGGAAGGAAATTCAACATTTAATATACATATTTAAAGTCAGGTAAATACAGTCAGGTAAATTACAGGTAGACAATTTCAGAGAAAGCAAAGGTTTACGGCAATACATTGTACAGTACTTCAGAAGCTAACAGTCAGAAAGCTACATTGTACTTTTACACAAAAACGCCACATTTTAAAAGATGATTTCTATTAGTTACAATAACGCAAAGAACAAAAGCTAAAATGTGGACGGGCCACCTACGCAAAATATGACGCTAACAGAGCTAACCAGCTGAGAAGTAGCAGGCTATGTAGCGAGCTAATGTTAGCGAGCATAGTTGCCTGGGAGCCATATAAACCAAAAAACCAAAACAAACAAAAAAACCAAAACAAAAAAAAGTAGAAAATTATGTGACTTGCCTGTTAGGCAGTTTACCCTGTACTGTAGATGTCAAAATCAACAATAAAGGTTTTTTTTTCCTCCTGCAGGTGTCGCCATTTTCCTGTTTGTCGACTAGCACGATGCAGTCTGCGCATGCGCCCATTGAATTATTTTAAAGGTAATGCTAATCAAGTGTCCATAAAACACTTTTACTGATGACATGACAAAGGATGGGTTGGTAAAATGTATCCAAAAGATGAAACGATTACTTGTTTTATTGATTATAAATGACCAGTTAATCAATTTGAGCCGAGGAAAGTAGAGCTAACTACTACTACTACTATTTTAAAATTTACAGTACGTGAGAAAACGGAAAATTGGAACGTTAAAAAACATTTTAAACTTACATTTTACACATACTTGTTTTCCCCGACTTTTTAAAGCTTGATTAGTTATCAGATATTACAACTGGCCAGCTAATCTATGAGCTTTGTGTTATTACTTTAAAAAAATATATTATTTTTCCAGACTTTTAACATTTGCTAATTTACGGTATATGAATTGTGAGTTTGATCTATTTTAATGTATTCTTCTTTGTGTTTTTAGGTTTTATCTGCCTCTTGTACTTCTATATAAAATTCATTTGAATGTGGAAAAAAAATACTGAAAAATAAGTAGCACTTACTATCATAATGTGATTAGTAGGAATGCATCATTATATAATTAAAAATAATCATTGTAAATTAAGGAAACAAATCCAGTGAGACTGCTAAGACAACTGACAAAGTCCATTGTTTATTTCCTGTGAGTACAATTTATTTTTATAATGAGACCCATAAATTAAAAAAAAAATAATAATAAAAAATAAAAAATCAATCCACTACAAAAAGACAATATACTGTTAGTAGGATGTAAAAAACAAAAAACAAAAAACGTTTAATATTTTTTTCCACGATCAAAAAGGCACAACATTGACGACTTTAGTGACAACATGGAAGGACCTGCAGCATTAAATCCTTTTTATTTCTTTTTTTTAATTTTTTTTTACACACTCCATCAGAGAACACTGACATGTTACAAAGAGATGTGTCTGATTCTACATGGAAATAATAATAATAATTAAAAAAAAACCTCTATATCAACAGTGGTGAGAGATATGAAAACATATTGCCACAGTGGAAAGGTGGGGGGGAATTATCGCAAATTGTTGCTGGAAAAGACAAAGGACCTTTTAAATTTTTTTAAGCTCTAATGCAAATTTCAACAATAACAAAAGTACGAAATAAGAGAACAAAAATGAAAGAAAAAATTAAAAAAATAATAATTGGGCACCTTCTAAGATTAGGCTAAGATTAGGTGCTGAGGTAGACAAAAACTATAACAATTCAAATCATCATCATTATTATAATAATAATAAAAGAAAACACTATCATCTTTAAATTTCTTAATAATACAGAGCGACTTGTGCTGCCACCAAAATGGAGGAGAGAAGTAGCACAGAAAGAAAGAAAGAAAACAAAACAAAAAATGCTTTGTTACGTTTTATATATATATATATATATATATATATATATATAAAACAAACAAACAAACAAAAAAAGCTTTGTTATACTTGGTCCGAACGGGGAAAAGTTGTTGGTCCTCAGTGCTAAGATAAAAAAATAACGTGGTGTTTAACTTTTTTTTAAATGACATTTTCTCAATTTTCTTTTAAATGTACATCGAGACCTCGATGGCACATGGGCGTGAAATGGTGAGAAGAAACACCACACCAAAAACACACATACACGCGCACACACATGTACGAGTGCCAGCTCCAGGGATGCCATGAGTGCCTCTTTTTTTTTTTACCCATGCGCCCTGAACACATCATGTAGGAGGGAAGAAAAAAAAAAAAAAAAAAAAAGAAATCTCAATAAAAACTACAGTGGTGCCTTGAGATAAGAATTTACTTTGCTTTTAACTTAAAACACATCTTTCCTCATTGAAATGAATGGAAATGCCATAAATTTTTTTGATGATGTTTTTTTTAATAAGAAAACTAGCACTCCATAATATTTCACTATAGAAAAACGTGCATTAATAACAAATAGAATGTAAAAAAAGTCAACAGTTTTAGCCCAATTTTTCTTTGCTTCAATGAAATTGTTCTGCTCCTTCTGGTGTGCACGCTACAGCCACTATGGGGCAGTATAATACAGACATCCGGATACACATAAGATTGTCACAGCCTCTCAGTAAGCTGCAGTAATATTAGTTGTTCTTCACAGAGGATAAAAAATATATCACTGGCGTCGAGCAGAATTCTTGCATCTCCCAAACCATCGCTTTTCAGGAAACCCAAAAAGTGCCATGTTTGTTGAGCCATTACCACTGCATTGGCAAACAGCCATTTTCAACAGTTTAGAGTGGTCAATAATTTGTAAAAATAACACACCCACGTGGGGACTGACCAACAGTATCGATTTGTGAAAAATATAAAAATAACCACATTTGGACATACGTTTCCACCCAATGTCAGCGATATGTCTGTGAGTATTTGTATATTATCTGTCTCCATGTGTCAAAGCAAAAAAAACAATTGTCCGGAAAACTCAAATGTTGGAACCTGCTTACTGTATCTCAAGGAAAAACTGAACTTAATAATCAAATTTGGGTAATTAAAACAACGGTGTCAACCTTTCATAAATCTAGCTACTTTTTTGCAGAATGTTTCCCCATGTGTCAGCAAACCTGTTGCTGACCCCCCAAAAATGTAAAAAAAATAAATAAAAAAATAAAGCTAATTAGGTTTCATGACATCCCATGGCTGCTGGCAGACTTTTTTTTTTTCCGATTTTTTTTTTTTTTTGCAAAAATTTTCATCCGAAAATACAGAAACACAGCGCGTATTTTTTCTTTTCTTCAACAATTTCCATTTTTAGGCACACAAAGAGTACAGGAAAACATCACACTGAGGGAAGAACTATATCAATGCCAACGTGTCATAGAGTTATATCTTTTTTCCAACAGAGAAAGAAAAAAACAGTGGCATAGAATAGAAGTTTTGTATCTGATTTAGTGCATTTTTCCACTAGTACGCACACGCACGCATAGCTACACACTCAGTTACGCGCACGGAAAAAGTAGAAAACATTCAGCGGACCATGACGGGCGGGTGGGGGTGAGGGTCACGTGACTAACTTGACGGGGAAGTGTTGCATTGTGGGACTGTTATGCTGTCGTTATTTGTGGGTGTTGTCGTGTGTTGTGGAAAAAAAATAAAATCCCCACAGCCCTCAGCTCACAGTGATATGGGACGTGCCATCCCTTCTTTTTTTTTTCTTTTCAAGTACAAAAACAAATAAAAATAAAAATAATACCACGCCCACAGTCAAGTTTGATTGACGGGATGGTGAGTGACAAGTACTGCGCTTTTTTTAATTTTTTTTTATGTCACATACAAAAAAAGTTGGCGGTAAGATTTTTAGTCCTTCACCTACAATGCAATTGACATCCAGAAAGCAACACTTATTATTATTATCATCATTATTAATACAATATGTTCACACGATATCAAAGAGGAGCAAGGCAGAAATTACACCCAGGAGACAAAACAAAAGCAAAAAAAAAAAAAAAAAGACATCTGTTGCCCTGCTTGAACTCTCCACAAAAGGGGAAAAAAATTAAACAGGACCGACACGCAATACAAAAATATCACAATTTGTTTTTTTATATCAAATTGTCTCCGTTGGCTCTCGTTCAGGAATTCAGTTTCTGACATTTCTTTTTCTCGATGATTACTGAACATCCAATTGTCCATCGCTGCAAAAAAAAAAAAAAAAAAAAAAAAAGACCTCCAGCACCTTTTGATCCACCGTTCACAATACAAAACTACAAGTCTATTCACATATGTTCAAGTGTCTACGTTTTTGAACTCAAAAAGCAATAGTGCTTTCCTCTTCCACTTACCTTCCTCCTTTCTCTGCGCATCACTTAAGGCTTCAAAATTGCTTTTTTATTTTGTATTTTTAAGTTTTTTTTCATTCCCAAATTTTCCTTCCCTCTGACTACTTTGCCCTGTCCCATCAACCTTTACTACGGTTATTTTTTCTACTGTTTTAAATTTTTGCTTCACAACTACCATATTTCCTCAAATAGGGGCGGTGGGGGGTGTTTAGTTACTTAACCGCAGATGGAGGCGGCGCGTGTATTTTTGGTATGCAGTGTACCTCCATTATTTGCGGTGGATAGAGACCAAGCCCGACTGTGAATAGTGAAAAGTTGCAAATAATTGACGCTACCCTTACAATTGTCATGAAAAAAATTGGGAAAAGAAATGCAAATAACTGGAGATCAGTTCAGTTAAAAAAATAAAAAATAAATAAACAAAGTGAATAAATGGGGATTGGGTAAAGAAAATGCAAGTAAGCAAGGGTTTGGATGTGATAAAAAAACAAAACAAGCAGGGAATGGGTAAAAAACTAAATCAAATGCAAGTAAGCGGGGGACTGGGTCATGGAAAAAACTAAAACTAACTCCCAAAAAAGCACGGACTGTGTAAAAAAGAAAAAATGCAAATAAGGTGGCATGGGGTAAAAAGAAAATTCAAATAAGCGAGCGATCAGATAAATAAAAAAAGGTGATAAGGCGGGAGCTCGGGTATGAAACAAAACTCAAATAAGCAGAGATCGGGTTAAAAAAAAGTAAATAGGTATAGGGTAAAATCGGGTTAAAAACGTGAATAAAGGGGGGTAATGTTCCTCAGAAAATATACGAATAGTAATATTTACTTCATAATGTATTCACAAAAACAAATCAAAATGATAATTAATGTAGAAATTTGAATCATGAATCAGAGCCAATTAGTCACGTACGCAACATTGTGGAGATACCTCGTCTACCGGAACGCTAATCGTCGTCAAAGATGATCATGTCAGTTACAACATGTGGCAACACTGTGATTAATCAGAGTGGTTTACTTGCCTCAGCAGGTGCTGCTGTTTTGGTTAGCAACACAGTTACTGTCAGTGCGAACAATCGGTAACCTGGCGGAATTCCAGTTGAGCGGGGGAAAGAGAAGTAAACAAAAAGATTATGGCGAAATTATGTGTATGCCTCCACATTTTAATACAGGCAAAATGCTGTTTACATGCCTCGGTAGGTGCCGCTGCTTTAGTTAGCGACAGCGACCAAAACTGATTTAATTATACTTACAACTTGTTATTCCCGCTTATTTGTGGAGGCACATCCGTGCCTATTCGAAAAAATGGCCGCTATTTGAGGAAATACGGTGACTCAAATGAGAGGAACAAAACATCAAAAAACACAAGCATGAGATGAAGTAGCAATGATGAAAAGTCATAAAACGACAATGTGCTTTTGCCAAAACAAGAACTTAAGAGAGGTAGCTTTTATAATAAACAACACGCGCGCGCACACACACACACACACACACACACCCTAAAAAAAAAAAAAAAAAAAAAAAAAAAAAAAGACCAAACCTGCTGACTCTTTAACAAGCACAGTTAATAATAATAATACCAAGTTTGGTAACATGCACAGACAAACTAAATCTCATCGCTGCCGCGGCACTTTTGAATTGTGTATCTGTGTACCCACACACGCACAAACACACACACACACACCGCTTCATCACGCTGTGCAACGCATCTCTCCGACTCGCGACGCAAGCAAAGCGTGGGGAAAACGCAAAGAAAAAACAAAACTAAACATGAGGTCACAATATGAGGTAATTCAAGTATGAAGTGAAACCGAGGAAAAGAAACCACAGACAAAGACTCGATTTATCCGTCGCCCTATTGGTCCTGCCCCTCTGTCGATCAATAAAGCAGTCCAATCGATGATTCCCGCTTCCTCTTCCATGGATAACAGTGATGTTCGTTCTTTGCCAGGCAGGTTGGCAAATTTCCTCGCCTTGGCGTGCAAGTCTTTTCACATTCACGTGTTGAGAGAGTGCCGGCCGGCCGGCCGGGCGGTCGGTCGGTCGCTCGGCGTCCCCCCCACCGGCGTCTCCCCATTTCTGACATTCACTCCTTCGAGAGCAGCCATTTTTCTTTCCCAAGTCCGTCTTTTTGTGGTTAGTGTGAGATAAACGAGAGTATACGTGGATGGCGGCGGTGTATTACGGTGATTAATGTGACTATGTATAGCTTGACTGATATCAAACAGAGACTGTTGTCGTAGTTGCGGTGATACATTGTTGATGATGATGATGCAGAGCGTAACAAAATATAAGTCAGCCTTTTGATATCCGAACCAGGAAGACCGTTGAGAGGACGCCGACAAAAAAAAAAAAAAAAAAAAAAAAAAAAAAAAAAGTAGCACTATAGCCCTGCCCCCCATGCCCCTCCCCTCCCGCCCAACCCAACACCTACCATTCAGGTTCATCCTTTGTTTTTAGCGCTCCCGTTTTGTCATTTACTGCATATTCCAACTGGCTCGGCTGACGATTCTCAGGGGCTATCTGGGAATACTGTGAAAAACTGGGGAAATTGACTCTTCCACATTCAAGTATTTCATTCAGTTCTGCTTAGTTAGCGTTTTAAAAAAAAAAATTCTTCTTTTTTTTTTTACCAAGACAAACTTTGGTGGAGGGGTTGGGCAAGGGCAGAGGAAGGAGTCGTCCAATTTCAGTGCAGATCCAAGAACTGTTTTCTGTAGGGACACTTTTTGGAAATGTTCTCATGGGATAATTCATGAAAGAAATTTCAAGTATTTATGTAAGATGCAGGTACCCACAAGTGTGTATAATTTGATGCGAATCAGGCCTTCGGCCTTGGCGGAATGCCATTCGAGTTACCTCAACACTAAGGAAGTTTTGGGGACGCGGTTACGCAGTTTTTTTTTTTTTTTTTTGTCAGCAAAGTCAAGCAAAAATGAATGATTTTCACAAAACCTTTGCAGAAGAAAGAACAGAGTTAATTCCGGTGCGGCTCTGGTGAATCTGCCGATGCAGGAACTGTTGTTTTCAAAGGTCTCTTTTTTCGACGTTTCATCAATTTCGGTGAATAACCAAAATCTACAAAAAGTCTGCGCTCTACTCGCTGCCGTTCTAGCTACCTCTACACCAAGGAAGTTTGGTAATCGTTTAACATTGTTTTTTTTTTTTTTTTTTTTTTTTTTGGTAGCAGGATCAGGAAAAAACTACTACTACACTGATTTCCACAAAACCTTTCAAAAGGACGGAACATGGCCCAAGGAAGAACGAAATTAATCTTGGTCTTGCTCTGATAAAGGGTGGCGATCCAGGACTTCTTGTTTTGAACACTTGGTCACTTTTTAGAATTTGCATCAATATCTAAGTGGATAATCAAAATCCAGGAAATGTTCAATCTCGGAAGAGGCCTGCACTCCACTAAGTGCCATTCGAGCTTCCTCTACCAAGGAGGTTCGTTACCATGATTACGAAAGAAAAAAAAACAACTACTACTTGACAGATTTCTACAAAACCTAGCGGTAAAGAGGGACGTCATCCAATTTTTGATACAGAAATAAGAGCACTTTTTGACATTGTCCCTAATCTCGTAATCTCTCGTAATCTTAATGAACAACGAGGGGTTTTACAGTATCAACGAAAGTGTACATTTTGACTCGATTTGGGATTGTTGGATCTTGGCAGAATCTTGACTAAGGTTTTTAATCGCTCTTTGCTTAATTACGCAAAAACTATTCATCGTATGACCACACCACTCGGTGGAAGGGCAGGGCATGGGCCATGGAAGAAGCCTTGGTAGAGGTCTACACTCGTACCAACTGCAGTTGCAACTGCAACTCCCAGAAAAAAAAAGTGTTTACATTTCTTTCCCCAAAACTGCAATTTCACATTCACATCGTCTTCATGTGATCCAAATTTGTTTGGAGATTGGGGGGGGGGGTAAACAAACACGTCGCTAGTGTCGTGGGCCTAGAGATAATACGAAATAATAGTGTAAGATTTCGGCTGGGTCTGATAGCCCTTGAGAATCTGTCAACGCTGTAGCAGCAACACTTTCCCTGCAACTCGTGTTTGCATCACGAGGCAACCTGAAATGAAAAAAAACAAAAACAAAAGTAATACAATGCGCGTGTGCGGGAATGACCCGGTGATTCCGAACAAACGGCGGACACTCGACGTCTCTGCGAGTCTTTCCAGGAAGACCCTTCTTGTGTCGCCTCTTTTGCAAGAAGAGAAGAGAACGCATCACGTTCTCTTCAGTCTTTCGACGCTTCACTTTTGCATCGCCTGCCCTCCGTCACATCTTCGTCTAACGCCTGAACTACATTCTCCTTTCCCCGCCTCTTCCGCCGATACCTCCTGTGCTCTCAGACGTAGCAGAGGTACAGGTAGGTCTTCTCGATGCGCCAGTCTGGAGGGATGTCTTCGGGCTTGTGGCCCTTCATGTGCTTCTGCATGGCCGACAGGCTAGGGCAGTACTCCAGGCAGATGGTGCATTGGTAGGGCGAGGCGCCGTTGTGGGTGCGCAGGTGCTTGATCATGGCCGAGTAGTCCCTGGATCGCTGGTGGCACAGCTTGCACTCGAATGGCTTCTCACCTGAGGGGCGGCCACGGTGGAAAACAATGAGGTGTCAGTAGAGAAAATGTACACAAAAACGCATTTGCAGGCTAACAACAATGGGCGAGAACTAGGGTCGCCTGTATTGACTTTTGTTGAGTGAGTGCACCAAGAACTCTGGCCACTACAGCAAAATGGAGACTGTGGAGCAATATACTGTAGCACAAATGCATCGGTCAGAAAGTTAAACAAAGGAGGAGAACAAAGGCCTGCTGGACTTACCTCTTAATAAAGAGGTTTTATCCGAGGGGAGAATGTGAGCAATGAAAAACATGAAGCACCACAGCAAAGGGGAGACTGTGGAGTAGAATACTGCAGCACAAAAACATTTTTTGTAATGCTAAAAAACAACGAAGAACAAGGGTCTACTGTATTTACTTTGCAGGGTAAGAATGCAAATTTGATCCAAGATGAGATTGAGGGCAACAAAAACAAAAATGGAAGGTTGCAGCAAAGTTAACGTGTCTGCTTGCACTGTTGCTCGAGCTTTCGTAAAAGCCGGCATTATTGCTGAACAGCCCCCCGGCAACGAGACTGACTCCGACAATGATGAGGGGGAACCTGCCGTGTTTGATGGAGAACTTGCCCAGCTGTTCATTTCGGATACAGACGATGAGGACTTTGATGGATGAGGATTGATCAAAAAATAACGTGAGTACATTGTTAAATACTTCAATAAAGTAACACCGAACTCAGTTTTGCTCCCGCTGCCTTTTTAAAAACATTGTTTTAGCGTGCATGCATGCTACCGTATGTTTTAAGCTAGCGTATGTTTTACCATGCCTGCACCTTTTAACACGGGGCGCCTAATGGTCGTGAAAATACGGTAATTGGGCCGCTGCCACAAAATGCAAACGATGGACTGATACTGCAGAAACGTCTGTGTTTAACATTGTTAGTTGTCCAAAAAGGATTAAGATTGGGTGGCAATTAACCCCTGCGCATCCAGAAACTTTTGCCCATGTACTTCATTGCGTGACAAACCGTCGTTAGCCGCCACCGTGAAAAACCGTCGTTAACCGCCACGCTAACGACGCTAATGATGCGAACTGCGCTAATGTAGGCGGGGACGATCCAATTTAAGACATGTAAATGGCGACCTTTCGCCAGTGGCATTTGAGCGGGGAGTCGCCGCAAAGGATCAGGTCGCCGCCGCCTCCCAAATGTCGCACGCCTTCCTCTGCTTGACCTTGACCGAGGCGAGGAAGCCAATAAGCGTAAATATACGTCGGCGCGCCCGACAGCTGCTGATATCGATAACCGCACTGTAAACAAGGTGGCCTCACATAAACGGCTAATAATGAATTGCAAATGCCCCCTCCCCTGTTGCTATTGATCCGGCATCGGCAAGTGCTGAGGGGAGGGGGGGGGGGGTCTTCGCCAGTTGTCGATGATTCATCAAGCGGCTGCCTTTTATGTGAGGTGGCCTTTGACGGTGAGCTTGTCGCTTGCTCTCGTTATCTGCCGAAGGCCCCCCCCCCCCCACAAAAAGGAGTTGAATGTATGTGTGGAGGGAGCCAATTATTGGACAGGCTGCCTTGATAGCGAGGCTTAACGTCTGCCTCACTGAAAGGGAGATGGGAGCGTGTGTCGTGTGTGTGAATTAGACCACTGGTTCTCTAACTGGCGTCGGCGTGCAAAATAATTTGCCATAAAGTACTGTCGTTGCATTTGAAAACGTGCGTAAAGGTTAAAGAAATAGCTGCTAAAGTAATTTTTGAGCATTTTGAAAGACAACAATTTCAACATAACAGTCCAGTTGCTTTGAATCAAACTTTGCGGATTACCATGACCCGGATGATTGAGAATCTAGACAAGCATATATATTTTTTTATTGATATTATGACAATAAGTTAACAGTGATTCAGACATTTCTGCTATTAAGCTAATGATATGCGGACCGGCGTGCTAAAAAAAACAAACATACAAAACCAACTACACGTCCGTACCTTGGTATTGGGTTAATTAAAAGCTCTGATATGATTATGACATGTCCAGTAAATCTGAAAACTGCATGAAGGTTTTTTTTTTTTTTAGAATAACAATAATAACAACAGTAAGTATAACAGAACTAGTCCTATTTTTTAACTAGCACAAAAGGAGTATTTCTTTTAAGAATAGTCATATTTTTTTCTAGAACAAAAGCCATATTATTTGTGAATAGTTATATTTCCTATGAATAAAGGCCTGTTTTCCTCAATAACATTTTTGAAATGTTAAAATTGTTGTTAAAATGTGACTTTCTTCCCTCATTGAACTTTGACTTTAATATCCATATACTGTATTACGACTTACGATGAGAACAGAAGCTGTATTTTTTGTGAATACCATCCTATTTTTGGGAGAATAAAGGCTCCCCCCCCCCCCCAGAAGAACATGCACAATATTATGAGAATGAAGTCTTAATTTTGAAATTCACTTGTTAAAATGTGACCTTGTTAAACTGGTGATTTTAACATCATAACGATACGACACTCTTGGAAAAAGATGACTATTCTCGTGCGTTACCAACATATTATCCCGAAAAACAAGTCTTTGTTCTTGTAAAATAAAAAAATAAAAAATATTTTTCTTGGAAAAAGAAAGGATTTCATTCTCCTAACGATACAATAATGATATGAATTTGTTATTGTAACATGGCTAACCACCGCCCCCACCCCCCTAAAAATACTTTTTAATTCCTAAACCAGGGTGTACAGTATGTTTAATTGATGCTTAGATAATGAGGGGGTGCTTAGAAAAATGTCAGGACCCAAAAAGTTTAATCATCCCAAAATTTGAGAATTGGAGTGTATGTGTGTGCATGTATGTATGTTACTGTGAGGAAACTGCGAGGAAGCAGAAGCATCCCGCTGGGCTTCCTGATCCGTCTTAGCTGAGCTCCCTTTCTCGGCGGACGCTAGCTTATCACTGTGTCAACATCTTTATGGGGCTCTAAATATACCGCGATCAATAGGCAGTCTTTGGAGACATTCATTTACTGTAGCGAGGCAACAAAGATATGCATCTGCTCTGTGTGTGTGTGTGTGTGTGTGTGTGTGTTTGTGTGCGCACTGCTCCATATGCTGCCGCCACAATGTGTGACAATGAATGCATTACCGGAAAAGCTCATTTACACTCAACATTAGGAACACATGCGCCGTCTAATGATATCCAAATTCTAGAGCAAGATTATAACAACTCAAAACTAAAATGAAAATGAGTGTTATTGACGTACACTTTTTTTTCCTTTTTTTTTTCTGTTTGACGTGACCGCATCAGCGTTTACAGAATAGATACTTAATTCTTCATTCTCAGTCTTTCCATAATTTGTGTTCACAGGAAACAACTTTTGTGCTTTTCTAGGTGCTGCTGTTTTGGTTAGCAAGAGTTCAAACGTGAACAACAGCATCTACAGTATGATCTGCACAATAGCTGAACAATTTTTGACTGCGATGTTTTCATGCACTCGTGTAGCTAAATACAAGCAGATAAATATTAGGAACTGCGCTTGGTATGCTATGCTACTTAGCTACTAGCATGTTAGCATTTTATTTGTCACTAGAAAGAATACAGGGCAAGATATTAAATACTTAATTGATTAGTTGATTCTCGAGTTGCCATCTTGCTACAGTATATGCAAGCATATGAACTGCTAGTATGTTAGTCTAATCAGTTCTCATTATCATACAAATGTTTATTTTCCTACTTCTACAGACTAGTGCAGCTGTACGGTACTTAATGAAGTGTCCACGTAGCGCCATTTGGTTCATGAACATACAAACCGCACGTAAACAATACGAACTGATGATACAACTTGGAGTGTGTTTACCTGTGTGCACGCGGTAGTGGGTCTCCAGCTGGTGCTTGAGGCTGAACTTCTTGCCGCAGCCGTTACATTCGTAGGGCTTCTCCCCCGTGTGGATGCGCTTGTGGCCCTTCAGCGTGCTCTCGTCGCGGAAGCAGCTCCCGCAGAACTCGCACTCGTACGGGTGGTCCCCGGCTGTAAAGTGGGGAGGTGGGCACATCAGTCAGGCAGCATTCTCATCCAATATTAGTAAAAATGTTCCGGAACAGTGGGGCTAATTTACATAATAACAACCCCCACACTGAGTTTCTTTTGCCATGAGTTGATTAGCAAGGGGTGAAGATCCAGAGCCACTTTCTAGCGGCGGCTTGAGCAGAGGCGCGATCGTTCCGTAACACCCACATCACCCATGAGTGCGACACTCGTCGTCATGTCAAAGTCGCACGGTAAGCAGAGCTGCATTGAGTTTGTTGGATACACAGATTAGCGTCACCTGACGGCGTTTTCATTTTTGGTGTTCTGCCAAGCATCAATTTGAACCATTTTAATAACACGGTGAATGGCATTAATTCATTATTAATGGCATTGACATTATTACTGGGCTGCTTTCACATGTTGTCATGTTGTTATTTTCCCAACAAGAAACACTGTTTGAATCAAAAAATAAATAAATAAATAAAAAAGCTCTGAGAACTCTCCTGTCTTTAATTAGGAAAATTGCCAGGATTTATTTTCCGTGTTCTCTGCAATTTCGGATCAATAATACATTGTTTTTGTTCCCATTGATCAACCTGAGAAATTTCCTGAAATGCACGTCCCAAATTCCACCAATGCATAATTTGCTTCAGGGACTAATTATATGCTTGCGTTCAATGAGAGGCCTGTGCCTAAAGTGGATATCAAAAGTGTACACACCCCTGTTCAAATGACAGGCATTTGTGATGTGTTGGATCGTAAAGGGTCACTTAATGGTGGAAAAAGTTGTGAAATTATTTAACTTGGTCTCCTTTAATTTACATCACAAAAACATTGAATTTGAACAGTGGTGTGTCGACTTTGTACATCCACTGTACAACCACCTCCTTGTGTCACACTCTCCATTCATGTAATGTGGCCATTTCTTAATGCATTTCACTCCAAAGCTGCAGGTTTAAGTCGCCATCAATGACCTATGCCTTTCATTATCTGCCTGTCCGAGCAGCGACGTGCCGCTGAATAAATTGCATTCACCGTTATGCCCGCTGCTAAGCGACAATCCCACCGCGCCCCCCCACTGCGTGTTACGTTATTTAAGGCCTTATTGTACGCAGACGGTATGCTGTTGCGCGTAGACAGGCGGATGAAAGACGTACTTTAAATGCCGATCACATTCGGGCCGGGTCGCACTTGTCACGGGAGACAACGCGTTCAAAGGAACTAGCTTCCATGTAATGTGACGGTCGTGTGAGAGATTGGGGGGAGGCTGGAGTGTGTGTTGAGGATCAATAAATGTGACACTCCTTATTTGTCCGCATGAAGTTATCAGCGCCTCCTGCTGTACGCCGAGGGGCGTCGCGGCCACGGCGGAGATGGCCATCCATCAGCGAGCCCGGCGGCCGCGTGCCACGCCGCCGGAATAACAATGCGTCTGGCATTCAGCCGCCTTTAATTAGGCCGTCTGATTGCAGCAAGTGAGCGGGATGCTAATATTCCAGGCAGTGATGCTCAATGGTTTGTTTACGCCTAATTCCTTCCTTTGCCATTTTCATGAATCCACCAGATAAAAATCTCCGCCACGAGCAAGAGCAAAAGGTTATGATAATAATAACTAGAGAATGCTCATGAGATCTGATGCTGAACTCAAATGCTGTAGAATTCAAATGTAGCACATGCACAAAGTGAAAAATGATGAAATACTAATGACTTAGCAGACGGTATGTTAGCATAGAGTAAGATAGCAGAATGAGGCTGATGAGAGTTTTATATTGTTCTCTGTAGTCTGGTACAGTTTCTCAGGAGACGATGAAATGTTAACATATTAGCAGTTTTTATGCCAACATTTAGCAAGCTAGCAACCCGAGTAGTGAATGCCGAAAGGCTGATTGATACGGATTGTACATCTTGCACTGTATTCAGGTACTATTTCTAATGAGAATTGATCAAATGCTAACATACCAGCAGTTGGTATGCTAACATACAGCAAGGCAGCCATCTAAGTAGCTAAAGTTCTAAGGCAGAGTGACAAAGTTTTACATTTTGCCTGAATTCAAGTACTGTTTTGAATGACAATTGATCACATACTAGCATGGTAGCAATTGGTAGGCTAATATATAGCAAGATTGAAAACGTCTGAGTTAAGAAAGCGCTATGGCTGAGTCAAAGATGCTCTGTAGTAAAGTACTATCTAGATTGAGAATGACTAAAATGCTAACAAGCTCAGTAAGATAGCAACCAGAGTTGAGAAAGTGATACGGTTGAGTGAATGGGATTTATTTATTTATTTTCCATCTCGTCCTTTAACCGCGTATCATTTCTAAGAACAGATAAAATCCAAACAGTTGGTATGCTAACATATACCAAGATGGCGACCAGAGTAGAGAAAGTCCTAAGTCAGACTGCTAAGGATTTTATTTTTTGCCCTGTAGTCAGGCACGATTCATCCATCCATCTATCTTCGTCTGCTTAGCCGGGGTCGGGTTGCGCGGGGCAGCAGGATTTTACGTCTTGCAATTTAGTCGGGCAGTATTTCGAATGCAAAATGATAACAGCCTAACATGCTAACAGTTGGTATGCCAATATATAGCAAGACAGAAATCTGGGTAGAGAAAGCGCAAAGGCTGATTGATTAGGGTTTTATGTGTTTCTCCGTAGTCGGTTACTGTTTCAAATGACAATTAAGCAAATGCTAACAAGCTAGTAATTGTTTGGCTAACATGTCAAGATGGAAACTTAAGTAGCTAACTTGTCAAGCTATCTTGCCTTGTAGTCAAATACTATTTCTTATAAGCACTGATCAAATGCTAACATGGCAGCAGTTGGTATGCTAACATATAGCGAGATAGCAACCTGATTAGTGAAAGTGCAAAGACACAACGTTGAGGATTTTTAGGTACTATTTCGATTGAGAATTGCTAAAATGCTCACATACTAGCAGTTGCTATAATACCATTTAGCAAGATTGGCAACAGTTACTTGTATTTAATTTCTTTTCTTTTCAAACCAACATAGCAAAAGAGTGTGCATATGGGGGGCTGCATTCATAAGGTATCACTCCATCATTCACTATCGCATTGAAAATCTCATTTCCATTGAACACGGCGGGGAGCCAGTGACCCGAACGCTACTTACTCTCTCACTTTATTGCTCTTTCCCCCCCTATTTTTGTGTCTGTAAACTTTATCAGAATACACTCAGCAAGCTTACCTTTGGATTCTTAAAAAAAGAAAGAAATAAAGAAAAAAGTGTGATTTAGTGTGCTGTTGCATTTGAAAGCCATGATTACTTACAAGCGGATATCGTGTACAAGAAGAGATAAGAACGTGGAGAGAATAACGTATTCAGTCTGGGCTCAGGAGACAAATCATACTTTACACAACAGAAATAACGAAAGGAAACAAAAACATGTCTTCAAGGGTGCATATAATGGAAAATGGACTTAAATTGTTTGGATACAAATATGTTGGTGTCTGGAGCGCCTGTTCACACATTAAGTGTGAAATTAAAACAAAATCTCGTAACTGCCTATTTCTTGAGAATTTCTTTGAGGTTAGTGACATTCCCATTTACCACATACTGTACACGCGTGTGTGATATGAAGCGTATGGAGCACGATTCATTTTATAAATGCAATCTCATACAAAGAAAAACTGTGGCATCTTTTGGCTACTTTTGAGCTTCCAATTGAAAGGAGATTCCACTGTTTTAAAAGGAAATTGGTGGAATCTGGCGTTTAAACTGCTTGGTGCGTTCTCGACCGAGTCCTCCCTTTCTCTCTGGAAGCAGCAGCAGGGAGGCCGCAGATGACGGCTCAGCACAGTGAGGTGGAACCACATTGCATGGGCACTGGACCCTTGGGTGCCCCTGGGCATCGCCACCTGCGTCCCTCTGCCTACACACACACACACACATACGCCAACATCTCATGTGACACCCCAAAGGAGTGCTGAGGGTGGCGATGCTGCAGGGCACCATTGAGAAGGGGGGGGTTCTGGTGTGTGTTAATTCTATAGGCTTTAAATCACGGGCGCACGGCCACAGCTGATTTATTTGCGCTGATTTATTTATTATAATACAGCTGCAAACACACACACGCACACAGACAAACGACGCGGCGGACAGCAAATTGTCTCACAAACACACACACTTGGGCACAGACAGACAGTGAACAACAATGGAATATTAATGAAGGTCTGCTCTGTAATGTGTGTGTGTTTGTGCGCATTTTAAGAGAAGGCACAGCTGCCAACACTGTATAATTGAGCACATGCGCTTGAACCTTAATACACTGTGCATACATGCAGTAAACCTACAGAAAGAGCAAATAAAGCTAAGCGTGTGCGAGCGCGTTGTAGACTGTGCAGGTGGTTGGGGGAGAATAAAGATGGCCAGATTAAGACGCTGAAATAAACACCATTAAATTCTACATCCCTGACGCCGATCCCGGTCTCACCCCTCTCGGCTGCGTTGCGGAGATAAGGCGGCAGACAGGTAAATGAAGCATGCGTAATGAATGTCCCGCAAAAAAACAACAACAACAGTTTTTTTTTTGTTTTTTTTTGCCCGCTTTTACTGTTTGTCATTCTGGTACAAGCGAACGTTAAATCAAGCATTGAACGCGCTCGTCTGGAAAGCTTGTCCATTCAAATCACAAAGTGATACTTTGTGATTTGCTCCTGTTTTTACTGGGAATTGTAAGAACGTCTCTCTTCAGGTGAAAACATTTGTGTGTCTACTACAGGCAACAATTGCGTAGCATTTCTTTCCAAAACATAGGAAAATACCTGACCCTCTACTGGGAAAAATTGTTGAAAAAATAAAATCACTGACATATCAGATTATTATTATTATTTTTTTTTTTTAAACCAAAGAAGATTTTTTATTTTTAAACTAACAAAATTTACATGCAATTTGTTGGACACCGACAAGATGGTACAATGATAAAATGAAAAGCATTCGTCTTCTAATTACAGTTAAAAATGACTTACGAGTGACCCAACTTTGGAGTTCTTTGAGATATGAAACACATTTTTGCCTCATCTTGCAAACAATGGTTTGAGTTACGACCCTCCACCGCTAAACGGGGATAACGAATGTTACGACATCAGGTGGCAGTTTGGCAGATAGCGAACAATTCTTCAAATAAACGGGCAATATTTTATTTTTTATTGCCAGTCACAAGTTTTTACTCCAAAACTAAACGTAAAAAAAACTGAATAACACATTGCGTATTCAACCAAACCACTTTGCTTTACAAAGGTCAGTTACCTTAAAGCTAACACACAATGCAAAAGGCCATAGAAAGGCGAACAAAAGTAGCATCGACGTTGCAGTTGTTATAAACTTCTAAACAACTAATATTTCAACACAAACAGTGCAGCAATACATTCACAATACGAATACTGTAAAGTGCTATTTTCCTATTAAAAACATTGCACAAACTTTTGTTTGTGCTTTTTGGATTTATTATAAATGCATTTGCATTTATGTCAATATGGAAAGACGATTTGAAATGTGACTAATTTGACTTACAAGCGTGTTCACGGAACGAATTAAACTCGTAAGTCAAGGCACCGCTGTATATTGTGATCACAAAAAGGTCAAGCTGAAAGGATTTTGAAATACAGGAAGTGACAATGATATGGTATAATGATATAACTAAAAGCATTCATTTGTGTATTATACTTTCATGATATCAAAATTATTATATTACATCATCATACTATCATTATGTTATCACAATATCACTATCATAATATTATACTATCATATCACAGTATCATGTCACGCCTTGCTTGTATACTCTCATGATATCATGGCACAATATCAGTATCATATTTTATATAATACCATCATGATATTGTAAGATCAAAGGATCATGATATGTTAACCTACTTTCTATCATGATATCACAATCAGTGTCAAGACATTTCACAACAATATTCTATATCACTATATCAGAGTATCAAGATATCGTGCTAGGATACTTTGTCTCAATATCACAGCATGTTATTATACTATCATGACATATCTGATCATTATTATATCAAATAATTAGTCTCATGCTATATACCACAATATCATGATGTTCTATCATATTATAGTATCATGTTATCACACTACCATATCATGATATGGTATATGTATATGATATCATTTAATCGTCAAGAGGTCACAGTATTATGGTACCATGTTATGATAATAGTATCACGATATTCTATCACAATATCATACTATCATGATATCAGGTAATCATATGATGAACAAAATGCATTTTCTAAAGGTTCCACTCAGACGCGTTTGACCACTGTTCTTCTTTTCCCCCGAAAATGTGCATTAAATGATTACCTTCAAAGCGCAAATTCTGAGAGAACGCCATGTTCCTTTTATTTCCACGTCGGAGTAAACGAGGACCAACTTCCCCCTTGGTAATCCCCCCCCCCCCCCTTTCTCTTCCCAGAATACAAGTCATATTTAAACGATGCTCTCATTTGTGATTTAACACCCGGGCAAGCATTTCCAGCGACATTAGCGCCGGCTAGGCGGGCAGGTACTGTACAGACTCCCCCAAACCCTTCTCTCCGCACATCCTATTGGTCCGACTTGTAAATGGAGGCCGACTGCTCTCGTCTCACCGCCTTTTCCTTTTCAAATATTTATCCGGAGCGCTGGTGAGCTAAATCGGCCGTGACAGTGAGACTGTTATTTAAGGTCGCAGACAAGCTGCTGAGGCGGGGGAAAGAAGAGAGAGCGAGAGGGAAAAAAATAAAAAAATCCATCCTTCACTACCAGAATGGAATTCATTTCCATGTGTTCATATCTGTCCATTTGGCCGCGTGTCAACAATGCATTAGCATCCTGCTGTGGCCTAAGCACACTCCACAGCGACACAAATGAATAAAATAAGTCACGACCGCCGCAGAACGGATTTGACTGCTGACCTGAATGAAGATGAATGGAGGAGCGGAACTCATGCACGCTTCGCTCCACCACACCCCCATCCCAAATAAAACATGGCTTTTTACTTACTGTAAACTATTTTTAGCCTTGTCTCGATTTTCTACCGAGGATGAACACAGCTAAGGGACAGTGGCAGCAGGTTATTGTAAACTGTTCTTCTACAGTATGTATAGTACTGCATAATGGGAAAACATCGAAGTTCGAGGGAGTATTTAAACAAATTAATAAAAATAAAACAAAATAACGGAAACAATATCATACAATTTCATTTATAAAAAAAAAAAAAAAAAAAAAAAAAAGCACATCATTTTACGTAAAATTTGTTGGGCATATAAACTCAGAATTCATTGCTGTGATGTTTTGTAGTTGTAGAAAATCGAGCTAAACGTTGCTCTTTACATACATTTGTTCCTGTTGATATTGTTGCAGTATGAGTGTGTGCATTAGCTACTCGTCGGGCTAAGATTGGTATTTGTGACTTTATTTAATAAAACTCTTGACTGCTGCTTGTATTTTAAACAGTGGCTTTCCAGTCATATTCTTAGTATCCTCAAGAAACTTGGTGACTTATCGAATGTAGGAGTTTAGTCAGTAAGGTTTCGTTTTTTTGGTAAGAACAAGAGCCCAATTGACCTTATGTTAGTTAGTCATGGCTGCCACGTTAACATCATATAGCCAATAAAGCTGACCATATCAAAGATGTGCAGATGTGTAACTGCATTACACTGACCTACGTATAAAAATAAATCCGTGCTGCACTGAATCTGCAACACGTCTATATGGCGGGATTACTGTAATTTTATAACAATATATAAATCAGTAAGATTTTTTTACATTTTATCTGGGAAAAACAAAGCAAAAAACATATAATAATATCTGAGCATTATCAAAACCTTTTTTCATTTTTTTTTCTAAATGTTAAATGTCTACAAGTAAAAAAAAACATCAACAAGGGAGTGAAACAGGAATGTCCAAATATACCCACGTTTCTATGTATATTTACAGGGATTAATCTTGATTATTTGTACGTGTACAATAGCGCCACATGTTCCGCACCTATAAGACTGTCTTCAAATGCCAGTACCGCGTTAATTAACAAAATGCCCGAAATAAAACTTATGATCCCCGTGACTAACCACGCTAAACATCCCGTTTTATCAGGATAAATCCTCAATGCGCCGCTAAACGTCAGACATTTCACTTTGAAGTGTCAAAACCCCACAAAAGAGAAACCTAAATAACATAATGAAGCATGCAGGATGATGCAAGCGCGTTGCACATGAGCGTATTTTAAATTGACCTCAGTGAGACGGGCACAGACTGTCTGCGTGGTGCCTTCACTGACCTGTGTGTGAGCGCAGGTGGCGTTTGAGCGCCGTGTGGCTCGGGAAGGTCCGGTTGCATTCGCTGCAGATGTAGCTGCGCACGCCGGCGTGGACTTCCATGTGCTGCTGCAACGCCGTCTGCGTCTGGAAACGCTTGCCGCACAGCAGGCAGAAGATGGCCATGTCCGAACCTGCACGTAAAAAAATATCAATTTGATCATTAATAATTGCTTAATTATGTCGGAAAACGGTACTCCACAGTAACTACTGATAGGATATTATAGGATATCATGTTATCATATCCACTCATATGATATTATCCAAGATATCATGATATCATGTTATCACAATATCATAGCACAGTATCATCATCTCTTACCATGATATCATATCGTATCAAATCACAGTATCATACTATATATGATATTATATCCCGATGTCATAGTATCATTTGTCATACTATCACACGATCACGATATATCACAGTAGTGTCACAAATTCATAGCACTGTATCACGATTCACGTTATAATACCTTGATATCATATCAACATTTATCATGATATCACATTATCTTCGTATCATTATATTTAATCTTAATCATCATATCCTAGTATCATGATACATAATATAATGATATACCACAATTCATAATACGTGGATATACCAAATTCCAAGTTTAGCAAGTTTCAAGACTTATATCATCATATTATAACAATATCATGTCATCATGTATTATAAAGAAACCACACAATCGTGTTAATACAATATGATATAATGGTATAATTGCCCCATGGGGATAAATGACATTTTCTGAATCTGAATATCATGATACCACTGTATCATAGCATTATACCACAATATCATAGTATCCTGATCTCAGCATAGCATACCAAGATATCATATTTTCATGACATAATGTTAACACAATAGCCTATCATCTCATTATATTGTTTTATCGCATTAAGATATCACAGGATCCCGATATCATAACATATCATGTCACGATTTCATATGTCAATACTATAGTATCCCGATACCATATGATGATATCACAGTATATGACTATAAAGTATCATTATTTCCCATTATCACCATATATCACAATACAATGGTGCCTTGAGATACGAGTGACCCGAATTACAAATTGTGTATTTAAAACAACCAAGCAACTTTGCCTGAAGAATGCCCTTGCTAGTTTAATGCTAACACATAATGGAAAACGCCTTTGATGGGCTATTGAACACAAACGGTGGAGGAACACGTACACAGACAATATCACAATACTATGAGGCATATCGTCTTCATCCTCTAAAAAACGAACAATATTACTGTCGCTCACAATATTATAGACTGTTATTTAAAAACAAAACACATTCCACACATTTTTGCTGTTGTTGTCGGCTAAAGGGAACACGCGTGAACATATGAGCATTCTGACTGTGCTGTACTGTATTCAGGTGAGGAAAAAGCCTCGCACACAACACATTCAAGTGTGGGTATTTGCACCCGGATAAAGGTCTTCTATGCAATACTTCAATCCTATCTGGACTGTTTCTCTCTTTCCAGCTGAGATAAAGAGCACACAGCTGCAAGCAGACAAACACATCACATCGCAAACACACGCTAACAGTTGAACACACTTTCCTTTACACTTTTTCAATTACTAGGCCGGGTGAAACTCTAGGGAAGGACTTGGGAGTGTTTGGAAGCCAGTTTCTATTTCGTCAGTCAATAACGCATCTTCAGGGCCAAGCTGACACTAATTTAAAAATCTATGAAGAGCGCCGTGCCGCCTCATGTTCATAACCAGTGCGGCAGCAGCAGGCGGAGAGGCCGACATGGGCCTCCTCGTTGGATCAATTGCCGTCTCGCCAGTGGAGGGTGAGGGAGGACGACGGGAGAAAGCGGGAGTACGTTTCTCTTTAGTACGTAAATTGGAAGCGAGCGCTACCGCAAATAGTGAAAAACCGCAAGTGTAACCCTTACAATGTGGGGCTTACAGACGGTTTTATTTTGAATACATTTACCGGTGGTAGACATCTACAGTATGTTGCTTTCGCAACCTGTAAAAATATAACTTTTTAAGCAATAAAGAGACCATCATTTGCTAGCTTGCGCTTTTTAATTGCTACTCGGCACACACTTTCTGTAACCTCTGCTAACAACCCAGGCTAAACTTAGCTCCTCCATGGCATACAAAGCTCAGAGAACAGTCGAGATGTATCACTTTAACATACTTCTTTGATACCAATTCCTGAACCACCTTTCTGTTTGAACAAGGCTTTGGGCGTGACAACTTAGAGCGTGACACGAAGAGCACAAAACTAACGCACTCCACAAACATGGCCAACATGCCGCAACCACATGCCAAAAACATTGTGGGTATGCTTCCACACAGTACAACAAAATGGCGGAAGTAATGTAACAACACACTTTGCGAAGATTATGGACATACTAGAATCACACTGGTATAGCGGTACTAGAAAAGCACAGCAATACTTGGCCGTCAGAAATGAAACAATACACGGTTTCAGTATATGATTAAAAGCATTTAAAAACAAAGAGCAAAAGACATCGAACTCTGTACACAAATATTGCGTACATATCTAACACATTCCGTAAATATGGTGGAGATACCATACCTCAACAAACTCCACAAACAGCAAGCGCAGGAGAACTGAAATGCTCTGATCACTTGTGCAGAAAAACACCTCATAAACAAGACTTTTATTTAATTGATTTCGTTTTTATGGGTGTAATCAAAGAAGGGTTGAATGTTAATTATGGGATTATCAGATGCGAGTTTACAATAGCATAAAGTTGCTCTTGCAGAACTGTCAGGCTTTGCAGGTTGAAAAAAAAGTCCCTCAAACTGAGTGGAAGATGTTCAGGAGCATGATAGTGTCTGAGTGTCTGTGAAGGTATTGTGACACGTTTTGGCTTTAAACACACCATACACTTGCATTTGTGCAAAGTAGAGTTCGCAGAACTGCAGTGCACACCTTGATTAGAGAAAATTAAGTGCTACAAACTTTACTGTCGGCGATGGAGGTGCGCGCGCGCGTGTGTGTGTGTGTGTGTTGTCTATCTCTGATGGATGAAGAGAGTGGCGGAGAGATAAAAGAAGAAAAAGCGGGAGAAAAGTAGTTGACCCAGAAGGTCCATTACAGTGTAAAATTGAGTCAGCCTGAACTGACACCCGAGAGGGAGCACTGGAGGTGGCGGTGGTGTGTGTGTGTGTGTGTGTGTGTGTGTGTGTGTGTGTGTGTGTGTATTTTAGCCTCAGTCCTGTTTGGCTGTTTTGGAATAATTTAGCTCTCCTAACCAGCCTCTCGCTCTGTCTCCCGCATCTATTTATAAAGAAGCCCGGGCCCCTGCCCTGGCCACGGCGGTGCCGGCCGATCCTTAATGTCGGCGAGTGGAGTGGCGGGGCCGCTGTTATTTAAGTGGGGGACGGACGAAGGCCGGTAATGGAGAGGAATATTCCCCAATGGGAGGTGACAGCGGGCGGGCCACAGAGCAGCGCTGTGCGCTTGCAGCTACTGACTAGCCGTGCGAGAATTTGAAATCTATGATGTAAACAGGAGTTGGTGTCAAAGAAATATGTTGAACTTACAAATCTCCACTGAGACACTAAGATCTTTATATGTCGGGGAGGAGCTAAGTTTATCCTGGGTTATTAGCAGAAGTTACGGAGGGTCTTCACCCCGTGTGAAGTACACACACAGTTAGTGTATTTTGGCGATGACAAATCATATGTAAGACGCATTTGTAAGAGTCATGTTGTAAGATGACTTTGAAATGTTATTAAAGTGCTTCCGGATGATAGTATGTGGCGTATTCTACTAATTAATAGTGGCAATTACTGGTGTTTGCAGTTTTTTGTTATTTGCAGCAGCGCTCAGTTCCTATACTAGCATTTGTTCTTTTTTAGGGGTTGGGGGGGGTTAGGATATAAACTAAAATGTATCATTTGGTTCACACGATGAACCCTCCCTTGGAGGGAATAGGGACTGAGCCCTGCCGCAAAAAATAAAAAGAAAAAATCCGCGAGTCCCCAAAATGGTTCATAATTGCAGATATATGCCATAAGATAGGAGCAAAGCGTTTCTGTCCAAATTAAATTCCGCAACTCACGTCAACCTCTTTCCTTGTCAACCAAAGATGTCGGCAAAGCACTACTTTTATGACTTTGTCTGTAGCACAAAACGCAATGGAGGCTCGGTAAAAAAAATGTGAAAAAAAAATGTTGAGAATGCCAAGCCACGAATATGCAGGAGTTCACTCTTTATGCTTTTCGTTGAATGGTGACGATAACAAAAATAAATAACTAAAAAAAACCTTTGGACAACTGATGTCGTTGCCCCGGTCGTCGGGTTTTGCGACGCAACGACGGGGCCGCAATGCAGCGAGTCGAACGTGGAAGCCGCCTGAGTTAATGAGGCGGCGAGTCGCGGGACCTTCAGCGCAAGATGTTTAATCACAAGCCATTAGCACGGGCCTCCACCTCCACGACTGCTCGAACTCGTCAATCGTGATCTTTATGACGCCCCGTTTCGCAATGGCCCGACCAATACGCGCATACGACGTAATACATCACATATTTAACCATATAGAAGCAGCACCAGTGCATACATTTTTGACATTTCCAAGTCTTGCACTACCTTTTTGGTTGACATTTAGAAATGCTCCCCACATTCGCGGCTCACAGTTCACAAATTTACGTTTTGATTTAACCTATTCTCCCTTATTTGCTGAAGAATTCACTGATTCACGGTTTTTGTGCTCTTTCCAAAGATGCCACAAGACGGCGACAGAGCCAAGGAGAATTGCAAAGTAGTCATTGGTTCAAGGAAGTACTGTATGTTTAAGTGCTGAGAGAGAAGCTTTGTATGAGGAGGAGCTAAGCTTAGCCTGGGTTGTTATGGAGAGTCTTCGCTTCATATGCATGTACATGTGCACTTGTGGTACATTTTGACAAAATCATACAGGAAGTAAGCCATTTCTTTTAAAAAAGTAACGTAAAATGAATCTGAAAGTATCCTTCAGTGTTTTGGGATAATATTTTGAGATATAATTTATATCGGCAGTTATAATTTTTTTTAGATGGGTGTCAAATGTTTTTATATGCGGCGGGGCTCGGTCTCTATTTTCCGAGAATACCAGATCACTGTAAACTATGATGTGAAAGTTTTAAATGGTTACTATTACCACTTAATGTTTTATTTATCATTTCTATAAGTTGTATGCATTATTATTATGAATAATACCATATTTGGAGTCTTTGAAAACTGCTACGTTGCAGACTCATACCGTAATGTTGTAAATGTTCATACCGTTTCATCTCTAATACTGTATATACAGAGGGTCCTCCGACATAAATACTTTGGGATTTTTGCTTCAATCTTCTGTTGTTGTTATTATTATTATTTTGTGGATTTCTACTTTCCACTTTGCAGCTTCAAGCCTTTAATCGATCACTAAATGGACGACAAAAGTGCCATTGATGCTCAGTGAGTAGGATTTATTTGGGAGGCGGCGGAGCATAAATGCATAAATCTCGCGTCGGGCTTCATCGGACACGAAAAGGTCGCTGAGCGTCGCAAACGTAATTCACCTGGACGTAAACAAAAAGGTCCCATTGTCATAAGCGGGAAGTGACAGGTTAGGAGAGAGTAAAGCCTAAGATCACAACATTAGGCACACATTGACAAACACAGTTCACCTCCGCCTATTCGCTGCTCACCAGTCGTCAACTCACCTTTTTTTCCTGCGGAAGCTAACAATGAGCTATAAAGTGAAAAAGCTCACCTGTTCACACTTATTTTTGTGCTCTTTCTGTAACATCGCAAGATGCTGCAAAAACATCCTGGTCCATGAGAGTGTACATGTAAATGCAACAAAGACTCTCCTAATTTCCAAAACAACCCAGGCTAAACTTTTAAATAATTTACTGTGTAGTGATATTCGCCAATTGCTTTGGTGCCATTTTCTTTCATTTAGTCAAGCCATAGCTTTGTCTCATACAAAAAAGTGCTTTGCTGCCATCTTGTGGAATATTTAGGCAATTGCAAACCTTTTGTGTGAGTGTCATTCTTTTTGTGGAATTTCGCTATCTCGTCTATCTAGCAGAATGGTTGGGGTTCAATGAACTACTTTCCTATTTAGACCGGGCTTTGGCGGCATCTTCTGGGTGTTTCAGAAAGAGCACAAAAAACCCGATAAGGGTAGTTTTGCAAAGAAATAGATAAGAGTCCACGTAAAAAATAAAATAAAAATATAAAGGTGAATTTGTAACTGGTGAGCCGTGAATATTTAGGGAAATACATTTAAAGAATGAGAGTATCTTTGTATCGCTGAGTCAAAAACGTCATAAAATGGCCAATAGGAAAATAGTAACCAGTGTTTTTACAGGTTGTTAAGCGGCGACATACACACCACCCTCCTCACACTTTCGGTGCATTTTCTTCTGTAAGCCATTGAAGTGTAATTTTGGAAAATGACTTGAATGATATTAAAGTGGTAACTGTTTGTGATATAGTTTGGGTTTCTTCTTCTTCTTTTCCTTTGGGTTTGTCCCTTTAGGGGTCGCCACAGCGCGTCATCCTTTTCCATGTAAGCCTATCTCCTGCATCCTCCTCTCAAACACCAAAACTGCCCTAATGTTTTCCCTCACGACATCCGTCAACCTTCTCTTTGGTCTTCCTCGAGCTCTCTTGCCTGGCAGCTTCATCCTCATCATCCTTCTACCAATATACTCACTATTTCTCCTCTGCACATGTCCAAACCATTGAAATCTGCTCTCTCTAACTTTGTCTCCAAAAAAATTAAACCTTGGCTGTCCATCTGATGAGCGCATTTCTAATTTTATCCACCCCGAGAGCGAACCTCAACATCTTCAATTCCGCCACCTCCAGCTCTGCTTCCTGTTGTCTCTTCACTGCCACTGTCTCTAATCCGTACATCATGGCTGGCCTCACCACTGTTTTATAAACTTTGCCCTTCATCCTAGCAGAGACTCTTCTATCACATAACACAACTGAAACCTTCCCCCACCCGTTCCAACCTGCTTGGACCCGTTTCTTCACTTCCTGACCACACCCACCATTGCTCTGGACATTTGACCCCAAGTATTTCAAGTCCTCCACCCTTGCTATCTCTTCTTCCTGTAGCCTCACTCTTCCCCCACCACCCTTCTCATTCATGTACATATATTCTGTCTTACTTCGGCTAATCTTCATTCCTCTGCTTTCCAGTGCATGCCTCCATCTTTCTAACTGTTCCTCCACCTGCTCCCTGCTTGCACTGCAGATCACAATGTCACCTGCAAACATCATGGACCAAGGAGATTCCAGTCTAAGATCATCTGTCAGCCTATCCATGACCACTGCAAACATGAAGGGGCTCAGGGCTGATCCCTGATGCAGTCCCACCTCCACCTTAAATTCATCTGTCACACCTACAGCACACCTCACCGCTGTTCTGCTGCCCTCGTACATGTCCTGTATTATTCAAACATACTTCTCTGCCACTCCAGACGTCCGCATGCAGTACCACAGTTCCTCTCTGGGTACTCTGTCATAGGCTTTCTCTAGATCTACATAGACACAATGTATCTCCTTCTGACCTTCTGTAGTTTTCCATCAACATCCTCAAGGCAAATAATGCATCTGTGGTACTCTTTCTAGGCATGAAACCATACTGTTGCTCGCAAATACTCACTTCTGTCCTGAGTCTAGCCTCCACTACTCTTTCCCATAACTTCATTGTGTGGCTCATCAACTTTATTCCTCTATAGTTCCCACAGCTCTGCACATCACGCTTGTTCTTAAAAATGGGCACCAGCACACTTTTCCTCCATTCCTCAGGCATCTTCTCACACGCTAGAATTCTACTGAACAAGCTGGTCAAAAACTCCCCAGCCACCTCTCCTACATGCTTCCATACATCCGCAGGAATGTCATCAAGACCAACTGCCTTTCCATTTTTCATCCTCTTTAATGCCTTTCTAACTTCCCCCTTACTAATCATTGCCACTTCCTGGTCCACCACACTTGCCTCTTCGACTCTCCCTTCTCTCTCATTTTCCTCATTCATCAACTCCTCGAAGTATTCTTTCCATCTAGCTAGCACACTGCTGGCACCAGTCAACATATTTCCATCTCTATCCTTCAGCCCCCTAACCTGCTGCACATCCTTCCCATCTCTATCCCTCTGTCTGGCCAGCCTGTATAAATCCTTTTCTCCTTCTTTAGTGTCAAACCTGGCATACATGTCATCATATGCCTCTTGTTTGGCCTTTTCCCTGTGTCGCATCTCAATGTATTCCTTTCGCCTCTCCTCAGTCCTCTCAGTGTACCACGTCTTCTTAGCTAACCTTTTTCCTTGTATGATTTCCTGTACTGTGAGGTTCCACCACCAAGTCCCTTTCCTGCCAGAAGATACACCAAGTACTCTCCTGCCTGCCTCTCTGATCGCCTTGGCTACAGTGTTCCAGTCTTCTGGAAGCTCCTCCTGTCCACCGAGAGCCTGTCTCACCTCTTCCCGAAAAGCTGCACAAAACCTGTCTCAGCTTCCACCACATGGTTCTCGGCTCTGCCTTTGTCTTCCTAATCTTCCTCCCCACCACCAGAGTCCTCTTGCACACCACCATCCTATGCTGTCTAGCCACACTCTCTCCTACCACTACCTTACAGTCGGTAACCTCCTTCAGATTACATCGTCTGCACAAGATGTAATCCACCTGCGTGCTTCTACCTACGCTCTTGTAGGTCACCCTATGTTCCTGCCTCTTCTGGAAAAAAGTGTTCACTACATCCATTTGCATCCTTTTTGCAAAGTCAACCACCATCTGTCCAACCAAGTTCCTTTCTTGGATGCCGTACTTCAGAATCAGAATCATATTTATTTGCCAAGTATGTCCAAAAAACCACAAAATTTGTCTCCGGTAGTTGGAGTTACCCATCACTTCTTCATTACCCCCATTTCCTTCACCAACATGTCCATTACAATCTGCACCAATCACAACTCTCTCTCTGTCTGGGATGCTCAGAACTACTTCGTCTAGCTCCTTCCAGTATTTCTCTTTCACCTCTAGGTCACATCCTACCTGTGGGGCATAGCCACTAATCACATTACACATAACACCCTCAATTTCAAGTTTCAGCCTCATCACGCGATCTGATACTCTTTTCACCTCCAAGACATTCTTAGCCAACTCTTCTTTTAAAATAACCCCGACTCCATTTCTCTTCCCATCTACACCATGGTAAAATTATTTAAACCCTGCCCCTAAACTTCTAGCCTTACTGCGTTTTTCACCTGGTCTCCTGGACACACAATATCAACCTTTCTCCTAATCATCATGTGAACCAACTCCGGAGATTTTCCTGTCATAGTCCCAACATTCAAATTCCCCACATTCAGTTCTAGGCTCTGTGCTTTCCTCTTCTCTTTCTGCCGAAGAACCCGCTTTCCACCACTTCTTCTTCTTCGGCTTCGACCCACAGTAGCTGAATTCCCAACGGCGCCCTGCAGGTCAACGGCGCTGGTGGCGGACATTGTTAACCCGGGCCACGACCGATCCGGTATGGAATTCTTTGGATGAATGCTCATATATGTTTGCCAAAGTCTTAAGCCGGATGCCCTTCCTGACGCAACCCTCTGCATTTATCCGGGCTTGGGACCGGCCTACGGTTTGCACTGGCTTGTGCCCCCCATAGAGCTGCATTCTGTAAGCCATTGAAGTGTAATTATTTGAAAATGACTTGGATATTAAAGTGATAACTGTTTGTGATATAGTTTGGGTTTAAACTATTAATATAGGCAATTATGAATATTCTTTGTGGGGCATCAATTAGTCATGACTCCCTTTAGTGTTTAAAAATATTAGAAATAGCTCTCAGTATGACTCCATGCAGTTTATCCATAATCACAATAAACGCTTAACAGATAAATGCTCGCAAAAAATGCATTTACAAATGCAGCAATTAATTGTATGCTAATCACGGGCAGTGTAAGACATGATTACTTTTAAATAAGCTGGAACGTGGACAGCATGCAGCATGAATTAGTGAAACCAATCTAATTGGACATTTTATTGCTGAAGTAAATGTGATCTGTGTTTAACAGCTACTTAAAGAAAAAGCCGTAATCCCCGCTAAGTAGCATTGTAAACAACAATAAACAGAGTCCCCTGCATGTTTTATATAGAACATCTAAACACAATCACTCATGTGAGTCCTTGGAGAAGCAGCAATTCACATGCCAGAAATGTAAGTCAAAGCTACTGTTGTTGTTTTGTTCCGTCTTTTTCTGGCGATTTTTTTCATCGGGTGACAATAAGTCAACGTCTGGGAGGAGAGTGGGGGGTTGCTGGCGAGCGCCGACGCCGGAAGACGAACGACGGCCGGTGAGATGAATGCTACCAGATGCCAAGCGAGATGCCATATTAATTACCCGAAGATAATGTCATCACAGCCATATGGCGGATCCACCCGGCTATTGAGTTGACAACGAGTCTTCTTTATTTGAACGGTCACTCCACCACCAGACTGGAGCGTTGCGCTTGCCCGTTGTTGTGGAAATTACGGTAGCGGGCAGACTGCGACCGCCATAGGGACCACAAGTACTCGCTAAATGTCAGAGCAAAACAGAATACAGTAAACCTCGATTATTTAGTGGGGATAGGGACCAAATTGCCAAATGTTTTGTCTTGCGACATGAGCGAAGATTTGAGATACGACTGCATTTCAGAACACAGATTCTTCCTTGACAATCGCACCGTTTAAAAAAATAAATAAAAGTAACAGTAGCAGTACTGTATATGTGGTGCTTCAAAACGCTGTCAATCGCTAGATAGGGGGGTGGGAGTCGCAGACTTTCATTTCTTCTCAATTGTACCTTTCAGTTGCGTCGCTCAGTGTGCGGCGGGCCCAATTATTTTTCCACCTTCATCGTCTCCATTTTTCCAACTTGTTCAGGGTATAATATATATAATAACACGTTAATGAGAAAATACACGCAGTAGGTAAAACCTGCGTTCTCCCAAACTAAAAAGGTTTTCCAATGTTAAATTCAATCCCGCCTTCAAGCAACTCCTCCCCTGCTGTACTGCAGTGGATATAAATTCAGAAACGTCGTCCGTGTTTGTGTGCTTCCCGCTCGCCTCCACGCAGACTGTAAAGATCATAAAGGATGCACGCCGGGAATTAACGTCAGCGTGAGGAACGGCGGCCGAGGCCTTTAAACATGATTCACTGCGACACGGCCGCCCTCGTCTCCCCGCGCCGACTCGGGGATCATTTACAAAGACGGACCGCGATCGCCGTCCAATGCATCCCGTCAAGCCCGCCGCCGACCGCCATCACCGCCGTGACGCCCAAGCGCCCTCCCTCCCACTCTTTCCCCACCTTCCAATCCCCACAAATCCGATTTAATCAGACAACTTGTGCAGTGTAGCTGGGAGTAAGAAAAAGGATAATTAGTAAACAGAGGAGCTCCTCGCCAGGCTTCATTGGCATTCGGGCCAGGTTACTGTGTCGCATTTAAAATGCGGTCTGATGAAGTCTACAGAATCAAACCATTTGTTACTCCTATTGAGGAGGCTTCGGGCTACTGGCAATTAAATTGGAATTAGCGGCGGGGAATGAGATAGGGCAGATTCATAGCGAGCGGGTGACGAGAGAGGCCTCTCTGTCTGGACTTGGCTCAGACGCGAATTTGCCGCCACGCACGTTTTGTTTGTTTCCTTCGCCGCGGCAATTATTTTTTATTAATCAAAAACCCGCCCGCCGCTGTCTAATGAGAGACCAGAGCGGCGTTAATAAATAAATAAATAAATAAATCCACCTTTTTCCACATACTGCAATTTCGTATCGATTGAGTCGATATGATCCAGTGCTGTTTTATTTGATGATTGATACCCAATGTTATGGCCAGGGAATGGATATTAAAAGGCTCATATGATGGAAAACAGATTTTTTTTAAATGGCTTGTATACAAATAGTTCGGGCTCTGGCATGCCAGCCCACCCATCAAGTGTGAAATTAAACAACCAAGTACAGCGGTGCCTTAAGATACTGTACAAGGCACTTTACATGTTATGGATCTAAAGGGAAAGGAAATGCAAACATTTTTTGAGGAAAGAATAAGTTGTATGTGACCCGACCCCCCCCCCCCACTAGTCAAAACACGGTATTCTGATGAATATTGCGTTTGTGGAATAGGTCCACAGTGCTGCCTGCAAAATGGGTTATTAGGATGAAGGGAAAAAAGAAGAAGAAGAAAAAAAAAAAAAAAAGAGCATACTAATAAAGTGTATGTGTGATTTTGCGGCTCCACAAACAACACAAATGCAGTCAGGCGCTCTCAAGGTTAAGCACAGAGCTGAAGTCCATTACTGGAAAGAGAGCACTGAGAAAAAACGATCACGAAAGCATTCGGAGAATTCCTGGAAGGCGCATTCATTGCATCGTACGCCGTCCATTGCAGACGACCGAAGCGTACTCGGACAGACATCTGCACAGTTGAGGTTTTCGACAACACAAATAAAATGTCATTGCGTGTAAAATAATCACGCAATCTACATTGTAATGTAATCTCTGTTATTAATTATGAATAAACATTTATTAAAATATATTTCTAAATGTACAGTGGTGCCTACAAATTGAATTTGTTCTGTGACTATGCTAATATCAAAAACACTCAAATTATCTTTCCCCATTCAAAAGAATGGGAATGCTGTTAATCCGTTCCAGCGCCCCATAGAACACGTTCCAAAAAATTATTTTTTTAAAATAAGAAAAATTATACTCTATATTATTGTACTGTTGCATGTCAGTACAGTAGACTTGCACATGTCGGTGGTTCGGCACCCACGGATTCATCTATTCACTGATTTATTCCCCCCCGCCCCCAATTATTTAAAAAAATAAATAAATAAAAGTTGTTTTTCTTTTTGTTATTTCACTTATTGGTGGTTTATCCCCGCTTATTCAAGAATTTTGGGGGTTTAAAAATATATTTTTCCCACAATGCAATTAGTATAATGGGTGTCAATTATCCACAGATTTCAGAAGTCCCTGTCCCTCTATTCCATTGGTATACTGTCTGTCAACATAAGTTTCTGCACCATTTGTGTTCAAACATCAGTTGCTTTAAGTGTCACAACTCCGCCACTTAGATGCTATTTGTTAGCCAGTCTATGGCGTTTTAAGCTTTTTTTTTTTTTTTTTTTTTTTTTTTTAGCATTAAGTTAAGCAGACTTAAGGGAACGCTATGTGGTTGTTTTAAATACACGACACGTAATTCTTTGTTTTGATTGACAGTAAACATAAACCTGCCACTAATTTTCCAGTCATCTAATTTCCATGAGTTCATTGTATTGCTCACACTGTACCGAGCAGCAAGGCGACATCCCCTTTACACTGTGTGTACGTTTCCATGCCCGTAAATGATTTCTAGGGGTTTCCATTCGTTGCTTTGTATAAATGTAAGGCTTTTAGTGAGCCAGGCGGCCTGGGAGTAACTTATCCAGCGGCACCCATCGACCCCGAATAACCTCCACCCATCTACCCTCCACCGTCACCCCAGTGTCCTGCAAAGGAATCCCAAATCTGTCCTCACCATCCTAGCATTGATTCTCCTCACTGGCCATCTGGACAGTCAGTCTAAAAAGGAGAGCAAAAAAGGGGTGGGGGGTGGATGATGAGTGTGGGGTGGGGGGCACAACCCACATTAGTCACAGGCTCTTTGGTCCTTCCACCTGTACGCACACACACAGAAAATGACCCTTGAACCCCCCCCATCCCTGAAGCCGCTGACATGGTCTTTCCTGGTGGACAAAAGGCTTTTAGCACCTCGCTCTACTGTCCGACAGACTCGCCGGACAGGATGGGTGGTTGTTTTTTTGTGTGAGTTTCTTTAAGGGGGGTTTGGGGTCTTGGGAACAAAAAAGGATGAGGGCTGTGAAGGACAGGAGAAGGATATCTGAGCCGATGCATGTATTTTTAAAGTAATAATAACAATAAAAAAGGGTATTAGCTACAAAAGGCAACGCCATGCTTCTCAGGTTGGCTTACACGAGAAAATGGCAGGACGAGGGTGGAGTCACACGCGGCTCATTGTGGCGGCCATGGTTGTACTCAAGACACTCAAGCAGGCGGCGGCGGCTTCAAAACGCATCAGAATTGACGCACAATGCAACAGAAAATGGTAACATGGGGAACGCGAGGTCATTCTAGACTGAGGAGTCAGGTAAACACTCCCTCCGGCCTGGCACACACATGAAGATGTAACGTCGTTTCACAATAAGACATTTTTACGAGAATATAGTCCTGAATGAGAAATACGTCATGATTTTTACAGGAATAAAGTTGTAACTTTAATTATTATTCTTTTTTTTTTGTAAAAGTCATTCCTTAAGTAAATGTAGTCTTAATTTTTGGGGATAAAATCTTTAAGAGAATAACATCTGAATCTTGGGACAAAAAATATGTAATGTTTTGTAGACGTTAAGTATATATATATATATATATATATATATATATATATATATATATATATATATTCTGGATTTTTAGGAGAAGGGTGTTAATTTTATGAGACAAAAAGGTTTACATTTTTTGGAAAATAGTCTGAATTTTACAAGAAAATATGTAGACATACATATTTTGGAGAATAATGTACAATATTATTGTACATGAACAAAAATATATTTTGCAGAGATTAAAGGCTTCATTTAACTAGAATGTTTTATTTATTTACTTTTTAATCTAGAATAAAGTTTTCATTTTACAAGAAAAAAAAGTTACTCCAGCAGAATGAAGTCTTAATTTTACAAAAAGAAAATTTTTTTGGATAGTAAAGTCTGAATTTGATGAGAATTTACTTTTTATTTTATGGAGGATAAAGTCTTAATTTTATAAAAAAATAAAATTAAAATAAAACTAATTTTTAGGGAAACAAGTCTTAATTTTTTGCGAGAAAAAAAGTTTTAGGAGAATAAAGTTAATATTGCAAAGCTAAAGTTTTAATCTGGCTCAAGATGTAATTGAGAAAAAAGTTTAAAGACAAAAGAATTATGAGAACTCTGAGAAGTCTTGATATTACGAGAATAAAGGGTGAATATTGTGAGAATACAGTCGTAATATTTCAAGGACAAATAAGATTAATGTGAACGACTTTGATTAAGTTGTAATATTACTCGGATAAAGTCGTAATTTTTAAGAGTATAAAGTTATATGTGGAAAAGTCATAATTTTATGAGAAAAATGTAACAGAAAAACGTTTTACCAGATTAATTTTCTTATTTTAGGAGAATAAAGTCAGGGAGAAAAAGCAACTTTACTCCCCAAAACTCAGAATTATAGAAGAATAAGGTCTCAATATTACAAATATTTGCAGTCGTAAATGAGAAAAAAAGTCAGTTATTTCCTATTACAAATATTTGAAACTTTTTTTTGTTAATTGGATTATGTATCGTACCATTCACATTTTAATTGCTTGTAATTGACCTTAAGAGTTGGTACGTTAATACATAATTGGCCTACGTGGCCAAATAAGGTAGCCCAAATGTTGGGAGCGAAGTATGATGCAGTGCATGACCTACTACCAAATGGGAGCCTTACTCTTCTTGTACATATTTTTCACTACAGCTAATGAAGACAGCAATGAACATTGAAAGTATTTTTATTCCTGTGTAACATCTGGTTGATGAGTCATAAAAAAGTGAGCATGGGCTAAAAAGTGATATTTGGGTTATGAAAGAGGCATTCAGGTGCATCCAGCGGTTCCAAGAGCCCAAATCCGATGATTTGTGGTGTTTACGTGCGTTTGCAGTGAACAACATTAGCCTTAAGGCCGTTTCATTAGCGGCTGCTCAATGGAGGCAATAAAGCGCAGCTCAGCCAGCTGTGACCTTGGAGCCAAAATGGTGTACGGGACCGACTAGGCAGCTCGGGTGGGCGAGGAGAGGGGGGGGTGAATGAGGAAGTAGCAAAAAAAAAAAAGCTTTTGATTTATTGATATCGACCTCTCGCGCGTGTCCATCAAACTGCACTGAGGGGGAAAACGTGGAGGAATGAGGGAAAGGTTTACAGTCCTGCGTCTCCATTTGGCTTAATTCCATTTAGAGGAAATTGATTTGGAGATGCTGGAGTTTGTTGTTCTCGCTCCGTTACTGCCATGCTGTCTCGGGCCCTATTTCACTTGCTCAACAACAGTATCACCAGACGGACATAATGTATCTCACCGTACACTCAGTCGAACCGTGCCGTTGTTCCTTGATATTGGGTTTATGAATAAATACATAAATAACCCATGTCAAATGTCTTAATTGCAGTAATTTGTTGACTTGTTATTTGTGTACAATTTTCACATTAGGGTAGTTGCAAGTGATACATATTTTTTTTTAAATTTGATCTAAATTGTACTTTTCTGACCAATTTCAACCAGTACGACAAATTTCACTCCACTCTCTCTACAAATATGGTTTTATTTAGATTTTGAGGGATTTGTATGATTAGCTTTAAATGTTTTTTTTTATTTTTATTTTTTTATATTAACAAAAGCTACGGTAAGAACATTAGAATGTCACTTAAAACAAGATTATTTCTCATTTCCTTTATTTCCTATAAAACAATCGTCTTGGAGGTGGACCGGCCTGCTGGACTAGACCAATTTCCACTTTAACAGAGTCCAAACATCAATGCCACTTCGACTTCATTCCTATTGTCACTCGCTGTGTAGCATTTCCTGAGTTCCACTTTTGTTCTGGGAGAGAATAAAAAAAGCGGGCGAAAGGAAGAAAGGAGATTTCCCGGGAAGCTTAACATTGTCACAAGTAGCTGCAGGAATCAAGTCAAAAAGATCTAAAAATAAGCTTCAGAAAGTAGTTAAAAAGAGGAAATGGTCCACTTAGAGATGTAAAATATGAGAATGAATGCATCGACGTAATGCTGAATTTACACAGCATGGTTCAAAGTGATGGAATTTTATTTTATTTTTTTTTTTTTTTGCTCTCAAGTGGGACAATTGGGATATGCGTAATTGCAACAAAAATAACAAACAAACAAATAAAAAACCTGCATAAAATCGGACAGCTTCAATTCTGAATGCGGCCACTTCCAAAGGCGGATACAAATCTAATACATGTGGGATATATGAAGTCTTGCAATGTAACTGAGTGTAAATACTTTGTTACTGTACTTAAGTAGAATGTTGGACTGTATTTTGCTTCATTATTTATATTTCTGGCAAATTTCATTCTTACTCCGCTACATTTCCGAAATAAAATGTAGTGTTGTGGTGTTATAACCCCTAAAGCAAGATACTTGAACACAAACGGTGGCGCAGCATATGTAGACAGATAATATAACAATCCTCACGGATGTTTATTATTTTTCTTCTACAACACATGACTAATATTACTGCGGCTTATTGAGGACAAGTTATTCGTTGTTTATTCATCGGGTCTCATCTCTTGAACATTCTCTACTGAGTTTGGTAAAGTATGCAGTTGTTTTTTTGTGAAGCCCTTCTCTACGGCATCCAATGGTAATGGCGTTGAGAAAATTTACAATAAATAATTAATGAAACAAATATGACAGGACCCGATCATGTAAAGGCTTGGTGGGCCGGATTAATGAACCGAACGGACCGTACATGGCCCGCGGGGCATACTTTACCCACCCCTGGCGAAAACACCGGCATATCGGATACGTGTCCCTTGAAATGTACATGCAAAATAAATAAATAAATAAATTGGCTATAAACAAATCGTAATTGATGCACTTGGACTGGCAGTTTAAAGCCAGCCTAAATGATGAGTTAAAAATTAAAGGAGTTTCGTGTTCAAACCTGCCGGCCTAAAAATTGGCTAAAAATGCAGATAAGGCTGCACTCAATTGCTCCTGCAGGACTCTTCCAGCCGCGTGGATTAGCGCCAGATAATCATATAACGGCCATGATAGTGCCCATCCGCGCTCAACGAGCCCATAAAGTCAACTCTGAGTAAAGAGCAGCGCCGCTACACACACACACACACGGGGATGGGGTGGGTGGGGGAGCATGTGCTACACAGCTGCGTGACAGTGCTGCCTCCGACCAGCTGGGGGCACCGCAGAGGTGGGAATCCTCACATGACCTCGTAAGAAGGAGTTGACAGGCAGTTCACAAGGGATGGGGGGGTGGGGGGGTGGGGGGGGGGGAAAGGAGGGTCGGGGGGAAAGCCTCTTATATACGATAGCAGACACAACGTTGGCTGCCTCGCACGCGCTTAATGGCTGAAAATGGAGATTATAAAGTAGTTGAGAGGGTCAGGTGTTTGAGGCGGGTGGGTTTTGCGGGTGTCACTGAGGTTGTTTCCCCCCCTTCTTTTTTTTTTTTTTTTAAACACACATTCCAGCATGGGAATAACGCCGGGAACGAATGCGGGGATACAGCACACATGGCAGTGCCTTTCTTTTTCAAAATACATTGTGGTCGTCAGAAGCAACATAATACATTTACTGTATAAAGTGCTTGGTCAAGGAATGAATTCGACTTGCATACTGACAAATGAGCCTCAATCAGAAGCAGATGTACAACACACGTCCAACATTTTTCACCGATGCCATCTCATGTGGGTTGGAGCATAGCGTTAAAGTATAATGATCGTTTCGCCCACAAAAATGGCGCAAGAACCGGGCCGATTTATAAAACGTAGTGAGCTGCCGTTTTAGGGTCATTTTAGACATTTACAGGATTCCTTCTAATGAAATTAAATCCTTACTCCTCTTCAGCTTGGGTCTTTTATGGGCTTTGACATTGAGATGTTATTCTGAAAAAAATCTAAATTCGACAAAATTATTATTTGATTAGCTTCCTTATCGGTATTACAAATACAATAAATAGAAAGAAAAGAAATCTGAAAACTATAAGCAAGTGGCTTACATTTCCAGCTTTATCCCCTCACGACTTGCTCAAAACCTTCCTTGGTCTCCTGGTCATGTTTCTCCGAGGACAGAGCTTGGCAAATTATAGCATAGTGTGGGAGTGAGGGACCGCTAACTCCATGACCCAGACGAGATGCAATAAATCGTCTTTTTCTCGGGCGCCGTGGCCGTTCCTCATCTACACCTGGCCAGAAAACAAGTGGGCTGATGTGCTCCTGACACAAACGTTAGCATGTAGGCATAGCATTTTTAACCCTAGCATCAGCCGGAGCTACTATTTTTATTTGAGGCATCATATCATGTCTTTAATAGCATACAACATATAATTCATGTTGTTTTAGAGTACCATCTAACATTCTATGAAGATTATTTTAAGACTAGCCAGCTAACGTTAACAATGTTAGCTCAAAAGATTCGGACTAATTTCTTCCCTCCGAGCAGTAGGAAAAATTTATGGCTACTGATTGGTCTCATTCAAAGAGGTCCTTGTGTTTTTACTAGCCTGTTGGGCTTATCGGAAAATTTTAACATTTGCCCCAAAGATTACAAGCAAAAGAATGGTTGACTTTTTTATGGGCGTAGAAAAAGTCCTTTAGAGAAAAAGTTCGCTTTTTACGATGGCGCAATGCAAACAGACAGACAGTTGTTTGACTGATGGCCAGACACGTAAATTATATGTAACAAGACACCCGCAGTCGTGTGAAAAACACAACTATGATACTAGCTTTTGAGCAGAGCTTCAATTAGACTTTTTGAACAAAAGAATCTCAGAAAAAAAAAACCAACCACTCAAAAGCATGGATCTCCTAATTATGCCTGCAAATGATGTAATTTTATAATTATAGAATTGTTTTTGTACAGCTTAATGCTTGAATGAAACTACTCTGCTAATATTTTCGCGTGTTCTCATTTGAAAAAAAAAAAAGAAAATTTGGAAATATAGCACATGCTTTTCATTGGGCAGCAACAGTCTATTAAATTGAATTAAATTTTACTTCACACATTCATTTTGTAAATTGAAAAGAAATTGGTTAATTTTCTTCTTTTGCTCAGTTTTCAGCATTTATCAGTGTTGCTGTCCAATGAAAAGCATGTGTTTTAGAATTTTCATTTTTTTAACCCAAAAATAATGAAATGGAGGGAAAAAAAAAAGGAATATGTGGTTTTCATTGGACAGCAACGTTGCACTTTTTAAATGTTTTTTTGAGCTGTTAAAAAATAGCTTTGCTCCTTGCTCCATTAAATGGGAGTCAGTTTTCTTTGTTTCTTACATTTTCAAATTTTTTTCAGATGCATTTTCCTTGGAGATAAATTTTTCATACTTACTTTTCATTGGAATGTGACAACTGTTGACACTTTCTTTCATTCACACCTCAAGCAATTTAGAGTCTTCAATTTACCTACCATGCATGTTTTTGGGATGTGGGAAGAAACTGGAGTACCCGGAGAAAACCCACGCAGACACGGGGAGAACATGCAAACTCCACACAGGCGAGGCCGGATTTGAACCCGGGTCCTCAGAACTATGAGGCAGATGTGCTCACCAGTCGTTCACCGTACCGCCTGAATTACTTATTTAAAAAATATATACATTTGCATTTGTGTTTCAGATAAAGACAACTCAAATTTGGAGATACATGCTTTTCGCTAGACAGCAACTTAACATTTTTTCCCCCCAGTACTCAGTTTTCAGCAGGCCCTCTTGTTAACATTGCATACATTTCCAAAAGCATACATGCTTTTCATAGGATAACAACTGTATATATTGTAAATGCTTTCTGACGTTCTGTTAACATACGTCTTGTATGTCGACATACACCGTAAAAATAATAAAGTGTACGAAAGTTGTCAATTTACAACATGGATTTAAAAGCTAGAAACAGAATTTTACTCTTATAGAATCGACAACCCAATAAAAATGGACTGACAACACGGGTTAACGAACATCAGTTTGGGAGCGCTTTTCTTAAGAAGTACAGGAAGTACGTAGGAATCCACCCCCCACCCACCCGGAGGCTAATCAATGAAGTACAAAAGCCCAAAGCGGCGTACAAATGAAACGCAGCCATTTTTAAAACAGACTTTCTCTTCTTCTTCAGCGTGTTTAGGATTCCTGGCCTTTCACCTGACCTCGGGCCTTTGAGGGAGGGAATAGGCGGGGCGGGCGGCTGTAGGCTCGCGGTGATGGGGGTTAAAGTGTAATCCTGGCCCTGTGACCACAAAGGCTTTGGGCCCCTGAGGGCCAAGGACCAGGCACATTTTCTGAATTGCAACGTTATCCCTGCACGAAGCCTTTGCAGAGAGCACATATCAAAGAGTTTGACAGTGGAGCGGTGCTCTGCTTACAGAGATCCTCAATGAAACATGAATCAGATTCATTTTCTAAACAACCATAAACTACAAGCAAAACCTCACAACCATACATTTTTTTTTGGTCTTGTCGCAACGTAGTGCAGTTTCAAACAACAAAGACATTTTCTTTTTTTCAGGTAAAAGAAAAAAAAAGTATTTCATTGGACAACCATAGTATATATTTTTATGTTTCTATGATCACCCAAAAATTTCAACAAATGTTCTTTTTTTTTTTTTTTTTGCAATAATTGTATATTTATGTGTCATGTTCAGGAGTAACTCCATGTGACTTTACTCATTGCGTTAGGATTTTGTCCCTTTCCACTGAAAAGCATGTATCTCCAAATTATGTGATTAAATTTTTTTGTTCATGTTTCAAAACAAAAGGGGAAAAAAAAAAAAAACAATTTGAGATGAATTTTTTCTATTGGGCAAGATTTTCAATTCTCTGTTTTCAGCATTTGACATTCTGTTATCGAATGAAAAGACATGTAACGTGTAGTTTTTACAGTACTTAATCTTAAACAAAATACTATTTTTTAGCTAAAACCTGGAGATACTGTACATGTATTTCATTGGATAGCAGCAGTAGATATTTTTATTTAGCATCGCGAAATTGTGATTTATTTTTAAACAAAAATTATTCTGTGTTATGGAACAAAACGCTGAAAAACTAAATTTGGAGATATGTGTGTTTTTTTATTTTTTATTGGACAGTGAGGGTATATTTTTTAATTGTCGGAAACATTCCAATTCCAGTACTGAGTTTTCAGCATTCACCATTGCATTACTGTGCCATGAAAAGTACGTATCTCCAATCTTTTTTTATTTTTAAAAACAAAAACCATAATTTCATTTGCAATGGAAAAAAAGGCAAAATGTAGAGATTTTCTCTGGAAAGCAAGAGTGCCTTTATGCTCTTAAACATTCTGATAAAAAAATGTCGGGTAAAATTGTTTCTAACACTCAATTTTTAGCATTTACTATTGCGTTACTAGCCAATGAAAATTCTGCATCTCCAAACAATTATTTATTAAAAAAAAAAATAATAATAAATCTGAAAATACACCGACGGCTGATAATACTTTGTTTTGGCTTAGTGTTGACAGCGCCACCTGTCGCTTTGGTATGCGCTTGCCAAATGAGGACATCATGTATTTATCTGCGTTGATGAAAATTGTTATTGACTGAGAACGGGGCATTTTTGAACAAACTTGTTGATGTCTGACCATCTATTAACGGCACTAATTGCCACAAGTGAGGTATTTTACTGATATTGTGTCACGCTAATTGCTTACTCAAGTCATTCATTAAAAAGCGTTTCCACAGTGGTGTGCATGCTCCATTAGCATTAGTTTTATTCTGTGGGGAGGCTGAAGGGAGAAACCTTAAACGCTTTTTAACAGCTCGCCCGGCTGCCCGAACGCCTCTTTGCATTGCGACCTAAAGAATTTGCGCTTTAAAGAGCGGCTTGAGAAGACAGGGAAGTGAAGCGAACCAGAGAATAGCTTTAATTGACGCCTCCTCCATTTTCCCAGGCAGTAGTCGAGAGGGAGGGAGGGGGTACGCTGGGTATGGGTGGTGGTGGTGGTGGGTGGGGGTGATGTGACACTGGTCTCCTGGTCTTTCCACTGTACAATAGGAAGCAGATTTGCAGGAGAGCTGACCCCTGACCTCTAAAGCCCCAGAAAGGGTCCGGGGTGCACCCCCAGCACCCCTCCCCTCACCCCAAATCAATCGGCTCCCAGAGCCTGGACTGTAAGAGGACTCTACGGGCCCACCCAATCCCAAACATTCCAGGCATGGAAATGTATTTTTGGTACGGCGGCCTGGGGGGGTTGCTTTGCGTAGAAAATAAAATAAATATTCAACCAACATTTCTTCACATATCAAACTGTATGACTTTGAAAACTGACAATATCACAACTTCATTTATTTTTCAATATCGAAATTTGTTTCAATCCAACTATATTAAACAGACATTATAAATACAAAATAAAAAATTGGGGATTTTATTTTATATTCTTTTAATACATCAAAATTAATTCAGTTATTTTAAAAAATAAATAGTGGAATTTAGCTGGACAATATTTTATATTTATAACTTAAAATAGTAAAATAACGGTAATACAATTTTTATACTAATTAAAAGAAGACATTTTTCATTTCATACATAAATACCGTTTTTAATTATCTATTTTAAATATAAAATAACAAAATGACTAATGTTTAATATAAAATTAAAACTATTTATGAAAGTAATAATTATCCTTTCTAGGGCCCGAGAAAAAAAAAATCTACTTAAAGCTTCATTTTATCTTTTAATTCCTTCAACCTAATGCCATACACAAGAGTTAATGACGTTAACTCAAGACGCATTAGGCGACTGATGCTTTTGTTTCCTATTAAAGTTCCTCAAGGTCAGCCCGCACATTTGGGAGGTGGCGAACATCTGGCTGGTGACCTCGGACGCTCTCGTATGAGCATATGTGAGCGCATACATAATTAAATGCTAAATTAATTTCAAAGAGACCATTTTCACAGAGCGTCGCAATTATGAATGAAGGTCAGTACGGTACAATAATGGCTGCTAATACAATGTTGTATCAGCCTGAACACACACGCACAGACACAACCCAACGAAAGCGATGGCCCTTGTTTGGTCCTTGAACAATGTTTAACTCCAAATCATGTGCGACTGCGAACACTTGGCCTCTGGAGTCAGATAAGACAAGGCCACCCAAATAGACTGACATTAATAATTAATGAACGCCCATGCAACTTCTTATCATCTAGTAAAAAGATAAATATTTAGCGCCCACGCCGCTTGTAAATGTCCCTTGCAATTGCTTTGATGAGCCCACAATTAGCAGCAACATCACGTGCGAGCGAGTTGAAACAGGTAGACAGAGTAGAAACGCCGACAGAGGCTATCGCCACATATCACAGCAATCCCTACACCATCTGATACAGAAAAAAAACCCAATGTAAATGTAATTTAATTTTATCTAATTAACTGTACGACTAACACTATTTAACTTGAAAATAATATTTTTGACAATTGTCAGATTTTTTTAAACATCAAATTCAACAAATTTTATTGTGTTAGCGTGTTATTTAGGCTAGTATGTTAGCTAATACTGTTGATGAGCCTCATGTTAAGGTGGTTTGTTTGTGTTGAATAATTTAACTACTCAATAGTCATTTATGTAACATGGGTTCGTAATAGTGTACATGCAAGAAGCATGGTGTTGATGTTTTATCCGTTTTAAGTGCTTTGCTGCAATCTTGTGGCATCTGTACGCAATTACAAATGAAACATTCCTCGGTTTTCACGATTCGCAGGCTCTGCCCCTATCCCTTGCGAATAGCGGGGGTTCAGTGTATTTTTAAAATGAAAAACAAAGCAATTTAGTTCAAAATCGAGGACTCTTAACATTGGATAGCACATAACAGTATCATAGCAATCCATGGATAACGTGTCTGCAACTGTGTGGCAGAAAAACGATGCGACTGAAAAGCGCATTCTCGACTGAGTTTAGGTCTGTTAGAGGTGGCCCAGCTATTACTGACACTACTACTAGTACTACTACTATTACTACTACAAATAATAATCGTAATAATTTTAAATATATTTTGACAAAATACAGAAAAATAAAATATTGAAAAAATGCACAAATATGCATGTACAAATATGCAAAAATAAAAAAATATGAAAACACACTAAATCTACATAAAATTAGAAAATATAAATGCAAAAATAAACAAATCAAAAACACACAAAACAAAAATACATGAAAAATAAGAATACAGAAAAGATTAAAATAAAATGAAAAAATCATTTAAAAAATACTAATACAACAAATTAAAAAAGGAAATAAGACAAAACTAAAATGCAACTACAAACTGTATAAAAATAAAAATAGACAACATAAATAGGAAAATAAACAAACAAATGTAAAATAAAATAAAAATAAATAAAATAAATAATAAAAACATATGAAAGGAAACACTGAAATACACATGTATAATGGCTTTAGAATCATTTATATGCTCCACTGACTTGCAACAACGAAGCATTGCATCTCTGGTGATTCAGCAACCCATGATGACCTACTTCATTAGTCTAGCTTATTGGTGGACCAGCCAGGACCTCTCTTGCGTTGTGTAAGCACTATTCATGCTACTAATGGTACTGTTTGTAAATATGAGAAAATAATAGCTAGACTTAAAAACTAGAAGAAAAAAAAAATCTATATATATCTATATATATATATATCTATATATATAAATATATATATCAATAACCATCTCTCAGCATTCCCGTATCATTATTATTTGCTTGCTGGAGAAAACACATAGGTTACTCCACATTAGTGATACCCAACCAGTTGGGCCGTAGGATAGTATCCAATTTTATTAAATGGGCCTTGTAATTATTAACTACAACGAATGTATTTTTGTTAATCTATCTATGCTAGTTACATATTGTGAAAGGCAGACAGGCACAACAATTAAATGCTCTTCCACTAGATGGCAGAAGGTACAATCAACCTGTGTATCCACCTATTGACATTCATACAACAGAACAGAAATGTGTTCAATTAAACAAGCCTGAGAAACTGACTGAGTAATAACATTTGTGACTACATTGAGACATTATTTTAGTACATACTTTTTGTGATTTTTTTTTGGGGTGGTATGCCGTGACATTTGTTTTCATGGACAATATCAAGATTTGGCAAAAGGACATCGCAAGAGCACGGTGATGAAAGCATTCCAGGTTGCATCGCAAAGACACCCAAAAGTGCAGTTTGGAGCAGCAGGAATGTCATGTAATCAGGTGACCTGCAGATTCCCTCCTCACAGCACACCTGAGCAAACATGCCTGGTGACCTTTTGCCACCACTAGCAAATAACTGAAGAGGAGGAGGAGGGTTGAATAAAATATCACACGCCTTCTCTCCAGAATCATAATACAGTGGTACCTTGACCTAAGAGTTTAATTTGTACCGTGATCACGCTCGTAACACAACTCACACTCAAATCAAGTGTATCCATTGAAACAAATGGAAATGTCCATTAATCCGTTCCAGCCCACATAAAACACAGACATATTTTTGTAATGTTTTTTTTTTTTTTTAAATAAAAAAAATTTGCACTTTATTGTATTGTACTGTATAAAACATACAGTGACAACATAATTAAATAGAATGTAAAGAATTAAAACCGTTTTTGCTTTATTTCAAATTGACATTGTGCCGCTCCTTCTGGGGTGCACACATTGGCCACCAAGGGGGCAGTATAATACACTCACAGAAAAATACATAGATTCGATTAGGAAATGTGAAATAGACCATTGCAACTAAACCACAGTACTGTTAGTCGTTCTTTGCAGAGGATAAAGAATACATGCCTGTGTATTCTTGTATGCTCTGCCTGCATGTCCTTCTACCGTTTGGGTTAAATATAAGTTGTTTTAAGGTTTATAAATACTGCAACATCAAGGCTAGTTTCATCAGCCTGTCTAGCATTTCACATTATGATTAAGCTAGCTGACTTTTGGAAGAAAAAGTCATGTGGTTTGATTAAATACACAACGTGTAATTCTCTTTGTTTTACATTTAGTTTTACACTAAACCTCAACTGGGAGTGGAACTAACACAGCTCGCGACAGAAAGCGAAAAAAGAAATCGATCCAGCGATGGTTAGGGACTCGATAAACTTTTAAAGTTGGGGCACTCATAAGTCAAGGTTTGATTGTAATAATGAATACGTGCAGCTTTTGTTATCCTCCATCTCTTTTCTATGCTTACGCCATCTATCGAAGCAATCTCCTCTCACAGGGAATCCTGCCATTAAGTGATAAGAGACCCCCATTGCCGCGGGTGTAATGGTTCCCACTTGAGTTTCCTTTTCACCGTATTGTCCTGGCAGGACACTTAATGAGAACGCTCCAGGCCTCCAGGATAAACTCCATCGTAGTGACAAAACCTGACTTTTAAGTTCACTATCTATTTCATTAATATGGATTCAAATGAGTCCTGTTCCACTGACATGCTAGTCATGCTTTAATTAAAATAAAACAAACTTGCATTTCTATGACATATGCCACAAAACACAGTTATCACACCTTCAAAATCATTTGAATGCGACATTGACTTTTATTAAGTGAGAATATCATCTTTGTCGTTGCCGCGACAACCCTGGATTGCCACTAAAATGATTTTTTTTTCTATGAAAGGCTAGGATGCTTTTAAAAAAAATACAAACTTACATCCCATTATATATGCCACATTTGCAGACATAATAAACAGGCTATTGATATGCAGTAAATGACTTGTAAGGCCCAGTCAGGACTGCTCTCTTGTCGGACTAGCCTTGATGCTAAAGGTGTTATTCTGAAACATGTGCAGTGCTTGCACGAACAAATAAAGAGAATAGCATCTATGCCATTACCGTGGCAACCTCTTGATCTTGAACCTCTTGGTCTGTAGCATTAGTGGACCAGCCTGCACTGCTCTTGTGGTGAGTTAGCACAAGCATTGGTGCTGAAGTTTCAATTTGGAATTGTGTTTCTGTATAACCACCAAACTTAATGTTATGCGTTTTGTCAGTGCAACTGTGACTGGGACGCACAAAATCAGTTACTTATACCTTACTGGTACTACAAAGACGTAACAGTGGAAATCCGCTCTAATTTAGCGAGTACCACCATAAGGCCATGCAAGCCATTTTCATGACTGCGATCTTCCAGGATCGAGGATAACTTCTCAACAGGAAATCCCTCAAAACAGGGATGGCGGCCCATCAGAAGGTTTGCTGGCTTTCCTTTGCCTCAATTGATACGCCGCCACGGAAGCTTCAGTATGAGCTGCTAGAGCGTAAAAGGAATTTTTTTGCGGCTCTGAAGCCCGACTCGTCTTATGAATGTGACCGGGAAAAGGGAGCGTCGCTAAGGACTGTCGGCCATCTTCATTATCGAGGCTACTCCGTGCCACAGTCTGGAAGTAAATTAGCAAAAGCTGGTGCCAATAGGCAAGTGGACACGATGCTTCTTTTGTTTGGGAAGAAAGGTTGGAAGCACTGCTGCTAATCTCCTTGCTTTACAATTAAGGAATAACAAGGACTAGAAGACTGGCCCATTGTGAGCACGCTAATCAAAAGGGTATTTGCACTCTAAATTAAAAATAAAAAGGCCCGTTGATATTTTAACACTGTCCTAAGATGTCGGCAAACAAGCTCCGACGTAATTACAAGGGGAGATTTACTTGGAATAACAGCGCCGACAAAAGAAAGCGCCCCCAATTGTTGAGCCGACGTCGCTAGCTCCCTGCGGCCAAGCCTTTCACGCCTCGCCAAGGTTAAAATGGAACAGGGGGATATGTGGAAGGAGCCTCCTGATGTCCACTGTTCCTTTTCCTTATCTGTGCTGCTCTTATATCATAGCAATCTCAAGATACTGTGGCAAATATGGACCCTAGTGGCTGTTAGTCGTAAAAGGAGAAAAAATATCCAACTGTTGTCCCCGATCAATAAGGCAGCCACCTAACCTAACCTGCGATAACCTTCTGAGGATGCCATGACATCATTATTGCTGTTTTTTTATTGCTGTTTTTCTATGATTGAGAGCAGGTTGCAGAAAAACTGACACATTTCTGATCAATAAGGACATTTTTCCAATTGAATCATCAATCAGGTGGAGCTATTATGAATGGTTAAGTCATAAAGAACAAATTTAAAAAAATTGAATAATTAAAAAAAGTTCTGGTTAAATTTTTTTAAATATAATTATATATATATATATATATATATATATAAAGAGCAAAATCTACAGAAGAAAATGAAATAAAGTAACAGAAATAGAAAATAAACATTATTTACAAATAATGAAAAAAATAAAAAGGACAGAAATACAAAATATTAGAAAAGAAAATTGTAAAATAATAAAAACACAAACAAAATTAAAAATAAAGAGTAGAAAAAGAAAAAACTGAAAAGATCATAGATATAATACAAAAGATAAATAAAAACAAAATATGAAAATATGAAAAAAGTAAAAAATAAAAAAGATGCAAAATAAAATAGAATACTAAAATAAATAATATGAAAAAATAAACAGAAATAAAAATAAAAATCATAATGAATAAAAACAAAAAATCAATAATGAAAACCAAACAAAGTCCATCCATCCATCCATTTTCTGAGCCGCTTCTCCTCACTAGGGTCGCGGGCGTGCTGGAGCCTATCCCAGCTGTCATCGGGCAGGAGGCGGGGTACACCCTGAACTGGTTGCCAGCCAATTGCAGGGCACATAGAAACAAACAACCATTCGCACTCACAGTCATGCCTACGGGCAATTTAGAGTCTCCAATTAAAGCATGTTTTTGGGATGTGGGAGGAAACCGGAGTACCCGGAGAAAACCCACGCAGGCACGGGGAGAACATGCAAACTCCTCACAGGTGGGGTCGGGGATTGAACCCGGGTCCTCAGAACTGTGAGGCTGACGCTCACACCAGTCGTCCACCGTGCCGCCACAAATGAAATAATAAAAAAATAAATAGAATAGAAATATAAAAAAAATAAGATTGAAATAAAATCCATCCATCCATTTTCTGAGCCGCTCCTCCTCACTAGGGTCGCGGGCGTGCTGGAGTCTTCAATTAATCTACTATGCATGTTTTTGGGATGTGGGAGGAAACTGGAGTACCCGGAGAAAACCTACGCAGGCACGGGGAGAACATGCAAACTCCACACAGGCGGGGCCGGATTTGAATCCGAGTAGTCAGAACTGTGAGGAAGATCTGCTCATCAGTCAGTCACCGTGCCGCCATAAATATAGATCATCAAATAATTTATAATTATAATTAAAATGCAAACTAAGTAAAGTATAAACCAGTTCAACAAAATAAAAAATATAAAAACACAAAAAATAAAACCAAATATCTATAATAAAATCCATGTGCAAAAAAAAAAAAACAAAAAAAAAAAAAAACTAATTTCATTGTATTCAGACATTTAAATTGGACATGCAAATGCAGTGGGCGGGGGGGTGGGAGGGGGTGATGTCGGAGAAGGGGCGGCATCCAGGGGAGTTAAGATGCTCCGACACGGTGTGGGCGCGCTCCTGCGGGCGGCGTGAGGGGCTGCTAAGGATATTGGCCGGCCAGATTTGCGGTGTGTCCTGCTGACTTCCATTTTATGGACCGTGAATCGCAGCGCCCGCTGGGAGTCCATAATCCGTCCCTCTCTTTACCACACCCCCCTGCCCACCCACCGCCGTGGCCCCATCGTTTTATTGCCCTTTCTGGATGTGTGGCCGGTGTCTGCGGATTCACCCGTCCCATCCCAATTTGTTAGTGGATCCCAACCACTTATTTCGGCCTAATAAGAATACCGACTCCCTCCCGGACAAGCTGTTGTTCCACCGTGTTTCACACTGTGCTGCCTCAATGGGCCTGTGCCCACCAGTTCACAGGGGTTCCGCAGGGCGGTGGGGCCCAGTCGGGTTATTTCTCAATGAAAGACCTCGGTGCCAACTCTCAATCACGCATAATTTCGCATTTAAGCGCATCTCCTCTGACCGGCTCTTGGTTCTACACGGCATCAATCAGCCCTTTTCCTCCGCCTTGGAAAAACTCATTTAAATCTTATCGGGGGGAAATCTGTTTGCAGTGAAAAGAGGAGGCGGCTATTCGTGAGAGAAGTAGTCAAGGTAGGACTGTAGTCAAGGTAGGGCCACTTGATTTAATTTAGCAGCGATAGAGTCACTGACCACTTGTACACTGATTATTTTGGAAGGCGAGGCGGGTAAGACGGACGCAAAGAAAAACGGATGAAGGAAGGAAAGGGAACATTTTAAACAAGCATATGAAGCAGAAAATAAGGCTTTTTTTGGATTGGGTTCATTTGAGTTTTTTCTGTTTATTTTCAAAGGAGCAGTGGCATTATTTCATATGATAGTAGTACATTGCGCTAGCGTATTTGCCTATGCATGACCAGCTTGACATTATTTTTTTTCCCCCCCTAGGAACTTTTTCTATTAGTTCTGTTTATGTCTATTGTGCAACGTGGTGGCCAACATGAATTACTGGTGAAAGGACTGATTGCATTACTTATATGATAGTACATTGCGCTTGCATGTTTGTCAGCGTGACATTTTTTTTTACTCGATGGACTACTTCGATTGGTTCTGTTTATTTGTGTGATTGACTGTGCTGTGGACATTTAAAAAAATCTGTAGTAGCTCTGTTCATTTCCAATATGCAGTAGACAAATAAATCTTTTGTTAAATGGACCTTGTAGCGTAAATCTAGTTTGAGCTGAACTGACACATCAGGCGTTAACATAAATGTTTTACCCACACTGCGATTGCTTATTCTAATGAGCCTTGCATTTACGTTCCTGTGACAATGTTTGAATTCTCCCTGTGTGTGTGTGTGTGTGCGTGTTTGTGTGTTTGCTTTGCGTATAGCAGCTCTAATGCTCCCTGACAACTTAATAACATCACAATTAAGTCGATACTAAACAGATGCCAGGCTCGTGTGATTTGAGGCACTTTTGACACCCACGTGTTCAGCGTCGCCGTCGGCCTTATTCGCTCGACGGACATGACCGACGCTTATCGGATCCTTGTTCGGGACCTTTCTGTTGTCGCTTTTCAGCAGATATTCTTCTTCATCCCTTGCTCGCCTCCCTGCCACCTCGCTGCAGCTAAACTATTCCTGGCTTGAGAAAAGAAAGTGTTTACTCTGGAATCAAGCTGCGCTCCCCACTGCCGCTGCCCGCGAGGCGCTTTGCATATTTTCCGCCCGTATTACGAGGCTTGAAAAGGACAGGGAGGGAGAGAAAATTGAGAGGTAATGAAACAGGCTACGAAAAGGAGCCTCCCTGCCCTTTGCTGTTATCGCTGGGTTTAATCCGGGTGGAGATGATTCATGTAAGAACAGTCCCGACCAACAAAGGCCTGCCAAGGCCGACCGCCGGCTTGCAGTCACACGGGAGTGGCTGTCGCCTGTGCCGCCACGTCGAGTAACTGCTCATTTCATAAAAAGGCCTTCGCTCGCTCGTGCGGTGGTTTTCCATGCAAATTATAAGTTGCGAGTGAAAGCGTAAATCTTAAAAGAATTGTACTTGTTACTTTCTCACCACGAGCTTCTTCTGATCTTTCTATGCCGTTTTTACACTTGCATTGTAAGGTAACCTTCAGCAGACTTGGGCAACGTTTCCAAGCATCCGCCTCACTGCATCACGATTGTGTATCACACAAGTGTCGTTAGGCTGCAGTGCACAGCGGCGATCGATAAAACCCTTTACCGCACACGGAGGAAGAAAAGGAGCCCATTCAAACATCATACAGTAGGAAAATGTTCAAAAAGTCGTGAAAAAAAAAAAAAAAAATCTAAAATTCAGTTTTTGAGGGATCACGGCCACAACCACTACCCTGCTCTCGTATTACTGAATGTGAATTTATTTTATTTTTTAGAGCAATTCAACACCGCGCATCCGTCTAATATATTTGGTTCAAATCCCTAAGATGGATGTTTCTATGCATGATACATATGCCTATCAAATTTTAAGTTGCCCATTCAAACAGACTTCAGGGTCTGAAATTTCCGAGTAGACTGGGGAGTGCTAAGGAGAAAACCTTTTTTTTTTTGTGTGGGGGGGGGGGTGTCACGGCCAAAATGGCTACCATGCCCTCAAAATACGGAAATCTCAGCTTATTTTTTGCAATCAGGCATCGCCCAACTTTCCAGTATACACGGTTCAAAGTTGGTAGCAATCGAACAAAATCTCTCAGGGGGAATCCTTTTTAAAGGACCCCTGGCAAAACCTAAAATGATGCCCGCTTTAAACCAAAATAGCAGACTTCCTCTGTCTTTTTGGGATATACTTTCCAGGTACAGGCCATGTCAGCTGTGTGGAGTAATGTATTTTTTTTTTTGACTCACTTTATTTTGCAGTTAGCACACAGTTACTTTATTTTGTAGTTAAAATCAGACTCTACGATCCTGAATGCATCCCCGCATGCCGCCTGTCGAGTGGAAGCTGCTTGCCGCCAAAACATCCTCTCCCCATGGTTTGCTGGTTGACAGTCCAAAAAAAAAAAGCTGCTAAAATTAGCCCCGGCTGCGTATGTTGCATAACAGCCGTAGCGCACATAAACAAAGCAGAGAGTAAATAGGCTTGGAGTTGGAAATATGACAGCAGCAGGGTTTTATTTTGGTTTTGAGGATGAAAGCTTTCCCGACCGCCTGGGAGAATGTTTGCTTACAAAAGTCCCAGTTTAAAGGGAGAGATTCACATCAGATATTCTTGGAGTGGTTTTATTATTTTCCATTACTTGCAAAGAAGGGGAATATTCGTGTTTATTCCCGACGTCGGAAATAAACGCCACGTGATGTTTTCGCCCGGAATGACGACAACTTCAGGAATGTGTCCGCGCGCTCCAAACCGTCCCGTGGTTTTGTTTTTTCTTCCCCCGTTGAAGTTGAGTCAGGCTGCAGCTGATCGCTCCACGCCACAATAGCGGCCATTCAACGTGGCGGAGCGGCGAGGCCAAATACTGTGTCATCCAGAGGGCGTTGGGCCACCGCCGGCCGGCTACTGTACGCGCGTGACATGACAGCCTTTACCTTTCATAGGCAAACACTAACGGCGCACTGTAACCCATCTGAATGAGGACATTGTTGGTTCAAAGTGAAGCATCACTTGAAAAAGGGAGCTTGCGTATGCAAAGGGGAGTCGCGCTGAGTTGATTTTATGAGAGGAAACATGATGAGTACAGTACTTTGACTTAAAAATTTTATTTGTTCAATTACTCCTAATTACTTCCATCCATTAACTAAATTGTTTAACCTCACTAGGGTCGCGGGCATGCTGGAACGTATCCCAGTTCTCTTTGGGCGAGAGGCGGGGTATACAACTACTAATTACTTAAATTATTTAATTTACAAACATCAAATCAATCCGCCCCCCACCCCCCCAAAAAAAAAGACGGTCACTAGTTTTCGCGCTATGTTTTTGTGGTAAAAAAAAGAATACAATGTAGTATGCTGTATGTGGCGACCCAATAGAGGGTTGAAGTTTTTTCCGTTGAAGTGTGTCGGTAGATATGCATGTGCTCAATCGCTTGGTGTGCGGCGAGGAGTTACCAACTGTAGTTTTTTGTCGATAGTCCACTTCAGTTGTGCCTTTGGTCAGTGACTTGAGGGGTGGGAGGGATTAGTGCAGTGAAGTTACAGTACATTCAAATCTTGCTAGGTGTTTTAACACTGCAAACTCCCTGTTTAATGCTATGTTACTAGCTTCCGCGCGGTTGTGGTGTCACTTTGCGTGGCAATGTTGTTAAGGGAGGGGGCGACTAAATGGGTGTGAAAGTGGTTCATCCTACTTCACAGACTTCAACATGCAAATGATACAACACACACACAGCCATCCCATGTTGAGGTTCTTTGCCTCGACATGTTTAAAAATGCTAGCACGGGGACACTCACCCACCGTTAAACGGCTTCCATTGGTTCCAGACTGGAATGTCTATATTTAGAGCTCTTCTTTCCGCTGCTATGGCTGCCGACTCATTAGCCTTGTTTAACCTCGCCTTTACGTCTGCCATGCTGATTGGCTGAGGGAGTGCCCCCTCGAGAAACTTTGCAGACACTGCCCTCGCCGCTCAGATGTTTTGGATGGGAACGAACAGCCGCAAAGATGGGGGAAAAAGTGGCCAAAAGCGAGCAAGCTGCCAGTGGCGATGATAATGATGAGTGACCATTTCGGGAATCTCCTTGTATGCATATTGGCAGCCCCAATGTCGAAACATCTAATTCAGTTAAGCCCGAAATAAACGGTTGCTTAATTGGGTCCACGAATGTTTTGCACGGCACCACTGTTGAGCCCAAATGATATAACGACACTGTCCAAAGGAAAAGCATGTAAAGTCGAAACATCTGAAGTTTGGAATTGGAAAAGTTAGGAATGTTGAAAAGTGAGATATTTCATACGCAACATAAAATACTTTTTCATGATGGAATTTGAATAGCCCAAGAATCATACATATCATATCGTTCAGGATTCGACCGACATTTTCAGGAATAAACTGCCTCGAGTCGCATTAAACTTTAGAATACAAATGCCCCAAAGATTGTACATTTCAGATTTCGACCGAATGTTTACGGAAAAATAGGGCTCAAAATCTTAAAATTTTAATACTGCTAGAACTGTACAATGTGGATTTCAACCCCAATTTCCAGTAATACCATAATTGTACAAACAATAAAAATGTGCAATTCCAAATATGACCCAAAGTTGGCCCAAAAATAACAAATTTTACACAAAAGATTTACAAAAAAAAGCTTGAATTTTCAGGCACAAAAATGCAAAATTTGAAAAAGCCCAGAACCGCAATTCCAAACATTCTCGAGATAATAAAATGAACTTGTTCGTAGTGAAAATGTAGTGGGATGACTGCATTTCTTTTTCCATTATTTCCCATGGGCAAATTGTTAAAAGATCTGTCAGACACTCACACACAGACGCAAAATTAAGATCTGAGCACACCATTAGGTCTACTTAACAGCAACGGACATCGGAGACAATCCTTTCCGTCTAAATTAAACACTTCATTCCGCCTTACATCTGCTGAAGGAGGAGGATTTACTTCCTACTATTTCCATCTTGGCACGCGTCTCTTCCCATCTCCGTAGCGGGAGGGAAAGGGGCATCGTGATGAACAACACCAGGTCCTGCCAAGTTTTCCGGACTATGTTGATTACTCTTGCGTCCGTTGTGATTTAGGGCTAATCCAGCGCGGTGCCAACACGCTGTCAATCATCATCTCCTCCACGCCAGACGAGATTGGCCAATGCGGGCTCGTTGTCAAAAATGAAATATCTAAATGTACTGCGGCAATGCAGGCAAGTGGTTTTGTTTTTTCCTACCGGTGTGGATCTGCCGGTGGGCCTCCAGGGATTCTTCTGTCTGGAATTGAGCGCCGCACTGGTCACATACGATGGCCTTCTCGCCAGCTGGAGGGTAGAAACACAAGAGGAAAGGGGATGTTTATTACATGCCAGGCAGCTTGTAGACACAACACAACGTCAGGAAACATGAAGCCGAGCACACAGTTGAAATGGAAATGCATCAAAATTTAAGAAAGAGATAACATTTTTGGCCAGTGTGGACATCTTAAAGGCGACAAATTATGGTTAATTGATATTTTAATTGCTTGTATAGGAGTAGTTGAGTCTCTGGAGTGCCTGCTTACCCATCAAGTGTGAAAGTTAACAACTAAGTAACTCTTATGTTGGCTGCTTATTTCTGAAAATGTGCCTGAGAGTGAGCCCTTCTGAATTTACATAATACTGCGGACACAGTTTCTCCACTCATGACTTGGCATCAAGGCTGGGCAAACGATTGTTTGGTGAAGTTGTCGAGACGGTATTTGCGATCCGAACACTACATTGACAAGTGTACAGTCAACTTGGTGGAAGTGCCATTGTGTTTGGATGGGTGAATTTCATCTGCTCAGACTTCAGCTGCGAGGGAGTCTCTAGAATAATCTCCATTAACATCAGAAAAGTCGATTTCAAGTAGATTAGTCGCTCGTTGCTTTACAGAATTACCTTTATCGGTAAGTATATTATATAGTATATTAAGTATATTTAAAGTATATTAGCATATATATATAGTATACTAACGTATATTAATGTATATTAAAACACACAAAGAATTTGTCGCTGGAAGTTGGTGTCACTTTAGTACTACAGTGAAAAAGACTAACAAAAAGGTACATTGAGGACATCCAGACAGATGTAAATATACAATATATAGTGTGCAATAACACTGATTAATCTTTCGATTTAGGAAAAAGTCAAAGTTTAAGTAAACTACCATATAAATGTTTGACACCCATATGAAGGTTAATCAGACCAGAAAAATGCATCTGGGTCAATTATTTTGAAGCACATATTCAAACCAGCGTGCCTATTTATCTGTTGTCAACATAAACTGCCACTTTTCTTGTTCTTGCATTCTTAATATAAATAGTTGACTGTGCTGCCTCCAGGCTACAATGTGTCATATTCACTTATCGAGATTGTGCACAACCTCGTACAGCAATAAATGTACGTATACAGTGTGCATATCGCATCAGAGAGCGGGCTAGTTATTGTTTTATGGGCTTTGGCACGGCGTACTGTACATGCCATACGCATCGCTCATCAAACACATGCACCAAGTGAACATCTGGTAGTCGTGTTTGTGTGTGGATGCCTGTTTCTGCGTGCGTGTGTGTGTGTGTGTGTGTGTGTGTGTGTGTGTGCGTGCGTGCGAGTGAGTCTGTGTGTGTCCAGCGTGAGCACACGCCGATCTCGCTCGGTTTGTTCTTGGCAAGGCCTCCTGGGTTACAACACCTCCAGAGAGAGCGCAAGAGCACAATGAAAACAGGAAGCAGATTCTTAGGTGACAAAAAAAAAAGAAAAAAGTGAGGGGAGAGCGATATTTTGCATGGTTTTGCAACCGTGGTGACATGAGGGAACGGCCTGTACTGTAGCGAGCACCGACTGAAAAAGCAGAAATGACACACAGCGTATATGACACGGTGTGCCTGCCAAAAGAGTGCTTATGCAACAAGTTATGCAAAAGAAAAGGAAAAAAAAAAAAAAAAAAGAAAGAAAATAAAAAAAAAAATAATAAGACTGAGTGCGCTGTACAAGAGAGCATGGCCGGATCATGAAACGCGACCTCATGAAAAGTGGCAGATCTTGGACTCATTTCCATTTCTCACACACACAAAAATAGACGCAACGCTAACTGCATATTCAAGAGGCATCATTAGCTAGCGTATGGTGGATGCAACAACGAGCATATGGTGGATTAGCAGCCACTTAACCTTTGGTGATCAAGAAACAAAGTGGAAAAGACGCAACCAAAATGATGCAGCACACACTCGCTCCTGTCTTGGTGTGCAGCTCCTTTGCCAATGAATACATACTTCATCAAACCTGCAGTAGCTATACTAGAACTTATGGCAACATTCATCACAAGCTTTTAAGAATAGTCACTACATATGGGGACCATTGCTCAAACACAACAGGACATCTGAGTTATAAATTCATATTAAATTTGGGAAAAACTCAAGATATGATTTAGACACAGTATGTCACGTAGATCCCACACTCCTGTCTTGGCGTGCAGCTTTTTCTTGTAGCTCTTTTCACAAGCGCAATGAATATACTGTATATACAATGTCAAAAATCAAAGCAGCTAAACTAGAAATTATGACATTGATCCTAAATTGTAATGACTGCACGTAGGACAACGTCTGCGGCAACAGAACGAAACATCTGCGTGAATACATAATTGCATGAACTCTGGGAAAATAAAAACTCCTCATGATTAAGACATATCATGTAAAACACTAGCTTGTGCGCAGCTCCTCCATGTAGCTCCTCTTGTTAGTACAATGAATACATATTTAAGCCCATCAACAGCATCATGTTATACAAAACCAAAGCTGATAAAATTATTTGATACGAGTTTGCGTGAATCGTAACTACGCACGGTCATGCCTGCTGCAAAATAAATTGCCATCCAAGTGAATAACACTCAGATTAAATTTGGGCAAATAAAAACTGATGATTGAGATGTACAAATTTCCCCAACTTCTTAGGAGGCAGCTCCTCCTCGTCGCTCCTCTCACTAGCACAATGAATACATGGTTGAGAACGGGCTAATTAATGCAAAATCCTTTTTCAAGAGTTTGGTCTGTCTGCGGCTGTGAGGAAGACCAACTCACGTAATATGACAAGCGGCGCAGTGAATGTACATTTTACACAGAAAGTATGAAACAACAGCATAGCGGGTCACCATTATTGTTTTGCTTATGATGTAAAGGCTGAATGACAACAATGGTTTTTAGTTTTTGAGATACAGTACAAAAGATTTAGATACAGTATAAAAAAAACGTCAAGGGCATAAACATAATACAAACAAATGAATAACAGTACGCCATTCGCATCCTTGACAGATTGCCTTGCGGTACAGTCATAAACCGACTATTTACTATTACTATTGTCATCCACAACCATTTTCATAGCAGATCGGGGAGTGCAAGTTCCTCTTTCCAGCCATCCCAAACTATTTTGTTCAGAAGTGGCTCAAATTGCTCCAGATTGTCTTTTATGCATGTACCCCATTTTCCCGTGTTTGTTTTCCATCATTCCGACAGCAGAAGGACGCCCCCTTTGTAGCTTTGGAAGTGCGGCCTTTTGTTGGCTGTGATATAGAACACTTGAGACAAAGATAACAGCTGATGTGTACCCCCCTATCCTGCATCCAAAAAGCCCATCTTTCCAAGTTCACCCGCACACCATCAAAGGGGGAACTAGAAATGTATCACTTTAATTTGGCAGTGAATGTCGCTAATGGCGAGAAGTATCCCCCCAACCCCCCAGACCTCCCCCTGCCGCTGTTAGCGCCTAGCGTGCTAACAAGTGACTTGGCCCGGGCGGTGTGTACCTTGGCTTTACCCACTCACCCCCGTCTTTCGTGGCCCGCCGCGACCTTGCACAAGTTGATCCTCCTTTAAGCGAGGCACTCGGCGGACACCTCATCGCAATTTATGGGCGGGTGCCACAAGCAGGGGGCACGGCCCGCACTAAACTCCCTCCCACCCCGTGCCTGGCCCATTTAGCATTTGCCTCATGGCCTCCCACGAGACTCACCGCTGCCATCTCGGCTTTTAAAAGCGACACTGATTTACTATAAACGTCCTCGCTTTCACAATACCATAGACGCCATTGTGTTGATCTTTGCCTTCTGGAAAGCCACAGCTGCCTTTTTTTTAAAAAAAAAAATGTAAAAGTTTTTTAACCAGATTAAATTCTGTCTTTTCACACAAAGTTGACACCTGAAATCAGCGCTGTGCAATGACACAGGTTGATCTCAGGGCCACTGAGGGCCAATGAATTCCCCATTGCCATTCTCTCTGACGCAGTATTTATTCATCCAACGAGGCGAGGAACATTGATCAACTTTCATGCATAGATGGCATGCGTTCAAAGCATGCTATAAATGAAAGAGAAAACCGACATAAAACGCCGGAAACTATCTGTATGGATAATGTGTATAAAGTTGCTTAGCAAATTAATTAGACCACCTGTCACCAGGACGAGAACATCATGCAGTGTTTTAATGCAGGCTCTTTTTATTACGGTTTCCCATTTTGAACAGGAATGATGAAATGCAAACTGAATTAACCTTTTTGTGTCCCAAATTTGAGAAGTCACAAAGTAATAAAGCGTAACATTAAACCACACATAAATTCTGTTCGGGAATGCAAGAAAAATATATATCATTTTAAATCGTAAAATAAATCTGAATAAAAAATAAGGTGCATTACTAATTTTCTTTTCCGTCAATCAGTACATTTGAAAATTCATGGATAGCAATAATAATTATATTTTAACATTAAAAAATACCACTGAGGTTAAAGAGCTTCAAGCAACTAGCAAAATAATAATAATACTAAGAAATAGATTATACTATCTGCAATTGGTACAAGTGTTCCCTTTAGTGGTACATGAAGAATCACTAAATTAAATGTTTAAATTCTGCATATCGTTGCTGAAACTTTTTTTTTTTTTTTTTTTTTGAAACTAGTATAGTACATTTGTTAAGTACAGTTCAGTTATATTTCACTTTGAAGTAAAATACATTTGCATTTAATCTTTCAGAACTGATCATTTCCAAACATTTATTTAGGTCCATTTTTTAATTTTTTTTATTAAACTTTCATGCAATACATTTTCATTGAATCATTGAAGTGCAGTTTTTTTTTTTTTTTTTTTTCCTATATTGTAGCGCAGTGTTAATGTATACACTGTGCATAATGTTACACTTTTTGGCAATAAAGCTTCTGGCTTAATTGGACAAACAATTAGGCCTACTATGCTACCATATTTTAATGTTGGTCATGATGGTGGTACTTGGAGAGCCAAGCATTTTTTTGAGGTGGTACTTGGTGTAAAAAGTTTGAAGACCACTGCTCTAGTTAATTGCAGTCCCGTATTGCTGTAAATTACACAAACCATAAGATGTACTTCTGCACGTGTGCAAAGCTGCATGATCGGGACCCAGCGGCGATCATGTGTTATCGCACGGCGCGAAAAACCACTTCCAGGTTTCACTTCCTCCTTGGAGAGCTGTTGCACAAGCGCTGTTGTTATTTCATAAAAAGCTTCAAAAAAAAAAAGAGAGAACCGGGCACAGGAGGGCTGCCCTGCTGTCAATCGAGCGACTGATATAACGTCTTTCACTTTTGGCGCTAAATCGATGGAGATTCTTGATGCAGTTAACGTGTGGTGTGATTCGCGAGGGTCTTTATTCTTGCAAACCAAGCAAAGTTCTGAAGTCGAACACCTAGAATGAATGTCTTGCAATTCGGAGTTGGAACCAAATGTTTGGGAATAACCCATCCATTCATTTGTGGCGGGTGTCCACAGTGGACCGGTACCCACTCAATTGCCGGGCATATAAACGACAAACATTCACACTCTCATTCACATCTGCGGGCAATTTAGAGTCTTCAATTAACCTAAACTATGTACATTTTTAGAATTTGAACAAGCAAGCCAGTCGAGACTTGAACCCAAACCACAGACCTGTAAGAGTCTTATTCAAATAAAATGACCTGGTGTTAAGAGAATAATAAAGTGAAAAGAAAATAAGAACGTACACTATGTGAAGACTCACATCCAATGCCGTATTAATATAAACTCGTGGTTGCTTGCTTAGTATACACATTTTTTTTGTTTTCCACTATTTAAGTTGTTTTACTTCTTTTGACACTTCCGTGATAAGTAAGAACGTTTGAAAATTAAGATACATGAAGTGCAGCCAGTGGTGAGCTAAGCTACAAGCAATTCTACATTAAATGTAGCTTCACTACACCGAAGACACCCACTCCAAAAATGTAGCAAGGTAATCAACAAAAAAAAAAGACAAAAGTAGCTAAACTACATCAAATCTACTTCAGATGGGTGGAGAATCTCTAAAAGAAAAACTACATTTAAAAATGTTGTACGTGGACTATTGGTGTACAAATGAGCACTTCATTCTAAAATGTTTGGATTATCATGCTTTTCAGTGCCACTGCAATAGCAATATCTTGGACTAATGCAGTGACAGCCCCACGTGTGCTGTGATGAGTAGCTTAGCTGACAATTGTTGTGTTAACAATTACAAATACAGTTGTGTTGGACGTCTTGGATGTTGACAAGAGCTTCTTTTTGGGGTTGCACATTTAACAACGGAAAAGTGGAACTCTTCTGTGAGGACTCGATAAGTAAGTGTCCCCCGCTGCGCACTTCCAATCCCGCTCTGCCGCATTTTTCTACACCGTCTCGGGCGGGCATCATCGGGAGGATAGGTACGTGACGTTGGAACAGAAGAGATGTACTTGAGGTCAAGAACTGCTTGGGGAAATGTAGCTTCTGTGACCGTGACTGCTCTATGTAATCGCTAAAGTATCTGCACTACTAAAAAACGTTTTGATGTTAAAAACAGTGACACTACAACCACATTACTGTGAAATATACCTATAACATCAGTACTGCTTACTTATCAGTACTGCGTAGAGTCATAATTACAGTAAATATTTGCATGAAAAACACTTGTAGCGTATACCTATAAAACATTTTAAAAAGTAAGTACGGCTGCAATTGAGCATGACCACGTATACTTATGCTGCTGCGCAAACTACTTCATGATGTGGCATTAGTTATTGTGAAACATGGCCTGTGGTTTTCCCTGTCACACTAAGTCACTGGCAAAGACAGACAAATAAAGATACATTATTCGTTGTGAATAATGAATTGCACACCAATTAATTGAAATTGCATAATAAAGCGGCACAGTGGTTGCGAATCACTGGACTAGATTATGTTGCGGTTCCAATAACGTTGGTTGCATTTCGACGCATCGGTAAATGAGTTCTACGCATTGTCGGGCTTGACTCACATGGGAGTCAGGTCAAATTCCCTTGACTGTAATTGGTCAAGTGTTCCTAGTGCCATTATTTGTTAAAATAACACGACAATAACACACAATAGCACATTGTCTTGATTGCAAGCACACGCATTCCGCGGCCTCGTGGTATTTAAGGTTTCAACTGTTCGAGGTTTTGTGCGCGTAGACGACACACACAGACTCGCATCATTTGCCACTTGTTGATCCAACCTACTTCCCGTCGCAGGTATCATTGTTTGCAACAGATGCCCTCCTTTGGGAGCACCAGTCCAAACGGAATCTTTCATCAAAGATGCTCTCAGAATTAAACATCAGAGCGAGAGAGCCTGTTGCCGCTTGTAGCGACACAAAGTAGGCCATCACATCCAGCGAAACATTCACCCAGCATCCTTTGACTGACTTCTGTGTTAGCGTAGGCTTTCCCCCCCCTCCCGTTTATTTGACAATTTTAGTCTGCCACAATGAGAACATTGTATGATCGTGTATCAGGAAGACTTGCGTGATTTTTACACAATGGACCCTTGGAAGTCTGAATTTTGAGCAGGAATTTATTCAAATGTTGGATTATTTTTTTCTGATAAAGAATAATGGAAACACAATTGATTGTTGTTGTTGTAGGAGTTAAACTTTCACCAACGTAAACTTAAAAGTAATGTTTCAAGCAACACTTTAACCTAGTTAGAAAAGCAAAAATAAGTTTGTGGAAAACTATGCAGCATTTTATTGTCCCGCTTTTTGTGTATTTTTTCAAAGATTCTATTTTTGCCATTGCCTGACAAACTAGGTCTGATCTTGAAGTGTTTTTGATCTGGGTCTGGATTGCTTTAAATGACTCATTTCCAACTACATGTTTGCCTTCCGGATTTTTTGTCACGCTGGCTTCATGTTCTCACTACTTTTTAGAAATGTGTTTTGGCACAACCCCAAGGGGAAGCGGAAAAAGAAAAAACACTTTTGGGATATTCCTAGGCGAAACGCCGCCTGTGCAGCTTTGCCTTGCTGCAGGACGAGGGACTCTGCAATCCCATTTCGGAAGGCAGCGAGAAATGAAAAAAGGCTAATTATGGCAACTGGACTAGCAATATCACACCCTGTGGTTTTTAATAGGGTAAACAGTTTGAGCGTCAGTGTGTGTGTTTGCATGTGTGTGTGTGTGTGTCTGTGTGTGTGTGTGGTAAGCAGACAAACAGTATGGCCAAAACAGACTAACTAAATGTTTGCTGAGCTGAAGTAAACCGCTTACATAAGACTAGACTTTACGAAAAGACAAACTATCAACATGTACAGAAAAAAGCCTCACGTACAACAGTTTTAAACTGTACTAACTACAATCCTACATGGAATTATTACTAGGCTGAGTTCACACTTGTCACTTTTGGTTTGGTTAAAAAGAACTGATTTTGATTAGCCCCAAGCTTAACGACAGAGACCGCTGAAGCACTAGTCTGGTTACGCGAGAATGTCAACTTCAGTGCGGTTCGGTGAAAAGTCATAACCCTAACATGCTAACACCCTAACCCTTAAATCCCTAACCCCAAAACACCAACCCCCAAAACAAATAACCCTACAACACATAACCCTAACCCTCAAATAACTGAGCTATCGGCAGATACTCAAAATCAAGTGACTTGGACGCTAAAATACATGACCTGGAAATCCCAAATGAAAACACCTAACCTAAATCCCAAAACACCTAGCCAAGAAAAAAACTACACTGACCCCAAAACCACACATAACCTCAACCCTAAGACACTGTTGAGTTTAGAACAATTACCAATGCTAAAATGCTTCTTTTTATAAAAAAAAAAAAAAAAAAAAAAAAATCAGCAACAGATTAATTCCAGAGCTTCCATGAACAGACTGTGCTCGATTTAAGAGGGTAAATTGTTATTTTTAGGTCAAACCAAAACACCTACGCTCGCAACACAGTGAATCAAAGAGATTACGACAACTATCAAACGTACTCACAAATGAGATGTTGGGAGCAAACAGTGTAATAGATAAATAGAGATAATCTGTCAGCGAGGGGTATGCTGGGATTGTATGGGTGGGAGGAGGGGGAGGAAGTGTGTGGCGAGGAGCCCATCAAAAGCATCACAAACGCGTTTGGCTGGAGATGACTTGTCGGCGGTGAGGAGAAGGAGAAATCAAAAGGAAAGCGCGATGGAGACGGAATATTCAGGTCGCTCTTGACAGCTTTACAGTCTGTTACGCCAGGCGGGAATGTCTCGGGACAAATATTGACTCACACAATCGCACACTAGTACACACTGGCTTGTACAGGAGGCCTCGTTCAAAAATGGATGAGCTCAGATTGCAACATCAGTCAACTCTTGTTTTTTTTTTTTTTTTTCTAATTCTGGCTCTTAATCCAGTTTGCCTGCAAACCAATTTGTTTGTCCAGTAGGTCACATACACACAGTATTCCCGGGCTGGCTATTCCCGATAAGGTTTTTCTCCGAATGACCCAACCATTTCCAGAGATTTTTGGCCCTGGGGAGAGGGAGGGGCATCTCAGGCCACGCAGCCACTAAACAGTCTACCACCTTGAAGGATGCTATAAAAAGGATGAACTGAAATTACACACTCTTTTACAATATGTCATTTCATTAGTGGGCATATGTTCAATGCAAAATGCTAGCAAAGTTTTGTTCTATTTTTTTGGGGTGGTGCGCAGGCCGTCTTGAAATTGTCTTCTGACTTTATGGACCAAACTGAAACTTTTCCTGCTGTCCGACCTGAACGCCGACAAAATAAATCCAGTACAGGCTGTAAAAGAAAAAGTGCAATTAGGTAGTTCTTGCCAGACACTGACCAAATGTTCCAACCCCCCCGCACTGCACAACCACACCCGCCTTCAATATCTTTGCCCGACTAACCCCCTCCCACCCTCAAGGGTGAAAGGTGCCATGTGTTTTCAGCTCTGCTTTCAACCAAGCCTCTTACACGCACACACACACACACACACACACACACAAAATGCTGTCTACTATCCACAGAGAAAGAAGAAAATGTATGTGAACACTCCTGCATGTGTTTATTGTTGTGTATGTGAAGGAAGGAAACAAGAGCTGGATGCATAGATGAAGCAAAGCCCACCCCCTCAGGGCTCTCCTGGTGCGAAGAGGCAGGAAGCAAGTTAGGCGCCCGAGTGGCCCCGGGGCCCGCTGGTATTAATAGAAGCAAGCCGTACCAGGGTGGGTGGGCTTCTTTTGGAATATAAAAGTGCATGTATGCCCACACGAGTGACCCTCCGCTCATGGTTACCCTAATTAGATTATGAGACAGAGCGTTTTAATAGGAAATGAACCTCTATGGTGCACTGGAGCCTGGACCATCTTTGATGATCACTTTGCATGTGCAATATGACAGTAAACATTAAGATTAAGATATTAACATTAACATTAAGATATATAATAAAGACAGTAAACAATAATAAAATATCATAGCATAAGCTTTTGTTATTTTTGAGGATAGAGTTGCATAGTTTGCCAAGTGACCGTGCTATCGGTCTCATTTTTAGTCAAATATTTCCACACGCTTGAGGCACCACTGCTAGTTTGCTGCGCAAGCCCACCACCTGTTGATTTCAGTGAGGCATCCATGTTGTTAATGCCAAAACATACGATTGGCGATTAATCAACTTCAAGGTGTAATCGTTATTGCGTTGTAGTGGTTAAGTCGACGCATCAAGCCCTAGTGTAAACTATCAATACAATGTTTCGACAACAGCGTTAGCTTTCTGTAAACGGGTCGTTTGACCCGACTACTCTTTGTTACAAGCCAAACGTTCGTCATTGGAAAACATGGCTATATTTTGGGACAAGCTTATATTGGTGTCACTTCTACACCTGGTTCTAACAGACCCACCTGGGCCTCCTGACCACCTCGTGAACTTTGCCTCCCACCATGACCGCCGCAGAATGTTTCTTTAGCTAGCAGCTGACCGGGCATGCAGCATCATTTACAGGGTTGTTAATGCACTTTTATAGTCAAACAGCACAAAGGATGAGGTGGGGAAAACTCATTTGGCTTGTCGGCTGTTGCCTTGAGGGAGTGATGGAGGGAAGGGTTTAGAATGTTTAGAATAAGTTCGCCAATGCTAGACAGTAGCAGGTAAAAGTAAGGTCTGTCCTGGTTCTGGGGGTTTTTGGTTGCTGGCTTGGGGGACTTGAAGCAGTGTAACCGGAGCCTCCTGGCTGGCGCTCATTAAAAACCTCTCACAGGGAACACACGAAGCTTTCACAGCTTTGTTTGCTGGAGCATTTTTGGCTGACGCTAAGGAGACCAAAGTCCCAAGTACTGTTACTTGTGTTTTTTTTGTTTTTTTTGTATACATTGAAACTAAATGGTCAAACCGGCGGAGAACTAATGCAGTCAGACACCAGCGACCCCCTCGCAACTACCCGCCATTATTACCAACACGTCCCTCACCTAGCCTGGTCAATAACGTGTAAAGATTTACTGTTTAGGGCCCATTATTTCCTGCTTTTAAGTCACACATTGTCAAAGGCAAAGCAGAGTTTATTAAGGCTGCAGTCATGAGCCCTGAGAGCAAAGTGATGTGTATATAGGTGCGTACATTTTTACGCCAAACACTCGGGTGCTGAAAGAGCTTGGAAAAGGAGGAAAGAGAGTGTTAAAATGGACGAAGGAATTTATTGCAGTCTCTTGACCTCTACCTTACCTCAATTATTTTATTGTTTTACATTTCCAATGTACAATGTTGTCTTGATATATGAGTGACCCAACTTGTGAGTTTTTTGACATACGAGCCATCATTTGGCCAATTCTTTGCTTTGATTTGAGAGTGCGAACTTGAGAAAGGAGTGCTGTATGTTGGCAGGGAACTCAACTCACATCATAATAAGCAGTTTGGCAATTAGTGAACAATAAATAAAAAAAGAGGCTTCAAGCTGTTTAAAGTAGGCATTAAATGTCAAGCGTAACACAAAGTGAAACACACCTTGTTTATTTAAAACAACCACATATGTTGCAGTTCCATAAAGCCGTTAAGCAACGGATTTAACATAAATGATGCAGCAACACTTGTAGAAAGACATAACAGTACTCACTGTCATATATTCTTCATCCTCTACGAAGAACGACTAATATTAGTGCCGTTCTGATAAGCTGAGATGAGTCGAGACGTCTCAATGAACAATATATACATCTGTCTTGTACTGCCCCCAGATGGCCAAAGCGGGCACACCAGAAAGAGCAGCACAATGACCATTCAATTGATGCAGCATGGCAAAAACTGTCTTTCAAATTATTTTTAATTATGTCATTATTCTATGTTTTTACTCACTCAATTCCCATACCACTTATCCTCACTAGGGTCACGGATGTGCTGGAGCCTATCCCAGCTATCTTTGGGCGAGAGGAGTGGTCGTCAGCCACTCACAGGGCACATAAACAAACAACCAATCACACTCACATTCACACCTATGGGCAATTTAGAGTCTTCAATTAACGTACCACGCATGCTTTTGTGATGTGGGAGGAAATCGGAATACCCAAAGAAAACCCACGCAGGCACGGGGAGAATATGTAAACTCCACACAGACGAGGCCGGATTTGAACCCGGGTCCTCAGAACTGTGATGGATATGTGCTAACCAGTTGTCCACCGTGCCGCCATATGTTTTTATATAAAGTAAAATATATTGGTGTGGTATTTTTTCCTCATTAAAATACAAAATACTTTTTTGAGGAAGGGGGGGCGGGCTGATGAATGGCATTTCCATTCATTTCAATGGGAAACGATGATTTGTGTTTTGCGTTACGAGCATGGTCACGCAACAAATTAAAATCATATCTCAAACCACCCCTGTACTTTTAAAAGTGTTTTTTAGTTGAACTGTGTTTAAAAGGTGGGGGATGGGTAAAACTATCGAAATTTTTTTTCTATGGTCTCTACTGAAAATTATGTAGAAGTTACGTAAATGGACTACTTATTTAACAAAAAAAAAGTCAATCATAGCTAGAAAGCGAAACAGATACGATATACTGTAAAGTTCTGTTCACAAGGCCAAATTTAGATATTACATTTTCAAGATGGAGAGAGAGCTTGATAGCTACTACTGTAAATAAAGTGATACACATGGACTATTCAAGGCCCTCCACAGAGATGTGGAGAGATGGAGAAACACTTTCCACAAAGATTGTTGCCATGAATGCCACAACTCTGGAAGAAAACTTTCTATTTCGCCACAATTTCAAGGCAGTGAAGTTTATAAGAAAATGACATTTTTCACAACATCAGCAAAAACAGAACCCTTTGTAACCCAGTAATATCATCACATATTGAAACCAATTCAGAAAAAGGCTCCAATCATCTGTTTTGGAGCATAACAGGAAGTCCAACAATGATCACAGTAATAGGAAATTCTTCAAACGTGCTTTTTTAAAAATTGTTTTTTTTTTTTTTTTTTACAGCTCTCAGGTGCATCAATTTAAATGTTTGTTTTTATCCTCCGTTTCATAAACCACTAAAACGTTAAAATGTTCCACATAAAAAGGGAACATGTGCAGTCTTCAAACGCTTTAGGAGAAAACTATTGCGCTTTCGACGTCAAGCCCGTGTTATCCGCCAACGGACGCCATGCTGAGTCCTTTTCCATGAAGTCATCTTTACACTCGCTAATACGAACTAAGCGGAGGATCATTTTTAGGTGAGTAACGTTGAGGAAAAAAAGAAAAAATCTGCAACTTGAGATCCTCAACCTCTCATTTTGTATTTAAGATGACGCTATCAGACAACACAATTAATGTAAATTCATGTAGATTTAGTAGCACCGTAATTAGTTGAAAGCATATTTTGTAAATTCTTCTGCTAAATATAACGTCAGATTTGACATTACAGCAAAATACCGCATTATTGCTTTTAAATAAAGTGACATAGCTGAAGTCGAACATCCTAGAATTTGTACCATTCAGAATGACGTTAATGTTGGAGAAAACTTTCAACTGAGTCTTATCGTGACAACTTATTTTTACACTTGTATGCCAGTTAAGAATGTTAAAAATGTTACTTAAAAACAGTTAATACAGGTTTTGGAATGAGACCCTTTAACCTTGCAATGGATTAATTTGAAAAACAAAGTTTTCTTTTATTACTTGAAATTACGATTGTCTAACTATTAACGTAATATCGTGCCTTGCTTCCCGTGCGATTTCCATCTAAATTCCAAAAAGAAGCTATTGATGTTTTTTTTTTTTTTTTTTTTTAAAAGGCCTTTTCCGTTCACTGGAGAGTCCTTTTAAAGTTGTGTTATTTTCTAAGCACATTACACAATAAACAGCTCCCAATGTCGACTTCTTTGTAAGCATGAGGAAGTGCAACCTGCAGCTGAAACACTTTCCAGTTCCTTCTTCCTCCTGCAGCCCGACCTGCCAACTTGCAGCACGGTCCTCTGGATATAAATACAGCAGAAGTGATACTGTCGAGGCGATGACAGGCCTTGGCGGGCGGCCAAAAGCATGCGAGCATGTGTATGTGTGAGCGTGAGAGTTCGTGTGTGTGTGTGTGTGTCTACGATCAGCTGAGGCAGAAATAGGCCAAATGGTGACTCGGCGGTTCAAAGGGTTCAACATGTCCCGAGTAGGAATTCCCCCCCCCCCCCCCCCCCCCCCACCCTCTCTTTTTTCTGCTGTTACCTCACCTGGATTAACATGCAGGAAAAAAAAAAAGAAAAAAAAAAAACTTTGATTTTATTAATTCATTTAAGGATTATTTACTCAATGTATTTTGTATTATTAATTATCTAAATCTGGAAGGTGTATTATGTTGACTAGCATTATGTTGTAGTATCTTAGTAGGAACATGTATTGCTTGTATTTATTTGTACCTTGTATTAGGGTTTATTTTATGACATCAGACGAGTATCAACATGTATTCTCCATGTACAGTACTGTACATGTTTGAGCTGTAAAACTATACCCACTTAAAGCCTCTGGTGGCTGGAATATAATCCACCGGTTCGTAGTGGGGCTTTTCCACGCAACGGTGCTAGGCGCTAGCTCACGACCTAAGAGGGTTCCGTGGCTCCTCTCTGCCAGCGCTTGGGCAGCAGGCGCGGTATCACCTCCTCGCTAAGGAATTTGAAATAACAACACTGAGCAGTTCTATAAATTGTATGTCGTGGCCTTTGTATCTTCTGTTAAAGATAACATTTAATGTTGTTGTTTTGTTCTTTTTAATTATTAATTTTCCACAGCTTTATCCTTGAGTTTTTATGGCTTTTTTTTTTTTGCAACACTTTTTTTTTTCTTTTGGTTAGTGGTCACTTGCAAGCAACGTTAAGGCCAGTTAACTTATTTCTACACTTGTGAGACAATACATTGTGGCCACGTCTAATTTATGTGGTTAATCTACTGGCACATTTATGTAGCTGGGAATATGTACCATTTCTTAATTTAATTAAAAAAAATGGAAACATTGAGAAAAAAAACAACAACTATTTATTCACTTTCTATCAGGTTGAAATAAAAGCAACTTCAAGCATCAAATTTCATGTTTTTTCCCCCCCAGTACGACAGCTGTGGAAAATTTACATAAATTGTGGGTTAAATGGCTTTTATAACATTTAAAATGTTTTCTCCTTTGTTGTGAAAACTGCACGAATGTTCTCTCTGGCCCACGTGCCGTAGGTTGCCCACCCTTGCTGTACAGGATACTTTTAGCGATCTGGAGGGCTCCGAGATGCAAATGAATAACACCCGCGTCCCCTTTCTTTAGGCCTCCCAAGACAAGCCTTTAAAAGATGCTGTTTACCGCCACATTAAAGTGTCCGTCCCCGTGACCGAGCGTATTAGTATTCTGTGGCCACTTGCTTGTTTTCAACAGTTATAACACGACATCCGCGCCATCTTTTATGTCGCGCCTCCCAGTGGAATTAGCGGCATAAAAGCAATCGTTATGTGTCCTGGCTACTTCCAGATGGCTTTGGGAGTGCTTTTATCTTCCCGTTGTCGTCGTCGTCTTTCACTTTTTCCCCGACATGAAAGTGCCGTGGACAGATCTTTGCTTCGCCGACTTCATTCTCTTCACACCCCAAAAAACATAAAGAGCGTTTCACGAGGGAGCTCATCCATGAATGGGGTTCATAAGTGTTCTAATCTGCACTGCGAAAATTGATCTAAAAAGTTTCCCAGAGCGATCGGCCAACTTTCATAATGGAAACATAACAAAGAAGTGCCTGGGAGAATATTTACTTTTATCGCTGTTTGCTGTCACAACGGCTTTGTTGCTCCCAGCTGGGAATCGCATTCAGGACATTTCAGTCAAAATTGTAAACAGATTTCAGCATACAAAATGAATTTTTTAAAAACTCCATTGAAGAGAGTGGAAACTACTAAATTAAGCGTGCCTGAGGTTGTTTGATTCGAAATATGATCAAAATCTCCCCCCCAAAAGTTGTCCGCATACCTCATAAGACTTTGGTTGTGCGAGTGTCAAAGGAACAACTCCATTAATTATAAAAGGCAGAATTTGATAGCGATGTAGTCTTGACTTAGTGTAGTTTGGAATTTGAACAAAACGTTTAGAAAAAGACGCCATCAGGCATATTTGAGTTGCCCAAGTCAGATTTGAACGTTTTCTTAAAACGAGGAGGGAAAAAAAAAAAAAAAAAAAAAAAAAAAAAGAACCACACACAAAAAAAATAAAAAATTCCAGTTGTCTCGATTCAACCTTGACGGATTACCATGACCTGACTGGATGACTGACAATCTACACAGACAAAGAAAAAACCTTTAGCAAGCACATTAGTATTTTTTATTGATATTGTGACCGTAAGCTAAAAATGACTAAGGCAATTATGCTATTAGGCTAACAATTTGTGCAATCAATGAAAATGTTCAAAATGTGGTTGTTAATTTGTTCCATGTCACATTGTCTGAAGAAGTAATAAAGGTTTTATGAAGGTTTTATGATTGTTTGACTCTTGATTAGTCCTGTTTCCGTTATTTCCCATTGGAAAAATTGCTTTGTATTATTTCCGTCCTCAGAGTAAAGTTAAGTAACAATTTCACAGAAGACAGTAGCAGAAAAATGAACGATTGTTATTATAAGTAAATAACAATCCCTACAGTATGTGCGCTGTCACAACACAATGGGAGACTTGTCAAACATGGCTGACTTGCATTTCTAGCCGCGTCAGCGCATGCCGGGGGCTCATTACAAGAAAACGGTGATGTCGACAATCTAATATAGCGCGCAAGTGTACGAGTGTGTGGCGGTATGAGAGCGAGTTATATCGTTACAAGGACAAGGTTCAGCTGTGTGCCACGATGCAACACAACCTCGAGGCAATTTTTCGGGAAACCATGCGACGATGACAACCTCGGCTACGTGGCAAATTTACAAGACACGCTGATACCGGACATGTGACACCGGCCCTGCAGCCCTCCCATTAAATACAATGCCAACAACTTCTTGCGCATGTTGATGTCGAAAGGATCCCTCATGATCACTTTATTTATTACGTTAAATCTAAAAATATAATGGTAATATAAAAATGTTATGCACTGTGAAATGGTCATAAATTTCCTGACTCCAAATTTCAAATTTAAACTGTTCTTACGATAACATGAGTTTATTTGGTGTTAAATAAGATGATAAGCAGTAATGAATTAGTACGGTGTCAGAAACTGTGAGAGGCTGAAAATTCTCTGGCTTGAAATTTCACAAAGGACCTGCTATGGAGTTGTAATGGTTGTGAGAAGAACCTGGTTTTATTTACCGTTAAATAAGGCGATAAGCAGTCATGAATGATTATGGTGTCAGACCTACACTGAGGTGGAAGGCGTAGCAATGAGTTTTCAAATTCTTAAGTAGGGAGTCGGGACAATTGAAATGAAAAAAATAGGGTGACTAGGACTTTATAAAAGCATTTTTTTTTTTTTTTTAAAACCCCACAGATTTAGCAAGGATCTTCAAAATTCTTGTTCAGAGATTATTTCAGTTGGAATATTGGAAATGTTAAATGAATTAAAGAGCAGAATTACTATTTTGGTGTCAGACCCACTGGAAAATGTACAAAAATGACTTGAAAATTCACAAGACCAAACAATAAGTATTAAAATCCACCCCCCCCCCCAAAAAAAGATATAGAGTTCATTTTTAGCACAAATACTTTAAATAACAAATAAGGTAATACATTAATTATTTTGGCATTACACTCACAGTGAACTGTTCAAAAATGCTCTGACTTGAAATTTCACGAAGGCCTAACAATGAGTTTGATCTATTTTGTCAAGAGATTACTTAAGCAGGGATGCTTAAATTTTGAAATAAGGTAGTGAGCAGTGACAAATTACTTTGGTGTCAAAATTCCACGACATGAAATTTCACAGAAAGCATTTGCCTTTTGTGTCTTGGCCTGCACTTTGATTTAGTAGTCCCTTTGTTATGATATGGACAAACTCTATTCCCGTGGATCATTGAATCTCCATAACCTTCACTCTCCGAGTTTGTGTGTATTTGGAGGTTACTTAAGGCTGCTTTTGCATGCATAACAAACACGCACACCTACTTCCAAATAGAAAGAAAGGGAGAGCGCGAGTGAGAGACAGAGAGAGAGAGAGAGAGATGCAGCGTTGGCGACAGTGGTGATGAGAGCCGGCGAGTACGGGGACACATAAGGTTGCGGGAGCGGGAGGCTAAATTTAAATGGTAATTGGCCGACTTCCACAAGCTTGTGGGCATTTTAATGAGTCATAATAACTTCATTTAAAACCAGCTGAGCAGAAAATAGATTGGAGAGGAGCCCGTGGCTAGTATAGATTTGTGTTGTGCCAATGCAAGACACACACGCACACACAAAAAACCCAAAACTCGAGGGACGTCTATCCAGGGCATCGCACAAAAGAAGACTGACTCACTCATACATTGTTTCTTGATGTAATGTGCTATTAACACTAACTATGGCAATACATATTCAAATCACCCAAGCAACTGTCTATTGTGTTTCCAGGGGGCTGATTTTGTGTAAGAAATTTCAAGCTAATCACATTTAGAGGTGAATGAAAATGATGAAATGAAAGTCTAATCGAACGGTCAACGGGTCAGTTTATGCAAATGAGGCATGATCCACCATGGCATTTGGTCCAAGGGGGACATTATCCAACACCGTGAGCTGGAATTGTGTCAGAAATTTCAAGCCGATCACACTTCCACTTCCGAATTTTACCGGGACACGCTACGACAGATTTACTGTTGGTAGCCGCAAACGTCTTACGATGTTTTATTACAATGGCCAATTAGTCACGGGCAGTTAGCGGCAAAACTCCTGCAAAGACATTTTGGAAAATGGCGAGAATGTTTTCATTGAGTTTTTACAGACCTCCTGTGAATTACAGCTAATGAGGTATAAACCACTGCAGAAATCGTCTACAGTATGGTCCAAAAGTCGTTTTCTACAACACATGGATTTGGACTTGTGTGCGTGTGAGACATTTCAAGCCATTCGCACTTGACTTGTGGTGAAGCGCGTTACCGAACTCCTCTTGAAAGACACACTATGACGTGTGCTTTAGGAATTCACAACATTTTTACAATTTTTAGTCAAATGGTCAAAGATTGTGAGAAATTTAGTTTTTTCAAAAATTGTAGCTGAATTATTCTTCATTTCTTATATATGTATGTCATTGATTGACCTCATGTCAATTCATACACATTATGTTCAGTCCACCTTGACATTTGTCTACCGTTAAAAAACATCGAACAGGAATTGTGCGGGAAAATTTCCAAGCCAATCACACTTACGTATGTGGTGAAGCATGTTACCCGAAGTTATGCTTTCACACGCTACATGCACACGAGTTGTAGGTTGCCCACCACAAGTAAGACCCCCAGCCCAACCAAATGACTCCAAAATTCGTGTGCATGCATTAGCGTGTGTCTTGACCGTGTGCTTTCTACAGTCTGTATCATTCAAATGTGCAGAAGAGAAAATTAATTGGCAAGGTTTTGGCAACAATTGACTTTGACCACACACACGCACACACACACACACACAAATACACACTACCCATTGACAACAACAAAGCAGCTGGGCTGACGGAGGGAGGGAGGGGAGGGATGATGAAACGAATCCAAAATTTAATCGACTGTGTTCTTGTTTTGAGCAGAAGGCACACAGTGTACTGTACAGCGAGGACCCATAAAAAAACGAAAAAAAAAGAGGGGGTGGAGGTTGGGAGAGGGAGAAAGACTTTGGTAGACATGTAGACGTTTCAGCAATAACCCTCCATCAAAACACTTGTCTCGCATACAAAAATAAGACCTGGCATCAGTGCGGAATACCAAATCAGGCCCATTAAGCAGAGCAAAGGACTGCTCGCTACTTAGCAACCCCCCCAAAAAGGATTTAAAGCTGCGATGTCTCCCTTCAAAACCCAACAAGTCCATGTTGCGTTGAAGCATTTGATTGACAGGCTGTGGGAAACAGCGATAGACATACTGTATACAGTTGCCCCCTGGAATAGTTGTAGATCAGCCCCCATGGATTCACCGATTCGTTGATTTTAATTTTAAAAAAAATGTTGTTCCTTTTTTTGCAATTTTTTTCCCAATTGTTTTCTTTTTGTTTATTTTTTAGGGGAACCAACCCTTATTAGCAGTTTATTCCAGTTTATTCAAGACTTTCTGAGGATATATATATATATATATATTGTATATATTATATATACAATTGTTGCCAAAACCTTGCCAATTAATTTTCTCTTCTGCACATTTGAATGATACATCTATATATATATATATATCAACATTAAATGGCAGAGTTCAAGTGTCTGTCAGACATGGGATCTTGAATTATTTTTTTTGAACATCTACTGATGATAGTCATGCCCACCATAGTGTGTCAAACTGGCTTTGGGGACTGAATTCTCAAAGAATTCCCAAGGGGATACGAAAAAGTTTCAACAGGATTAACAAGTGAAAAAAGTCTCAAAAGTCATCAAAATGCAAATTTATTTGGCCTGATAATGACTATCTGGCCATCTGTAACTTGGTCATGTGTGTGCATCATCAGCTGTAGTACCTGGGAAAAAAAAAATGCCAACGTGTAAACTGCCCTCGGGCTGTACTTTCATTTTTCTTCTTAAACTACTTCTTTTCCCGCAACTTGCTTTTAATAGATGGACTTTTCCCCCGCCACTCAGCTTCACTCTCACACACACGCAAGCACAAACACACACATTTCAGAATTTGTGGCCTGGAAGGTAGTCAGGTTTCATTAATTTTTGGGTTTGGGTACAGTACAGTGTGTTCCGTGACTCACATCTGCGAGCGATCATAAATTCTGGTATGCTGGCAGAACATCCAGACCTGCCGGCACAAATGTGTCGTCATCAGTGCGAGGGAAGAGCCGGCGTTGCGCCAGAACTGCCGAGCCGCCGCCGACACACACACACACACACGACGCGCACACACAAAGTGAGACCGACGGCAGGGGAAGTGCGTTGTTTATCATTCTCCTTCATCTGAATGCTCCGTTTCACTCATCTACATAGAATGAGATTAGATATTAACATTGTTGAATCCAAATTACAACCCTCCCCAAAAATAAATAAAAACTGTACAATGTGTAATATAGTGTATATTATCTTTGTAATTTTGCATACTCCTTAAGAACATTTGAACACAAGCAGGCTTCATTTGGAAGATGCAATACGTTCCAAATTTATGGACAACTGATATAAATTAAATATTAACCAGTAATAATATTAATACTAATAATAATAACAATATTAAATGTTCTATATAAATTTAACTACTGTATAGTAATATATTATTGCAGATATATTTTGGTTTATTAAAAAAAAACAAGGGTCTGACCAAAATATCTAAATGAATATAAAATATATAAAATATTGAGAGCTTAAAAAATAAGAAATATGTAGTTATGTTGGGGTTCCAAAAATAGTACACTGATATATATTGCCAATGTTTTTGTTATTGTTGCTGCTGTTTTGGCCCAACTCCAACTTTGTGTTTCAAGAAAAAAAAAAGAAAATAAAAATAAAAAACATATAGTAAACAATACTATTTGTATGCAGTACATTATACTTGTATGTATATTTTAAAAAAAAAATCTAGATTCAGGGAACACCAAAATAAAGCAATAAAAAATATAAAATGAAATACAATTACAATAAAAACATTAAATTAGTACCATTAAATAAAAATGAGTTCAATTTGAATAATACTTTCAATATTGGTAAATCCCTTCGAAATCCACAGAATGATCCCTCATGGTCTATGTTTAAGTCCTCTGACATTCTAATATTAATTGGTCTTCCTAGTTGTTGCCAACAGGGATTCAGGGGCCATCTGGTGATCTCATTATGTCATGTTGAATAAAACAAAATAAGGATCTGGTCAGTGTGGTTTGGATAAAAAGGTTATTTGGTAGAAAAACAAACAAACAAAAGGATATTGATGGAACATTTCAACAGTAACTTAAGTTTGGCAACAGCTGAGGAAGTTGGAAAACATTTAGCCAAACATTACAAAAGCTGCAAAGAAGTTTTAAGGATTTATTTATTTGGTCTGACATATCTTTTCAGGGATTAACTTGTTTTCTTTCCCATTTTATTTTGAGGCGAAATGAAGGAAGAGTTCTGGAAAATGTGGAAAGTTTTGGTGATGCCAACTAACCAGCAGTGACAGTTCAAAGCAAACTTTATGCAAAGACTAGAACGTCTCTATTTTATTCTATCAATACAAGCAGAATGAATGAAATGTTGGCAGGTATTTGAACGCAATCAAATATAATTATTACACAACAGACAAGATGATGATATAATCAGCGGGTGACTTAATCTCATCAACAAGTGGAGACATTTCACAAGCTCTGCAACAACACAATAACAATAAGTATTATAAAATTATTATCCTGAAAAGATGCAGACTTTAGCTCTGAGGTGGATGTTATAACTCAATGACATTACCAGAACAAGACGGGAGAGCAAAAAAAAAAAAAAGAAAAAAAAAAAAAAAAACAAGCTGGCACATGGTAGACTGTACATACTGTACCCTCCCTCAGTGGTGGCATGCAGCCCAGATGGGACACCGGCCAAACATCTACAAACAGCATGTGCACACAGACAAATAGAAAGGTAGCTGGGCTGGAAAGCAGACAGACTGGGCTGGAAAGGCAGAGAGACACGCAGATAAATAGTCATAGGAAACAAGACAGGTAGGCAGAGAGATTGGTCAGGTTGGAAGACAAATAGGCAAAACAAAACAGTGAGACTGATAAGCATGTGAGTAGGCAGCCACGCGAGGGTGGACAGACAGACGGGTACGGAGAAAGAGTCAAATGGACAGAGAGATAGCGATACAGGGACAGAAAACTAGGCAAACAAACGGGTAGGCAGAAAGACAGAAGAGAAGCTAGACGGACAAACAGGAAGGCAGACAAGTAGGCTACCAAATAGCCCAGAGAGACAGACAGGCAGGTCGGGGGGAGGAGGACAGGCACAGGGATAGCAAGACTGTCAAATAGACAGACAGACAGACAGACAGACAGATAGGCAGCTATGCGACTGGGTAGGAAGAATTGGCAGACAGACAGGTAACGCAACTGGTGGAATGATAGGTAGGCAGACGGACCGGTAAAGAGATAGACAGACAGAAAGACAGGTAGCTAGTTTGAGAAACAGAGAGACAGGCAACCAAATAGGCGAGCAATCAGTCATGTGCGGCAAGACAGACAGGCAGAGAGACGGTCAGGTGGGTAGGAAGGACAGGCAGACAGGTACACAGATAGGTAGGGCAGCAGCTAAGCAGACTGACAGGTAACCAAACTGTGGGAAAGACAGGTAGGCTGACGGAAAAACAGGAAGACAGGACGAGATAGATAGAAAAACAGGTATTAAGCAGACAGACAGGTGACCAAATAGGAGGGCAGACAGGTAAGTGTAGCAAGACTGAAAAGAAAGACACACAAGTAGGTAGGCAGGTGGGTAGACAAACTACAACAAAAGATAGGTAGCTGTTGCATTAAGCAGCAACAGCAGGAGGGTAGGTAGGAAAGGCAGACAGGTGCAGGTCAAAAGTTGCGAACCACTTTCTCATCCCATTGAAGGGGAACCCGTGTCCACACTCTCGACTTGTAGTGTCGATCAGGTCAGCGTCTATGTAGACCGACAGGTTGGTTGCTTATTAGCGAAGCAGAGAGATAAATAGGCAGACAGATAGGAAGACAGGAAGGTGGGTAGGATGGACAGGCAAACAGACAGAAAGACAGGTTGCGAGTTCGGTAAGCAGGCAGCGAGACAGGCATGTGCCGCAAGACAAGCAGGCAGGTAGTCTAGGCACAGCTAGACAGACAGAAAACCAAGAAGATTTAGACAGACAGACAGACAGACTGAGACAGACACAAAGAGAGAAAGCGAGACAGTGGTAGAGAGAGACTGGAGGGGAGGGAGCAGACAGCTCTGGTGTTGCTGGTGAAACATCCACAACACGCGTCGCATACCAAAGAGCTGCTCTGCTCTCTCTCTTCAACTCTCTGATATTCTGTCGGCTGTGAAGCGAGCTTGAAGGATGATGATGGCGGCGGCATTTGGGACTCGGTGAAGTGTCATCATTACACACAGAGTAAAAATGGAGACGCCTTGTCAGAGGGAGAAAAGCCTTGAAAGTCAGAAAACGGTGGAGGCGGGAGAGCGAGAGAGAGAGCGAGAGTGAGACAGAAAAGTGTACAAGAAAAACTATCAAAGAATCTTTGCCACGGCGCTCTCTTCCCTAACCGTCGCCTGTCTGCAGCACAAGCGCTCCTCTCGCCTTTTTCATCAGCAGATAAAGTACCTTAGAAGCAACACGGCGCGGGTTGTCGCTCGCTAATAAAAGAAAGGTTTGTGCACCTCTACCAAAAATACGCTGGTCACATTCTCCTCGCGGTACATGAACACGGGTAGAAACGCGTCTGATGATGCAAAGTACAAGGTATCATTCACCTGTTGACTGCAAGACTTTAGAAACACGTGATACAATAAACAAAAATGACAATGAAATAACAGAGACACAAAGAGTTAACAAATTTAAATCTGTAGGCCCTCTTCGACATCCGTAACGTTAGGAGTTGCACTTGTGTTTCCTGGATCTTCTGGAACATTGGGAGGTTTAGAGAGTCTTAGTTTGGGGCAGCTGTGGCCCAATGGTTAAGATCATCGCCTGCCACCGTGGGGGACCTAGGTTCAAGACCCCGTGAACAAATTTCGTGTGCATGCATGCATGTTCATGACAATAAAAGGTGATTCTTCTTCTTAGTTTGCGGATCCGATCAGTGACATCATTGATCAGATCAGAGAATTATGACATAACAGACGATCACAAAATTTGCATAGAAATGACGATGATGATGATGATGATGATAAAAATGACCAATCTGATCTCGCCCATCAGAATGGTGGAAGGTCTAATAACTGTTTTAGAAGGCTAGTGGCAGATTATGGTGCTTTTTTAGAAATTTGGATTACATTGCCACTGTATGAACTGAACGGCAATGTAAACCGAGGACACTGTTAGGACAGTCAACTTTAAAAAGAACTAGCGTTATCCTTTACAGTAGATACCTTATAGTAGCAAAGGGACAAGATTTCATTTCATTTCATTCATTTCATTTCGTTTGCTAGTCGGGGAACGTTCTCCGATTGGCTGGCAAATTTCAGTTCAAAATATCAACCAAAAAGCTTTGTAAGGGCTGAAATTCTTCAAGGGGTTGTCTGAGTCGCCGCATCAAAATTACTCAGATCTTTCAAACTGCGTCACTCGAACACGTCACACAGCAAACACTGCGTCACAAAAACTCTACTTAAGTAGCACAAATTACTGTACTTTAATCATCTATTGTTTTTTCATGTATTTATGTGATGAAGGATTTTAGGAGGCAGCGTTCATTCCACGTTTTTTTGGGGGTGAAAATTCCACAAAGACAGCAGCCACTTTGCTACTAACAAGGGGTCCTCACTTTTCAACATGAAATTACGAGCGGAAGAATACGTGATTACACAGCACAACGAGGCTTGCTCAGTTACTGTTTGTCATTGGACCGTTTTTAATTTATGGTCTAGAAGTGTTTATCATATCAATATTTACTGAAATTATTATGAGTTTACTACTACAACAGCGCTCTCAGACTTAAACCAAATTCAGGTTACGTGACGTCACCTCTGTTGGAAAGGAACTCATGCCACCCTATAATAAGATGGGTACCAAATAGTGGTATTGTACGGAGTGCAATGAAAACTTGCACGCAAAAAAACATCAAACTGACAAGTGGACACAGTCAGCTAAGGTCACCAAGGGCAACGTTAGCAAGTTGTCCAGTTCAGTTCGTTTCCCTATGATACAGTTCAGTTTGGGGCTAGCTAGACACATAGTGTGACATCATAGCAATGAGAAAACATAAATTTCCAAGAGGGTACAATTCTTCCCTTGTAACAGAGAAGTCTCTGTTGACCAATCAGCAGACAGCAGTGTGTTGAACTTCACCCTTCACAAGCAAACCATACCGCTATCGGAATACGACCGTCAAACCGAATAAAACAGTTGCTTTATTCTTGGACCTTTTACAACATAAACAGCAAAAATTGCCCTGCAATTGACAGGCAGCCATTCCAGTGTGTACCCCGCTTCTCACCTCAATGTCAGCTGTGATGGACTCTAGGTCACCCGCAACCCTAATGGGGACAAGCGCTATAGAAACTGGATGCTCTGCAGAAATGCATAACGTATCAGACTGAACTGAATTGTACGAACCGTACCACAACCTTTGCTACATATAACTTATCCATTTAAAGCCGCAGTATCAGGATGCCTGGTGGTACAGAAATGGTCGCCATGTTCTGTGTTCCGACTTGTCTTTAAGGCCAATAAATGTCATAAAAATGTGAAGTCCGAATGGGTGACGATTCACAGGCACGTCTTGGGTTACACTTCCAAAAGCTCCTCAGGCCATTTCATAGACAAACCAGTTGAAAGTTCTACAGAGTCAGGGGAGTTGTCTAAGTGAGACAAAGCAGGCCAGTTACCCCGTAACAACCAGAGCTTGCTTTGATTTGCTCACCTGAATGAGACAGCAGATGCATGCGTAGACGGAGGCTGTCCAGAAAGCTCTTCCCGCACAGCTCACATCCATAGGTCTTCATTCCGCTGTGCATCTTCCTGTGGACCGAACAGAGAGAGCAAAAAAAAAAAAAAAAAAACACGTCAGGACCTTGGGCGACACGGGATGATTCGACAGACACATCGGTTCGCAATCGCCATCACACCAGCCTTCTCACAGAGAGCCCCCCGACCACGAAGGCACGTTGTAAATAACACCAGGCGTTATTAACTCCCTGCATCCAACGAGCTGCAGATGGCAAAGGAGCCATAAAGCCAAACAGAAAGATTTATTCAACACTTCTCCAAGCGTTTACGGGCCACTTTTTGATTAGCGCTCTCGACACTCGCAAGAGGAATCCAATAGCCGACGTTAAGCTGTAACAGTTTAAGCTCACAAGGTCAGGCAAGACGAGGGGTCAATATTTGATTGTCGGGGGCCGAGGAGGCCTTGAAGGTTAGCTAACTAAATAACATGTGACAACACACAAAGTCTGGCCTTCGCCAAAGGGGCTCCGTTACGAAATTCTCAAAGAGCCTCGGGCTTGGAACAAAGCCAGTAAAACTCTTCAGCGATATCTGAAAGTGCTCTAAAGCAATTAAAGTGACACGAATTGCCACACAGCCACTGTAGTCACCTTGAGTCTGGAGAGATCTTCAAACACCTCGCCTTGAGAAAGGTACGTACACGTACACACACACACACACACACACACACACACAGAGCTTTGATTATTGGCGCAGTTGACACATTCAAAGCTTGATCCTTTAAGCTAAACGATACCAAAGTCTGATCACTTGGCTTCACTTGTGAATGATGAGGAAATCTAATAAAAAGCTACAAAGGAGGGGCAAAAATCAGGTAAACTTGGCAATATTAAACATGCGTTTTATACCTTAAAGTTCAAACACACCCAAAAGTTGGACAAATTGAAGTTCAACCCACATTTTTGTGAGGTTGAAACAAATCCTGCTTCTTGTAACACTTTTTCCAAAAGGACAACTGAGGTGACAAAAGATGATTTACCAGAAGTTACTGTGAAGTAATGCGCCTTCTAAACCGGTGTACATACATAATGATAATCGGGTGAAATTAGAGCATTTCCCCTACTTGTAATTATTCTGACCGATTATCCTGTGGTGTGGGGTGTGTTATGAGAGATATTTCCACACTTTAGTCCTTGGAAAACAGTCTGGGCCGACAGTTGTTAAACAAATCTGTCACCCTAATTAAAATTACAAGGAAAAGCAGTTGCAACCACATTGTAGTTACCAGATTAGTTAGCCCTCTTCTTTGTATTCCTCATCTACTGCAACTACTATTTCTTCTTCTTTGTATTGCCCGGCAGTGTGGATGCCTTCTGGGACCATGCTACTTCTCACAGGTCAGGTTTGATACTATGCCAGACTTCTCGGTTGGGGGGGAATACTCTTGATTGTCGGTGGAGAGAAAATATGGTTGTGTGTGTGCTGTGCTATGTTGGCCACCTCAAATACACCACACGAGCAGTACAAATACACATTACGATGTTTCGTTGTCTTATGTGGGGTCTTACATTTAAAAAAAAATTGGTTAAGATGTTGAAAATCTTGAAAATCGGTGTGCGTGTACCCCACTTAAGTAGAACCGACTACGTGCAAATACTTTTGTCCAGCACTTTGAGTGTTTCGGGGCATATAAGGGATGATCATCACCACTGGTTATGTGGATGACTGAGCAGAGGTATTGCTTCTGCTAAGCCCTGTTACTGGGTTTATATTGGTGGGTCGTTACTTCCTGTTTCTAGGGCCCATTCCCATTCCCATTGATCAGAGCCGGGCGCTGACCAATTTTTAGTGAACAAAGGACTTACTGTGTTTGGATGAAGGAGCACTGACTGAAGACTGCTAAGTTAGCTTCTCACTCCAGCCACCGCCATTATGCTTGCCACTTGTGTTAACTTGCGTTAGGTTTCACAAGATATAAGTTGATTTCAAGTTAGCCAGCACAATGGGGTAGCGGTTACCATGTGTGCGTCACAGTCAAGAAGTCTTGGGATTGAAACTCGGCTCAGGCCCTCCCAAGTGGAGTTTCCATTGTGCTTGTGTGGGTTTTCTCCACGTACTCCGGCTTTCTCCCACATTTCTGAAACATGCACGTTGGGTGCATTGAAGACTAAATTTGAAGTGTGAATGGTTGTTTGTCCGTTATGTACCAAGTGATTGACTGGCGACCAGTCCACGTTGTACTCTGCTTCTGTTGCCCAAAGTCAGGTGGGATAGGCTCTTGTTCACCGGTGACCCTAATGCGGACAAGCACTGTTGAAACTGGATGGGTAGTATTACAGTTTCAAACTGTAATTATCGTTAATACTTTATTTAGTATGTAAACAGCTCTCTGGTCAGCTCCTCTTTCAATGGCATTTTTGGATTTCATGTTGAGAATTTTTGCATTTTAGACACAGTTCTTCTATTGGATGTCATCGGATTGCGCATGTGTACCTGTTGTGGCCGGTGAACCCATCTGGCAGGCTAGGGAAGACAAAATGTCAACAAATGTCAAATAAAAATGAACTTGCAGTCTCCTTCCGCTGAGCGATCAGCCGAGCAAATTCCCAGGGAAAAACAACGCCCTTGATAAGCGATTCACTCAACTCGGGCGAGGAGATGACAGCCATCCATCTTGGCGTCTCTCAGCGAAGCCGAAGCAGACGGTGGCGATGCCTCTCTAACCCCAAAAAAACAGGACTGATTGATGTCACACGTCGAATGCAAATGGATGCACTCCTGCTTCAGGAAAGTCACGGCTAAGGAACAACTATTCTGTGTTTGGCACCTTTGGAATAGAAGGCGCAATTACAGTGCAATGTTCCGGCCTTGACAAGGTTCAGGGATAAAGGAGAGGAACTGGAATTGTTGTATCCGGGCGGTTTCTGGTCATACATGTAATTGGACGAATCAATAACAATCAAGCGAGGCTAGGCTACATTGTAAAGGTGCGTGACCTTATCCTGTCAGGCTGTGCACAAGCTTCCACCCCGTACTGGAAGTCATTTCCTCCAATGTTAATGCAAAAACACAGGCAACGTTTTTAGCTCAGTTCATCTGCCGCAGGACTGTTCGGAACGACAACTGCTGGCAGGTCTTTGTGATGCTCTACAGCGCAAAATAGAGTACTTGCTGTAATCAGGAAACACAACCATCGAATCCTCTATTCATTTTTATGTCAGATTTTACATGCTTCTCATTTCTTCAAAATGTGAAAATTTTCTCCGAACCAATCAACAGAAGGTGGTGGTTGTAGCTTAGATCTTCAGCCACCATACCTGTGTGCTGAAAAGTAGAATGAGGCCAATTGGGTAGCAATATGAGGGGGTTTCTGTTTACGAGGATCACGACATACACAGTTTAAAGGTTACAAATGGATAGTTTGTGCAGTGGCGTAAAAAATATTTGTCATGGAGCACAAGAAGGCATGCTCAGTTTCCGCCGTACTTACTGTTTTTCTTTGGATCTTTAATATATGTATGGCCTAGAAATTTTTTTTCATGCAAATACTTACTGTAATTATGACTTTACTACGGCATTAGCGTGACTATGGCACATTTAGACATACATACAAATTCATGTTTAGTTGTCGCTGCTAAAACGGAACTCAGTCAATAACCGAGGACAGCCTGTGACAAACTAAACATATTGACTTGGTAGGTCACCAAGCCCCGATTCAAGTTGACTGTAATAACAAAATTAAACTCCTGTATCTGCATTTTCCTTCAGACACTCACCAAAACTTAGTAGGTTTTTCATGCACGAATTGGATGCGTAACGAGCAAATACAAAAAGTGTGTGCCATGGCAGTGGTAAAAATTGTGAATGGAATCAAACTGTAGTCCTGTTGGCACAGGGCTGACTAATCTGTATACCATACTCTGTTCTGTTGAATACGGCATCTAATATTAAATATTAATTAATTTTTTGGGAATGTCAGTTTTTGGTTGTTTACCACAAGGCACGCCCTGTTCTTCTCTTCTTGTTTGGAATGTTGGAAAGAATTATTACGATTATTTGGCAAGGTAATGCCAATCTGATGGAAGAGCGAAGGAGGCCTTAAAGAGACAGGAACTAAAACGGCACTCAAAGTCAGTGTATGATGATTTTCGATTGTACCATTTAGAACAGGTATTCCTAAACTGGAGGTGCGGAAATGGAATTTGTTTCATGAAATAAAATGGTTACATTTCAGCATTTCCTCTGTGAGATTGAATTAGTAGCTCAAAATCGTGAGGGGTGCCCCCAATCTGTCAGGATGGTGAAAGGGGTGCATGGCTTTAAAAGGTAAACCCTAACTCAAGTGGAGTCCGTCCATCCAGCTTGAAATTAGCCCAATGGCTGGCAGAGACTTAAGACGAATTGAAACCAAATGACTGTGATTCTCTTTGACAAAATGTCCGTCGGAACGACACGGATTCGCCAACAAGCAACATGGTCGGACAAAAGATGGTGGACAAAGGACGGCTTTTTTCCTCCTCCCGTTAGAGATCATAGGTGAAGTACACACTTTCGCCAAGATAAGAGGAAAAACACACTTAAGCGGTAAAGCGCAACACACACAGCGCACAAAGCCTTTTCAAAGGCCTTTTGTGTCGCCCCTCAATCTGACTATTGTGTCGCCCAGACAGAGAACTGATAAGGTATGGATGGTCTTATTAAGGCCACTCCAATTGGGAACCATGCCATGCAGCCTCAACATCAATGTAGTGTGTGTGTGTGTGTGTGTGTATGTGTGTCACTGGGCTAGAGTGTATTGTGCTTAAATTACAATGGCTTGCTGAAACACTACGTTACTTGATGCTGGATAGACTGGCAACACCCTGTGACTAGTAACGCAACATACTCAATTTAGCACTTACTCTTCGGGTATTACAGAATCCAACACTTGATGTACGATGGTATTAATCAATAGGTGGGTAAACTCACATAATAAAAAAACAAACAGCATTCAAAGAGATTGTCTTGGTTTCCAACAGAGAAGCAGTTTTATTTGAATTGGATGATTGCTTGCCAAGCTTGTGCTATGTAGCCGACTCCTCGACGTCGATCTGATTTTGTTTTTCGTTTGTCAATTTACTTTTCCAAATTGCCCCTTTCCTGAATAGTTTCTATCTGTTCGAATCCATAAATGGTAATGACGATTTTCCCAAGGTAAAACCAAATAGTATGAGGCACTAGTGTAGTCACTGAGCAGTCAGGGTGCAGGATAAATGCTAGATGCTAGAAATTACATTGTTAGCTAATGTTAAACCTGTAGCTGTTTTCTCGATGAAATCAGTTGTATCTCGAAGAAAAAAATCCTACATGAGAAGTAAATACAGGAGACCCTCTTTATCCTTGATTATGGGAATAGAGCATAATGTATTTCACTTACCATCCTGAGCTGGCACTTTTCTGAACATTTTATATCCGCTCAAAACCACATATGGCCTGGTATGGCTCTACTCGCTATTGACACTTTACTACCAACTACCATTTCCAGTAGGTGGGTGCAGAGCTAAAAATGACACATTACCCTTTTGCTGGTACGCTACGCCACAGTCTCCACTTTGCCGCAATGCTCCATTTTCTTGTTGCGCTTAGTCTCCTCTAGAATACACGTTTGGGGATGACTCTACTCACTGTTGATGCTTTACCACAACCAAAACCAAAGGACAAAATATTCCGTACATTGTTGTCGTTTGCTTGCATGGTAGGGTCTAACGCGTTGAATATGGTTATCGCAGTTTCCCGCTGTACTATTTTCATGTGGAAAACCAACCACATCAAGCTGAGGCCAGAGAGTGCAGCGGAAAAACGTCAATAGATGCATTTACTCCAACTGCACACACTTGACGAACTTTTAACAAGCATTTTATATACACTTACAGATTGGTGCTTTTTAGCAGAGCGCATCATCTATTGTGGCATCACACAATTGATCACCGCAGCAAGGTTTTAACGAGATGTAAAAGGATACTAAATTGTCACAGCTCATGATTCCGCTCAGAGATATACGCACGCTCGAGTCTCTTTTCTAAGTGCCGGCTTTCATGTTGTGCGTCTGAAATACATGATTAGTGTTTGTGTGCGTGCGAGTGATTTGAAACAGACTGACTGCAGCCATTAAGGAAGTTCACATAAACCTCTCTCAGGCCATTTGCCGGCTTAATAATCGACTTTGTCCGACAGTCACTTTTGACAAGCGCCGTAAATTTGAAATCTATATCAACAAAACATATGCTAATCACCTCCTCGTAAAACAAAAACGCCCACGCTTGAAATGCGAATTGCATTATTCAGTTGTAACAGCTTGCCGCTCCATGTAATTTTTTATTGTATTTTTTTTGCCCGTCTCCCAATTTCGCCGGTGGACTTGTCTGGTCGTATATATCACCGCTACACGTAGCAAAATAAATAAAAGCGCCCGCGATCACAATTTGTCATATTAGAGCGGTAGACGAGCCCATAGAAGGCAGTATGCTAAAAAGCGCACAAAAAATGGTCACGTGACATCACAGTCGCACAGTAGGTAATCAATAAAATAAAAAAATAAGAGGTTGAATCTGCCTCTGGCTGTGAAATGTGTCAAGTAAAATGTGATATTCAACTACTATTAAACAGCGCTGCGTTCAACTATACAGTGGTGCCTTATCGTAGTATACAAAAAAACAATGCATGGTAATACTTCAATACTTGTTTGAGCATGCGTGAGAATGGTCATAATGGTACGCCTAAATTTGGGCCAGGAAAAACCCTGTAGGCGGACGTGACCGCCAAAGCCTTTTTGTTCCCGCCGCAGCCTTGAAAGCGTTGCTCTCTCTCTCTTCCGTCCATCCTCTTATTTTTCTCCTGCATCCGGCACTTCCTCGAAGGCAGCGATAAAACTACCTGGAACGACGTTCGTAAATAAAAAGCTGCGGCTTAAGATGGAGTGAATAAGAAAACACAAAAAGATAAAAGGGAGCCGATTGATAAGAGGCGGTAAATTGAAGTAAGGCTGCTGCTACTGGGGACTTGTTTGTTCATTCATTCGGTGGCCGGGAAGAGAAAGAAAGGATAATTGCGGCGGGAAAGGAAAGGGAATGGAGCTCATGCTTGAGGGATGTTAGCATCCCGTACAGACCTGAAAGGAAATTTACTTCTTTTTCTCCCCCACCCGCCCCCCAAAATATGTTTGTGTGGGGTTTCTCTGGGTATTATGACTTCCTCCCACATTCCAAAAACATGCACGTTTGGTTAAAGACTAAAATAATGGACGTAGCAATTGCTAATTAGTTTTTACATAGTAATACAATTCAAAATATGGAAGTCAGTTAGATGAGGCTCCGTTGATGTTAGCTTGCGGCTACTACCATTGTTAGCATAAATACACGTTTGTAACAAAGCACGATATAGAAAAGATTATACACATATTACGGGATGTTAATTGCAAGTTTGGGTTCAGAAATTATTTGTAAAACCCCTGAAAAACTGCATACTAGCTAAAGACGCTAATACTACATTCATGCACAGAGGTGAGGTTTTGACACATCCTACCGTTACAATTATTGATTTGAAGGCTGTAAGAAAACAATATGCAGGAAAATGACTGTTATTCGCGGGGGATAGGGACCGAGCCTTGCCGCAAATACCTAAATACATGAAAAATCAACGCCGCCCCTAAACATTTGCCTCTATTAACAGTTTAAATATAATTTTGTGACCGTGCATGATAGCGAACGAGTCAAATCTGCTGGCAATAGTAGCAAGATTGGGTCAACAAATGTGTGTCAAATCATACAAAAACAAAAAAGATCATCTAAGATGCTAACGCTATGGCCAACAAAAGCTGAACAGATTCGACACTTCCCATCTCGGCGACCGATTGCAACGTGGCCTACTATTGATTATTGGTTTTATGATTACATGCAAGGAGGGACGTTATTTTCTCGAGTCCATTCGGGGCGGCCGACAGAGCGGGATTAGTTGAGAAAAATAAAAGAAAATCCTTTCTGAATGTAACTCGATTATAGCACACATTTGATGGTAAAAAACACAATGGGGACAACAGTGACACCTCATCGATTTGTTGCAAGCACACACACACATACACACACACACACACACACACACACACGCGCGCACACGTCACGTCTAGTGCGGTTGCTAACATTTACATGGCTCCATTTTGTGGCTGTCTGGAGAATCAGGTGGTAAAAAAAAAAGAAAGAGCTCCCTTTCTGTCATTTTATCCCGCTTTTAAGGATCCCGATTCCATTACCCATGTTTGTGCTCAATCAAAATATATCAGGCGAGCTGGCGTAATGCCACTGTTTATCCCCGAGCCCTCCCGTACATATCAATGACTTACCGCCACCCCACCTCCCCAAATGCCGGACCCCTCGAGTCTGGAGGGTGGTCGTAGAAATTCCAGCCATACAAGGTGATGCTCAAGCGTGGACGAGTACAAAAATAAAAATAAAAATACAAGATTGCTTTATTAATTTAAAGCACCGAGCAAGTGCCCCCACCTCTCTCTACAAGGTCCCCGGATTTTCTCACGAGAGCAAATAATATAGATGAGAGAAAGCATGTAAACAAAATAAATACTCATAGAATAATTACAACTTTGCTAAAAATTTCCTTACATTTCAATTAGCACTTGAAGTTGCTACCCTGCCCTAACAACAAAAATTGATTAGCATTGCCCATCTGTCTGGTACTGTATACTTATGTGGTTCAAGGTCGGTAGCCATCAGACAAAATTTCAAATCCAAATGACCAGTTTTACTAATCTATCACAGTGGTTCTCAAACTTTTTACACCAAGCACCACCTTAAAAAAATACTTTGCGTTCCAAGTACCACCATAATAACCAACAATAAAATTCAGTAGTGTAGTAGGTTTTATTCCTAAAAAGTACAATATTATTGTAAATCACTAACATTATGCACAGTTTGAACATTATCACTGCACTTAATTATAGACAAATAAAAACACTACCTATTTAATGAACCAATTTTAATGTTTTGCATATATAAGTTAAAATTTTTTTTTACTTTATAACTGTAGGTGAAGCGTTGGAGCGGGGGTGGGGGTATTCCCAAATTCTACATTTACAAAAATTCAACAAAGTTACTGTTAAATGCCTAAAACATGTCTTAAATGTTTTGCATTGATTCATTAGCAATGTATAAAGTATATTTACAGCTTCCTAGGATTAATAAAATAATCAGCAGTGTTGCTCTTCGTCAACAGGGCTCGTTAAATAAAGATAAAGAGGGAATAAATGCATGCTTAGGCCCAGGTTTTCCATTTAGAGACCTTAAAAGACACTTTTGGCAAGCGAATGAGATGACTTATAAAAATAAAATGTTTTTGGTACATCTGTGGGACCAACCTCAATGAGTTGAAGCGTCACAGCATCAAAAATCAAGGTTTTGCTCGTATCTTTTTTTTTTATGACAATGTTGCCACTTTGCACATTTGGACTGATATGAGAAGCTCCAGCGTGCATATAAAAAATATATCCATGTTTGTAGCAGCAGAGCGCCTATAAAAAAAAGCAGCCAGACAAAGTGTTCCCTTCTCACCTCATGCATTATGCAGTGGCATCACCTTCCATCAAGTGGCAGAAAAACCTCAAAGATGTCTAAGTTTAGCTGGCAGCCTGAAAGCCAAACACACGGGGGGAGGCAGACGACATTATTTTGACTGCCGCTGTCTGTCGTGCTAAGCACCTGTTACATCAATAAAACAGAGGGGAGAGGTGGGAGGAAAAAAAGAAGTGCTAAATGCAGATTGTGGTGCGCAGGTGAGATGAAAATGACAGCGCATCAAAGTTTCGACCTTGGTGGAAAGTTTTTTCTTGGGAGATTCCCTAAAGGCACAATGTCAAAACAAGAGTCAAAGAAGGCGGAAGGAAAGAAAAAAAAAAAAAAAAGGAGCGCGATAGGATTTAAAAATAGCGTCGACAGCTAGCTCGCTTTTACCGATATGTGCGTGTGTGGTAGATAGCAGTTTTAATTTGAATTCAAGATGAGGGTTTATCACTTGTAGTCCTCAATCAAAAGAATCCCTTCCCAAGTAGTTCAGTTGTATTTAACTTTTAAGTTGAATATATTTGCATTTCATCATTAAGAACGTTTTGAAAGCATTTATTTCGGAATTTCTTTTATTTAACTTTGTGCAAAATATTTTAATTGAATCATTAATTAATTTTATTCCCTAATTGTACATTGTTAATGTTTAAACTGTGCTTAACATTATGGGGGCTTACAAAATATAAAATATATCTTTTTTTATTAGCACTTAGGCCGACTCCGCGTATTTTATTGTTGGTCATAATGGTGTTATATGGAGCGTTTAGTAATTTTTAAAAAACATTTTTATAGGAGAAACTTTGTGTCAAACGTTTGAGAACTGCTGGTCTATACAATTCAAGACATTTAGTCAAGCGCTGAAATTGTAGAGCGTTACGCTAAGTTAGGGCTCGTCGTCAAACTGCCATGCTCCGCCCACGTGCATGATGAAATCTCCAATTGTTCATAATTTAGCGCTACATGTGTCTAGCATGCGTGGTTCAAATTTGTTAGCAATCGGGAAAAATTGTTCGGAAATTTCGTACTTAAAGAAACCCTGGAAATGGTAACTTCAAGTCAAGTTGGCAGATTTCCTGTCTTTTTAGGTATAGGTTTTGATCCTTTTTTTTTGCAGTTTGCCCACCTCATGTCGCTAAGGGAAACTGGCTTCGGGGGTATAATTTTCCCCTAAAAATATGGTGGCTGTTATGGAACCATTTTCCCCTACCCTGCCCTCATTTATTTGTCTGATGTAATTTCACGGCTCCGGTGTTCGGTATCATTAATTTATTTACAGTACATGTCAATATGTGCATATGGAAATAAAGTGTGAATTGAATTTGATCGTTAGTCATCAAAAAGTAGCCAGTAGAGGCTACTTTTTGATGACTAAGATGACTTAGATGGGAAGTATATCATTTCAGCAATATTATTATTTAACTCTACTTTTAAACATTCATTTGTTAACATAACAAATAGTGGCAAGGATGTGCAATTTATTTTAACCAATAACTGAAAGCAGCCAATAAAAATAAAAAAGGCAATATTAGAGACGCTTATGTCCATTTCTAAAAATCTCTCAATCATTTGCAACAAAAAAGTTCCGTAACTGATTAGGATGCTGATCAGTTTACTTGAATAAAAGCAGTTTAGAACCTTGATTTTACCTATGGAAATGTAAATTGTAAAACAACAACAAAAAACGTCAATTATACATGAAGCCAGCTAAGAACAAAAGAGGGAAGAAAAGCCAAGTTAATTAGAGTCAAACACGGTAAGAGCTTCAAATCTGCCGAGTCATAAAATTTTAAGCGCCGCAGATGGAAGATTTGAATTTCACCTTGTTGCATCACTTATACAATCAAGTCAAGAAAGATATGTCCACAGGTACATAAATAAACTTGTGTGCATTCTGTAGGTGACGCTAAACTTTTAAATTCAATTGTTATTTATACAAGTCGGAATCAAAGTCTCGAAGAAATCAGTAAATGTACTAACAAATATTTTTTCCAACTTATTATCTGTAAAATCCGCACAAAAAAAAAATAAGTCATGTTTGGTTGGTATAATTATTTTATTCGATGGTAATATTCTCTGAAAGCTACATAAAAATTCAGACTTAAAAATGCTTTGCTGCTTTAATTTTACCATTACAATCTATGCTAAAAAAAGGAAAGAAAAAAAATAAGAAAAATAGAAATACGGTACTGTGTGGTTAGTATAAATATTCTTTATGCGGTCATTATTATCATTAATTTACAAGTAAATGAGGAGAGCCGTTTATCATTTAAAGTTACACAACAATGTCGATTAAAAAAAATATTTATTTTCTATAAATGTATCCTTGAAATCTACACAGAATGGAGGAAGAAAGTCGAAAAATATTAAGATAGTACTGTTTGGTTAGTATAGTTTAGTTATGTTACAAAAATGCACATACTGTACAAAAAATGGAAGAAAAATGTAGAAAAAATATTTTAACAGTACTGCTGGGTTAGTATAATTGTATTTTATTTTTTGGGGTATTTTTTATACTAAAAAGTGGAAAATAATCACATTTGCTTTATATTGTTTTCATGTATAATTAAAATTTTTTTAAATTAAAAAAATAAATTAATTATTTTCATGTATAATTAAAATGTAATTAACTAAACAATAATGAAAAGTATAGGTTTTTTTGTTTTTATTTTGGAGGTCAATTCTATCACTAAAAACGTACGTGAAAAAAGGGGAGAAAAAAAACCAACAACCTTGCTTCCCAGATGTTGACTGGCTGGTGGTCAATATTCCGACCACGTCGGTGTCTCGTTGCCCGTGCAAACACACTTGTTTGTCTGGAATTGTCATTTCTTTTTGGCAAATTTGGTATGTTTTTGGACGTCTCCCAAACGATTACACAACTGCCTGGATGGATTTACTGTTGATACTTTAGAAAGACTTGCCCATGTGATTCTGTTTTGAATGTGTAAAAAAACAGGGTAGAAATTGGGTAGATAACAATAAAATGTATTAATAGTCATAGCTTTTCTTAGCCGAAATGGATCCACAATATTCCGCAAACTTTCATGTCTGTTCCTTTTTTTGATGTTGCATTTAGAATAAACGTGTTGATCCCGGTGGGAATGATTAAATGTGACTCGCACAGTCTTGGAGGACTTCAAGAGAGTCGCAAAGATAATGAAGCGTGACAATTGCTCCTATTTTTGGCAGCACTCCGATCTTCCCCCGGAGCTTCCCAAAACCTGACTTTGGGAATCATCTGTGGATATTACGTAACCGGTTTTCTTTTATTCGAGTTTCTCCTCTCCTCTCGACCTACCTCAAAGATGTGCTTCCCTGTCAGCGTGTGTCTTCGACCGGGGGCGGTCTGTGCCAAGAATTTGTCGGTTTGAATCAGCGTTGATGGTCATGTGAAACGTTTGGATTTGGCCACGAAACGCAGCTCATAACAGAGCCGTGCCAACGCGTGGTAACCTGGTCGCGGGGGAAATTTGAGGGAAACAAGAAAAATAATAGCACACACATTTTGTTCTGTAAGCGTGTTTGAATCCGTAAATCATCAACTGTGCTTTTAAGTGCAATAAGAAGAAGAAAATGCACAGACAAAGGACATGAGCATTATGTTAGACTAATAGCATAACTGTCAAGTCATTTTTAACTTACTGTTACCAAATCACTGAAAACATTTTTTTTAATTGTATTTTTTTAAATGCCGAAGTGCTTGCTAGGGTTGTCACTATTGAATCTTTTGAGAATCGAATCTCCGATTATTGGTAGAATAATTGAATAATAATACCCCCACCCCTACCATTACATACATACACACATATACACATTTCTTTACGACTAACATGCATCTTATTGTCATTTATGAGGGATGAACTTCAATTCTTAAACTGCATATGTTCGTACTCAGTGTATGGTATAAATTTGGTGTCCTGAATTGTAGACACCAAAATGTTCAATGCTAAACGATTAGCAATCGCAATTAGCATTAGTGCGCTCGCGATTACTATTTTAGGTGAAAAAAAGGCTAATTACCATTCAGCTCACTCATACTTATCATGTTACTGTATATGTACATTTCACAGCTAACAGTCAAAAAATAATAATAAAAAAAATAATAATTAAAAAATATCACTTACAGATGCTCTTTTTGAGGCAAAGCTTATTGTTGGCCTATCTGCAATAAATCTCCATATGAAACATGGGTTCCGGTGGGGCAAATATGGTTCCGAGCTAACTTTCTTTTTTTTTTTTTTTTTTTCTCCTCGTTCCGGCGGAGCTTTGAGGCAGAGATTTTGTGTGGACCTATTTTGAAGTCGACTAAGCTGAGTTATCGATTTTTTTCCCCCAGTCCCAGTGATTGCAAAAAAAATATATATTTCTTGTTTTCCGAAAATGTTCATATGTGACCTAGGCAACTATGCTATTAGGCTAATCATTACCAGAATTATAAGACGCACATAAAACAGAACAAAAATAACTAGAAAACTAAAAAATATCTTAGATACTGAAACTGATATTGAAAGATTCCAAGAGGATGTTGGCAGAGCCTGGTGCTCTGACCTTAATAATTAAAGAAATAACTAGAAAATGTGATGTAAACATGGCAGACGTTTTTGTGGAATTTATCTACTTGTTTATCACAGAAATCTGCAGTTTATAGCAATTGTTTTTAATGGAATTTTACAGTACACAATACTTACTGTAATGCCCTTGCATGTGGGAAAGGAGAGCCACAGTCACCGATGCGCTTTTCCGTTATTTAATGAATGCGGGAGAACAGTAAAACACAAACACAATAAGCAAGCTCACACAGGATCTGATGTCGGCCACAGCTCAAGCAATGACACTCACATGCAGACTTGCTGATGAGACGCACCACCCTACCAGGCCCCGCCTCTTAAAGGCATATATCTAACACACCGTCGGTACTTTACATACAGCATTTTTATGCTTGCAATTTTGTTTACGTTTACAATGCATTTTAGTTTAAGTTTAAATGTAAATAAAGCGGGGAGGTGCAAAGCTATATTTAAAAAAAAAAAAAAGAAGCTTTTTTTTTTTTTTTAGCACGAGCGTGAAAGCATGACTCTCAGCACTGGTGAACCGCCAGGGGAGGTTTTCACCACTAGCCTCTTCCTAATGTAATGAGTCTCTTTAACACGGCAGCAGATGCAAGTAAAATCTAATAATCCCCAACGTAAACGCTTTTTAAAGCCTTGCGCTGGATCCGTGCCACTATTATTGTATGCACACACACACACACACACACACACACACAAACACACACACCACGAGGTTACACCGCTTTGGAAGGGGAGGAAAAAAAACGGAAACTACAGGAGCGAGCGAGTGAAAGGATAAAATATGTGCTGACAGCTTTTTGGCCAGGGGGCTTGCGGCATTGAAAAAGTAGCGTCTGGGTGTCGGGCCGAGGTTGTGAGAGCATCACACGCGCACACCCACCGCCACCCTCACGACGGACTCCATGACGGATAATGTACTTTCTCATTCGAACGGGACGCTAATGTAGCTTTAAATGCTTTTGGAACGGTTTCATTAGGAGGTGGAATGGCAGCAGCCTCGTTATTTGTGATGCACTGGAGTGGAGGAGCAACGGTGCGTCATTTACACACAGTTACATAATGCTACAATGGGGCCACGACTTAGGAGTGACAAGACTTCTTATTTTTTTTTATTTTTTTATAAATAAGAGTCGCTTGGCCAAGTTTTTGTCTTGCGTTGCGAGCAAAAACTTGCGTTACGAGAGCTAGATTGCGGCAGCGAACTTCACAAAGCGCAGCAGTTTGGTAGATCGTAAACTATTTATATTAAAAAGAAAAAAAAATAAGAGAGGCCAAGAGCTTGCTTAAAGCTGTTTCTTGCCACTCCGAGTTGAAGTTTAGTGCAAATCTAAACATAAAACAAAGATAATTACACGTTGCCTATTTAAACAAGCAATATAACGTTCTCTGACAAAAGTCCACTAGTTTCATGCTAACATACTGCAAAATTCCATAGACGGGCTAATAAAACTAGCATCGATGTTGCGATGTAAACCTTTAAGCAACGGATATATGAACACAAATGATGCAGCAACACATTGACAGACAATATACAGTAAGACTACTCACATTCGTGTTCTTTATCCTCTGCGAAAAATGACAAAAGGTTAGGGAGAGTTTCCGCCGTGTATGCATGTACTTGCGCACTTCCGGTGCATTTTTTCTAAATCAAATCTTCAAGTCATTCATTTTTAAGGGCAATGTTTTAAGATGAGTTTGAAATGACAAACTGCTTTGGATAAAGGTTTTTGGTACTATATTTATGTATTAAACTATTAATAGAGGCGACTATAAAAAAAAAAATTGGGGGGGATGTCAGTTACTTGCAGTTTTTCGCTACTCATTCTAACAATTCTTGTCACAATTAAAAATTGTTTCTAAACGCACACAAAAACAAGATGTGATGAAAATCAACTTCACATGACTTTTTTTTGCATCCATCAATAAAGTTAAGATTGAGTGTTTTTATTGTTTTTGCTTTTCCATGGTGTGGTGGTTAACTTATTTTTATACTAGTTAAAATGTTAAAAGACAAAGATATTAAGGCATGAATGGTATGAGCCTAACTCGGATCATTTATATAGTGGATCCTTGATTTACGATGGTGCTCCATCCGTACGGTGGCAACGTAAGCCCAGTTCGTACGCAAGTCGGAATGCGCCGTAATCCATCACTAACCTATGCTAACGCAGTAGCAAAGTCATACTTACTGTAAATATTTGCCTGAACAACACTTCTAAGCCATAAATACAAACTAAATAAAAAACTGTAAGTACTAACTGCTCTCTTGTGCCAGGTGAACCTGCATTCTTACGTAGCTGCGCAAAATGTTTCAGCTTGAAACTTCATATGTTGATATTGTTGGAAACGAGGAACCCCTGGTTTTCATCATTTTGGGAAAAAAATAAATAAATAAATACTTGTTTTGAAAGCATTTCCGCATTTGGTGAACATCTGTTATGGGTTAATCTGTTACTGCTGATAAAAAGAAATGCAAAAAAAAAATAAAAAAATCTACTGGCTAGCTTTGAACGTTAGCATTGCGATAGAATTCCATTTGTATTATAAATCTAAACCCGCATAAACAAGTTTATAATATCGATGTTAACACTGCATCCATCTGACACGACACCTTTCCCATAAACTGTATCATAAAAACATCCATTCATATATTTTCTACTGTATAGCGCTTATCTTAATTAATGTGGAGTCTATCCCAGCTGACCTTTGGCACGAGGCAGGCTACACCCAGGACTGGTTGCCGGCCAACTGCAGGGCACAGAAAACAAGCAGTCCCACTCACATTCACACCTATGGAAAATGTAGTCTTCAATGAATGTGCGGTATTTGGAGGAATATAATCCGAATCAATTTGAGCCGAAGGGTTAAAAAGCAGCCTCACCTTTTTCGCCATTTGTTAGCGAATAATGCAGTTTGGTGCCTATCTAAATTTGGATTGTCTGGCGGAGGTCTGTCGCTCTAACGAGCGCCACTCGTCTTTTTGTCTTTGCTGACATTGAATCAAAAAACCTGCTTCTCACGCAGGCTGTTGCCACTTTGACAGAAAAAAACAAACGCTTTTTTTCTTTTTCTTGCTTCTCTTCCAAAACTGCAAATCAAACATCTGCTGCACAAAATGTCCCAACTGTCTCGAACAGAGTGAGCATCTTAGCGAGGCTCATGCTTTGTTCAGTATGTGCCAGCTGGGATTGCTTTTTTTCTTTTTTACTCTGTCTAAATGTGTGTGTGTGTGTGTGTTTGAGGTGCTGAATCAATCATACATGTAGATGCAATCCAATAAAGCTTCCAAGTGAGAGTGCAGCTGAGGTCTGCGGAGATGGACGCGAGGGAGCGCTCATGTTGGCAAGCTGCTCGGCGGCCCCGTCGCGGCAGATGCAACGTTACAGAGAAGGTAATTAATAGCCCGGTGGGGCCGCAACACACACGCACGCGCGCACACGTTAAATAATAATGTCTCCATTTGCCCCTCGGAGCAGCTTTGTGCCAACAACCAGCCTTCACCTCATTATGCCAATCACATAGAGGTGGGAGTGAGGGGAGGGGCAGTATGGTGGGGAAAAAAGTGCAGCAGCCCACACTATCCTTTCACATCTGGACCCAAGAAAAGCCAACAAATATTTGATCTTAATGACTTAATAAGAGCCATTACACTGCATTGGGTGGTGATGAAACGGTTTTGTTTTTAGGGGGGGAAAGAAAAGAAAACAGGCGAGCCATCTTCTTCACAGATTGAACACGTTGAATGAAGCAGCTGCTAAGTTGGGTGGACGCTCTTGCACTTGTCCACTTGTCTTTGACTCATGATACACCACGCAGAGGGACAGGTTTTAAACGCTATGGCTCGTGGACCCGTATGCGGCCCGACGGAGCATTTTAGCCGGCCCGCTATGTGACGCTAAAAACGAATCAAATCTTAATGTATTAATGGATTCTTATTGGACCCGACATACTTTTCTGTTTGTCTATTCTTACTTGAATCAATTGCATATTAGGATATAGATATAGGGCAACATGGTAATCTTGTGGTTCGCATGTCTTTTAAGCATCAGGGATGGAATCTCAGCTCTTTTCTGCGGTCTTCCTCCCACTTTCCAAAAAAACGTTCAGTTCATTGAAGACTCAAATTGCCCATAGGTGTGAACATGAGTGTGAATGACATGTGCCCTGTGATTGACTGGCGAAACATCCAGGGAGCACCCTGCCTTTTGTCTGAAGTCAGCAGGTATAGGATCTAATTCTCAGGTGAATCAAGTGATATAGAAGATGGATTTAATTAATTAATAATTCAAACATATGCCAAGTTCAATGCATAGAATTCGACAGAGTGATTACTTTTGTTGAGCGATGTGAGGCATGGAAAAAGACTGGCAATAACATCTCAGGCTTTATTTTTGGAACATATATTGCCACTGTCCAAAGTCTACAAGGTCTTATATTTTTGGATAAAAGGGTATTAGTAACATTTTTTTTTTTTTTTTTTTTTTAAAACTTGAACAAAAGGGCATAACATTTCCTACCAGAACAGAAATACATGGTGGTAGATAGCCACAACCTATTCCCTGTGGGCACCCTTACATTTTGTATGACACTGTATACAGACCGGTTCTTAGTAATAAGTCAATAACAAGTGGTCCATACAACATGGCTAACTTTTTTTCTGGTTCTCTATACATAGTATACATTTATTTATGTACAGTTTGCCTGCCTGTCAGGCAGAATTCTCTAATCTCCATTATTACTACTTTTCAATAAATAAAAACACTATCTTGCTTGTTACCAAAACACTGCATCTTTCAAGTTGGTATACACATTATATTGTTATCATAAAACATTGCGCAACAACATTCACACAGCACCACCCCAAAAGTGTGTTCAGCTTCTAATTTAATATGCAAAAACAAAAGTAAAAATAAATAAATTTAAAAAAGCTAATTTATTATGCTGTCAAGGATGCTGTCATTGATTAAAAGGACATGTAGTCAGCACATCTCCAGCGCCAGCCATCCACAACAAAATCTGGGCTCACGCAGACGCTCCCACCAGACAGAAACAACTTGAATACTTCACAAAAGAAAACGATTGTGGTTACATCGTCTTTCCAAACTGTTTCTCAAAGATCTAAGAGCCGTGAGTGATGCCATTAATAAAACGATGAGCTGAATAAGCATCTTAATAGGTGGGAATTAATGTGCATGCACTTACCTTCCTGGCTGACCAGTTCCTTCTTCACCCAAGCATTACAGCGATCCATTTTTAACAAGACAAGCTTACTTTATCTAACCTAACCTATTTTCAGTCGTTATTGTCTAAAAAACATCCATACTTTCAATCCTGAGGTGACATAATGTCGCGCGGCTACCGCAGAGTGAGGGAAGAGGCGGAGTTTTACGACACTTGTCAGAGAGTTGAGCATTCAAGAGAGTTAATAGATTTCTTATAAGCTAGTTTCAACACTTTAAATTGGCTAAAAATGCGTAAAAATACCAGAATACATAGGGACAGATGAAAAGTATTTATTTGTAAAAAGACAATATCTAATTGATCATATTTGGACATGATGTTTCTGCCCGACAGCGACATTTTATATATTTATGTACAGTTGACATATACACAGCCTCATTGATTATTATTTTACATTTTGTTTCTTTTTAATTATTTGATATTATTCTACCTGTATGTGCCACTATAAAGCTGGAACTTCCCCACTGTGGGACCATTGCAGGCATATTGTATAGTACTACTGTGTTGAGCACCACCAGGCTGCGCACAAGCTGGCGTATTTAGCGAGACACCTGCAGAGGTTCCGCCCAGGTGTCATGACAGCTCCAGGGTCATTTGGCTAAAAGTGCACCGGGGGCGTCATTCAAACGCGCCTCTTAACAAACACATCTCCATCTTCTCATTCGCCTGTCCGAACCGTCCCCCCTCCCCTCCCCCGCCAAACTCCCCCGCACGTGTTAGCCTAGACAAGCAATTTACCGGTTTTATTGTTTGCCTGACCTAGAGAAAACAATTTCAGAGGGTCTTCCTGCGCTCTTAACAGCCCAGAGTTTGAACAGGTAAAAGTGACTGGTGTGCCACAATGGTCCATTTTTTTTTTTCCTTTACTTTTTTTTTTTTTTTTTTTGTCCTCGGAGAAGATGAATTGGTGAGCTGTCAGCTCAAGACAGGCCGAGTAGCAGTGTTTCTGTAATGGGACACTGGAAGTGTCTTTGATTAATGGAAGAGCCATACTGAGCTGTTAGGGAAGCCGCTGCGGCCCCAGCGAGAGCGATTGAGTGGCGGATACGTGCCGACAGATCTGTGAGCGAGCGCAGCCTCCTTCCGGGACAAGCGGCCCTAAAAAAAATAAATAAAAAAAAATAAAGATAAAAAATAAAAATAAAACGTACGTCCGAGTTAACGTGGAGCCTATTTACAAATCTTGCTTAATAATACAGTTTGGTCCAGACCTCAATCTTGCTGTTGCTTCTGCTACTTTACAATTCAGTCCTTTTTATGCCTCGAGCGGAGGGGGTGGGGGGTGGGGGGGGGAAACAGGAATCTTATGTTCTATTTCACAGACAAAAGCGCATCAAGATTAAAAAGAAAATTCAAAACCCATTTACCCCCAGTATAATTATGCTTGAACGTGATGTACGCAGTACCAGAACAGACGTTCACAACTCCAGTTTCCATCCCTACCTAAAATAGACTAAAATATTCAGAATAAGATGATTTTAATGAAAAAAATACAGGACTGAATGATGTCTTTACCAAAACCACAAAGGGGTGAGTCAGATACCAACTTCTGGAGTACATTACCAAAACGAATCATTAAAGTTTCTACTACGCGTTTGTCTAACTTTGACCCAGGATTGTCAACCATTGGAAAGCCAGTACATTTGGTGGAATCTCTCTCACTACAGATCCAGCTCGTTCTGGAATATGAGGAACCTAAGCTATAGGATGTCTGAAGGGTGATTGTGTTGGTTTTCTCAAGGGATCACATTCTTCACCGGGATCACTACTGCAGCATAAGAACCATCTGGACGCAGCCACGACCCCAATAGCTCCACACAGGCCAGTCCTCAGTCCACCAGAGCTTTTACCCCCACCGTTGGAGGACCAAGATAGCCATCGGGCGTCACTTCCACTAGGAGGCCGTGATTGGCGGCTACTTCCTTCCCGGGTCGGGCGTGGGTTAACGGGGTCACCTGGATGCTCGTACAATGGAAACACTCGAGGTATCATTAAGGCGAAGGGTCAAGGGGACGATTGTTTCCGTATTGCACGGTTGAGTTCTGGTTCGAATCACGGTGTGGCCGAAATGGCGACATATCTATAATTTTGTCCTAGTTCAGAATGTGACGTTTTTGGCTTTTGGTCGCATCTAAGGTAATTAATTGTAGTGGAATTATGAGAGACATAAATATATATATCGAATCAACAAATCATCTGGCAGAATGTTGGTAAAAACCAAAGACAACCATGACAAGAGATAATTCTGAAAGCCTTTTCAAGTAAAACCATGTCCAGGAGCATGTACAGGAAGAGCATCCAAAGTTAGGAGTTGTGACTGTGGTGCTCTGTGGTTGCTGATGTAAGATCAAAGACACAAAGTGATATGCCAAAGAATTCCAAATGCCCCAACAATGATGATTGTCTACAAAAAAGTAAATTAAGAGCTTGGTTGATCACATTTTCAAAAACGCAGGAGCTGAGTGCATTTCTGGGAACGAGCGGTATGTTCAGCAGGGGCAGCGAGGTCTAATAAGAGCAGGCGTGTTTGATTGTCAACTGAGACAGTCAATTTGCTAATAAGGGTGTCGCTAATTAATCAATCAATGTGTCTGGCGGGAGTAGGCACAATTGTCAAGAGTGATGTTTTGTTTGCATTTGTACTCAGTGCTTCAAGTGCAAATTGATTTCCGATGTGATTATTATTTTTTTTTAAAGGCTGAACAAAAACGAGGCTATAAATGTTATTAGAACAAAAAGTCAAACAAAACTCCTGGCCCTGCACCAAAATGTCATGGAATCTTTTTCGGTCCCTCAACTTAAACCATCAACCATCTATGAAAACAACGCCCTTTCGCAAAGGTAGTGTCGTGAGCTTGACTTACGATCAAAAGAAGAATAATGTAAGGCTAGTTCTTGTTTCCAATTAGTGGTACTGAATAATTACAGCATATTTAGAAGCAAACCTAGATGACTTCAGTCTTATTTTTTTTTACATATTTTAATATTTTAATATTGGATATAGTGGAACGGTGGACGATTGGTTAGCACATCTGCCTCCCCGCTCTGTGGACAGGGTTCAAATCCGACCGCGCCTGTGTGGAGTTTGCATGTTCTCCCCGTGCCTGCGTGGGTTTTCTCCGCGTACTCCGGTTTCCTCCCACATCCCAAAAACATGCATGGTAGGTTAATTGAAGACAAAATTTCCCATAGGTGTAAATGTGAGCGCCAATGGTTGTTTTTTATATGTCCGCTGCGATTGGCTGGCGACCAGTTCAGGGTGTACCTTGCCTCTCGCCCAAAGTCAGAGCTGTGATAGGCTCCAGCATGCCTGCGAGCCGAGCGAGGATAAGCGATATGGAAAATGGATGGATAATATTTGATTAGGTTTGTTATTTCAACAGAGTTGTTGCATTTTGTACCAATAAGATCACAGTCTCTCTAACTGGAAGCACCTTAACATGAACAAATGTTGATTGATTAATCAAACTCAACATTCCAGTATTACCAAACTTTTTTCTTCATGTTTTGTAATTAAACTGACACCTTGGTTGTGTTTTTAAACTTGTAGATTACTCTACCTCAATTGAAAGCACTCTGAACAAATGTTGATTGATTAAGGCGCAAACTCAACTTTCCAGTATTACCAACCTTATTTTATTTTTTTAAAATATCTTCACTCTATTTTATACTTCGGATGAGTACCTGGTTGTTGTTGTTTTTTCTTGTACTATGCAGAATACAGCACCTATATTTAAAACACTTTAAAAAGGACAAATATTGATTGACTAATTCACAAACTTAACTTTGCAGTATTAACAACCTTATTTCTGAATATAATTTCAGTCTATTTTATACTTTAGGTGGGAACCTGTTCAGGTTTTTACCATGCAGATTACAATACATTTAAAACAGCAATAAACCGGACAAATGTTAATTGATTGATTCACAAACTCAACTTTCCAGTATTACCAACCTCATTTCTTTATATTTAGTAATTCAACTTTCCATACACCTTGGTAGTGTTTTTAAACACAACTGAAAGCAGTTTAAACTGAACAAATGTTGATTGATTGAGGTGCAAACTCAACTTTCCTGTATTAAGCGTCACCTAGCCGGACAGTGTTCATTCCTGTATTATATTTGTGTGTTTATGCTGTCGTTTCTTCTGCGCAGATAACATGGGAGCCCCCCCGGGCGGAAACCCAAAACTCCCCCCTCCATGTAAGAACAACAATTGATTTAAGGTAAAGAAGAGAAGTATTGCCAGAGATGAAAAGTCAGTAAAGACCCTCTTTTCAGGTCCATGCCTGACCTCACCCCCCTCCCTTACATGTTCTCAGACAGTGAGGAGGGGGCTGGGAAACTAAGACAAGTGAATATCTTTTTTGCCTGATTAAAAGTCTTCCACATAAAATAACGGCAAAGCAAAGTGTAGTAATAGAAAAGTTGGTTAAGTTTTAAAGGCAAATATAAAGCTTTATTAAAAAACGGGCGTGCAAAAATGTCGCGCGGTTGCAAAGGGGGAAGGAATTTATTTAGGGGTGGGGGTTGTTACACTGGTCGTACTGGTGTTTGGTGGGAAGGAGAGAGCATAGTGGTGCTGGGCCGAGGGGGGGGTCAAAGGTCAGCCGCTTGCACTCAACAGCTGTCCTAAAAGCAGCAGAGATAAGGACTGAGAGCATCCTGTGTGCGTGTGTACACTTATGTGTGTTTTTGCAAATGTGTGCGTCTAATAGCAGTCAGTGGGCAAATAGATACAGTAAAGCCTGACAAACTGGAATCTTCACCTCACAAGGAGTGGATTAGGACACCGAGGAGAGAGGTTGATGGAAGGAGGTCAAGGCTTGAACGGTAGGTCGGGTCATTCATCAAGCGCTAATGGCCGTAGCTTTATGCTGTCGCCATGAATGACCTTTGTCCGAAGCCATGCGTGGCTTGACCGCCAGACAATGGGCATCGGCAAAAGCATCCATTCCAAACACGTCAGTCCGGTTCTGAAGGAAGCGGCTGTTGATTGCCAATGTGTGCGTGTGTGCGTGTGTGTGTGTGTGTGTGTGTGTGTGCGAGCGCGCACATGTGTGGTGGCGGGGGGGGTGGAAGGGGCTCAACCTTGAAGAGAAAAAAAAAGTTTGTACACAAGTTAATGGCTTACCTCCAGCTAGGAGATGACAAGCACAGGCAAGCTGCTGGACACCAATGTTCTAGCTGTATACTAGACAGTTGGTTGCATGGAGCAGAATACCAGAGTCTGACTCTCTTGAGTCCCTGACCTGCATGTACATCTGTTTAACACTGGCAATTGTGTTTGTAAAATAGCCGCATGATACAGTATGATGTCAAACAAGAACACTCAATCCATGAGTGAATGACTACGCTCTTGGGTTATAGGACCGGATTTACCAAAGGTGTGTGCGTTCAAAACCAGGCACAAACACATGTAGAAGCTGATCTACCAACAGGGAGCACCCAGGATTGCGTCTGCCAAACGTTATAAATTGCTGCATAGTTCATTTTGCGCCTTCTGGGAATAGTATATGCAAAAAAATATTAATTTAGCGTGCTAAGTGTGGTTTCAACAAGCCTGAGACCACTTGCGCTGGGAGAGCATCTTTAAATAGTGCATCTGAAAGGCAGGTGCAAGCTGGAACGCAAAGCAAAGCGACGGGAAGACCTTTGCCGCTCGTGTAAACATTTTTGAAATGCCAGAAACAAAAACGATTGCGACATCTCATCTATTTAGAAATTTGATTTTGGAGCTTCTGCATGATCTACGGGCTGACTTGGAGCCAGTCACAAGAAGGAGTCATGCCATATAACCTATGACAAAGCTCCTTTCAACACATGTTCTTGCGTGACAATTGGTGCGGACCTCTCCCAGAGCAGTTTTTTGGGCGTGCTGTCCCAAGTTTTTAACATGTTACGCAGGATGGGTACTCAGGACGAGTTAAGTCAACCAAAACATAGCATTTATTCAGTTGCTGGCTTCCCCAACATTTTCAGAGCGATAGATTTCTTTCCTGTAACTCAGGAATGTTTGTTTGTCTTCCACTAGCACTTCCATTTCCATCACTTTAAACTTCATTTTGCGCTTGCGGTGCTTTCCAAAATGTTCCATATTGAAAACCGTCAGCACTACCTAAAGTGATAAACTAACTGTACTGTAATAATAATAATAAAGATAATAATAATAATGATGATGATTATTAAACTGTAATTACACTGTACTGTACATACATTTCAACAGCGCGCAATCTGTTAGACTAAGTGAACATTCAATTTAGCACCCGCTATTTGTAATCTTAATAAAAGATTGCAATTTTTGTAAATCACGCGCAACACTCCCACCAGCAACACACGCAATCTGTGCAAACACGCAATTTAGCGCCTGCTTATTTGGATGTTAGTGAATCAGGCCCTTAATATTGAACGCTGTTGCTAACCAAAACAACAGCACCCGAAGCAGTCTTTTGGACTAATTAAAGTGTGGTGTCGTGTGCATGTTGTAAACAAATTACCTGCACAGTAGTATAGATGATCTTACGTTACGTGGATTAGCAATATAGTAGAATGACGCGATTGTGCCAATGTTGTATAAATATGGGATTTTGACGTCTCTGTGCCTTGCATCACAGAAGTCCTTTTCATTTTGTTTTCAACTCTAGTTTCACTTGACAAATACTGTAATATATCGGCAAAATAATCACATTTTCAGTTCCTTTCTCGGATGCACTCCAGTGAACTTGGTGGTGTTGCTTTAAAAATAAAATAAAACTTGCTCGAATGAGGGATGCTCTTCGAATGAGGGATGCTGTGACACAATCACTTCCTTATTGAGAGGCCTGAGCACATTGCACCACATGCTGAATAAGATCAAATACCGCAAAGCAGGAAGTTGCTGCTGGCACGCGAACACAAACACCTTACTCATTATTTCAAACATAAAAAGGAATTGAATACGAGGGAGCATTCATCTCAGAAAAAAAAAGTCGGTAAAAACAAAAACAGCTCTTATCTTTTTAATAATTCTTGGCCATGCATGCCTTCTGGCAGGGACTGCGAATGTCTGATGGGTTTTAATAAATGCCACCTTGATTGTTCCGCTGTGTTATTGGACAGTGCACAAATGAGACTTCTTTTCAATAATCATAATAATATGGAAAGTCATCTCTACTGGACCCATTCTTGCCTCCTGGCATGGGACAGGTTTAATTAGTGGCGTTATGCAGTCGAGGATGTTGGCGCAAGGCGTAAACATGACAAATGAGGACAAGCTTTATCGCGCCACGCTGATATCTGGAGATAACGGTTTGATTTTCTGTTCCATTTTTCATGATTATTTAAAAATAAATTTGTTATTAGTTTGTGTTAAGAAAATAATATCTTCTATTAATTCACTGATGGTTTAGTGGTATATTTACCTGATTTTAGTGCAGGCAGCGTGGATTCAGTTCCCACTCAGGGATGGTGTGAATGTGAGTGAATGGTTGTTTGTCTCCATGTGTGCCCTGCGACTGACTGATCGCTTTTCACAGAAAAACATCTTTTACACGTTTTTAGAAACTGACTGACTAGCGGTCTACTTTTTTTGTCAAGGACTGGGGTACAGAATGGCTACGCTGTCTAACAAAATACATTCAATGATGCCTCAGGTAGCGAGAACAAAAGGCAAATCCTGCTTTAAAGGTGTCAAAATGGCGCTTTGCCGCTGAAGAAGTTCACTTTGAATAAAGTTCAGGAAAAAGACGTGTGGTGAGAATGCATTCAAGTTTGGAGTGTTAACAAATGTAACGTCGCCGCCATGCTTTATACGCACTGCACTTAAGCCAGAGTTGCTGCAAGGTTGTCGTGTACAAGAGCCCTTTACACCGCACGGTTAAAAAAGAAATAAATTATTCTTTTCTGAGAGAAAAACTCGCCTTAGTTCTGCGACAAATACACATTTTCCCTCAAATCAAAGAGCTTTGTGTACTTGCACAGTGCACACAGATTTCACGACAAGCAAAGCAGCAAAGTTATGCACCACAAAAGCACGACTTGAATCGCCATCACAAGGTATCGATGAACTTATTGGAATGTAAGGGATAGACACAGCCGTCGGTGCACTTTCAATGGCTTAAATGAAGAAACTGTAACAAAATAAAAACACACAATAAGCACATTCATACATGAGCTGCCACGGCCTCAACTGATGCCCAGGCACTCAACAATCAACACGAAAACTGGCTAACAGTTAACAGGCAGCTACAAACTTGAGCTCACAACATATATTTGTATGACAGTTAAACATGTTCGTGTTGGATCATATGGGAAGTTGGGAAATTTGCTTGTACAATCTATTCTGTAACAGGTCAAATTTGGAGGTACCGCTGCATTCGATTTAGGTTTCCATCTGGATTGACAGTACATCAGACAGCGGACTATGCAACCAGTTCTTTGTTTTTAAATCCACAGGGGATGAAAGCTGAAATTGATCTGAATCCAAAAATGTTCACCGACAACGACTGACAGGTAGTCTATCACTTATGGTACTATAATCCATGCACCGTCCATGTCCTGTCATTTCAATAAGGCAGCGTGTTCAACTCTGTTCATTAAAAAACGTCAATGACAGCCATAACAACAAAGGGCATCCAGATGAAGACTGCCTGTCGGGATTAGCATGTTTGTGATGTAATGTTTGTGCAGCGTCCCTGTATATTGTGGCTGCAAGCGGATAAATTCCGTCTTACTCATTGTGCCTCTAAAACGCAAGAGCCATGCACACATCTGTTGGATTATCTGACAGTAAAAGTTTATTCTTCCGTGTGATGCGAAAGACAGATTATTAGGAATCATGCCAAAGAGAGTGTGTGGAGAGAAAAAAAAATAAAATTAGGTACAATTATTCAGACGGCGTTTACAGGGAGTGGTTACCTTTGATCGATCAGTCATAGCGTTTAAAAAAGTTGCCGCTACCGCTAACTTCTGAAGGAGAATTTCATCATTTCGACAACTTGAATCGCAACTAATCTAACATTATGCACATGCACGTCGGTCGTGTGTTGGGTCGCGGAGATGCAACGGCGCGGAATGCGTTGCTCCGCCGGGCTACCCCCTTGCGTCAGATTTCTTCATCTTGTTTGGGTTGAAGCGCGTCCCTCGCGTTTCGGGTTTGAAATGTTGGTTCCGACAACGCGATAAATTGGGTGGAGGATTTTAGGATTTGAGGATTCAACTTCTGCATATTTTACATTCAACATGGTGCTTGATTCAGTCACTGATTCAATTCATGGATAACCATTTTCTGCAGGCACAGCGGGGTAGTGGTTAGCACTTCTGCCTCACAGTTGAGAGGGCCTGAAGCGAGATTTGAATCCTCCTGTGTGGGGTTTGCATGTTCGCCTGTGTTTGTGTGGCTTCTCTCTGAGGACGCAGACTTGCTCTCACATCCCAAAATGGTTAGGTTAACAGAAGACTGTGAATTTTCCATAGGTGTGAATGAGTGTGAACGGTTGTTTGTCTATTTGTACCCTGTGACTGAGTGGCCACCAGTCCAGGTTGTACCCCACCTCTCGCCCAAAGTCAACTGGGATAGGCTCCAGCTCCCTTGTGACCTCAATGAGGACAAGGGCTACTGAAAACGGATGGATGGTCTGCTATCGAGGTGTTACAAGCCAAGAAAACACAAGGTTCTAATACAGAAACAAGCTATCGTTTTTTTTGGCTTTAGCATTGGTATTGCCTAAATAATGTGGAAAACACAAAATGCAAATCTTTCACGCTGAATGATCATCATTATAACTCAATGTTTGTTATGTACCTGGACAGTTTTACGAGTAAGCGACACGTAAAAAAAAAAAAATGAGCAACTTTCTTCTAATTGTATTAAATCTAAACAAAGAAAAGTGTATCCTTATTAGCAATATTATTCTCGCGGAAAGTCAAATAAGCAAACAAAATCGTGCATGTGACGTCGCACACTCCAGAGCACTCGCCGGATTAACCCAAAAAGTCATTATCTTCGTACTTTTAGTGCCAATGAAAAACATTTACAAGGGCTTTCCTTGGCTGCAGACTCGTGCAGGTTTATGTAAGAGCGGCGTGAAATCACAGGCAAACAGTTTCAAGAACCAAGTACAACATGGTTAGAAGGACTGAAATTATGGAGGGATAGAAGATGGGTGTAATGGGTGTAATGTGCAGATTAGGGGTGGTGTCAAATATCAATCAGTGCCCAATTGCTGTTGTAGACTCCAGCACACCCGCAACCCGAGTGAGCATAAGCGGTACAGAAAATGAATGAATGGGTCAGCTACACAAATCGAAACATTTTGATGTCTGGACCTTTGCCCTTAGAAATTCATTGCAACTGAACCCCTCTGAATTTTGAAGATCCCTGTTCCAGGCCATAAACACAAACCACTCCAGTGAAAAACAGTAAGTACAGTGTAGCAGTAACTGAGTGTGCCTTCTTGGGCCACGTGACAACATATTCTTATGCCGCCTCCAAAAATAACCCGCGATATGTGAAATCCGCAAAGTAGGTGACTTTATTTTTTACAATTATTATACTATATGTTTTAAGGCTGTAAACCTACCCATTAACATTCTCTCACATTTCTCTCATTTAAACACACTCAGTTAAAACCTTTTTAAGAAAAATAAGTACAGTATTATTATTGTTGTTGTACTTATTATTATTGTTAATATTATTGTATAATGATACAAAGGTCAAAACCTGTTTTAAGGCCCAAACATTTGTTTAAGAAATAAAAATGTAAACATTTTCTGACAAATAATGATGACAATTTTTAGAAATAACGAATTTAATTTTAATGAACAACATATGAGGTTGGAAACATAAGAAATTATTAATTGTGAATTGCACGTATTTCACGCTTCCTCTTTGTCCTGACGCCACTCCGCTGTAGCGTCCTTTTCCACTGTCTTTTTTCTTCTGCGCGAGATTCTTATAAACAGACATGCCACCTTCGATAGTTCGCACCTTCCTTTGCCTTTTGGGTGCGACCGCAGGTGCCCTTGTGTTTCGTCGACATTGTTGGTTATGTCTGGGAGAAAACTTGCAAACAGGAGGCACTTTAGAGTCACACTGCTAGCAATCGAACACTAATTTAAATTTAGCAAGCTGAACGCATTCTGTGCTATACAGGAGACATGGCACGGAGATGGGATTCAAATTTGTCTACAGTACCGTAGCCAATCTGGATGCAGAATACAATGCGGGTTTGTACGCTGTAAATAACAGCAAGCAGAATTGCACTGTAAAAATATCTGCGAAGTCGTGGATCTGCGATAGTCGAACAGTGAAGTAGCGAGGGTTTACTGTATATATTTATTGAAAAAAATGAGAGTATCTTCCAAAACCAAATCATCTGTAAGTCTTTCATTTTTAAGGTATTGTTGTAGGATGAGTTTGAAATCATATTTAAGTGTTTTGGGATGATAACTTGGGCTATACATTATTTTAAGGTTCAAACTATTTGATATAAGTAATTGCAGTTTGGCCCTTCCCGGGGAAGAACAACGGTTCACTGAAATTTGTCAATTGCCATGGTGCGAACACAGATCTTATATGACACACCATCTTTTCACAAATTTATACCACTATACAAAGCTGCAGCATGTCAATATTTGTCCAAAAGAGAAAGAACAGATTGACATCAGACAACCAAATTGACTAATTGGCGAGCTGCGTATTCCCATTGCACATTGCATTTGTACAGTTCTAGTCTACTCGATTTAACACTATGAGACTGTGCGGTCTTGACAGAGTTAACAGTCTGACACCTTGCCAGCAATGCACCTTCCCGAGCCAATAAAATCATAAAAACGCCTTACAGGTCTTCTTGCCTCTTTGAACAGGCGCGATACTCAAGGCAGCCGAGGAGACGGCAGACGTGACGGTGCGAACTGCGACAGTCTGGCGCTAGACACCACTTTACGCCGTCCGTACACAGTTCAAAGCGTGCACGGCTGTGGGGAAATATGGTGAGGATCAGCACATTTTTTTTGGCAAAATAGAGGTGGGGATCCAATGTTGGAGGGCCCGCCCTTCCAAAAAAGGGAGGGCGGGCACTGTTTACTGTCACACAAAGCCAGAAACAACGCCTGCCGAAGGACGAGAGCAGTTTTGGCGTGGAAGACAGTCATTTTCCCGATTCTTCTTTTGAAGGTTTTCTTCTGTTTGGGGTGGAGTGTTGTGAAAGCGAGGGATTTGTGGGGGTGGGGTGGGGGGGTGGGCAGTGGTTTATGTTTGTGTACGCGCTGGCAGCTGAGGCAATCAGAGGGTCTCAAGCACATCTAAGTTTGGGCAATTAGTTCCAGTGCCACTATTAATGTGCTGAAGGGGCGGGCTCGGCAGGGGGTTGAGGGCTCTGCTCAAAGGGCTTCGGGCCTCGCTAGGAGAAGGGTGGACAGGGGTTGAATATGTCCAACAAAGGTGGGGGTCAGGACCTCAGGGCCATGTGAAAGCTGCACCATGTCCAGTGAACCACCCCCGCCCCCTTTTACCCACTAGCACTTGGACCAGCCCGGTCGCCGCAGCGCTGCACAGTGTAACGCGCCGATTACCGCGCTATTCTACCTTCACTTACAAATCCTATATGTCATTAGAAAATACAGTTAGAATAAGAATAAGAATGTTTTTATTGTCGTACGTGCAGTCTCCCAAGATATAGTGAAGAGGAATAAAAGTATGTCATGCGATCATGATAAAAATTCACATTGCAAATGACAAAAGAGGATACTGGTTGGAAATAAAGTGTCTCAGAGTGAAGTAAGGTGCGGTATGAAGAAAGAATAAGAGGAATTTTAAATTTCAACGTTATGGAAATTTGGTAGTGTTCAGCGCAATTAAATCTCCAGTGTAAAAACTGTTTCTTTGCCTGTTGGTTCTTGCTTTTAATGTCCTGAATCGTCTGCCAGAGGGTTAACGGTTGAAACTGTGTGTGTCCAGGAAGGGTCAGGTCCCTCAGGATGTATGATGCTGACTTTCTTACGCAGCGAGAAGATTTATATTACAAACATTCAGGATCATTTTACATTTTCAGTATGTGTCAGTGAGCGACATTACTGATCTCACTGACAAACAGAGAAAGGACATCAGATGAAATTGTCCGACCAACATGCGACCACCCATCAGACAGCGAGCGGCGTTTTCCCGTGGGTAGTGAACTGCATTTCTGATCTCCTTCCATAATATGTCAAAGACATTTGGAGGATGTGCAGCAAGTCATAAGCAGGGAAGTTTATGCCAAACGGTCTCATTTCCCCCCAGGTACCGTATGTATTTTTACTTTCTTCACCATCGTTTTTGTCTGTGACGCCAACCGCTAATACTAGAAAACGGACAGGGAGACGAAACTCAGCTTGAAATATGTTTTCTCAAAAGAATTTACTGGATGTTAGTTAACCTGTTTGATTCTGACAGCCACGTTTGTCACAGTGAATGAAGAAATTAAAATACTGCATAAGCACTGCGGGGGATCCTCAGTTTACGACAGAGCTCTGTACCTGACGAAATATTCATACTTAAATTGGAATGTGCCATAGTCCATCACTAACCTACGCAAAGTAGAAAAGCCATAATTACAGTAAATATTTATTGAGGTGCAGCACTCTCTGAAAGATGCTCGTGCACCCAATCCATGACCTCCATCAGGATAATTGGTTAATATTTCTATATAAAGGATATTTCGGCAGTAACGTGAAGGTAGGTGACAAAAATCTAAGTCACAACGTTGTCGACATTTTCTAACAGCTAGAAATTACTTCAGTGATGCTTAAATACAAGGTGTCTTTGGTTTACAGCACTTCAAGGTTAAGAACGGGATCATGCAGCACAAGAGGGCACACTCAGTACCACCGTGTTTACCATTTTTTCATTTGATTGCTTCATATGCATGTCCAAGAAGTGTTTTTATACAAAAATCTACTGTAACTACGACTTTACATTAGTGTAGGATAGTGTTGGTTGTTCTGACTTGCGTACAAATCAACAGAAATCTTGTGGGCAACATCGAATCCTCTGTACTTAAAGTGTTGACCTCTGCTGTTTGTTAAAGTGAAACCAACTTTGACACACATTTGGATAAGTAGAAACATATTTTGTTATTTAAAAAAAAAAAAAACACTTCGTATTTGTCCAAATAATATTGCTTCAATTGGTTTAGCACCCCCCAAAAAGGGTCCAAATAAGAAAATAGAACCATTACTTTGCTTGATTTGGCAGGTTGGGTCAAAGCGCTGACCGCTGGACAGTTTGACAGCTGCCTTTGTGTTTCCACTGGACAATAGGGGTGAGAAGTGGGTGGCAGGGCGTGCTGCACAGGAGTTGTGCATCCCCCCACAACTGAAGCTTGCTTCATCTGTAAAGTTCTTGCCTGCTGACCTCTCACCCCTACTGTCATTGTCCCAGTAAAAATAATAAAATCTGTTCCGGCTGCTGTCTTTATGGTGTGTCCTGGAGGGCGGTTCCTCTCCGTCCTGGCCGTGTGGTACACCGCGGTGGAAGGTTTATGCTAAGATTACAGCAAGATTAGGCAGAGGATCGCGCTGCTGCCAATAATCTTAAAATGGGAATTGGGTTGGTGACATTGAGCGGCAATTTAAGAACTAGCCTTAATTTAAAAGGAACATAAAATAAAATCACACGAGAAAAACACAACCCCTTGTCTCCGAGACATTCTTCGAAAGTCAGTGGACACAGTTTGGGAATGACTGCGATAGAGCAGCCACTTTTTAATCCACGCAACCCCCATCAACATCCGTACAGTGATCGGCCCAACCCATCTCCACCAACCGCCGTCTAAAAAAAACACACCACACACTTTGGGAATCCCTGCTATAGAGGGTCAAGTTTTGTAGGTCAGTGTGGGATGTATACCAGTTGTGTTAGTGTTAAATTATCACTAACTGTCGACTAAACTAAACAGCCCGAGAGTCCTTTGTTTGTGCTGTCACAAGTAGAAGCCTTCGCTCTCAAACCAGTTTTACCTGATTGTTAGTTTAATCAGGTATAGAAGACAGAAGCGTAGCCAGTCAAAAATAAAATAAAATAAATGGACACGGAGTTTAAATGATAAATACAGAGGTTGCAGATGGACGATTTGCAAAAATTATCAACCCCATTTTTATCCGGTAATTGGCGTGGAAAATATTTTCATTCCATGCGCAATTACAATAAACCTGGAATTGCAACTTCGTCAAATACGTTGTCCAAAAAAAATAACCATTTTTAATACATTTGATCAGCAAATTTAAGGATTTAAGGCATCATTTAAAAAGAAAATAAGGCCTTCATTTGGGAAAAGCATATTTAAGGCTTTTTAAGACTTGTTACCAAGACTGTGCTCGTTAAAAACAATTGTGAAGAGGAACAACTGATTAAGGTGTCCATAAGACATTTTAGTTTTCTGCCAAGAGTCATTCAATTTAATTTTGCCGTTTATGACAACTCATCTGAATGATGAAAAACTGCTGTAACTGTAATGAAGTTGGCTTCAAATGTACATTTTTAACCTATTCAGAACTCTGGTTTCTGGTGCATGTGTGTTTCCTTACCAAGGAGCAACTTCCCCCCATCATGCAGACAAAAGTCCAGTCTGTAACCCCTGCTGCCCCCCTGCTCCCCACACCCCCACCCCCAGTGCTCTTTGACCCATACTGGAGGCCTGGCTGAACACAAACAGTGGTCGTCCCCTCAAATAACCCTCCGGACTCTCATCCAAGCCGGGCTCCCATTTCACCCGGCCAATGAAAAGCCATACTGTAAAGAACGGGTGCAAGGTCGGCCCCGGCGTTTATCTGTTGCGGAGACCCCTGCGTCCAGTGTCCAGTGTACTGTAACAGAGCCTGATGTTCACAATAGAGCCCCTCTTGGGTGTTAGGCAGTGGGCTCTCTTCCCCACTGGGCCCACTCAGAATGGGGGATTAGTGAGGGGAAAAAAAAAAAAAAGAAGTGTCCCTGTCAGGCTCTTCGAGGGGGTCAACCCCCTCCGAACCAGGAGCGCAACCCCATCCTCAGACACTTTAGCCTTTGTACCCGATGAGGGACATGGGAGCAGGGAAGGAAGGCGAGAATGTTGAGGCAGGGCTAAGGTCTGGGACCAATCAGTCTGACAAAAAGCGGGATCAAGTCCGTGGCTCCAAAACACCAAGTCGCCGAAAATCACCTTGTTTTATATTGTACAGAGAAACAGAAGAGTGTGCAGTCAGGCAAAACCGATCATTGCAATCTCACTTTTTAATCATTTGCCTGTCATTGCTGGGCAAGACTTGTGAACATACCCTGAACGATTTAGCTTAATGGGAACAGAATTACTGAAATTCTGATATAATACTGATATAATCTGGAGAGTCTCAGAGCCTGAATCAGGTCTGAAGAAGATATTAATCATACAACAGTTATGAGTTGTGTGGAAGATGACCGGCTCTTTTTCCCTGAAATCCTGATCAGGCTAAGAGGAAATGGGTGGATGGATGGATCCCTGGAGAGAAAGTTAAGGAAAACCTAGGTTGTTTCTAAAACATCACAGCAATTACAATGGCTACAGCTATTGTAGACGCGTTGTTGTCTCATCAGCATTCATGTACAGTAGTATGTTACCAACTTGCTTTTATTCTCTTTGTCTTCTTTTTCTCCCCTGTGGCTAGTGATCCCTGCTTCTAGAGGTGCAACCGGTGGCGGAAGCCATTGCACCTTCATATTTTTCTGCTTGTTATCGGCAGGATAGCTGGGACGGTGATGTTGGGAGTGGACCGGTATCATCGTTGTTGATGTCAGCATGGGACCATTACTGTTGTTGATGTGGCTGTTGTCGTGACCATTGTTTTCAACCAACCAGTTCAGGCGGACACTCTCCTCACAAAGCAGGGAATTCGAGGTTTCTTGCTTAGAGGGATTTTTTTCCTTGCCTCAGTCACCAAGTGTGTGCTCATGTGGGGTTCAGCTGGTTTGCAATGCGGAGTGCAGTTCTTGACTGGCTCAATGTTGTAATTGGCACTATCTAAAGAAAATTTACTCCCATTTGCATTTAAACAACGAAAATTGCAAAGCCACAATTGTGTTTTTGTTTTGCTCGGAAATCATTCTGACAACCTTGACATCTGTATGTGAAACTGCGAAAACGCAACAGAACAACTCCTTTCAATACATGTCTCGAATCTACCCGTACACTCAGAATTTGATCTTTTGCTACACACACCAAAATACAGTGAAAACATTCAACCAGGTGTCTTACTTTCAAATAAATGTAAATGCGTTCTCCCTTTATTCAAGACGAAACAAGGCTTTTCTTTTCTACTAAAGTGGAAAGCAGGTGATGTCTTCCCAGCCTGGTCGTGTCTGCCGGTGAACCATCGCCTCTAAGTGAGCGCACGAGGCAGCACGAGGGGAGGCTGAGAGACGAAAAGACACGGAGCGGGAGGCTTCAGGTCAGAGGCTAAGTGAAATATATCCCTGCTCGGAGGCATGCAAGTGAGAGGATGCAGGAAGCTGAGGGCCAGAGATAAGGGGCGCAAGACGTGGCCGATAAGCGCCCAAACACCTGCTGAGGGAAGGTCTGCGCCGCTAGCAGCAATCCGTAAAACACAAGCGGCGCTGAGGGGGTGTAGAGGAAAGAGGAAGAAGAAAAGAACAAAACCATCAGACGGGGGAGAACTGCAGCTGTAATCTGCTTTTCCTTTCCCAAAGGTGAAAGCAGGGACGGAAAAGTGAGGTGGCGGCGGGGGGAATGGAGCACCGCCCTGCTTTACTGCATGCCTAATGGCATACGGCGGCAAGTATACAGCGTCATTTGTAAGGTCGGCGGCGAGACAGCAGTGACAGAAATGATGCTGCTTGAGTCATGACATGCCACAGCCACCAGCTTCAGCGATCTGTCCACAAAATGGAATGGCTCACCCCCACGCTTCTTCACCCCCCAACACTACTACCACCACCTCCTTTTACTAGCGCCATTCTCGCCTTTGCTCGCCCAGGGACAAACAGACAAACACAAAACAATCTGGAAGCGGTCAAGGGAGACCTTGAAGATGCCAGACAGCGCGAGAGACAGGATCCATCAGGTGTCAAGAGGAAGAAATTTAACAAAGTTCCAAAACTAACCCACCATTTCCAATGACGCCTGCTATTCAAATTGTGAGGTCAATTAAAAAGGTGAGAAGGACGAACCCAGTTTCCAAATAGTCTTTTTTCCCCCATCGACAGTTGATCTGACAAATGGCCTTCCAACGTTTCGGCATTAAATCTCGTAAATAGACATCTTTTCATCGCTATTCTAAGAATGTACGAACGAACAAGGTCATCTCATCAGTTATGCTGCATTTTTATGAAGCTACACGCATACTGATGATGTTCGCTATCATGAAAACGCATTTGCTAGCTGTCATCCGCATTCAATAGTAATACACGACCATTGCGACATATTAGAATATTTTTCCACATCTAAAATGTGTCAAGCAAATTGTCTTTTCAACGGGACATACTATGAAAATTTGACTGATTTTAGGAGCTGCCAGTTTTGGAAAATACGTTCTAAATTTCGCTGCATTGCGACATCAAAATTTGAATCATTTACAGAGCATTTCTCCACCCATGACTTGGCAGCTCAGCTGGACAAAGATTTGACATTTTCAAGTGACTACAGAGAAGTACTATCATGTCAAAACTGGAGTGACAGATTAACATTAGCTTACAACTTTATCACTGCAAGAATCTAAAACACGAGCGCATACTTGCGCTTGGTGTTGATGTGGTGCTTCCACGAGTGAAAATACACATTATGTTTTGACTTAGTCTTTATGGGAGGTCACTTTTCTCTTCAGACTCCGGGCTGCTTCGAGACAAGTAACAGCTGGCTAAGTCGCAGCACTCCAACTCTGCCCCCTGGTCATGGTAAGAGACAGAACCACCCACCCAATGCAGAGTGGTTTACAAGTATATGTTACATGTGATGTAATTCTCTACCCTTTGTGTATTGTGACCAAAGAATTTAAAATACATTTTATTAAAAAGAGACTTGGGAACCGTTTTAAATTGTGGGGGGAAAAAATGCATTAACTCCTTTAAAACAATAAAATAGTTAAGTCCAATTAATTTGTACTATCCTACCATGAGAGTTAATAGCCAATGAAATGGGAAGGGAGGATAGAGAGAGAACCTGTTTGATCTGTGTCAATGTTAAATATTTACAGGAAGTCAAGGTCATTGTTATTCCCAGTTACACCTTAAACTCAGCTGGGAATATGCAGTGCATGAAAATAAGCAATACACACTGGTCTCAAATCATATCACCTACAGCTATCATCATCATCATCATCATAATTTCTTCACTTTTTATTCTACGACTTCTAGCATACGCTCCCCCCGCCGCCAGCTGGCGTGTGAAGGGCGGGGGACCTATCCATCATCAAGCTGCCTACCTCGGCTTAATCTCTGCGGGCGTCTTCGGTCAGCAAATACATGAATCAATTATGGTTTTAAGCTTCATGCCGTGATTTACCACACTGATCCCTCCTGGATTACAGCTCATCTCAGGACCAGTCGGCGGTCGGAGTAGCCAAAACTCCGCGCCGCCTTGACACTCGTCATCAAGGTGCTCCGATGCTTGCAGGGCAACGCGTCAGGGGTGCGCCACAGGTAGTTGTTGTACATGTGAAGGAATTTTTTGGAGTCTGCTTTTTAAATAATCGCAAACTAAATCCCAGGATGTCAATTTATTTTTGTCATTGTTGGTTTTGTGGTCGTTTAGAATGAACTAACAAACTACAGATTCAGGATTTCTTTGCATCTTTTGAAATTAGTTGAAATGAAAAGTTAAAAATCCAACAAGCGTTTTTGGGAAAATCTTATTTCTTTAAGGATGCGTGGACACCCTATTTAATAAACATTACAATCGTGCATCTACCCTGGCTGCTGTTTTGTTGCTTCGACCCTTGTGATGGCGAAGGGCAGAGACGGCTAATTTCACATCCACCTGCTCGACAAGCCGGTGGATTACGAGCTTCCACTCGCCTCACTTCCCTACCTGAGAGCTCTTTTGTAACAGGTGACGGTGGAGAGAATGGGCTAATTTTTATGACTAGCTTCTTAGCGCACCGCTATCACTCCACTGGGGCCCCTTTTGCCAATCGCTGGCGAGCCATTCAAGTAGCAACAAAGAGGCTAATTAGAAGCTCTCTCACTGCAGGCTGCGCGGGCCTCCGGTTTGATACTTCCCAGGGAGGCTGGGGGCCCTCCCTAGGTTTTTTTGTTTTTTCCCCCCTACACACACAGAGGATATTTGTGAGCACACTCGGGTTAGCCCTCTGGCTCTTACACATTTACTCATTGTGGTGATCCTCTCTATGGTGTGCCAGAGTGACAGAATCAGGGAAGGAGGGAACCGGCACGTTTCCCTTTATGTGGCAGGGACCTGGAAAGAGGATGCTAATAGGATATCGATGGGATTAGAACCCAGAGCGGAGCAGGTCCAAGGTTCTATGAACTCTTAAGTAAAACCCATTCATCTTTGAGGCCGTTATTCTTTCGCCTGTTTTCTAATAAGGAAAACCTTGATACAGATGCCTTGTGAGAGTCGAATAAAAGCCAAGGAACATGCTATTAAATACACACAGTGAGCATCAACAGTGCCCGCCACAGCCTCTGGGGTAGCAGATAGACATCAGACCGTTTAAGGCCAATAACACATTTGCATGTCACCTGATAACACGCTGTAATTAGTACTCCCCTTGAGCTCCTGGACAGGACTATACAAGACAAACATGGACACACACGAGGCGCAGTACAGTACGTTATCGTTATTCCTCCCTACAGACCGCAAAGCCCCCAGAGAGACAAAAGATGGGGGACCTCAATGTGTTGCTTACTCGGTAGGCGCCCCCATCTCACACCCCCTGCCATGGAGCAACAGCAGAGGCCACGTCTGCGGCGGCGGCAGCAGGAGCTGGTCACATCGGGTCAAGCTGCTAACTTTTATTGCACAAGCGCCTTCTTCCACTCTTATCTCAGGAGGGAGGTGATCTAATCAGCCTGCCGATTAGATCACTGCCTTAGCCACCCGCTTTCCTCCGATTCCAAAGGAGCATCGCCGCTCCCTGGGACTCAGCATCAGCAGCACGCTCCCAAAAAAGAAAACCTTGATACAGACTAAAGACATTTGAGTGCTTTTGTGTCATTGCTTTGACAAGATGCAGCCTCCCACCCCACTCGTGTTAAGTCTCTAATCGATACATCTCCCTATCCTGACAGTCAGGACAGAGCACAGGTCTGAGATCAGACTGATGGCAGTGTAAATCTTTACCGTTCAACCGGAGCCTTTTAAAGTCAGTCTATAATTGGGCTGCAGCCAGAGGTTGGATTGGTAGAGGCGATCACTACGCGGCGGGTCAAAGCGGCGGCTCCTCGGGGCGGTAAACAAATGCAGCAGCCTTGGACAAGAGCAGGAAAGCGCCTGCGTGAGGATGAGGGGCTTCGGCTCTTGTCTGGATTCTTGAGTTTTGGACTCAACACTCGTGTGATTTTTAACCGCTAGTTAAGGGTAAGGACGGGTTGGCGAACCTCTCTCAGGTTAGGATTAACAGGGTCGATCACAAGTCCTGTTTGGGAAGGCGGATGCATTGGCATAGGAACAAATGCTTAGAGTGAATGTAAGATCCAAGACTTCTTGTCTATGGATCTTGTCCTCAATTACTTGGAATAATGCACATTGGCAGAAGACTGAGGTCTACTGCTTACTGTTGGGGAATTCTATTCCAAACCTGGACTAAATTTGCTGTTATTCGATGTTGTCACCAAATGGGGGTCCGACAGAAAACCTTATTTTTTCGGCTTTTGTGGAAATATTTTGATTGGGCGTGAAACATGTGCTCAATTACTCTGTGAATAGTGCAAAACTCCCATGAGAAAATCCAGGCAACAGCAAGGTGCAACGCCATAAAAGGACTGTTCAGCAAAAATGTGGGGTTGGACAGAAAACCTTTTTCCACCAGCAAAAAGCTCCAAAGTACCGTAAACTTCGGACTGTAGGCAGCAACGGTTTCCCTTAAATTTGACCCCTGCAGCTTCCACAATGATGCAGTATATTTGCGTATTTTTCCGATCCATGAGCGAGACTTTCACGTAAATTCTTCGCTTCTCATCAACTAACCAATATCGTGTCCACACAAAGGATTAAAACACTGAAGAGGAAGACTTAAGTAGATTCAGTTAGCAGCACAATGTTGAACACGTGACAAAGAATCTGTATATTGTGTTTGCTGAGCAGATTTTGTCGTGGCACGAGCAATATTTTCGGGTTAGAGGGTGGGAGTCAAATAATAACAAGGAAGTGGTGACTGGTTGGTCGTTGCCAAGATACACAGGAGTCCATGTGTGCGAAAGCAACCAAACACCTTCAGCTGGCTTCACCTCAGCATGAAGACCATGTGTATGCATACAACGTTATCACATCCAGCAAACTGCACACCTCTATCTGGACTCAATCGGCGCTTGGTTTACCGAGGAGGGGTGCAAGGGGGTTATCGGCCCCCCACTCTGATATGCACAGATTAGAGCCCCGGGCCCGCTGTTTAAACACCTGGAGCCCCGGGTTATTAGAGCGCCCTCCACAGAAGGATAGGAAACGGAAGAGCGAGTGCCGCCGTTGTCACTGTCGGAGAAGTAATGAACAGCAAAGCATGAGAGTGCAGCCGTTAATACGACCGTGATTATTTCCACCGCCGCCGAGCCAAATAAGCAATAATAGGAATCGCGAGAGCAAACAAGCAAACACAAAGAGAGGAGCAGGAAATCCTCAACTCATCTCTTAAAGTGGCCCAGCTGTATTCAGAGAATTTAAAGCACTGATTGCTTTCTGGAAATGCTCACCTGTGCTACGCACATTGCCGCGTGGGTCGCTCATTTGCAAGAGACAGGACGACAGACGCAGGAGCGATAAACACCAGACTACTTCATGCACACCGGGGGCTCTGTGCAAAATACCAATACAGTGTAGGATTTTTTTTTTTTTCCTTTTTATACCACAGTACCATGCATTCATTTCCCCCAATAAATCGCTTGCACTTGCCGTTTATTGATTCATTCCTCAGTCCAAGATTTATTCAAATGCTGCACCAACAACTCACTACAGAAAACTACAGCAACAACTACAAGGGCACTCCACGGTCCTGCAGTAACAATCCCAATTTATTGCAAACAAATTGTACAACTTCATGGAAACAAACCCATATCGTCCCTGTCTGATGAGGAATTTGCATTTCCACTTTTACTATTTGTCTCCATATTTACCTATGTGTACTATTAATAAACGGAGTGTGTACAACATTTAATAAGGAACTTTATGTCCAATTCATGCACGCTGGTAAAAACAATAAAACAGGTGGCCCTTAAATTAGTAATTCCGCTGATTGTGTTGCAATGTAATGCTTTGCTGGCATTTTTGGGTTTGTGGAAACATGTTGCGCTACCTTGTCAGCCACTGTTACAAGTTCGCTCAAAAATTAAAAACAAACATACAACTGTTTTTTTGCGCTATTGCTAATAACAGTTGCATTTTTGTTGAAATTACACAAAATGAAACTTGATACAAATATACCTAAATGCTGTCCCAATGATTTATACATCAATCATTCAAAGTGTGTAAAGATGCCTTTTTTTTTTTAATCACTTTTAATCCTACACAAGCACAGGAAGAACCTGAACCAGAACCTTAGAACATTCTCGCAGACACTTGTGCACTGTGCTGCCAATCTGATCTCCAATTCCATCCAAATATCAAAATTTAAGAGTTTAATTTTCACCCGAACAAAAGTATTTAGAAAACTTCTACCTGGATAAAGCACTTCTAGAGACAGTTTCAAATTACAAATGGGTATTTTGTTCATTTTATTGATATAAACCAGAGTGCATTTGAGTGGCAACTAAATCTCAACAGGAAATGGTGCTTTCGGGCGCATTCATTTCAACATACACACACTTTCAATATACGGAGTCACCTCACACCAGTGACCTGTGCCACATCTGGAAACAATCCCACTCATGTTTGACGTGACCTGCCTGCACCAAGTGAACTCTACCAGCTCTGTGTGTTTGTTGCCGAGCCGGCGGTGACCCTGACACAGTGGCAGCGGGGAAATGATGCGTAATTAGTCAAAGGCGACGCGACTCCCACTCGCCTGAAATAAAACATCTTATGTTTAACGTGAAAGGAATGGGCGCAGACAGACAAGCAGCCGGCTCGCACTGAGGAGCATCGGAATCGTCGGGCGGACTCCACCCCCCCCAACCCCCAAGTGGGTGATGCAGCGTTTGATTTTGACACTTCAGGAGGCCGTCAGGACGGTTAACAGAGTCTTGTCGATGGATCAACCCGCCTAAATTAATCCATTAGTATGCTGAGGGCCAGAGCTGCGAGATCAATGCATGAAACGGTGTGGAAATCTCCTTTGATACGAGATTTCCCAGTTCGGTCCAATTGATGAAATTCCTCTTGAAATACAGGCAACGTTTCACACGGCAGACTTTTCTCAATGCGGCGCTGTCTGTCCTTTAATGCGCCTGGACTCCATTTGTAGTGCGTTTTGAAAGCTGTTTAAAACTTGCCCAATGCTACCGCAGGTCGAACTGATGAAAGGTTGCTCTGATTTACATTCCAACGAAACTTCTAGTTTAAGAAAGTTGCTTCTTCACCACAATAAAAGTAGTTAAGAGACACTGTGAGATTCAGAAGGGAAATCATTCCAGGTATGAGCCCCACAAGAGGTGAAAGGGTTCAAATCCTTAAGTGAACTTTAACCGCTGTGCATTCCCATTGATATGCGCAAACATTGAAGGTAGCCTTCAAGGAAAGACACAGCGAAAACCCAGCGTGTGCATCCGAGATAGATAAAATGATGCAATGGGACTCAGAAGGTCTTCGGAAATATGACATTTTCCGTTTTATCGCTTCGGTTCACAGGCCTTGAGATGGCCTTTTAACGCTGTGAGTGAAAACAGCAGTGTCATGCTAGTTTACTACCGCTCCACTGTCTTGGAACTACCTCCTTATACCAGAGTGTAGCGCTCATTTCCTGGACTGGCCATCATTACGGCTTCTCCTTGTTGGGAAGGGGCACGACTTTTACAAGTGTAAGGGGTTAATATGTCGTTTATGGTAGGAGACATTTGACAATTCTATGACAACAATCTGTCAGTACACAGGACCTCTACAGCTAGCCACATACAGTATGACTTTGTTCACGCATACAACTGTAAAGATGACGTATTAGCGTGGCACAGGTAGAGTAAATGCAGCCAAGAAAGGAAACAAACCTCCAGGACCCCCGATATAAATATAACTCATTAGCATTTTGAAATTAAAAGGCCAAAAGTTGAAGAACAACAGTAGCGGAGAACCGTATGCAAAGTTCTGAAACTTGTCTTACCTATGCTGCTCCACAGCTTCGTTGTCCGGAAGTTCCACTCCACAAACATTGCAGCGTTCGTGCTGGTTCCTGCCGTCGGGTTTCATGCCCACCGCCAGCTCGCCGAGCTTGCTGAAGAACTCCCTCTGGATGAAGCTTTGAGGAAGCAGTCCGCCATAGGCACTCAAGTCCACTGACATTGCCAAGGCCGGCGACATGGGCAGCGCGGAGGCCATCGAGACCGGCATGGACATGATGGCCTCGCCTTTGTGATTGACGGGGAGGGAGTAGAAGGACGCCAAGTGTTTCTCCGCCATCCCGGCCATGGCTTCCAAACCCATGTGGCTGACTTCGGCTTGAGGGTCGCCCATGCCATCGTCGCGGACGTAATGCAGCTCGCGAGCGCTGGTGATCACGCTGCTCCTGGTCGGCGTGCCCGGTCCGTCTCGATTCCGGTCCTCCCCGCCTCGCTCGCCATTGCTGGAGCCGCCGGACTCCATGCTTTCGTGGCCGTTGCCGCCCATGTCCACCTGCATCATTTCAGTCTTGATCTCACTCATGAGGTGGTGGGCGTTGCCGTGTTCGCCCCCAAAGCCTTGCTGAAGCAGGGTCTGGCCGATGCTCATCAAACTGTCCACGGCGGCTTTGGTGGGGCTCAGGTTGGAGACGCCAAAGGATGTGGAGACTGAGGGACTCTGGTCCACCATGCCAGACATGGCAGACAGTTGCTCTGTACCCGACAGGTAGAGGTTCTCAATGGAATGCTTTTTGGAGTTCTTGACTCCATTATGGCCTTTGCGCTCATCGTCCTCCTCGGTGCTGCCGTCGTTAACACCGACCTCTGCATCGTTCTCGTCCGACGACTGGATGGTCTCCAGGATCTTGAGGCATTGCTCCTCCAAATACTCGATCTCCAGGATCTCTGCCGCATACAGCAAGTCGTCCAGGTCCTCCACCTTGGCCTGGAGCGTGGCAGTGTAAGCGTAGTCCAAAATTTGTTGGAACGTCTTTGGCGACAGAAAGTCCAAGGTGTAATGTTGGCTGCTGCGGTGGAAAAGGATCTCGAACATTTTGCTGGTGCACGCCAACACAGTCCGGTGGGCGTGGAACTCCTGGCTGTCCACCATGATGACCACATCGCACAGCGTCCCCGCCAGGCGCATCTGGTTGGCCTTGTGCAGGAGCGCCGTGGGGTGGTTGGGGTTCTGCAGCTGGATCATACCCATCTTTGTTAAATCCATGACGTCAAAGGAAGTGCGCGAGGCCAACTCATGAGGCTAGCCTTCCCCCGCTCCGCAGTGGTTTTAGCTACTGTGGGAAACCAGATGAAACCTGCAATACAAGAGAGGCCGCTGTTGGACTTCATGCTTGAAACGATTCTAAAAAATATCAAAATGCTCAAAGACTTCTGAATGAGTGGGAAGTTATTGTGGTCTTTTCAATCCAAACATCCCCGCAGGGATGCTAAAGACCGCCAGAGCGAGAACATCGGCACCGACTGTAGATTTGTGAAAAGAGACAATTTGTGAGCAGTCTGCCTGGCTCGCCTTGCATACCAATCAGGCCGACATATGTCATGCGAAGAGAGAGAAAAAAGAAGCCCTACATGTCTTCATTCGTTTAGCTGACCGGTTAAACAGGCACGAATTGAGGCAGCCTCACAAAAGAGTGTCAAAGCGGCCTTTTTGGAAATTAAATAGCACTCTCGTTCAGTATTCCCATCACAGACCGGGGGGAGAGAGCGGTGGGAGCGGTGGCCAGAAATGGCTGGGAAGGGAGAGAAAAAGCGGGACACAACGCTGCGACACTAAAACATCCAAAAACGAACAATTACTCTTGTGGGCAACATGTTGAGCCACCTACTAACTAAACAGCATCCAAATAAATAGTTCATTGTACTTGACATGCACAGTTGAGCCATCACATATAGACTCAATGCATATTGTCAGGCATTTCAAAACTGGGGTGGGGTGTGTGTGTGTGTGTGGGGGGGGGGGGGTGATACACCCCTGCAGCCATTCTGAAAAACACCACTAATTGCATCATGTGGACAGCATCATGCAATGCATCATGTGCGGAGAATCCCAATATATATGTGCAGCTTTTGTTTGCGCGAATGACCAGTGAATAAATACTACTGCTGTCGACCCGGCGAGTTTGCACGGGTTGGCATCGATTTACAACGGGAGACGAGACGTGATGACGAAACGACAGCCTCTCTCAGTCAGTCAACGGAGGTCATTCGCGACATTATCTTTATTACAGCTTTGCCAATAGCGACCAATGTAAGACCCCCCCCCCCCCCCCCCCCCCCCCCCCACACACACACACTAATGCTTGTTGCGCTCCTTCGCTTGTGTGCGCACTTAATGGTGCCCTTTTTCTTCCAAGCGCGTTATTAATAATACACACACACACAAAAGCCGTGCGTCTAGACGGTGCAGACACAACACGTTTTGCATTTAAATACATGCAAGCCGCCTCCAGATCGATGCGATCATGTGAGTGGGACAAATGTACATGCATTCGATATTCCGACACATGCTCCGGGAGAGGGGGGGGGGAAGTACGCTTCATCGGCGCACAGGTGGTCACCGAGGAAATGACGCCAAAACAAACAATAGAACGTCACATTTTGTGACGGCTGTCAATCAAGTCAAAAACATACACAATGGCTATATCCTACAGTCCTTAAAGCAGAAAATAAAAGCACCGGTTTTTAAAAGAAAATCACGCCGAAACGTCACCGGGTTTAAAGCGTCCTTTGGTCTCCACTACGCAAAACTCCTCCAGGTGGGCGCTGCTTGTCGCTGGTGTTTTTTTTTTTTTTTTTTGTGTGTGTGGTTAAGTTACCGTTAACCATTTCCACATTGTGTCAACTTTAAGGACCTTTCATCCAAGGTAAGAGCGGCGTCCACGCTTGTCAACAACTCGGCAAGGTTGAACGGGGACACGGCGAAAGGTGCACCCCAACACGGTGAACGAGCGCAACAAAGTCGGTGGAAAGCCTTCCAATTGCTACAATTGATCCTAATAATGAGATATAAACAGTGCTAGTAAAGTGGCGCTAGCTTGTGTCAGTCGGGGGTTCTCACCTGAAGTTAGCGAGTCACGTCCGGAGTGTACGCGGGCTAACAGAGGGGGACAGCGGGCTTGTGGAGCATAGTCAAGCCCCGCTCTCTGGTTCTCTCTCTCAACACGCACGAACTCCTTCCCTTGTCTCGCCGCCGGAGCGAATCAACACGGCGCTGACGTCAAGGCTGCGGACGAAGCAGCGCGAACGGCGAGAAAGTGAGACACCTAGGGGGCTGTCTCATGTCCACATGTGTCGGTCTTGTGCCTGTCACGCAGGCAGTGGAAGGCGAGGCGAAGCTAAGCCCCCTTCCTGCTCCCTCGTCAATACACGACGTGCACTTCAAGCCGCCATCACGCGCGAAGTCACTAAGTCTCGTGTGACTTCGCTTGAAGTCAGGTTTGCGTGTTGGGTCTGCTTTTCAGTGCGTTTGTGGGGATGATGGGATGGGATGATCGTCGTGGAAGCAGAAATTCAACTTGCTCGGTACAAAAAGGCTCTGGGGGCCCTCGCACTCGTGGGGGGGGGGTGGATTGACATGCACACTTTTCCTGGCAAAAGGCTTCAACATCCACACGGCGGGTGAGATGAAAAGTGTGGGTGTTGAAAACGTCCACAAGGAAAAAGTTTAGGTCTTTGTACACAAATATCACCGTGAGTGTGACAAAGTGTGGGGGTTAAAGCCTTTCACTGGGAAAAGTGTGGGTGTTTCAACACGTTGCAGTTGAGATGAAAAGTGTGGGTGTTAAAAACCTTCACTGGGAAAAGTTTTCCTGTTGAAAAGCCTTTCACTTGGAAAAGTGTGGGTGTGAAAACACTCCCCTCCCCCATGAGTGCGACAAAACGCGTGGGTGTTGAAGCCCTTCACTCGGAAAAGTGTGGGTGTTATGAGATTGTAGAATTTTGATCGAGATGTGGGGAAAAAAAATGGATGGCAAAAGTAGGTGAGTGTGTATGTTGGCATGGCTTCAGACCACAGACGATCCTTGATCCTGAGACATGCCTTGGGGCCACTGTTTGTCGCACAACATCGCAACGTAGACCTCCGTTCGTTTCCTCTTCCTCTTCCGTCTTGTAACCAGGATGACCCGACCAAGATGTTTCCTTAACTCTAACCAGGAAATGCGTTCACCTTTGACGGTGGCGTCTCGCTAGGGAGGTGCCCTCAAATGTTCCAATTTTGTACCCTTGACAACTTGATGCCTGTATTTTTACGGTCCTGGAAGAGGTGCAAATACATTTAGATACTTTAGTCCTGAAATTCACCCACTAAGATTATTTAAAAAAATAAATAAATAAAATAAATAAAAAAAAACACTTTATGAGAGTGTCTGATCACCTTGCTTACAGACTTACACAGTTCGAGGCTGCCTCAAATGCATCCTTCAAATGCATGATGCATGCAAATAATCCCTATATTAATCAGAATAATAATTATTATAATTCATTGCACCATCCTTGGTGGATACCTAGCCTAAAGTGGGGTGCGCACATACCGATAATCGAGACTAATTTGAGCCCGATTGCCCTCTTCCAATCAAAGTCGGCGAAGGTCCGATTAGCTGATGTTTCTAAACATCATCCTGAGCGATTATCCCGGGGGAAGTGGTGTGTTAAGAGGCATTGTAGCTCTCCAATCTGCTTGAAAAACCGTCAAACTTGTTTCATATTCACAATCGCAAATCCTTATGTCGGACTTGGTGACGATAACTAACTGTGTGTAATATGTCTCCTAAGTCAATTAGCATAGTAAAAATGACAAAGCGAAGAGTTTGCCAGCGCAGTCATAACCAGATAAGTTAATATTTAGCTTCTTCTACAACTACTAACATCTCCCCGCCACAAACCACGTATGTGGGATCCTCCGAAGGGTCCAGTCCCTGAATTGAGCAGCTGCTTCGTTACAAGTTCACGCTCCGGAAAGGTTCTCCGTGGTTCGACGAGGACCTTTCTCTCGGGTGGCGCAAGTAGAACGGCGTGTAGACAAGATGATGACTTTAATCACCTCGGTATCTCGGACGCACATCGACACATCACCGGCCAACGCTGATAGAATGCGTGCGGGTCAGAGCGCTCTATCTGAGGGAGGTGACGGCGGGTTGGCAGCCTGCAGACCGTCACTCAGTACGTCCCATCAATCACCTAACGATAGCACGTTGCTCACGTTTGATCTGGCCAATCATGAGAGAGTTCGGTAGATATCCTGTCGCTGGTAACAGTCCATATTTCAAGAACATCAACTTTTCAAACACTTTAAACCAAGCAGACATGAAACAGCCATCGCAATGTTTGGACGACAATAATCCCCCACATATTCGCGGTTGACTATTCACCTATTCATGTTTCGGTTTTTGTAACCTAGCCCCACTTGTTTGCTGAAGAACTCAACTATTCATGGTTTTTGTGCTGTTTCTAAGTTACCACCAGATGCCGCCAAAGCCCTGTCTAACAAAAAAGTAGTACATGGAACTATGTTTAAGTGATACATCTTGACTTCTACTTTCAACACAACATCACTTCCATTATCATAAGACTAATGTAAATCTCCTATGTTAACGCTAACCTACAATGAAAAACACCATAGATGAGCTCATGAGAATTAGCGTTGCTTATGTGTGCATTTTGGGCCACCAAATTAGCGTTACTTCCCCGAATAGAACATCCAACAATAGATTTGCGAGGCTCAGTAGAAACAAAACTGCTAGAATTTAGCTGTTAGCATTTTATTTTGCTAACGGTCATCATTAATCACCTGTGTCAAACTACTACCACCGTAAGGCTAAGGCGTGCACACCACAGTGACGTGTGGTGAAGTTCAGGCCTGTTGAGGCACCGATTGTAACATTTACAAATATACAAACAGAGTGGCGAATTTGCCATTAAATTAGCAGCCTGAAATTAAGAACTGGCAACTTGGCATTTTCTGACCTGGTATTTAAAGCAGGTCTTTCATCTCCGGCATTGGTCTTACTTTAATAATTAGATCCTGTTTCGATTGGTAGTCGAATTTGGAGATTTTATTTTTTTTTTAGGTTTAGCTATATCGTCTTCCATCTTTGGCTTTCATTTGGAGCAAAATGTTAAAATGCAAGGACTCCAGCAACTGCTTCATTTTCCTCACGACCGTACCAACAAGTTTGTATCATCTTCCCGAATCAAGTCTGCACATTCGCTTATGAAGATGGACTAGTCCATTGCATATGAAGTAAGGGGGGAGCATTCGAATGGATCATGATTAAGCATTTCACTGTGTTTTTAAATGGGAAAACTTAAGACGAAAACAATGATATGATGATTAATACAGTATGTTTTTTTTTTTAGTAGTAGTTCGGAAATCTCAGGGTCCCAGGCAATTGCGTCGATACAATATACCGATCCGATAATGCTCAATAGATCGGATTTTCTAGCACCTGCTTTTTCATTTTTCTTAAACATTCATTAGATGCAACATTTTCTCCGAGAATCTTCAGTAAAAAGTTTAGCCAACAGGTTCTTGAATCACCTTTGACAGGCCACATTCGAAGGGGGGCCGAGGAGCAGGGGACTTTCATAAAAATCCAATTTCCGTCAGACTGCCTTACAGTAGCGCTCTGGGAATCTTTAGATTCATCCGGGCACGGATCACAGAGTGCTTCATTACCTTTGAGCTGTGTGCTGTGCAGGCTTAGACGGGGATAAAGAAAAAGGCACTCCCTTAATCTGTTTATAATCCGCCGTTTTACTGAGGGGGGGGGGGGGGGGGGGGGGGGGGGGGGGGAGATGAGGGCTAAATTATATAAAAAAAGAAGCAGATCATGGCCGCGGTTTGATATAATAACAAGGACTTAGCGAGGGAGCGACTGAAGAAAGTTTGGGGGCTTGTGTCAGATAAGACACAAAGAACATTAAGTGTCAGATGAGGAATTAGAGCTCCTGATTGGCTGTTAATATGCACAATTTATACACACACGATTCACACACAAATTTCACGTTAAACGATTCATATCAAATTTAAACGGCTTTTGAATCCAAAGTATAAGATAATAGTTTCATATTGACTCACAAAACTGTTGCTTTCCCCCCAAAATGTATTGTTGTTATCAATCGATTTAGGCTATTGATAAGATATATTTAAATATATTTCACTGTATTAGGGCACTTATTGAAATACTTTGATATTCAAATTTTCAACTCGATGATAATTTCATTCATCTTCATTTTACTTTTGGGACATTTACAACATCTGTCATCATTATTATATGTATTATAGTGATATGTAAATTGGAAAAAAAAATAATAATAAAATAAAATAATAAAAAATGACCTGGAAATTCCAATTTTAATCATTTTAATTGCATAACATTTATTGACTTTTAGTCTTTTTTCCCCTCCTAAATGTGTGATTATTACCATTCTATTCGATTCATATAAAGTATGCATTTAAATACTGGATCATTTGAATTATTTTTATGTAATTTTATTTCCCCTACACATTTTTGTTATTTAAACGGCAATATATTTACTACATTAATGTGTGTACTCATGATTTTTAACGCTTTTTAAAGAAAAATGATACATTTCATTTATACAATTTTTTTTTAATGATTTACTTATTTCATTTTGAGCTCTCACTTAAGTTACCAAATATTGTCCTGGACAAATTATTTTATTTTTCTTAAAGATGCTAAATACATCACAGTTACATTACATATAAAATTATTATTTAGTCCTGTTTAAAAAATTACAGTTAAGTAGTTGCTTACAAAAGCTGTTTGGTTTTGTTGAAAATAACAAATTTACACAAATATTCTTTTTGTGTTTGTGTACGTATAAAATTGATTAAAAAAAAAATAGCCCCAATTTCCTTCACTTTTACAATATTTTTGTGGGGCATTATTTATTTTTCATTGAATGAATTGCGTCTCATGTCACGCCACATTGCATCCACTTTCTTACAAAACTGAAGTGAAAACTAGAGCCAAGCTTAAATTGTGTATTGAATCCGAGTTGAAGGCGCCATTGCAGCGTCACGTTTCACTTGAATGGAGTAAAATGTTTGCGGTATACATCTATATGTTGCTGTCTGCTGACCAAAAAAAACACTCCCCATTGTGTGCATCCTGTGTAGGCATGTGTATGGAGGAGGTTTGTGTATGTGTGGGGGTAGTATAAGTTTTGTGTGGTGGGGGTGTGGGGGTTGGGGTGGTGGGGTCCTGGCCCCCACACAGTGGACCTTTGTGAAACCCAACCACACTGAATGGACTCTTTTTACACTTGTGTAAACCTTGGGGTTGGGGAAGGGGGGTTGGGGGGGGGGGGCAGTCAGGCCCCGCCTCTTTGACCTTTGACCCTCACCTCTGACCTCTGCAGGATTTTGGTCTGGAAGTGTTTTTTTTTTTTTTTTTTTTTTTTTTTGCAAAACCCAAATCTTTGAGATTGAGAAGTAGTCTGAAAATCTGGTGACATCATACCTTATTGTAGTGTGACGTCCATCAAAAACTCACTTTTTTTGCAGGTTTTCATAATGCTCAAAATGTACATACGATACCAAAAATTGGTTCCATAGCCGTGTCTTTAAAAATTCGGCTCCGGAAGCCAATGTCACTTATAGGAGGAACATGCCGTTTGGTAGACTTGCCTATCATGAGTAGACTCTCAAAAAAAGACCCTGAAGAAACCGTGCCTGAAAAGATACAGGAGATCTGCCATTTTGGTTTGAAGTGGCCTTTTCAGGATCATTTTGGCCATTTCCACGTGTCCATCAATAACAAACTTGTCCAAGAGTTTTTGTCCAACTTTAAACCATGTATACTAGACTAAACTCCGTACAGGGGGTCCTCAGTTTACAACGACGTTCCTATCCTAATATACATATATATACATATACATACGTAACCCGAATTTGTATGTAAGTTGTATCGCACCATAATTTATCACTCCTATACAGGTATGCTAATGATGCAGTAATGTCATAATGAATAAAGTCGGAGAGAACTAAGCACTACCTGTATACTGACATCAAGTCCTCCATGGGGTTGCGAGGGTGCGTACATTAAATTTGACTTTCTTCCTGTGGACCAAATCACAGGTTGGACACTGAAAGCGGTCAAACCGGCTCTCGGTTAATGGGTGAAATGGCCGTGTTGACCCAAGGGTCTTATTCACCCTGCCGCCTGTTGACTTGTTCATTTTAAGGTGGCAGCTGCACGCTCTCAGGACTACGTTGAAAGAATCCCTCCGATCAATACTGCTGTTGTCAGTTCCAGGTGAACACTATCTTTACCTCTGACCACTCCTTAAAGACATAATTAAAGAGAATGTGGCTAGCAGTAAATAACATGTTCACTCCTCATATGGCGAACTTTAGAGAACCGTGTATACATACTAACTATTTGCTTTATAGTCATTACTTTATAGATTACAATAAAGAAGCAAGTGCTGGGAGAAAAAATCCCCAACCTAACCCAGTGGAGTAATCTCTATGAAGATGAATGGCTATTTCATCCAATGAGGCTTCAAATGTCCCTAAAAAGCCAGCCTATGACGGTGCAGTCCGACCTAGATGGAAGGCGGGCTTAATGAGAAATCAAAGTCGCACAGAGAGGACTAATGCATGATGACTGACGGCGTTGACACAACAGAATTGTGGTAATTCTCATTGATGAGTAAAAACAGGTAAATGTATGGGAATAAATTTGCTATATCGTGAGGGAAAAAAGTCATTGTTATAAAAAGTGGTCATTTGTCATATATTGTAAGTTCAAAAGCAGAAAAAATGTAGTATGAAAAAATGAACATTTTATGAGAATTAAGTAAAATAATTAGCAAAAAAAAAAAAAAGAATCAAAATAATGTTATTATTTTTAATTTCCAGGATATTCAGTTATAATAACAGAAAAAAAAAATCGTAATTTTATTTTATGTGTATTTGTAGCACCATTAGAGAAAAAACACAAAACATTGCCAGAATAATAGTAAAATATTATTTCAAGAAAATTGATGGAGTATTATGAGAAAAAAAATCATCATTTTAGAAGAAATTTTATGAAAATGAAGGGGGAATATTCAGACAAAATTCATTATTTTACACATAATATGCCAATAAAAAAGTGATGATTCACTGAGAAATAAATATACAATATATTAAGAGTAAAAACTGGTAATTTGGAAATTATATTGGTAATATTTTTCTTTTACGTGTACTTTACTGAGAGAAAATGTGGTGATCCTCCAATAATGAAGCCATCCTTTTAATAGAAAAAGAAAGTGGTAATTTTATAAAAACAACAATTTGTAACAAGTCGAGTATAATAATGTATAAAGTATAATGCAGTAGTATTATGAAAAATGAAGTCAGAATATAATAAGAAAAATTGTGTAATTTACTGGGAAAAGTGGTGATTCTCAGCAAATGAAATCATAAAATAAAAGTCAGTTTGCCAAAAGTACCATGACTAGCCCTACATGCATGACAAGACACAGGAGTCCTGCCATTTGGTTTTGAAGCGGCCATTTTACAGTGACTTTCACGTGTCCTACAAAGACAAACTTGTCAGAAGGATTTGAACCACGTAAAACGGATTTAGGCCGTTAGCGCAAGTTGAGGCTCGCAGTAGAAAAGCGGCGCTGTTTGCCCGAGTGTGACGGGAGATCAACGCTCTCCCGTGTGCAGCGCGGGCGGGCGAGGCGCGCATCGAGGCGCCACGGTCACAAGCATTTCACTGTACATCGACGACAGTCGCTCCTGAGGGGCCGCCATCCGCGCTCCCCGCCTGCGGAAAGTACGTGGGCGACGGCTGGAACACGTAACGATCAAACAAATGCATCGACAGTGGCGCCTTGAGATGCGGGTTCGAGAAAAAATAAAATAAAAGAAATAAAATGTATTGTGTTGATAGAATCTGCTCCACGTTTTCAATTGGTTTTTCATCCCCCAAAATTGGCACGGTAGCGACCCTCGGAATTCTTTCAACAGTTAGCCGCGGTATTTGGTTTCACGTCGGAACATGGCAGTTGGTAGACACGTCTGTCCCACAAAGTGCACCCACAAAAAAAAAGTTCCAAAATGCCAGGCATGACAAGACACAGGAAGTCGGCCATTTTGGTTTGAAACGCACATTTAGGGTTTTTCTGGGGGCTCTTCAAAGACAAACACATTCCCAAAGCACAGATTCATAGATATGAAGACGAGATACGCCGCCAGTATGCGGTACTGTACTTACTAATGCACTTATATCAGTACATTCATGCTATACTGTTCGTTAGCTAGGAAGTGGATAAAGCATAACTCACTCAATCTGTCAAAAATCAACAGGCTAAACTTAGGTAAACAATGTATTTGTATTATCTATAAAATAATGCCATGCTGCTGTAAGCACGGAATGCTAATGTCACGCTGCAATGGGATTGGTAGCGATCGTGCTAAGCTAACAAGGCTAGCTACGGGCTTTCGAATGATTGTAAGAGGGCTTTTTTTTTTCTCCCAAACTTCTGCCAGGGCAGATATTATCTTTCGATTGACACTCACAATCGTGGTTGCGGTTTGCAGTTGGCGTCGTTGCTGCTCCTAATATTTGGACCGTCTCCTTTTGAAGAAACCTGCGCACATTGGGGCTTTGGGGAGCCACATTCATTGTTCCTATCAGATGGAAAGTTGATCTGATAAGATGTTTGGGACACTCCAAGGACTTTAGCACCACCCTCAAGACCCTGAGTCAACAGTGGCCCCTTGAGATGGATTACTTAGGGAGAATATGTGCTTTTAAAACAATCATTTACAGACATTACGGTGTGACAGAAAAGGGATTTCAGCCGTCTCTCGTTTGTCATGTCACAGGGATATGAAACAGATTTTCTCATAAGCACGAGGATGTAAGATTTTGTGCTATAAAATATATTGTAGAAAAGAAAGGATAAATCTTCCCCTTTCATAGTTAATAGTAATTACGATTATGATTTTAAAATGTTTTACACACGTATTAATTCTAACCTAAATGTAACCACTTAAACTGATAGCTAAATGTAGCATTTCAATAGGTTTTAGTGTATGTACTTCTTTATAACTTTTCTATACTGTATTCTACTGGCGATATTAATTTTATAAAATGTTATCATTAATAATATAAATAATTGTCTCACCTTAGCTGTTTTGAAATGAGGCAGTGATTTTTAGTTTATGTTGTCAAAATAAAATGATCTATATATTTATATGCATTTTGTATTACGTTTTTTTTTTTTTTAAATATTCAAAAGCTAATATTAATTGTAACCTAACCTTAGTAGCTTTGAAATATTACTAAAATGTAGCATTTGAGCTGTTTTAGTTTGTGTTGTAACGCTCAACAATATTTTAGATGAGGATGGTTTAGATATTTTTTAAATAAAATATTGAAAAGGATGCAATCATAAAATATTATTGGAGCCTCCTATCCCTTAGCCGCTTAGAAATAATGCCAAGATTTATTGTTTTTATTGTTTATTGCGGTTTGAGGCAAAACAAATATATACTTTATTTTGTATTGTCATTATTAGAAAAAAAAGATTAATTGTAATCTGGACCAATGTATTCATTGTGTTTCAGCACATCATTTATATATATATTTTAGATGTATTTCAACAATGTTTAAAAATACATAAATACATTGTAAAATTGTCGCCATTTTGACCCGTCATTAGAATGCATTTTAACTCTTTACTTTTCTCTGTAACAAGATGTGAAGCATCAAATGCTTGTCTGACTAACCCTGGCATGTTAAAACACACACACACACACGCACGCGCACACACACACACACACACACACACACACGCACAGATGAGGTGATCTTCAAAGCTCCTCCATTTGGCTCCAGTGTGAGCGAATTTGTCTACCTGTGTTCAATTTCCCCAGCTTTGATTCGCTCCATCCTTTTCTTGAAGGAGCGCCTAATAGCCTCTTTCCCTGCTCGGGAGATTGCACGGGCACATCGGAAGGGCGCAAAAAGCCCCTGCAGATAGTCGCCGTTTAAAGTGCGCCGCCTGCGTACTTGAATTAATCTGGCATCGCCGTAATGAGTCAGGGAAGGCCTGCAAGGTGAGATGGGGGCTGATGGAGCAGGCGGGCTGCACCCAACAAAAGAAAAGAAAAACAAAACAAAACAAAAAAAAGGAGAAAATGTGTTATTTGTTCATTGGGCAAAGCAATTTCAATTAGTCCATGGCACAAAATTGGGACATTGAGTCACAACAAAAAAGAGAAGAAAGTGGGAATTTTATGAGAATGAATTGGTAAAATGACAAAGAAAAAAAAATTCAAAATATTATGTGAAGATTGGTTGTTTTACAAAAACTAAATTCAATATTTAACACATCAAAAAATGATAATTCACAGGCCATTAAGAGAAGAAAATCATATTTTTTTCAAGAGTAAATTTGTAACATTGCAAGGAAAAGTACCCAAAAAAAAAGTCCAAATTTGGGAAAAGTGGTGATTGGTGAAGAAAATTCAATATTTAACACGTCCAGAGTGTGATCATTCCGAGGACATTGAGTCAAAATATGAAGTAATTTGGGATTTAATCATAATATAAAATAATAGTAAATAAATCATTTCTAATTTTCTGAGGAAAAAAAAGTTGTAATTCTCAGGAAAGTCACAATAGGAAGAGAAAAACAAGTTCATTTCACATCAGTAATGTTGTCATACAAAAGTGAAAATATTACAAAAATAAAGCTGCATTATTTTGAAAATGTGCTAATTTTATGAGAAATAGGACAAAAAAATATTTTTACACTAAAGAGCAAATGCAAAATATCACATTTGACCATGTATTAAACGTTATCCTCTCATCATAATATTGTTGATCAACAAAAATTATACTTAGTTTAGCTATGGGGAAGGAAATCTGGCAATACATTTACTCTGTATGAAATATAAAAGACAAAAGAAGAGGCATTTGCCGGATGCAAATAGGGTTCCCGACACCACACACCCATAGGATGATGCTCAAAAGGAACTGGAAACCGGAAAGTTTCATAAGCTAAATCAGGACTAAAAGGGAAAAAAAAGGAAAAGCAAAGTTTTGGACTGTAGCCATCTGTAGTATTACCGTGCTTCAGCTGCCTTTCATCCGGCGTGAAGAAAAGATCCACTTCACCTCCTGCTACACACAAAAAGAATGAACCCAGTGGAGCGGAATCGCTAAAACTCACTGAGTCGTCTTCTGCCTATTTCATTTGAACTTTGTTTTTTTGTTTTCAACATATACACACTCTTTCTGCTCAAACTTGCAATTTTCCAAAGAGCGCGACTGTGTCGCATTCCGATTGAAGAAATGCATTTAGCAAGTCATTGTGCTGATCAGAGGCAGCCGGGTTCTTGTGTTCATAGTGCGGAAGCAGTGGAGCGATGGCAAAGCACGGTAATCACCTTTCAGTCTTCCCAGGAGCAAGACGGCCCGCTCGCCGCGGGATCTCCACTGGCAGCTAATCCGTTAGCATACCTCTTCCCTCTCACTCGCCAGCTTCCTCCTGGCCATCATCAAACAGCTACTGTACATACTAAGTCAAAATTACATTTATTCTTACCGCCTCTGATTAAAATACAGGAGACTCGTCAACATACGTTATGATGTACTGTACATGCCTGTTTCAATACCAGCGGAGGATAACTCTAACTCGATAAATTATGTTCTGTAGTATCTCTAAAACGGTTCCCTGAGGTACTCCTTCATTAAATGCCTACATTTAACCACATAATGATCATCTGTTTATCCAGATAAATGATCGGTTACTAGCACAGGTAAGTCTTGATAAGGTACATTTCATGTGCACGACCCATTAAATATGCAAATATATTACAGCAGAGGTGCATAGACCATTACATATTTCATTGTGGTACACTAGAGGGGCACAGATCATTAAATATGGGACAAATATGGTACATCAAAGATGCACAGACCATGAAATATGTACAAATCTTACAGCAGAGGCGCACAGTCTATTAAACATGTAAACATGTTACAATAGAGGTGCATAGACCGTTGTAATGTCAACGCAGACAGTGTATGTTCAACTGTGAGTAAGTTTTAGCAAGTAACACGAAGCTTCTGTCGACTCGTTTGCTGTCGGACACGCTGTTTTCTTTTTGATTCCTACCTTGGTTGGTGATCAATAGCCCGCGGCGCCTTTCAGACAATGTGCACTCTTCATTAAAGCACGGCGCGCCATCAAGTGTCTTGTCGCCTGTAGCTTATTCATCCGCAATGCTTGAAGCGATCTGAGGAAAACCCGTGCTCGCCATCCTCTGCAACAGCAACATTGCACCCACCCTAAAAAAAAAAAAAAAAAAAAAAAAAGATAAATAGATCACCTTGTGGAGTCAGATGGTGTTTGGAAAGGAGCTGTTTGGAAATAATTGCAGTTGTTTCATGTTGGTTACCTGCCGCGCAGACCCTTCGGCCGCCCTCCGTTCTTGTCTGTTTTTTTGGCCAGGGGAGCCCAGCGGGCAACAATGCTGGCAGCTGCGGCCGCAAGCTGTGAGCCAAGGCTTTTCATTTAGCGGCAGTTTTTTTGTTCCCGCTTAAGAAGTGATGTGGGGAAGTTATTTCTTTGAAGGGTACCACACCCTACCCCTCGTCTTCAACGATCAAAAACCCTAAAGTTGCGTCAAATCCCTGTCGGAAAAAAGACGAAAAGGTGAGGAAAACTAGTGGCCTGGAAAATAGAACAGGCAATACTTCCGACACTACTTCACAAGGCGGTAAATTGCCGTTTGACTTTGTGTGAACATTTCGAGTTGGTGCTGATCTTACAGAACAGCGTCACAGAAAAAAAAGGCATACAAATTTGGGCTTTTACAAGCTGTGTGAAAAGCGCTTTCGATACTACCTCTGTAGGTGGGAAATTGTCAGGTCGACGTCATCCCCCTCGTTTCTGTGTCGGGGCCGTTTATATAGAACCGCGCAATAAGAAAAAGTGGAAGAAATATGTCTTTGACAGGCAATGTAAAAGGGGGATCTGATAGTGCCTCAGGAGACGGAAAATTGCCGGGTCGAATTTGCCCTTTTCATACAGAACAATGACAGGTTAAAAAACAAACAAACAAAAGAGGCAGAAAATGCCGGCTTTATCAAAGGACTTTCTGGTGTCGATTTCAACTTCAAGAAGCAGTGCAAATTAAAAGACGCTTTTGATACTACCTCAGAAGGTGGAACATTTCCAGGGTTGACCTCAGCCTCCCGTTCCATGTCAGTGCTGTTTCCAACAGGAAAAATGTGGGAGAATTCTGGCTTTAACCAGCAGTGTCAAAGGAACTTCTGAGGGTACCTCAGAAGGCAGACAATCGTTGCATCTAAGTTTACCCCCCCCCCCCCCACTTCCGTACTGGTGCAGTAGATACAGAACTGCGCCGTGTAAAAAAAAAAAAAAGGCGGAAAACTGGCTTATCTTACAGGAAGTGTAAAAGGGTCTTTTGATACTACCTCTGAAGGCGGAAAATTGCGAGGTCGAATACATTGCCCCGTTCCGTGTCTGTGTCTTCGGCAGCCAATTGGAGTCCGGGATTACTGACATCAATGTCATTCATCCTTATACTGGCAAATGTTTCGTTTGAATGTGTTTTGGTGATGGCTGGCATGTGTTGTGAAAATTCCAAGTGTTCCCGAGAGGAATGCTTGGCTGCATGAATAAAGAAGAAGACAGAAGCAGCATGGCAAACAATCAAATAAACCAGAGGGAATTTGTTTCGTCGAATTCCAAGTGGACTCCAGCTGTCATTGGGAGCAGATCATATCCATGAAATGCGCATTGTGAGGTTCGGTGTCCCTTATTGTACTTTATGCACATGACCATGTTTGCGGTTTCTCGGAGTCATCTGGTGCCAATACGTCTTCGAAGATGCTCATCATATGGTTCGCGGGAAGACTTCAACAATGAGAATAATCGTAAGAATACAGTGAATTTCTTACGATTGAGTCAAAGAGGCCGGATGAAAACCACTTCTTTGTTTGCCACTTGACTTTTCGTAAAGTCCTCTGCAGAAAGCCTTCACGTGCCTGATATTTAACAAGAGATTAAGGGGGGGGGGGGAACAAACAAAACAACTCAAAGCATGATGTGACCATGAATAACTCAAATCAAATGAAAACTCTGGCATCACACCATAAAACAAATAAATAAACACATACATGAAGTACAGGATGAGACTTGAGTAGAGAAAAAAAAATAATGAAAATTAAAAAAAATGCGTGAATATAAAAAAAAAAAATATATATATATACTGTACACAAATTATGGGGCAATTACACTGTAAAATTACAAAATATTCTCTGACCATGCAAAAATAAAACAGAAAAGAATTCTTCAATCAGACCCTCAAGGTAAATAGGGAAATTCATCCATTACAGAATGAGACTTGGAATAAGATAAATCAAAATAACAATTGAATTCAATTACATCATTTGAATAAATACATTTGCAAAAAATGTAAACAAATGTATATGATCATGAATTAATAAAAGAATTCTGTAAATCTGACCTTAAATAAATAGAAAAGATATAAAAATAAATGCCATACAAATAAATGAATAGAAAGACAAACGAATAAACAGATTAGATGGATAAAGAATGAATAAAATTGACATAAATACATTTAAAAATTGAAAAAAAACAAAAACAAACGACCATGAATGAATAAAAATAAAAGAATTCTGTAATCAAACCTTAAATAAATAAAAAAAAAACTAAATGTAAAAATAGATTGAAAATAAATAGATAAATGATGAATGAATGAAACACAATAATCAACCTGATTTAAATAAATAAGTTTTTAAAGATCATGTGATCATGAATTGATGTAATAAAAATAATTCTGTCGTCAAACCTAAAATAAATACAAAAAAGATGAATACATTAATAGATTGACAAATAAATAAATGAACAAATGACTGAATAAATACATACATTGACAAGCTCAAAATAAAGTATAATGAATAAATTGACATAAATAATTCCAAACTGAATAAATTCAAATATAATACACCTAAAAACAAGTAATTTAACAAGTATACAAACAAATGTTTCAATATATCCACATTATCAACAACTATATGAAATAGAGTTGTTGTTTATTTGCATAGAAACGAAACAACATTCATTTCGCACATTTGCGCCAACGAACAGTGTCGAAACGTGCTTTTGACTGGACAACAATCTTCTTTTTTTTTTTTTTAAATTGTTTTTTTGTTTGTTTTTGGAGTAAAGTCGTGTTCCAGGCCACCACGTGGCGAACAGGCCCCCGAAAACTGTCGGACAATGCTCCATAATAAAAAGCACACGCGACAGCAGAACGTGTACCAATTGTTGAATCGTATTTATTTTTTCCTCTCCTCATGAATGCAGCATGGCCTGAAATGGCCCCTGATTTCAAATCACAAACACCTACTTTCAAAAAACAAACAAACAAACAAACAAAAAAAGACTCCAGCAACAGTTTAAGGTCAGGCAGGTAGAAAACCCCAAACCACGTGTGCCGGTTTACTTATCTGTGTGCAATATCAGTCTTGGACCACACTGGACCATTGTTAAGGCGTGGTGGAGGGGGGGCGGGCGGGGGTCTGTAAAGGACCCCACTAATCTCCTGTGTGCAGAGGTGGAGGTTGGAGGCAAATAAGAACAAGAGGGAAAGAACGAATCCAACTGAAATCTGATTACCTTCCCCATAGCCCGAAGGCCGGACGGGACCGGCACGTGATCGTCAAAGTTGCGCCGGCCGCCGACTGCCGAAGGTAATCACATATATGCCGTCGTGTTGACAACCTCAAGTGTGATATTTACAAATCTGTGTGTTGAATTTGCATTCCCAATGCGGGCCCGGTGCTGCGTTCAGGCTCATTAATAAGGGAATTTTCATCATTCTGGCATATGAGCACAGCAGACAAGGTCCAAAGAGTTGAGAGTGTTAAACTAGATACTTACTTTATGATTTATTTAACTTTAACCAGTACCTTCTGAACTTTTAGGTCAACTTTTTGGCAGTTTTATTTTTCAACGCATTGCACGATATTTTTTTTTGTGTGTGACTGAGTAAGTAAGCCGCAGCAATACTCTCCACAGACAATATTGTCGGTCGACATGTGTTGCTCCACTGTTTGTGTTCAAATATCCGTCGCTTAAGGGTTTGTGACTACCAATGTTATCCATTAGCCCATCTATGGCATCTTGCATCGTGTGTTAGAATCAAGCTACCGGAAGGCGAAGTTGTGTGGTTGTTTTAAATACATAACGTGTAATTCTTTGAGTTTGATGTTCAGTTGAACAGTAAACTTCAACTGGGAGTGGCAATAAATAACTCGCAGCCTCTTTTTGGGAAGAATTGTCCACTCTGCCAAATTGAAGGTTGTTGGCAAGTGAGTTCAGTTCACTGGCGCCATACAGCGCTCGCGTCTCAAATTTTTGCTCACAAGTCAAGGCAGAAATTCTGCCGAACAACGGCTCTTGTCTTGAAGAACTTGTAAGTCGGGTCACATGTGGCTTATTATATTTTATTCACACGATGTTCTTTTTCATCACTTTGTCAAACAATTTTCTTGATTAATTTTCTTTCTATTTATGTATCTATGTGGTATTTAAATATGAATACAATTTGAATGACTCCAAATTAAAATGACATGAAATTCAAATTACAATATTCTATTCACCCTTTGTTTGCATATTATTTGACGATATGTATATTATGCTCACACTATTTGTCAGTGTGCAACTGTGGCGCATTGGTTAGGTTGTATTTTATTTATCATATACAGTATCTTTCATCTATTTTTATTGAAAAAAAAAATCTTTTTAAGATATAGGCACAGATTGAATTGAAACTATCAAGTTACTGTTAGAACCTGCAGACATTTTGATGGGAACAGATTATCAATGAATTTTATTTTTCTCATATTTCTTCTTGCAGGTGAATCTAAAAAAGTGGGCAATTTTGTTTGTTTGTTTTTTATTTGCCACCGAAGAGCAAGCGCTTCCACACGAGTTCGATTGAACTAGCCTGCCACCTTTTGGGAAAATTGAGAAATTACAGCTTTTAAAAAAAAAAAGAAAAAAAGAAAAACGTCCTTTCCCAATCACTTGAAGGCATCACACGTCATCAATACACGTTCACTTTGTTTGCATTCGGTGATCGTCATAAACGAAACAAATTAACACAGGTTGCGCACGTATGTTGTGGCAGCTTAAGCATGGCTGTATAAAGTTGGTTTTCTATAAATGATATCGTTGTTGGGTGACAATGTGCTCAGTTTGGGGTAAAGTAGGAATCTGCTGCCTGTTGGTGGTCAACATGCATAATTACACCACATGGATTAAGTGCCCCTTTTTTCTGCTTACATTTCAAAATGTTATTTCACTAGTAAGATGACCAATTTCTACCAAAGGCAAAAAAAAATATTGAAAACAAAATTTTTTTGGGGGGGTTTTCGTAAATTATTTCTATTTTCTTGATGCATGAATGAACAAAGGAAGTCATTGTATATTACACGAGATGGAATACTATAAACATGATTGTTTTTACATTATTTTCTGAAATTACTTCTATGAAGGAATTTGAAAAATGGATGTATAAAATATGTCATTATGTATACTTCACATGGAATTTAGTTAATTTAATTTAATAAGATTAAATGAAAAATAAGTAAATGTAATTTTGCTAAAAACAATTTAGCATACATATTTGGTTTCACAGTTGAAAAACATTTTTTTTTAATTAAATTGGCTTTCATTATATATCCCCAGTTAAAAAGCACTTGTAAAAACAAAACTGACAAGTTATTTGTATTTCATTCACATATTATTACAATATAACCTGCCTTTTTAACAAGAAATATTTAATAATGATGTACTATTACCCCCCCCCCCCACCCACCCACAGATTTAAGTTTAGAATATTTAACAAAAGGAAAAATAAATCCACAATGTTGCCACATGGAAAAAAGGCATAATTTGCAATGAGAATCATTTATGTTTTGAATTATTTTTTTAATTGATATTTTATTTCCTTCAATGACATTTTCAGAGGTGATGTGAAGCGAGAACCAATGAAACACTTGGGAGACACAAATGGCGCAACACTTGGCCCAAACCAAGAAGATGAACACAAACACACCAATGAAGCCTGGCTGCAGTGACAACGTCATCGCTCTCGCGTTTGTTTTTGCATGCTGGATTCTGACAAAAGTGGAGATGATTCAAAATGTGGGGATAAAAATGAGACCTGAGCAGAAAGTAGCGATGCGTCTTGGTCCTGTTGCAAGTCGCTAAGTAGACACTTATCTATTTTTATTGAAGGAAGAACAAGTCAAAGAAAGGTTGGGTCTAAAAGCCTGTAATACTCATTGAGCATTTTGTTTTAGTTTTTGTATTAACTTTCCTATTTACTCTTAACAGGTGTATTTAAAAAAAATAAAAATACAATATGGTAAAGAGTTAATTTATGTTCAATGAAAAAAAAAAAGTGTAGCTCATATGTTATATGGATTCATTATACGCAGAAACATTCTTTTTGGAAAGCTAATTCCTACCTAAAAATGATTTTGTTTCTATAGAAATATTGTAATTTGTTAGGATGGTGCTATAATCATCAAAATAATTTTTTATTTTTGTTTGGACTTGGACCACTATTGCAATAAACTTGTGGCGGCCATTTGGGTGGCAGTCATTCCACTTTAAAACACCGCATTGCAAAATGACAAAAATGGACGTAGCTCACTTGTTTTCAGTGGCTTTTCAAACATCCAAAAAATACAAGTTAACTTTTTAAATTGAACTACTGAAAGAAAGTTTTCCACAATATTGTAATTTATTCAGATACACCTTTAAGTGTAATGCAATAAATGGATGGAAGGTACCCACAAAAAAAAAAAAAAAAAAAAACAGGACTCAGAAGAATTCTCCTTCCACGGAGGGACAGTGTCAAGAACCCATCACATATACAAGATGCATCTATTTTGGAATATTATATTGTCAACAAAACACGAATATTAAATAAACAAAAAACAACAATGAAAGAGAGAGAGAAATGGGAATGCACGCCATTGTGGTCATATTCAAAGGCACTGTGTCGTTTCCAGTTTTCTCACGTCTACGCGTGTGTACTGCGCGGCTACGTATGCTAGCAATGCAAATTCTGTGAAGGAGGCGGGGGCGGGGGCAAAAGCCACAATGGACTCGCACATTCACAGTTGCAGTCTAAGAGAAGGATCAACTCTGTACAGTAAACAAACAACAACGTGATCACACTCATTTACAAAAAAAAAAAATAATAATTTTTTTTTTTTTTTTTTTACAAGGCCAAATGTGTGGAGTGTGGACAGGAAAATTGGGATAGGCCTACTAGCCCGTTTAATTGCCGACAAAAGTTTGCATCCAATTTAGAAATTTCCCGATACAGTATGAGGCGTTTCCTTGCTCTCCACCCAAAACCACGTATCTCCAAATTGTGATTTTTTTTTTCTTGTTAAAAACAACAGCAAAATAAGCTTGGTGCTTTTGTTTTTTGTTTTTTCCTTCGTTTTTGTGCTTATTGAAAATGATGTTAGCTAGCTTTAGCTTGTATTCAATAAATAGGTTTGATGACTGAACACAATTCGTTAAAATGACAACAAACTAATGTTTCCACGCGGAGTCCAATTTACAAATGTTACTATCTGACATTTCCTCGCTATCTAGTGAAAGCCATGTATCCACAAATTTCTTGTCTTAAAATAGTTATTTGTGACGTGACATTTTTTTTATGCCGCTAGCTAGCGTTTATTAAATTCAATAAATACATTTTTAGTGACTAAACAAGATTCATTAAAAATGAGAGACCCATTCACAAATTTTGCTTTGTGATATTTACGTCGCTATCTCTTGAAAACCATATATTGTCACATTTCATTATTGTTCTTGTCCAATAATCCCCTCCCCCTGATTTTGGTATAAAACTAAAACTTGAAAAATTCTGTAGACGGAGACCAATTTACAAAATTTGGCATTTTATGTGTTCCAACATTTTTTGTGTGAATTTTATTGTCTGAAAACAAAGTACAAACCATTCTTAGGATAAAACAACAAAATTGGAGATACACGCTTTTCATTGCAATGTATTTTGTTTGTTTGTTTTGAATGCCGTTAGCTAGCATCGTCTTTTTTTTAATTTGCAACTTTTGAAGACGTTAAAAATGATCAATGGCTAGAGACCAATTTACAAATTTTGCCATTTCACCGCTCTCTATTGAATACCATGCTTTGCTAAATTTAGGAATTTTTCTTATCTGAAAGACAACAAAAGATTGTTTTTATTTTAGGGATAAATTAAAAAAAAATAAAAAATGTGCGGCTACATGGTTTGCTCTGCGTTCTCAGGGATGATTTATTTATCGTGTTTTAAACAAAACCCCCAAATTGTTTACTTTTTAAATTAACGCGTTGCGTCTGAAGATAATCAATATTTGTGAACGCAAGGGCCAACCACACTAATCAAAAAATACATGTCACGTCACTGCAGGCATGTAGAAAAACAACAAAAAAACAACAGCTTGGTTGCCCGAAGTTAGCAAGATGTTAATAATGTGCGTCAGAGGAGATAGCCACAGCAAATCCAAGTTCGGAACCAAATAACAAGTCGGTGGACGGAGCTGACGCAACAAAAATTCAAAAACGTGATCGTAGAAATCCGACGTCGGAAACTGAATGGCGGTGTCAGTGAAATGTTTTGGCAGAAAACACGTCACAGAAAAACCCGAACTTTGCAAATCCAAGGTCCTTTTATACTGTATTAAGTATGGACGCCATATGTCAAGAGTTGCACTAGCGCAGATTTTTGTCTTTTTTTTTTTTAGGCAACATGAACTACAACAACGTTCTCCCATATCGCCTTCTTTTTCTCATCATGTAAGCATCATCTTTTCTAATTGAATCATACTTTGTCGGAATCCTTGGGAAAAAAAAAACTTCATTATAATAACATTATCACAATAAGAACCCAATGACAGCAACATGTACAGAAATACAGTAATTTTGCAAAAAAAAACAACAACAAACAAACCCCCCCAAAGAAACAGGCATGCTAACACTAATTACTAAAGTTGGCAAACAAAACACTAAAAAAAAAAAAGAAAAAAAAAAGCTAAATAGGCAATAATGTCTGCACATAATTCATTAACACAACAACAGATGGGCAATAAAGAGCCACAATCCCAAGTCACACGAATCGCGTGAATACGGCAACGCGTTTTTTACGTGAAGGCAATTATCTGTGAAGTAAAGCTACAGTCCAACAGAGTCAAATTATACAGGATCTAGTTCGTATCTGTGATGGTGCGAAAGAGCGTTACAGGGCCACGCAGAACGGAAAAATTAAATAATAAACACGTGGAAAAAGACGGAATAGCTCAGCGAGAAAGTCGCCATGTTACGAGACCCGAGTTTGTAATATTACGAACAAGGCTTTCACAAGAAAAAAACATGACAAAATGAAAATGATGAAAATGGTTTTTTTTTTGTAACATTACGAAATTATATGAAAATATTTTAAATAAGATAATAAGAAGTCGCATTTTTCCCTGCTCATTTTTATTCTTGTAAAATTGACTTAAAAACGTTTTTTCTTGGGATATTAGCTTTGTTCTCATAAATTTACAACCTCTTTCGCATAAAATTGTGATTTCCCCCCACCCACCCCTTCCAAAATGACAATTTGACAACTTTGTTTTTGCGATATAGTACAAGTTAAAACTTGTAAAATTCGGACTTTTTCAGAAATAATTATAACTTTTTATTGCAAAATGTCGACTTTTTTTCTTGTGATGTTACAAATGTAATCTTGTAAATGTACCATTTTTTTCACGTAAAATTGCGCTATTTTTTGTAAAAATATTTTGGTTTGTTTACCATTCTTATGACATTACAACTTTTTTTTATCGGACTATCACAAGAAGGGAGTTTAGCTTCAATTTCATAAAATTAAGACATTCTCGGTAAATTACTTAAATTTAGTTTCATAGCCTCACAATTTCTTTACAGAATGTTACTTAATCTTCGTGCAAATTACTAAATTTTTCTTTGAAGTTTATTGTTGTGAAATTACTATTTATTCCCATAATTTTGGATGACTTATCGTGTGATGTTACAACTTCAGTCTTGTATACTATTATTCCTCGTAAAATTGCGCTATTTCTTGTAAAATGACGTCTTTCTTGTGGTATTAGAAATATGTTCTCATAAATTCACCATTTTTTTCCACTGTAAAATTGCGCTTTTTCTTGTACAATGACAACTTATTTTTTTAGCGACCTACTACAACTTAAACATATTGCAACTTTAGTCTTCTTGTAAAATGATAACTTCTTACTTGTGATATTACAACGTTCATCTCGTAAAATTGTGACTTTCCCTTATGCTGACGTTTCTGTGACATTATACATTATATTTATTCTTGTAAGATTGCGACTTTTTTTCCTCCTCACGGTACTACAACTTGCAAAATGAGGATTTTATTCCTGTAACGTTACAAACAGTTTTTTCACTTTTACTTTTTTTTTTGGACGATTTTCTTTTTTTTGTTTTTTGTCCCCATTTCTGCGTGGCCCTAACACTCATTCCTGCGAGAGGGCAATTGACTAGAACTGTTTCTTTTTAAAAACGACCTAAGGCCACAAAGTCTTTTACATTTTGTTGGTCCAAAGACACCAAAAGACACTAGAACCCATTTCATGACTGTTTTACCGTTTTTCTTTTCCGTTGGGATGGCGGGCTTGCCGTGAGAAAATGATGTCGAGGTTTCAGTGACTGTGACCCTAAAACCCACCAACCACCCCGCCCACCCACTTTGACCCTCAAAAAACAACCCCGACCCTCTGGGTCTTCCCGATTACGCTTTGCTCTCGTTGCCGTTGGTCTGGGGCGCCTCGTTGGGGACCGTCTTCACCTCGGCCGCGGTGTCGTTCGCCTCCGTCTTGACGTCGTCCTTCGTTTTCCCGCTGCGAGGACGGAACACAAGGGAGCTTCTGTTAGCGTTTGTAAGACGCTTTTGAGGGAAATTCGTTTCCCCCCGCCCCTCGCCCTCCTTTTGGAAGCGAGTTTCACACATAATGGGATCACGCCGCCGATCCCCCGGCCATGCATCGGAATGACAGCGTACGGATGTCGCGGCCGCTTCCCGGCAACGACGACGGCCGGCGTGCGAATGAAGACACGGGAGACACAATGAAACCAAAAAGAGCTGACCTATAACGCAAACTACACACACACACACACAGACACACAAGAGGATTAGCGGGCCGTCTGGGCCGAGACGCCGTTAACGCTGTTGTTAGAGTACGCTTGGAGAAAAGCTGAAAATAACAGCTGACACGGAACTCTTGTCGGATTAGAAAGGGGGGTGGGGGGGGGGGGGGAATTAGGTCAGCATTCTCTTTGGGAATAATGTGCCACGAAAATAGCTTGAAAGTATCTAAAAATATGGGCATTTAAAATGAATTAAAACCACTGGCTCATTTTTTTTTTTTTTACAAATATTTTAGTTTTATTTTTCATTTTGGGTGTTAAGGGATAATGGATAAAGACGAGCCACTGAGATCTCGAGTGGGCTAACTCAAGTTTGATCATTTTTAGGCCAAGTGGAGAAATGAAGAGAGAAAAGGAAATCAAGGTTTAGTTCCAATTTTGCCAAATTCCGTAATTTCTCACTATACCTATGTATAATGCGCACGATTGACTTTTGACAATCTTTTGGGGGAAAAAATGCACATTATACATGAGAAATTACGGTACATACAAAATGCACCCACCAGTTATTTTTTGCTTGGCATATCTTATACATAACTTTTATTAAATATTGATAGATTTGACAGATGTTTGGACTTAGACCACTACTGCACTAGATTTTAGCATCAGCCATTGATATATTTTTTTTAACAGTAAGTACATACATATAAAATTTATACATTCGAGGAACGTTGTACTGAAGCGACAACACTCATATGGGAAGCTACGAAACACAAAAGGCTGAAGGCAGGAAGTTCTGCTAGCTCTTATTTGTAAGCAAACGGATGATCAGAAGCAGCGGCTGGTTAGTCGATGACGTGAGACACAAACAGGTTTGGGGGTGGAGATAGCGAGCGAGGTGGTGGATGATGATGCTTTACACCGCTAGCGTCCCAGACAATCGTAATCATATTATAGGAAAATTCAATCCTTGTTTTGGGGAAAAAGTTAAGAATTTCAGTTTTTTTAGCAGTTGTTTTTTTAACTCCTTTGTCTGTGTGTGTGTGTGTGTGTGTATAATGTATATATATATATATATATATATATATATATATATATATACGGGAGGGTATTTATTATGTTTTTCTTTAAACTAATTATAGCCCGTTACTTTTACTACATAAAGTCCAACTAAATTCTTCACCTTACAATGAAACAAAATCAAACTGAGAACACATTAAATGTTGAGGTGGGATCAAAATTTGGAAAATTCTCTGGAAAATGAATTTGAAAAAATTAATTTTGAAAATACAGTAATCGAATAAATATGTCCTTTATGTTGTTTTTGTGCAAAATCTTGCTAATTTGTGTGGGAAATAGCACTAAACTAGCTTTTAATTCCTTTAACTTCAAGATGGGGTAAAAATGTTACAGAATATTAACGTATTTTAAAAAAAAAAGGCACATAACCCAAACGATATTTAACAATAACCCCCCCACCGGCCCCAAATTTTTTTTCCCCCAAACCAGGCAGAATTGTCCTTTAAAATCTCCCTTTTGAGGCGTTGGGACACTATCGGTGTCGCAAAGACAAATGTGGAAATGCAAACGTTCATACTCATTTTGGGGGTGCGTGGTGGCATCTGTGACGTGAGACGAGTCCTTAGTCAAGCCGTCTACTTGACTTGGGGGGCTCTCGGGGGCCTCACGCTGCTTCCGCGGCCCGTCGCCGTTAGCGCTGACCGGCTCTGAGGCGAGGGCGGCTTTAGGGACGTCGCTCAGGTCGACCAGCGGGCCGACTTCGGGTCGGCTTTCGACCGCACCCGACCGTGCGGCGGGGATGCTTTTCGGGGGGTGGTCTTTGGAGGGGCTGCGGGCGCAAGCCGGGCTGTTCTGCACCGCCCTAAAGCTCTCCACGACCGAATTAGTAGCATTGGAGGGATGCACGTTTACCGCCGAAGGGGCGATGTCAGCGGCGGCGGGCCTGTTTTTAGGGGGGGGGGGGGGTGGTAATGGTGGTGGGTAAAGGTGAGGGGCGGCGGCACCAACAGAGAGGTGAGAGTGAGAAAGTAAAGAAGGGGGGAGAGGAGGACGGAGAGTTTAAGGCTGAGTGAGTGCTACTTTGCTGCAGTCAAACAAAAATCTAAACAATGCAAATTAGAAACACAACAAGCTTTAAAACAACAACCAATCAATTACAGGGGAGGGCTGGTTAGGGCATACTGTTTGTCATAACGTCTCTGGATTTGAAAAAAAAAAAGAAGCAAATATGTAGAATCCAGTTAAATTCTGGTGAGAAGTGATGCCATAAAATGTTGCTAAAACTAACGAAAGACAAGACATCAAAGAATTACTTTTAGTACAAAATTGTAAAAAAGAATTTGCACCACAAAATGTTCATCAAGGTCACTCCATGACTTCAATTTCGAGGTTTGATGCAAATTTGTAACATTTTCAAAGCATTCAGATTCTTTTTTTTTTGGTTTTAATTAATATAAAAAAAATAATACAGCCATTTCTTTGAAATAATAAGTGTATTACTTTTCGTAAAATAAATAAATAAATACAACTAAATTCTGCGATATGGTGCTGCAAATTGATGCTAAAGTGAGCTTCTGACACCCTGAATTCTGAAGTGGGATAAAAATGGAATGAGTAAAATGAGGAGTTAAAAATGCGAATTAAAGTGGATTACCTTTTGTAGAAAATTAATTTGGAGCTCTGTTCAAAATTTGGAACATTTATGACCCAAAATAAGCCAAATATGTCTTTTGTTTTTGGTCGTTGCGTTTTGTACAAAATGCTACTAAATTCTGTTGTCAACTGGCACTAAGAAATGTTGATAAAGATAGTTTTGGACACCTTGAATTTTAAATCAATCAAAATTCGTCATATTTTTTGATACATTTGTGATTTAAACAAAACAAATAACCAAAATAATAAGATTGTTTTAAAAAATTAAAGTACATTACCTTTCGGACACGATATTAATGAATTTGAATAAATGAGGATAATAGCCCAAATATAGTTAGTTAGCTAGCTAGCAAGCTATATAAGATAGTTAGCTAGCTAGCTAGCTAGCTCGATAAAGAGCCAGGACAGACCTAATTTCAGCCAGCATCAAAGGGTTGTATTTTATTTTTTTCTTTGGCTTTTTGTGCCACTTTTTGTCAATGCTGGTAAAAGAAGAAGCAACCGCAATGGCGGCAGATAAGACGCCAACCATACTCACTCAGGTCCCGTCAGAGGCGTGGTCTCGCTGGGCTCCGTGGCTACGACTCCCTCCTGGTTCTGTGTTGGCTCCTCCTCCGTCCTCACCTCCACGATGGGCTCCTTGGACTCATCCTTCCTGTTGGCACAAGACAAAAGAGCAGGTCAACCTACTTCTCGTAATTTTGTTCTCTCTTTTCAACCTTGAGACCTCGATCCGATGTGGTACCGTTACTAAAACAATTCCGTATCAAACAGGTGTCGGGGTTTATCTTTTTACGTTTTTGGCAGGGGTCATTTTCAGAACTCACGTGAAGGCGGCCTTGCCCTCCTCGATGTCCTTGCTCTTTGCGCCCGGGCCGGACTTCCCGCAGAAGTTGACGGCGATGCACATGAGGAGGCCGCACTTGTTGAGGAAAAAGCAGGTGAGGTCCACGGCCACCAGCAGCACGAAGAAGACCACGATGAGGATGCCCACGATGGCGCCCGTGCTCATGCCCGAGCCGGACGTGCCTGGAAATGTAATGACCAGAGGAAGCTATGCTGTCAAGTACTGAGTATGCTATGATGCTAACAAAAAAAAAAAAAAAAAAAAAAAAAAAATACAAAAAATCAGATGGAAGAGATTTTGGTTCAATACCATATTCAGAAATGCAGAAGAAGGTCAAATGAACACATTTTAAATTAATGTATGAAATAAAAAATACAAAAACAAACAAACAAACATAGCTCAAAATAATATTACCAGTTCAATTTGACCAAAAAGTTTCACATCAGTTTGTGCTAGCGTGTTATTTATGCCAGTTGCCACTAACAAAATTGAGGAGCCTAATGTGAAGGTGGTTTGTTTGTGTTGAATCATTCATGCAACAAGCGTTCATGATTGTTTACATCCTAGATGTATTTATGAGTCTTTCCGTTTTAAGTGCTTTGGCGCCAACTTGTGGCATATATACGCAATTACAAATTTCTTTTAGGGGGGGGTGGGGTGTCAGTTATTTGCAGATTTTTGCTATTTGTGGCAGGACTTGGTCCCTATCGCGAACAGGGAGGGGGGGGGGGGGGGGTCACTCTATTTTCAATGTGCCTTTAAGGAAGGTCATTTGTGGAAGAGCATTGCTGTTGTGCTGGCTAATGGTTTACATGGCCGCAGGACCCTAGCCCGCGGTAGTGTCATGATGACTGATAACACCTCTTTTCCACTATGGCCGCAAATATATTTTCTGGTAACACACGCTCAATTGATTTTTAATTGGACGTCTTCCTCTCCTCGGCGGGCACGCTGGGGCCTCGCTTTCCAACGCCTGGTAAACACACGACGAGGCTTGTTTCCCCCGTCGACTCATTTACATTTTAACAGGTGCAATAAATCATGTCACCGTTCGTTCAAAAACGGGAGTGGCGGCGGCGGTGTAACGCTCGGGTGTTGTCACACAGCGAGGGAGCATAAATCAGGAAGTGTCACGACGGATGATGCAGACATTTCTCTTCGCGGGCCTTGTCAGTTACCAGCGCTCTGAGCTGCGTGTGATAAGCCTCAACAGCACAAAAAAAACAGACCCTTTTATGGAAAAAGTAATCAATACAGCACTAAGATGACAGTTTACATGATTGGATGATGGCTTTTAGTGACAGGTAATGATTTTCTCTTCACGACTTATCCAGGTAGGGTAGCAGACTGATTTTACATCCCTTTGGACGCTAATCAACTCCCGGCAGCTTTTCAAATATTAAAACGCTAATTAAACGATTATTGCAGAAAAGTGATCGACCTCATTTCTAGGTACAGTACATGGTACTCGTGGAGGCAGCCAATACCAGCCACCGATACATAAGGCAAAAAAATCTGACATCGGAGTAAGTCCTCCTCGCCAGTAGTTGGCGCTAAACTTCTGCGGTTTAACACATCTGCGAATCAACATACGCGTCAAAAAGAAAGAAAGCTCTGTTCACAATTATCTGTCATTCTGTTAATTGAAATTTTATGTCCCAAAAGAACAAGCGGTGTCGGTACTCAATATCGGTGAGTACTCAAAAGTGAATACTTGTACTCGTATCGAACATTCCTACTGGTAAGTAAAGGTAGCACTATATCAGCATTCCAGTATCTGTTTTGCGTTGTCTCGATAAGCATCAGTGTTTAAAACCCCAAATAAAAGACCCATTTCGTGACTGATTGTATCATGTTTACGAATGTGACACATACCTCCTCATAGGAAGTTACGATCTGATAGGTGAGGCGCTATCGCCTCGCCGCCAACTGAACGCTTTATCCGGGAATGAATAGAAGCGAGATATCCAATTTGGGCGAGAGAAAGTAGAAGTTTAGCGTATGGAAAGACAGGATGACCAAACGATAAAGGAGTGACAACGGATAGAAGAGGAGGCGGCTGGGAGGACGTCAGGCGACTTTCCAGGTGGACCTGAGCCACACGACGTCCTCTCACCGAGGAAGGAGACCTGGAGAGAGGACAGACAGCGTGTGGACACGGAGAAGGAAAACAACGCACATGGAGAAAGACGGAAGGGCAAAGACAGACAGACAGAAGACCAAAACGCAACACTGACACTAAGCTAAGTTTGTCTTTCAGAATCCTCAAGGGATCGTTTGGTAATGTCTTGGAGACAAACACATGATGCACCTTCCAGACCTAACTAGATGAAGCCTCATTTCCTTAAAGCTGAAATCTTCACAGATAATTATTACCAAAAAGAAAAAAAACAGTATTTAAGTTACAAGGACAAATTTTATTCCCCCCCAAAAAAACATAATTTACAAAAAAAGTGGTATCTAAAAGTCATTTGTTTTGGTCAAGAAATGAACATGGAAAGTCACGCAAATACTCAGATTATTCAATTTGTGGAGCATTAGCCGCACAACAAAACAAAAATAGGTAAAATTAAGAGATTAATTATTTTCAGATTAAAGAAGTCACCTCAATTACTATTCATATATATTTTTGCGATAAAAGAAGTCGCAATGGTATGAGAATAAAGTAAAAATTGTGTGAAAAATTACACAATTTTCATTGTATTTGTATTATGATTTGAAGAAAAAATATGTTTTTTCACTTAATTATATCCTTTATTTATATTCTTTATTTAAAAAAAAGAGATGATGAGAAGAAGAAAAACTGCAGAAGACAATACAATACAATGTTTTGGATGTTGAGGACGATTAAAAGAGAATATGCAGTGCTGGGGACTTGAGATGTACACACTTTGTCTTCCATCCTGATTAGCAACACTTAAAGCCCCCTGAGCTCCGATCAACGCTCAACAAAAGACACCTCGAGAGTGTTGTCGGTTCTTATTATCATCATGCTGATGGAGCATGACACGAAACCGCCGTGTCAGTGCCGATAAAAACAAATTGCTTCATGTCAAGTCCCGAAATGGGAGAATTGAGAATGCCAGAAGGCGGAATGTCATCCCGCAGGAGTAGGCTTTAATAAAAATGTTTTCTCATCTTCCGGGTGGTGTCATTGCTGTAGGAACGCAGGCGTTTGTTTCGGCCTGGCCATGAGGGGAAAAGTAATATCTCCAAGAATCACTTGAGCCTCGGAAGCGCACGAGAGATGTTTACGACTCAGATGGATTAACCTCTTGCTGTTTGCCTTGCAATGTTTCATCTCCGGAGGGAGAATTTTTTTGGGTGTGACTAAATACAGTATGTTGTACAGTGGGTACGGAAAGTATTCAGACCCCCTTACATTTTTCACTCTTTGTTATATTGTAGCCATTTGCTAACATCATTTAATTTCATTTTTTTCCCTCATTAATGTGCACACAGCACCCCATATCGACAGAAAAAATATATAATTGTTGACATTTTTGCAATTTATTAAAAAAGAAAAACTGAAACATCACACATCCATAAGTATTCAGACCCTTTGCTGTGACACTCATATTTAACTTGGGTGATGTCCATTTCTTCTGATCATCCTTGAGATGGTTCTACACCTTCATTGGAGTCCAGCTGTGATTGATTATACTGATTGGACTTGATTAGGAAAGCCACACACCGGTCTATATAAGACCTTACAGCTCACAGTGCATGTCAGAGCAAATGAGAATCATGAGGTGAAAGGAACTGCCTGAAGAGCTCAGAGACAGAATTGTGGCAAGGCACAGATCTGGCCAAGGTTACAAGGTTACTGCTGCACTTAAGGTTCCTAAGAGCACAGTGGGCTCCATAATCCTTATATGGAAGACGTTTGGGACGACCAGAACCCTTCCTTGAGCTGGCCGTCCTGCCAAACTGAGCAATGGGGGGAGAAGAGCCTCGGTGAGAGAGGTAAAGAAGAACCCAAAGATCACTGTGGCTGAACTCCAGACATGCAGTTGGGAGATGGGAGAAAGTTCTAGAAACTCAACCACCAGTCAGGGCTTTATGGCCGAGTGGCCTGACGGAAGCCTCTTTACAAATATGACACATACCTCCTCACAGGAAGTTACGATCTGATGGGTAAGGCGCTGTCACCTCGCCGCCAACTGAACGCTCAAGACCTCAGACTGGGCCGAAGGTTCACCTTCTAACAAGACAATGACCCTAAGCACACAGCTAAAATAACGAAGGAGCGGCTTCAGAACAACTCCGTGACTGTTCTTGAGTGGCCCAACCAGAGCCCTGACTTAAACCCAATTAAGCATCTCTGGAGAGACCCGAAAATGGCTGTCCACCAACGTTCACCATCCAACCTGACAGAACTGGAGAGGATCTGCAAGGAGGAATGGCAGAGGATCCCCAAATTCAGGTGTAAAAAACTTGTTGCATCATTCCCAAAATGACTCATGGCCATATTAGCTCAAAACAGTGCTTCTACTAAATACTGAGCAAAGAGTGTGAATACTTATGGCTGTGTGATATTTGAGTTTTTCTTTTTTAATAAATCTGCAAAAAATTAAATAATTGTTTTTTTTCTGTCAATGTGGGCTGCTGTGTGTACATTAATGAGGGAAAAATGAACTTAAATGATTTTAGCAAATGGCTGCAATATAACAAAGTGAAATTTTTAAGGGGGTCTAAATAGTTTCCGTATCCACTGTAAAGTTACAAGACTGAAGTTGGATTTTTTTTTGGGGGGGAGAAAACAAATTGAAAAAAGCAGTAAGATTGTGTAAAAAAAAAAAATGAAGTTACTAGAACAAATTATCTTTTTTTGAGAAAAAAAAAGTCAAAATATCATGGGAAAAACATGTTTCAGAAGTCTTTTTTTAAGAAAACTAAATCACCGGGAAATGCAAAAATATATAATTGTGAAAAAAGTCAGTTTTTCAGGCAAAGACGTTACATGAATTAGGTCCTCTTTTGTGAAGTAAAAAAGACAAAAATCGTAAAACTTCGAGAAAAAAAAAATCTAATAAAGTCATGAAAAAAACTTTTTTTTTTTTTTTTTTTAGAAAACAAGGTGCCATTCAATCGTACTTGTTGCTTGAGAAAGGAAGGTCCAGGAAATTTGAATAAAAAATATATATATAGTGTTGCGGGTACATGGAAATGCAAAAACGTTAGACTAGAAGAAAAAAAGTTAGATTTTTTGCATTGGAAAATAAGTCCTAAAGTTAAAAAAAATACAGTAATAAAATTAAGACACCAATTGAGTTTTTAGGACATAAGTTGTAAGATGACAAAATAGACAAAAATAACTAACTAAATACAATGAAAACACACTTTATACTATAACAATGGACAAAGGGCAAAACCTATTTGATAAAGTAACTTTTCACGAAAACTAAAACAATTAAAATAATAATCATTACAAAAAAAAGCTTTGTGTTAAGGATATCCAATAAAATCTTAGTGATTCTCAAAGTGTGGGCTCCCTCTAGTGGTACTTCAGAGAATCACTGTATTAAATGTTCACAATGCCTAATGGCACAATAGTCGCATTTATTCTTTCAGAACTGTTTGTTTTGCATAAACGTTGAAGTGACCCATAATTTTCACTTTCACTGTATACTTTGGGCAGACATGCATGTACGTCAACATATTCTAAGAGACACAATATGAGTAAAAACTTTGCAGGAAAGTTAAAAGACACCCTAGTTTTGAGGCCTGGGTCACCTTGACCACATGGGATGACAACCGGATAATTGTTCTTTTATTCCGATGTCACTTTCCCGCATTAGCTTTCGGCAAAGGCGGGTGTCTGAAAACCCGCGCTAAATGATTGATGAGCATCCAGAGGAAAGCAGATGCCCGAGTCCCCCCACATTCATTAGCGGGTGCCATGTTTTAATTAGCTAGGCTGAGGAAACAATCGCCGGGCACATCTGTTTGATTAAAGGAAAAATGTACACGCGTTTCGCTAGCGCTCAATTGTTGCTCATTTTTGCATCGCGTGCCCTCGCGCAGCTAATTGCGTGTCGGCGTAACCCAGGGGTAATAATAAAAGAAAAACATAAAATAAAGCTGCAAGCAGCGGTGAACAGGCCCCTCGCCACCCATTTTCTATGGCGAAGCCTCAAAATTATACTTAAACTTTGACGTCATGTTCTACCTACATTAGGTGACGTAGGCAAAAAAAAAAAAAAAAAAGCTTCCCAATTTAGCATGGCCCATCTGCTTCCGATTGGGGTTTAGTTGGGTGAATTTCCCCGTAGCAGTTTGTCAAAGCTGTACGAGCCACTAGAGTCGGCCTGAAATGGCTCTTTCAAACCAAAATGGCTGACTATTTCCAACATGATAGATGTTTTTCAAACACAATAAAATACTTTTTATTTTATTTTTAGCTCAATAAAAGACTGTTATTTTTTGTTTGTTTTTTAAACAAAAAAAGTTTAGATTGTTTTTTTTAAGCTCAATAAAAGTGTTTTTTTTGTTTTGGTTTTTTAAACTCAATAAAGACTGTTTGTTGTTTACGTCATTGAGTTTGACGGCCACGTGCGCCGCTCCAGCCGACAAAAGCATCACTTCGGTGAAAGAAAAACAGACACACTTTATTTCCACCCCAACAACGGTTACATGGAAACACACACAGAAATGTACTTACAAAAATGTCTCAAAACCAAAAGCAAAAAAAAAAAAAAACCCCAAAACATTTCACATAATCCAAAATGATGCTCATTCTGTCTTTTTGATAGCAATGCACGTAATTTCCCCCCATATTTCAGGACATTTCCCCTGCTTTCAGATATAAACACAAGACGAGTGAAAATAACATCGGATTTCAGTCGGAAAAGATTATGTACACACAAAACAGTAATTTCCCTCACTTCTTTCTTCTGTCCTTTCAAGGCATTTACGTCACAATGCTTCTGATGCCAAGTGGGGGAGAAAAGTGCAGTGGAATTCATTTAACGTTCCAATTTGGAGTGTATATCCTCGCCTGCTTTAACACATTCATAATGCTTGACCGGGGGGAGCAGTGGCGAAGCATATTTGGGAATTATCGGATTGAGGGGTTGGGGGGGGAGGGGGGGGGGGCACGTGTTATGCTCTCTTCATGCCAAGACAAGAAGAAATAAAAGCCTCTTTTTACCATTTCAATAGGTCAATCTATTGCAGATACACAATCATGTGACTCTCAAGTTCACGTTAAGGCATTATGAATGTGTTATTTCGAATAAAACGCCACCCGTTATCCGACTTGCAACATAAACGCAACTAGGGATGGGCAATCGGGTCGACAGTGGGGGAAAATCATTTTAAGAGCGCAACGACTGGATTGCTAAGGATCAATAAATCGATTATTATGCCCATCCCTCAATCGTAACCTTCTCGACCAGGGGTGTCCAAAACGCTTTCCACCGAGGGCCGCATTAAAAAAAATAAAAATAATAATCTGAGGATATTCTTCACCTCTAGTTTATTAAACACACTAAAGCAATCTAACATATTGTGCAATAAAATATTTAATAGAAAAAATAAGATATTCGTCTTTATGACAGTTAAAAAAAATACTGTAGACTTCAGGGTCGATCCAACTACCTCTAGATAAAGTTTCAAATTTGGATTTTGCCTTGTGAAGACTGCATTTGCAGTAGATATGAAAGGTCTACACACCCCTGTTTAAATGAATTACATTTTGATGTAAAAAAAAAAATTATTATTAGACCAAGATGAATCACCAGTAATGTGACCTGTACAACTCATTTGATTGTTGAAAAATATTTTTTGGGGGAAGTAAAAATAAACAACCAAGAAATAGTTTCTTATTATTAATATGGTTCGGCAAGTGTGCATACCTTGTTCAAATTTAATCAATCACATTCAAACTCATGTTACATGGGAGTCAGCACACACCTGCCACCATTTAAAGTGCTTCTGATGAACCCCAAATCAATTTCAGATGTTCTAGTAGGCTTTCCCTGACATTTCTCTTGCTTTTTAGCACAAATCGGAAGCTTTTGTGCTGACACTGACTGCTATAAGAAACCGTTCCGAATTGCTTCCACCTCTACCAAGGCCTCAGTTCAAGCTGAAGAAAAACAAACGTAACGCATGATGCTGCCACCCGCATGCTACACTGTAGATATGGTGACTAAATAATATATCTTGGATTCTTTTTTTTTTTATGTCACAAAAACCTGGCATTTGAAGAGGGGCGTTTAGATTTTTTTACATCTGAAAACCAGAGCACTGTCTACAGCTGAAACACAAGCAATTCTGACTTTTAACATTTGCCTTTCATCTTTTGACGTCAAACCTAAATGTTTTCAGCGTGTACAGCAAACGAAGGAATTAGCCTCACTGTCCAAATATTTTGACCTTACAAAAATTGCATCAGCTCAACTTTTTAAATGTAAAAAAAAAACAGAGATTGTGTGTGGATGGAAAGCCAAAACGCATTGAAAAAAAAAAAAATCAGCATTTTTGGAAACATTTGAGTTTGTGTGCACCTTTATAGTATTTGGCCACCAATTCAAATGTCGAAAATAAGAGCGCACTGGACACTATTTGCTACCCATTTATCTGCTACCTATTTGTGTCAAAAAATAGAAAGCACGATGCAGGCAAAAGTGTTCTAAAGTGGGTCATGTCTAGTTTATTTTTAGAATATGCTGTGGTGGGCCAGTTAAAAAAAAATGAGCTCAGGGGCCAAAAATGGCGCTTGAGAAGCACTTTGGACACCCCCGATAGAAAAAGTCCTTCCATATATTCATGTACAACAAGTCCACAAAGCAAGAAAAGAAAAAAAATCTGAAAACTCTTAATCCCGACAAAGAAAAGTGATGCACGGACAGAGCACCCTGTAATAACAATCATGAAAGCAACATGTTGGACTTGTCATCTTGTTTTGAGCTTGTGCGTGGCTGCACAAGGCTCAAAAAGGCATAGAAAGCGAAAGGGGAAGGGGGGGATTCAGAGCAAAAAAAAAAAAAAAAAAACCCTTCTCCTCAGATGAGATCAGTTTTACGAGAGCCAGAGCGCAGTCAGCGAGGTGGAGAGCAGAAGAGCCGGCAAACTGTACGTCACGCACTGGCAACCCAGCGTCGCTGCGGGCGTCCACCAATATTTCCATAACACCGCAATCGAAGTGCGACGCAAACAAAAGAAAACCCCACAGACGGCGATTGGCGCGTACGGCAATGTCACGGTCCGCAGGTGGCCCCCGACAACACGTGGACAGGACGAGAGACACAACATGTAGAGGGGTGGAACAACAAGGGAGGAAAGGAGAAAAGAGAAGGGGTGGGGTGTGGGGGGCGGGTTGAGAGATAGAACAAAACAAAAAACAAAAAAACGAGGTCAGAAATACAGAAATACAAGACCCGAAAGGTTATAAAGTGAGGAGGTAAAAAAAAAAACAATAAAATAAAAATGAAGAGAAGTCATAGCGTGTTAGTTAGCGAGGCTGATGGTTTATTATGGCAAGCGTGAGTGAGAGGGCGGAAGGCGATGGTGAAAGTTTCTGCTTTACAAACTTGCAAAACTGTGCAGGACAGATCTCACATCGGGAATGGTCGCTCGTGCAATTTGAAGGGAAAGTCCAATCACAAAATCTCTATTGTTAAGTAACAGCAGTAGCTCAAATATCCGCAGACCAAAACATGAATGCATATTGACTGAACTATCATCCACGCCAGAGGAGCAGACAAATTCTGATAAGAGCTGGATGATATTTATGTCCGATTAAAACCTTGTATCACCACATTTTGACTTTGTAGTGTGTAGGTGTCAAACTCAAGGCCTGGGGGCCAGATTCAGTCCGCCACGTCATTTAATGTGGCCCGCGAAAGCAAATCATGTGCGTCGACTTCATGTTTCTTGCTAAAATTTCACAATTGATTGAGAATTGCAAGCATTTTTTTTGCTACCAGTCCCATTTTTAAAATAAAATGAATAATAGTTGAACAGTTTTAATTAGCTCCTGATTTTAAAACTAGTTATCAATTTGTTGTGTATTTGTAATAATATGAGGCGATTATACATTTATATGGTCATAACGGCCCTCTGAGGGAAACCATAACTATGACGTGGCCTGCGCCAAAAACAAGTTTGACACTCCTATTAGGGCAATATTCACCTTGTTCTCCATTTGCAGTGAAATGACCAAAAGTATTTACACTTGCCGCAAAAAAAAAAACCAAAAAACATACTTCCACTTTGTTTCAGACGTTAAAATTTACACAGCATGATTCAAGTGACTCATTTCTGAACTTATTTGTATGGCACAATTCAGATATTGTGGCTTTCCGTCAGAAAATCTTGTACAGTGGTGACGTGAGGTACGAGCTGGATTTGTTCCGTGACCAGACTTGTAACTCAAAACCCTTGTATTGTAAATCATCTTTACCCATTGAAATGAATGGAAATTATCTTAATCCATTCCAGCGTTCCTGCCAAAAACAACAACAAAAATTGTTGTGATGTGTATTTTAATGAGGATGTGATGTGTATTTTAATTTTGTCACAATCCATCAGTTGAATGGCCATTGTGTTGCTCTTTCTGGTGTGCCGCCTTGGCCACCTGGGGGCAGTATAATACAGAAACGGATATACTGTTCATTGGCATGTCTCAACTCTTCAATACGACACTAATAATAGTTGTTCTTTGCAGAGGATAAAGAATATATGACTGTGAGTACTGTTATATTGTCTGTGTACATGTGTAACTGCACCATTTGTGTTAAACCCATTGCTTAAAGGGTTATAGCGCCACAACATGGATGCTAGTTAGGTTTAACATTAAGCTAGCAGACTGAAAGGCTAAGCTATGTGGTTGTTTTAAACACACAAAGTGTAATTGTCTTTGTTTGATGTTCATTTTGACATTACAGTTCAACTTGGAGTGGCTATAAATAGCTTCAGCCGAACAAATCAGGTCACTCTTATCTCAAGGCACCACTGTATGTCCAAATAAAATTGACCATATATATATAATATATATGGTCAATTTCATCTTGCTTGAAAGTGTGCATTTATTTACTTCTAATAATGTATCTTTGTTCATCTATGCCAGCGATGCCTGTTGCCATTCATACAAGAGAATTATCGGATTTGTGTTCAACAAACCAGGCCCAGATTTCCCTCTGAGTAAGATAATTGGAAAGTAAAATTGAGACGAGACATCTTTATTTTAGTAATATATACAGTACTTTTGTGAAATTTTTGTTTTGGTGCTGCGCTGTGAGATTTTGGTCTTGTAAAATAGGAAACACCAGCTTAGTGGGTTGAGCCACACCACTGGTCATGGCGGGGAGAAGGATGGGCCCATGCATTGCGCTCATGTCATGAATGGATGTCCCCTCGTATACTACCAGCACCGCGATAGCTTCTGAGCGGGGTGCACACACGAAGCCAAGGGAGATTTGGCTGCATCGACGGCTGACCAGCACATTTTGAACTTTACAACATCCCCACAATTGTGTCACTTTTGCAAAAAAACAAACGGCAACCACATAATAAAACTAAGGAAAGTAAAAACAATTCCTGGAATTAAAGGGTGGACTGACTTGGATGATTCCCATGAGAACTGGCTCTCCCGAAAAATTTGTTTTGCTGTTGCAGTTTTTTTACATGATCCAAAGCTCCCACAGCTATTTGGCTGGTGCCCAGGAAGTGCAAGATAGCGTTTTTTGTTTCATTTTTTTGCATGGCATGCACTGGCAGTCATGTAATGTCAGGTATCCAACAGGGTCAAGGGGAAGACAGTATTTACAAATACCATGCAAAGACTGAGAGGGCTGCATCCCCAAACAACCAGGCAGCATTATAATCTGTATGGTAATGCGCATGTACAATGTAGTGCAATGATTCCAAAAGTGTGGCACCGCTATTGGTAAATGGGCTCCCTCTAGTGGAATGCGAAGGAACCACTGCCTAAGTACAGTTCAGTTGTATTTAACTTTTAGGTTAATTTGTATGAACTCTTTAGAACTAAATGTTTTTTAAAAATTATTTAGGCACAATTTTTATTTTTACATTTTATTTTCAATGTCATCTACAACATAATTAAAGAGAAAAATAATTACAATGAATATAAATGCTTTGTTTTCCCTATACAAAGAAAAAAGTGCAAAATTTAGTTTTTCTGAAATAAAGTTTTTGTTTGTTTTTTCCAATGTAAAAAATTAGATAAAAGCTTTTCATTTGATATGGCAGATCCTAAAGTCTAATACTAAATGTTTCTTTTGTTTTTTGACTACATTTGGGGCTGCATGTTGTCTTTAATACAGTGACAATATAATATAAACAATTCTTTATTATTATTTATCATTATATATTTATTATATTATTTATTTGTATTTAGACAGCTCCTAAATATGGTATAAATGTCATTTTAATGTTTCTTTGTTTTTCCAAATAAAACGAAAAACCTTGGGATACTGTACATGCTTTTCAACAATGCAGCAATTATAATTATTATATTGTGTTTTTTTAATAATAATAATTTTTAAAATTCAGAAAAACGTGCTTTTCACTCCACAGCATAAATAAATAATAAATACACCTTCTATTGTCCAAACATCTGTTTCTTTGTTTTGTTCTATTAAAAATAAACTAAATTTCCAGATGCAGGGTTTTTTATCAGATGGGGGCCCAATATTTTATACTGCATGCAAAATCTGAAATAGACCTCTCGTTGTATTTTTTTTCCATTATAAGAAAATAAAAGAATCTCACAAAAAGTGGAGATACCTTAAGGTTTGACATCGAAAAAGTAAAAATGTGGCATTGTAGAAAAAGATGTATTAGCACTGAAAAAGATGACATTGAGGGGGACAACATTGTTTATATATATCTTTTGTACATTAGAATGTGTTTTCAATATTAGTCTTAAGATTTAATTTCCATCTGTTTTTCAGTGATTGTTCTTAGTGCTACAATGTGAAAACATAGTGAGTGACATGTCCTTGGATAATCTGCAAGATTGTTATAAAATGAGGCAATCAAATGAAAAGCCTTTCCCATACAAAAGAAGAAAAGAGTGGTTAAGACTTTGGGGTGAGGATGGGTGAACATTTTCCGAAAGTTGTTTTTGTCAAACTTTCATAAGCCTGCGGTGTATTGTGGCGGGGAAGCAGCCCAACTTCAACATTATTGCACACAGCACAACAGCAACAACAACAGAGCATAGGCCGACCGGGACCGCTGGAGTAGAGCTTTTAAGGATTAAAAGCAAAAAAAAATAACAAATGCTCGCTGCCTGACGGATATCTGCCGCTGCTTTTTTGCTTGCTGAGCGGCGGCCGCCTTAACGATGTGACTGAAGATTAAGAGAGCGGCCAAGCATGATGCCAAGCTCGGCGCCCATATTTGCTTCTGCGGAAAGGTTTTCGCGCAACAATGTGTACTCAATAGTTTACCGTTATCTTGCCTAGCCTGGCCGCTGGAATACCGCCAGGTGCTTTTTAAATGCAAATCAGCTTCCCTTTGGTGGAGGTATCATTGAGAATCTTCAGTTTGCATTTTAAATGCCTTCCACAACCATGTTTTATGCCCATGGCATGACAAAAAATTATTTTTTACAAATAATAAACTCCTTACGCCAAAAGGGCGGCTGATATTCTTTGACGTTGAGTAAATAGATGCCCTCAGCCACTAAATAAGGGAAACGGTGCTAGCAGTCTTACAGCCACGGTAGTCCTATAACGCATTTTTACAACACTAAACGCCTTACCCCTAATAGATGTCTGGTACTTTCTGCAGTTGAGTAAATAAACGGCCCTGTCTGCGACGTGAGGAAATACTAGCATTTTTCTGGCCAAGAAATTACAAACATTTCTTTTTACAACTAATAAACACCTCAGAAGAGAAACCTTGTACGGTCTTCAGTTGAATAAATAAATGTCCACCGTTACCATATGTTAAATAAATAAATAAAAATGCCTTTCTGGTCACGGCATTTTAAAAAAACAACACATTTTTACATTATTAGTTATCATTATTAAAAAGCATTTATACAAATAAACGCCTTACCCCCAATAGACAGCTTGTACTCTCTGCAGTTGTGTAAATAAATGCCCTTAGCCACTACAGTATATGAGAAAATACGGTGTGAATATCTTTCTGATCACGCCGTTATAGAAATGCATTTTAACACATAATGAATGCCTTGCACCGAATAAAAGCTGGCTAATCTCTACAGATATTTAAATCAACACTCCTGGCCACTACCAATGACTGTAGTAGTAGTAGTAGCACTTTTTATGGCCACGTGTTAAAAATGCATTTTTATACATTGTACATAATGAACGCCTTACCCCAAATCGCCTGGTACTTTCTGCTACTCACGGTGGAAGGCCTTTGTGCACTGCTGTGTGTGTGTGTGCGTGCGTGCGTGCGTGAGCGAGGCATAATGAATAGAGTACCTGGCACGGTGGTGGGTTCTGTGGCCGTTCTGAACGACAGAACGCCGGCCTCGGACTTGCCCTTCTGGTTCACGGCCACAATACGGACCTCGTACTCCGTATTCCAGTCCAGCTCGCTCAGGACCACATACTCGCTGCCGCGCGGCATGCGGATCTCGGGTTTCCAGTCGGACACATGCTTCTGGGGAAGGAAGCGGCAACAAAATCCTTAAAGAACTTTGACTAACTGTCTATAAAACGAAAAAAAAAGATGCCATAGATTTTTTTTTTATTTTATATTTAAGTCAAGCCAACAATTTCCCACATCCACATTTATTGTGTGCGTCTACATGTATATACTGTATGTTCATGCACAGTTACATATTTTTATTCATTTTATCTCTATGATTTTAACCACTATTTTATTGGTCAGTGTCCTTGTTTTTTTTTTTCGAAAGATACTTGAAATAAAATGTATTCTGCAAAATAAAATGCCATCCAAGTGAATAACACATTAAATTTGAGCAAATAAAAAGCTCCTCCCCATTGCTCCTCTCACTAGCACAATGACTACATGGTTAAGCCTGTCAATCGCATCTTATAATTGTTATTATTGTAATTATTATTATAAGATCATTTAGTAGTTGAAGGAAAACACAGAAATGTCCCTACTAAAAGGAACTTATTTGAACAACATTTTCAAATCTAATTTCGGGGCAGTTTGTGAAATTTCAAGTCAGAAAAAAAGAAAAGTGGGTCTGGCAATTTAAAAAAAATAAAATAAAATCCATTATGCTCGTATCCTCACTCAAAATTTAAAGGAAACTTTTGAAGTAGCCCCACTAAAACGATCCTCGTGTAATAAAGTTTACAAAACTGAAATTGCAAATTCAATGTAAAAATAAAAGAAAATTTACAACATGGAACAGAAACTAAACCCAAAGAAACTTAAAGAAAAGGGATCGAATGAAACGGAACCAAACAAAACAAAATGAAATGGAACTGAATGAAACGAAACTAAGCCAAACCCAAACCAATTACATACAATGGGTCGAGCCCTTCCGTGAAGAGCAAAAATCCACAAGAAATTGACACCTACCTTAAAAAGTTTTGTAATTGCTTCTGGATGCCATAAGATGGCTGCGTCTGAATGAAGCGCCTCAACTCACTTCAACATACTGTAGTTCCTTGACATCAAGATGCCCCAATATGTCGTCAAAACACTACTTTTGTTGACTTTTTTCTACTTAAGCCATTCAACATAGTTCCTTGGCATTAAGATGCCACAACAGGGCGCCAAGGCACTATATTTATTGTCAGGTGAGTTTTTCAGCAAATAACGAATATGTGGGAAACATAAAATGACATAAGGCAACTCGAAAATACTCACAGCCTTGTATCGGACCAGGTAATGCTTAATCGGGGAGCCGCCGTCGTCCTGCTTGATCCAGTTGACCTTAAGAGCGTTGCCCTGATTTTGGACCATGGCCTCCAGTTTCGGAGCGCTGGGTTCCCCTACACAGAGCAAATGACAGTGACCATTTAAGAGAGAGGTTGCCATAGAAACAGCTACCAGTAATAGAAGCTGTTTTTAGACAACCACTATAGCGGAGTGAACCCGATAAAAATACTAATTAAAAAATAATAATAATCTCAAGGCACTTTTAGGCAGCCGGATGTGGGCTTTCACTTTGAGGCTCCTCATTAAGGGCGGCGTCCTGTGAGTAATGACCGCCGGGACGGCGGATAACGAGCCACCAGGCGTCCATTGGACATTGTAAGGAAGTTCAGTTGGTTTGTTGTTTGTTGACAGTCTGTGGTGGGAGACGCTTATTAATTATGAATAAATGTATTGGCTCCACGGTTGTATCAGAGTTTCAGTGTCAGTTCCAATATCCAATATGGCAGACCTATAACTAACTTCGAAATTAAATTAGAATGTTTGCCTATGGCATTTAATAAACAGACAACAGAAAATGGTTAGGAAATGCAATATTGATGTTCGTGATTGAATTACGAGACTTTGTGCATTCCAGTTAGCGTGACGAGCACAGCTACAAACAAGTGAACGTTAGAAGAGAGAAGCAGTTAACTAGGGTGGCAGGCAGTGGATACTACTTATCCAAAAGTAGTATTGTGGTTAGCTTGTTTTGTTGTTGTTTTTCTCTAAACAGAGAAGAGGAGAGAAATTGTGAGAGAAAGAGGAGAAGAAGAAATGCCTCCATGCAGGCTGTTTAGGGTGCTCAGGTGTGTAACAATCGAGAAAACGGAGCGCTGCAGTAAAGTGTAGCATAATACTGCACCAGCAGGTTAACAAGTTCTAATTAAATTATACATATTTGGATTTCACAAACTAGGATACTGTGTATTTTTATAACGTACTTTTTTTTTTCCCATTTAAAAAATAAATGGGCAAAACAACTTATGTGCGTATTGACATGGTGATGGACAAGACATAATAGCGATGAGACATGCACATACAGAACTTCCTGCGAGAATGACCTGAACAGAACAGAACAGGAAGTAGTAGAAGAGGCATCAACTTGCATGCAGCAGTAACGTCAATGGCCGTCCAATCAAATATAATAGCAAGACAGGAAGTATTACAAAATTACAAATCATGTCAACAATTAATGCATATCAGGGGGGACACAAAGTAATTCTGTTCCAAGTTCAACACAATGTGAAAAAAATACATTACAACATATCAGAACAGTTTAGGCTTAAATCAAAAATATATCTTTTTTAATATATTTATTATATATTTTTTAATTTAAATCTTTTTTTTAATATTGGGATGATTGCATATTATGTTTGGGTGTGGATAATTTATTGGCATATTCAATTTAAAGGAATCAATATAAGAGTAACAAAAACAAGTGGTTATTATCTGCTTTTGACAAAAACTAAATGAAAAATGCACTTTTGTCAAAGTCACATTCTCGCTCTCCAAAATAGTTCCACTGTGACAAAAACATTGACGCAGTGATTATTGCACTCTTGCTCATTGGTATTCATCTTTAATGTTAGTCGACTACAAGAGTCATTTAGGGATGAATTGTCATAGAGGGAAGTCATCGGCATGAGCGTTGTCTTATTAATGGATGTCGAGTTAGAAACGACTTCTGCTTGAAACGGCCTCGTCTTACGAAAACGTGCTGCTTAACAAGTCATTTGTCTGCAAATAATAAGCAAAAGTTACCTTCTGTTGGCCGGCGATGTCGACATCAGCACCATGCAAGAGCCACATGTCAATGTCACATGATTGGTCGAGGGAGGGGTGGGGCGGGGCACATACCGGGGCGGGGGATGGGGGTGTGGGAGGGAGATAACAGGAAACAGTTTTGGAAATGATGAAAATGTTAACATAAAAAAAAAAAAAAAAAAAAAAAATGAAACGAACACAAACAACAAAAAAGAAACATCAAGTTTTTTTTCAAAACAAATAAGAGTTGAAAATGTTACTTCAAAACAATGTCAATAAAGCTTTTATGATGGTGACATTTCGAGACTGAATTGACATTATTTCATACATATTAATTTTTTAAAATAACTTTCAAGTTGTTCTAAAGAAAATGACATACATCGATAATTGGTGTGAAACCAGTTCAATATTTAAAAATTACAAATCCTTTCTTTTGCTCAACAAAGACCTACTTTGTTTTAACTGTACCTCCATCATTACAGTGGACTTTTGGATTATGAATTGAATGTTCCGTGACTCTGTTCTCAAGCTGAAACGCTCGCAAACTGAAGTAATGTTTCCCATTGAAATGAATGGAAATGCAAATAATCCGTTCCAGCCGCAGAATGATGTGCTGTTTACCTTATTTTGATCGTTGCGTGGTTACAAATACTGTGCAATATATAGAAATGGGTGAAAACACAATTTATGATGATGAAAAACAGTGTTTGCTTGCACATCACTGTATAGTTAGTGTTTTAGCCTTTTCAGTTACAGTCATGTTCATGTTCACTGTGGTTACTGCTAACCCTAAATGACCCCCATCTCTCACAATGCACAGCGACTTTTGCGTTACATTGTGGGATGTGGCAGCCATTTTAGTAAAAAAAAAACAAAGATACCTGAAGCACAGAGCCGATCACGTTCCTGGGGCGTGCGAAAAAGCATAAAGTTCTGAGCCTACCGTGGCCACGCCAAGACTGCTCGTAAAATGAATTGTTTGTAAACCGGCTCGTTCGCAAATCGGCTCGTTTGTAAATCGAGGTTCCAGTGTAGTATGTTTTTTTTTCTGCAGTGAAATCGACATAATAAAAAAATAAATGTTATTTCTTGACACTTGAAAAACAACAACACACATTGGGAGATTAAGGTTTGCATAAGCAGTCTAAAAGTGCTGGTTCTATGTAATTCTAAAGCCAGTCTAAATTTGTAAGTATTACACGTGTGATGACAATAGGTTTTTGTTAGGAACATGAAGTTAGAGCCATACTGGCTGTGTCAAATGTGAATTCCGACACCCAGTTCTAGACTACACAGTCACAAGGAAAGTAAGCTGTAGTAGGGGAGTGTTATTTTTGTTGAGGTTGTTACTTTATGGTCACATTCCGAGCAATCCAATAACAGTCACCATAGACAAACTGATGCTGTTTGTTTGTAGCTCTTACAGTCATTGTAAAATAAATAAATAAATAAATAAAAATTGAATCCGACAGAATCGCTTCAGGCGTACTTTTAGGACTGTCCTGTCCTGTTCTGTTCTGTTGCATCCAAACAAGTCAATAGTTTCGTGTTCCGTCTGCTCCAGCTTCGACCTACATTAGATGCCTATCTACTACCACCACCATCATCATCATCAACACCATCATCATCATCATTAGTTAGTGCTATCTGCTCGGCCCCATTATTCGTGAATTACGCCAGCGCCGTTTCTCTCGCCACAAAAATTTCAGCATCACATCCACTTGAAACTGGCCCTGGCTCTAAATATCCTTTTGAAAAGACACAAAGCCAAAGAAAAAGTCAAAAGTCAACAGCTTCTGATTGAAGAACCCTCATTGTTATGATCAACTTGAGATTTTGCGTATTAGCATATTTCCATAAACAATGGCCAGGGAGGCATTTATTTACTCAATTGTAGATAGGGGGAGGTGTCTATTACTCTGAAGGCATTTATTTTAATTAATTTTTTGAATAATAAACAATATTATCAGTACACTACAAGCAGAACTGGAAATGTAAACAAATTAAAGAGTGTTATGGAGAAATACGGTAAGAAGCAAGGCGGACTTGGCAGAAAAAGTGGCACAGTACCCTGGAACATAAACATGGACGCTCACAACATTGTGGAGTGACCACATTGAGAGCAACGTTAATCATTGTCGTGCCTCCATAGTTGCTGCTGTTTTGGTTACCAACTGAGCGCAAAGTGGCTCAACAGTTGACTCTGCTATTAAAACATAATTTGGGTTGCTCTACCAAGTGGGGAAGTTGGTAAACAAATACAGTTCCATCAACCTTTTACAAAAAAACAAAAACATCCATCCATCCATTTTCTGAGCCGCTTCTCCTCACTAGGGTCGCGGACGTCCTGGAGCCTATCCCAGCTGTCATCGGGCAGGAGGCGGGGTACACCCTGAACTGGTTGCCAGCCAATCGCAGGGCACATAGAAACAAACAACCATTCGCACTCACAATCATGCCTAGGGGCAATTTAGAGTCTCCAATTAATGCATGTTTTTGGGATGTGGGAGGAAACCGGAGTGCCCGGAGAAAACCCACGCAGGCACGGGGAGAACATGGAAACTCCACACAGGCGGGGCCAGGGATTGAACCCGGGTCCTCAGAACTGTGAGGCTGACGCTCTAACCAGTCGTCCACCGTGCCGCTAAAAACAAAAAACAAAAAAAAAACCTCAGAAAATGTTGGCCCGTATTGATGTTACAAACACAAGACACATTACAATGGATCCAATGCATTCCAGTTAGACATGTTATATGTTATTGTCACTCCAGTTGTGTTTAACAAATGTCACAAAAAATACATCTATTTCAGTGCGGTTAGTAAATCCGCCACTATGCTAGTCCATTCGGGTACACTGTACAATACTAGCGATAGCTCACCCCACCAACGGCAAGCGAGTTAGCTGCGACGACGACGACCACACCGCGACAATCGGTGGCATACTCACTAAGTGCCATACTGGTGGTGACAATAAGGGGCGGAGCCTCTGATGATGCTGAAAGATGGTAGGGATATCTTGATTGCTTCGTACATTTGTTATACTGCGATAGATAGCTCTGGATCTGTACATTGTATTAGAGCGGTAGCACATGCTATAGCAGCAAAAGGACAACTTTTATACTCTTCAAATATACAGGATGTACAGTATACCAATAAGTCCAACCATACACCCCGTTTTTCATATTTTAACTGCAAAATTCACATGACCTTAATAAATGACAGCTAATAAAATCACTTATTTATTTTTTTTTTACTCGTCACATTTCCAACTCTTATCAGGAGTTGATACAAACTAGGGCAATTGCTGTACCATCCAAATTTTTCCCATGACAAATGAAAATACGCATCTTTTAAGCACAAACACTACATTAAAATGACTAAAAATCAAAGTGCACTACTACAAGCACTAACAAGCCCTGTAAATATTTGGGGGACTTGGAGCTCTTTGAAGCGTAATCCTTACAGGGGAGATTTAAATGCAAAGATGTCCCAGCCTTTAACATTACGACTGGTAAGTACCTCATTGATTTCCCTATGATAATACACCTCTGTTCCCAGTTGCGTGTACCTCATTTAAAGACCTCGCTCGACGCTAACGAGCTGAATTTGTAATTTACTGGCCGACAGGAAGAGATGTTAAGGAGGAGAAATGCTAATGGGAAGCTTGCTAAAAAAATCTATCGCACTGCTTAACAAACCTCAACCTGCTTTAGAGAATGGAACAGAATGCCAACTAGAAATTTTAAAAAAAAAAAACGAAAAAAAAAAAAAAAAAACAATTGGAGTGATTGCTTGGCATCCGTTCTATCAAAAGCGTGTTTTGGGTCAAAAGGGGAAAACCAAGCGGACATGACAGAAAACACAAGCAGAAACTTACGTGTGAAAGAAAGGCCTGAGAGGTCCGATGGAAAACACAACAGATGCAAACCGCCGTGAGAGAGACGGACACAAACAAACAAAAAGAAGAAGAAACAGAGACAATGAAAATGTGAATTAAGAAAATTCCCAAAACGTGGCCTTGGGAGAATGACTTGGAGCCATGAGAGGCGTTTTACTGGCATTAACGTGAAATGGTGGGAAAATCTCGTAAAGTATGCAAGGTGGCGAGGAGAGTCTATAGGAAGAACAGACGGATGGAGGGCTGGTATGGATTTAAAACAAAGAGTCCACCATTTATTTATGAGTCCTTCTGAAGGGGGCCTGGGAAAACTCAGTCGTGGATCAATATGTTAAAAGAACTGTGTGCGGGTGTATGTGTGAGCTTTAGATACAATGTGTAAGTGCTTTATACCAAGAGAAAAAAAGCTACCATTTTCTGCCAAGAAAAACAAAGAGTAGTTACGAAACAATGCAAACGACGATTTAAAGGTACAGTATGTCCGAGAGATGCGCATACAACGATTAATCAATTGATTGAGTTCTATAAATAGGTTGTTTGTATTACCAAGACTATGTTGTCTTGAATCATTAGAGCAGCGATTCGCAAAGTGTAGCACACGTAACACGTACACGTACCTAAGATTCATCTCAGTTGTATTTAACTTTTACGTTCAGCCCATCTGCATTTAAACTTAAACATCTGGTAAGGTAATGTTTTTATTCAACTTTTTAATGGAATACATATATAATCATTAAATCGTTAAATACGTTTTTAATTTTTTTTATTTTGGAATATTTATGCGCAGTGTTCATTTTCAAACTGCATAATGTTACAGTGCCTTCTCAAGATATTAAATATACTTTTTAGGAATAAAACATCAGTCTCATTTTGGATTTTGGTAATGATGGTGGTACTTAGTGAGTTAAGATTGGAGTTGGAGAATTAGATTACATTAGAGGAAAGAAATGGCTTGGTAGAAAACAGCAAAGTACCGTTTTAACTCAAATAGTGTCCATCACTCTGAAAAGACACCGTGCCCCAATTAGTGTCCGGTTGTGTCATCCACTTGAGACGTTGTACACCTCCCTCAAATAGATGCTTCCATTTTACCATTGCGGGGGGAAAAATAAATAGAAAAAAAAAAATTCGAAGCCCAATAGTAACTCTAGTTATTCCACTTTTATTTTTCACATTGGGACATGAAAGACCGAAATCTTGAGGCTATTTAACTCTGTTGCTAACCAAAACAGCAGCACCGACCAAAGCACGTAGACATCTGTCAGATGAATTAAAGTGTGGAGTGAGCAGTATACTTCCTTAACAGCTATTGTTAACATTACAATACGCGGAGCTATGAGACTTAGCAATTCCGTCCCGTGTGTCTCCGTGGTTGCCATGACAGCACATTATAATAGCGCCACTATTTGTGAAAATATGCTCATCTGTTGTAATTATGGATTCCAATTCGGTAGCTACAACAACTCAAAACGCATAGTTCAACCAGTGAACAAGATGTATTTCATTTAGATCCATTAGGCTTGCAAGAAACAATCATTGAGCGGAGAAAGCGTTATTGTGATCAAGATATTTACCGACAGCACAACCTTATCAAATAATTGATCGGAAATGCAGTCAAAGGCTCATTTCAAGCAAATAGCATGAATGGGATGACACAACTAAATGTATGCTTTGATTTTGCCTTCGTGAATAATAATGTTTTCTTTACACACTTTTATATATTCGATGAGTGGCACGCTAAAAGTTTCACTCAATTGCAGAAAGCCTTCATTCAAAGAGTTTTTTTTTTTTTTTTCTGTAAACGCTTGCGTTCGCCGCAGTGACATCACCCAGAAACCTAGCCTACGGTAAAATTATTGCTGCCAAAAAGAATAGAGGATGTCGGGGTCAAGGTGACATTTCAGGTCTTAAAGTGAGGATGGGTACGTACGGATTGGTCCGGTCTTGAACTTGACGGCGGCGCTGCTCTCGCCTTCTCCTTTGCCATTGATGGCGGACATTTTGACCTCGTAGATCGTGTTTGGCATCAGGCCGACAATGGTGATCTTGGTCAAGTCTGGCGGAGAGAAATTGGTGGTTATTCCAAAGACCACAATCTTACAAAATTGTTCGGCATGCAACAAAACTGTGAACAGTTAAAAAAAATAAAAAAAATTTCATTGAAAATTATTGTACATTATTTGTTCATTATTCTTTTGAGTAAAAACTATTATTATTGTTTTAAGTTTATATTTTTCAAATGTTCATAAAACCCACATTTTAGATTTGTTTTAATTAAAATTTTACAAGCTGTAATTAAAAAAATCCACATAATTTCTAATTTTCTTAAATTGCATATTTTTGTGTTTTTAAGATTGAATAAAAAATAATGTCTACAAAATCCATACAATTATAGTATTTTCCTATTTTAAGTTTACATTTTGTATTTCAAAATACCCATAAAATCCAAAACATTTCAGAAGTATCTTTAAATTTTTTTATTTTTTACAATCTTTAAATAAGAAAATGTCAATATACTCCAAATTATTATCCATAGCCATCCATCCATATTATCCATGTCATTTTAATCTTGTATTTTCCTTTGAATAATAATCCACAAAATTTTACAAATTATATTTTTTCACTCATTGTAATTTTATACTTTCACATACAATAAAGCCCATAAAAAAAACTTGGAAAAAGAAAATCCATAAAACATCTTGGTTTCACAATATTTTAACACCAATGTCCAATAAAACTGTATCCGTGCTGTTTTGTGAGTTCATGTACACCACATACGCAATAAATTAAAAGTGAGCATTATTATTATTTTTTTTAATAATGGCTCTTGTATGGAATCCAGGCTTTTTTGTTTTAGATTCCATTCGATCGCGTAGGTGTACTGTGGCAGTACTTCTTTGAAACATGTGATGGCAGTCGTGATTTGCATCACCAAGAGAAATCCAAGCCCAAACAGCATTTCACCAGACTGTGCAGCATCTCACAAAAGTGAGGACATTTTCACTTACACTAGGGGTCTCCTCGCTTTTGTTGCCAGCGGTTTAAACATTAATGGCTGAAATTTACAAAGTTATACAAGCTGTACACTGACTAATTTACATTGCAGCAAAGTGTCATTTCTTCAGTGCCGTCCTATGAAAATATTTACAAAAACATGAGGTTTGTACTCACTTTTGTGAGATTTGTGTTTTGCTGACACAATATTATCTTCATCTACTGCGGGAAGGCGTTTTTATTTTTAATATTACTGGAAAATTAAAATTTATGCCAAGTAGAAGGGGACAACTGAAGCAGACGAGCAGAACAAATAAGTCACCTAGTGATATAAACATGGATGCACACAACATTATGGAGAGACCGCACGTCCAACAAGACTCTAGATGCTGCTGTTTTGGTGAGCAACAGTTGAAATTGGCTCAGCAGTAAAACAAATATTAGCATTTACACCATGTGCCAATATGTCAGACTGTGCTGCTGTTTTGGTTAGCAACCGATGGAGTCTGGGGTTAACGCTTTCATGTCAGTGTGCAAACAAAAGTATTTAAAACACGCGCTAAGACCTTACACGTTAATTCATCAGAGATAATTTTTTATGTGCATCGGTAGGTGCTGCTGTTTTGGTTCGCAAATGGGTTCAGCGCTTAACTCATTAATCTCTGTGCGAACAACAGTGTACTGTATAAGGAGTGAGATCATTTGTATTTTTTCCTGATGGTAAAAAGGAAGGCGTCTATTTTGGTAGAGGTGAGGAGTTTATTTTTTCCAATGAATTACAGACTATGACTAACGGGCTATTGCAGTAGCGGCAGCTATTTGATGAAATATGATATTCAGTGACGTGACGACAGTTAGAGAAAACCAAGGTCTTGCATTTGCAGAATGTTTTAATTTTATGTCTGTTTTTGTTAGCCGTTTATTCACCAACAGTGGGTTTTATGATGTCATTACTGTGAAGCACCAACTGGGGCTTTATTGATTTAATTAAAGGGGACTGTTGGGTATTTTTTTTGCCACACAGGGCCATTTTTGTTATTCCTGAATTCACCAATGAATGTTGAACGGCTGTGCAAAGCAAAATGCAAAGTGCATCCCTCAGAGTGCTTGTATTTTATTGTGTTTTTTGCCTAGTGCATTGGTTTACATGACAGGTGGCTCTCGGGCCGTGAGATGACAGCAGCCAGCAAGTAAAGCCGCTGACAGAGACGCCCCATGCGGCAAACAGGACAGGAAGCATCCAGATATGCCAGCGCCACCGCGTCTTGGCGAGACTGGGCTATTATCTGGGGCTTGAGCCGACTGTCATCTCAGCCTCACTCTCGGCCAGACGTCAGCTGCATGCAGCACTGTCATGTTTGGATTAGCTCCTGGTGATAGCTCAAGTGTTATCTGCCCCTCCTTCCGTCACGTCAAAGCATCATAATTTTTTTTTTATCCACAAAAACTTGACACAGGGAAGTCTTGGCGTATCGGCAGTACAGTTCCGATCAGGTTTTAATTGACCACAGCAAAGGAAATGCATGCCTGCTTTATGATGAATAACATAGCTTATAGTGGTGATTCTTAACATACGGTACGAGTACTACTTGTGCAGGGGTCGAGAACCTATGGCTCGCGAGCCACATGTGGCTCGCAGAAAAATCTTCGCAGGCAATTTGTAACATGATAAATAACGAATAATTCTGCTGACATTTCAAAGGAAAACATGACGTAAATCACAGTGTTAAAAATAACATTCAAAATAGAAAACATTCTGCTGCATTTGAAGCCATCCATTTTCATGAGGGTGGCTGGAGCCAATGCCAGCTGTCCTTCTAGGTACAGTAGCGTCAGACTATTTTTATTGGCTAATGGAGTAGCCTACTGGGGTCGTTTTTGGGTTGAAAGCCGTTCACAGATGGTGAGTATTCCAAAGCATTCATGCAATGTGGCCAATTAACCTTTTGACGACTTTTCGGGTAAAGATAAATGAATAAAAGACATGCCTCTGTCGGCAAGAACTGTTCACGATTGTACCATCATGATGGCAAATCAAGTAGAGGAAACAACAAGTGATGGCCACAAATGCGGTGCCATACATTTCCTTCGCTTTGGATGAGTCAACAGACATAAGCTATTTATCGCAGTTCAGCATGATCGGACATGTTTGGATCTATGAATGCATGTGAGCAGTCGTTGTCGTCACATCTAAAAAACATCAAGACCAACCTACAATCACGTTTAACGTCATTAGCAAAACCATGCAGCACCAGAAGTTGCATTCGTGGTAAGAAATATTTTATTTATTATTGATTAGCTTCAGTACACCAACGTTATTAAAACGTATTATATTCTAAAATTGTAGGTTTTACTTAAAAATCCATGCTTTTAGTTGTATTCAGTGTTTAAACAATGATGTCTCTCATGGAACTACATTCTAAAAACTGTGGCTTTCATGACTCTCTTAGGCAAGACAGTTTCCGACCCCTGCATTAGTGGTAAGCAGGCTCCCTTTATTGGTATGCAAAGGATCCACTGCCTAAGTAATCACTGCCCAGGCAAAGTTCAGTTGTACTTCGGCTATACTGTATATTCTCGAAGTATGGTACGATTGTCATTTGATTTATGTATTTGTTTGTTTCATTGATCGTCTCACCTTCTGTGGCGTCGTACTCCTTTCCAGTCCAGTCCTGGCCGTCCAAGCGCCATTCTACCCGATATTTGATAATGGGCACTCCTCCGGAAGAGTCTGGCTCATCAAACTCCACCACAGCAGAGCTGGAGAAAGGCTCCAGTCGTTGGATCTCTGGCGATGATGGCACCTCTGCAACGTACAAAAACAGGGAAGGTGGGTTCAGTACCATTAGTGCGGACCTCTGGAACAAAGTGGTTAACACAACTGCTGGAATGGAGAGTGCGCGTGGTGGTATACATGGTGAACAGAGAGCAAAGATTACAAAACACTACCACCAAAGGGAGAATATATTACTGGGCCGACTTGGTAACCCCCTTTTGTGTTGGTGCTGTTAATACAGAATAGCTCAATGAGGGAAAACAATCTGAAAAAATGCCAATATTTACAGCTAGTGTAAAGGGGCTTTTGATATGACCTCCGAAGAAATTACAGGGTCGATTTCACTCCCCAACTCTGGCTGAAAGGCTAGACTATTGCCTCCGGTAATGACCCAACAGACCCATTGGTTTGTAATGTTAAATGTTCCTGTTCCACCATGAAATTGAGGTGACTGCTACATTTAGAGTTACGCTACATATCAAATTGTTTCTTTAAAAGGTATCTTTTATCTATTTAGTTGCTTTAGGACTCCCAGAGCAGCCCATAAAGAATATAAACAGCTACATGGTGGGTAGCTATCATGTTATGCACTGGCGTTTGATTATGTTACCACGGTTAATCTGACTTCACTGTGTTTGGTCAAGGTCTGCGGCCTCCCCGGTGGCTGTCGGAAGAACATTTATAAGGTGGAGCGTTGCCATGTCCAATCTATCTCAGCAAGCATCCCAGTGGGATTTCCAATGCAGTATCATAGCAAGGTGTCACATTCCAATGTTTCCTTTCTTTGTCGCCTGTCCTTTGTAATGTTGCATTTTATGGGTAAAATCTAATCAGCACTGGGCCAGGTACCATCTATTCTTCCATGTTCAAAACTGCTTATCATGTGTGAGGTTGTGAGGAAGCTGGAGTCAATAACATCCAAAAAACTGCTGCATCGACATAACAGAAATGGAAATACATGTTGGAATACCCTTTACATACTGAGGCAGCGTCCTGCCTCAGTTATGGCTCTAATACTACCTCCAAGAGCGGAATGTTACCAGGTCGACTTTGTAGCCCTATTCAGGCCTCTTTGATACGACCTCAGAATATTACTGGGACGACTTCGTAGCTTCCGCGCCGGTTCTGTTTCTATAAAACAGCAGCATGAAAAAGACCTAGATCAGGGGTGTCAAACTCTAATTCACGGTGGGCCAAAATTAAGAATTGTCGCGGGCCAAACTCAATATTTAATGAAAAATGAATGCGATGTGCATGTTTCCCTTCTCTGCAGAAATGTAGCATTAAAGTTATTCATATGACAATAAACTTACATTTTGCTGAAACACTAAATCTAGAATAAAGAAACTTTAATATTATAAACAGGAGAAATCAAATTTGCGATAAAAGACGTCAGTGGTATTTGTTTGTTTTTTCATATTTAAATAGAGAACATGAATTCTTCTGTCTCTCTATCTTCTATTTATCTATCTCCAACTACCTTCTTTTTGATGTAGATCTTTTTTTCAAAGGTTATGGTGCCATTTGTGCAGAACGTTGAATTCAGCTTTTGCAGGCAGTGGTACAGGGTACATACACCCTTGACTGATCTCAGACATTAAACTTCACACCCTGGTCCTACCGTCACAAAATAACCTCATAACATCACACCACAACCCTGGCTTAACAAACTAGTATTAGACAAAGATGGTGTCCGGCCTCTGTTATGACTCTGAAAAGACCAGTGTCCGTGTCATTTACACAGGGCAGCGACAGAGAATTTAAAATAAAAATAAAAAATAAAGCAGAAACATTGCTCTTTACAGGCAAGGTACATCAGAATCAGAATCAGAATCATCTTTATTTGCCAAGTATGTCCAAAACACACAAGGAATTTGTCTCCGGTACCTCAGGTAGCATGAGCAGCACCAAGGAAACGGCAAAGCCAGAATCTTTCTAAAATGTTTGTCAAGTGATGAAAAAAACCCAAACCTGCTTGGATGAGGAGAAACTCCTTGGACTCGATACCCATCACGTTGGTTGCTGTGCAGTTGTAGCTTCCAAAGTCACTATGAGATTCAGGGAAAACCTGACCAGACAATAAAAATACAGACTTAGCGTGCTACATAACAACAGAGATGTTGTCTTAAGTGTTACCTCCAAGTAGCTGATGCTCGGGGTGCTATAGCGCTTCACATTGGTGGTGTTGTCAGAGGGTACCTGGAGGCCGTCTCGGAACCAGGTGACAGAAGCTCCGGGGTGGGCCTCCACCTCGCAGCTGATGTTGGCCGGGTTTCCCTCCCACGTGTACACCGTAACCACTCCCATAATCTTTGGAGCGTCTGCAAGGTCATCACACGGTTAGCAGCTAACCTGGAACATTTGTTTCTTTAGTATAGATCTTCAGTTTTTCCTGGATATGCTACATGCCCCAGCAGCCTTGAAAGGATACAACTAAGTTCTCTCCATAAAGAGACTATGACGCTCCAATCAAGCTTTGTGTGAAAAATCCACGGGGTGCGCGGAGTTCAGTGAGCTAAATATGACCATGCTGAGTATTTTATTGCACAATTTTAATTTCCCCCAAGACAAGGTTGTTATGGCTACCAGTGTGACAAACCATATAGGAGATTTTCCACAAATTAATGTTCATTCATGCGCTGTTGAAGCAAGTTTCTCTATTTTCATCCAGCTCCTATTTAGAAGGGATGGGTAATATTTAGATCAGTCCATCACATCCGCTAACCCTTCGCGTGGCAAAGGGTTTTGACATGCATGATACGTGAAGAGCTGCAGTTTAAATAAAGGCCAACAGGTTTGAGATTTCTCCTGACTGGAAAAAGAAACACTCAGTAGATCTCAGTGAGATGTTGTGAGTCTTATTGATTTGTCTGCCAACTGGTGCAAACAACAATAGATGAAGGGGTGGGGGGGGGGGGTGGGGTGGGGAGCAGTAAGGTTGCCTGGATGCTGTCAAAGTCCATTTTACGGTAGCTCATCGTGGAAGATTGATGAAGTGTCACGGTTAAAGAATGTCAGCACCTGAACTCGGTCTGCCATGATATTTAAGGCATTCTACCCTTTACTTCAGTTAATATCTTTATGGAGCTTTCATTGACATAGTACAAAGATCATTCCTGACAATTGCTGGATGAAAAAGAAAGATGTTATTAATCATATATTTGACCTCAGCTCGCTCTTGTTTTGCCATTGAACAACAATCAAGAAAAGATTGAGAAGACTCTTATTTTGGGTTCTTGCTTCGAGAAATAGAAACAATCCAGACAGTTGAAGATCTTGACGATGTAGGGTTGGCATCAGTAGGTTTCTTGTCTGCCACACATCCATTAATAATCAATTAACATTTTCAGAGGATTGTGACTGCTGGAAAGGAACCTGGTATTGATTTAATCTTTAACCTCAGTTACATTTTGTGCTAATGTTATCTGAAATCAAAAGGATTTGTGCTCCGCCCCTGAATAACAATCCGTAAATGTTTCACAAGGATGGGTTGAGGGCAGTGACTGGTGCATTGTTGAAAATTGAATGAAGAGCTGATCGAAACACTGAGTTGAAAAACATTGCCTGTCTTTTGTCACTTTTCATTCTAAATTAATTCTAAGGTTGTTCTATCGATGTAGCCAACAACCGTGGGGAAGAGCAGCAAAGGATTGTCACTGGTAGATGGCTCAATAAAGTTTGGGAATCACTGTCTTAAATAAAATGACAGAAATGATAAGAAATAATTCCTCAAAGTATGTGGAAGTTTTGGGTTGAAGATTACGAGTACTTTGAAGCAAACCCCAAATCACTGGCCCCAGAAACCTTGGATTCTTGTTTCTTTGTAAATGAAATTAGTCGAGAATTTGGGGGTCAGGAAGACTTACAGCGAACCTCCAGGTACACGGGCTGGTTGTCCTGACCAATGGAGTTGCTGGCGGTGCACAGGTACTGTCCAGCGTACGTGAAGTCAACGTTTTTCAAGAGGAGGGATGACACCCGGGCGTGGCTGCGCACCACGATGTTTCTGTCGTGGCTCTGTGAGCGAGAAGAGACAAACGAAACCGATTGTGAAGGCCACACAACGCATTGATTTTGCTTACATCGGAAACCGTTCAGAATAAGCACTTCCCTGGATAGAAAGAAACGCTGGAAGTTAAAAGTGGTGTCGGTTAGAAAGACTACAACAGAGAAATGGCTGCAGTGAACACAAATTAAAATATAAAATGTATTATTCTGTCAAATTGTGAGTGGGCTTCCACCTGCTTGGCGGCAGATGGCGCAACATGTTATGAATGGATGGATGGGGTCAAATCCTCAATCAGGGGTTTCTCTCCGGTTAAAGTACAGTATTCCCCACCTTCTCGCCAATTCACCGATTTCTTTTCTCCTGTTACTTGCTGAAAAATAAGCCTACATGCTGTTTTTATGCTCTTTTCCTCAGCTCCCAAGATGGTGCCAAAGCTCAGTCTGATAGAAAAGTAGTCCAACTTTTCTATTATACGTTGAAGTGATACATCTTAACTAAGAGACAAGTTTTGTACGTCGGGGAGGAGCTAAGATTAGCCGAGGAGGTCAGAAAAAGTTTTGAGAGAGTCATCGACACGTGCACTTCGGGTAAATTTTCTCAAAATCAAATCATCTTTAAACTATATATTTTTAGGTGTAAACTTTTAAATTGAGCTAGAAATTATACTGAACTGTTTTGGGATCATGTTTTGTGTTTATTTCTGCGCTTTAAACTATTAATATAGGCATCTATTACTGTACATCCAGGGTGTCCATGAAATTTAAGATTTTCCCAAATTAGGGTCTTAAATAGCTTTCAGTTACACTTAATCATAGTTTTTTTTTTTTTAAATAAAGCATTTTGTTGTCCAATGTGTCAGACCAGAGGACAAAAAAACAACACAAATTTCTACCCTCCTGCTATATTTTTTTTTCTGACCATAGGTGTCAGAAACCCCCAAATAAATCTCAATGAACATTGTTTATATGTAACTCCATTACTCATAATTTCCATCAATATTTATTAATGATTACACTTAATAAGCCACTACATGCCAAACGCTCTAACCAGTCGTCCACCGTGCCGCCTTATCGCAATTAAATTACTTTAATAAATACTGTTAATGACATGCTTACTCTAACTTTCTCACTGTCCCGGCTATATGGACGGGTGTTGTCCAGAGTTTCCGTCCGTTTGACTTTTCCTTACCAACCCCCTCCCTCCCACCCACCCCCACGATGCGTTGCCTGAACCCGGCATGCTCCTGCTCATGTACATTCTTTAGGTGCCTGACCAAATTAGTTGTGTTAAAGCATTTAGATGACGTTCCTCACGACGTACTTTGTGCACAGACTGCAAATAACTGTCTGAGACGCCGCAAAATAGTCCCACACCGATGACGTGTTTTTTCACTTACAAGATTGAAAAAAACCTTATTGGCCGCCAGATAGTTACAGTACTGCGCCACAAGACACGTGACAAGGCTAAAAATAAATTAGCTTTTGGATTCATGCGCAACGGCGACGCAGAGTTAAATGTCTTGTGCGGAGCCGATCGATGACCTCATTGATCGGATCGGCGAATTATGACATGAAAGCCGATCAGCATAAAATGCTAATTATCGGCCGATACCGATCACACCGATCAGATCGGCGTAAAGTCTAATCGCCATTATCCTTAATGTCAAATGATGACCTCATAACACAGCACTATGACGAGCTCGAGTATTTTTACTGTACATGAGATTCTCAGTGTTCTCATAAACAACAATTGATGAAAACGCCATGTTGTATAAAGAGCATCTCCATTGGCCACCAGAACTGTCCGTAATAAACACAAACAGTATAACGTACACGCGCAACATAAACTTACTGTATATGAAATACTCTCAAAAATGTGTATTTACTTGCAAAAAATATCAAAACAAAAGGAAACGTGACAATCGTCGTCATGAAATTGGTGGAAAAATCATTCGTATGCTTTCGATTATTCAGTCACCATTAGCATTAATTTATGAAAAAAATCCACGTTGTATAATTAAACCAATTCATTTGCATTAATGAAGAAATCCCACTTTGTCCCGTGTGTTGCTCTCCATTAGCCTGTTTTTATTTATCACGGCCTGTCTATCTTCCCGCTGCAGAGCTCTCAGTTTTCGATGATGGCACGTACATGCCGAATGAATATTAGTAGAAAGGCATTAGCAGGGAAAGAAGATGTGTGTGTGTGTATACATATATATATCTTATACTTATATGTATGTTATTAGTGTGAGCTGTTGCCCACAGGGAGGAAAAGCTTTCAAATGTGTTTTTCTCAGCCTGCAACATGGTGCTTCTTCAGTATTCATAGTCCTATTTTTCAACCTCCACCATCTTGAGTGCGTAGCAGCTAGCTAAGCTATTAAACTACTTCCCAAATATACCTGATAATTGGGCCGAATTTTTTCCCCCACTTTCTCATCAAAGCCAGCAAAAGCCCGATTATTGGATGTCTCTGAAAAGATTATCCTGACCGATTACCCTGTGGTTTCGGTTATGTTAAGAGTACTAACTACATTCCCACGTACCGATAATCATGGCTGAATCCGAGGCTTTTTCCCGCCTTCTGTCAGCAAAGGCCCAATTATCGAATAGGTCTAAAAGATTATCCTGACCGATTAACAAGGTTCCGTGTAGAGCCTGGATGTAATTTGAATGAGAGACTTGGTGGTTGACTATCAGTCCTAATGAAAGCAAGTACAGTGGTACCTTGACTTCAGAGTGCTCTGACATACGAGTTTTTCAAGTTACGTGCTGTTGCGTGGTCAATATTTTGCTCTGTGTTGCGAGCCAAAATTGCAGTTACCATTTATCGATACGCCACTGCTGAGTGAATTTAAAAAATAAGGAGCAGTCCTGTCGCCGATGCACTTTCAGCAATTTATTGAGTGGGACAGTCAAACACACACATACAAAATGAAAACACTCGCAAGGAGCATGCCGCTTACACTCCCCAACCCGACTGACTCCAGGTTCCTGATGTCACTAGGCCACGTCCCCTATTTTTTTGGGGGGGCTGGAACGGATTTATAGCATTTCAATTCATTTGAATGGGGAAAATGTATTTGGTTGGAATAAATTAAACTTGTAAGTCAAGGTACCACTGGAGTACAACATTTCAAAATTATAATTCTGAGAAACTGTGTTTACAAGTAATACAAAAACGGTTAAACAGGACGTCATTCATCCACAATTCTGATGTGGGCTGACTGAATGTCACCACAGTTAACGACAGCTCGGTCGAATTTGAGTGTTGCTCCTCACTCCTCTAAACACAAACGGCACTCGCTTGACGAGGCTGTCCGCGACTTTATTACAACGCTCGCTGGCAGCCTTTGATTGATGATCTCGTAGACGCGTTCAGCCAGCGAGCAGCGCTATCAGCGACCTAGCTAAAGATCTGGCAAGATCAATGGCAACGTGATCGATGCGGGTGCATGAATCAATAGATGATTTTCTGTGGCGGTACAGCTAACGATCCAACAGGATTACAGTTGTAATTACTGCGGAGCTGTCGTTTCGGAATGTCCGCAGCACCGACGGATTGAAAAAATCGGGACTAAATACATGATTTCAATCGTGGCTTTCATGCCCTCTGCCCTGTCGAGATAAGAACACAGTGAGAACTGTAAAGGTTAAGACACTTTGTTTTCCTATCAGCACTCATCTACTGGCAAAGGGCAACTCTTGATATCTAAATCTACTCAACTAGCTAGAGGTCTAAAAATGTGAAACAGGGACCAACAACAAATAATAGAAACTAACGACAAGAGTATAATGAAGGTAACATTGATTGGGAAAGTGTATATTTCTAATACCAGTTCCAACTCCCCATGAAAATTTAGCAAGATTTTATATGAAAAGTAGAACATTGTCATCCGAAAAGGTTGAATCTAAGCGAAGCCTTTTGGATTAAAGGTGAAACGTTTTGAACAAACAAGAAGAGTCCAGTTGCCTCGAGACAACTTCTATACAGACAAGGTGCATTGCTATGTAATAATTGTATAATTGTAGATTTAAACAAGTTAGTTCTTTTACTGCCTCTGCCAAGCAAGAATCCTGGGAGGAGTTTGTGAAAATGGTTGGACCGCGTACGGCTCGCGACTGCCGTTCTATTATCCGCCCCATTGCAAATTAAATTGTATGCATATATATTTTATCTTTTTATCACTTGTTTGGTTAATTGCTTTACTGTAAATAGAACACTATAGTAAAATAAAGAACTTGATATCTTGTATATATATATTCAACCTATAGTATTAAATAGGTAATTAATTAAATTCCCCAAAAATAACATGACGATTTATTATCATTTTATTATTAAATTAAAATGTTTGACATATTTTAAATAGCCATTTTGACAAAGGAAAAAAACTCATCTAACTGGTCATTGAGCGCAAATGAGCTACTGAGAACAACAGTAGTGCTAACTACATTTGTGTCATTTTTAAGTGACGAAATTAAGAGACAAAGGGCATATCTTTCAGATGACTAGTGGTCTAAATCAAGATTTAGTTCCAATTTTGACATATATAGTGGGCAGCCTACTATTGCACTTTTCCTGATTCATTAATGCCCCACTGGGCCAACTTCCCATTTCCAAGATAGCCATGGCGATGAAACCAGGCTTCACCTCCTGCAAAAACTTCAGCGGCTGATAGAAGACTCAGAAAGGATGTAGTCCTTTAGCTTGGGGGACAGTGCATCTGCATGTTAGTATAGGTGAACGCAATTCATCATCTCTCATGAAATATTAATAGATTTGACGGCTGTTTGGAGTAAATCTGTGGAAAAACTATGATTTCTGTAAAAAAAAAAAAAAAAAAAAAAAAAAGATATCCAGAAGAAGTAATAATTTTCATCACAAATCACCAACATATAAATCCCCCAGATTTTATTGCAGCTATAAAACTTGAAATCACTCGCCTGCAAAATGACAGCTCTCAGTGGCTCAAATGTTTACGCACCCCTGGGCTAAATTTTAATTTCAAGAAGAAAAATCTGGCCTTGTAATTTGCGTGCAGCCATTGCCTTGAATAAATAAAACCTTTCCCTAAAATATGAAAAAGTTAGGTTTTTATCTCTTTTATCTCTTGGTGACCGTAGATGAGGTATTAACAAAGTTCTTATTCGGAGAAAGCAAAAATGGGTGTCAATGGAAATTGCAGTGACATGAAACTTTGCATTGCAGTAACGGACTGAGGCAAGGAAAAACCCGTTCCATGTTGGCACAGAACCAAATAAGTTTGGTACAGTCCAATCACAACGGCATCGTTCAGCAATTCGTAAGGTATTTCCCTCAATCTCAGAGAACCAAGAAGTAGTCTGCTAACTAACAAACCGTGGGACAAACACAAAAATACAGAACCAGATTATTATTATGATATTAAGGTTACCAACCCCTGATCTAGACTCTAGATAATCATATCAAATCATCACGTATTTGTCTTTAGACTTGGTAAAGCAGCATGTGGCTTATATCCAAGGTTGTTATGATATCACAATGTTATGTTACAATAGCAAAGCTTCCTGTGTGTACTTAAAGAACATTGGCTTGTATGCCAGAAAATAACTTGCTCTCTGTGTGATGGTTTGTTCTATGAACAGTTAGTGCACCGCGGTTGTTTTAAAAGGTTATTGTATCAGACAAAGTAGACGGTATTTACGTTGCTGGATGGGCAGCAACCCCTCAATTACCCCACCAGACCGTGACTGTGCTAAATAATAAGAGGCTTTACAAAGTGAACAAAAAAGGAGAAAGGTCTATTTCAATAATAAACTAAACGGATGAAATTAAGTGTGGCACGTGACTAATGTGGAAAGTTAGTGATCGGCTAACAGCACGCAGGCTGAATGTGGGTTGAGTGAAAACACTTTTGGGAGGTGCTCTAACGTGTTAAGTCTGGGGCCCGTGCAACTACGGCTACGACTTTTTAGTCGCCATACCTCGTATTGGTCGGGTCGCGTCCACGAAGCCTGGAGAGGACAAACACACACACACACACACACACACACGCACACACACAAAAAACAACAACGACACAGTGGGGCTTTTGTAAAGGAATCACATGGGGGGAAGAGACTCAGCCACAGCAATGGTTTTTAACATTGGGAGCCCAAACATGAAATTAATACTTTTTCCCCCATTTATAAGCATTTTTCAACAAGGAAAAAAATCAAACAGATTTTTCATGTGGAGTAAAAATGTCCTCACACGATTATAGTGAGCAAAATCATTACAGTTATCATAATTATCAAGATTTTGCTAAAATAAATAAAAACAAAAAAAGCGCAGATAAAAACAAAAAAAGCGCAGATAAATGCACCAAAAGTATTTTACCAAAGCACATTTTAATTTAACAATGAAATCAGAAACCCCGACACACTTTTTGCAGTTTAGAAATGATAAACACCAGTAACCAATTTCCATTTATACACATTTTTAACGATATGAACAGAATTAAAACTGAAAGGAAATGTTTTCGTGTGGTGTGACCTCTTTAGCCGATAGTTCAGAAAAAAAAATCTTATTATAGAGATCAAAATAATCAAATATTGATGAAATAAATATAGAGGAAGCAAACAAATCACAGATACACACACACACCGTAAAAACTGTTTCATGTTTAAGAGAATAAATAAATTAATAAATCAGCAACCCCATGCATTTTTGGGATTCAAATCTTAAAATGAACTTTTCATGACGCAAGATCCCATGAAAGATGAAATATACAGAGTCCTTGGTATACAACGGCCTTCCGTTCCTAGTCTATCCTAATCTCCCACTAATCTATGTTCACGCAGTAGTAAAGAAATAAATACAGTTTATATTTGTAAGTAAAACACTTTTGGGACACCGGATGGCAGAAGCTGAAAAATGACAATGATCTCCAGGGACACTAAATATGCTAGTACTGATAATTAAAATGTTAGTGTGGCTTATGGAAAAGAGTCTCAAACAAATTTAAAAGAAAAACTAAGCGCTATTTTGAAACACACTCCAAAGATATTTTTTAAAAAGGAACTTTTCACCATCATACATATTACCAAAATGACCCGCTGTGCTGAAAAACGCTATATTTTGCTTTTCAATGCCTACTGTACTCTACTGTGCTAGTACAACAAAAATGTCTATCTCCGGGAAAAGTGCAGCTCCGATTAGTTTCTGACAGATGCCCCCCCCCGTTGAGTTTCTGCCTCACTGCTAGCGTGACTGCACATTTCCTACATTCACACTAATTAAGAGTTGGTTGCATTCATAGCGGAAAATAAAATGACATCTGTCAAGTGTCCGTCTCCTACACTGTCAGAATACATGTCGACTTTTTGAAAAGAGCTGTGACATTTAATGGGAAAGCCTGACCAACCGTCTCTACTACCCCCCAGCAAGTCATCTTCTTTGTAACTGGAGATGTAACTGCCTCAGTCAGCATGTATTCTTCCGTCTTGTTATACGAAAGAAAAATGCCCTTTTCATGGGACCTTCAAAAAATAACCAGGCTGGAGTTTTGAATTTGTCCATAATTTCAGTCAGCATGTATTCTTCTGTTGTTCTGTGACTTGGTTTCTCTTTTGGCCCTGTCTCCTGTTCATGCAGTCATTGGTTGGTCTACATGCCAGTCATTAGAAAACTGCCATTAAACATAATCTCATTTTTAGCACTGCATTCTCAACACTGCAATAACTTTGACTCAATTCATTTTAATCCTCAACAGGGGCTTTTTTTTGGGGGGGGGTTGGGGGGGGCAATTTTCTTCAAATATCAGTTTCTAACGGGAGCGATTAAAAGGCAATAAAGTCTTGTACTCTTCACAAGGTTAAACTGCTTGGAAATTATAGCACAAGAGCAGAATTTCATTAAGCAAATGACGCAAACGGCTCAAGTTCCACTTTAAGCAGGCTATACAGCGTTTAACATCGCTCGGTGTGATGCCGTGCAGTTGTACAACCTCAATAATAAACCTGTAGACTCTGACTGTGTCAAATCAAAGCAGGAGTCCACGGATTTATCATTTCTTTTTTCTTTGGTTACATGCGCGATTTTATTTGAACTCATCATTTTTCATCATATATACAGCTTTGGGGGAAAAAACAATGGTTGGTGGTTTGTTGTTTGGGTAGCAGGCTAGTTAGCGAAGTTAACGCTCCTCAACTGATTTCCCCCAAAATTCGAATCAACGTACAAACTGAGGAGCTTGTTTTTCACTTTTCACAATAAACTGTAGAAAATATAAAATACACTGTGGTTGTAACGTCCATTCATAACATCACACGTTATCCTTCCTAAACCAGGAAGTGACCTGTTAGCTAGCTAAAGCAACAAATCGTTTCATGCTTTTTTTTTTTTAATTTCTGAAAGTAAGGACCTTGTTTCGGTCTTCTATTGCTATTAGCTTCTTCTCTTAAAGGCAGACATTTTATGACATCATGAAGATAGAGGATTGATAATAATGTTTTTTAGTCCTTCTATGGTGTTTTGCATTTTCTTTAGCATTAAAGCTAAACATATTTAGCTAAAACAAGTAAAGTAAAGTTAAACTGCGAGTGGCAATAAAGCCCCTTTTTGAGGAATAAGTCGAGGCTGCTATCTTACAATGCAATTTGAACACGCATGATATAATATTGACAGGCCACATAGCAATTTGCTCTCCATCTTTACCTGCTCGCCTTCGGAGAACATCCTGTTTTGGAAGCTCCAGGAGATGGAGGGCGTCGGGTCACCCGAGGCCTCGCAGGTAAGGGTGACTTCCTCGTCGAACTCGATCGCCGTCTGGTTGTTCAGGTAAGTAATCTTAGCTTGCACTAGTTGGAGGGGAAAAATAAATTCATTAAAAATTCTATTCCCGTCTCCTTTTAATAATCTCTCGTTCGCCGATAATCAGCTCATGGATGAATGTTCTATTATTGAGGCCTGATTATCAGCTGCTTCCCAAACACAAATGAATCAAGGAGCCACGCTGAGGGCCAAAGTGCTTCAAGAACCCTCGGGAAGCTGCTGCCTGCTGATGGGACCACACAAGCACAGGAGTGTACGTCATTTAAAAATGTTTAATTAAAAAATAATAATAATAATTCAATGAGGTTGAAAGTGACATGTACAAAGTGGTACGATAATGAGAATAAAATCAGTGTAACAACTCAAAATCTACAACTAAAATTATTGTCTTTATAAAAAAATATTTTTCTTTTATTATTGTTTTTTTCTGTATTATTTTTGTCATGGAAGGTGAATATAGAAAGAAAAAAACTTTACTATTATTATTATAATTATTATATTACTTTATATGAAGAATAAAAAATAAAGCATGTCATCATTATTTTATGCTATTATTATGCATTTATTTATACTGTGCATAATCACAATAGTATTCTTCTATATTCTTCTATTTTTTAATTTACATGTACCTTTCAAGACAAATTAAACAGAAAATACAATCGCAATAATAAAAGGATGAATTTAGTTCTAGTTTTAGGTTATAAAAAAAATACATTACGGAATCCATCAATTAAAATTTTTGGAGCATTCATATTTATAAAATGCGATACTGCTTAATTATGAAAATACTTACATAATACTACTACTACTTTTAATACTTAAAAGTTTAGTTTATTTAAAATATTTTTAATCCACATTCACCTTTAAATTACTTTAACTCATACACTCACATTTCTACTTTTTTCTTATTTTGTACGTAGTTTGCTTACAGTAAATGACTTGTTTACTTTAAATGGAGAAAAGTAGTTACTAAAAGTGTGATCAGTGCTAAAATTAACATATTTTCAATGGTAGATAAGGAAATGTGGTATCAGTGGTACTTATTTTCCTTTTTTATTGCCGGAAAAAAGTAAACTCATTATTTTTTCTTACCGAACACATTGAGACTGACTTCCTGGCTCATTTTGCCCGCCTTGTTCCTGGCTATGCAGGTGTAATCTCCTTCATCCACTTTGATGACATCTTTTATCACCAGCTCGGAGCCGTCCTCATTCAGACTGTACTTATCGCCTGACTCAAGGATGACGTTGTTGCTGCCGACCGGGGAGAAACAAGAGGGAAAATAAGAGATGAATAAGAAAGACAAACCTGACTTCCCATCACGAGGGAACGTGGACAATGGATATCTTGGCTTCGGCAAAAATGAATTTCTTTGAGGTTTTATTTTGACAAGTCGGGAAAAGACAGCGTCAATTCCCCACTTTGCTGGATTTATACTTAATTCATGGCATAAAAATACAAAATTTGACAGAACAAGCTTTTTATTTCCCAATTTACACACAGTAGTTTATCCTGGTTAGAGCGTCAGCCTTACAGTTCTGAGGTGCGGGGGTTCAATCCCCGTCCCCGCCTGTGTGGAGTTTGCATGTTCTCCCCGTGCCTGCGTGGGTTTTCTTCGGGCACTCCGGTTTCCTCCCATATCGCAAAAACATGCATTAATTGGAGACTCTAAATTGCCCGTAGGCGTGACTGTGAGTGCGAATGGTTGTTTGTTTCTATGTGCCCTGCGATTGGCTGGCAACCAGTTCAGGGTGTACCCCGCCTCCTGCCCGATGACAGCTGGGATAGGCTCCAGCACGCCCGCGACCCTAGTGAGGAGAATCGGCTCAGAAAATGGATGGATGGATAGTTTATCCACTTCAGTGTTGGTAGTCCATGTTCAAACTGTTACCTACTGTCAAAACAAATCATAATTATTACATTGAAGAAATATTTTCTGCCGTTGGTGGACTAAGAATGTTCATTCCTAGGAAAGCTCAGAGGAAAAAACACAGACACACACAACTCCTTATGTAGCGTCACTTCAGCTGACAGCTAACGCAAACGGGCTAACGCCTAAAGTTGCTGTCAGGAACGACCTAAGGTTGTTTTTTTTTTTTTTACATTAATAACAGTTTCTAGATTTAGTTTCTAGTCAAAATACTCCTAGTTTTAAAAATTACAGCACACGCAAAGCTGGGGGATTTCAACGAGGTGAACAACTGCTGGAGAAAGGCTCCCATAAAGACAGTAAAAGCATCATATTGTATTTTCCACACGTGTAGGTAGGACTTCATCCACCCCCAACCCAAAAATTAAATAAATATATAATGTTTTTTTTTGTTCCCGATCGTCAGGCTGTCGCACACCGAGCGATACGATCTGGTCCAATCTGCTTCGACCGTATCCTTGTAGACAGCTGACATGAGGATTTCGGCTGTTCATCAGCTAGCGTTAGTGGATGCCTTTGCAGATGGATGTTCATCGCACTTACAGACACAACCTTTCATATTTTCTCATGCTACCGGTATTATTTTCAGTCAACTATTGCGCCGACAAACCACCTGTTGATTTCAGCCAGGCGTCCGCGTTGCTAATGCCAAATGGTGATGCTGTTTTCTGTCCGACCAATTGTCTGTGGTAAAGTCGATGCGTCGACTAATCGTGAACGAGCCGCATGCAGCGGACTTCTCTAACGCTTTCACCTGCGTCTGCTAAAAAAAGACAGATAGATACTATCTTGAAAAAGATGGATTGGCCTTTAGTTTTCTCCTCACGTACCTCGCCTTCCCAACACAACCCTCCTGTCGCCGAGGCCTCTTCATCATCATCATCATCATCATCATCATCCTCCTGACACATCATGTGGAAAACAGGATGAGCGAGAGCACATCCATCAACTAGCACTAGCGAAAAAAGAGGAGCCTTATTTTGTGTTCTGCAGTCGATTGGTTTGGCTGTGTCATGTCTTGATAAAAGATTGCGAATTTCCTTAAATACATTGGTCGGGTTTGTTATTTAAATAAGACTAATAGAAGCCTCCCTTTTATTGTTATTGTTCACTTATGGATATTAAATAGTTAACTGCTGAATCGAGTTGAACTATGGAATGCACAATAGTCTATCACTAACCTACGCTGACGCAGTAGTAAAGTTATCATTTTAACGTTTTCTTACACCACAAACTAGTAGTTCATTGTGTGCCATTCGTATCCTGGAAACCTCGTCAGTCGAGTTGCATTGAAAATCGAGAAGCCCCTTCTGTTTACCTTACCAATTGAACTGTACAAGTAAACAGCGAAAATGTGTCGGTAAAACATTAAGGCAATTCTGAAATTCACATATGAAAACCTTCTCCATATTTGCAATGTATTCGGGTCAAGGTCAGACGTACTAGGTCCATGTGACGGTGGGTTCGGGGAAGCCATCGGCGTCGCAGGCCAAGAGGGTGGAGCCGCCCGTGTCGGCCGTGGCGTTGACCTCGGTCTGCCTGGCGCGAATGGTCGGAAGGACTAAAAACATGAAGGTCGCAAAATGACAAAAGGAGTAATTCACCGTAATGACTGTACTACGATTTCTGAGGGTGTTTCGCCGGTCGGAAAAAGCTCACCGTTAACGACGACGTTGATTATTTTGAAGTTGATCTCTCCCGTCTCCATCACGCGTGCCTCACAGTTGTACGCTCCCTCGTCGGTCTTCTTGATGCCGCGGATCAGCAGGTGGCCGTTCTCCATCACGTTGTATCGCACTGCAACAGGAACCAACAAAACCATCCGAAAAGAAAAGACTTATTGAGAAGGTGAATTATTTGGTTCCTCGAGGAAGAACAACGGTGTATACTGCTTGTTGAATAGAATATAAAAAGTCAAAATCTGGTCTAGAATGTACCCTGCCTCTAGTTTGTATGCATATATAGTAAAGATTGTATAAATTATGTAATTTTCCCTCATAGCTGCCAAATGAAAATGTGTTTTCATTTCACTGAAAGGAAAATGGGGATGAATGCATTTTATTGGACAGTAATAATCCCCATTAGTTTCCATAGTGACCTACCAAAAAGGAGAAATAAAATGTTTATCTTAGGGGGAAATAAAAGTATTTTGGTCTTTGTAAAGCCAAAAAGCCATGTGGAGTGCGAAATTCCGACGTTAATTACTCCTCCTCCTTCAAAGCAGAAAAAGAGAAGTTGTAATGATTCAACGGGAGGCAGTCGAGGCCAAATTGAAACGGCTCAATTATGCTAGCTAATCGAGGACCTGCTTTAAAAAGGGAGCTGCGAGCGTCTCGCCGCCACGCGCAGCTTGACAACCCGTTGTCGCCTCTGATTACAGCGGCCATTAACGCAAAGAAATGGATTGAGCTGCATTAAGTGAAACCAGGTGGCGGTTCTCACGCGTCGCTCGGTCCGACTGACCTGCCGAGCCTCCTTCGGGCTCAGCGGCACGGTCGTCTTTTTCACATTTTAGGCAAATTCTGTGCTGAAAAGTCAATTGGAAGAAGTTTAGCTCTCCTCATAGATGGGGTCTGGCGGGGACAATATAGAAGTGCGCCCTTTTGACTTTGGGGCTGCTTACAGTGTACTGTTTTTGCTATGAACTGATTAAAACACTTTTTTTGTGTTTTGAAGACTGCAATCGTTTCAAAACAGGCCTCAAAAGGGAGGCTTTTAAAAATGATTACAGGACAATCAGCTGATGCGTAGTGTTTTTTTTTTTTTTTTTTTTTTTTTTTTACAAAGGGACATCGCCAACTACAGGCCTGGCATGCTTATGACAACATTTCCAGGGGTTTGTGAAGAAGAATAGAGAAAAGCGGAGGTGTGAATACTAATCATGCAACATTGAGGGACTGGGTGTGTTCTGAAATATTCCTTCAACCAGGCCTGAAACATGTTATCGTTTTATTACCAGCATCTTCCTGGGCTAACAAGAGTGTCTTGCTCTAACACAGGGCAGCTGATTGATGACTCACAGCAGGACCATTGCACCCCTACGTCCAACCCTCCTGTCACGACAGTCAATTGTTGTTTTTGACCCACCGACGCAATGAAATTTGACAGCGCGAGAATCTGAACCCGACTGCATCCTCGACTTTTCAGAACTTCCGCACTATTGTGGGGAAATTACCTTCAATATAGACCTGCTCACGCAGTGACGCATCAAACTGACTGTATTAAAAAATACACTCTGTGTTTCTGATAGCGACGGGCGAGGGAGTCTTACATTACTTTATATTTCTGCTCCCGCTCATGTTGATGGGAAACCCAAATTCCCTCCAGGCAGATTTTCTTTCGGACACTATTCAACTCAATGTGCTGGGTAAAAAGAATCAAATATTCACATTCATTCCATGATGTTTTGGGAGAAATGGGCTTTGTTCTGAGTAATGGGCAGCAGAACAGGTGACTAAAAAAAAATCCTAATAACATTTTCAATAACATTTTACCCATAAAATTTGAAACTTTTGGCAAAGAGAAGTCGTATTATCTCCAGCGTTCTTGCTTTTAAAAACATTATGTGATTAATTTCACCGGAAATGCATGTATTACTCCTTTTTCTGGGACTTGGGTTTCTCATTAAGCTGCCACCTTCCTGCACCGTCTGATTGTCCCGTCATTGGATGAATTTTCATGACTGCCTCAATCATTATAGCAGCACTGTTCATTGGTCAGGAAGCCACTCGTGTGTATATGTAAAACACAACACTTATTTAGTATTTTATTTTTTAATATTATTTTAATATTATTGACTTATTTTAATGAAAAAGTCACAGGGAGAGAGTCACAGGGAGTTGTTGGCTTCAAAGGGAGTGGAGGGTAAAGTAACATGACTGGTTCTAGTCTCCCCGTCTTGTTATTTACGGATTCTCCACAATTAAGAAATTTTCTGGTCCCTCGGCAGGGCGTTCTAAAAGTGATTAGCATATCTGGAGTTTTGAATTTCGACTGAATGTCGAGGGACAAATTGAAGGACGTTTTATTCGGATCATCTCACCGTCTTTGTTGACCTGGATCCTGGCACCTTTATGCTTCCAAAGGATGAAGGGCACCGGCGAACCGACCACATCGCAGATGATGTCGGCATCATCGCCCTCGTTGAACTCCTGCGGGCTGGGAACATTCTTGAAGGTGATCTTTTCTGAAACCCCAAAGTGTAAACACGTGATCTGATTGGTCCTATGCTGTTCAAAATCAAAAGTTACGGTTGACTTACGGAAGATCTTGACTTGGACCGTGGCCTGGGCCTCCTTGTCGCCGTTCTTCGCCACGCACTTGTAGATGCCAGCGTGGTCCACGTCGGCGTGGTAGATGGTGAGGGTGGAGGTGGTTTCGTCAGTTGCGGCTCACTTGGATGTTGGGGTTGTTCGGCAGGATCTTTTCCCCATTGGGTGCAAACCAGTCTATGTCTTTAGCATCTCCCACCACTGAAGAAGAAGTACAAAGTTGATTTAAATGCATATCGGTTCCACAAGTCTAAACAAGTGGATTTCTAACTCGCTGGCAAGAATAGATCCCCGAGCTTATGAGTTCTGCCTGAAAGGGATAGCCAAATAAAACCCGGCTTTATTGTTGCACCTCTGATGCCCAATTTACCGGAAACACAGTGTGAAACTTCTCTCCCTCCCCCTTCGACACTGGCCGGATTGTACCTCTGATATTACCTCAAAAGCCGACAAATTAACGGGTCGACTTCAACTGCACCTAGCCATCTTTGGTACATTACACAGCCGGGGAAAAAGCAGCAAAAATGCCGGCCTAGATTGCGAGTGGGAAAAGGCTATTTCCATGTTCCATTGTGTTTGACAGCAATTGTGCTGACGTCTCCATGGATCTAACTGTGTGTGAAGCCGCAATGGCAAAATCAATGCTGGCTCTCCCGGGTACACCTCTTCTGTGCCACAAAGGCAGTGTGAAAGCTACAAATAAGAGGTTGCGAACATTTTTCAGGGATGAAATGCTGCGCCTGTATTTTAAGAGCTTTGGAAAACTGGAGCAAAAATCACTTTCCTTCCTGGAACGAAAGTGGGGGAGCTGAAACATATTCGGCGGGAGCCAACAGCAATAGCTGAGGGAAAATGATAAGATTTTTTTCGGAAACAGTCCTAGCAAGAGACGACCAAAAGAAAAACCACGTGGTGTTGGAACGCACCACGTCCGGCTCAGGTGGGATCTCCGGCGTAAAATGCCTGACTGGCAACCAGGCGCTCGGAACGGAAGACTTTTTGGCGGCAGTACCGCGGATGAATGAGTATTTAAACAAAAATGCAGTTGGAATAATATGAAGTGGTATCCTAACGCCTTGTCCATTGTTAGGTGAAACGCTCCGCGCGGCTGGCTGACCAAGCATGTTTCATTTACCGCACACGCTCTCTTGTAATCTGACGGACATCTGCCGACTACAGCGTCTGTAATAAATGACCGACCTCACGCAAATACCACACAGAAGACAAACCGATACCTGAGTTTGGCCGTGACATTCAGTGGTGGGAAGTACTGTGCTTACTCCAAGTAGATTTTTCAGCTGTCTTTACTTGAGTATTTACTTATATTTTGTAGTTTCTAATCCTTTCTTTGTAAAAAATAGGCTTGGTAATTTTATTACCTCTGCGGACAACGACGACATGATGTAAACAGAGAGTAGTAAAGTCAACCGCAATTGAGGTCTTGAAATAATTGAGATCTTGGGTTCTTATAGAGTGGGGGAAAACAGGGACAGCAGCGACATGGAGGAATATGAACAAGGCAGCATTAACGACGACAGAAGCAAGATTTTTGCCAATCAACAGCATTTTTAAGCCTAAAACCACAAGCTTCTGGCAATAAAACTTCTCTGTGTAATCTGAAAAAACAAGTAAATTATCATTAACTACGTTTTTTTTTTGTAGCTGTTCACAATGTTAGCAAACCTGTGGGAAAACATTTAGATATTTTGCGATGTTTTGTATAAAAGTCGAGGCAACACAACCAAGCTCTTATACAACAGCATGTAGCATTTAAGGTGATTTTATTTTTCCTTCTTCTTCTCATTATGAGCACTGTGTAAATTATTAAAAGAGGGAAATGTTTTTGTGTAGAGAAAAAAATAATTTTTTATATTTTACTGCAGGAAATGTTAGAGTCTGTAGTTTAAAAAAAAAAAATGTTTATATAAGTACAGGAGTAATGGGAAAATCACCACTTCTATTTTTACCAATCTTTTTACCCAAAGTACTGAATCAGTACTTCTACTTAAGTACAAAACTTTGACTACTTCTGGCACCTCTGGCGAAAATTGAGCACATTTTTTTTCATTTCCTCTTCTTCAGTGTGATTGTTTATCGTGATTGGCAAATGCTCAACAATCCCCATTAACGTTGCCGGTAGACCAGCGTCCAGGTGCTCACTTACCTTCACAGAGGAAAAACTTGGACTCTCCCACACTGATCTCCCTGTGTGTTGGAGTCACCTGCACCTGGATGGCAGCTGCAATGAGGGAACAAAAATAATTAAAAAAAAATATATATATATACCGTCAGTAAAAAGAAAAGACACAAGGTGGACAAACTAGTCTGTCAGAGATCATAGTTAGAATTTGGATTTTATTGTGATTATTGGCAGTGCCAACGTGCAACAGATTTGACACATTCTAATTCTGAAAATGTTGTTCTCGGTCCGGCAATAAGACAGAAAAGCAAACATAATTAGCTACTTGTCGGGACTTTATTGCTAAATAAACAGACAAATCACTGGTCTCCTAATTATCTACAGTGCTGTTTTTAGACTTTTGTGTGTCTGTTTGACTTTGTCTCTGCCATCTGCCCATGTCCTTTCTCTTTTCTGTGCGGCAGAAACCTTCAAGCCCAAAGTTTACGACCAAACTGCTGGAACCAGGAGCACCAAAGTTCGACAGTTTCAAAGTCAATCTAGGAACAAATCGAGTGGTTCAGTGTACAATATAGACAGAAATCCTTATGTTAAATTTAATACCTTTTAGTACAGGCTTTTTGTTCTAGTAAATTCAGGATACTTTTTAAAACCAACCTTCCATTTAGTTGCAACACTGGTTTTGAGAGTGATTAAACTACAAACTTCGGTCATGACCAATACAACCTAATTAAAATAGGAAAAAATAAAATAAATAAATAAATATCACTGAATATGATGACATTTGCTACAAAAAAAATTTAAATTCTTGCAATTTTTAAATGCTGTTTACATGCTGCTGTTTTGGTTGGCAACAGCATTTCTGAGGCATTTTGTAGCATATGCATTGGAGCACTGAATGGTTCTTTCTCCCATCCTTTCACCAAATTTCCAGATCGTTGGAAATCATTAGTGTTGCGGGATGTTTCTTTCAGTTAAACTGCATTAAAAGGACCCCATAAAATGTAACTGTCAAAACGTGGAAATATGGCATTAAAAGTTGCACGCTAGTAAAGAAACGTACGATCAAAGAGCATTCGTAAGCCCTTATTTAGTTGATTGATATCAAAGCGTCACTCATCTAACTCCAAGGACGTGGTCTCGGTCCACCTGTTAACTCTTATAATTGACATTAACGCCACCCAGACCCGAGCAAATATAAGAAGCTCTTGCTTTTGTTTGAGCTCAGCTGCTCCTGAAGCCAGGAGAGGATTGCATTCTGGGATGTGGTCCATTGCACCCCCTGAACCAGAATTATGAAGTAAATAAGAACTGTGCAGACAAGAGACTGAACCAGCATCGCAGTTATTTGTACAGTGCGTTTATTCACTCGACTGCAGCGTATATGAGGAGTCTATTAGGGGGTATGGCATTTATTTGGAAGGAAGCCTATATTTTTACAACACATTTTGATAAAAATGTTGTTCATAAACAATGTTGCGTGATTAAAATAAAATATATTACAAGGTATGTTAGGTGAAATCAGAAATTGAAGCAATCGTAGCGAAACGCAGAAATATCCGCCAAGGCTTAAAACATTTGCCACCTATAAAATCAACGGGAAATGAATAATAATAATCGTATTACGTCATGAGCTCTTTAATACAGCGAAGGGAACTTGCAGAGCGGCAGCAGCTAACACTTCAGACTGTGTAGATGCTGCTTTTATTGGTTAGCATCAAAGTTAGCAGTGCAGTTTTGTTGATTAGAACGGAGGCCGCTATTGGAAGAAACTGTATTTTCTGGATTCCGTGTGCTTGAGGCAAGCGTGGGTTATCTCGAGTTTCAAGTTATTACATCTTGAGGTCAAGTGGCGAGCACAGACGCGCTACCATGCGCCTCGTCTTGGCAGTGCCAACAACACAAACAAAAGGCGACAGCGCTGCGCTGGCCCGACACGCTCATCAAAAGCTTTCAGCTGTTCATGGAACATGTACCTTGCGAAAGCGAAGCCGCTGACCGCGAGGAAGACAAGAAGAAGAAGCGCAGCGACTGTCTCCGTAATATTTTTAGCTGTGCACTCCAAAGATTGATTTTTCTCTCGGTGTCGATAAAAGGCGCCAGACTCAAGTCATTCCAGGGCACTTTTGGCAGATTACTTGGATGGTGTGAGATGTTCAATCACAGAATTTCCTTTAACATGTCTAAGTAAAAGGAAAAACAGTTTTATCGAGCTTCTTGTCATAACTACAATAAAAAAACAAAGGTGGATAGTGTAAGAATTAGGTGGAAATCGAGTAGTAACCGCTGATGCCATTTTCACGATAGTTTTATTCATACAGATTGTATCACTTTATGTCAATACATCGAAATAAAACCCTGATATCTACAGTATTTAACTGAATTTAAAGAAGTAAATTTATTAATTCAGTCTCTCTCTAATTAGTGAGATGAAAATCTGCAAAGTCGAACTACAAAAACAAAAGAAGCTACAAGCAGGTTTTTTGTTTTGGGGGGGGGGTTGTTTTCCAGATTATATGTATGTCACCTATCTGTCCTGGGTTAACTGCTTCCAACTGGGGCTCATCTGGGAAAATTCCATCGTAAGAGTTGAAAGTATGAATTCGCATTTCGCCAAAAATGGCTGCTTTAAACCAAAATGGTCGACTTCCAGATCGATTTCATGCATGGGTCCTTTGGACTTTTTTGTCCATCCTGTTATGATGGTCCTGTCCACCAAATTTCATGTCCATCAGTGAAACTGGTGTCTGGGTCTTATTTTTCTGGATTTACCGAGAATCCTTGAAATGACCAAACTTTGACATTATGCCTCGCCCTCAATAGATGACGTAGGTAAAAAAAATTAATAAATACATCCTTGCAATTTAGCGTCATTCATCTGTCTAGGATACCTGCTTCCAACTGAGGCTCATTTGGGTAAATTCCCTTGTAGGTGTTTGTCAAAGTATGACCACTAGAATTTGTCAAAACGGCTGCTTCAAACCTAAATGGCCAACTTTCTGTTCAATTTCGTTCATAAGTTCTGGAAACATTTTTCATGCGTCCTGTTATGAGAGACATGTCCACCAAATTTCATATGAAACGGTGAACAGGCGGCTATACTGAGGGATTTTCTCCCCCACCCCTGATCATGACCAGGATGGCAAAGGCTTCCTTACGACACCTCGCTTCGGTGAGTGGTCTGTGTGTGTATCGCATTCTGAATTCTGATCCTGTGTTTGATAAAATAAATCCCGTTGAGCCTCCACGATGTCGACACGTCACACGAGCAGGTGGGAGTCTGTCTCGTGTCTCACTGGGAGATTCGTGGGAATCCTTCCCGAGAACCCCCACTACGTTCCCGGCCCGATGAGACGCGGATGTTTCTCAAGCGAGTCATCGCTTCTTGACCAAAATACGACGCTCCTGTTGATATAAAAGCAAGGGTGGCAAACCTACACCTTGTGAGCCATGTACATTCCGTGAGAGCATTTGATTGGGCCCACCAGGCAATTCTAAATAAAGAAGTAAAACCTCAAAGGAACTGTTATAAAAAGCTGCAAAAAGCATTTCAACCCACAAGTGCTCATCTTCTACTGAGAGGACAGAATTGAACCATGCATCTAATTATTGGTGCCTTCTCCACCAATGAGATTAGGCTTTCAATCAGTCTTTAATTAGTTACGTAAAAAAAAAGTACATTTCCAATTCAACGTGTACTTCTCTGATTCAATGTTAGGCCCCTGTTAACGTGGCTGCTGCATGGAAAAACCACTAGTCCCTCGCGTACCGTTTGCTTTTTCAGGTTGGAGGTAGATACAAAGAAAACATCGTATCCATTTCGTACCCTCGCGTAGATACCGTGAACCCCCTCCAAGACAATCCCACTGATTAAATCTGCGGTACTAAAGACAACAAAAACAAGTGCAAGGTGTGAGAAGAATTGCTTTTCCCTGAGCCATTTTCTCACTCCGCATCCTCAAAATAGCAACTTGCCCTCCGCCTCTGAAGAATGAAGGCGGCCGCCGAGCCTCGTGTGTTGAACACGTGTGAGACTTTTTTTGATAAAAGCCAAGAAAGACGAAAGATGATAGCCCGCGGTGCTTTCCCTCCCACAGGTACTGTTAACTCACTTCCATCACCTCACACGACCCCAGAAAAGTAAGACAACATGCTGTTTAACTTCATCAAATGTGCTCCCCGAGACACAAAGAAAATATATTTTGAGTCACAGGAAGAATTGCATTTTTGGAAACCACCACAATGCCCCCTTTATGGTAAAAACAAAAAGGGTGAATTTTCTGATTTAAAGAATTATCCCAAAAAAGTTTGGTACAGTTTGAGGTCTTGAGTAATGTTATAAACTCGGAATCCATTGTATGAGACACAGTTATGCTACAGACCACATACACACGATTACGCAAATAAACAGCTTTACAAGGTTCCGAAATAACTTAAGGGTGTGAAGAATATAAGCATAACTCACAGATTAGCCACTAGAGTTTTCGAGTAAAGATTCCCAGGAGATTTGTGTCAGGACAAATGAAAACCAGTGAGTAAAGAGTGCCAATCATTCTCCACTGGAGAGGATTATGGACTACAGCAAACAGGCTTGGAGGCACATTCCAGAACATAAATATTTATATAGGACCTCATTAATTTAACGGCGGGTGCATGAAGCAAACAGGAAGTGGTCGGAAGCGAGTCGACTGGTGCGAACTTTAGGTTAGAGGCACTTTCGTTGCTATCGCAGATCAGGAGGGTTTACGCGGTTAATTGTAGTCTGGCATTCGGCTCCGACTGGCTCCAACACAAGGAGGCTACAAGTCACCGAGCGGTGCTTAGCATGCAAGTGGCGCGAGAGAGAGCAAACACTCTGCAGGGCAGTGCAGACATCATTGTGAATGCGCCAGACTGAGACGCTTGCACTCAGTTCACGTACGCTTGGAACACAACTGCCTATGGATGTACAGCTTGGATTCTTTTTGGTTTTTGTTTTGTTTGTTTTGTTGTTTTGTTTTGCTCTCCCTCTTTTAATTTGCCGAAACCAATTGCTACAAGACTTTATTAAAAAGTTAGTCCGCCGACTGCAAACCCAAGGAGCTGACTTAATTCCTACAACCGACTGATTGCCCACCCGACCGACCAATCAACTACCTGACTACCTAACTAAACAACCAACAAACAAACTGAGCGAGTCAGCTACCGAACGACAGTGGTGCCTTGAGATAAGAGTGACCCGACTTGCAAGTTTTTCCAGATACGAGCCATCGATCAGAAGATTTTTTTTGCTTTGACTTGCGAGTGCAAAAAGCAACACATGTAGACAGCCAATATATCAATACTCACAGGCATGTATTCTTTATCGTCTGCTGAAGCTTAGATGAGCGAGTTTCCAGCACAGTAAGTGCATCCGTATAGCTATCTTATACTGCCCCCAGGTGGCCATGGTGTGCAAACCAGAATGAGCAGCACAATTGTGCACATTAAATTGTGTTGTTTTTGGCTGGAACATCCATCCATTCTCAATACCGCTGATACTGTTCAGTCACGGGGTGCTGGAGCCTATCCCAGCTGAGTTCAGGCGAAAGGCGGACTACACCCTGAACTGGTTGTCAGCCAGTCGCACGGCACATATAGACACAGACAACCGCTCGCACTGAAATTCACACCTTCACTGAGTGGGAACTGAACCCCCGCTGCCTTCACCAATGTCAGACAAATGTACCACTACACCATCAGTAACTTGAGGCTGGAACAAATTAATGGCATTTCCATTCATTCAAATGGGAAAAGATTATTTTTGAGATGTTTTTTGAGTTACGAGTGTGGTCAGGGAACGAATAAAAAAAATTAAATAAAAAATGAAAGCTTAGCTGTAATGTACATACAGGCACCGGACACGCTGGCCATCAAAGCTCGTTATTTTCCACTTTACCATCTTACTGTCCTGGGTGTAGCTTCGACCTGCAAATTTTCTGGCTTCTGAGGGTAGCATCAGCAGTGAAACAGGCACCTCAAACAAGCCTATAAAGTCTAAACTGAGATTTAACAAAAAACCCTAATGTATGGTTTTAATCCTCATTAACACTGCCAGCCTTCCCATTTAACATAGATATTTGACTTCAAAAGCCGTCAATGGCAGTGAATGTGTTAAGTATGCTGTATAAACCCTTCAACTGGTTGTACGCGGTTCACCAAAGTTCACAACCTCTCGAACATGCTTCATGGCTGAAAGGGACATAATCCAAGGTTGTTCAGATCTGTTCAATATGTGTGAGGTTGTTTCAGGGGGGTGCGAGAATGAGGGCGACTCTGTGCAATATCTATTCATGAATCCCTCTGGGATTCTCCTTAATGAAAGCATTCACCTCGCATGCTCCGTAATGAAGGGGATGAAAGTAGAGCTTGAAGTGAAGTCAACCCGAGAGACCAGAAAATGATTGTCGACCAGCGTACAAGTTTTCTCATCTGATCTGTTCTAATCTCCGGGCCCTTCCGTTTGTGTCCTGTGGTCCATCTACAAAGATCGCTGCTTCAAAGTGCTTGCGTGTGTTCTTCACTTTGTATTGTAATGCTACAGGTGGACCAACAAACAACAACAACAAATTATTTGCAAACGGCGGACGAGCTGATCAATGACTAATCAACGGACTAGCTGACTGATTAGCCGACCAACTAACTCACTGGCCAAACAATCGATTGACTGACTAATCAACTAACTGACCATCTAACAAACTGACCAACTGAACAACCGAGCGACTGACTGCCGAACCAACTAACTGATTGACTAATTGATCAACCGACTAAATCGTTATCTGACTGACCAACCAACCACTGACCACTACTCTAAACAAATTGACTGAGTGACCAACCGACTGACTGCCTAACCATCTAACTGCTTGACTGACTAACCAAACAAATGACCAGGTAATTGACCAACCGACCAACAACTGACCGACTGACCGAACAACTGTCTGAAGAACTGACAAACATACCAACAAACCCAGCGGGTGCCTAGCCAACTAACTAACGGACTGACTGACTAACCAACCAAACAACAGGCCCAACATGTAACAAACTGACAAACTAAGTGACCTACAGACAACTACTCAACTGAACGAACGACCAAAGAACTACTTAACTAATTACTGCCTTACTAACTGAGCATTCAAGACCGCCGGATTGAAATTATCGACAGATGCTGATTTACTAAATTGGTGACTAACCAACTGACAAACCAACCAATCAACCAACCGCCTACCTGACTAACCCGCTGACTGATTTACTAACGAACTAAACGACTGACCATGCGACCAACCGACTAATTAACCGAACAGCTGACCTACTGACTGACTGCCTAACCAACAGACTGTCCAACTGCCTTACAAACCAACCAAGAAATACCTAACTAATGAATTCTCCATATGGACCTAGTTTTGGGAGAGACTGAGGTGGACACAAAAAAAACAAAAAAAATGGACTAAGAAAGGCGGAGGCTGGACTGGTTGCTAGAGAGACACTGAATTGCTTCTTGAGGACAACTGAGGTCCCCTTGAGCAAGGCACTGAACCCCCCAATTGCTTTGTGACATTCTAAATATTTTAGCTATGGGCAGGTGCACAAAAGTAGATCAAGATTTGATTTCTCATCCATGGTCACCTTTTCACTTCCAAATATAAAGAATACAACAACAACAACAAAAACAGCAACCTCTGCACCGATGCACTACAGGTAAGAATCAACAGCAAATGCCCAGTAATTTGGTAAAGCATTGCACAAAATATTTCTCTGACATAGATTTCATTGAAATGAGTTTTAAGAGGCTTAATTTGCACAAACGTTTGCAATGTAGACCTTGAAAGCTTCATCACGGAGGCTCATTAAAAAAAAATCTGTGTTCTTAGCCAAAAATGCTCCATATGAATTTTTAGATCTGCTCATACTACTGAACACAATTTCAAGACATTCTTGGCCCACCGCCTGTGTCTCGTCAGTTGAAAAATGGTTGAAAGGAACACTCTGAGCTATTATGTCTCTCTTTTAACAGCCTAAGTGAACTGAGGCGTAACATCCGCAGCCATGGGTGACAGTGTAGTGAATGCTGGCTGCCCGAGCATATGTCTTACATATGTCAAGCCCTGCAGGACACTTTATTTTACAGGTTGCCTTCCTTTATCCAATCAAAAGATATATGCAGCAGAGCCTCCATTTTGATTTGCTGGTTGGACTGACACCATTTTTTTCTCCTGTGGCCTGATTTCAATATGGCTATTGAAATCATGCAGTTGGTGTTACTCAACCCTTGGGGGTTTACAAGTAGTTGTACTGTTATTAGTAACTAATATAGCTTGAACTTGGTAACCTGTAAGATTTCATCAGTCAGGCTTCCTATGGGATTAATGACACTACGACGTCAAGCAATTAGGCCTATTCTGGAGACTTGCAAGTGAAAAAATGCAGATAGCATTTTCTTTTAATTATTCACTACTCCAACTAGCACCGAGCATGTTGCCCGCACAATTTATGTTGGCGACGCAAAATAAATGAGCCTTTCAGAGCATATCCTAAAGCTGTCTCCACCATTTATCATTAACCTCCTGTACTCGGAGATGAGGCACAAAGCGCTAAGCAGCCTTTTCCGCGCGCTGTGTGCGGGTGTCTGCTGCCTTAATCAAATCGACACAGGCGCGTCAGCTCCTAAGCCCTCCGAACTCTTCGCAGCCTTCAGTCATTCAGCAGCCGCGGCTTTGTGGGGATTACAGCTGTTGCCATCGCTCCCCAAACCCGCCGACCTCTTTACTTGTCATCTGGAATTATTACAAGTGGAGGGAACGCAAAGGTCTCCAGAAGAAATCAACAGTTTAGCATGCTGTACCAATAAACACTTCTGTCATTTCTTATTCACTGATTTGGCGAGGCCTGAAATGACGGACAGCCAAAAATGTGCTACAGGGCAGCAAAGCGAAAACCTCGAAGGGATGTTAACGGATAAAAATTGTGTTGTTTTGGCTGTTTTTTTTCCACATTAAAATGCCACTCAGGAGCCTGAATTTGAAAATGGGTCCTAAACGCAAGTTCTGAAAATGACACAGGATGACTTGCGTATTGATGGCGTTGACCATCCATCCATTTTTCAAATGACAAATAAAAATGTCATTTTGGCTCTTCAGTCACAGACAAAAAATTGCATTTTGGGCTTGAAAACAGTTCGTCACAAAAATACAGGATTTGCACGTGCAGTCATTTCGGTTTGTTTGTTCATGCAAAAACAGCACTATGGCCTGCAGGACTTCATGGTTGTGGTCTGCGCACTGACGGATGTGGACCGGGTGTGGAAGTACAGACGGCAGTAAATTCTGGTGGCGCTCAGGGAGACTCAGAAAGTGACGCTCAGCTCGACTGACATATATAGAAGATATATAATAGCTTGGTGTAAGATTATTTTCTTTTAAAATAAAAAACACACTGTAATTTCAAAAACAGCACTATGAAACATTAAAAAGCAAACGGGACAATGTGCATCAAAGTGCTAAAAATGACATTGTTTCTATGTAAACTGCCTGTGAAACTGTTGTCTGGGTAAATGGAGGTCTTGCACATGTGTGGGCAGTTAAAGCAGTGTAAACATTGATCTTTGAAAATGGCGTTAATTAATTTTAAATGTACGTTGTGGCCAAGCATGAGTACGTCACAACCAAAACAACCATGGCGGAAAACAGTGCTACCGCCCCCAGCGTAGACACATTACGGATATACGTCAAATTCTCAACAGACAGACCCAAACTTAGGGTAATCAAAGACAGTTTCGGGTAACACTCACGTGTGTTGTGTTTCTTTACACTGGCATGGCATTAAACATAAACTGCACTCCAAAAGCAATTACAGCACCCCTGCAACTCTCAAAGCAGTGCAAGGTAGTACTTAGTGAAAAGCATTGCAATATGCTCAACAGCTCAAAAGCTTCAGTACTGTATGGAGATTCACTTTGCTGAATGTGATTCTCTGCTCGACCAACACAACAGTTAGCATTGTTTTTCCTGAAAATGCGTGGGCCAACGTGAAGTTTCACTGCAGCGCCGCTCTAAATCAACAAGTTATTTGGAGAGATGGTCATCATCATAAGTGAGTTTAACAACTCTCTTTCATCGTACGTTATTGAGATTCCACAGCGTTTACAGTTATTGTTCTCGGCAGCATTCCAACATGGCCGACTCGCTCGTTAACCCTCATCACTTTGAGAGCTAAAATAAAAGATCTGACCTGACCTGAATATGCCTTCCAATTAAAGTTTATCACAAGGTCACATAGACCCCCGTGAGTAAGGTTGGGGTTATCATCTGGAACATTTAAATAGTTGCTATGAAGAGGAGGCTCGTAAGTGACAGACTTTGAGTAATTTAAGACATAACTAATCTCAACGAACAGATGATTAATCCAACCAACCTGTCGATACATATTAACTGTCACACAAGAATAAATTGAAATCAACTACTAATGTAACATAAAATGTTAAACATATCAGATAAAACATGACCTTTTGGCCTCAAGTGACAAGAATATGGAAGCTTGTGTGAGCAGTGTACCTCACTCAGTGCTCAGGGTTTCGGTCACAAACTTTGGTTAATACAGTCTACGGATGAGAGTCCAATTAAAACAAAGGGAATAGGAGCCCCCCAAAAAAACTAGCATTGGTGTTAAACATGCCTTGGCAATACTTTTGCTTATGAAAAGCTAAAAGTAAAAACCAACACGCAAAATATGTTCACAAAAAAAATGCCAACATTGCCTATGGATAAGAGTCCGATCAAGCCAACAGGAATGGGAACAAAAACAGGAAGTAGGATTCTACCAAACTAAAACTACTACTAAACATGACGTGAACCCTTTTTGCTCCTAAAAAGCAGAGTTAATCCTGTGATTGATTGATATGAGGTCTACTTAGATACACGGGCATGGTATGAAGACATCATGAGTGATGGTCGTTCAAACTTGTTGCAAAATTGTTGGAATATTGGGGCACATTTTTCACCCAAATTTGTCTCAAACTCCAACTTGTACAACTTTTGGACCAAACTTGAATATACCCCTAATATACCCCATCATATAGCAATCATCCTTCAGTCTATGCAATGGTGAGTAGAACAATTGGAGTACAGTAGTAGTAGTAGTCGAGATGTTTTCACCATAGGAGAGCTGTTAGAACTGATCATAACCTCCATTAGACTCCTTCAAAGAGGCCGTGTTTGACTTTGACATTTAAAAAGCTTTGTAAAGAATACAGAGTGAGGCACCAGCTACTGACGGGCCCATTTCTGATATATATACATTTGATATTCCCTTTCAAGTTTTCTGTTTTTGGGACGACCTGGCACACGCCGATTGCTCACGTATTCCGCTCGCGCAAAAAGGCCAAAGTGAGTGCAATTGCCAGTCTGCGCCGTAATTAACTAACGAGGCCAAAAGAGTGAAAGCCACCCTCTTCCTTTGACCTCGAGGTGGGCCCTGCATCTCAACACCCTGATAATCACTGTGGAGCCTCTGGTTGATGCTGGGCATACTAATGGCGGAACATCCCATATCTGCAGCCCACCCACGATTCACTTATTGGAGTCATTTCTTATTTCCTTGAAATAATTCAAGGAGACATAATACAGATTTTTTTCCTCACAATTTATAACAATTCCCAGGTCTCCTAATAGAATGTCTGTGACATGCTTTTGTCAAAATACCCCGGGATCAAGAATTATAGTACAAGCTTCAACCCTTCTTTAGGGGGCGTTCTTGTCTCATGCAAAGGAGTCAATTCTCAACCGGGCCAGATAAGAAAGAATAATAGAGAACGGCCACAAAGACAAGCATCAAATGCATTGTCACTCGTGTATTGTCACTTCATCACCAGGTCTCCGAATTACAGCGGTCAGTAAGTGTAGCAGATCGATGGATGCACGTAGCGGACACAACAATTTAAACTAAGGTGATAACGCCCATAGCTAATGCTAATCTGTTCTACCATCTCAGCTCTGCTTAGCTATTGGCTTTGACATGATAGGGCTTCATCCCCAGTCAAGTTGCTAAGTGATGGGCGGAGAAACTCGCTGTGGGTTCGCTACCTCGCAGTCCAGCAAAATCCAGCACAGCTTGCTAACGGACACATTTTCAGAACTGGGCAGCTCACAAAACATTTACTTGCTTGTGTAATTTCACACTTGATTGGTGCGCAGGCACTTCCAAGACCCAATTATTTGTTTCCCAGCAATTCAAGTTGAGTTTTCCATAATATGTCACCTTTAATACGTCTTCGTTATGGCTAACCAATCTTGGGAAGTTCGGGAACCATTGTGTCTTGGTAATGTGCTTAAAGTTAGATAACTTTCAACGTACCACCAAGCACAGTCTCTGCAATTGAACCGCAGTGTGTTCTGCTAAGAAATCAGAGGCGTGTTTACGGCGCAGAACTGAGTGTATTTCAGCACCTTTACCCCTTAATAACTGCATCCTGTTTACAGCCCTGCAACCGTTTGACACTGTGATGCCTTTTGCAACCACCATCGAACCCCGGGCCACAGGTAGACCTACTTACGGAGGTAAAGACCGGTCCGTGTACGGACTGGGAACACAGAGAATAAGATTCCCCCACTTGTATTTGTAGTCCTGACAGATGTAACACCCTTAATGAGTCAGCATTTTGCCTCCCTGTCAGCTCCTGGGAACAAACATTTGTCCTTTTACAGCCACCAGACTTTTGTAACCACCGACTGGAGCTATAGTGTCTTTGAGAGGTTTTCACTCTGAAAAGAGTGAGCTGTTATGTCTTCACAACATTGATGGCAGCTCATCTTTTAAGGCATTACAGCACACAAAAAACAAAGATGCAAACAAACAAAAACAAAACAAAAAAACAAGCTGACAGAAGTGGGTGGAGGTAAGCTGCAACTGAGATACTTGTGACATCTGTCAGGGTAGTACATTTTACATCCATCCCCTTCTTTTGCTCGGGGTCACAAGGAAGCCTCTCCTGCCTGACTGAGGTCAAGACGTGGGCTTGCGCCCTGGGCCAGTCACCTGTCAATCATCAGCATGACACATAGAGGAAGAACAAAAGAACAAAGAACAAAGAACAAAGCAAACACGGTTTCGAGCAGTTAGAGGAGATATTGGAAGCTAGATCCTAAACATATCCTACTTGATCCGAAGCAGAAGAGCCAATTGATACCTGGAAAATAACCCATGTTGATTGATCGATCAAATAAATTGTCTAAGACGTGAAGGCCCTCACTGTAAAACTCTTGAAAAGACAATTTGAGAAGGGATTAAACGGTTTGCATTTCAGATGGACAGAATTACTGTTTCAATTCTTGGGTATAACCACTACCATATTTAGGAGTAGCAGCCTGGGCCCGCACATAACAGGGTAATTCAAGCCTGAGTCAAAAACAGAGGATTACCGCACTCGAGTCTGCGGTAATTTTCTATCCTTGTAGTATTTTGACAAAATAATTTCGGAGACAAAACACCTGAGATCGGTTTAAAATTGTATTTGAAAAAGCATAAAATGGCAGTGTATGAAGATGCCGCCCCGGTGAGGTGTTCCAGGTACCTCCCACCGGGAGGAGGTCACAGGGACGACCCAAGACACGCTGGAGAGACTATGGACTGGTAAGGCCTCGGGATTCCCCAGGAAGAGCTGGACGAAGTGGCTGGGGAGAGGGAAATCTCGGCTTCCCTGCTTAAACTGCCTCCTCCTGCGACCCGACCTCAGATAAGCAGAAGTAAATGGATGGATGAAGACACATACAATGAGGAAGTCCATACCTTTTGCCCAAAGTTATCTGCAACGGTAAAGAATGTGGAAGGATGGACCTTTAATAGCCTTAATATTCAGCATGTGACCCTATGTGATTACACCAAACTTTAGTGGCTTCCTAACATTATGGACAGAAATCTTTGAGAGCATCGGCGAGTGACTTATCTACAGGAGTCTCGTCTGAATTGTTGACACTGACCAACTGACCCGTGTGGCATTGTTTTTGGCAGTGAGCAGTTCGAAACTCAATGAAGCGAGGAATCAGTCATCGCTTTTCCTACTCCTAACTCCCCACCCTGCGGGCATCTCGGTTATTCGCCCAACTCACGAGTCAAGTGGTTATCGCCTGTCTCTTCTTCCAAAAGGAAATTCCATCCAGACACGAGTCTTTTGAGCACAGGTGGACAGGCACTCAGCAAATGCGGATTCAATTTCACCCGGCTATCTATAAGAGCCGGTACGGCACAATGAACTCAATCTGAGGGGCTGGGAAGTGGTTCTTTCAGCATCGCTCCATCAAAGAGTTCTAAAACTGCAAAAATCTGCATCACAATCAGAGATTGGGAAGGGAGAGTTAAAAATCACAAACCCTTTTTTCAGTTGAACACACTGATGTGACTTGGCCTTTTGTTTGATGCCGCCGGTCTTGTTGGATGAATAGCTTTTAATTTTGGGATACCTGATACTTTACCACGCAGAATATTGAGAATTGGGCATGGAAAACTGAAAATAAGAAATAACTGACTTCTTCCGCTTCATGAGGACAAGCACTGTAAAGATGGGTGGCTGGATGGATGGACAGATGGATGGATGGACAGATGGAGCTGCACAGTCATCGACATAGTCAAATCCCTCAAAAATCAATAGGCGCATCTTTGTCTGTTTCACTACACTTGTATTACCCATAATGTAAAATGTGGAACAAACTGCTGCCCACATTAGACTTGCCCCCATTTGGCAACTTTTACATCATTTCTTAATAACCTCCTCCTTGGCATTCCCCCGACTATGCATAATGAATTGCCAGTTTAGTGATGTATCCATCCATCGGCAATTTTAGAGTCTTGAATGAAGTTATGAAATGTATTTCTTAATATGGTATTCAGTTTTGAATGGGTCTTATATTATGTTTTATTGCTTTTGTCTTAGTCACTGTTAGTGTAGTGGTACAGTCACTTAACTTTGAAGCAGGCAGCAAGGGTTCAGTTCCCACTCAGTGGCCCTCTGAATTTGTGTGTGAATAGTTGTCTATTTCTATCTGTGCCCTGTCTGGCAACCAGTCCAGGGTAGAGAATGGATGCTTGTTTTGATCTTCTGTTGTTTTGTATCCTGTAGATTTTAAACAAATTGCACAGCACTTTAGCCAACCATGTTGTTTTTAAATCTGCTCTATAAATACTTTTGGATTGGACTGTATTTGGCTCGTTAGCTTGTCAACCAAGATGCTAACATGCTATGCTACTAACGTGAGGCCGAATTACCATCTGTGGCGAATGGGTCAATTCATACCTATTTTTTCTAAACTAATTCTACTTGCACCTTCTTCTTGTATATATAGTGGTACCCTGACATTACAAATTGTCAGTTTTAGTTAGGAGCTGTCGTTTGGTGGATTTTTTGCTTTGTGTTGGGAGCCAAAATTTGAGGTATGAGCGAGCTTTAGGTAGGCTTGAACTAACCATGTGGTGAACAGCCAATCCGAGCTGGAGTCAGAGCTCCTTATGTCGCTCATTTGACCACACCCCTTAAAGGCACACATCAAACGAATACTGCAGCGTGTGTGACTTTCGGCTTAATTACACTTCACAAAACAAGTTTATTTCTTTACATGTTCTATTATTATGTGTTTATCTCTTAAAATACAGTGCTAATTTTCTTTCTTAAAAACATGTACCAACAAAATGTTAGTTGTTTTTTTTTGTGGGGCTGGAACAGATTAATTGCATTTGAATTTATTTCAATAGTGAACAAAGAACATATTAAAACAAAAGCAGAGAGGGCATTGTATTGTTAAAAAAAATATATATATATATATAATCAAATATATCAACTGTTGCTTGACTATATTCAGAGCTAAAAAAAAAAAATCTTCTATCATTTGTGAATTCTTTAGCTCAAACATATTGGCCGTTTCTGGGTTTGTCCTGTGACATATGGGATGTGTTGGAAGCGGTGGGTGCTCAGCCAACAATGCCCAGCGAATTAACCTGAGCCTGCAGACAGGATTGGACACGGCGCAGGGGCTAACCTTAAATCCATCCGAATCTTATTTTTCTCCACGCAATCGTTTTTATAGCCTATGGCAGGTTTTGTGCTTATTTCTCACACTGGCTCTGCCACTCTCACCCCCACACTACCCACCCCACCCCACAAATAACACCGGAAATGTCACTTGCACATCAACGGAGGAGCCAAGGTGGATATCAGTAAATTGCAAGGATGCAGACCCTCTCCAAATAAAGTTGGGATTGGTTGTTGTGAGACTTCTCAGTCATGCTCTACTATAGTATAGTAAATAGATAATAGTTATTTGCATGCATTCTTGCTTTTGTCACAGTGCTGCATAAATACCATCCAATATTTTGTAAAAGGTCAATTTGAGACAGAAGCAGGCGGAAGGGTGTGCAGTGTGCCTTTGAAGTTTACATCCACCATATCAAAGTGATACGAGGAAATAATGTGAAACAAATTACGCTAATATGATGATAATAGGCCAAGACAAAAATGACAACAAGGAGAACGTAGCTACTCTCATTAGCTTTGCTGGCTAAACTTGCTAGCACCACGGATTAAAACTATAGTCGTAGCATAATCTTAGCATTTTTGCTACCAACAAAAAGCATACCATTATTTATAAGGATAATAAGGTCTTTGGTTTATAACGATATCAGCATACAACATTTCAAGGTTGCAAAAGTTGCAAAATTAAGTAGTTTCCGCAGTGGCGTAAGAATATGTGATCACACGCTACAAGAAGGCACGCTCAGTTCTGGCCATAGTTATGGGTTTTCATTTGATTGTTATTTTATTTATGGCCTAGAAGTCTTCATATTTGCGGTTCACCATTCACAAATTGATCAATTAATTTTTTTCCTGTGTAACTTCTTCCCAACTATTGTTCGAAAAAAAACAAAACATTTTTTGTGATCATTCTGAAAGGCTCTTAAGATGCCACAAGATGCCGCAAAAGCCGCTGCCTAAAAAAAGTTGTCTGGGTTGTGCATGTACACGAGCACTTCCAGTGCATTTTTTCCCCAAAATCAAATCCTCTGTAAACCAATAGATTTTAAGGATCATATTGTAAAATGTGTTTGAAATAATATTCAATTATTTTGGAATTATTGTTTGTGTGGGATTACTAGAATGTAATTTAGACTTTACTGCATTAGCATAGGTTAGTACGGCGTGTTCTGATTTACTGTAAGTACAATTTTGGGTTACATTGCCACTGTAGGAATGGAACTCTGATGCAAATCTGCATATTTGGTTACTTGGGGTTTTGATGTTTTTCAAATGGCTTTACGGAAATTGGAAAATGTTTCATCTAGATCCTGCATGTATCTGTGTTGATTACCTTTTAAAATAGTAGAAATGTTTTGAAAAACCAACCAAAAATCTATCATAGAATTCTGCCAGAAAAGTTGTCGAACCTCAGGGCAGGATCTGTCCGATATTGGGATTGTCCTGGAGTGTGATTGGTCAATTGCATTCATTACATTCACAAACAAACAAGGTTTGGTTTTGAGAATAAAGTCTGAGACAAAGACGATTTACAATACTATTAGTCATCACATCACACCTACTCATCAGTCTAATAACATTTTCCTTCCTTCTGTCAGTGGTAATACATACATCACAACCAACCGCAGAGAAACCTTTCATTAGTCAGTCCACGACCAAACGCAAGCATCCTTCGGCTGCTATCGACTGATTAGAATCCAACTCGGAGCTCCCGCGGTGCGTTCGTGGCCTCCTTCGAGTCGGCCACCTGCAGGGAACGACAACGCTTGCATACAGATTCAGCAGCAACTGCCTGTGGAGGTCCGACTTAATATCATCTCCCTAAATGGTCACCGACATCAATCATTCTTGTATCACGTAACTTGAATGTTGTGCACTGTCAGGCATAAATAAAAACGGATGTGTAAACCAGGTAGAGGGGGGGGTGGGAAGTCCCCCAGTGGGTTGCCTGCTGAAACATTCAATAAAAAGTGGCATATCCGGCTTTCGTTATTAAAGGCTTTGTTAACTTGGAGGATTGCTGCCATCACTTCTTGTTTTCCTGAGTGAATTCATGTTCTGTGGGACTCTCTGCAGTGCAGTGGGATCAGGCGAGCCTTAATAATGTGCTTGTATGACACTAATCTAGAGGAGAAATTCTCCTTTTCAACAGCATCCCCTCCACAGGAGAGTCAGACTGCTACTGCGTCTTGCACGGCGGCGATTGGCTGATTGGCTGGAGGAGGTTTCGGATAAAAGGGGCACCCCTACCTGACAACATAAAGGGGGACCCCAGGACACATCCCACTGCAGTGGGCCACCTGTCAGGACAACATCAAACCACCAAGAAGAATAGAGAGAACCACAACAGAAGCAACCCTGTCTGTCTTCTGTCCACTTGGCAAAGGTTATACTGGGCCAAAGTTGCCAGTTATTAAAAACAACTTGCTATTATCTTGTGTCTTTTCAAGGAAATGTCAAGTGAACACTCATGACGACTTGAAAGTTACTGCAAAGCAAAGGGGAACGGTCTCAACGAACCCTTTGTTTTCAACGTGTGGTCTGCGAACCGAAGTTCCACCCACAGAGACCCCTGAGTAGTGTATCACGAGAAACTTTGAAGTGGGATTTGACAGGAAATGTTTTACGTTGCACATTTAATATAGTACATTTCTAACCCTCCTAATCTCACAAGCCCTAACCCTAAAACCAAAAACACTAACCCCCTCTAACCACAACCCCTTTCACCAGAACTCCATTCAATTTTATTTCTATAGCGCCAATTTACAATAGAAATGATCTCCAGGCACTTTACACATTGAGAAGGCCGAGTACCAACTCCTCACACATTACAAGAAAACCAATTGGCTGATGGTGAATAATGTTTGATTATCCTGACAGTACATATGACACGGTACAACAGTATTTGTTAAGTGGCAATACAACTCAGGTCTGAATCAATTTAAGGGGCTAACGGTGTTAAAACTAAACTATTTTCCTGCAACAACAAACTGTCAAGTCATACTGCGAAGTACTCCACATACATTAAAAAAAAAAAACGATATAAGGATAAATGATCCATAAATACTTGTAGTTAAGTGGTATTTTTTCTGCATTTGAGAAACACTCACCCAAACTAAATGATGCCCGCAAAGAAAAATCACATTTTGTTTGTTTGAAGCAGTTTGAAAGAGTCTTTTGGATTTTACTCCCAATTTAAAGCAGATCCCAGGTGTCTGAATTGATAATCCAGTCTCAGAGAGAAAGTGGAACAAGGTCAACTTTCTTATCCTTGCAGTAAAAGGAACAGTTCCAATGACAAATCCGGGTGGAGCTTGAGTATGGCGATCTGTTAAGCCAAGAGGTGAAGTGCATAAAGAAATTAAAAGCACATATTATTTTTTCCACTCGTGGAGGCAGCGCTCGATCACAAAGTCGCCTTATTATACAACCCCAATTCCAATGAAGTTGGGACGTTGTGTTAAACAAATAAAAACAGAATATAATGATTTGCAAATCATGTTCCACCTCATATTTAATTGAATACACGACAAAGACAAGATATGTAATGTTTAAACTGATAAACTGATAAACTTCATTGTTTTTAGCAAATAATCATTAACGTTCATGTGTTGCAGGGTCATGTTTACCACTGTGTTACATCACCTTTTCTTCAACAACATTCAATAAACGTTTGGGAACTGAGGACACTAATTGTTGAAGCTTTGTCAGTGGAATTCTTTCCCATTCTTGTTTGATGTACAGGTTCAGCTGTTCAACAGTCCAGGGTCTCCGTTGTTGTATTTTACGCTTCATAATGCGCCATACATTTTCAATGGGAGACAGGTCTGGACTGCAGGCAGGCCAGTCTAGTACCCGCACCCTTTACTACGAAGCCACACTGTTGTAACACGTGCAGAATGTGGTTTGGCATTGTCTTGCTGAAATAAGCAGGGGCGTCCATGAAAAAGACGTTGCTTGGATGGCGGCATATGTTTCTCCAAAACCCGTATGTACCTTTCAGCATTAATGGTGCCCATGCCACTGGCACTAACACAGCCCCATTGGCACCAACACAGCCCCATACCATCACAGATGGCTTTGCGTCCATAACAGTCCAGTTGGTTCTTTTCCTCTTTGGCCGGGAGGACACGACATCCACAAATTCCAAAAACAATTTGAAATGTGGACTTGTCGAACCACAGAACACTTTTCCACTTTGCATCAGTCCATCTTAGATGAGCTCGGGCCCAGAGAAGGCGGCGGCGTTTCTGGGTGTTGCTGATAAATGGCTTTTGCTTTGCATAGTAGAGTTTTAAGTTGCACTTACGGATGTAGCGCCGAACTGTATTTACTGAACCGGTCGCCAGCCAATCGCAGGGCACATAGAAACAAACAACCATTTTCACTCACATTCACACCTACGGGCAATTTAGAGTCTCCAATTAACCTACCACTCATATTTTTGGGATGAACTCAGAACTGTGAGGCAGATGTGCTAACCAGTCGTCCACCGTGCCGGCTTAGGCTGAACATGATTTGCAAAACATTGTATTCTGTTTTTATTTAGGTTTAACAACGTCCCAACTTCATTGGAAGCTTACTTCATTGTAGCTTACTCTTGCACAAGGTGTACGCAGCAGACACAAATTCAGAAGGGCTATATTCAAAGACCCATTTATGGAAACAGGCAACTCACAAAAGATTTACTTGGTTGTGCAATCTCACACTTGATGGGTGGGCAGGCACTCCAGAGACCCAACTATTTGTATACGAGCCATTAAAAAGTAATTGTCCATAATATGCCCCTTTTAAGGTTTTCCTTTGACGGTTCTACTGCATTAAAAGAGTTTCTTCTTCAGTATTACTGATTTTCTCCACAAATATTCTTCTATGTTAGAGAATAGACCTGTAGAGTACAGATTTGTATGGAACATTTCCTCTTAAATCGCAGGTATTCCTCAAGCTTCCATTCGGACAGTCACCGTCGTTGCGTTCAAATGGCCCGTAGAGTTTTCATCCACGACATGTCTTTATCGCTTTATCTCCCGTGGATTCCTCCTACTTGGTATTCCTTATCCTTCTATCTTCTTTACCATTTTTGTTGCCTGAATGGCAACTCACGGTCAAAAATGAAATAAAAAGCAGTAGTTAAAGGCAAGAATTTCTAAAGCACTTTACTTCCACAGCTAGGTTATGACTAGCAAGACCGAGTACGGTTGAGTGAAGTTAGCGTTGTGACAGAAATGAGCAAAAGTGATCATCTTTATGCCGTATTTAAAATGACATCAAATGAGGGTGGAGCATGACGTCAGAGTTTGGCGATAATTTCGAGGATTCTCAGAAAGTTGGAACAAATTATCCCCAGACGTCAGTTTCACCAATCCACATGAAATTGAGTGGACGTGTCTACCATAACAAGATCCACAGATCCAAGCCCGAAATTGAAAAGGAAGTTGTCCATTTTGGTTTGAAGCAGCCATCTTGGGGAAAATCCCGGGGCTCCTCCTGTCACAAACTCCTACGAGGAAATTTTCCCAAATGAGCCCCAATCAGAAGCAGGTATCATAAACAGATTTCTGAACCTAAATTGCAGGTTAGGGCTAGGTTAGGCCAAGTCTTTCTTGTATTCATTCTAAAGTGAGTGGAACATGTCGTTAGAGTTTTATAATAATTTCGGGGAGTCTCAGAAAGACATCAGTTTCACTGAGCCGCATGAAATTGAGTGGACATGTCTACCATAATAGGACCCACATAAGAGTCTCAAGGACCCAAGCTAGAATTTGAACAGGAATTCGTACACTTTGATTCGAAGCAGCCATTTTGGTGCAAGTTCCAGGGCTCCTACTTTTACTTTACCTCCCACTAGAGAATTTTCCAAAATGAGACCCCAAATGAGGAGCAGTTGGGTGACTCTACATTCCAAAGCCTTTCAGCCTAGACCATTTCATGTGGGCGGAAATCAAAGTTTGATGATCCCTTACGACAAACTGTCAGACTGGTGGCCCGGGGGCCAGATCCGGCCCGCCACGTCATTTTATGTGGCCCGTGAGAGTGTGCATCGACTTTGTGGTTCTTGCTAAAATACCAAAATTGCAAATCGGCTTCACTTTAAAAAATGTTGCAAGCATTAAAAAATATTGCAAGCATTTTTTGGTTACCAACCCCCCTTTTAAAATAAAATTGATTCATAATGTAGTTGAACAAACAGTTTTCAATGGCTTCTGATTTCAAAAGTAATTGTCCATTAATTTGTGTATATGTAATAATATGAGGCAATCATATGGGTTTGCAGCCAGAACGGGCCTCCGAGTGGAACCATAACTGCAATGTGGCCCGCGACAAAAATGAGTTTGACACCCCTGCCTTACGAGGATTCGCCTAGAAAAAGGCCCGTTCATCGCTGCCTGTTGTATTCTATTCGCGCTGTCAACTTAAAAAGCGACTTCCAACGGCACCATTGTAAAAGTGCGACGTGGCTTTTGCATTATTTATTCACACCGGGAGATGCCGCCCCATAATCCCTGAACGGCGTCGTGTAATCAGTGCGGCCGCACCATTTTAAGCTTATCGTTATTACCCCGGGAAATTTTCCCAGCACGCCTTAACCTCAGCCGTAAACTCTCACACACAGTGATGACACAGGAGCAAAAATGGTGTGTGCGTTACCCGTGAAATATATGCTAACTAATTCACGCGAGTGACTTAACAGGTATTTACGGACCATCATTTTTCTATGCAGTCGCTCGCTCGACTTTTTCGTTCCTCCCTCACCGCGGCCCAATGAACATGGTTAGAAACACAGGAAAAGGGATAACGCCTACGCTTGGTGGGGTGCGTTCTCCAGCGGAAGAGCGTCTCCCGCAGAATGGATGGTCAGGGAGTGTTATCAGGCCAGTCTGCGGTATAAAGGGCGGAGAAGCCCACGCTTTCACCGGATCTCGTTTCCGACTGATTCAATTTTAACTGGACTTCTTTCTGCTTCTGACAGGAATTTATCTTGCTTAGGAGGAAGCCTGTCGCGACACTCGTCTTCATCTACAAAGGGGAGATGAGAATCAGTTAAGTGAACACACACGGTGCCCAAAAATGGGAAACACACTTACTGACCGACTGGGCCAAATTTGAGCATTTTCCTTCCCTTGAGTTCAAAGTCACTAAGCAAGCTTAAATTGTGGGATGTCTCGAAAAGGTTATCCTAAGCTATTATCACGTGGTGTAGGGTGTGTTAAAAGCGATTTTTCCTCTCCGAAAAATGTTTAACTCCTGAAGCTTTTTTTTATTAAAAATGTGTCTCACATTTTAAAAAACAGTTCAAATGTTGTGAATCAGTACGTGAGTTCAGTATACCTGCTATATTGCAAATTTCTTTGGCGAACGTATGTTATCTGCTGTCTATAGCAATAGTTTTTCAATGCCTTTTACTCTTCCTGATGCTGTTTATTGAGCGCCAGGAAGACTGTAAAATGAAAACAACACGCAGATTTTCACCTATGGGGCTGAATTTGCAACCTAGCTCCCAATATGAAAGGGGGCCCTGTACCCCGCTTTAGGCGTCGTATCTAGAGGAGAGTGCAACCATACTACAAAAGGATACCAGGAAGCACCACTAATCCATCTCATCCATCATGACCGTCCAGAGTGGATAATTAAGAAGGACAAAAACGACATTCAAGTGGGGCAAATAAGAAGGCTACATTACGTATTCCAGTAAAAGCTGAGACTGCCTCTTTCAGACTTTATTACCATAATAAAATAATCATAATATCATGGTTGGCCCTAGTCTTTTGCATCCTTTACAGGCCAGGCAGGGTTGAATTTTATGAGTCAGGAGATTATGGCTGCCGAGAAACAAAATTACTGGTGCTTGTGGGTATTGTGTTGGGTGATGGGCTCATACGCCACATACACACAGCGTAGTGTATGAAGTGCTGCCTCCGTTGAGTTCAAATACTTTAAATGTTTTAATTGGGGAATAACTTTTTAAAACTTTTTTTTTTTTTTAACTCCACACTCTGCTCTTGGAAGTGGAAGTCAATCAAATGGCAAGGCTCGCGCTATCCCCCCGGTCGTCATGGTAACAAATGTCAGACTCGCCATTGGCCCAGCAGTATATGGGGGCGTGTCTCACTTGCATGAGAATAAGGTGTATGCAGTGAGCTATTATGACACCCGGGAAGTATTTAAAATTGTGAAAAATATTTACAATATGCCTCCTTTAAATTCATTAAAAAAAAAAAAAAAGATGGAACAGCACAACATTACAATAATACACAACAGCATCCATTTAAATCTGATGCTTCTCATCCCTTCCACTCCGTCTTGTTTTCACTGCAAAATTCAATCTTTCAGTGGAGGGAGTCTTTCCAGTGACACACTTGGCATACTGATGATCCCTATCTTGCGCACCCCATCTCCCCGCCCCCCAACAACCTTCCACACACCCTTCTCCCCTCCGCAACCACCAGCAGACAGAGTGTATATAATGCTCATGCATATATTATTTAACCACCTGAATGGGATGTGATGGGAGAAAAAAAAATAAAAAATCTCTCTGTCATCCAGCTTCATGCTGGGACTCTTGTAGCCACCCCCCCCCCCCTTTACCCCCCTTTCTCACATGCTTCAATAATGTATGGATGGACGTACGACTGCAAAAAGAGTAGGCTAGGAATAGACAGTGCAGAAGGAGGAGGAAGCGGTGACTGCGGCACACTGCTGCTGCTAGATTGTGCGGAGTGGGGGGGGGGGGGGGGGGGGGGGCAACACACATACACATACACACAGAAGTTTGCCCTTGGAAAAAAATTAGGACGAGCAGTCATAACTGGGCTGAATAGAATTCCCGTGCGGACCTACAGTGCATATGGTACAGCTGACTATACAACACGCATCTGCAGAAAATGACAAAGCGCAATGTATCATTGTGAAACAAGGTCACTAAAAAAGTAATAGAAACATACATTGTGTTTCTAGAGCAATGCCTGTGACAAACATAACCTCACATGAATACATTTCTGGCATTTCCAATCAAAACTGAGCACGATGTTGTGATTTTCTCTATAGTAGCGACAACCTCCGCAGTAGATACAATTCCAAGTTTAGGCAGAGTGTTCTACAAAAGCTTTATAAGGCGAGAGCTGTGAAAATCTTTCTGGACTTTGACTCAATGCGCATTGAAAGGATTGACTCCACATGAGAAGTTTTGCTTTTTTGTTGGGCTGTTGTGATTTTAATTATGTGTTATAATGGACACGCCATTAAAGATGACATCCAGCACCCCCAGTCTCGTGCTGTTCCGCATACCCGCCTCGGTGAAGGACCGCGGCGCACAGCAGATTCAACTTCGCACACAGACGCTAAGTGAATTACAAGCCTAAGCATCAAAGCGGAGGCACAGACACCTGGTTTAGAATGCGGACGCTAAGTGAATTACAAGCCCACGGAGCATCAGAGCTGAGACAGACAACTGGTTTCGCACAAGAACGCTAAATGAATTAACTTCCACCACCAACAAAGACGTCTCCTTCCTGCTGTGTGCCGTGACACCTGCCCAGCGGGGTTGGGACAATGGACGGGGTACTCGCGACACCCACAGGTGACAGAAATCCACTGCAACTCCGGATTAACCAATCTTTACTGGACCAGAATGTGATAACATTTTTCAAATTCCGTTTGTCAACTCAACTGGATGAAATGTTTCACTCCACACCACACAAATGCCACATCGCAAATATTACAGTGTTCTCAACCAACACATACAATTGAAACATTCGTTACAGGGATTAAAGAGGATGGGCGGGTGACAATGCAAAGCGGGAAAATGGTCTCGTTATCCAATAAATAATATTTTATTCCACTGGTTTTAAACCACAAAATAATCCTAAAATGGAAAAGTAACATGCAGAGGCGGTTCAGCTTCCCTTTTGGTCCCAAAGGTGGTGGGAAAGGAAGGGGGGGCACACTGCCCACAGTGAATATAGTTTAGTTGTGTTTAACTTTTAATTTCAATGTATCTGCATTTAATCTTTAAATCCCTGTTAAAAAAAACAAAAAAAGTATTGACAACCCTGCCAAATTTGAATGATTAAAAACAAAAATCACCAAGTATATAAAATCAGGCTTCAAAAGCGTGAAAAATCAAGCCGTCTTACGCCAACACATCCCTACATGTTTTAATCACAAAAATACATCCACTTAGCGAGCAAGCGAACAGGCTTGGGCCTGGTAATAATAACTAGTAAGTAACACGCAACACACTTACAACACATATAACAAACAGAAGCAAAATAAAATAAGATATCAAAAGGTGGCTCGGAAAGCTATTTACGCGCCTGTCCAATGATATCTGCGTTAACTACATCCCCCTGAGCCGAAGTGAAGGCCCGGAGCAACACTATTTTTTAATGGAGTGGCCTTTTGCACGCTTCATCTCCTCAATCGTGGGCCCGCAGCCCCGGCCGACCTCGCCCGTCCGTCTCAGCCGAGCGCCGTTATCAACAAAGACGCAAGCGGCTTCGCTATCATGGCCGCTCGATGCAGAGAAACGCAACAGTTGGGATGCCGCTCGCCCCCTTGCATTCAACCAAGATGATGAGCTACCGATGCATAAGATATTTTTGATTGCCAAGTTGCGACAAAATATTGTAATGTCGCTTAGCACACAGCCACATTTCATTTAAAAGCAGACGTTAAAATACTTATTATTTTCTATTTATGAACTTGTACGTTTTTAATCATATTTTCTAGATCTAAAATATATATTCATTCCTAAAATTCCTTTTTAAATTTAATTTTGAAGTAATACTAATTTAATACATTGACAAAAACAAAAGTGAGTTTCTTAATTAACACACACATATATACACTGTATATATATTTGAGCACCTTGAAAGTAGAAAAGCCCGATACAAGTGAAAGTCAATTGATTCCATAATTGACAAGTATGCAGTACACAACTTAAACATTAAGACTTTGGCCAAGTTCTTCATGTGAACGTAAGGAAAATCAGTCACTGTTATCCTGTTTAAATATCATAGCTCAAAATATATAGTGAGGTAAATAGATTCTACTCAATGCAGTTCAAAGACTACTGAGCAATTTATGGCAGGAGTTGGCACAATAGGAATCCAATAACTATATCATAATGCAGAAGGAAATAAGTGCAAACTTTCAGTTGAATTTCCTTTTCAAATTGCCATACAGTCTCCTGAAGAAAAAGACATTTCAGCCCTTAACGGTCAACCCTGATTAATTATGGTCTTCTTTTTCCAACCGTGGGCACGTCTCAGCTGTGCTGCAGAAAAGAGGTTTTCTTTTAGTTTACTTCAGAGCAGGAAGGGGGGGGGGGGGGGGGGAGCAGCAGCAGCAGCTTAGTTTCGCGATTCAAATTGTGCAACCTTTGTGCAAAAAGATAGAAGGCAAAAGCAAAACAAATGAAACACTGTCTGGAACTTTCAGAACGCTCCCAATGTGTCATCTTGCCCGATGTGGGCGGCGTGCCGCAGAATAGCTCAGGCCTATTTGCTTTGAGCCTATGCTACTACACCGCAATTGTTGTTTTCGACCCGGCGTGATTTATATGGTGGCGGACGGGCGATGTTGACCAGAGATTGGACGTCCCATTTTGGCACAGTCAATAAAGACCTTTCTTTGCGAGCATGCTGTTGTCTTTGCACGGCAGCAGACAGCCAGGAGGCTTCCCTTGGGGGTCATGATGTACACAAGCTACGGCAGCCCGTATTTGATTGAGGCGAGCTCTATATAAGCCACGGACATCACCGTCTGGTGCTGAATTTTCCCCAAATGCCCTCAATCCCAACTTGTTTGACAGACGACCACCGAGTCACTGTCACAATTCATTTTACTCATGATGCTAAAACCTAAAGATACTGCATTTTATCAGTTCTACTTTCAATTATAAATGGAACGTACAGTACAATGGAAACATCATCTGTTGAAATGCTTGTATGGTGTAATCGACACCCCTCAAAAATGCTTATAATTGCTTATATTGGTGTTTCTCAAAAAATCTATCACTTCAAAAAATAACTGTGCACATTCTGAACATTAACAATCCACTTCAATTTTGACAACTAAAAAAACTGTGCTGAAATAATGACTCAATTCAAATGCACTGTACAAAAACGTAAAAAAAAATTAACCAAATAAATGTCAGAAAAATCATGACGATTGAATGCAAATATATTGTACTTAAAAGTTAAATACAACTGAATGGTAGTTAAGAAATGTACTGTACTGGATTCAAAAAAAGTTTAAGCCACTGGAACATTATGCACAGTTTGAACATAATTACCTGCATAGCACCACATTTTGAGAATCATTGTCCTATTTTAAGAGTTTAAAGTGTGAATATACCACAGCCTATGATCCCAAAACACTGAATACAATGTCAAAATGATTTGACATTTCTCTTAAAAATAAATGAGTTAGTTTCGAAAAGAATGTCACAAAATCCGCCACAGCACTACTTGCTTTGGTGCAATCTTGTTGAGGCCATGGCACCTGTCTAAGAGAAAAGTAGTGATTTGCCGCCATCCAGTGGCATCTCGAAGCACAGCGGCGTCAATTAAGTCACGGATTTTCTCGGTGCCTAATGGGGAACATTGTACACAACACAATCTTATTATGATAGGAAACTTGCAGCGATGGACAAAGTTCTTCCATTTCCATAAAGCCCACTGCCACCCGTCATGTACTCCAACACACTTCTATTTTGGCGCGACCATCGGGACAACTTGATTGACTTTCATTAAGAAAGCTCCAAGTCGAACGTCATCTTAAAAACTGAATCTCTTATCGACATCGCTCCGTTTTCACCCGCCGGTGCCCGCTTTGTGGACCCCTGCTTTTTCCAAGGGTGGCTAAATTTAGCCCAGTTCCTCGCGTACGCTGAGCGCACCCCCAATTCCCAAAGCCATTTATTTCAACTGCCACAGCTGACAGGAATTAATCTGAGTTATAGCGCTTTTGTGCGGCGACCCTCTCTATACCAATTATGCGTGCATGCATAGAAAGACAAAAGGGAAATGAATACGTTGACTCCCTCCAGGCTTGCATACACCCGCTTTTAAAAGAAAATATATTTTCAAGGTTTGTATTGCAAAGCTGGGAAGTAAATTAAAAGCTTCAAAAACACACTTTGATAGCTTATTCAGTTTGGTTGGCTGTGAAGGATGTCGGCGTCTCTGCGGCTTGGCGTTCTTTGGTCCCGCAGCTCGAAAACATTTGGTGCCCAAAGCCGAAGCTTTTTCTCTTTGATCGGCATGGAGCATTGGCTTTAAGCGGCAACGTTTTGGAAGGGAAGCTAAAGGATATAAATAAAACCACGGTCTCGCTTACGATCAGCTCCGGTGATAACAAAGCTAATCCATTTCAGGGCTTGTAAATTCTCAACCAGTAGAAAATGAAGACGTAGTGCTAACAGGTGGACAGTAACAGCGCTGCTATGACACAGTTAGCATTTAAATACGATTAAAAATCAACATACCCAGGAAAAAGTGAAAATTGAAGTCAGTTCTTTTGGAAGCGCTTGGGGAACCCACATCTAAAAACTTTTTGCCGATAATTCTTTCCAATTATTGCAGTGAAACCTCCAAAGTTGGACGCCACTGAGGCTGTACCAGTTGGAATTCAACGGTGAAAGATACGCATTCAACTTCAGCATCCAAACGATGGAATTCAAATGTTGGTTGAATTCCACGTCATATGACTTCAGAGGTTCCATACATCGGAAACCTTTTGACGATAATTCTTGAGAGCTTTTGGAGTGGAACTTTCAAAGTTGGACGTCCCCAAGGTTGTAAGCAATGGAAATTCATCGAGGAAAAATATGTCTCTAAAGTGGCACAAAACATTAGTCTCGAAACCACCAAATGTGGAATGAGATTTGTGGTCGTATTCCAAGTTAAACAACTTCAGAAGATCCACTCTCTCTCTCTATATATATTTTTTTTAATCGGTAAAATTGAGTATTGCTCACAAGTATCAATTACCCTTTTTGAGATTAATTTCTACATGAACTTGAAACGAAATTGTTGGTCCAATTTCAAGTAATACGACTTTCGGGTATTTGACTTCTAAAGTTCTACTGTAAAAGTACCCCATCACTTTGTTGGGATTCATTTATACATTGGAAACCTTTCGACCACAAATAAAGTCAATCTAGAAAACTATAAGTCTCAAGGGTTGAATGCTCCCAATGTTTTACAAATCAGAATTTGATGGGTGAAAAATATGCCTCTAAAATGGCACAAAGATATGTCACAAAATCGTTGGTTGTGGTGTTCCACAGGGGTTCTTTTCTAATCTCAGGCGATTTTGAAATTGGCATCTGTTAAAAGTTTCCAAGTATCCCTGAATTTTTGTTAGTATCTACTTCACCTTACCCACTTTCCAAAATTAAATACACCAAATCTATCATTCAAGTGCAAAACAAGGCCATCTAATGTTTTTTGCTTGTTTTGACAGTTTTTGCAGAATTCAAGTGAAGCAATACAAATTTCAGTCAAAGAGGTAGAAAAACTAAACTCCCAACATTGCAGCACAATCATTATCAGTGTTCCAATTCATGTACCGTTATATGTGATTAATTAGCATGTTTAGGAGCCGCCATTGTGGAAAAAAAATTGTGGCCAAAACAACAGGATATTTACATTAGTTGACAGATATTTTAATGTTATCGCTGCCTAACGATCCAGCTTCCAATTAACAGCTCCGCTGAGAACACTCGCTCGTAGCGCTAACGTTACGCTTGACGATTTCATAAGCTCGCCAGGCGCTGTGAGAGTATGAAAATGTGCGGCGCACCTCCGCAACAGAACAAGGCGTTACAAGCGTTCCCCGACGACAAGCACTCTTTTGTGCACGACACGGCAACAAGTTCTCACGGTAATTAAAAAACACTCGGGCGGGCCTTGTTCAGTCTCCGTAAATATCTTTTTTTAATACAAACGCCTGACAAGAAGATTGGACAAATTGTCGGGCAAAGGTGGCTTTCTCTGCGCTCGACGACGGCAGAAATTAATTGCCTACGGCAAAATCGTCATGAAGGTTACACGGGAAATGCTGTTCGGGGACATGATTGCTTGTTGATTGCATCTCGTTTTAGATCCTTGCACAATTACCCAGCTGTCCTTTAAGTCACACAGGTGCAAGAAATGCAACAAACGCGTTGTACATGACAGCTTATGAATTGCACAGGATACTTCATTAAGTAAACCTGTGCAATCAAATGACATCCTGTCTGAAATATCCTGAAATCCTGCCTTTGCAAAGATATTTTCAGATAGCCTGCGGCTTAGAGCTAACTCCCCACATACAAATGCAAAAGCTCACTGTAAGGACAGAAAGCAACTGACAGTCAAAAAGCAACAGTCAGTCCTGCGGTTAAAAACATCTGCCTAAAGGCACTAAAGTTACAGATATGCTGACGTCGTCAGACTACAGAGCCTGACTTCATGCGCCCATTTGAAATGTTAGCCTCTTTTACAAGGCAAGTTTTTTTTGAAGAGCAACATTCTAGTAAAGGTTAAAAACAAGATTCAATGAAACGATAAATATCAAGAGCAAATCCCAACATAAAAGCAGAATAAATGAAAAGATGAAACAGTAATATGATTTTGATGAAACATTTATTGTCAAGTTAAAAATCACTAAATTAAAGCAAGCAGTGAAGAATAAAGGTTTTAAGGATTCAATCTTGGGTATTCAGGAAGTTTAGGAGTATAGAAACAGACTGCTGCTTCACTTTGTTCGGTTTTAGAAACCCTCAGTGAACCTTGACTTGACGACCTGATTGGTCTACAAGTCAAATAAGGAACTAAAAGATCTTAAGACCATTCGGCGCTTTTACACAGAGATTCCAGATTCCAGGTTATTCCGGACACTTGCCATGGGGAGGATGCCTGCAGAGACGACCCAGGACACAGTGGAGAGACTATTTATTGTATGTCTCCCGGTTGGCTTGGGAACACCTTGGGATTCCCCTGGAAGAGCTGGACGAAGTGGTTGGGGAGAGGGAAGTCTGGACTTCCCTGCTTAAGATGTTGCCCCCACAACCTGACCTTGGATAAGTGGAAGTGCATGGACGGATTGATGGTTTCAAGACAGGTTTCGGATTTTAAATTACTGTTTCAAACTATTGTACTTGGAGAAAAGTGAGTATAATTTCCAGAAATGGGCGGATACCAATAGAAAGAACATTCAGCCATCAAGCGGCTTCGCTTCAAGAGCGATTGTATTCGCAGGGGTGAATATATCCAGTGCAGCTGGGAGGGCATATCAAGGAGTCTCTGGTCTAGCGGGGTTTGAATACTCTTTAAATCAAGTCAGTAACTCGACCGCACTCGCTTTTTTCCAATCTGGCGTCGCAAGAAGTAGCTCTGCCTATAGTTGTCATGGTAAGAAAAGATGATTAGGGTTAGTTGTGATTCTTGATCCTTGGGGTAGTTTCATGAAAGCATGTCAAGCTGTTTAAATTTGTAAAAAAAAAAATAATAAATTACCATTTCCTATGGCAGCCAGTGTGAATTGCTTCCGCTAAATTCTTTCTGGTTAAAGGCAGGGCGGCATTGCTCCAGAGCCTCATACAGGTGAATCTTAGATTAAGCTGAATTCCAGATGATTCGGAACAGTCAAAGAATCAGGCGCATCTCGGAGTATCCCGACGACTTGTCGAGCTGCAAAGCTTCCGCACATGAAAGTTCGAATGCACCATGAAGGGATTTTGTTGCAAGTTCAGATCAGAGGAGTTGCTTATTGGAGAGGGTCTGAGCTACAAAACTCAGCGCCAACCGCCGAGGCCCTGAGGGACGCCGGCTCTAAAACGCTCGCTCCTACTCCCACCGCCCACTTTCATGCAAGAGTAGTACAGAAGCACAAACTGACGCGACTGTCGATGAGGGAGAACATCCTCCAAAAATTTCAAGTTGAAGCATTTGGAATTATTCATCAGAACATTCTGATGGAGCGTGCAGAAGATCCCAAACGGAACGCTGTGGGGGGGCGGGGGGGTGAATTTGGGCTTTTGATTCCTTTTGGAAAAACATGCCACACGGGTCTCTTCTTCTTTGCCGTCAGACAGATTTTTTTGTAGCAGGTTGGCTCCGTCCCATGTGCTTTGTAGAGCCCATTTCTTTGATTCCGCCTCCAGACGCTTCCACGCTCGACAGGAGAGGTCAAGGTGACCGCTGGTGAAGTTTTGATTAAGATACAAAGATATGTTTCAAGAAAACAGCTCGGCTCTCCAGACTGAACTACCCATTTGAAAAAAAAGTTCAAAGTGAAGTTGCTTTTCTGTTGCATCATGGAATTGCAAAACCAAAGCAGATTTTCGGAAACTTAAGGACAGTTATTTCTTTGGCGTTCGTTGCACTTTAGCCACTTCAGGCAAAAAATGTCACAAACGCCACTCAGTTGGGAGCACAACTTTGTCACCAAGGTGGCATGGAGTCACGTCGGAAGTAGAGCACAGACCTCCACCTACTGTGGGTCAAACAATCCGAATTTGGATGAGTATGTATTATTTGCCAAAAACTTAGACCATATTTCCGCAAATGGGGGGGGGGGATAGGCTTTAGCTCACGGACGACCTTAATGAGGCCAAGCTGTATTGAAAATGGGGTTGCTTCGCTCCTCCATGCAGAAAACCATCAGAAACCAAACCCCATGGACTTCGTAGAGACTGTTTCTCCAGACGCTTTTCACGCTTGAAAGATCTAAATATACAGCGTGCCTCGACAAAATAGCGCAGCTCAACAGTCTGACTTAGCCATGAGAGGCGAAAGGTTCAGAGTGAAGTGACTTTTCTGTTGCGTCATGAAATGACACAACCAAAGCACATCTTCAGGGTGCTAAACTTACGGATAGTGATTTCCTGGCACTGAATCCACAAAGGGCATGAAGTTGGGCGCACAATCATCTCTGCCCACAGAAACTTTGCCACCACAGAAGTTGGAAGCAGGAAGTAGAATGCAGACTTACGCCACCAAAGTGTTCACCCGGTGTTGAAAATGGATGGCTGAATTTCTGTAAATAGTAGCTGGGGGAGTTGTTTTTTTTTTTTTAAATGTTTTACTCAAGTTACAACAAGAAGTAATATTCCACAGTGGCTGTTTAACATGCTTGAGTGCTGCTGTTTTGGTTAGCACCAAATTGGTGCTTTCATGTCCCTGTGTAAACAATAGAGTCAATACGCTATGATCATTCAAGTTTACCACGTGGGGCCAGAGAGAGTAGTCCTTAGTCATTAATTAACATTCATACTCTACTGGTTTCAATGTGATGATGTCATCCGTTTCCGCTAATTCACTCCAAACGCTCCAACGGCACTTTATTCGGGGGCGGGTGACGGATCGTCTCGGCCTCGCGCACTCGTGTCTCTCAGACACCTACACATGCACTCAGACGACACATTAGCAACCACCAAGCCCTCCTCGCACAGGCCGCTCGCTGCAGTTGCCATGGTAACGCCTGCCTCTCCTCCAATGGGAGGCAAGTAGCAGGAGGGCACGGGGGGCGGGGGGACGGGGTACGGGGAGGTTAATACGGAGGCAGGTGGAGACGATGACAAGGACACTTGACTGTTGTTTTGCAGGGCGACGATGGGCCTCGTTTGCCGCTGTGGAGTGTTTGGGCTACGTGACGCGTTCATGTGGCACAAGCACAAACACTAAATTATATACGCAGCGAAACTAAAAGGAATGCTCATTTTGCCTCTTAAAAACCGTAATGGCGGTGTTCCGAAAGGGCGTGATTCATGAACAACAAAGTTTATAGTGTACTAAAACAAAACAAAAAATAGTGCAGTTTACACCGCTGCCCGCAGGCGGGATTCATATTGATTCTGTGATACTTACACATATATTTTTAGGTTGTTCTGCTGATGTGCCATAACATCTTTGAGGCTTGGGAGTCACAGACGGAGGGGGGGGGGGGGGTCGTTTATACAACCTGTAGTGTTGTTGTCTGATGTGGGCGTAAAAAGATAACGATACAACATATCACGGCTGATAGTGCAGTTGACGTTAAGTGTTATTTAAGGATAATGCCAAGAAGATGTCTGGGGTGAGGGGTGGGGGTGGTTGCAAGAGGTTATTCATGTGTATATATGACCTGGCTTAAGGGATAAAGAGGCAGACACTTCTTAGAGCCATCAGGTGTATTCGAACTGTCTTGCACGCGCGTTTTTATTAAAATGTCGGTCAACATATTTCCCTCGACAGGAGACGACACCGTTTCTAACAGATGGAAACAGGATTGAAAGTAAGTCTGAATTTTATGTGGAAAAATAAAAACCATTAGGAACATCGGATAGCAGTCCTGGAACTTTTCGGACACACCCCATACATTATAACCCTCATTTTGATAAAGTAGTTTCGCTTTATGTAAGTACCATCCATCCATCCATGCATCCATTTTCTGAGCCGCTTCTCCTCACTAGGGTCGCGGGCGTGCTGGAGCCTATCCCAGCCGTCATTGGACAGGAGGCGGGGTACACCCTGAACTGGCTGCCAGCCAATCGCAGGGCACATACAAACAAACAACCATTCGCACGCACAATCATGCCTACGGGCAATTTGGAGTCTCCAATTAATGCATGTTTTTGGGATGTGGGAGGAAACCCACGCAGGCACGGGGAGAACATGCAAACTCCGCACAGGCGGGGCCGGGGATTGAACCCGGGTCCTCAGAACTGTGAGGCTGACGCTCTAACCAGTCGGCCACCGTGCCGCCTGTAAGTACCATATTAAGTCCAATTAATTTGCCACTGATGTTGAGAATTTCTGCTCCGTTAATGGCGGATGTAAACTTGGGGGGGGATAGATAAACGAGGACGGCAGAAGTGTGAGGAAGGGGAAGGGAAAGCCCCCTTCATGGGTGCCTCCTTCTGGCTCGCGGTCAGATGTCAGACGGTGATGACGGCCACTTACCTCTGCTGACGCACGCGCATGCGCACGGATGGACACTACGCTATCGGCAGCAGCAGCACACACACACACACACACACACACACACACACACACACACACACACACACACACGCTCACACTCAAACACACAGCTATTTTTAGCACGCTGCCGCCACCCTGCTGAGCATCTGTTAAGCGTCAAGGAGACGGCGAGAAAGGACTGCGAAAGTGATGCAGCTTCACAATTAACAACACAAATTGCACCACAATCCTTATTGAACTCTGAATTTGTTGTTCATTGCAGTGTAAATAATTTGGTAATTTTGGTGGTTCAAGCCCCGAAAAATTATTCCAGGAAACAATTAAATGGGATGTGCAGAAAAAACAATGTTTTGAAAATACACACAGAGTGGAACACCGATTTAATGGAGTTTGGATTTAACTGACAGAAAATAGTATCCAGCTGGAACTCAAACTCACCCCTTTCATGCACCAGTGAGGTAAGATTGGATAAACAACTTTTCAAACATGTTAAAGCCTTTTTATATTTATTTACAATCATTTTGTTTTGTAAGAGTGTTTTTAGCCCATGAGTAAAAAGTAGAAAACGATCATTTTGAACTGTACTGGTGTTTTTAGTCCACAAAAAAAAGTACTTCAATTTAACAGACAATCTGATTTAACGGACACCCCCTCTCCCCTATTAGTCAGTTAAATCAAGGTTCCATTGTATTAGAAATAGTGTTGCCATACCTATTTGCTACGCATGATTTGACCTATTCACAGATTTTTGGGGGGAACTAATTCTCCGTTGTTTGCTGACAACTTTCTGAAACGTCTAATAATCCTAAAATGCCACAAGATGGTGAAAAAAGCTCTGTCTTAGTACCAAGGAACTACAGTACAATAATAATATAAACTTTATTAAGGACACAATCTCAATCTATTTGCATAATCAACAGACAAGCGACGCTTAAAATCATAAAGAGCCTTGGGGGAGGTAATGAATTTAGACAGTCTCAGACTGCGAATAGAGCGTATTGGCGTCGCATAACTGAAACAATCTCCAGCCGCAGCTTTCGAACTGTAACGTCTCTTCGGGAACACAAAACATTCCGACCCGTGTGGTCACCACGCTGACTCGACACAAAGGAAGGCCAATAAAAAAAAAAAAGGGAGGGGGCGGGGAGGAAACGGTTTCGCAAAGTTCCACTTGGTGTTGCCACACACTCCCGAGGAATGACGATGAGCTGCAGGATGCTTTCGCAACCGCGGCAGACGCTGCGCTCGGCTTGTCTGTGCGAACAAAAGGCCGCTGCTGATATCGGGAGGGCAACGTGACCTAAAAACGTTTTTAGACAGCGACAAGGATGCTTAATGACAGGCCTCTTAGAAAGTCAATACAAAGCTTTGTGCACGGATGCACTTTGTTATTTGGCTGGAGCATGCAGGCCGTGTCTTGAGCAATTGGCAGCGCCCGCCCTCCTATTTTCTCTCTCTTAGGGCGTAATTACACAAAACCAGCTGCCGTTTTAGAAACATATCACGTAGAGATGATATCGAAACAATCTACGTTCACATCAACTCGCAAAAAGGCTGCCATATGTATGATAGATCGTTAGTTGGCGATGTTCACCGCAAGAAGAAAAATGATTAAATTACGAAACATTTTTTGTTTTTATTATTCCTTAAAAAAGTTTGAAGTATAAAGCCATCATTTCAGTAAGTGAATGTCAAAATTAATATGTTCCAATTACTTTTTTTTTCCTCAAAATTGTGAGCTTCAAGCCTGTTTCTAACCCCGTGAGAAACATCCATCCATCCATCCATCCATCCATTTTCTGAGCCGCTTCTCCTCCTCCTCACCTGTTAGAAACAGTGTTGTGTAAATGTCACCTTGTCAATGAGAAAAAAAAATGCTAACCCTTGAATAGACAAGAGACAGGACAAGAAGCATGTTGAGAATAATGAGAGATACAATTTGATAAAATGCAAACTAATACACCTGAAGGCGCTACGAAGTGTCGCCTGTTTCTCCTCAGGCCAGGTCATAAATACACGCATGAACAGGCAGTTATCATCTGGCTCATGCAACTGTCTCCCCGTCTCAACCACAGACATCCCCGTTTGTCTCACAGCAAAGTGATCATACAATATCCAAGAGCGAAGAACAACGTCCACTTTCTTCGACTTGCACTAAAACAAAAGATTCAAGAAAGAAGTTGCAATACTGGGAACACAGTTGAATTTCTTTCCAGGAACTTTTGTAATATTGTGGATCAAACATAACAACACGAGAAACTGCTTTTCTCTCGTGCAATTACAACTTCTTCCCCCACCCCCCACCCCCCCCGCTCGCAAATGTTTTTGTTTCTTGATCAATTCCGACCTGTCAAGTGAACATCTCCTTCGGCTCTATTTCCTCGATTTGGAGCTAAACGTGAGTGAGTCAGACAGAGAAACGACGGTCACGAGGGAAAACAAAAGCCTACACACAAAAACAAAGAGCAGATTAGATGCTGCATTGCAGTGGACGCTCTTGGGAGATAAGCCGCAAAGAAAATCCTATTCCTTTATTCCCCCACATTCCCTCCTTTTTTTTCTTCCTGTGTCGCATTCTCACATGCGCCTAATTGAATCTGCTTTGTTTTATCATAATAACAACGTCTGATGCAATCACAGAGGGAGAACGAAGAAATGCACTTAAAACCGGGAATGAACTCTGCTGCGGTCGCCTTTTCAAGCGTGCGCTCCAGCTCGGCGGACTTGGCGGAGCTCGCCGTGCTTCGCTTATTTTGTTTCTACCGCTCTTCTGTTGGCCTCCGCCGCAAAACGGCGCAATTATATTTGGACGCGTTGGGAGGTCGCCTCGAAGGCTATGATGACATGTTTGCTTGCGTAGTGACACTCGGTAATTGGGCCTAAAAGAGCTGTTGCAGAAAGAACACTCGGAGGGTTTTCGGCTATGAAGTGCTGCCTCCACAAAAGAAAATACAATGTTTTTACTGCCTTTGCACATACTTGCTGTGGGAGAGGTCACCACAAATTGTGAAAAGTGCAGTGAAATGACCTAAGCAGACGCAGGTAAATGAAGAGTTGAAAGCAGTTTTGTCATCAGTGATAGTGCATGACTCCTTCTTGTGACTGGCTCCAATTCCCCCCTGAGATCATTCAGAAGCTCCCAAATTGAATGACTTAGGAGACAATATAATCACAATCATGTTTGTTTCTGGCATTTTAATAATCTCGTCACCGCCTCTCATTTTGCTGGTACTGCTTTGTATACTGGTTTACACCGGCCTTTCAGACGTACTATTTATATCCGCAAAATTAATCAGCGCAATTTGTCTTAGCTTTTGCTAAATCACACTGCGTGAGCCAAATTAATGTATTTGCATGTAGTCCTCGGAGAACGTGCAAAATGAATAGCTCGGCAATTGAATATTTGCGCCAAACCTTTTAAAACAGGCCGTAGATGAGGTAAATGCAAATTCCAGATTTCTCATCCGTGCAAATCGGGATTATTTACAAATGAACAGTCAGTTTCTGGCATATTATCATTTGTTTATAATTATTATATTTATGTGTGTAAGTGTGATATTTTTTTCCCCTCAAACAAAAATCTTCAATTGAAAAATTGTCTTTGAAATGATGCCTTTATTAGCTTCGATTTTTTTTTTTTTTTTTTTTTTAGCCTGAGCACTCCGTGATTATGTTGTGTGGAGTGCATGGCTTTTTTCAAGTTTGGGAAAGACTGACATGGTTGATCTAAACAACGACGCAGGAATCCACATTGTTAAAAGACTTCCTTGTTTGAAGTAAAAAAAATAAAAAATAACCCAGATAAAAAAATAAAAAAAAACAATCTTCCGGGCGCAAGCACCCAACTGTCGCTTCTCCAAATGAGCCCCGGAGGTCTTTTATCCTCTTTAGAGGACTCTTAGTCATGTGCGCGCTGATAAAGCCTCACTCTGTCATTCGTTAATTGAATGGTGCACCCGTTAATTCCTTATCTCCCAAACGCAAACCATATCAATAGCCACTACTGAGGAACATCAGACATCACACACGCCCGCCTCCCGTCTTTCCCAACCCCCTAAAACTGCAGCATCACAAGGATTGTAGCATCTCCACAATTTGGAAAAAGAAAATGCCAATTCAACAACAGAAAGAAGAGTGGCTTTGATTGGTTTCAAAAGTCAGGCAGGCTGATGATCCCTTATAGCTGCCGCCATTCCACCAGCCCACTTGAGCGGGGTGAAAGGTTTTTCCTTAGAGAGGCCTAAATATCTCGACATGTGTCTCAGAATGATGTTGTATTGAGTTCCCAACACCTCTCTCTGTCCTTTCTTTGCCAAGTTGTGCGGCAGAATCATTTTTTTTGTCCCGCTTATCCTGTCCAGGGTTGTGGGGAGCTGGACTCTAGCCCAGCTGACTTCGGGCCAAAGGCGGACTATAAACTGGACTGTTTGCCAGTGAATCACAGGGGCGGAAGAGCTTTTTGCCCCAAAGTTGTCAAGGAATGGAAATGACTGATATTTCATTGACATATGACAGATTTATTTTTCTAAAAAGGGTTGGGTATTGTAACGTAATTCTATTTCTTCTATGGTTAACAAAGCTTTTATGATGGAGACATAATCCATCAATTCTAAATTCATTATTTCCTTTGGGGAAAATGGGAGGAGACCACCGTAACAGATTGTGTTGAGCAATTATGTTGATTTACAGGTTAAAATCAACTTGCTGGATTTTAAAAAGTCACTTCAGTAGGGACACTTTTATAACGAATCACACATGGGCGTGTGGTTTCGAAAACTGCCGCTGGAAGGGAAACAGGAAGGCTCATTTTACGGTATGCAGCTTATCTAAGGTGGTCCACCATTTTGTGGCCAAATCGTATAAAAACATTAGCGGTTGATGAAAGGCAAGTTCTTACCTTTACGGAGATATGAAGAGGTCACAAAGGAAGGCGGGCAGACAGACAAAACAAAGAAACAGACAAAACAAAATCGTTAATGTCATCGTATGAAACGTTTTCCGGGTGATCAACAAAAGACCACAAACAATGTCTTCATTATAGGACGGCAACTGTTCTCTCGAAGCCACAGAAGGGAAAGAGGTCCGGTCTTTGAAGAAGTCCAGCAGTCATGCGCTCGCTGAAAGGCTTTGTTTCATTTTGGGTTTTTTCCCAACCCGTTACAATAATTATGTATCTCCAGAACCCAAAACAAAACCTACACTGACATGGATGAAAAACCACAAGAAAAGTTCATCTACAACTTGTTGTTTTGCTTGCACGAGTGACAAAGAGGTCAAACAGAATCCCAGTATGGCTTAGAACACTGGTTCGTAAAGGTTTTTACACCAAGTACTACCTCAAAAACAAGGCTTTGCAAGGGGTGGGTGGTTGTGGAGGTAAAACATTGCAGGGAATCTCTTCCCCCTCTGCAGACACTGATGAAGACACTGATGAATTAACTATTGTCAGCAACTCCTCTTCAGGCTCTGGGCAGCCATTGAGAATACAAAACATTTGCTGTTTTAATGCTACTTAAAGCAGAGAGAACAACACAGAGAATCTAATCAGTATTCATTGTCGCCGGGTGGAAGTCATGCTGATAGGAAAGCGACCCACGGGCTGTAGATTGCACACGCCTGCATTGGAGGAAAGAGGTGGAGGTGGCCTTTGGATTTTGTCAAGAGCAGGACGACTTGTGAGTCTTCAGCAGGTGACTGCGACAAAAGAGTTCTATTTGTTAAAAAAAAAAAAAAAAAAAAAAAATGGCAAAGGTGTGTACTTAAAATGGCGAGAATGTTTCAAACTGGAAATGAAAATGACAGTTTTGCTTTGAAATCTGTTAATCGGGATTTTGAGCAAAGAGGGTGACAGGGCTTATTATTGGTGTATTGCTTAAAACACTCATGAAAGACACTGAATTCCATGCATCCATTTTCTGAGCCGCTTCTCCTCACTAGGGTCGCGGGCGTGCTGGAGCCTATCCCAGCTGTCAGCGGGCAGGAGGCGGGCGGTACACCCTGAACTGGTTGCCAGCCAATCACAGGGCACATAGAAACAAACAACCATTCGCACTCACAGTCTTGTCTACGGGCAATTTAGAGTCCCCAATTCTTGCATGTTTTCGGGATGTGGGAGGAAACCGGAGTGCCCGGAGAAAACCCACGCAGGCACGGGGGAGAACATGCAAACTCCACACAGGCGGGGCCGGGGATTGAACCCGGGTCCTCAGAACTGTGAGGCTGACGCTCTAACCAGTCGGCCACCGTGCCGCCAAATACACTGAATTGAATGAACAAATTCAACTTTTGCACTACCAAACTAAGAAGATAATGCAAGCGTGTTGTTCAAAACATACATTCTCATTTAGCCTTTTTATGTATTCATCTTTTTTGGGGGGGGCGGGGCCTGATCAATTTAGCCGCCCTAAAGCGAGACCACTAAAAGCCCCAAAAACTAAAATCCACCTGGTGCCAGCCTCTGAGTGAAACAGCTTGTGTCGATAGAAAAAGAAGGGGGGACATTCCAAGCGGCCATGTAGGAAATTAAATGTTTAGCTGCCATTTAAAAAAAAAGGAAACGGCACGGCTACTTCCTGACACTGAATTATATACCGTAAAACAATTTCTTTTAAGAGACCATTTTACAGCGGGAAGTCCCGCTGTCGTATCGCACTCCCAACTGATTAATACTTAATGTAATAGTGCGTTGAATGTGAAAATTATAACGCGTTGGGAATTATCCACAAAGCGATATGCCACTAGACCGTCCGTGAGTCGCACTTTAAGCGCACTCGAGTCCCATCACACTGGATTTTATTTGCTCTTCGTATGCCTTTTTGCCGCCGAACAGTTATTACAAGTAATAATTGCTTTCTTTTCCCGAACTGGCGCCCTTACTGATGAATGGGAAGTTTGAATCGCATATCAGCTGCTAGTTATTTTAAGACATAACTTCCTGAATTATTCAAATTCCCGCCTTCTGATGAGTTATGTCCTCCCTGAATAATTTAACTCAACAATTTCGCCACAGTCTTCTTGATTGGCCTTTTAATCTGGTGCCTTCAACTCATATCACACATTCTTTTTTTCCCCCAGGCAATAATTGGAGAGCCAATTCAAATTTGCTTTGAATTACCGACTGCTGAACCCGATCAGTGAATAAATCATCAGTCGTTTTCGGGGCGATAAGATAAGAGCTCTATTTAGTTTTTTGGGTTTTTTTAAATAAGCTCAGTAGCTGCAGAAGTTGTCAGTCATTTATGCTGGTGTATAATAATGCTACTATTTCAGACAAATTTTACACATTTTAGACAATAGTGGGTATATATTTCCTCAAACAGTAATGATAAAAAACAAATATTGACTTTGGCTGGATTTCCTCATCAGGTCTAAGTGCGCAATTTCCGATATTTTTTTTCTCCAAATGTCTACTTTTATGCACTGTATTGTCAAGTGCCCCAAATCTAACCCCGCTGGGATAACACTTACTGAACGCCTAAAACCAACATGTGCCACAGGTTCATGTGCCTTCAGGTTCACGTGGGACGTTTGACATTTAAAATTACAACTTTACAAATTGTGAAATAGCGTTTTTCTTACAATATGATTTTACTACGGTAAGGAAAACGTGTTAAAAATCTGAACAAAGTTAGATTCCTCGAAGAAAAGGCATACAGCGGTGCCTTGAGATATGTCTTTAATTCATTCCATGGCCGAGCTTAAAACTCAAAACATCTCAAATCATCTTTCCCCATTGAAATGAATGAAAGTGCAATGAATCTGTTCTAGCCAAAAAGCCCAACAACATTTTTGTAAGTGTTTAAATATTAGCCTTGGCTACTTGAGTGCAGTATAATACAGACATGTGGATATAAATGGAGAGGGTCACAACTCCCCAGTGAGCCACAGTAGTATTCGTCATTTTTTGCAAAGAATAAAGAATACATGCCCGCGTATTGTCATGTTATCTGTCAACGTGTTGCTCCACCATTTGCATTCACATATTAGCTGCTCAGTTGCTGAGTTATAACACTGCACCACTCATTCGTTAGCCCACCTATGGTGTTTTGCATTGTTTGTTAGCAATAGGCTAAACAGAGTTTATTAAGGTAAAGCTATGTGGTTGTTTTAAATACCCGTGCATTTCTCTCCGCTTCATGTTTAGTTTTATCTTAAACTAACTTAGAGTGGCAATCGACAGCTTGAAACCTCTTATTGAAGAAACGTTCACTAGCTGTCAAATTGGTGCTTTCGAAGGAAATCGAGTTCACTGCCGCAATACAACGCAAAAATCTCAAACCTTTCCTCGCAAGGCAAAGCGAACGACGGCTCGTATCTAAAACAAATCCCAAGTTGGGTCACTCATATCTCAAGGCACCTCTGTATTTACTGAAGAATATCTTTTCCACAGTGCCACAGAGTATTGTCTCCATCAAAGGTTAACGTTTAAAATACAGAAATGAACTTTGTTCCCTAAATTTCGCCCATTATCAGCAAGCAATTGTATATCCTAGTGGAGACAATCTTGAATTGTGTCTGTTCACACTGTGGAGCTCTCATTTAATTGTGCAATAGGAAGGTTATAAATGGGGTGGAGGGGTGTACAAGGCAAAAAATTGGAACAAGCCCACCCCATGCCGCCGCTGTCTCCATCCCTTTTAACGATAGTTTCCATGTCAGCCCAAAAGCAGCCTGCATCACTGCAGGATGCCATCCAGACCTCCGCAGGGGGTGTGTGCTTCTTGAAAAATGAGCCATAATAATGAGGTATCCCCTACAGTGATTTGTAATAGGACGGCTTATCAAGCTGATGTCACAGACGATATTATGGATCTAATTGTTGTAGGTAAGAGTATTGTCTTGCACTCACAGGACTCATACTCGTCAGGAGGGGGCGCATAGCACTCAGTGTCGGGGAAATTGCCCGGAACTATTTATTCATTTATCGCTGTTACAGGCTGGTTAAGGAGGAGATTTCCGTTTGGTTCATTGTGTGCCGTACGTAACCCCCCAAATGTTTAGAATCGCTTAGTTTAACTCTAATAAATACCGCAAGCTATCGTCACAAAAGACACCATGATCGTTTCCAAGTCATCTTACAACTTCACTCTTAAATATAAATGGCTTATAGATGACTGGATTAAAAGAAACTAATAATTAAAAAAATGCAACGGCGGTGCGCATGTACAGGCACATGTGGTGAAAACTCTGCGTAACTTCTGCTAACAACCCAAGCTAAAAAGCGCTTCACCGACATATGAAGATCTTAGAACAGTTGAGATGTACCACTTAAACATACTTCCTTGACACCAATTAATGCTTTCCTGGGGCCTCATGTACAAAGACTTGCGTGGATTTCCTACTGAAACATGGCGTACGCACAAAAATATCCAGATATATGAATCTGTGCGTACGCATGAATCCAAGCACATTTCCTTCCTACATCCCAATCAACGTGGAAATGAGCGCACATGTTGGAGTAGCCAACTCCTCCCTGTCCACGCCAAAATGTAAATATGCAAATCATTATTTAAATGAACCCTGCACCTGAGATCCCGATCCCGAATAAATCTTTTGAATTCAAATAGAAGCACATCAGCATATCAAAGAGGATATCAAAAACTTCGACTCCTTTTTGATTACTCAATTTATTATTTTAATACACAGGAGTGGACACGCACAACTGAAAAAAAAAAAATCATTATTATTTTTTATTTTTTTTTAGGAGAAGAGGGGTAAATTATTATAAGACGTGAAGCATCCAAAAGTGACAGGGATGATTCTTGTGTATTTTCAAGAATGATGACAGTGCCAATCAATCAGACAGAGGGTTGGATGCTTCCATCCTTGGTTAAGCGCCTCGCAGAGTCAGTGATGACGTTGAATTGATGGGTGATCTTCCGTGCAGAAGCAGCTTTGCAAAACTGAATCCCAGGGTTACGACAACGCTGCGGAATAGATACGGCTCTTTCTCGGGGAATTGACTCAACGCAATTGGACTGTTCTGGTTGTCTTAGATGTTTTGCCTTTCATTTTGGCCGTCTGCAAAATAGAGTTGTTGACCTGTTCATTCTATTTCATGAATTTTAACACTGTCTGAGAAGGTGTTCATATCACTGGGGGATAGAGGGTGAGATGACACGTTGTCACAAGTTGAAGTGCAGGAAGGAGCCCGGGTCGACAAAGCCTCGCAGGCGGTGTGCGGCGCGCTACGCTCCCAGGAGCACTCGAAGGTCTCGTGAATTCATGAATATGAATGACGCCTCGCCTGCCACGGGAGAGAGCTGGTGTGTCAGACACGCAAACAACCAATGCAGCATTGGCACATTTGCGCAGACGACTCGGCAGCCAGCCGTGACACCACAGTCTCCGGCACAGGTGATTGAGTCGACGCTTTCACACCCAAATGTAGCCGGCTTCAATGCTGAACAGAGGGGACGTGGCCAACAGTGCCTGAAATAGATACACAGATCCATTATAGAGAAGCTCAACCCTTTCTGTTTATGGATCATTACTAAGCCATACCACTCGGGGTATAATAGCTTGTGACAAAAAACACTCTTCTGAGAGATACTGCTTTAGTATCCTAATACTTAGGGATGTGCATTCGAATGTCGTTATTAGGGTAGCAAGTAAGTGGCGCCAACCGCAGCTGTTTTAATGAGAGGGAGAGTACATCCTGGACTGGTTGCCAGGCAACCGCACTTAAAACTTAAACCTATGGACAATCGCAGGGCTTGTTGAACATATCAACATGTGAATGATCCACTCCAAAAGAACCGCCGCTGACCGAGCTAACTTTTCCATCCTGGGGCACTTCAATCAATCCTTTCCCTTTCCACCATCTTTTGGTCAAAAAAAGTTAAATAAATCTTGCATGAAGTTAAAGTACGTCAAGTGAAAATGTATCTTGTTACAATTTGTTTTCTGCATTGAAACAATCCTTAATGAGCAGCAGAGACCTTCAAACGGCCCAAAAAAAATAGAGTTTGAATTTCACCGTGAGATCGTTTAGGGAGCCAACGAGTTGGGCATGAAGGAAGGAAATGGTACAATCAGTTACCTTGGGAAAATACAAAACCCCCTGGGGTGCAAGTGTCTAGATTATACCTCGATGGAAACAAATTGACTCCCACTGCAGTCTGGCGTAGGCATAATTGAGAATGCCTGGTGGGCATGCATGGTATATGTAAAACTGCAGTTCAAGAAGGGGAAAATTAGAAAGGAGGAAAAAGGGGTATGTATTGTAATCCACAATATAGGGCTTATTTTCATTTGTCGATGGAAAGGGTTTGTACAGTCATCCCCCGTTTATGGCAGGGGATATGTTCAAGACCCACCCCGTGACTGTGAGAAACCGCCCACATACATTACAAATATTTAGACTGGGAGACTGTCGTATAACATCAATACCTATAAAACTGTCATAAAAGAGGATAATTAAACATTATGTATTTAAACACCAAACTGTTCAACCAAAACATTTTATTTTGCGTAACGAAACTCCGCTAGCTCAACGCTAACATACTGGATAATGTGAACCAAGATGAACACATAGAAACAAACAGATTCTCACACACAATCACACCTACGGGCAATTTAGAGTCTTCAATTAACCTACCATGCATGTTGTTGGGATGTGGGAGGAAACCGGAGTACCCGGAAAAAACCCACGCAGGCTCAGGGAGAACATGCACATTTTTGCATGTTCGGGATTTGAACCTAGGTCCTCAGAACTGTGAGGCAGATGTGCTAACCAGTCGCTCACCGTGCTGCCAAAATTAAAAACAATTGCTTAAACATTTGCAATATAGCGGGGTGCCTGCACTGAACTACAATACAGCAGGGGTTCACTGTGTACGATGGATGGATATAGAACTCTATTAATTGATTAATCGGTCACGCTACTCTGTCAGCTATGTCCATATTAAAGGAGGCTAGTTTTCAGATTTCAGGACAATATTCTGAGCGTGTGTCAATATGACTGAAACGCCAGTCATCTTCCTACACGTGTGTTGAACGCCTAGCTCGTTATCGGATGAGAGACGAGCATTCTTGCAGTTGAACGAACGATTCATTTTGTCGCCAACGTACCGTCATTATGACATTTATCTGTGGGTGGCATTGTTCTCGCGTCTGCTCAAATACTCTCTATCCCTTCATCCATTCTTGAAAATAATAATAAAGCTTTTGCCATTTGTATGTGCCTCCTTCTTTCAAGGTGCCTTTCTTATTTAATTTTTGGGGACCAAAACACAACACTGGCTTTTCTTATCTTTATGTGCTCCATAGAGAATTAGTTCACAAATCTGAATAATCCGGAGTACTTTGAATTTACAGCATTTGAATTTTGATCAGGTAGACACTGTTTCTATTATGCGGCCATACCACAATGAGGACGCCTGATCGCATCAGATCTTGGATTCCAAGCTGTGTCAGGCCTGATTAGTACTTGGACGGGAGACCAACTGGAAATACCAGGTGTCGCAAACTCTGTGGCGGGCGAGCGAGCCCAATTCGATGTTAGTCCCAAACCTGGATAATTTCATCCCAAAACAGCGACCCTAAATAGGGAAAAAGCTGGGATGAAGAACAATTGTCCACCAAATGGAGATGTCTGAAAGTTCCGACCAAACCGATAAAGGCTTAATATTACTTATGACCTGACACTGAGTGTGAGGGGCAAAAAAGGTCTGAGGTAATCTGTCAAAAAATTACAACAGCCCCCAAAGGGAAGTTGCTTGCTGTTAAACTCGACTTCTCTTGTCACAGAGCGTGCCCTCGGCAAAGGCTGGAAGATAAGCTGTCATGCCTGGAGTAGTGGGGGCTTAGATGACGTCAGTCTTCAAGATTTCTTGATCTGTGACAGGTAGATCGATGATTGCCTGCAGGGTTATTAATTGGTAGAACGGCCAACACGGTGATACCTTGCAAGGTAACCGATAGACCGGACAATTCTGCGATTCCTGACACACAAATTTGTAGACTACGTAAGACGGTGATTCCGGCAGAGTGATTGGTAGACCGTGTAATACGGTGATGCCCGGCATTTTAGTTGGCAGATCTGACAATACGGTGATGCCCGGCATCACACATTTCTTGGGGAGGGGAAATATGAAGTTTTTTTTTTTTTGAACATCATTTTGGTGAGTGAACCATGAAAATATAGTTTGGGAGGTAGTTTTTTTTTTTTTTTTTGCATGTTATGGATGAACAACTTCAAACTATAACTATCAAACTCCAACTTGAAACATTATTTAGTCAATTCGAGGGCGTTTTAGTAATCAGTCAAAAGTTGTTTTCAGTCAATGTAATCGCGGACGGAAAATGTGTTTTGGATGAGAAAGTGTTGAATAGCGAGTTAGGCTTTTATGACATACCATTTATAAGAATTCCCTGAATAGGCTTGTCGCTCTTAAATACATTAGCCAAGTTTGAAGGCATCAAATTTACATAATTATAAGAAGTGCTTATTTAAAAAGAGACATTGAAAGATTATTGAAAAGGCTTGTCCAACCAGTAATACATTCTGAAGTTTGCTGAACTGAAAGCATGACAGCAGAGGGAAAAAAAAATGGATGAGTTTGAAAAGTTGGCACAAAAGCCTGAGTGTTAGTTATTACACGGTAGTTGAAATAAAGTATTATTTCAAAATATTGACATATCTGAAGAAAATACCAAGTGTCTATTTAGTGTGGACGTGGGTCCATCTATTTTAGCTATTGTAGTTCCATCAATTTCCCAAAGACCCGATTAGTCAAACATCAATTTCACCCAATTAACAATTCACTAATAAATGTCTATGCCCATACAGAGTTACTTATGGCGCAGTGGTACACTAGGGGTTTTATAGACTACAGATGAATGCGCTAAAGGAAATTAGTCCGTCACCTAAACTGATTGAAATTGTCTTCTATTTCTGAATGTGCAGCTTCGGTAAGCGAGGTAGAACCAGGAAAAGGGAAATAGCCAGGCTCCAGCAGGATTTTGAAAAACTTATCGGCCTGCACTATAGGTGTGGAAACTGAGTAGAGAATTATTCCACTATTCCACAAAGAAGTCTGTGATTATTTGGCATCCATTCATCCATTTTCTATACCACTCATCCTCATTAGGGTCGTGGGTGTGCTAGAGAAACACTGCAAATTACCACTATGCTGTGGTGGGCCCAGAACAAGGACAGGTTTCCCCATTTGGCCAAAGGTTACCCAGCAGTTCCTGTGGAAAACACACTGACTGGGAGGTGTGTTTTTTTTCTCTGGCTGGAAACACCATCATGTGACCGCGAGCAAGCCTACACCCTTCCCACGTCGATACGCTTTGTTCTGCGTAAATTCGGTGTTGAGCTCAACATTGTAGGTGACTACAGGTTATTGCAAAACATTGCCTCCTCCTGAACACAAGACACTAATGAGTTCAACCATCCAATCAATAGCAAAAGGCCGAAACATCGTAAATATCGTGCGTGGATTCTGCAGTGCTTAACGCGCTCATTTGCATTCGAGTCGTGCTATTTTATCCGGCGGGCGGCAGATAATCCTGCCGGTCTTGTCTTTAAATCATGGGAGGCATGGAAAGGGCTGACTGCGCAGTGAGATGAAACCCATTATCAGGAAAAACAAACACAATGTTAGTCATTTTGTCTTTTGTGTCATTTTTGGTCATAATAAACTGCCAAAAAATAAAAAATAAATACATCGACATGAACGACACAGGAGGACAAACGATAGACGATGTACTGTAACCCCGATATTTGAATCAATGAGTCTTTGGAGTTGATGCTTTGCTTCTTTTCTAAAATCATTGTTGTGTATTAAGGACATTTTTGTTCATTTTCAGGTCATTAGAGAGTTACAAACTTTCCAACCTCCCGCTGGGATTAATTACTTCTTATCTTAAGTATGTCAGAAGCAAGCTAATTGATGGACAGAAAAAAAATAAAATAAACGGTTGCATTGAAATCAAGTTTTGATCTTGAGCAAGTTAGCCTTGCATTAGCAGAGTCAAAATGACAATATCAACGCCCAATGCCCAAATTCAAGATTAGGTTTGCATAACTGATGCTTCATGATAAAACTAATAATAATAAAAAAAAAGTTTGTTAGCTATGTTGTTAGATTAGCACGGACAACAATACACGATGAAGAAACTATAAGATTACAGAAGCAGCAAAACCCGAATTTTAGCTCGGTAGCTGCAGTTTTATATTAGATCAAAAAAGGAAAGCCTTTGTGAAGTAAACCTTACATGACCAGCTACACGTCTAAGATAGCTGGCCATGTTATTAGATTAGCATAACTGATGTTTCACGATAAAATTAAAATGAAATTGAATTCTTTTTATCCATGTTGTTAGATTAGCACGGATGATTTATTTGAATAGCAGATTAGGACTGGTTCGCGCTATCTTTAATTTAGCATGAACAACATTAAAAATCAACAATGCGAGAATTTGAGCCAGCTACGGCAGTGTTAGTTTTGTCCAACTAATGTTTCCTGATAGCATTATTATTACAGGGGTAACATTACAGAAGCACCAAAACCTGAATTTTTGCTAGTTAGCCGTAACCTTAGTTTAGCATCAACAAAATAAAATGTCCTTGAATTAGTATGGTAAACATTACATAATTGGCTTTGCCCAAACTTAAGATGGCCGTGGTACTAGGTAGGCATGACTAATATTTCCTGATAAAATAAACAGGATTTCAGTTTCTTAGCCGTGTTTTTGGATTGGCACAGATGATGTTACATGACAAACCAAGCCTCGATGTGTGCTGGTTAGCTTTAGCTTTAGCTGAGCATGAATAACATTTCATATAGTAAGTTAACTAGCTAGCTTCAGTATTGGTTTTGTCTCACTGAAGTTTCCTGGTAAACAGGAGCTGTGTGTGTGAGCCAACCACAGTGTTGTAATTTGTGGGTAAATACATGTAATTAATTGAAAATTAACCATTGGAGAAACATGATTTATTATTAACATTACATACATTAAAATAAGGATATGGATATTATTATTATTATTATAAGTAGTAGTAGTAGTCGTAATATTACATGTTTTGAGAGAGTTTCTTGCAACAAGCAGGATTCAGGAAGCACTGAATTGCTGAGCTCCCGCCATAAAATGTAATAAAATTAAATATTTGTTATTGCAACATTGTCACTGAGACGAATAGCCACAGGCTTTGTGATCTCATCTATCCGATTAAAATCCAATTTGTGGGACTGTGACGCTTCCCCCTGCTGGACGAGTTTCTTTTTGCATTTACAAACAAGAACGGCCTCCACTCGATAGCAAACGATCCCGCTAATGTGATTCTTGCAGTGTGTCGCCACGGTGTAGGACACGTCTGTCTGAATCAAGTAATTAATTAATGTTTTGACACGTTAATCTACTGCGTCGAAAATAATGGACTCCTGTTTGCGGACTGAAGCCAACTTGTTGTGATGATGACTTATTGATCGAGTCTTTTTACACTTGCGTGTGATGAAAAACGTAATGTCAAACTGGCCAAACGATGAATGAGCAGCCATTACTTCTCCAGCGTGTCGCATTATTTGCCAATCCCTTGTACCATGGCAATGGTAGCAACAGTACTCATTTAGATACCCTTAAGAAAATATACAGTATACTCCATTAGGTACACCTGCTAATGAGATCAAATGCAAGACCTGCTACAAATAATTGATTTTCATTGTCATCGAAGCTTTAATTTAAATATTTTCAGTTTCATTTTTCACTCCTATCAACACACAATGTAAAACTTTTAATAACAATAGGACTAATACACTTTAGCTGACGATGAACAACTCTAACTCTCGGTAAATGTTAACAGATGACACTTTTACTTTTTTACCTTAGGATCATCTTTCCCCTTAGTAAAGCAGTCACGTTATTGCAGGAAAGCTGTTATGGCCCAAGTCTGATTCCATCAGCACAGGTTTAGTACGAAGGAAGCGGAGCGTCTCAATATAAACTCGGTGTGATTATTAGCAGGGATTTATGGGGCTGCCAAAGGTGTCACGCATACGTTTTCCGGCGTAAACCGCAACCTCATACTCACGGACTATTTACGATGCGTAACAAAGCAGCTGCTTGGCAAGGAGCTGATGACAAAGGCGTATGTTCTCGCCGCAACAGTGCTTACTTACAAACATATGAGGAGCAGCTTGGTGGGGTGGGAGGGTGAGGTATGCGACTAGCCGCGTTTTTTTAAGGGGGGGCGAACTTTCACGGCAAATGTCCGTTTGAACGGTTGATGCGGAGCGCTAACTAACATGCTGGCATTCCAAAATGTCTGGCAAGTCTGAAAATTGAAGAGTCTAGTTCACAGGATTTGATAACGTGAGGGGTTCAAATTGGTCCCCGATGTCTTACTTGAACCCCTTTCACAAAAGCTTGATAGTTCCCTGTTTTTTCTATGCTATGCTATGCTAAGCGTAGTTGATTTCAAGGTTAAGGTATGTATTGTTGTCCCGCATGATACGTGTTTATGTCACACTAACACAGGTGAATAAAGCCCCTAGCTGCATTTCAGTAGGTGGCCTTCAAAGCTACCGTAGAAACTCGTTGAAGTCATGTTAACATTAAAACATTCTCCGACCTCCAACAAACAGTGGACGCTAGCTGAATCAGTTCAGCATCTAGTTGCTGTTATGAGGCGTTTATATTTCGTGTTGGATCCGACAACACGTCTCGATTATTTAAAGAAATAGGAGGCACCGGTGGCACCTTCCAGCTTCGGCGTGACAAGGGTGTCGACGTTACATTCCTGCGGCGATCACCGGCGTCGCCCGGGTGAATCGACAGTACGTCCCTGCTCTCCGAACCCCGGCCAGGCTTTATCTGCGACACAGTTTTTTTGTCCAGAGAAGAAGAAGGAACAGAAGAAGCTGTAACGCGGGGTGAATTATTCCGAAACCACGCCCACCCAAACTCATTAAACAGATCTCTCAGGCACTCTTCCACAAAGCGCCATCTGGCTTTCTGCTTCTTTCGCCATCGTAAGTCCTTAGTTGGACACAGGCGTTCCCCAATTCTCTGTTCATCAGGCTTTGACTCAATGTAAACCCTACTTGTGTCAATATGAGAGAGACAAAGACAGCAGTTGCTAGTTTTGAGTTCTGTGACAATGTTTTCGATATTAATGAATACGACAGCTGTTGATGCACTTGTGCTAAACATTGAGCTGCCTCGTGACCATAACATCTAATTGTTTACTGTTACTCAATCTTGGATAATGAGCCACATGCTGCTTCACCAAATCTAAAAACACAGGCATTATTTTGTTACAGCATTTGTAATGACGATGTCACAAATTAGGCCCACGCCCCTCAAAGGTACTCCAGTAGATAGAATCATTACACTTCATTACGTTGTCTTTTATTCTCATATTATGGTTTTATACAATATAATGCTTTTTTTCTTTAAGTGTAAATGGAGTTACCATCTTGGTCACAGAGCGAATTGAACTTGTAAGTCAAGGGACCACTGTAGTACGTATTACAAAACAAGACAGGAAGTTGCATATAAGCAAACCAAAACAAAGGGACACACATAACCTCCCTGGCAGAGGCAATAATATGTAGCCCAGCGACACGAAATACTGCTCAATAGAGACGTGTGGAGAAAATGTCATAAAGCATCTTTATTAAGGCCCTGTTCTGTTGCTGCATAAATACCATCATGCACACTTATTACGATGCAGTCACATCCGGCAGCTAAAAGGCTAATCAAACACAATCGAGCATATTTGGTATCGTTTGTCACAATAAGATAACATTCAATTACAGGCCAAAGACACGTGGGCAAAAGGGGAAGGAGGAGAAAATAAACTGATTAGCAGACTAAGTAATCGTGTGCTATCAGAGTGCCGCTAGCTGGGCCTAAAAGCGCGCATATTAAGCGATCGTCGCACATTGGAGGAACCCCAAACTTTGGAGGGGGATTCGTTTAACATGTTGCGCTGGAGGGCTCTCTCTATTCATGGAAAGCGTTTAGTTCACAGGGAGACACACTTTCTCTGTCAGTTGAGGAACTTGCATAAACGTCGGAAATAAGCCAGAGGGGTTCGGGAGGTTAAGAAAATGATGCAACCGCTCAAGCCCGAAGAAAAGGAGGACATTATTAGGAGGGGATTATTCATGACAGTGTAAAATGTGCTCCAATTTGTTTTATTTATTTGTATTTTATCTTAATGTGCCGAATTTTATTTTAAAAGTATTTTATTGTAAAAACAAATAAATAATTATTATTATTATAGTCCACAACAATTTTGTCCGTATTCAAAATATTATAAAGCCTCTAAAGAGCATGCCAAAGCATATATTGGGGAAAGCGAAGTACAGTAGTTTTAAAGTTCCATTTCCCGACCGTGCAAGCACACAACAATAGCAGTGCTATGACGACTACTCTGTCGTTGATGTTTTGTTTGTCTCCTCACTGGGGAAGCTTGTGGATTATTCAGGACATCTGTCACTCTACATCGACAGAAGACAACGGAAGACGGGCAAAGTCTTTCTCGCTTCTCCTTTGGGAGGAAAAGCAGCGGCTGTCTCCCTGCATTGCTTTAGACCACTAGTCTGTCAATGTTTATGAAGTGCAACTATAGTTTCAGCTAAATTGTCCCGTGCAGGCCGATTACACCACTAGCCTCACACCCGTCAATGCAGTCCTAACGAGGTCCCAGTTTTATCGAGTACGACAAACGGCTTGTCTTTTAGGGGAAGAAACAACAGTTGTATCTCTTTCATCAAACGTGCCCTGTGCAGGCTGATTGGACCACTGGCCTCATACCCGTCCGTCCGGGCAGGGGTATGAGTCAATCAGTTTACGGAGACCAAGTAAAGTCTTCTTGGCTTCTCCTTTGTGGGGAAAAGCAGTAGCTGTCTTCTATTGTTTTGAAGAATGAATAGTTTTATGTTGTTATTGTTTTTAGCAGAAGTTCACTGTGCAGCCTGATTGGACCACAAGCATCAGACCCGTCTGTGAGTGTTTACAGAGTACAACTAAAGTCTTCTTGGCTTGTCCTTTGTGGGGAAAAGCAACAGCTGTCTTCCCCTTTTGCTATGAAGATGGAATAGTTTTATGCCTTTCAGTAATGGTACCCTGTTCAGGCCTCATACCTGCCTAGGTAGCTCTAAGTCTGTTGGTGTTTACGCAGTACCGTGAAGTCTTCTTGGCTTCTTCTTTGGGAGAAGAGTTTGTTTTTGCGGGGGAAAGCAGCATCTACGGTATCTTAATCTATTGTTTTGAAGGAGGACAAGTTAAGTCTTTTGGTAAACCCTGTTTAACCCGTCAGTTAAAGCGAGGCTGCAGGTAACACTCTCCTCCAGCGCTCCTCAAAGGCATCCTGTTGCCATGACAACATCACATTAGCCAAGGCGGGTGCCATAAAAGTGATGAATAACCGCAACGGCGCAGATTGCAAACGGGTCCGCCGCGCTTCCCGAAAAGGAAAGCGACAGGACCGCAGCGGCGGATCGCAGGAACGCTCGATATGATTTAAATGGTGATTAAAAAAAGCGGCACCGTATCATCTTTCATCCTCTTATGTACAAATATGCGTTTGTTTTGCCGAGGAAAAATCCAGTCCCTCCACTTCATCTTTCTACACAAACATGTCGGAATGTAGAAATCTGAAAATGCTTCAGCAGAAGGAGGAACAGATGCGCTAAGGATGCATTTTCAAAGAAAACTACAACTATATCAAAAAAGGGACCATACAGATTAGGCCATTTCAGCATTACAACATTTTTGTAATGTGTATAAGTGTGTAATATCGTGCTTTATGAAAACATAACAGTAATGATTTAATAGAATAGAATGTAGAAAAAAACATTTTATGCCACAATTTTGGCTTCAATTGATTGGAGATTGCGCTGCTACTTCTCCTGTGTGCGTTTTGGCCACCTGTGGGTAGTATAATACAGATGTACTGATATACAAGGAGACGGTCACAACTCCTCAGTAAGCTGCAGTAATATTAGTCCTTTTTTCGCAGAGGATAAAGAATACATGCCGGCGAGTTTTGTGATATCATCTGTGTATATATTTTGTGCTCAAATATCCACTGCTTCAACGGTTGTAACAGTCCAACACAGGTGCTATTAGTAAGCCCTTCAATGGCGTTTTGCATTGTTGATTAGCATTAAGCAAAGTGGACTTTCCTAAAGCAAAGCTTTGTGTTATTTTAAATACATGTGTACTAGACTTTGTTTTATGTTTAGTTTGACAGAAAACTTTAATTGGGAAGGGCATTAAATAACTTGAAGCCTCTTTTATTTTTTAAATAATTGTTCTCTATCTGACAAACTGCTGCGTGTTGTGAAGTGAGTTGACTTCACTGCTACAATACAACATTCCTATCTCAAACTTTTGCTCGCAAGTCAAAGGAAAAAAAAATCATCCGAACAGCGGCTTGTATCAAGCCGGGTCACTTATCTGAAGGCACCTATTTGTGCTTGGCGACGTGCCCGCTACATGCGCCACATGCACAGATCACCTACACTAATTGACAAGCGGAATTGTGGTCATGAAGTGCTGCCTCCACGGATGAAAATATAAGCAATACTTTTACTTCAGGGATCTCACTATTGTCTTCACACTGGAAAAATGTGTTGAAAACAGTTCTTTAATTCTTGTCCCTTGAGGTATTTTGAGTTAAGTCCCCTGGGAACTCTTTTAAGTTGTGTGTGTGTGTGTGGGGGGGGGGGGGGGGGGGAAGAAATGCGTATGTATTTTATAATCCAACTGATGCATATTTGGTACATGAATGAAGCAAATTGCCATCGGCTCGTAGTGAAACAAAAGAACAATGAATTGTGGATGCCAAGGAAACGTGTTACATAATGTCTTTTTTTCAACATGACACTGAATACAGCAAAAAGCAACACTGATCTTCTTAGAACAATATTCATTTTTTGCGCTTGGTAAAATTCAAACCCGAACAAACTGACTGAGTGATAAATCGGATTGAATTGTTTTTTTTTTTTGTTTTTTTTTTTTCCTTCCCCGTTTTGCATCAATTTCCCTATGCGCCCTCATGCCAGGTAATGCCACGTTCCATCTCCAGACTGCTAATGCAGATTGGGATTTCTTGGTCACATTTTGCTTATGCAAATAGAACGTAGCTGAATGATGAGAGAGACCGCTCAGGTTGAAGAGTTTTGACCACTCGCCGTAAACTGCACTCTCCCGACAGCTCATTTCCTCAACCCCAGCACTCTTGTATGGCTGGAAAAGTCAACAGCGAACAAAAGAAAAAGGCAAGATAAGGAATTTGCAGATAATGACTGCTCGATGGGCAACATTCAAGTCTTTCATTGCTTGTCACGAAACCAAATAAATGTGGGAAAACAAGCTAAAATAGGGCTAAAAAGCTCTTCATTGTTCCCGTCACGATTGCCCTCAGTGAGCTTCAGTTTAGCAAGGACAACGGCACTGTTTCCAGTCATTTCCTCAGAGCTCATTCAAAGAATATTGGGATTGGAGCCTTGGGTAATCACTGTGGGAGCATGCAATGTTGTTTCCTCCTCATTAAAACAAAAAAAAAAAGGTGGGGGGGGTTAAACTAATTTTTGAGTTCCCTGACAAGGAATTAACGTCCAAATGGTATGATGGTTGGGAGCACTTGGTAAAGAAGGCACTTGTTATCAGGATGGATGTCACGGCGACCCGAAGTCGGTGCCAGTCGGGGCCTGAGTCAGCATTCCCCACTGCAGCCTCCATAATGATCTGTTAAGGAGAAATATTGCTCTCCGTCTTCTGCGATGACTGAGCACTTTCTCCGGTCTGCAGCTCCAACCATCTAAGGTAGAAAAATGTACAAACATGTGGAGACGCGAGGCTATAAAAGCAAACAATCAGATGGGAGGGGATACGTGAAATGTACAAAAGCCTACATACAGGACCAACAAGTTTGCCTTGCTTTTCCTGAATCAATCAGCACATGTGTAGTAAAAAAACGGAATAGTCCATTGCATGAGGAGGGAGGATGGAGCCTTCGAAACGATCGTGATAGATACGTTGAATTGAAGAAAAATCAGTTGGTTTTTTTTTTTTATTTTATTTTTTTATGAGATGTTTGGGGACCCCAGGCAATTGCGTGTGTTTGGCCTGATGGCAAGTCCGCCCCTAGTGGAGGAGCTGGAAGTCCAGACCAAGACAAACACGGAAGGAGGCAAAGAGTGACCATGAACCCTTCGTGGACTCCTGCAAATAAACCGACAGCCCGCATGTGTTCATGGCAGCCGGAAACCAAGCCGATCCCACCCACTTTGAAAAATAAACGCCGCTGGGTGAAACACACACAAACGCAACACATCGCAAGCTTTTCCCAGCCTCGTTTCACAGGTGCTTTTTTTTTTCCCTCAAAAAGATTTGGCCAACTGCATGTTTCAAATTAAAGCGATCTGTTATTGTAATATGTGAGCATAAAGGCTGCAGATGGAGAAGATCTGCCAGGAGTCTCTTTTAACAGATGGTTGTATGGATTCCGCTATTGCCTTTCGCCAGATTTGGGAGATGCAAAAGTCGAGCCTGCGGAACTCGGTTCCGTCAAAGAGTACTGATGAGTGGGAAATATTTTAACATTCGCTCATTCACTTCATTACTTGTGGGGTTACGTTCATGTGTTTAGATAACATCGCCATGTGCTCCGATCGTGAAGATTTTCAATTGTGTATGTGATGTGTTTGTGGCCTAAAGCGAGGCACTGCCAAACCTTTTGACGACAACCTGTTCGCACAAACACAGATTAGTGTATTTTCGGGACGATTAGAACTAGTACTTGGAGTTGTAGTAGATTTTTCTTTCCATGTGTGCATGGCTCTTTACGATTGTCAAGATTGATAGTTGGCAGAAAATCAAAACCCCTGCTTTGTGCTGATGCTTCGGAAAGGTCGATGCCAATCCCACCCAGTACAGAAGAAGAAATCACAAATCTAAAACCATGATTTCTGTGTTTTTATTTTATGAGTTATTCCATTTAACTTAGTTTAAACGTGCCATATGTTAGCTATTTAGACCTCCATAGAGTGACTCTCCACTATTGACTTAGTATAAAAGTGTCATTTTCATAAAAAAAAAAAACAACAACAAAAAAATACCTTGATTTTGTCAAACGAGTGTCCAGAAAAGGCCCCTCTGACAGCTACATCTGTTTGACCAAGTTTTGTATCCTTTTTGTCCATATTTGGCTAAGACTTCTCCCTTTCCTCTGATTGGTTGCCACCGTGTAGAAGACCTACTTTTGAGAGCACACGTGTTTGTTATGTTGACAATGCTGGCTCGGGAGCGGAGAGACAGGCGGAGATCTTTGCTAGTGACATAGATAAGCTCGAGAAAGTCAAATGCCCGGATTTCAGGCCTCTTGGCCAAAAAAACAGCTGGAACTCAGGAATGCGTGGACGACTTTAATTCATATTTCACATGTTTACTGAAGCCTCATAGAGACTGTATTACATTCCAAATACAAGAAAAAGTTGGTTTGGTAATATATGGCAGCTTTAAAAAGAAATGCTATTTTTTTATATCCTATTTGTATTTCTTTTTTTGTTTAACTAATAATGAAAATAAAAGAAAACTCGCTTTCGTTTTGATTACGCCCTGATGTTTTTTATTTTTTTTCCCCCATTTTATTAAAAAAAAAAACCATATCACTCTTCAGGTCTATTATCCAGTTTTCTATTTTAATTAAATTTATTTTCCGCACTTTTCGTATTTATTTTCCATTTGAATTTCTTTTATTTTTCTATTTTGTATCACTGTATAGAAGACGAAAACTCCAATGTAACAAAATGGCTCAAATTAAAATGTATCTTTTTAGTTGCCATCGTTTGAACTTGACAAATGTTTGCATCTGCCCATCTCTGAATGATACTGCATATATTTTTAAAATATCTCTTTTATTCTTTTATTATGACATTTAAACAGGACAAAACCATCCATAAAACAGCAAATTAAAGCAACAATATGGTGACAAATTCCCGACAATGATAATAGAATGAACAGCAGAAAGTGATCTAGTCTTTCTGTGAAGCGACTTTGCTTCCAAACATGAGCAGCAATTTGCAAACTTAAGGATGAGGCTTCGCAATAACCACTAACAACTTGCATATCACTCAAAACATCGGCTTTAGCGCTAAGAACGGTTTTATGAGCATTCATTTTAGGAGAAAACATTCATTGGAGGGATGGGGGGAGTCAAAAAAAGGACAATAGTTATGCTTTCTATGGGCTGATGAACACAATGCGTTTGCTGTAATAGCAAGCGTCCAGGATTTTGTTCCCCCCAGGACAAGGTCATCAAGCGAACATGAGATGCACATTTTTGTATTTTTTTTTCCCCTGCTCCTATTTGTCACCAAATGCCAGCCTGCATTTGCATCAGCACGCTGCCTCTGAAAAGACAACGAGGCTTCTTCGGTTCTGCCGTGCGGCATATCGAGGGAGCGGGGTTGGGAATTTAATGGCGCTATTATAAATGGCTCCTCAACCTCGTGCACCGAATGCGCCAATTAAACCACCCTTTAAAAAAATCTCATCAGCGTGACATACAGTGTGGAACCTGTGCTCGCTGCCCACTTTGGCAGTATCAGAGGGACGTTGCTGTAGTTACACTTACGCAATATTTCAATACAATTTTCACACTTGTTTCTAGGATGTTGATTTGTTTGGACTGAGGGGACATGTTTCTCCAGAGGAAGTCATGGAAATGGCAATTTCTATTCCAGTGTGAAATAGAACTAGAACTTTGTGAACTGTATTGTCACATTTTAGCGCATGTGAATTTTGGGCTGATACTTCAGTTCATTTAAAGCCACAATCATCCTAATTGAATCCCACCAATGAATTCCACTCCAATAAATGTTCCCAACAGTCAATAGGCAAGCATCCGTACTAAAGTCTCAGAATGAATTTTGGACTCATACTTCAGTTAATTCAAGTACAGTTCCCTGAAAAGCATCCATCCTAAAACCTACAAATAAATATGAAACTGTACTTCAGTAAAGGTCATCGAATTTCCACACACAAACCTCCATTCTGAACCTTTCATCACATTTCACTAACTCAGGAAATTAAATTCAAACCAAATTCCATCGACAAACAGCCTTAGAACTCTAAAAAAATAATGTTTTAGACCTCAATTATAGTGACTTAAGCAAAAACTCCCCTTTTTTTGTTTTTGTCGACAATGTCAAAACGCTAATGGTTCTACTTCATGATCATTACTAAGTTCGGCGTTGGCGTCTTATATTTGCATCAACAACAGGAGGGCACATCAGGAACATCCTTCCCTGTATGCTCACTGCAACCTCAGCAACCTGTGGCAGCTGGGAGCGTCGACATTCCAAGATGGAGGAGATGCTCCACACCAACGTAATTCAACATTCATACGGGACCGTAGAGGTCTTGTGTACCGAGCTGATAACATCCGCCGCCGTTTCCGTGCCGGAGGTTTCACTACATCTTATTAGCTGCCACTGAGAAAGATTAATGCGCCGCTGTCCCGGTCTCCTCTGCGGCTGAACAAAGAGCTCACCCAAAAAAATAAATAGCGTACCTGCAAGCGCTTATTAGACTCCGCAAACAGTATTATGTTGGCATTCCAAGGATGGAATACATGAATGTGAAGTCAACTTGAGGTGGTTGTTAGTTTTACCGCTTCGTTGACGCTCGGTATTGTATTCATGCATGCACCGCGCTAATCCACACAGGCGTCGTCAACTGCCTTCGAAAGAAACGACATCAATTCAGGCTATTAGGATTCGAGCACTCGGTGGTGAGATGACGTTCTTGGAAGGGCTGTTAATCATTTTTTCTTCCGGCGAAAGGATGACATTAAATTCCGCACTAAATGTTTGACCGGTTTTCCTGATAAACATGAAATTAGGTAGACATGTCTATCACAACACAGTGCATTGAAAAGGAACAGAAAAAAATGGCCATCTCGTTCCGAAAGCAGCCATTTTGGGCACAGTTCAGGGCTAATAGCGTGACGCGCTCCATCAAGGGAATTTCCCCAAATCATAACCTGCTTTCCTAGACAGACGGGCAAAGCAAAATTGCCTACTCCATCTTTTGTGGATGGATTGCCTGCCATCCAGCCTATTTTTGGGCAGTCGCTGACCTGAAAGAGGACAAAATTAATTAATGAAATAAAAAAACAAACAAAAAAAGACAAAAACAAACATCTCAGGTACTCAGCTATCGCACGCTTCAAGTTTGAAAGGATTTACGGCACTGCAGATTCTATTTCTGATTAGCCACTGACCTGAAAAATGGCTGAACTATAAATTAAAAACTGGCAAAAGAAATCGCCCTCCTTCAAAAGTATGATCTGAGGCTAAGGTGCTCAATGGGCCCCCGCTTCAGGTTTGCAAAGTTTTAGAACCCCTATAAAACCAGATACACTAAGCAGATGAGTGAGGCAAAATTATTATTATTATTATTATTTATTTTTTAATAAGTTCAGCCATTTCTCAGGTCAGCGGCTGCCCACAAATGGAACATACAGACAGTGCCCACTCAAAGCTTCCAAACTTCAAGCGGGGGACAGCTGAACACCTGAAAATGGCCTCAGGTTGCACTTTTGATGGGGTCAATTTTCTGTCATCTTTAATTTTGGCCTCTTTGAAGTCAGCGGACTGCTCCAAAAACACGGGTGTACGTCTGCCGTTGCCACAAAACCGAATCCATCTGGAGGGCCATAAAACCTTCCAAACCGGAAATAGTGGAACCACTGAACACCAACGTAAGGCATCAAATTTCCCTTTCGAAGCTGGCTAAAATGTTTGTCATATTTTAGGGTTTTTAGGGAAACCTGGTGGAAAGCTGTTGTGGAAAGTGAGTGTAGAGAGCCCGAAAACCTTCCAAACCCAAATCTGGGGACCACTGGGTACCGAATAAATGCATCAAATCCTTTTCCTTTTGAACGGGCCGTCATTTTTCACTTTGTTTTGCCTGTCTAATTTGTCAGTTTCAATCTCACTCGGTACAGGCCACAAGAACAAAAGGACTAAAGTGATTTCAGTTTGGTCTTCAACTCAATAGGTACGGTTAGGAAAACTACACGACTAAGCCTTTGGTAATATTCCACTTCCAGAGTTCTCTCAGTGTGTACAATCCAACGTTGATTACCTTCTCATTAAACTGTTCTAAGCTTTTTGCAGCAGAAACTGAAAATGCCACCTGCAATAATTACCGAAGTGGCTACGACTGCTTACCGATGTGACCGTCCAGTCTCCAGGCTGTCACTAATGGAGGAAGATTTATTTTATTTTTTTTTCCCATATCCCCAAAGAAGACAATAAAAGTGCGTGAGAGGTGGAGCCCTGGTCGATACTGCGCGCATTTGCACGCTTTGACAGCCACAGGTATTGATGCGGTGTAGTAATTACTGCTAATTCAGAGTAGGTGGGTGGGTGGCATCGATGTTTACTCAACCGTGCAACAGTTAACCGACTTCTTTACATTTGAGTCATGTTTACAAAATTACTTTAATACACATCCAAAACTGTAATGGAAATTTACCAGAACGGGCTACAAGCCATGTAGGCCCTCGATTTTGTTTTTGTGTTCTTTAACATTTTAATCATTGGTCACTATCTTGTAAAACCCGTTGTGGAAATGTTGAGTCCGTTTTTAAAAGCAAGTAAACGCTTGACTTTTCCAATTAATGGGCTTTGCTTTTTTTTTCTTCGTAGTTTCGCTTTAGTGAATCTATCCTATCGGCTGGCGACCGGTTCAGGGTGTGCCCCGCCTCCTGCCCGATGATAGCTGGGATAGGCTCCAGCACTCCCGCGACCCTTGTGAGGATAAGCGGCTTAGAAAATGCATGGATGGATGAATCTATCCTATTTGTTTATGCAGTAGTCACCTTCCCAGATATCCGATTGAGATCTGAAACGCATTTGGAAGAGCTCTGATATCTGATTCCAGATGATTTTGGTTTCTTTTTATCCATCCATCCATCCATTTTCTGAGCCGCTTCTCCTCACTAGGGTCGCGGTCGTGCTGGAGCCTATCCCAGCTGTCATCGGGCAGGAGGCGGGGTACACCCTGAACTGGTTGCCAGCCAATCGCAGGGCACATAGAAACAAACAACCATTCGCACTCACAGTCACGCCTACGGGCAATTTAGAGTCTCCAATTCATGCATGTTTGTGGGATGTGGGAGGAAACCGGAGTGCCCGGAGAAAACCCACGCAGGCACGGGGAGAACATGCAAACTCCACACAGGCGGGGCCGGGGATTGAACCCGGGTCCTCAGAACTGTGAGGCTGACGCTCTGACCAGTCGTCCACCGTGCCGCCTCTTTTTATCCATCTTTACGTTAAAAGAAAAAAAAAAACAGAATACTCATTCGTTTAACACTGCAATGTATTTAAATTGAAATTGGGGAGTAGCCGCATGCTCGGTTGATGCATTATTTGCTGGGAATGTGTTCTAATTCCATGAAATAGGACGGATGTAGCCATTTTTGTCAATCGGATATGAACTTCCCACATATGAGAACGGTTCTACGTAAATGGCAAGCATGACTCAGTGCAATGACAAGCAGGCACAATCGTCAGTCGAAGAAGCCGACCTTTCGGGATTGCACTATATCGCTGAACAATTACGTTATTTTTAGTGGAAATGGGAGGAAATATTCCACTTAAATTAGATTTCAACACACACCGTGGCCGCTGATGATCACTTCCTCTAAAACAAAGTGATGCAATTAGTGCTGGATGTGCTCCGGCAGGCTAGATGTACACTTGCGCCTCAACACAATTTCATTTGCCAAATGGACTGTGTCCAGCTGAAGCGCCCTGTCTGGAACTAATGGCTGATAGTGACCCACTTAAGGGCTCCTTTGCCAGCCAACAGCAGCTCGGAGGGTGGGAAAAAGCTTTTAATGTTCTACATATTTCTATCAGGACGATGTGTGTGAAACAGCAGGCGTTTTACAATTGTGCATGGCGTTGGGAAATGTTCTGTGTAGAAATGAAATAAGTTAAGGTGAGACGAGTGTGAGAGGGGTAATGCTACTTTTCCCCCCCTTCACTTTCAACCTATACTTCAACAAATTCCCCAAAAAGATTCACATTCTTTCTGAACTCTATCAAAGACTTATGGAATTAGTGTATATTTCCATAAATGTGACCAAAATTCCACAGATAAATGTTTGTACGGAACTGTACGGATTAATTATAGACCGGCATATTCTAGCAAAAATCGAAAGATGACCATACATGCTGAACTCGGTCAATAAATGTTGAGACTTTTACGTCTGTCAAAATCAGCCAAAGAGTCCAAAGACAAATGTCACATTCCAGAAATTCTTTCAGGATTAATAAAGTATCTACCTATCCTTAACCTAGTAGAGAACTTGACAAATTAAGTTATGACCTGCGCTTCCATTATTACTCTGAAAATAACAGACAAATGCACTTACTGATCTGAAACAATTGTTGACATTTTTCAAGATTCAAAAAACATAACTCTAAATTGGACTTGGTAATATTTTAGAGGTCAGAAAAAACAAACAAAACAAAAAAAAAAAAATTTCCCTCAATCTTCACCTGTCAGATAAATACTGCTCCAAAAAACCTCTTTGTCCAGCTTCAAGGCACTTTCTAATTGGCTATTGCTCCATCTCACATCAAAATTACAGAGTTTGTGGATCTGCCGACCTTGTATCGACTACACATGGATTTGTGATTTGTAAATGTTCAGTTTAACAACTGCGATGGACTGCCCTGATCGTTTTCCAAGCATATTTGTGAGGAGAGAACACTCTTAACACACCTCACGCTACAGGATGATCGCTCAAGATAATCTTTTGGAGACACCCAATAATCGCACCTTTGCTGACTTTGACTGAGCTTAAAATCAGCTTGATTATCAATACGCGTATAAGCGGAACCCAGCAAGAGTGGCTAACATCAACCACGATACAGATGTCGAGCCAATTCAACCACTGATAAGCGTGGAGGTGGACGGGGTTGCAATTGAACCACTCTGCAGTGTTTCAATTGTACAGTCTGACTCACAGTGAGAGCTGCAGACAGTTTATTAATAACGTCTGTTGCATGTCATCTTCGATACAAAGTCCAGCCGCCCTTCATTCAACCTCCCATGCACAAGCGAGAAGACCGAAATCCCACAGACACATTCACCGAGGAATAATGTTACACCGGTGTATATATCGCTTTTGATTCTATCAGGCGCGGATTAACCATCTCTCCATCTCTTCATTTTATTTTACGCAAACAACAACATCACAGTCAAGACGATCAGGTTTAGAGTTTCACAGAATATGGATTCCTGGACCTTTGAGCCTTTTTTTAGTGACACATATGCCAGTGTTGCTATTTAACCCACAGTGGTAGCTGCTCGTTGCCATGACAACTAAACCGCAAAGTGTGGCAAAGAGTCAAAGGCGCTCATATGTTGTGCATACATCCGATTCCTCTTTTTGCCGCAAATGCCCAAGTTTTATGTTACGTGATAAAGAGTGAAGGTACGCACAAATGTTACCCTCACAAAAAATATAAAATCCCTTGAAAATGGACTGTGTGAAAACAAAAGCCTCCAATCATAATAATTAGTCACGCACTTTTATATAATTGTGTTCATCAAAGATGACTTGTGTGCCATGATACATGACTCCAATTATAAATCACCTCAATTTTGATTTCCCCACGCACTTGATTAAAAGAGCGGCATTAAAATCAAACGTATAATCACTTCGGAAGCTTTAAGAGGAATCAATAAGAGTCCTCAACTTAAATCAAGCAGAGGACCGTTTAAGGTCAGGCTTTTGTATGTTTTTTCTGTTGTGTGCCTGAACAGACATCCATCCTTCAATTTTCTATAGCGCTTGTCCTCATTAGGGTCACGGGCGGTTCTCAGCTGACTTGGGGCACGAGGCGGGGTCCACACAGGAGGGCCGGAGTAGAGATTCGAACCCCGAACGTCAGAAGAGCGAGGCGGACGTGCTCACCATGAGGTTGCCGTGCTTTCCTGTGCCTAAAAAAGGCACACATAAAATGTGTGATGTATCCTGGTCAAACAAGTTTTACGTGCGTGGAGGTCTTTATGGAAGAGGTGGTGATCTGTAAATAAGCTCGTGTTGCTCATTGATTTTGGGGCGGCGGGAGTATCCGCTCGTCCATGAAACCTTCTCGCTGTCCACGCCACAACAACCTCAAACGGCGACATCTCAATTGACATTGCTCAGCCACATGTTTGAAAACACCGGATCAAAGCGGTTTGTTGAATGACACATTTGGATTGTTTGTTCCATATCCAAAACCAAAACCACATTAGCCAAATGATTTTTTTTTTTTTAAATAAAAAAATAACACAGAAAGATGCAGGCTCTGGATATAGCTAAGCTATTGTCTCCTCCAAAGTATGGAATGTACTTGTATCGTCCATAAAGTAGTGGTATGCTGTTGTTAGCTTATTAGCCAAAACCTTGTGGCCCAATGTGAGGCCTTTCTGTGGTGCTAACAAGTGTAGCCACGCACGCCTATTGTTGCAAAGTTTGCACTGGTCTTGAAATGATGACAATAGTGGTAGCACAATGGTGCTTAGAATGTCGCCCTCCCAATTCTGCGGTTTGGGGTTCAAATGCCGACTCCGGCCTCCGTCTGTGGAATTTGCACGTTCTCCCCATCCTGGTGTGGGTTTTCTTCGAGTACTGACTTAGTCCCGCATTCCAAAAGATTAGGTATGCTGAAGACTTAAATTGTTCATGGGTGTGAATGTGAATTTGCGTCGCCTGTCCGTCTGTCTCGAATAATTGGTTCCAATTGTTCCCCATTGGAGAAATTACTTCGTTGAAATTCCCTGGAATCTGACCAAAATGGCAGCTTCCAACCAAAATGGCAGACTTCCTGTTCAATTTCGTGCAAGTGTCCTTGAGAATTTTCCTTGCATCTTGTTAAATTAGAGAGGATTTCGTGTTCATCTGTGAAACTGGTAACTTTCCGGGGAACACTACTGAGTGAGTTTGCGGGCATAATTTTTGGGGACCACTAAATCACATTACATCAATTCCATTAACTCCAGCAAAAAACTGGCGAGTCTGCTGGAATGAAAAGCGATTCAGTCGTTGAAATAATAAAAATAAAACGAAATATCAACGATTTTAACTGGAGAGCTAGGCAGCTTGACAGGAACAGCTTAACTCTATCATACCGTTGTCCGCCGCTGACTTTTGCGCTGCGATCTGGATGCGTTCGTTTGCATCAGTAGTTGTTTTGCATCATTTCCTTGTGGCACTTTGATAAGGGGAATGTCACCTCGGAAGGCAACCTGGACAACCATGTGTCTGCTTCTGTCTTGAAATGCACTTCCCTCCCAGAAAATAGATATTGCAGAAAGTGGAATGGGTATTAAGGAAAGGTAAGCTATGAGAGCATGCCTCTAGTGTCGTGTAATTATTCTGTGCTCTTTTAAAAAAATTAAAAAAAATAAAAAATAAAAAGAAAAAAATAAAATAAAAAAAGCACAGAATTTAATTTTCTGCCTGGGCTGCAAAATAACATCCAAGCCAAGTCAATGTTCTTCTGCTTAACAGAGCGACACAAGTTGGTGAGTGATGTGGAATTCAGTGTTAGTGGTTTCTTTTTGTTTTGTTTTTTTTGTCGAAAACATCATGCATCATAACAGCGCAATGCACCAGGATTGCACTCTGAGGGGAAAGAAGAATTGCAACCAATACGAAACCCCTTTTTACTACAGTGAGTGTGTCTGTGTGTTTTGTTATAACCGTGACAAAAACAAGCAAACTAGTTGAGAGTGAATCAGCAGTGCCTCCATTTCGCCTCAATTCTTTCAAGATGTATTTTGTCAAAGAATCGAGTCAACAGAATACTGAACCATCAATCAATGCATATGCCTAGTTTATATGACAGATGGTAGACGACAGGACCATTCCATTTTTTATTGTGAGGGCAGGGCTGGAATGGCTGCATTGCCAGTCAAACAGGAAGTAGCAGATTACAGGGGGGGGGGGGGGGGTCCTCGGTTTAGGACGGAGTTCAGTTACTATGGCGGCAGCGTAAACAAAGCAAAAACTACATAACGACTACAACTCCATAACTTCACCCCACTACCAAATTTGAATGGGCTCTTCGTTGGTTGAAGCACCACATCTCTGCGAATTTTTTTGCGTGAATTGGTGTTGTAGTTTTTGCGTAATCCTGCTAACAAACGACACGTCAACTTTCGAACTTTGCGCTCTGTGATGGTATGATTTCATATAATGGTATCAATTTAACAAAAGGCTTATTATTGCGGTGTAGTTTGTGCATGGCCTCACACTGTGAGCTGTTTCTCTCTCAAGAAGGTAACACAAAACATCTCAGTGTGTTACAGCGCAGTTTAACACCACTGCAGAATGAGACCCTAAAAAGACAACCAACGCACCCTGGCATGTCGGTGACGCAGCTAAATGTCTCTCAGGCCATTTTGTAAAGATGCTAACCGCTTATGAAATTGGTCTCATATGGCGGCTTGGACCGCACGGATCCAGGGTCAGCAGGTGGAAGGGAAATCGATTAATCTGATCCGTGTATCTACAAGGCTACATACATCATAAGTCGCCATGCATCAGGTGGACACCTTTCCTTGTATACTCAAATATGGATTTTACAAGTCTGCGGAAGCACAGTATCATGTTAAAAGTCCAAACCTAAACCGCGGGGACTCTCGTCTCTGAAGTTCACAGTCAAAAGACCTACACTCTGAATATTTAAGACCACCAACGCACAGTAAATACTAAAACGCTTTACGTTTCTAATGCTTAATAAACCAATATGCATGTGGAAGTTCTTTAACCCAAGTGATAAGTTTAACACTAAATACTCGTGCTCACTGAAATTGAAAAAGGGCAGCACGGTGGGATGAAGGGTTCGCATGTCTGCCTCACATTTCTAAGGTTCGGGGTTCAAATCTCACTGTACGCCACCAACCGGAAATATCACAAGAAGTACATAGACAGGTCAATTGCCATCTCGGTGAGGTGCCGAAACTTGTCCCGCTAAAAAAACGTATTGGTGTTTCTCTCTTTCGTAATAGACATGACAAACCGAGATTCACCCCCTAATCGGCATCTTCTACTCCAATCCAAAGCGATGCAGTGCAGTGATCTGTTTGCTATTATGTGGTTTACAACCCTGAATTTTACAGACAAGCTGGGCGAGATCTTCGCATGTTAAAAAAAAAAAAAAAAAAAACGTACTTTATGAAAATATACGTCTGTGGCGATAAATGGTTGGATTCCAGTTGATGAATATGAACGTCCACGGGAGTGAAGGAGACAATTGTTTTGTCTGTCACTAAATATTGCGAGCATTGACGGATTAACACAATTTCTTTGTGAATAAACAATTTTTGAACCAATAAAGCAAATTTGGACGATTTCCCTTCTGTCACGGCACACTGGTTAGGAATAAATTGGCTGACGCCCTAACTCAGCAGGAAGAGGCTCCAGCTCGCCCACGACCCTATCGAGCACAAACGCTATGGAAAATGGATAGGAATTACACTGAAAGAGCCCACATTAAAGCACTACATTATACTGGGTGGTCTTGTCATTTTTTTTTTTTTTTTTTTAGTACAGGTGGTCTCATATATTTATTCAGCAGAGTACTCCTTGTTTAATTTGCGCTGACATCGGTCTGTGCCGACTCATCCGCCATAGCCGAAAGAAAGACCGGATTTGATTTGCGGCAGGAAACATTTAATTGGCACATAACAGAGTGTGAACTTGTGGTATAAACTCAATAATGAGACACCTAAAAATTCTGCCGTCACATTTCTGACATAATGGTAAAGTTTTAATGAACCTTTTATTTAAAATGTGAAAAGCACCCAGCTAGGCCGTGGTTATTTTCAGCACTGAAATGTTGAGAAAAGCTGTCACATGTGGTTCCGCAGACTCCATGTTCCCAGCACCTGCATCACTTTCTGATTATTTCCCACCTCCTGCTGGTTGTCCATTAACCATTAGCTTTATTAAATGTCTGTTTTCCCAGCAGAACCCCAGCCAGGTTTCAAGGCTGACGGAACCATGAACGCAATCTGCCGCCGCTGCTTTGGTGCTTTAAGACAACAATCGAAAGAAAAGTGGTCTTATTGTACGTCACGCCGCCCATCCATCTGAGAGCCGGCGCGGTGTCGCGAGCGAAGCCAGGTACGACATTGCTCGTGGAAAGCAGGGAAATTTCACATCCAAGACAGAAGTTGTGCCTCACACGGACGTTCACGCATCCTCAATCTGTGTCATTTTTCTTTCCGCAGGAGAGGAGTCGAAGGGACAAATCCAAATTAAGCCCTGTAACTAAAATGGGGTCCAAATTTACAGATTATCCTGATTATCCCGATCTGATCGGAAAATGGTTATGCCGACAATCGTAAGCGTTCAACATGTACTATGGCAAAACTTTGTGTGTGGTCAACAGCGAGTTGCAACAATTCAACAGCATTCCGTGATTGTGAAGTCGAATGGAATGATAGCCAATTGGGAATCCACCTGAAGCGAATGCTATAGTCGGACATAAATAGAGGAGCAAATCAGGCTCATTCTAAAAATGGAGCAGTTTTAACAAAACCTAAACCCTAATCACAATAACTACCTTAAGAAAAGTCAATTTGTAACAGTAAAACACGATAGAACATGTTTTCAAACGTAAAATTCAAAACTGATAGCTTAGTACCTAACTTAACCAAATTGTAGCTAGTGTTGCATTACAAAACAATCCCAAAAAAATCTAATTTGTATTTATTTTTGTCCACGCAGATCCTATAAAGGTTCAACTCAAGTTGATTATTTACATCCAACCACAGTTAAATATGTTTATAAACAACTAATTTGATTGACAGTTAATAGGCGAACATCGCTATGTTGTAATATTTGATCAAAAACAAGTAGCAAACTAACCTGTAGTCAAATTAACAAAAACAATTGTTTACAAACTATTACTGTCACATAAATATGGAATGAAAAACAAACCGCTTACTAACTTGCACCAACCAAAATGGTGGTCGTATTTAGCATTCTGCTTGGGCTGCGTCTGCTTATTAGATCCGGGTCTAGAAACATCGAGCGACATGACTTAATCCTCCCACCAAACAAAAGTCACAGCAGAGTTGTCGCGACTGAATTATGACAGGCCAGAGAGGAAATGTCAGTTTTGCAAGCAGACCTTATCGGGATTTTAAGTAGACGTGTTTGATTCGTTTGCTGTCGGATCAACGTCTCCACTTTAAACTTGCTTTTACGTTGACGAATAATAGCTCGGGAGTCAAGCCCGTTGCATGTTTATATATTTGACTTTTGTACAGTTGACCACACACAAACAATTTGGACTGCTTCGATTCCAAATCCTAACTCCCCTGTTGATGAATTGCTTTGATTCACCGTTGTCATACGCTAATGCCCCGGTGAGGTGAGCTATAATTAGACGACTGTCATCTCTCTCACACACACACGGAAGGACCGGTTGCCGTAAATGTCGGCAGCAGCGGATCTGCCCGTTGCCTTGACGATACCGGACTCCACGTGGAGAATGACAATATGGCTGCGGATATCAAACAGCCATGGCAACTTCCCTTTGCAAAGATTAATACCGCACTGATAAGGCATTATGAGTCATTAGGAGGTCCTCATGCCCTGTGTCAAAAATGCAGAAGACGACCAGGACCACTGCAGTGGTGCGCGCCACGATGGTGTAAATGAGGATAATGTTACACACCCATCTGCAGATGAACACAAATCGTCTTTTCTATATTCCGAAGATAAGACTCTTCCTAAATTGACAGAAATATCGGCATTCAAACGACTCGTCCAACCTAGTAGGTTCAATTGTTGCTAACATGTCAGCAAATCAAAGTGTTAACAGTCTTCTGAACAGCATAGACAAAATGTCTTAAATACCATCAAAATGGAAGGCAGAGATATGCACGTTTGGATCACAAGCAGTGTTGCAAACACGCACAATCTGAATGCAAGCCGAATAAAACTATATTTTTGTGTTCAAAAAATGTTGGAAACTCCAAGGAATACAATGAGTTATCTCCCGTTGGAGGCAAATATAAATGCAAAAGTTATAACAAGCTTTTACAAGTTTTAACATGCTTGACGTTGAAGGCCAATTTTAGTCAATTTATCTACTATCAGTCACGTTGAGGTGACACGTCCAGCTAGAAGGTCATCGTCAAAATTCCCGAGCGATATCAAACGGCAGCCAGAACGTGACGCCTCGCCTCAGATCCGAGCTGTGAAATCTGTGAACTCTCTCTCACAACAAACCAAACCAGGCGCGACCAACGAGCTCGGAGAAGAACGGGGCGAAAAAGAAAGAGAAAAAAAAAAAAACACACACAAAAAAGGTTTATGCGTTTCTCCCACTGTGCCTCAAATCATTCCTTTTATTAAAGCATTGTTGCAGCTTGGCACCAAAATGCACTTCTGATCCAAAACTCCCCCGGGGAGAGGAAATGGGGGACAGGGAAGTGAAGAGGGGGACAGTGAAGAGGGGGAACTAAGTGCTGAGAAAGAAGGTAGCAAAAGGCAAAGGCAAATGCAGTGCTCATTAAAGCGTTACTTGAGCATTAACAGCATAACACGCGACAAAAACACAAGTGACAAGGAATATGGCAGCTCGCCAGTCACCAGCTAGCGCAGGAAGCTAACATAACAATCAACAAATTCGATATTCACACAATCAAGTGGCGCACAACTGCGACACGAATCACCTCTGTAACACGCTTTTGTTATTTAGAGTTAATACAGAGTGCTCCGTTTTCATGACTAGCGCAAATCCAGTGCTGCGCTTGGCGTAACTGTGCGAGGAACCGGGCTAGACCCGATTTTGGTAAGTTCGTGAACTGGCGTACCCCCAGTGCATTTAAAAGTGGGACAGTGTGCGTCGGTGTGGGCATCGTCACAGCAGACTTCAATGCTGACCAATCGAGGCGGGTTATTTCATTCCCTTTAAAAGCGGCACAATCGTCTCGCATGGAGACGTCTCTACGTGCGGAAGAGAACTCTGCAATCCATGAGTGACTGGAGCATTGAACGTTAGCGGGTACCCTTATTCAATACAGGATGAGTTTAAAACCGCTGGCGACTTAAATGTGTCCGCAGAACTCGTGTATCTACATCCCCTCCAACGATCGTTCGTCTCGTACGCTTCTCCGACACCACACCCAGAAAATCTTTTGAGTAAATGTTGCCCTGTGCAGCCACACATATCAAAAACCGCCACATATATTTGTCAATTCATTTCTCATTCATTGCTCATTTCAGCGAGACTAGAAATCTAAATAATTTTTATTCCTTAGGCTATTCCGATATATGTATTATTAAGACACCTGGGAACTGTGGAAGAAACGCATCATATGACCTCTTTAAAATATATTTTTTTTAGATGCATACTGGATTTATTTGAAAGTACAGTGTTTTCATTCCCATACACAAATGACAAAAAAAAAATTAATCTTTAAGTCTGGTAACTTTTATTCTTTATTGTGTTATTATTGTGTTATATGAGGTTCAATATTATTATTGTGTTATATGAGGTTCAATATTCTATATTCCAGGGTGATCTGCCATGGTGTCTTCTGCTGCATATTTATGACAGCGGCCACTGCATCACGGCTGCCATGGAAATATGCGTGAGAGAGAGCAGCTAGCGGAGGACAGGTAGGGGTTATTTGCGCACATCGCCGTCAAACATCAAAACAATCGCTGACCTTTTGAAGCGCTCAAGACGGATTTTATTTTATTTATTTTTTTTTATTTGCATGCCAAATTCAACCTTACAACAAAAACAGCTATCCACTGAACCGCAGGCTGCGTCAATAAAACCCCAGGAAAAAGGGGGTTTGCATACATAGACAAAAAATATTTAGATTTATTTAAGATTTACAAGGGGAGATCAACTCGCCACGATTACTTACATTACCTCATGCGGGAAGCAATGACAAACAAAGCATCGCCTTCACTGCTACTTTACACTGTAAATCCCTGCAGATTTCGCCCCACGAAGCTTAATTTATTCTGCTTCCCAGCCAAAAATCATTCCCGAGGAGGGCAACAAATGCCCCCCACCCCCTCGCTTGGTGAATAGATTCCTTCTCGCAATTGTGTCATCAATTTTTCAAGGGCACACAAACATGTTCTAATCTTCGCATTGTAAGAGTTTTCGCTTCAAAAGAAAGAACAGAGGAGACGGCCGATTTTCAGGGATTTTGCTTCGCGCCCCTGTGCCGTTACACAGGACCGGAGGCCAAAGAAAGCTCAGAATTATATCCCGTTTAATCAATTAGAAGTAAACATTGGTTTGGATAAGCCAACATCTAACTTGTATGGGGTAAACACATGCCGATTTGCAGTTCCTGGTGGCACGTATTTAAGCCCATAGGGAGACCCCACACATGACGAAGACAAAATCGGCACGTGTGTACTGCTCTGATTGTGTTTGGTGTACTCCAGATGACCAACACAACACCCTACACATATAACGATATATCCGCTGACAATCGCGGGTTTGTTCCCCCAAACCAGATCGTAGAAGTAGGTCATGATACAAAAGCACAAGCTTCATGTCGCTTTTTAATTGACTGTCATTCTGTTGCACAACACAATCAAAGAGTTGGGTGCTGAACACAAGAATTTGTCATCGTGAATATTGAACATTAATGATTGGTAGTGCCCACCGCTTTTTGAGGGGGGGGGAAATCACTCTTAAAGCACCCCATGCCACAGTTATCAACAAATAATCTGGCTTTTGATCACAAGGGAGTTCAAATGCTCAAATTTGGCGCAGTTGTCAGTATGTGTGTAGCCCACTTTTCCGAAAATGACATCCGTAGGAGTTACTTTACAGTACAATTACATAAGAACACGCTAGTAAAAAGGATATAGTCCGACTAAAATCCCTGCAATATAGATGCCAGGCCACTAGATGCCGATGTTACTTCAACAAGAAACAAACTCCTACACGAAAACCCTTGGGCGGCGCATAATACATGAGTATTTTCAAATGAGACCTATCAATTAACACTACTGAAAATGCTGTATTATGTATGCGAGGCCACTAGTGGGTGATGCTGCTTAGACAAGAAACGTAAACTCTATAAACTGTTGGCCGGAAATGTCTTTTGCATAACCCTGGTTGGCGTATACCCAAGTTTTAGGCCTACAATTGAGAAAACGATACTGAAAACGTGGAATATGTATGCCAAGCCACTAGTTGGCAATGTTAATTGGACAAGTGAGGTTAATGGGACAACAATTTTGTAAAAAAAAAAAAAAACAACAACAAGAAAAAACAATGGAGTGCTCATATGATCAGATAATGTCTTTGTCTTGAGGCATGGTGAAGCAGCATGTGGTTTATTACCCAAATCTATTCTTCTGAGGATACAGAAATATAGCAAATACTGAAAAAAAAAAAAACCACAAACTCTACTACCGTGACAATTCATGTTTTGAATGTAACGTACCAGAGCATACCCAAGCTAAAGAATGAATCGCGTTGAGAGCCATTTTCAAACATCTGTGCTATTAAGCTCCAAAAATGTTGACTGGATTCACGCAGCAATTCTCTCCTCTGGTGTGCAACGATGGGTGCTCAGTCGAGTCTGACGCTCGCGTGCGAGGCCAGTGCACTCAGGCCCCCAGGTGCTCAACGAATGGATTCCTACCTCTCTTAATGACCATGTGGCATGTCAAACAGCTGTTGAAAAGAGTTTTGCAAACTACTTTTGACAAGCACATTAACTTGGAGCAGACAAATGTGCGCCTGTTGATTTTTTTCTTGGATTGAAATGACTATGGCAGCATTGTGAAAAAGTGGTTAGCGTGTCAGCCTCACGGTCTAGAGAATCCGGGGTTCGAATCCCAGCTAAGCCCCTCCTGTGTGGAGTTTGCGTGGGTTTCGGAAAGGGGGAAAAAAAAAAACAACCTCTGCTGCTAATGCTTGACACTTGTGCAGGTGCCCCAATTCGATTTTACAAGAGGAAAAATATCTCCATAATGTATTTGTGTGGTTGGAGTCGGAATGTAACATATGTCAAATCCTGCCCACATTTCCTGCTAAGCCGCCTTGGACATCTGTGAAACGAATTCCTCAGCACGAAGGCAGGAGACAAAGCCGGAGCGAAAGCATACGTGTCCATGTCAAACACAATCCGGTGTATTGTTCCTGAAGAAGGCAAGCGATATAACTGAATTTGTTCTAACCTGCCCTGTCACATAGCGAGGACTTTGCTTCCGCTTCATTTACCACGATGCCACGTTGTACAAGGAAAATACAATTTAAAAAAAAAAAAAAAAAACCTACTGCAAGATGATAGAGTTGCATGTATGATTTATGTATAACGGGGGGAGGACGGACGAGGAGAATGCAATAAACCTCTCGGATTATTACACCAGTGACGGTGGCCTCGGCTCCGTGCGGCCCGACGAGCCGCTCAAACAGAGACAATGAACCTAACCTGAATTTCAATCTAACCTTGTGAGAGTCGGGAATAAGAGGACAAACAAGTGGGTCGCGCTGGGCCATGTACGCACTCATAACTCCCGCCGAGATCCAACACACGTAAATCCAATTGTAACCTTGAATAAAAGTCTGTTTTAATGCAGGATGTATGTTTTTTGATTTTTTTTCTTTTTTTGTGCGTGTATCCACAACAATTTCTTCTGTGTGTATGAATTTTCTTCAACCCAATCAAAAAAAAAGTTCGAGGTTCCGAATAGTGATGATTGTCAGAGCTGCCGCCTCAACAGTCTGTTGTAGTCAATTTGTCACTTATTTGCCAAATATATCAGTGATACGACAAATGGACTAAAGTGGATAGGGATTGGGCCGGACCGCGAATAGCCAAAATTCTGTATGATTAATTGCACTGGGCAATATATATATAAAAAATTGGAAACCCAAAAATTCTTGAGCATTTTTGGGGTTAGTTATTCCAAATAAAAAGAGGAAAAAAAAGAAATTGGAAAAAAAATGGGGAACAAATAAAGCAATTGGGGGGGGGGGGGGGGGGGAATGAAACAAAAATCTGGTGAATGGTGTGTGTGGGGGGGGGGGGGGGGGCGGTGGTACAGTGGTACCTCAAATCTGATTTGACAAGCAAATGCTAATAAAGTGGCATCATAGGGACCTAGTTGTTAGCATATCTGCCTCACAGTCCTGAGGTTCGGGGTTGAAATCTTGACTCCAGCCTTACTCTAAACACGCATGCCAGGTTAATCGAAAACTAAATTGTGTGCGTGCGAATGGTTGTCTGTCGATTTGCGCCCAGCGTCAGGGTCAAAGTCAGCTGAAATAAGCTCCGGCTTCACCGTTTCAGCACATTTTTAACACGTCGGCCTGTTATGAGGGGTGAGCGCTGTCTCGTGCAAATGAGACACTGCTCACCCCGCCACCCGACGGCGCGGGGTGTGGTCCAACCACAGAGTCACAGAACAGCAGCAACACTTCATCCACATGAATACCGGCGATAATCTACGTCTATGATGACACCGAAATACTCGAGACAATGGTACTTTGGAGACAGCCAGTCTTTTCTGCTTAGAGCGTGAGTCCGCTTACTTCTACTTAGAGCAGTCTAAAAATAAATAAATAAATAAAGCTCTAAAAAGCGTCAGGAAAAAGTGAAAAAAAAACACTTAGTCCGTTGATGCTGGCTGAAATGAGGTAAAATGAGATATACTGACATCAATTATGGTTGGTACTCCAGAAATTGCACTTTGAGAACATATTTTCCATGAAAATCAAAATCCATCGTTCAAGGGTATGATTTAAAAAGTTCTCTTACCTTTATACGGCATGGAGGGAGGGCCAGTGTAGAAGTGACACATGGGGGGAAAAAAAGGGAGGAAAAGTGCGTCAGTTAAATTGCTATCCTTGGACACTCGTCTGTTAGACGGACGCAAAAAGATTGTAATCGGCTTCACTTTGCTGCACAGGTGTACTTTAAATGACAGAGTAGCCGAAGCAGGAAGCGGTAGCGCCCGGTTATCCATTAACCCAGTCCTACGGCTCTCTGGAGCTGAGGTGGGGACTCTCGCCCGTGATCTTACATGGTAGACGGCAACAGTTTTTCAGAACATCCATTAGGCACATTTGCACCGAGAAAGAATAAACCAAATTGAACACTGAAGAATAAATCCATGACAGGAGCTTGATGAAGAGCTTTCAGCTTTCGTCATGAACTGCTGCTGTGTTTACTGGCGACTGATTTCCTTTGCCTTTGGGTGCCACGTCAGGTGGAGTCATTAATCACGATTAATCAAGCAATAAGACCATTGGATCGCTTGAGAAACACCTCAAATGTCCCGTAGCTCCTGTAGCTCAGGCTGTAGGGGAATTGACCTTTTCCTTCAGTTACTGTTACTAAATACGACGAGACTTCTGAAGCAGTATGACGTTAACACTGGCTTCTTTTGGTTTTGTACAAGTATTGTTTTGAAGGTTATACCCACCATAACCAAAGTGATGGTGATGGAATAAATAGAAAAAAATAAATCATTTACAAATCAAAGCAATTCTGTCAGTCTGTGGCATGCTTTTGATAAAAATACGCTAAGGATCAAGAATTACAGTACGTTTTTCACCTTCTTTTGAAATCAGCCTGTTTTGACGGGGCGGTCCTGTGTCATGCAAATGAGCCAATGCTAATCCGCCCGCCCGATACCGCGCAACATACAGTCTTGAAAGCAAGAGCTGCAATGCCAACTTAGCGAGTATTCAGATCTCATCGGAGACACTTTTTCAAAAAGCCAAAACAGACTAGCGATAAATCCCGTGACTTTTCCTGGTGTTATTGGAGAATGTTGGACCTTGTTCCTTTAAAGTTGGCTTACTCTCTGGCTAGCACCAAGCCTATATTGGCGTTGCACCCAGTAGCTAGCCTCGGTAGCTTAGTCGGCTAAGCTTACTAATGCTTCAGACAGCGACTAGGCCTTATGTTTTGAGTCAAAACGAAAGAGTATGGGAATTTTGAAAAACATAGGCCCTGACACCAGTTACTTTATATAAGAGTGATGCAAAATTTGGTGGAGATGTCGATCATAACAGGATGCTCAATCAGTGTCAAGAACCCATTCACTTTAGATGGGCACTGCTAAATTGAAAAGCTTTTTCACCTGCAAAATCTACCGTACAAATGTCACATTTAGTAGCTAGCCTCGTTAGCTAAGCTGGCTAGCACCACATTAGCATATCATTAGTTTACATTTACCCGTTTATCTTTGATGGATGACTATGACAAATGGCAACACAATAGCTGGCTTAGTTTGGGGTTTTGGAAATGGGACACCAAAAACACTTTAGTCACTTTGTTTAACCAGAGTTTTTCTTTTAACGAGCACAAAACGACTCACAAAATGTAAAATTTATCATTTAATTCAACACGGCAGTGTCCTGCTTAAACAAGGTAAAATAAATAAATAAATGCAGTAGCAGTAACATTCCACTTTTCAAGCCATTAGAATCAAATCACAAGGACTTACTTTCCCTCTGTGCATTTTCCAAAGGTGCACTTGATAACTTTTCTAAACATTTCCAAGTTACATTCTATATGTACATTACTACGCCGCTGTGATATCGCGGGTTTGTCATTGAAGGAGACACGTTCAGTCAAAACGAGCTCGGCTCGCGTGTTCTCGTTTTTCAAGCACACTCCACAGCGTTTTCGCTTGCGACTTATCAAGTACTGTATTTTCCGCTCACAAGCAAACTTACTCGCAGTTCTTTGTACTTGTGCTTGTCTCTAAGGACTTTCTTTCAGTACAGTTCATGACATTAGCACACCTGAAATGTAAAATGTCTGTCTCTCTCGCTCTCTCTCTCTCTCTCTCTCTCTCATTCTCTCTCTCTGCAATGATTTAAATATTAAACGCTTTGGGATGCAATAACTCTTCAAAGGCTCTCTATGAATCTCTTGGGCCTTCGGTCAAGTTCTGACCTTCTCGAGTTGACTGATTAGACTTTCGTGTTTAATGGTGTGTCATCAAACGCTGCCGCCGTGCTCCACCCACTCGCAGTGATGAAAACTTTCACAATTTAGCATCAGCGATTTTTTTGTTTTGGCAAGGGTTATCGGAGAGAAAGATTTTGGTGGGTTGGCTCATGATAGACGTTCCTACCAAATTTCAGGTGGCCAAATGAAAATGGCATCGCGGGCAGAATTTTCAAAACATTCCAGAAGGTGCTACAGAGCCAGATTGGGGTGGAATTTGGTGCACTTTTGAACATTGGAAAGCCCTCAAAAGGCAATTTCTGGAGCACCCTAAAGGTTATTCCCTCCGACCAAACCGACCAGATTCCCAAATGAGAGTAGATTCCATGAAACACGATCACATGGAATAAGGGCAAACCATTTGCTATCTTTTAGCAGCACTGTTGATACAAAACAAATCTGTTTAGACAGAACAGGCCAGCTGATGTTTAACAGCTTAGCGATGGTCTAGTATGAACAAAAGCTTGGAAAACGAGGCACAAGCACATGCTTGATGAGCTACAAACCAAAGCTATCTACAGAGTAAGACCAGAAGAACAAAAACAACGGGCACTGAGCCACCCCACGCAACGCAAAGTTGTCTTTATCCACATCCGACCTGAACCTATCGCCCTCATCTGTTGTTTTTGCTGGGCGGAATGCGCCATGCGAACGCCTTTAATATCCTCCCCAACTGCAAATATTTCCCCCCTGATGACTGCACCTTTGAAGCAGCATAAAGATTTTGCAAGCCATTTTTTTGGGGCGTTTAGTGGCACTTGGCAGACGAACGGCAGAAGAAAAAGAAAAAAAACGCTCCCCCGCGGATTTTTGGGAATAAGACGAGGAATGCGGGGCGAGGTATCGAGGGTTCACCGACTCAATTGTAGCTTTTTAACATCAAAGTCATCCTGGGTGTTGGGGATTTGACATGAGTTTAGGGCCAGATAGGGAATGCCTTTAATAGTAGCGTGGCAATACCGTGTATGAAAACAAGTGGTTTAATTGGAACAACCTGAAGATAAATCTTTCAGGTGGCTATGATCTTCAATACTCGCACTAAATATAGAAAAGTACTAGAAACACGCATTGTATCCCATCTGGCACCCTCCGATTGCCCATGCCACTCTGTACCCAAGGCACAATATAAAAAAACTTGGTCACGATAGTATCCAGGCATCTCAAGGTCCCCGAAAAAAGCTGATTTCTTTCATCGGAAGAATAATGAAAAATACACCAATTAGATAAAGTACTCACCCGTATCCTAGTTACATAGTAAGATGGTTTGAAGTCCAAGTTTTTGTTTTTGTTTTTACTTTTGAGTATTTTTTCCCCCATTGAAGTCTCGTGATGATGGTTTTATTTGGATAACGGCTTGAAATCTAAATTTTGTGTGACTTTTCAAGCATTGTTTCTTTTTTCTGATAATGGTGTGGAGATGCAGTAAATAAGATGAGATGAGAACCAGTGATGTCACTTTATTCTCCACATACATCGTGTTTTGTGCATCAAACAGCCAACCACTCCCTTTGAAGCCAACAACTCACTTTGACCCTTTCATCTGCGGCCCCTCCCTGGAAGATAGATGTCCCGAGTTAATTGCTCCCTCTTGTGGTCACCACAATGGTATGTTTTTTTTTTTTTTTTAATTTTGTTTGACTATCAAGGATTGCTTTAACTGACACGTACTTAAGTCTCACGTGATGATGGTTTGAGCGTCAAGTTTTGACTTTTGAGGCATTATTTCCCCTAAAGTCTGAGTCTTTTCGATTCCGTTAAGTCTTGCGTGACCATGGTTTGAACGGCAAGTTTTGTTTGACCTTTGAGGCCTTTTCTGTCCTGTAGTCTTGCGTTTAAAGTCAAAATTTAGTTTGACTTCTGAGGGATTTTTTTGATGATGATTTGTTGTATTTTTTCCCCAACAAATTCTCGTGTGATTATGTCTTGAAGTATGCATTTCAATCCCTTAAGTCTAGCACGGTGGGTTAAAGCTCCAAGTTTTGTTTGACTTTTGAGGCAATAATGAGTTTTTCCCTTCCGTTTCATGTAATGTAGGTTTGAAGTAGGCTTTTTTTCTCTTTAGTATCATGCGATTATAGTTTGAAGTCCAAATTCCGTTGACTTTTGAGGCTTTTTTTCCCCCCGTAAGTCTTGTGCGATTATGGTTTGAAGTGGGCATTTTATTCCCTGAAGTCTAGCGTGATGCAGGTTTGTAGTTCTAAGTTTTGTTTAACTTTTGAGGCATTTTTGTCCCCTGGATTTTTACGTGACGGTTTGAAGTCCAAGTTTTATCTGACTTTTAAGGTAAGTGTGAGGATCTTAATTTCCCCCTGAAGTTGTACATGGTGATTGTGTGTTTTGTTTGACTTTTGAAGAATTTAGTTTTCCAGATGATTTTGCTTGAACTTCAAATTTGTGGGTGTTGTATTTTTTAGATCCAGTTGTATAGTAGTACTGCTGAGACCCCCGATATTGGCAATGGCTCAAGGGTCTCGTGTACTATCTCGGTCAAAGCAATAAAGATGACGTAAACTCACATGGGAAAGTAAAAGTCACCTAAGGTAGCCTTTTCCTTACGCAGCAACAGAATCGTTTCCCACTGTTGTTGGCCAGGTCCGCCTCGTCAGTCACAGGCTCTCTCTCATGTCAACTTAATCAGCCATTAAGCAGAGAGAAGTCGACTGCGTACAAACAACATCAATTCCACGGAGCGGACGACTGGCGGCATCGCGACTCGGCCATCCACAACGGCCTTGTCGAGAAAGATGGATAGGGCGCGCGCTTGACACGTTGACAGCTCGTCATTGGTCATCGCGCACATTGGGCGGACCTATCGGGAGGAGGGTTGGCCGCTGCTCCCCAGCCCGGGAGCGCATTCCAGTGCACATTTGCGAACCGTCGGATAAAGGGAGGGAGCACATTCCCGGACAGATGCCTGTCAAAGGTGTTCGTGTTTGTTGGAAAACATAGGCCTCCTCGGATGTTACGAGATGTTAATGAGTAGATTTTTTTTTTTAATGTAGTACACAGTTTGCACTAAAAATTGTTACTTAAAAATGATCTTCACGGTTATGAAACATTGTATGGGGACCGTTTGACCCTGGAACTGGTCATTTCCGTTGCTTTCAATGGGTGAAAAGGTTACAAACATTTTTTTTTTTTTTATGTTTTTTTTCCACAATTAGTTCAATTAGCAAACCTGTTGTCTTTTTTTTTTTCAAACTAATATTCAATGATGATATGTGATTAATCAATGTGGCAGCCGGTGTGAGACTGTTGAGTTCAGGTTCGCGTGGCAAGTTCATTCACATTTAAAATGACGACTTTAATCATGTAAGATAACTTAAATTGTAAATCTGAACAAAGATTTTTTTTTTTTTTTTTTTTAACGAGAAAAGTCATTCAGTGGTGTCTTGAAATACAAGTTTAATTTGTTAACTCCAAATATTCGTACCTGAAATCATCTTTCCCCATTGTAAGGAAAAAGGCACAATAAAATTTTACGACAAAAAACATACAGTAATGACAATTAAATAAAATGTAAAGAATTAAACTCTTTTTGCCACATTTTATTCCTTTAATTCAGTGGACATTGTGCTACTCCTGCTGTGGGGCCCTTGGCTACCTGAGGACAGTATAAAACAGATGTATGGATCAACATGGAGACGGTCATAACTTCTCAGTAGGCTGCAGTACTATTCGTCACTTTTTACAGAGGATAATATGTAAGTATTGTTATATTTTCTGTCTACATGTGTTGCGCCATGTGTTGTTCAAATATCCACTGCTAAGAGTTGAAACACAATGACACCGATGCTCTTTGTTAGCCCCATCTATGGAGTTTTGCATTGTTTGTTAGCATTAAGTTAAGCGGACTTGTCCTAAGGCAAAGCTATGCGGTGGTTTTAAATACACAATGTGTCATTGTTTTTATGTTTAATTTGACAGTAAACTACAAATATGAGCGGCAACAAACTGCTCGAAGCCTCCCCCCCCCTCCCCCCCTCCCACCCCACCCCGATCTTCATCATCACAACATGACAACCTTTTTCATTTTCAGTGTGGTCCTAATATTCCTTTGTACAATTGATCATTTTTGTAAACATTTCAGGAAAAGGTGTAAACTATTCTGCTATCAAAATTCCAGTTTAAGTCAAGACCTAGCGCTCGCTCGATCTTTTTGATTTTGACCTTTTCACAATACAACACATATCTTGTGTATTACTTTAAAGTAAGGATCTAGACTCCCTGGCTGCTGCCATCTGTGTCTGCTTAAATCCAGAACCTTTTGTCTTTGTCTTTATTTTTAGACGGCTTACGGCCGAACCTTGGAGGAATTTGTTACAGTCCACTTTCAGAGAGAAATGACTCACATCCAGGAGAATTGCTTACAAAGACAAAACAAATGTGCGCACTGGTGTTGTGTGGTCTTTTTGCTTTGGACTTCAACCTGTTTCAGAGTAAAAGTGCTTTCACAGGCTTTTTCTCCCCCACGGTGTACCATATTGACACGTTAGCCACTTTTTTTTGTGTGCCTGTTATAGAAAACAGCTGGCTAATAATCATTTGTAAACTCATTAGCGTCAACACGGGTACACACTTAGCTAATTTTTGGACGGACAATGTGCATTATTCGCATGCAGAGCCAAATGGAGGCAAAAGAGTCACAGATGTAAGAAGAGAGTTTCCAAGAAAGAAAGAAACAAAGTTGAAAGTAAAATAGTTGTATTTTTACAAGACAAAAAAAGTCATACTTTTCAAAGAAAATCTTTCTGTCAAGGGAAAAAAAATGTGTTTAAAGTTGGATTTTAACGAGTCAAAAAGTCATTTTTACAATAAAGTGTTTTTTATGAGAAAAAAAGTTACCTTGGTACAAGAAAACATTTTGTATTTGAAAGAGAAAGAAAGTTTTACAAATTTTACATATTTTCACAGGTAAAATAGTGTTTTTAAATATTTTTACAAGGAAAAAAGACATTTCACATCACATTTCTACAAGAAAAGGTTTTAGAGGAAAAATTCCACACGTGAAGAGTTGGATTTTGTTGAAAAAAACCATCTTATTTTTACAAGTGAAACGTTATTATTAAAAATATTGTTGTAATTTTCTGAGGAGATAGTCATATTTTTCAGACAAAAGTTACATTTTACAAATCATAGTTACAAGCACAAACCACCGAATTTCTACGAGAAAAAAAGTTCACAGGTCGGAATGTTAAGAGGAAAAAATATAGTTTTATGAGACAAAGATTTGTATACTTTTGCAAGAAAAATTTTTTTGAAAGCCATCGCAAGATTACAACAAAAAAAAGTTATTTTACAGGACAAAAAAAAATATTTTTGGGCAAAAAAACAGTTGTAGTTTCATTTGAAAAAACTAGTCTAGTTTATTGATTTTACATTGTAAAATTAATGCAGTGGTTAACTTACTTTAAACACCTGATTAACCACCTATCACACCTGTATAACACTATTCTATCAATTAACTTTCTCAGTCACACGTCATGAAAGGTCAAGTATTTTTGTTTTATTTAGTCCCGTTATATAGAGTTGTTACTTATTTTCATACAACATTTAAGAATGTTACTCAAAATATTGCTTGTACATTTTGTGATGGTGACAGATTTATTTCCATGATTTCTTGTAGGATGTACATAGAGATGGAGGGGAAAAAAGAACTGCGCTTCTCAAGTCCCTCTTTTGTATAAGAGGAAACGCATACAGTAGTAAATCAATCCATTTGCCCCCCCCCCCACACACACTTAATGCGAAAGGTCACTGACCAGCCAATTAGTGTTGACATTTCCCTGTGCGATTGCTGATGTCGGGTAACAAGCAGTCCACCGGAGCCTGAATCAAAGTAAAACTACTCATATTTTGAAAACACCTATAAAGAAAGAAAGGGTTTCGCAGAGTGATTTTGTCACCTACTGGCATTTTCTAAGTACTTATGAGTACCTCAACGTATTGTATACGTTTTTTCAAATTTGGAGCAGTTGATTTATTTAATTTTTTTCTTTGTGTTGTGAGCAAAAATTTGACTTGCGAGTCACCTTCTGACACTCCACGGCTAGATGGCGGCAGCGAAATTCACAACATTCGGCAACCGTCAGTTCACCTTGGTTACCTCGCAGTGAAAGTACCGGCATCTCTTGTGATTTGTGCAGTTATTTTGACAAATTTTCATTTTTCTAACGGTAACAATACTCACTGGCATATATTCTTCACCCCTTGCGAAAAATTATTATTACTACTCCAGTTTACTGAGTCAGCTGTTATTGCTTGTGTGTCTAAATATCTGCATTATACTGCCCCCTGGTAGCAAAGTTGGAGCAGAAGGAGCAACGCAATGTCCATTAAAGTGAAGCAAATAATGGGTCAGAAAATGCAAAATTCTTCACATTCTGTATGTTCTTGTTTTAGAAAGTACAATATTATGGATCTATTTTTCGTATTTAAACACATAAAACAAAATATGTATATATATTTTTTTTTTTTTTTTTTTTTAAGGGAAACTCAAACAGATTAGTGCCATTTGAATTAATTAATACTAAAAATATATCCAAGTGCTTTATTACTAGTAAATAATGTTGTTTTTGCTTGGACATTCAAAACATCATAATGCAAATTTCCTTCAACCTGTCAATGAGAGAAATAAAACAAAAGCTCAAGAAAAATCAAACTACTCATGGAGTTAATCCCTTCTCAGGAGATTTGCTGACGTCTCCTTCGATGACGGTTTTGAATTTAAAAGTTCAGGCGGCGTTCGATGTGGTTGTTGTTCTTGTATAAACAATAGGAAGAGGCACAAATCCTTCATAAGGGCTAATTTAGCCCTCGAGTGGAGGACAAAAACAAATAAAAAAAAAAAAAAACAAGAATGCAGGAGGACATACCGGATATATACATCGGCGATTCTCCCACCTCTTGCGAAAGCCAGATCAATTTCACGCAAGAGGAAAACACCGCAGAGGATGAAAGTAAAACGGTGTATTTGGAGCACATGCTCATCCTCGGGGATGCTTCCCTTTTTGAAGGAAAACTCTTTTTCCTCGGGAGTTGTGCTCTTTTTCGCTCGTTCAGCGGAAGGAAATTGAGGATATTTGATATTTGACCGTTTGTTTTTGCTTTTAAACAGGCTTAGGTAGCCGGCCTTCTCTCGTGCCTTTTATTCGTTTTAAAGGAGACCATTTAAGCATTTATTTCACAGTTCCCAAGTTTTTTTTGGGAACACGTCTCTGACATACTTTCAACTTCTTTTCATGCTGTACCATGACCACCAGTACCTTTGATACGTAAAATTTCAATTAACACAATGACAGATAATTGTGAACAGACGCACATGATTACTCGATGTCAGATGTTTTTGCCTCAAGTATCGGTGGCTGGTATCGGCAGCCTTCACAAGTATCCGATGCAATGAAATAAGGCCGCTATCTGCCCAAATATACCCCCCCCCCCCCGCCAACGTCTCAACAACTTCACCGAGCAATCAAGTATGTGGCGCTTATCAGAAGCTAACGCTAATCTCTGCATTCAACAAAACTCAATGCGGCTGTGCTTAACCTTCGGTTGTGGCATGTAAACAGGGGCGTCACACCCGTGGGGGATGATACTGCCTCAGCATGATAGCGTTTCAGACAGTGTCGTGGCTTGAAAGTGGCTCTGGATCTTGGCTCAGCCTGGCCAATCAGCTTGATAGGCAGAGACACTCTGTGTGTGTGTGTGTGTGTGTGTGGGGGGGGGGGGTTATTATGTGAACTAGCAGCACTGTTTTTACACTTGATTGGTTGGGCAGGTACGCTTGAGACTATTTGTGTACAAGCCATTAAAAAGCCACATTAACACATCAACTTTACGTTTACGAACAATCTCGTAACAGTGACTGAACATGCTGTAATATGCATGCCGGGCCACTAGTTGGTGACATAGTAAGGAAACACTGAGAACAGACGCGCCAATTGTTTGTTGTCTGGGTGACAACCATCTTTTGTATACACTTTATTGCTAAATTTAGCATAACTAAAATAAATAAATAAACAAAAACGTGTCCTCATCTGTGCTTTAGCGGCAGACACGCCATTTACAACAAATGATTGAGCACATTATTTATCCCAAGGCAAGAATACTATTGATTTATGTATTGATCGGGATCAATCCTTGCACACAGTGTGGCATTGCATGATGTTTTATCTACGCTTGTTGAGTCACTGCTAATTCCGAACTTTTTAAAGCACACAAGAAAGTACGAAATTTGAAGCAGTATTTCTTACAGGAAATATTGCAGAGTAAATCCAATTCATCTGGCTTTGAACAAAACCAAGCAGATGTACGAAGACAAAATGTAGACGAAAACTGAATCGTACGTAAAACTAGGGCATACGAAAACCGAGATTCCAAAGGACTTTTAACCTTTTTATTAACAACAAAATATAATCAATCTTGGAGGAAAAACACAGTTACACTTTTGATCTTTTGCACTCGTGGGGGTACACGCAGAAGCGTTTGGAAAACCCTGCAAAAAAAAGCCAATTAAAACTTCTTAAGCCACGCCCCCTCCACCTGGCACATACGCTATAATCGCACATTCTAAATGAACACCGCCACAGCACAAGCGTTAAATGGGAAACATAAACAGGATTGACAATTACCAGCCCTTGTGAGGAACACTCAGCATGATTTATTTGCTAAATGTCCCAAAAAGGCCAAATGCGTGATGACAATTGCCTCCATTGTCTTGGCAATGAAATGAACGAGGCTATTGTGGGGCTTTCCCAGAGATGCCCGACGCCTTTTAGGGCTCCGCGGGTTTCCGGGCTGACCCCCAAACAACCTCTGACGCTGCACTCTCACAGGGAGTTTTTTTTTTTTTTTTTTTTTTTTTTTTTTTTTTTTTATAACATGGGAGCCTCCTCTTTCCGTGGCAGCCAGACAAAAGTGAATGAGCAGAAAGATATGGGAAGCGCTGTTGGAAAACGGTCCGTCGGTGACAACGAGGTTAATGTGTGACAATCAGCCGTGGGAATCTAGTCGGGAACCTTGGCTGCCTTCATTTGTTATCGGTTCATAACGCTGCCGAGGCGGGAAGCCCTTAAGAAGCCTCCGGAGGTTTCCAAATAATGGAAAATACTCGCTTGGTGGAGTCCAAAATGTACACACACAATGTTTTTTGTTTTTTTTTACCATCTTCGCCGATTTTTAAAATGTGAGACGCCACAAATTTCGGGTCACTCCGTGCTTACTGCGCTTATAAAGTAACACGCTAACACAGCACACCACACACATAACGATATTGGTGTTGAGGATCGGAAATGTTGAACAGGTTAAACATTTACGAGTGTCGGCCCCGATTGTTTTCCAAGCAGAACGGGGAATAAAATTCACTCTTAATACACCCCACACCACAGAATAATCACTCAGGATAATCTTGCAAAGACATTCGATAATTGGGCCTCGATTATCAATTTGTGTCTACCCAAGTTAAGAATGCTTTTTAAAATATAAATGAAATATGTATGTCATACTCCAATTGGAAATCGGCGATCCAGCTGCTTCTGTTGTAACACAGTTCGATAGAAATCTTTGTGATAAATATGTTTCAAAAGTCAAAAGTGTTGGTTTGAATCACGATTGTCGGTCCTGAGCATATCGGTTAGGGAACAAATCCCTCTTAAATTGCACAGCACAGGATAATAATCTTTTAGAGACACCTTATAATCGGGCCTCTGCTGACTTTGGTCGGAACGGGGAAAGATATCCTCAAATTAAACCTGATTACGGCACGGTCAGTGACTGGTAAGCACATCTGCCTCACAGTTCTGAGGACCGGGGTTCAAATCCCGCCTGTGTGGAGTTTGCATCTTCTCCCCGTGCCTGCGTGGGTTTTCTCCGGGTACTCCGGTTTCCTCCCACATCCCAAAAACATGTCCGGTAGGTTGATTGAAGACTCTAAATTGCCCGTAGGTGTGAATGTGAGTGCGAATGGTTGTTTGTTTCTATGTGCCCTGTGATTGGCTGGCGACCAGTTCAGGGTGTACCACGCCTCTCGCCCGAAGAGAGCTGATTATCGCTATGGTTTTAAATATAATTGAAATACAGAATGTATGTGATACTTACTCCACATGGAAATTCGTGATCAAGCTGTATCTTAGCAAAGTTATATCAAATGTCCCAAAAGTTGTGATATGATGGATTTCAACCCAAATTCTGTGAAAAATATGCCTCTAAAGTATTTAAAAAAAAAAAAAAAAAAAAAAAAAAATTGTTAGTTTGATCAATGTCATACAGTATCACTAAAGCCATCAGCATATTTCAGCCAGTATTAAAAGATAAACTCTGGATTTGTGTTTTGGCTTTATTAGCCTATGTTTTGCACTGGTAAGAGTTTTTATTTTGGAAAGTTTAAACTTCTTCTTTTCTTCCCTTGATAGGACCATAAGGCTGAGCCGACATGTTTTGTGAACAAAGGAGTTGTTGGTTCTTCAGGACTTCGTGACATTCGAGTCTTTTTGTAGTCATTGTAAAACCTTTAGTCATTGTACAGGCAATATTGTGACTTTATAAACATGGTTGTCCAGCAAACATGTATAACCAAGTCAAACAAGTCCATTATTCATATGTAAAATAAATAAATAATAATTCCAATGACATCCTGTGTGACAAACACATTTAACTCCAGATGAATGTGTCTAGACAGACATTAGGTAGTAACTTTCCAAACCAGAAAGCGGCGACCGCGATCTCTTATTTTCCGTCAGTCGCGCTGAACTTCATAAAGCGTTGCCGCTGTATAACCAACTATCGGTTTGACCTACATGTGGTTATATACAGGGCTTAAGAAAGCCACTGCCCCATGAATAGTTGATCAGCCTGAGTGTGTGTGGCTCCAAACAAAACAGGGATAGATCAGAAGGGGAAAGGCTCCCCACGCTTGGCCTGCACTGCATTTTCTCATCTTTTTAATGTATAAATGTAACTTAACTATAACAATGGTGGCAAGTCATTTCCAGTGGAATGTTTGAGATGGACACAATGCAATGTGGGATGTTGATCAAGCTCTGCTTTGCTCAAATTTGGAAAACTATTTTTTTCCCCCTCACAGGACATTGCATTCATTCAACATGCATGCATGTTTTTGGAATCTGGGAGGAAGCCGAAGTACTCACAAAAAAGCCCCTTCCCCATTACAATTTCAACAAGCGCCACACAATTAACCAAATCTTAATTGTGATCGTGATTTCGGCTGCCATGATTAGCCTGATTGTCGGGGATCCGACATCCCCCTAGTTCAGTCCCTGGTCGTCATGGTGAAGGCAAACTCGGCATTGAGCAGTGGTTCAGAGTAGTTTCAAGCTAAGCTGTCATCGTTATCCGTTGTGTATTTTCACCAGGGAGCTTTTATGAAAAGACACCTTGTTACTATTTTAAATTGAGAAAAATATCCTGTATATATGAATACTATATCTCCTTTAAGTCTGCTACGGGTATGAACATGTCTGTCATGAACGCATGTCTCACCAGACGACACTTGCGGACTGGAAAGCGTGCGGTGATATCGGCGCGCGGGAGTCTACTGCACATCCACAGGCGCAGACATATTTTTCATTTCAGGCGGCATTGTCATCTGTTGAAGTCTTCAACTTATGAACTCCCTCATGCTTTTCATCCCCGCAGGACCCTGTCACGCACAATAAGCGAAACCACGAGGTCTGGCGAACCGATGACATTTTTTCGAGAACCTCTCGACCGTGTGGACGTGGAGGCGGAGGGCAGAAAAATGACCAAAAATGAAAATCACAGCCAGGATCCAAAATGAGGAGTGTTTTAAAGCTGACCAAGGCCGGAGCTCTGCTGGAGATGATGGTGGCTAAACTGCAGGGGTGTACACATCAAAGTAGGTGGTTGAGGGGGGGCTGCAGGGGTCCCTAATCTTTTTGATCAAGTGGAGCTGCTTCTGAGACAGCGGTCACAGCTGGTTTCGATATGTTTCGAGCCGCCCAAAGCCACAACAGAGAAGCAGAGCGAAGGCATTTGCAGCACACAGCCATGTGCTCCTCGCTGGATTTGGCCTCCAAAGAGCTCAAACACCTTCAGCCTGAATGGGAAATAATGACATTCTGCACTCAAAACCTGTTGAGCTAGTATTCAATCATTACTAACCGTGTTAATTTTTGCTACCGCGATTGGACACCATTAAATCAAAACAAAAAAACTACAACCAACAGAGCTACTGCTAACGTAGCAATACGATTGACGCAAACTGCAACAAAAGTAAATCATACCACAATCGCATTAATGTGCGCGATCCTTTCGTTTAGCCAGTATTGACTGTTCGGACTGCCTCACAGTTCTGAGGCCCGGTTGTTCAATCCCCGGCCTCGCCTGTGTGGAGTTTGCATGTTCTCCCCGTGCCTGCGTGGGTTTTCTCCGGGCACTCCGGTTTCCTCCCACATCCCCAAAAATATGCATGGTAGGTTAATTGACAACTCTAAATTGCCCATAGGTGGGAATGTGAGTGCGAATAGTTGTTTGTTTATGTGTGCCCTGCGATTGGCTGGCAACCAGTTCAGGGTGTACCCCGCCTCCTGCTCAAAGATAGCTGGGATAGGCTCCAGCACTCCTGTGACCCTTGTGAGGATAAACGGCACAGAAAATTGATGGATGGATGGCTACATATATGTATATGTGTGTGTGTGTGTGTGTGTGTGTGTGTAATATGCCTATAATAATAATAGTAGTTCTAACAGCAATGTTCTTTGTGCAAATATAATCCGCCAGATGTATTGTTGTTGATCATTGGTTGCCCAAGTTAACTTTTCCGAAGAAAATACATTACTTTTCATCGTTTTTGCACAGCACATATTCCAGCTGGAACAGAAGTTATGAGGGCAGCGAGTGTTGTGGTCTTGAAAATGTGGTAAGTACAGGTGTTCATTTGTCCGGATGTGACAAAAACATCCTCAACCTTGCGAGATCACTATCACAGCTCGTCGCCTTGGTAATATGTCATTATTCACTCTGACGCACACAATACCATGCTGCTTCTAATTACTCCAGACAGTGGATGCAGTGGACGTCGACTACTTGGACTGCACTTCTATTTTCTTAAAGACCTTCTGGTAAAGATGACGGAAAATCTCCACAAAAATACTTAACAGATGTTTGGGGCTACATTTCAAGTGCCAATAGCATACAGTATATAAAGAGAGGACAAATCTATACAGCTGGAAGGCAATTCTCTTGCCCCTCTAATCGCTAATAAATACCTCGCTCTGATGGAGGTGATGATGTAAACCAGGAGTGGACAACGTATGGCCTGTGGGCGATATTTGGGCCGCAAAATCATTTGATTCAGCCTGACGTGCAATGCTAAAAACAAATAAAATTCTATGACGTGAAGAGAAAAAAAATCACACACCAATGCCCAATTGTGTCAGAAGTGGAACAGTTAACCAAAAAGACCAAGGTTCAAATCCAGGTTAAGGGTACTCCTCCTCAAACTTCAGTAAGAAATGGTGTCAGAAGCAGAGCAGTTAGCATGAACATGTTTTTCAACCCAAAAGAAGAGTTCAAATCACGGTTAAGTCGAGTACTCTTTTCACGAGATACATCGTGTCAATAGTGGGATGATTTTCAATTTAACAAATCCGTGTTGAGGGTACTACTCTGATTTTTGTGATAAATGGTGTCAGAAGTGGGACATTCATCAGATTTCCCAGGTTTCCAATCTGGGTGGAGGGTCCTACTACTCAGACTTCACCTGATAAATTGTGTTAGAAGTGGAGCTGTTAGCAATTGGCTGTTTTTCAAGCCAATAAAAGCCTGCTTTAAATCCAGGTTGAGGGTACTACTCCTCAGTCTCCGCTAAAAAATAGTGTCAGAAGTGGGACAGTTAAGGTTCACTTGTTTTTTTTAACCAATTTATGATGTCACTCGGATATGTTGAGATTGAGTATGCTTCCCTTTGTGTTCACTTGCTTTCTAGGCCAAACTGATCTAAAGCTGTGACAAAAATAATTGTCATTTTCTTCAAAGTGATGCTAATCTCGCTTAAAATAATTAAATAAATAAAAATAACTACTATTTTTAGTCGGGATATAATAATGTGCAGTGCTGACCATATGTTGATCAATAATCTTAATGGCTCGAGGAAACTAGTTCACTTTATATAATTTGGTGTTGACCTCCGCGAGACCCGTCCTTGACCTGGTTCAAACCCATGCGCTCTTCCCTGAGGCCCCCTGACTTAAGAGCGCCTTAAATCCATAGGGAGGGATTGAACACCCGATCCGCGTGATCCATCTCAGGTTTATTTGCTCAAGGGGCCTCGTAAATTAAGGGAGTCGGGGAGGGCATCATCAACCGTAAAAACAATAGCCGGGCCTCCTTAAACAGAGTGCGGCTAATGCAGCTTAGCCAGCGTTACTACCAGTCGCCATATATGGTCGTGATTCCCTCTCTGTCCAAACAACAATAGCAAAGTACACCTGGAGGCTAAATGTGCCTCTTAGTGGGGCGTGAAAGCATGACCGCCACAGAATCAATCTAAAACACATTTACAGGGGGGATCTGGCCACTGTCATACGTGACGCATGCAGTTGGCGGCGGTAATCAAATTACCGCGTTAAAGAAGCCGCAGGGCAGCAGCTCTGATGGACCTCTATAATTCGGTTATTGGGGATTTTTTTTTTTTTTTTTCTTTTCCTGCTCTTGCTCAGTGGATTCAGTTACCTTGCAGTAAGTGCAAATGTGTCCAGCAGCTGCTAGTGTATGGGGACGTGAACAAAAAGACGCCAGCAGTGAGCAGCTGTCTAGACAAAAGCAGGCCAGGGACGTTACCATGCATGCGGATTGCATTGAAGAAAACCTTGGTATGAACGCTCTTTGTCTTGGGGACTAAAAGCACAAGACTAGCTAACCAAGGCGAACAGTTTTATGATGTTTTATTTAGTCATTTTCTTTTTTTTTCATTTTCAGGGGCAGCGATCATGCACATCGTCCCTCCACTAACATTTTAAACGATGATATTGTGATAAATAACGTGACTTTTATTATTTGTTGAAGATTCCGGTGACTCACGGTGTCAGGATTGGGAAGGTTTGCAGTTAGAAGTTTTTTAACCTTATAAACCCTGGTTGAGGGTACTATGCCTCAGACTCCTGGGATGGGATGTGAAACGGTTTTCAACCCGTTAAATAAACCTTGCTGAAAAAATAGGCTACAACTCACAAATCAAATAATACTTTACGGTACGGTTAGCGGTAGAAATCCAAGAATGTGGGACTGGTCGCTGGAGACAGCTTAGTCTTTGTCAAGGTGTCCTTCAGCAAGGCACTGAACTATTAAAGTGCTCAGGGGCACCACATCAGCCTGCTCGAGCAACAAGCAGCAAGTATTAAAATGTAACCGTACTCTGCAACATATGTTTCCAGGCTCCCTTATGTACGGAGGTGGGAGGGTAGAGGATGTAGAGGTGTGTGAACAACAACACCGCACATAAAAGAGAATAACAAACCCCCCCCCCGGTTCAGTGACTACTAAGCGGGTAACCCAAAAAACAGCAAGCCGAAGAGGCGCAATTATAGAACGCCATGTTCTCCCTTGACCGCCAAAACTGAAAAAAATAATAACGAGGAGTGGGTTCGGGAGGGATGATAATCTATTTTTGTCGAGATGAGAGGCATATGTTGCGCAGAGGCACAGCATGGAGAAGCGAGGGGTGATCTCCACTCACAGTGTGGTCAATAAACGGTGATTCGACTTACAAGCTTGTGAGGCCAATTTGATTTAGTTTTCCAACTCAATTATCCCAATGTTGTCCCGCACAGCCATTTTGATCCCATTAGTCATGGACTAAGAGGGCCCGCCTTGCTTTCTCCCGCGCTCTCTTTTTTTCCACCTCAAAGGAGAGTTACCGTGGAGATCACAGAGATCAGTGGCTTGAAAAGCATGATTTTCAAAGCAATAAGAAATCCGATTTAGCTATTGAGCTTAAAGTAAAGATATTGTGGTAAACATATCTCGGGAGATCTCACAAAACGAGCGTCTAAAAGATGCTCACAGCAGTATGAGCAAATACAATTAATTACATCAATTAATTTTATGCTAACAAGACTAGCATTTAGCTAAAGAAGCTAAAGAAGCTTGCCAACAGTCCAGTATAATCTGGGCAGACAGATATTCTGTACATGGATGTCTCAGTTTCTATCAGTTTTTCGCAGAGGATAAAGAATATATGATAGTGAGTACTGTTATGTCGAAATGTGTTGCTGCTCTGTTTGTGTTCAAATATCCATTGCTTAAAGGGCAATATGTGCATTTCCCATTATGTGTTAGCGTTAGCATTAGCATTAAGCCAGCGGACTAAAGGCTAAACTATGTGTTTGTCTGTGTGTGTGTGTGTGTGTGCGCGTGCGCATGTTTTTTGTTTTGTTCGACAGTATACTTCAACTGGGAGTCGCATTAAACAGTTTGAAGCCTCGTTTTTTTACGAATTGTTCACTCTTTGCCAAAGTGCCGCTTACTGTGAAGAGACTTGAGCTGACTTCACGCCACCATACAGCGCTTGTATCTCAAGTTTGGGTTAATTTACATATTAACTGTCACCACACGGAGTTTTTATACCTCATCCACACGCAGCATCAGCACCGGGGCGCCCCAGGTTGTGTCCTCTCTCCGCTGCTTTTCTCTCTCTACACGAACGACTGCACCTCGACGCACCCGGCTGTCAAACTCCTGAAGTTTGCAGATGACACCACTGTCATCGGCCTCATCGAAGAGGGTGACGAGTCTGCGTAACGACAGGAAGGGGAGCGGCTAGAGCTGCGGTGCGGCCGACAACCTGGAGCTGAACACGCTCAAGACTGTAGAGATGATTGTGGACTTCAGGAAGCATTCCTCACCACAGCTGCCCCTCACGCTGTCCATCCTCTCAGACCCTCCACATCCCGGTCACCAGCACTTCCAGCTACTTCCCTCAGGTAGCCGCTACAGATCAATGCAAACTAAAACTAGCAGACATTCCAACAGCTTCTTCCCTCTTGCCATCAACTTCTTAAACAGCTAACTTATTCCATTGCAACATGCTGCCAAGTTTTTGTCTTGAGTTTGTTGTCACATTTCTGTCGGGCCAATTATATATTACTTGTGCACTCACTGTAGTAGTCTCGCCACGATGCACTATTTGCATATCTGTTGTTGACCAATACTGGCCACTCGTGCCAGAGCAGCATCTGCACCACTTGCACACTGACTGAGGAGTATCTGCAACATTTGCACAATCAACATTATAGCACTACCCGTCACTTTAGACTGCGTATATTCCTTGAAGTCTCGGCGCCGCCCTTTGCACAATGGTCATTGTGCCGGGCTATTGCTATATTAGTCATTCAAACCGCTCTAATTGCTAGAGGACTCTGCATCTTTTTGCAAAATTGTCAAAAAAAATACATTGTAAAATTGTACCGGCATTACCAGATTACTAGCAACCTTATATTGCTCAGCGACTGTTTTTCTCAATGTCTTTATGTCTCAAAAGTATTCTTTGACAACTGTTTGTTGTCAAACTAGAGCAGCTCCAAATACCGGAGAGAAATTCCTTGTGTGTTTTTTGGACATACTTGGCAAAATAAACATGATTCTGATTCCGATGACTTGGCAGCTATCAGGGTAAAGATCCAGAGCGGACTTTGCTTCGGATTATACTGTCTGAAACACGATCACAAAGAAACATCCACATTCCCCACAAGTGCAACGCCAATGCTATCATGTCAAAGCCAAAGGGTAAGCAGAAATACATAGATTTTTTTTGGAATGCACAGATTCATGTTAGCAAACACTGTTGGCTTCTGATTAACAGCATAAACTTGATCGCTCGGGGGAGTTGTCATCGTGGTGTGGATATTTGTATTTTGCGTCCATGCGCCACAGAGGGTAGTGTACGAAGTTCTTTTGTTTTGTTTTTTAAGTCTGCTTCTTACTTAGACTCTTATTTCCAACGCAAACATTTGTAAAAGGGTGGAAAAGTTCTGGTAAATTTCCAGAAATTTTCCAAGGAACATATTTGCCAAAGTTACGCTGTCTGAAACACTATCACACAGAAACATCCACATAGCCAATGCTATCATGTCAAAGCCAAAGGGTAAGCAGAGCTGCATTGTTTTGTTTGGGGGGGAATGCACAGATTCACGTTAGCAAACACTGCTTCTGATTAACAGCATAAAATTGATTGCTCGGTAAAGTTGTCAACATGGTGTGGATATTTGTATTTCGTGTCCATGCGCCACACAGGATAGTGTATGAAGTTCTTTTAGTTTTTTTTTGTAATTCTGCTTCTTAGTTAGACTCTTATTTCCAACCCAAACAAAAAAGTTCTGGTAAATTTCCAGAAATTTTCCAAGGGACGTTCAATTGACTTAAAATAAAAAACGTAACTCGATAACGGTACTTAGGTTTTCCTTTTCTTAGCCGTTCCGATGATTTTGAGGAAATAAATTGGAACAAATGACGACGTGAGTTGAATCGCAGCGAAGCGAATGCAGGCACTCAGCTTGCTTATGAGGTTGAGAAGATTGTGTTACCAGGCTGACAGGAGCGCTACTGATAGCCAGCGCCATATGGTGCATCCAGATACATGTCGGCAAAAATCAATGTGAAGCATCTCGGGCCTGCATCTTGGGAGAAAGATGGTGCGCGAGAGGCAGCGGGACGGGTAGTAGAAGTGGGTCCCGCCCACATCCATCACAGCCAGCCCAGTGTCTGCATCTAATCAGATTTCCGCTGAGCGCCCCGCCAAAACTTGATTAAAGACTGAACTATTGGCGTTTTACTAGCTTTCCGCGTCACTTAACCAGCCTCTCACCACCTGCCCTCGTAAAAGTATCCCCCGCCATCCCTTGCTGTAATGTTTATTTATGTGTTTACAGACTGTGAGCCATGAAGGAAGACCGATCTCTCTCCCTCTTGCTCTCTACCCAACAATTTCGATTCCATAAACGGGCACGGCCTCAGGAAAAAGGGGTGGGAGGGAGTGTAGAAACCCCGTTCTGAACTTCCATTCATCTGTTTTTCCCCTGTTGTTCTTCTGTCCAGCTCCATTAATATATTGACTCGTTATATACTCAGCATTAATCGAGCACCTCAAAAAAGAGAACATCATACATTAGAGTGCTTTCAAGCCTACTGTCCTGGCTCTCCTCAATACTATTTTATCAAAATGTCCCATTGAGATCAATTTTACAGTAGTTGGAATAATTCCTTCCAGAGTCCAAATGGTTGACATTGTCAAACCTCTGTTAACTCTACAGGCAATGGATATTCTTAATACTGTAATGTGAATCCATTAAAAAGACCAGGGATTGGGCAAACGGCACCTTGACCTACGGGTTTAATGTGTTCCACAGCTGTGCTTGTAACTCAGTTGGTTCTATTTCAAATAAATAATCCCCATTGAAATTAATTCAAATTCCATGAATCTGTTCCCAAAAAGAATTATATATGTATTTATGTTGTCATAAAAGAATTGAACTGTATTGTATAAACACATCTCGTAAATCATTGCACCACTGGATTAGATTTTTTTTTAAAACAGACCAATTAGCCAGGTCAATTATAGATGAGGTAGTGAATGTAAAATTGTGTATTTTAATATTTCCATTTCTTACAGTAAATTTTCTTTTACCACCCTCATCCTTTCAGACAAAAAAGCCAGAATGAATCCTTTTCATCTACTGAGGATGATGTTTGAACTCCAAAACTTGACATATTTTGAGTCAAACTCCAGACTGTACATTTGCTGTGTTGAAAACGCTTCTATTAGCACATCGTATCCCATTTTAATTCCAGATTGTGGGCTTTGGATTCACTCCGGCAGGAAGTCGCGGAACGAGTTCACTTTTAGAGAAAAGGACGACTTATTAGCTGTCGAGAGAAGAACCAAAGGCAAGACATTGGAGGTTATTGCGTGTAATGCGGTGTATCTGTCGGACAATTATAATAAGGATGACGTTCTTTCCGCTGTAAGAACAGATAGCAGGTAATCAACGCTTCATTGTGCTATTAAATGGAGCGAGGAAAGAGCGAGCCTCTTTTTGTCCGTCTGTCGGAGTGGAACAGCTGGAAGTGTCTTTAAAAAGGGCCCACAAACTGATGGCCAGTCCTCAAACTGGACCGTAAAAAAAATGATCTCCAATCAAGCATGCCTGGACACGAGTACCGTGTAGTCTTTTCCAGTACATGATACTTACTGGGATCTGCTTTACACTGGCAAAAATAAGTAGCGTACTAGCGTTTCTACTACCTGGTCAGTGGGTGTTCCACGTGCGTCGAGTTGAAACCAAATGATGACGTAACCTGATGCTGCTCCCTCACTGGGAAAGAAATGACAATGCCAAACATGCACGCTAATGTTAGCCTTCTTTGTTGCTGTGCCTTAGCTCTGAATATTACTGTTCAGTGTTTGCATTCCACAGTCTCCACTTAGCTGCCATACTCTGTTTTTTTTGTCTCCACTCGGTGACGTTTATCGGCAGGAAAAGCCGCTATCCTTGGGCTATTTGAATTTTCGGTTTAAGGCTTGCTGCCAGCTCCCAAATCCAACGTCCCTCTCTCTCAAAATGGCCAACTTGTATTTTGCTTTTGGTGGCTCCTTAGCTAGCCACTGGAGATAACATAAGCAATTAAAAGGCACATTTTAATTTTTTTATTTTTGTTATTTTGAGATTTTGTGGTGGAAGGTGGAAAACATCTAACGCTAAAACAGTCGTCAAGTAGTGGACAAGCTTCGCTCTGGACACTGCACTCGGCTGCAACGCTAAATTTGCTTTCTGCTCTCCTTATCCTCTGTGTTGACATGCAACCCCTTTCATGGTTTACACCGGTACTATTTTACTGAGTGGGTATTATACAGTGGAAAAAGTAGCAATGTATTTTCAAAATGACGAGCTGTTTTTTTGTTATTGTTTTTTTGGAGGGGTGGCTCAGTAGCTAGCTACTGACAGCTAACGCAAGCAATTCATAGGCTTATTATATCACAATTTCGTAAAAGATTGTGTGCAGTCTCTGCAATTGATTTACTCCACCGTTCCCGCTTTGCTGCAACACTCCGTTTTCTTGTTGTCTTTGTTCTCATCTTGGATAATGTTTTGTCTACAGGCAACCCTCGTCCATTTCGTTGTTCAGTGGTTTAAGCCGGTACTATTTTGACAGAATTGTGATTTCGAGCGTAGTATTTTAAAAACGGCTGACCAGTGTTTTTGCTTTGGCCGGATCGGTAGATAGCCAGTCAGCGCTAACAAGAAATTCTAATTCTAATTTCATTCACACTTTCGGAGATCATTTCATCTGCCGAGAGGACATTTTTGGGATTTGTGACAGAGGGAAAGAAAATTACAGCGATATCCCCTTGAGAATCCTTACAGTTATTAAACAAGACAGTGGAGGACTGGCCGACCAATGTGGAGGAGACCGGCAGTGACAGCTGCAGTCCCCCAGGGGTGAATCATGTCAGCCTGCAGTTTCACGTGGTGTTTTTTCTATACGAAATAATAAGTTACAAGAAAAACCTGTCATGATCTGGCAAATTGTTTTTCTATGTAAAAGTGAACTGATTCTTTAAGACAGGCGTCGTCAAACGTTTGTGTTCAAGGGCCACGTTTGATTTTTAAAACAGACAGATGGGCCAGGTTGTTTGTAGATTAAAAGAGAAGAAAAAAAGTTAAAATCTACATCTAAAATCATAATTCATTATAACTAATTCACTGACTATTCATAAAATAGATAACAACTTGAAAAAAAGACATCTAAAATTGTTTGTGGTCCTATTTTTTATCGAAAATAAATCAGTTAATTTATTCGATGAAATAAAACAAATACAATACATATAAACAATAAGTTTAATAAATTTAAAACAATACATTTTAGTTCGGCAATTCTAGGAGAAAAAAAGATTTAAATTAATGCAACAAATATTGCAAGACATGATGTCAAAATGTGGATGTAAAACAAAATAGTAGTAATTGTAATAGTTAAACAATCATTCCTTCTTATATTCTATTTCCGTTTAATTATCCATCCATTTTCTGTACTGCTTATCCGCACTAGGGTTCGCGGGCGTGCTCGAGCCAATCCCAGCCGTCTTCGGGCGAGAGGCGGGCTACAGCCTGAACTGGTCACCAGCCAATCGCAGGGCACATAAACAAACAACCATCCACACCTACGGGCAATTTAGAGTCTTCAATCAACCTACGGGGAGAACATGCAGACTCCACACAGGCAAAGCTGGGATTTGAACCCCAGTCCTCAGAACTGTGAGGCAGATGTGCAAACCAGTCGTCCACCGTGCCGCCTCAGTTTAATTAATACATTTTCTTTGCATAATAGTAGTAGCATAATTCTAAACAAAAAATGTCAGGAAAGGCCAACTAGAACATCGGGAATTTAATTGGGATTAATGAGGGCCACTTTAAACAGCAGCAGATGTGTGCTGACTCCCATTTAAAATATAATTTTGAATATGATTGGTTCATTCTGAACACAGCCACATCCCCACTCATAAGAGGATGCCCATACAACAACACGATCTCAGTTGTGTATTTTACTTCTCTCTAAAAGATTGTATTTTTCTTTCGAATGAGTTGTACAAGTGATGTCACCTTAAAGGTGGATAAAGTTTTTTAGCAATTTAACAATTTATCTTATATATATATATATATATATATATATATATATATCAAAACACGTTATTCGAACACAGGCGTGTAGACGTTGATAACGAAGAAGGCAAATTGGAGACAGCATAGCAGACGACGATCAGGAGGTTTTTTTTTGTTTTTGTTTTTTTTAATTTTATTTTTTTTTTTTTAATACAATTTCCGGAAATAATTCACTTCAAATCTCAACAGAGACCACCGCAGTTGTCGGAGGTACTGCAACGATTTGGTGTGCATCCGCAACCTTCCAGGAGAATGACGGAAACACTCGATTAGAGAAAATGACTTGCCAATGAGTTTAGGTAAAACCGCCTTATTTAGGAGGGTTAGAAAAAAACCCACGAGTGGTTATAAGGAAAATAATCACAACCACCGACGTGCGAAGAATTGTTTCATATCCGTCCATTACGATGACTCGTTGAAAGTGACCCAGTTGAAGTAGAATGCAATTATTTAACGCCCAATTCAATAATCTGTCTGCCACTGTGTGTTACTTACGGAGCTCCAAAAGCAGATTTTCTTGAAGCAAACATCAGGGCGATGGCGTTAATGCTCCCTGAAAGCCGAATAAGATCTCCCTTCTTCCACACTAATGGAGACGAGCAGAGGATTGAGGCCTTTCTTGGCTCCGAGAACAAAGCCAAAGGAACCTCAGTCGGCTCCTGGCAGCCAGATTCTTTTTTTTTTTTTTTTTTTTCTACCCGAAGGCCAAGAGGGCGCACGGTAAAAACACCGAGCGACACCCCTCGAGCCCCCGCGAGGACGATTCGAGCTGAGCTGACAATGTACATTTACATTGTTTTGATGCTTTGTGGTTTAAAGCCACAATGGCGGGAAAAGCTCAGAAGCAAGAGAGAGTCATTGCTCAAAACAGACTTTTGTCTAATTCATGTGAAAGCTACTTGTGCCATTTAAAAAGGAGCCATAATAAGTTGTTGTTTTTTTCGCAATTTTAAACCGTTCACAGTCTTCATAACAGGTCTGGGACATGTTTTAGTCAAAATATTCCGGGGATCAACTATTTTAGCACGCTTTTGTTCTTTAATCTGGCCCATCATTTACAAAAATCAAGGGTCCTGTAATATTTGTTGCAATAATGATGTAGCTGTTCCCCCCACCCCCGCAAAAGTCAATGAATCGTTTATTTTTTTAAATTTGTTTATGTATTTGTGATTAATTGATTCATTGTAAATCATTAACTAAAGTATTAGTACAATAAAAATTTGGACAATTGAAATCTCGGTTTAGTCCTGTTACAAAAATGATTCCCTTGTTCGTATTTGTTTATTTTTAAAATACAATTTGTTGTTGAATCCCTGTAATGTGCTTGGTGTCAACATGCTATTAGCTAGGGATGTTTGATATCACTTTTTTTTTTTTTTTTTCCCCAGAAGACAACCAGTATGAGTATTTACTCTTGAGTCCTCAAGTACCAATGCCACTAGTACTTTTGCTGCATAACATAAACACAGTGACAGATAATTGTGAACAAAGGCCTTTCTTTCATCCTTTCTTTCTGCCGCACATGATGATGCACCAATGTGTAAGTCGGCCGCATTGTAGCGCCAACTACTGGCGAGGAGGACATACTGAGTGGCAGCCTTCACGAGTACCTGATACATTGAAATAAGGTCGACCTGATATCGATGCCTGGTATCGGTACTCGCCCACCCCTACTATTAGCATAAATGTCATTTGGCTATATACTGTATAATCTATTTGATTATTCTATGCTGAAAACACACTCCTGTTATTTTCAATCCTGTTACAAATGAGGAGTTTCCGTAAAACAAACTGCCAGACTGTAAGATGCAGTCGCTACGTACCGTAGGTGGTTTTCTGTTATTTGTTCATTGGGATCATTCACTAAGGATAAGCCTGCATTAAATCCCCAGTGGGGTTTTCTGCTAATATTATCCAATGTAGTTGATGATAGCAGCACTTCCTCGATGGTTAATGGCTACCGCATCATGTCATGTGGTGAGATGTACAATAAGCGCACCCTACTGTTCTCTTCAGATTAATAAAATAAAATAAACAGAATTTAAAAAAATGCCTCCCCCCCACTCATCATCCCCTTCATGCTCCTCACTGAGACGCAATCACGTACTAGATTTCTGTTTGTCAGCCCCCCTGGCAGATGTTTTCCATTAGCCGGATATTCGCCTCCACACAATTAAAGTCGACACCCACGCTCGGAGGGCCCCCGAGATGCTACGGCGCATCTTATCAGCCGTGCGTGGTTGCGGTGTGGCCAGATTCGAAATATGTAGCATCAAAATGATCGAAACAAAGAGAACTCCACGTTGTGTATTTAAAATAACGACATACTGTAGCTTAGCCTTGGGAAAGTCTGCTTAGTTTAATGCTAACTAACGATTCAAAAGACAGGCGAACAAATAGCATCAGTGAAGCGGTTTTATCACCCTTTAAGCAATGGATATTTGAAAAGAAATGGTGGCGCAACACGTAGACATAATATAATATTACTCACAGGCATATATTCTTTATCCTCTGCAAAAAAGGACTAATATTACTATGGCTTACTGCAGAGTTGTGACCGGCCCTATGTATATATAGGCAAGGCACGCTCAACAAAAGGAGCAGCACAATGTCTATTGAATTGAAGCAAAAAAAAAAAAAAAAACATTCTTCATTTATGTTATTGCTGTAAATTTTCATGAAGTAGATTAGATTATTTTAAATACCAGCGCTATCACGGAACAAATGAAACTCTTATCTCAAGGCACTACTGCATCATAATGGTCGTATGCTTTGAGAATGCAGTAATCCCACACATATGTGCGCTCCATTACTGACAAATTCACTTATCCGTGTTTTTTGTGCTCCCTGAAAAAACACAAGATGCCGCCAAAGCCCTGTCTAAATAGGAAAGTAGTAAAACAGTCAAGGAAGTGCGTTAAAGTGATACAGATCAACTGAGAGGTAAACATTATAAATCAGGGATTCGCTTCGTTTAGCCTGGGTTGTTAGTGGAAGTCTTTGCCTCATGTATAAGCGCACTTCCGTTTCATTCTTTCGAAATCAAATCATCAGTAGGCCATTGGTAACCGTTGGTAATGCGCCATATGCGGCTTCGAGTTCTGACGATAAGTGTTCCAGTAGACAGATGCTTGCTTGACAGTGTTGCTTGTTGGCGGGGAAAATACTGTTTGTTCTGCTTAGTACTACTGGGACTACCAATAATAATAATAATAATAATAATAATAACAAAATCTCTCCTCTAAGCTTTAATGAGTACGCTTACAAAAGCTTCCCGTCATCACTCATTCCATTGCCAGAAACAACTCCGCGAGGAGTCACTACCTTCAGAATTCGTGTATGTGTTCCCCCCGATTCGCCCCAGAGGCAGATGTTCCACAGACAAGTTCGGCACTTGACTGCACAGGAGGCGCTCCTTGCCCAGAAGCAGCCGAAGCCGCATGAATGGCGCAAAACAAGCCGGAGTCGTCTTAACTTTTTCAAGAAACCGCAAGCCGCTCAAGAACCATCTTGACGTTATTGATCGAGACGTTTGTCTGCCCTTCGTATCAATCAGCCTGACGGAAACATTCCGTGCACTTCGACACTGTGTGACTAGACTAAGTCAAACATTGGTTTTGGCCACTATGATTCATTCCTGAACCTTATATTCAACATTTTTCAATTTCCAGATATCATGTTCCATTACATAAATCAGATGAAATATACACTTCAACTCATTGGTTGAACTGACGCATGAATACTGCATTTCCTTAAAATTGTGGTCGCCAGGATAAATAAACGCTTCCCTCAAATAGACACCGTAGTAAATATAAATCACATCATTTCACAGGCACGACAACATTAAAGAATTAACTGCAGAGCCCGTTTCACACTGGTTGCCAACCGAAACAGCAGCAGCTACGGTAAACAGTCTCTCACATTGATTGAAATGTGTAAGAGTCTTACTCGGTGTCTTTCAAGATGACTGGTTGATCCTGTAGAACACCTCACTTTTCAACTTGTTATGAACTCCACTTTCACCTGACATATATTGTTGCATAGCGGCAATGAGCCACATGTTGCTCCAGCAAGACAAATACAGTGGCGCCTTGAGATACGAGTGACTCTGCAAGTTTTTTTCCCCCCAAACACGAGCTGTCGTTCCGTCGATTTTTTTGATAAGCCTTTAACCAATGGATATGTGAACATTAATGGTGGAGCAACATGTAGACAGACAATAGAACAATACTCACAGGCATCCATTCTTTATCCTTCGGGGAAAATGTGTCATAATACAGCAGCTTACTGAGTCGGTTGTGAAACGCTTTTTCGGAAGCGTCTCTATGGCTGTATTATACTGCCACCTGCTGGCCAGGTCAGGCAAGCCAGCAAGAAGTGCACAATGGCCACTGAATCAAAAACAAAATGTTGCAAAAACTGTTTAAATCTTTACATTCTACTTAATACTGTTGTTACTGTGTTAATTTGCATTTATAAAGTACAATATTATATAGTGCTATTTTTCTTCTTAAAAACATTTTTAAAAATTGTTAGGCTAGAACAGATTTCATTTCAATGGGAAAGGATGGTTTGACATACAAGAACAGATTAAAAGTATCTCAAGGCACCACTGAACATTATTAACAATGTACCATGTCTGGTCTGCTAAATTTCATCAAGCAATTGTTCATACGCAGACTTGAAAGAGCCAATGGGAACACTGTTGCTAACCAAAACAGTGGCACCTAGCAAAGCATTTTTTTTTTCCTGCCGGTGCTGGCATGTGGTCACTCAATGTTGTGTGTTGTCAGTTATTTCGCTGCCTTTCTTTTCATTTTGTTTCAAATTCCACTGTCACTTGTTACAAATTGTTATGTTGCGCAAACATTGTTTCGACTGTGAAACCCGCCACTCATTCCCCAAAAAATGCATTTGTACAACGAAAGCCGAGGGCTAATCTTACTTCTGTTTTTTTTCCCACTTATCTCCTTTTATCGTTGATACTCTTTGTGCCCGAGCCTGTATTTATTTATTTTTTATATCAATCATATTTGTGTGATCTGTGCAGCCACTTTGCCTTCCCTTACACGCTCTTTTTTGTTTTGTTTTCGCCAGTACGTGATGACAACAAGCAGATTAGAGTAGGAAAAGGGTATTTATCCCCCTGCGGGCGCTCGCAAGGGTATACTGACCCGAATTCATTTTCAGGTTTATAATCATCATAATGTTACATAACATTTAGTCTTCAGCATATGTGATTAGAGCACGAGGCCACTCACCATTGTTCACAAGACCGACACAATTTGGAATTGGACCACAATTTTTGCATTACAAAATGACGACAAGCCAGAAGTTGATTGAATATTTTAAGGGGAAGGTCATTTTAAAATTATTTTGGATCAAATGTGTTGAAAATAAAAAAATAAATAAATAAATAATTCTAGCAAGACTGTTGTTGTTGGCATTCATCACATTTTTATCATATTAAAAAAAGTAATATTTCACGATGGTTAATTTAAGCACAAATGTCATTTTAAGCTATACACTTAAATGGTTAATGATGGAGACGGACAGGAACAGATTATTTCCGATATTTTCTGATGGGAATGACCAAAATGGAGGTCCTCGAGGAAACGCGACTGATACCCATTTTAGCGCGGGCTCGTGAGAGTGTGGTTCTCTGCGGGCGGGCCAAATGTGCAGCGAATAAATCTGAGGGCTTTGGGAACTTCAACAACATCAGGCCATATTGTTTTGACGGGCAGCTGGGGACGGGTGTGCCATTTCGGTTGCATTGAAAGCGATCTTGGGGAGGCAACTGTGGAGACGCGTTAGCATTGAAGTCGACCGGCTGCGGAACGGCGTACGACAGATGGATCTGTCCAATCGGGCCAGAGTGTGTGAAAATACTTTGGGCTTGTGGGTAAACAATTTCATCGCTCACTTTTTTTGCCAGGTTCACTGATTGGACTGAACCTCAACCCCAGCAGGATGGCGGGCTGTGCGGAGCCTCCGCCTTCGCGCCTCAGGCTTTCCACCTTGAGAATGAATCTCTCGATTGATACTGTATGTCACGCCGAAAAGCCTTACCTCCAAGTGAAAATTGGCTAATAGTAGAATTTTGGCACTATTGATAATTCAATACAATAAAGATTTCTTATTTTATCTGACAACTTTAAGGGATTTATAGTTGTCTTTTTTTAACCTGCGCAGCTTTGAGGTAGTTTGTGGTAGTTTTAATTTAACCTGGGCGGATCTACGATACATTTTATTTTACCTGTGCAAAGTTTGGGCGTGTTACGGTAATTAGTTTAGTCTGCGCAACTTTCCGGAGATTTGCGGTATGTCTTATTTTAACCTTAACGTTTATATATATATATATATATATATAGTGCTACCAAAAAAAGCAGTCCATGAAAGAACAATCTCAAATAGCCCTTGTTGCTGTGCATTCATCATCCCACTAACAGCTTATAATGGCAGAATGCCAAACTGTGTAGCTGCAAGTGTTTTAAAATGTTTTTTTTCAAAATTCTTTTATCTCTAACAGTCTTTTCTATCTCTCTCTCTCCATCTTTCCAGTCGTTTGATACGCTTCCTGAAAAGAAAGTGCCAGCCCTGCACTGCCGGTCTGTGTGATCACGACTAGACAACGACGACAGCATCTGAGGTCGCCGGCGCGGTAGAGGGAAGAAAAAAACAAAACACTTTGATCAAGAAAAACATTTCCTTGCTTTTGCTCTAATTTAATCAATCAGAAAAAAAAAATAATAATAAAAAATACATACAAAAATAAACAAACACCCAGCAAGGGCTGACACCCTGTTCACCGTCAGAATCAAGTCGGTTACAAGGCTTACAAAGTTGAAAACCAGTGGAGGATTAAAAACAAAGAGGAACGCTATCTAGCTTTGTAAACATATTCGTAATTTGTACTACAAGAATACCTACAACCAAGGTTAAACTGTTAACCAAAGTGTGGGGGGGGGAGTCGTGAAGCGCTGTATAGTATTTGTCCTTCTGTTTTGTTATTTAGAGGGCTACTTCCTGGTTCAAAATTGGATGCTTTTAAGATGACAGGACTGCACCATTTTCATTCGGTAATGGTGGGGAAACACAAATTCAGCTACAAAAAAGTGAAAAATCACTTGAGAAATGGTATATTTCTGTTTTTGCCATATTTTCACGACCAAAAAGTGAAGAAAATAATTGATTTTCTTAAATTTACAGTAGTTACAGTAGGTCCGTCCATTTTTTAGTTCGTAGGCAACTTCCTGGCTGACCGAGAATAATGTAAGAAGAAGGATTATATAAAAGGATGCAGCCATACCATTTTTTGATTCATGTTTGTTCATTATCATTACTTTTAATACGCACGACATAAGATGTATTTGACATGACAACAGTATCAACCCACACAGGTTTTCGCTACCATTGTTGTTTTTCCCTTTGTTTTTGTTTTTTTTCTCCGTCTTCCTTTTTAAGCTCCGTAAAACCAGAACCCGCTGCACTGGAATTGTTTTGATGCAATTCTGCTAAAACGAAACCCTATAAATCACGTAGGCATTAGGACCACAACGCTCACAGAAAGGCAAGGAGTTGGTGCAGAATACTGCATTCCAGAGGCAACCAGTTCGAAAAGTCTCCTGCCTAATTTATGCGAACCTTAAAAGGCAAAGAATAATATCAATAATAAATAAATAAATAAATTCCGAGTGTCATTTTTCACTTTTTCCTGACGTGGCCCTGAGATGAAAATTGCCTTCGTGCGGTCCTGCGAACCGAGGGTGATAAATTCTGGGCTGACATTCTGACGGAACACGTAGGCACGTGATAGTCCCCGAGCCCGGGACCCCCAAACACTGGGACGGGTGCGCTGAGCGGGCCGACGCGCAGTGGCGGACAGCCGGCAGCAGGCAAAAAAAAAAAACTGAAAAGAAGAAAGAGGGGTGGGCGTGTGGCTTGGACGCCGTCCAAAACGCCTCTGCAGCTTAATGGCAACCAGATTTGGGAATTGAAAACAAAAAGTGAGGAAGCTTATAAAATGTATTAGGTCCTAAGAAGGTGAGAGTGTAAGTGAGTGTGTTTATTATGTGCAACGCTGTCACGAGGAAGTCTCCAAGGGAGATACGACCCCGCGCTAGCTGTCACATTATTTACGCGCACTGTGAAAAGATAGGACTGCCTTGCGCGCACTTTACATAGCATGCTTCACCCGCCAATGGGCTAATACACCTTATATCCCCAACCTTCATTGGTGATTAGTGGGAGCCCCGCGCATGTTTCTCTGCAACAGAGCAGCTCTCCCCCATCTTGTTTTCCAGAGCATAGCGCGTCGTGAGACGAGATGTAGCCAGGCTCCGGGCTTTTGTTTCACTGTTTCGATTTACTCGTGCCATTATTGTATTTGAGGATAGACAAGTGACCGTGCCATCGCGACTACTTGACACAAAGTCGACTGGTCAACTCATCGACACGACCCGTACAAGGAAGTGTGTGGACTTGATACATCTCGACTGAGAAAACTCTTGTTGGGGAGGAGCTAAGTTTAGGCTGGGTTGTCAGCGGAAGTTACAGAGAGGCTTCGCCGCATGTCTCGGTTTTTTGCTCTGCTGAGTGGCGGCGACGGTAACTCATCGATTTTAAGAGTTATGTTGCAATGAGTTTGAAATAATGTTTCGGAATCAGTTTGTCGTATATACGCAGTTTAAACTATTAATACAGGAAGTTATCAACATTTTGTGGAGGGACATCAATTACTTGTGTTTTTTGCTAAGTGCGGCAGGGTCGGTCCCTGTCCCACTACTGTATATGGAATACATAAATGACTGAATAGGACACGGCACCATGGTGGACAAGTGTTCAATATGATTCCCCCGGGCCGCGTTACATGCATTCAGCGACAATTGATTTGATTTGAGTAATTTTCCCGATAAGGATCACTGTCCATGCCCATCCCTATTTGTCATTTATTCGATGAGCAAGGAAAAATTCTATTAACTTTCTCAAAAAGGATGCAAGTGTTCACATTTTGAGCTCTCAATAACTGTAATAAACGCACAAAACGCGAAGGCCACCCGATTAAAACTGACCTATGCTCTGCTCACAAAATGGAAAAAAATAAACAAACTCGAGCGAAAAACTCAATGAAAAATCCGCTACCGCGACAACAAAAGGAGAGCGGGAGCATCTCGTTTGTGTAATGAAAATCAACATGTGCAAACTCATCTGTGTTTTCGCTAATGAACAACATGTGCTGGATGCTTCCAGGTTTGATCCATGGCAGCTTGGTGGCAATAAAGCAATCAGATTCCCTTAACTCAACCCCAAACATCACCACAAAACTGACTTTGTGTCCCAAAACAGTGCTTCTCAAGCTTGAGGGTCCGCAAAATATAGTAATTTGCAATAAATGAGCTATTATTTCAAAATGTACATATTAAACACACGTAATAAACCAATTCATTCTCCTTAATTCAGCAGTGGGCCAATTAAAAGCTATTGGATGATTGCGACATCCCTAAATGGATATTGTTTTTAACAAAAGGCGTATTATTACAGGAATAAAGTCCTTTTTTTCCTGGGAACAAACTGGATATTTGTTTGAGAATGCAATCATATTTTTCTGAGGATAAAAGGTGTTTTTTTTCCCCCAGAATCATTAGCTTCTTTCTCCTAGAAAGCAATACAAGTGTCTCCTTGAACACATGAAAACTTGATTTGGGGTTAATAAGAGGCATTCTAAATTCATGTTCATGGTAGAAAAAGTTAAAATTATCCAATTTATCATGGTCTATTTTTTTCTGTATCACAAAAACCTGGCAATTGAACAGGGGTGTGTAGACTTTTTATATCTACTGAATGTTAAATTGGCGCTACGGAGTCCTTGGAAAACTGTCACCCCTGTTTGGAATCCCTGAACCCAAAGAGTTTGAGACCCACTTGTCTAAAGTAAAATGCGAAAATTTGGGGCAGGTTTTCAGGGGGATGGCAGGGTGGGGGTATGCGCTGTCGATATATCCTGCAAGAGGTCCTACAGGGGGCCCTCAAGATCAGTAAAAAGGTATTTGCGGCCCTCCAAAAGCCTAATAAGAAATCTTTCAGGGATAATACAAATTCCCAGGGAAGCTAACGAAGGGTTCGGGATACCTTCAAGACAAACGGCGTGGGCCAAATTAGTCCCACCAGGTGTTTTTAGCGTATTTTCTGAAGACTTTTTGCGGATAAGTACTCACCTGTCGAGAAGGACGTGAGGAGAATCCACCGGAAAGAAAAGAGAAAGAAAAAAAGACAAATTAGTTCAAAAGTAAGCAATCACGTCACATAGAAAACAATCAAAAACACATGAAAGACTCCTCTCGGACGACCTTTAAACTAAATCTGAAATGTATCGCTCTTTAGGGCTGTTTACCCTCGACGAGGCAGATCGTGTTTGTGCATAATGCCAACAAAGGGCACCCTGGTCAGAATATTAAAAAGGTGGCGTTTGGTTTTTTTTTTTTTTTTTTTAAAAAGCAAAAAGCAGCTTCGGAAGGTAGCGCCGTCGCCTACATCCACCGCGGCATTGTTTTTTTTTTTTTAATTTGAGTCATTTTAACGGATTAGCGCCTGTCTTGGATTACATCGCAACCTTTCGTCGGAGAGATAGCGCTATAATCGCCGGCGGCGAGATACGGCAGATTCATTTGCATGGCGGCGCGCCGTTGCGTCTTTGAAAGGTCAGTGTTCCTCCGTGCCGCTAAATGAAATCGGTACAAATGAGGAGAGAAAAGGGGTCGCACTTGGACACTAATCCTCGATGGGACTCTGAGGAGTTGTTCAAATAAACCGTTTGGGTGCATGCAACCAAAAGTGAGGCAATTTGGAGTTAAGCGAAAATGCAAACTAAGTAAACTAGTCCAAATCCAGTGCTCCGCGTGATTATGGGAGAGAGAAAAAAAAAAAAAAAAAAGTAGGTTATAGTCACATCGAGAACCTTTCATGCTATTTCAACCCCCAAAACATATTTACCGATCGCGAGATGTTTACAAAGGAGCCTATATTTAATACCGCCTTAACAACTCTCTCATCCAGTGAACTTGTTATTCCATGGATATTATCAGCCAGCATCTCGTTTGAGGATGCAATAATTGCCTACCAGACGTACTGTTTAGAGGTACACAGTGGTGCCTTGTTTCATCTCTTCCGTACTAAAAAGTCTTACCTCAAATCCTTTTTCCCCCTTAGAAAATGAATGGAAATGCCATAAATTTGTTCCAGCCCCCCTGCGCCCCCTCAAAAAATAGAAACAGTTTTTCTGCCACATTTTTTGCTTCAATTCAATGGACACTGTGCTGTTCGTTCTGGTGCGAATGCCTTGGCAACCCGAGGGCCTTATAACCCATACTTACGGATATGCATGAATCCAGTCTAAACTCCGCAGTAACCTTAGTAATATGAGTCTTTCTCCGTAGAGGATAAAGAGTATATGCCTGTGAGTAGTTATATTATCTGTCTACTTGCGTTGCTCGAGCGTTTGTGTTCAAATATCCATTGCTTAAATAGTTATCACACTGCAACACCGATTGCTATTCGTTAGTCAGTCTACGGCGGCTCCCATTATGTGTTAGCATTAAGCTAAACTGACTTATGTAAAATTAAAGTTATGTGGTTGTTTTAAAAGCACGTGTGATTGTCTTTGTTTTATGTTTAGTTTGAAAATAAATGTCAACTGCGAGTACACACAAATAAACAGTGTAGCCTCTTTTTGGAAGAAATGTTCAATCTCTGCCAAAGCTCTTTTCTCAAATTTTTGCTCGCAACTCAAAGCAAAAAATACGAATAAAACAAAATAAAAAAATTATTTAAAAAAACAGAACGACTGCTCATATCTCAAAGTACTTTTTGGCGACCGTGGGATGGTGTGGTGTCATGCATGAGCATTATTTCACCGTGGAAGGTATGGTTCTTTATACGATGACAGGAAATGGTCAGTTAGAGACTAGTCTACACATAATCCGCAGAGGTCATTTTGACATCTTCAAGCTCCCTAAATACGAGCCCAAAACATCAACTCCACAGTTTGAGCTTCTTAAGTTCACTTTCCGTGATTTCCTATAGGAATTTCGGATGGCAATACAGCGAGGTACTGGTTAGCACATCGGCCTCACAGTAGAAAGGTTCTGGGTTTAAATTTCGGCAAACGTGCGTGGCAGGTTAATGGAGGACTGAATTGTCCAAAGGTGTTAATATGAGAGCGAAGGGTTGTTTGTCTATGTGCCCCCTTTGATTGGCTAGCCAGCTTTTCATGATGTACCCATTTTCTCTTGCCAAAAGTCACGTAGGATAGTTTCCAGCTCGCCTGCAACTTTAATGAGGACAAAGGGTATCGAAATTGGATGACTTAATGGTGGCTGGAAAATTTGAAAGTCAAATCAGTGTCACGGAACACACTGTGTTCCATTTTGTAAGTTGCACCGCATTAGCAGAACAATTTGAGCTTGTCAAAGTTGTTCGTCCAAAAAAAAAAAAAAAAAAAAAAAAAAAAAAAGGAAAAAAAATTACTGAAGCACGTTCTTGAGCCGCTTTCAAAGCCACTTTATTCAGCCTGATAAAAGTAGCGGAAAAGAAGCGAATGTGGAGGTCAAATTATTAATCTACCTACGCTCCCACAGTGGTAATCACCTCGAGCCTCGCGGGTGCTCAAGAAAACGAGGTCAGGTTAGGGGGAGGGAAAAGTGTGGAGCAGAAAGTAGTGTTGGAGAAGCAAGGTGGGGCGTGGGGGGTAAAAAAGGTCTTGGCTTGAATATGAAGGAAAAATAAATAAAGAATGCAAATCAAGCGGGCGGCACGTTCAGCCTCTGAAGCGCTGCCAGCGGCATCCGCAGCACAAGCCAATTGTGGGCTATTGTAGAAATGTTTTCTTCCTATAAACTCTTGTTGCTTCTACACCAGAGAGAAGTCCTTTTGGCTCGGTCACCATGGTGGCACCCAAGGTGACTGGGCATGAGCGGCAGGGCACAGGCAGAGATAACCAGCTTAAGTCGCTGTGAAAAGTATGGAGACTGTAAACTTTGTCAACAAAAGGCACGGGCCCTTGGCACAGAATGGCTAAAAGTCAGGGTGGCGCGCCATGACGTATTCAAACCGTGTTTCCACCAAGCTCGGTTTACTATGGTACAGTGGAAGGCAGTAGCTGCGGAAATAGTATAACATCCGAGCAGTACAAGAAGATAAACACGTCGCAGTTGGGTGCTGACATTCCATTGTCACCACTCTAACACTAACTGCATCATAGCTGCTGCAAATGTTGCATCTTACGACAGAAACGGCGGAATAAGCGAACCGTTCCCAACCAAACAGAACCGTGTTGCTTGCTGAAATTTGAAGATGGAACACCCCGAATGTCGTACCATTTGGAAATTCGGGCTTCGCAATGTCCAAAATGTCGGAAGCTTTTTTTCGCAACTCAAGCTTTCATCATACTGTACATGACATCACGAGCACTGAGTGCAGGCGTTACGTTTGCTTCTTGCGCGAGCTGGCTGCTGTATGCTTGACACTTGCGAGGTTTTAAAATAGGACCGTTTGGACTCTGGAACTAATTATTCTAAATATCATTGTTCTTTATGAGCAGTTGGTCACAGATTGTGGCCGGATTTCGGGTCGGACATTATTCAAAATCACATTTTTATAAGAATATGTCAATCTTGTATTTTGTTATTTCAAGAATACTGTGAGAATACTGAGTCTTTAAACCTGCAGGTAGCAGGTGTAGTTCATCCCACAGGTGGCTTGGTTTGGTTTCCGTATGTTTGAAGCAAAACACTCAATACCCAAGACAAAGCGAGCAACGCAACACAATACAGCAACAACAAGGACAAACTAACCAGAATGTTATGAGTGTAGCAGTACATCTAATTCAACGTAAACATGCTTATTCGAGGATGGACACGGGGTACAAACAAAACCACCAAGGCCTCAGACGTCAATAAATAACTAAAAGATGGAACACCGTTGCTAAAAACAGCCCTACCTCGGTATATTTGTACTCTTATGAGTCAGACTGGATGAGTCTTTACAAAAAGAAAAACAAGAAAAAAGAGAGAGAGAGCCCCCCACCCCCAAAGCCTTGCGTCTAACAGCCGACCGCTGGGAGAGCAAAACGGCCGTATCAAAGAGGTGCTAAGCAGACTGGAGCGTTGCCTTCATCAGAAATGGATGCGTCTCAATGGTGAACAGACACGTTTAAAATGCTGCTTATTAAATACTCTCCGTCAAACAAGCGGGAGACGCCTCCAGAGTCTTTTCTGCCTCTGCCACTTTGCTTACTTCAATGTATTCTCAGTCTTGTCTATTGCTCAGTAGAAGCCACCCCGTCAGAACGAAATGCTTTTACCTATTCTCACTGTCATCGCCTTTTGTCATCTCTATTCATGCAAAGCTGCTATTCACATCTACGGCGGCACGGTGGGGACCGGTTAGAGCGTCAGCCTCGCAGTTCTGAGGACCCGGGTTCAATCCCCGGGCCCGCCTGTGTGGAGTTTGCATGTTCTCCCCGTGCCTGACTCTAAATTGCCCGTAGGTGTGACTGTGAGTGCGAATGGTTGTTTGTTTCTATGTGTGCCCTGCGATGGGCTGGCAACCAGTTCGGGGTGGACCCCGCCTCCTGCCCGATGACAGCTGGGATGGGCTGCAGCACGCCCGCGACCCTCGTGAGGAGAAGCGGCTCAGAAAATGGATGGATGTGTATTTAACCACTTAACTTTTGAAAGTAGCTTAATGCTAACGCTACATAGCGTGTATGTTGCAGTGCTATAAAAGGAAACGACGCAGCAACACTATACTCCCAGTCATATGTTCTTTATCCGCTGCGAAGAATGAATTATATTAGTGCCGCACTGATGAGCTCAGATGAGCTTAGATGTCTCAATGAACAGTATTTCCATCTGTCTGTCTTATACTACCTCCAGGTGGCCAAGGTGGGCACACCAGAAAGAGCAGTACAATCTAATATGTTATTACTGTATGTTTTTAGTACAATATTATGGAGTGTTATTTTTACTTGGTGAAATATACAATATGACCATTTTTTTGTTTGTTTTTTTGTTTTTTGTTTTTTTAGGTGAAGGCTGGAACGGATTATGGCATTTCAATTCATTTCAATGTGAAAAGATGATTTGAGATATATATGATATGATATGAGCGATTTATGAACCTGGTCACGGAATGAATTCAACTCATATCTCAAGGTACCGCTGTTCACAATACTGATACGTTTGCCGTTACCAGATATACTGAATTGCCGCAAACTCCTCTCGCTGCCTTTGGTTCACATCCACATCTGTTTGTACAGTCGTCAGCCATGTCCAGTTGTCATTCCCATATACATATACAGTATGTTTTATGCATGTGCAGTGGCCATCCACATCTGCATTATTGATACATGTGTACAGTTGCATACAATACAATGCTGCTGACTACCATTGCTGTTCACATTTCCATCAGCCTTTATGCATATACAGCTGCCATTCCCATCTACGTGTATAGTATTTCCCATGTGGCCTTGCCAAATAAAAAGCGCCTGACTAGCCTCTTTTAGTTCAACATCCACATCTGCATATAAAGCATTTATTCATGTCCAGCAGCCATTTACGCAGCACTAATAAAGGCATATTTGATTCTACAACGTTGTATTTTGTATATTTATATTTCTGGTCTGGTCTGGAATTGAAATGCCATAATCCGTTCCAGCCTTCACCTAAAAAAAATAAATAAAAATTGTCATATTGTATATTTCACCAAGTATCTATCTACCTATATCTGTTTGCACTGCTAAACCAGTTTAAACCCACTCGAAACCCGGTGCCCTTGTGGGGATTATGGAAAATGCAATTATTTTTTATCAATATGACAGCATAATCAACTCATACCTCTGCAATCTCATTACGCCGCTGTCTCCGAGATGCCTAATCGGAACCTCTATTATCTCTTTCCTTGTCTTTTGTCCTGTACGTCGGCGGATTCAATTCTAATGTCATTAGTGGCTTTTATGCAGGCAATGACCCTTGTGTCTTCCGATAAATGATCGGAGGATTTTTACAGGCGCCCACCAAAGACCCCCCCCCGCCTCCCCCCGACACGTTTCCGATTGTCACTGTATCCCTTTGGAAATGTGTTCCTTCATCGGGCGAGATGTAAATGTTTTATTGTAGTGGGCGGCGATTCGAAGACATCAACGCACAAACAAATTCATTTGTCTTGACCCACCTTTCCAGCCGGAACATTAGTGAAATTACTAATTTGGCAAATTGAACGAGTAACAACAACGAGGGATGTTTGTTAGTCAATGGTATTTTGGGTAACTTACCGAGTACACCCAAACCAAATTCATACTTTTTGCAACTACTAGTCTATATGCAAGTTTTGCTCCCGGTACTTGGCATTCTTGAGGCCATTAAGAGAAGCGAGCCTTCTCAAAATGTCGGTTGTGGCACATTGGTGTTAGTTTCTTAAAATAAAAAGCCCAACCAGGGGAGAAATGGACTAAGAAGTGTTGGTGAGAAAGCACCTTAAAAATGTTAAAGACATCAAGTAACATCCATCCATCCGTTTTCTGAGCCGCTTCTCCTCACTAGGGTCGCGGGCGTGCTGGAGCCTATCCCAGCCGTCATCGGGCAGGAGGCGGGGTACACCCCGAACTGGTTGCCAGCCAATCGCAGGGCACATACAAACAGACAACCATTCGCACTCACATGCACACCTACGGGCAATTTAGAGTCTCCAATTTATGCATGTTTTCGGGATGTGGGAGCAAACCGGAGTGCCCGGAGAAAACCCATCGAGTAACAAATTTCTGCAAATACTGAGCTTGCCGGGGGGGGTTTCTGGTGTTGTAATCATTAACCTAAAGAAACCCTATCGGTCTGTTATGGCATATTTTAGGACCTTTTACAATGGAAAATCAGACAAACCATTCGGAACCGTTTCAATCACTCGTGCGTACGCCAAAACTTGTTCCCGGTACTGCACATTCTTTGCGACAATTAAGAGAAGCGAGTGTTCTGAGAAGGTTTGTTGTTGAGAATTCCAGACTATCGGTGTGAAAGTACCCTAAGAATGCAAACATACAAGTGAACGCGGACAAAGGGCACTGAAGTCAATCTAAAATGAAAAGGTCTCGCATAAAGGGACTTATTTCCCAGCCAAGATAAACTATCAATGCCACTTGTAGTTACCCCGACCTGCTCTCCTTCCTCCCCCACAAACTCGAAACGTATCCCTGCGGGTGTGAGACAGGAAATGGTTGTGATTCTCATCAGTAACCTGTCAGTAGCCAGTGAGTGATGTCTCTCCCCCGAAACCCAGCATTTAATAAAATTTCCACGATGGCTGTCCCATTTGACGGCATGTCGTGCCAACGAGGTGCACCGTCAGTGAAGTCTGATACATCAAGTTTAACTTTGATCAACAAGCTGAGGAAAACCGCAGGGTTGATACCACATTGTGCCTAAAATTTGAAAACTTGTCAAATTAAATTTCAGTTGACAGTTTACACCGAACTTGCATTTCATGCTGAGTTATTCACAGACAGTTATCAGTCACAGTGACTCATGAATAGTACATTATCCCAACCAGGATACAATTATTAAAGCAGGGCATGATAGTTGAAGAAATCTGGCTATTATGCGCTGAAATGGTGACAATGGATGATGTACTAATAATGTTCTTATTAAGAATGAGGAAAGGGTGGCTGCGGCTCAGTTGGTAGCGAAGGTTATCCAGTGTCCGAAGGGTCGACGGTTCTAATCTGGGCTCCAAGCTTTACCTGATCAAACAAAGAATACATTTTTTTTTTTTTAAATAATCAAAGGTAGCTGAACAAGCGGTGGTGCTCTGTGATGGTCAGTAAAACACCTCAAGGCATGTTGACGGTATTATTTTTTTTTTCATTGGTCGATGCAATTATTCGATTTGAATCCCGAGACTTCCCGGATAGTCTTCTGGAGCTGACTTCAGAAAAAACATACACACTGTCGCTGAGTGAGAACTGAACGCACATCGCGAGTGAACAACTACACTATGTATGATTCCGTTTACATTCACAGTTAGACTTTCGACCAACTTTGCAATCTTACGGCTCATCTAAACCCATTCCTCAAAAAGTCGTTCTGTCTTTTAAAATCAATGAAGCCGAACAAGAAAGCGGCATGAATCCATATTAGAGAGCTCAAAGCCATTCATGCATCTTCAGCAAAAGCATATTTTTTTTGACAGATAGTCCATGAAACATTTTACCTGATGTGTCTACCTTTGGGGCGGGAAAAGGTAGGTAAATTTTCACAAGCCGTCAAATTGCTTATTGACAAAAAGATTGGCGTCTCTAATCCCGCCGTCTGTCTGGGCTGCCCGAAGCTTCGCCGTCTCCATCCATCTGCTACACGGCATCGCTCGCTCGGCTCCCTCGGCTTATCACGGCCAAACTATCTGCCGCCTTCCACCTCATAGGCAGACGTAATCAGAACATCGCTTTCTTCCCGTCCAGCTGGCAGCTAAACAGAGGGCTCTGATGACGAATGCAACCTTCGAGGACTCGTCCACCACTCAAATACACACGCCGGCAATGATTGAAAGGGGGTGGCGGGGTGAGATCAAGCCCGGAGTTTTTTTTACCATTCCTAAAAAAAAATAAACTGACATGATTAGTTCAACCATTCATTGGTAATTTTCAGAACCCTCTGAAGATTCAAGTAGGCGGTGACCAGACCTGGATGTGGGACTCAACATATTGATATGAAATATCTGTCATTTTCATGTACTTTCAGTGATATCTTGAATCCTTATTTATTCCACCAAGTTTTCTCTTCTTTATTTATTGTTGTCCATTTTTGCTATGTTTTCTTCTAATATATCCATGACCGCGTAGTCATACCGTATCATTTACAACCATTATATTTATGGCAATCTCAGTTTACCACGGTACCGGGTTACATTCCGAGGTTGCGAACAGCAGGCAACGAAGTCGTTTGCGTTGCGGTGTGAGAATACAGAGTTTTTCATTTGATTGTATTTCATTTATAGCCTAGAAGTTTTTTTTTTTTCATATAGAGCAATCCCCTACTATTAAGGGGATTATTGTAAATGGGGGGGGGGAGGATAGGGACTGAGCCCTGCCGCAAATAGCGAAGAAGAATTTCAACTATGAATATACCGCAGACTATGATCCCAAAACACTTTAATATCACATCAAACAAAAATAAACGGCTTACAGATGATGTGATTTTGCACCAGAGTTGTGTGCTTACACACTTGCAGTAACTTCCACTCACAACCCAGGCATAACTAAGCTCCTCCCTAACATACAAAGCTTGTCTCTCAGTCAAGATGTAACACTTAAACATACTATATACACTCTTTACAACAATTACTGTAGTACCTTTTTACGCTTTTGGCTGCATCTTGTGACAAAAAAAAAACACAAATCAAGTTTTTCGGCAACTAGCTGGGGATCGGTGCCACAGCAAAAATACGAATAGGTGAATTTGTGAGTAGTGAAGAGTGACTATGCGGGGGATTAGTGTAATTATCTTCTGGAAAGATGACATTTGGAAGTTCTGAAGAGCACGGAAGTGTTTCTCATACAAACATTTCATGGAATTATGACTTCACTACTGCGTTGGCGTAGATTATTGATAGACGAGGGCTGTTTTTGACTTCGGGTTCTGTCGCCACCGTAGGGACGGAACACGACGGGCCTGAACGGGGACCCCCTGTATTGAGTTGTTTTGGCACAATAATCTTAAAGTTTTAGACTCAAAGCAAAACCAAGGGCTTCTTCTGTTTTTTTGTTTTTAGCAAGCATTCCAACCATGACATCAGCACCTAAGATGCGTCTTCAGTAGCCAAAGCTAGTAATTACTGTGACCTCTCAGCACACTCCTACAGAAGCGGGAAAAGTCAGCTGCAGTAGAAGAGTATCTTAAATGTGAGATCATGTCCTCCTTTTGTCTCAATTGCTCACAGATGTTGCTCGCCTCACATCCAACATTGTGTAACTAAATATTAAAGGGCCTTCTGGACTCAAACCAGTAAATCTGAAACATACTACTGGATAGTCAACAGAGCCCGAAGTCCTGACGTGGGATTGCGCCAAAGAAAACGCAAACCGTTTGAGTTAAAAATCGTGCAATAAGCTATCGCAGCTGGCAGCTCGCGAGCGCGGCGACGCATAGCAGAAAATTCATAAGCAGCGGGAGATAAATCTTCTCAAATGAAATGTTCAGTCTGGTGTCGGGTTCCCGTTTGATCCGTGACATCTGCTCCGGATCAGGAGCTAAAAGTAGACAAGGGTTTCCTCAAAGACTGGACCGAACGAGCCCGACATCCTCCAGCAAAGTGACGATCAACACGATGCATCAAAAGAGCTTGAGGTCCGGACTCACTTATGATTGCTTACAATTTTTTAGCAGTTTTTTTTTTTTTTGCTGCCATGAGGATGCTTTTGAATGAGGCAATTTTCCAGTTTTGGCAGTAGTACTAGGTGGCCCGCACGGTTTGTAAAAACCATAGTGTTTCCATGTATATTCACGTGTCGCCACTCTGTATAAATGCCACTGAAACGGACTGGGGAGGGAAGTCAACCTGAAAACTTCAGAAGCGGTATCAGAAGCCCCATGAGAATGCCAGTAGGTCAGCATTTTGCAATTGTTCCCCCCATCCCCTCCCCGTCACTGTTCTGTATAAACGCCAACAAGGAATGGTGGGACGAAGTCAGCCAGGAAAAATTTCTGGATTCTGAGGTACCATCAGAAAAAGTGAGCATTTTTCTGTTGTGGTCCTTCATGTTGTTGCTTTTCATAAACCGCAGTGACTGAATGAAGGGGCGTTGTTGAACAGGCAATTTTGCGGCTTGAAAGGTAGTATCAAAAGCCCCTTTTTAAAACTGCCTTTACAAACACTTGGTTTTCTGCCTTTTTAATCATTGCTGTTCATAAAATCGACACCCTCACAGAAGCGGCAGACGAAGTCAGCCGGGCAATTTTCCATCTCTTAACACTGCTCGGAAAAAAAAAAAAAAAAAACTATATGCAGTTGCTGCCGATTAAGGTTGGGGAGCTATAATTGATCGTTTGAATATTTGCAGTATTTTTTTTTTTTTTTTTTTTTTTGCCTTTGTTGCTTTCATTTGTTTTTTTATTTAATATTTTGTTAATCCATTTTCTATGCATCAAAGGGAGCAAATGGAAGATCATCAAGATGTTGGAGCTGTTTCAACCTGCTTTAGCGAGCTGATAGCTGCAAATTGACATGGGGCCAGGTAAGCCTCTTGGTAGAAGCCAGGCCCTGATTAATTAGAGCCAAGGAAGATGGAGGGGAAAAAAATATCTGGAGCTTAGTTCGCCTGTAATCTCTTTTCTCCAGAGACCATGTGACCGGAGCTTGACCAGGCCAAAGACATTGACGATGGCTCCAGACAGTAGATCTACACTTTCAGTCTAATCCAATTTTTTCCCCCTCTATATTATTATTGATCTTCCGACAGCAGAATTAACAGTTAAAAAGGTCACAAGACATTTCCTGATGTTTCCTTGAACAGAAATAACGTAGTCAAATCAATGTTGAGTGTTTTTATTTTTGGGCAAACCCCAAGAGAGCATTCAGCTTTGTTTGAGCAATCATACGTTTTTCTCCCATTTTTCTCCCATAGTGTTTTAATAATATCTTTTTTTTTTCTCCTCTATCATTTTGCACAATAAAAATAAGACCAAGTGTGACAAATGTGAAATGCAAGAGGGACCAATGCAGAAATAAAGCAGGAGCAGTATTCATTCTGACAATCCCAGATTTGCCAGGCGGTGCCAGCAAAATGCAGTCTGCCAATAGAAAGGTCTACACTTTCAGTTAAATAACACGCCGAACTGTCGGTATTATTCCTTAGTGACCTGGCCCACAGAGGCCCGGGAACGTTGTGTTCAGGTGCCAGTTCGCGCACGAGCCTCCCAAAAGCTGCCGGCAAGCTAACAGGTCGCAGCGACCCAACCGGTCGTAAAAAAAAAAAAAAAAAAAAAAGGAATGAGGAATTTGAGTTTTTTGATGAGATCTTGTTATGATTCATTAGGTTGCAGGAGTAAAGTAAAATAATTGTTTTCTAAATTTGACACAGCACAGAGAAGATTGTTGCTGCCAAATATAGAAAAGGAGGCTTTCAGAACCCCAAAAAATCAAGACGTTCTCAAACGCAAGGGCATGTCTGTTGAATGTGCTGAAATCACGTACTGTTCAACTGTTTAACCCTCTCACTCTTCCGCCTTCTCTCCGTGACATGCGCACGCTCTCGGTCGACAACGAGGCGCTCTAAAGCGGCCACGCCGGCCCAAAGCTCTGGTTCGCACACTGGCTAGAAAGTCAGACTTTTCTTTCCTTCTTCCCTCGTCATTCTTCCACCTTTTTCTCCGTTACGTGTGCAGCTGTGTGCACTCACGGCCGACAACAAGGCGCTCTAGAGCGCCCACGCCAGCGTACTATCCGAAAGGAAGATGCATTTTCAGCGTGTAGCCGTAGCTAGCTAACTGCACGTCGCTATTGCGCCGGATAACCCAAGGCGCGCAAGTTCTTGTGTATCGTAGGGGAGGGGCGACGATTGTCAGACTCCAAAGTGCGTCAATGAAGTGAGCCTACATTCCAAATGTTACTTTAAAAACGTTCTTGTAGTGTTAGAGCAAGCATACAAACTATTCCAAATATCGTTGATCTCAATGAGAAAAAATGATTCCAACAGCTTTTGACATGTGCATCAGTGCCTTTTTCCTTTTTATCCCATCACCGGTCCCAAGTTCAATCCTGGCTCGCTATTGTACATCGGCGCCCGATGGCAACTGCAGGTAGAAGGCGTAATGATGATTAAAGGCTCCTCCGCAGGTTTGGAGACTAACTCAGCATCGCGGTCCCGCGGTTTGTTGATGCAAACAGGCAGGTCATGACACAGTCTCCGGAGTGGGAGATCCGGCATTAACCTCATAATGAGCTGACACGATCTTAAGCAGGCACTTCCTAACGGGGCTTCAATTGTCAGGCTAAGATATAGAGACATTATATTATGACATTATGCTTTTTTAAAAAGAAATTCACTTCAAGGATACTAATTGAAATACTTGGCTATATCAATTTAAATGTGTACATTTCAGTATCAGTGATCTTTGGTTGGAAAAACATCCATCTTCAGATTGACACCTGTGGACAATTTACAGTCTTCAATGAATTGAAATGCATAATTTGGAATGCGGCAGGAAAACAACGGCGAGACCCCCCTATTGCAATCGGGTTTTTTTTCTAGGCAGGAAATTCTTCACAATTTCAATAAATTGAAGCGAGACAACCAAGGATGCAACTTCATCTTACAGTGATCATCTAGCATCTTACCACCTTAGGACCTCATCCTTTTCTCCAGTCCTTTGCTTCTGAGCCATAATACAGAGGTGTCAGTTCAGGACACACATTCTCATCGGTCACCGCCGAAATAAAGCTTGGCCGGAGGCAGCTGCGACCCAGTGGTGGCAATTTGGCTTTTATAAAAGTCAGGACACGCGTGGCTTTTCACGTTGACGTGTTCCCGTGATGGATCAGGGTCAGGTTCACTGTGGGGGAGCACACTGAATACCGGGGGAGATGAGTCATGGAACATTCCAGAGAGAGATGGTTCAGGAGAGCTTAAGCGGGACCTTAAATGACCCGCAAGGAGAAGGATCTCTAAAATTCGGCACGAGTGTCGCTGACGGCCTGTTGCATGCTTTTTTTTTTTTATTGGTCCGTCACATATTCTAATAATAAAACTAGACACTGCGCACATCAAAAGGTTACTAAAATAAGTCTATGTTGAGAGCTGGCAATATATTTTTTTTAAATTAACAATAAAACATCTTTAAAAAAAAAAAAAAATATCAATGCTACAAGATGACAATTTTTTATTTATTTTGATGTAAAAAGAAAAAAATTTTTTTTAAATGTGAATGCTTGAGATATCACACTTTCATAAACTACTATAAACCGCAAATTTCTATTAAAAATGTAAAATATTTATTATTTACCGTAAGTATTTTTTAAGGTGAATGTTACAAGATATCCCACTTTTTATTTTAAATAATTTTTAAAATAAGTGAAATTTAAAGAAAGATAGCACACTATTCAAAAACATTTTTTTTTTATTTACAATTGTATATGTGGTAGACAAGATGTCAAATTATTTTGTGATTGAAAACACATTTTTAAGTTGAATGTTACGAGATATACGTTTTAAATAACTAAAAAAAAAACAGTTACAGTATGACGAAGTAAGAACAGTAATACAGTATATAGTACATGTAATGTTCATAATATCTTTTTGCTCACCGATAACACTGAGTTTATCTTTGAATATGTTCCATTTTGCAAATGTAATCTGTTTTAGCATGTTACGTACACACGGTGACGTGCTCTGCCTCTTGCTTCCTTTTTCTGTCTGTGGCCCTCAGTGGAAAAGAAGTTTGAACATCCCAACACGAGGCGTTTGGATAGTAGGCTTTGGAGTTCAACTTTGTTTTTATCGGTTCTCAGTTACAAACCTGCAGAGGTTACTATTGATACGATCAATCCTCGACTCCACTAGACTCGGCGACTCTCTTGACAGTCGGAAGCAGACGGATGAAACGGAACGTCTAATTAAGTCAGAACCGTCTCACCGTCTCCTTGCAAGAAAATCTTTCCAGCATCAAACCACCTGTTCAACCGGCGTAAAGCGATAAACGCACCACAGAGTCCGAAGCCAATTTTTATGAACAAGCTCAAATGAAAGCGCCCCCACCCCCACCCGCAAACTCCTCAAGTGCAAATCTCTCAAAAAGCCAACTCTCATTACGTTTAAGAAAAAAAAAAACGCAATCTTGATCGTTCGTGGCAAATGAAGGCGGCTGAAAATAGACACGTTGAACGTGTTGATGAAAAGTGTTCATTCAACAGCGCCTGCCACTTCCAGAACCGCCGTCAACACTCCTTCGCGCCAGAAACAATGACGCTATTCCATCCCGCGTTTTTGCGTTTTTATCTCAAGCCAATCAGCGATGGGTATTCAGACACGTTTCCTCCATTGATAAATTGGTAAAATTACTTTCATAGCGCAGGAACAACAAAAATTTACTTTTCTCCAGGAAAACAATTTCCTTCTTTCATATTATACGGATTCAAAATCTTGTTTAAATCAAAGGTTTCGATGTGCAACCTGTTCGGTCGGCCAACCGGTTGGGCTTGAATCCCAGCAAGTTTGCTTCACGTAGCGACTCGATTGGAGTGTTCAATCCATTGGATTCCACTCGATGGAGAAAATGTTTGTTCCAAATATTTGGATACTAAAAGAAAGCGAGACAACAAAAGGGATCGGATCGGAGTCAGAAATAGGCCGGCAAAAAAACACTTCCGGTTTTGATTTAAAAACCACAACTGCGTTGAAGTTGAATATGTAGCAACGTAATGGCTTGAGGTGAACACTAAATGAGTCAAATTCCACGTGATTGAGAAAAATCTGATGAGGAGTTGGAGTCAGAACCAAATGTGCACGCAACATAATACGATATGATGTCAAAAAAAAAAAAAAAAAAATGTGAAAGCAATACAATTTTATTTTTTAACCTCTTAAATCTTCTATTTAACGGAGCATGTCGACCCTCTAACGAACATCTAAAATCCACGGGTAATTGACGTCCTCCCCCCAAAATAAGATTTGGAATTGTCCATAGGTGACACCAAAGCACTATTTTTCTATTAGACAGGGCTTTAGCCTCACTAAATAAAGCTCCTCCCCTCACTTTAACATTGTTCCTTTGCACCTTGACACCACAAGATGGCACCAAATCAATACTTTTATATCAGACAGGGCTTTAGCCTGAGCACAAAGAAGGTGAATAGGCCAACTTAAAAAAATAAAAAATAAGAGGACCCCCCCCCCCGCCCCAAAGAAATATATATATCTATATATGAATTTGCCAGTAGCAAATTGCAACTATATGGGAAACACTGTAGTGCTTAACTTTTCATAAGATTTCTGACCAAATCGTCTTGAGGAAAAAAAAAAAAAATCCTTAATCAACTGGAGCCAAATACTGTTTCTCGAAGGAGTTGTGCCATAGCGGGACTGGAGCCTGTCTGGTCTTCCTTAGACAGCAAACTAGTCCAGACTGAATCGACAGCGCCTCTGCTGGTTGCACCCAAGTAGTGCACTTTATTTTGCCTATGCGATTCATCGGTGATCACTAATCATGCCCTTGACAGCCTGGTGCCGACCTCCTCATAAAAATAACTACCATAGAGAAATGCTCGGCTAAATGAACACCACCGATCTAACGTTGAAAGAAGAGCAGCCGCGATGGAGCCAAATGTTTGGCTCTCAGCACCTTATCATTGCAACAGTTGGCGTGTAGCGGACAGCTTCTAATGGAGGGCTGTCTGGTGCGGGGACCCCACGGAACAACTGTTTACATCACGGAATGAACTGTGGACGCACTCAAAGGGGCAAGGAGGGTCCGGTGTATGTCGGCCTCGCTACCAGAACAAATATACCCAGAGTGCATTCCGCAGTGAAATTAAAGCCCTCGCCGCCTCGACTGACGCGTTCACAAGCACCCACAAGGTTGCCCTATCGCCATGGCGAGGACCTCGAACTGACACGCCACTTTCTCGTTATGTGACAGTTATGCAAACGGAGCACATACAGTGTCAATATTTTGTTGAGCCAAACATATGGGGGTACCTTGAGGTTCGAAACACTCCAGTACATGTACAATTCAAGAGAAATGCAATTACAGTATAACCCCCGCTTTTTGTGGGGGATAAGGACCGAGCCCTGCCCAGATAGCAAAAATAATGCAAAAAAGTAATTGATGCGGGGCTACCTCTCGTTGTATGCTAGAGAATCACAGTTCACAAGTACAATTCAGTTGTATTTAACTTTTTTCAAGACTTTCCCATCTATTTATTAAGAACTCTTTTTCCACCTTTACTTGGGTAATAATTTTAAGTAGAATTAAATTTCTTTTATTTGCAATTCATTTTAATTGAATCATGAAGAACAGAACCCAGGTGCTATAAGGCTATTGTAGTGTAATGTCGATCATGAGGGCGGTACTTTGAGAGTATAGCATTTTTTCATTCAGTCAATTTTTAAAAATTTATTTGTTTGCTTTGACTTGCAAGCGAAAATTGTGTATATATATACATATATATATATATATATATATATATATATATATATATATATATATATATATGTATATATATATATATATATATATATATATATGTATATATATATATATATATATATATATATATATATATATATATATATGTATATATATATATATATATATGTATATATATATATATGTATATATGTATATATATATATATATATATATATATATATATATATGTATATATATATATATATATATATATATATATATATATATATATATATATATATATATACACACACACGATGACAATACACATATACGATGTGCATTTTCACTGCCAGTTGAAGTTTACTGTCAACCTAAACATAAACAAAGAGAATTACACATTGTTTCTCCGGGCACTCCGGTTTCCTCCCACTTCCCAAAAACATGCATGTTAGGTTAATTGAAGAGTCTAAATTGGCCTTCGGTGTGAATGTGAGTGTGAATTGCTGTTTGTTTCTATGTGCCCTGCGATTGGCTGGCAACCAGTTCAGGGTGAACCTCGCCTCCTGCCCGATGATAGCTGGGATAGGCTCCAGCACTCCCGCGACCCTTGTGAGGAGAAGCGGCTCAGAAAATGGATGGATGGATGGAATTACACGCTGTGTATGTAAAACAACCACATAAGACTGGCTTAACCTCTGCTAGCTTAATGCTAACACATAATGTAAAATGCCATAGACAGGTTAACCAACAGCGTCAGTGTTGCGGTGTTAAAACCCTTTCAGGAACAGATATTTAAACAAACTGTGAAGCAACGCATGTCGGCATAATAGAACAATTTTCACATTCATCTCTTCTGTAGCCTCTATGAAGAACAGCTAATACTGAGTATATTAATTAACGCAACGAAACAAACTTTGAGGTACCACTGTACTCCCATGCAGACCCCTGCCCCTCCCCTCTTATTGCATCCAAAGGCCAAGACCAATTGAAGCCTTTTTTTGGTTTGTTTTCTACTTAACGGATTCCCAGTGTTTAACCGAGCGCAGTGTTGCATTGAAAGCAAGGCTTCTGGCCCGGAGTTCTGTTTGAATTAGCACCCAGGAAAAAAAAAAAAAAGGCACACAGCTTCAACACAAACGCGCACACTCACACTTTATTTGTTATCGTCCGCTGTGCAAAATTATCCATTTTTTCATTCAGACCTCGCTGCTAGAAAAGCAATCTTTTCAGGGACGCTGCCAGCTTTTACGGACAAATAAGAGGGTACATCTGCCTTCGCTGTGTCTATAGCGGAGGATTTTCGACAGATGATGCTTCTCCAAATGTATTTTTAACGGGAAAATGGTGCGACGTGGATCCTGTTAAGAGTTCACCGGACTGCCTCACCGCCACCGGAGAGCGTGACAGCACGCAGGGAAAAGAGAGGCCCGCGAGTAGCCGCCATCGCTCACGCAGAGTGGACGTGGCAAGGCTAGAAGAGAACATCCCGAAAGATGATCAATCACGGCTTCCCTTTAGCTGTAGATAATGGGAATGGGCGAGCTGGAACATTTGCTCAGTGACTTCAGAGAGAAAAAAAAAAAACTTGGCAGCAGCCCAATCATCTGGCCATAAACAAAAATAGACACGGGAAAAACAGCTTCCAAAAGTGGCAATTCCACTGTGAGGTTCATGCCTGATTTGTTTGTTTTTTTAATTCCCGTACTAAAAAAATACACTGAAATGAGACAACAATTGTCTTCTTTAGGATGACTTGGATAATTGACAGACGAAACTCCAAGGTCTAAGAAATTGTTTCTCAAACTTTTTACACAGAGTATCACCTCCCAAAAGATTTCAAGAACCACCGTAATGAGCAACATTCAAATACAGTCGCATAGGCCCGAGGCCAAAATTCTTTATCATCTGTGAAGAACGACTAATACTTAGCTTGCTGAGTTGTAACCACCATCCCCTTGTATATGCGTTTGTCTGTTTTATATTGCCCCCAGGTGGCCAAGGCACACACACATGAAGGAGTAGCACAATGTCCACTGAATAGAAGCAAATATTGTTCAACTCTTATCTCAAGGCACCACTGTAATGCCAAAGCCCAAAAGATCTCAAGAAACCTAAAGCAGACAAAACCAAAGCAGAGCTGCAGTGTTGTGAGATGCGCAGATTTGCTGCCAGTGTTAGCTTCTGAGACACAATTGTCAGGCGAGTATTTGTCCCGCCCAAACATCGACAAAAAAATGGAGTATGTGCCCGTTATCAGAATCTGTGCATCCGATGACACCGCAGCTCTGCTTAGCATTTGGCTGTGAAATTGTAGCGTTTTGCGCTTGACACATCTTCACCCTGCCGAGCTACTCGGGCCGAAATTTTAACAGCTTGCTCACAGACACATTTTCGGAAATATGCTGCTCACACAAAAATGTTTGTGTAATCTCACACTTGGTGCAAAAGACACTCCAGAGATAATTATATCTACACAAGCAATTAAAAAGTTAATTTTCTGTAATATGTCCCTTTTAAGTAACATTTTTATGAAAACAAAACGAAAATTACCTGTGCATGTGTAGTCGTGTTGTTAACAATCCGTTTTACAAAATCTCTGGAGTTTCATTTGGAGGTGTCGCATCAACTTCGCTTTCACGCCTCTGTGGAGGAGCGAGACGTCTCGTGCGGCGTTTCGTTATGAGGCTGATCGTCAGGGCTCACAACAAAATACACAAAATGAGGGGCTATCTCTAAGGGCCCTTTGACCTCAGTGTCATATGCACAGATAAACAAGAAAGGCTCAGAAGTGGGAGCTGACACTAAAACTGAGCAACAATTACATGAACCTGACATGAAATAACTGACTTGAACTATCCATCATGGCTGATGGAAGTGTGATCGATATGGATGCACACACGCTACGAAGCCATCGGGCAGGCTGCCATTTTCGGATGTTCATCAGACCCCCCCCCTCCGCAACCTGTCTCGACTTTTCCGTCCTCGCCGCCGGAGCGGCGTGGAATCGCGGATACCTCAGCGAACCTTAATGAAGGAATGAAGCGTGGCGGAAGCGTGACGGTGCACAGCCGGAGGCGGCGATACAGGCGACACCGGGAGCAGGCCGGCGACTGCGGCAGAGGCCGGGGGAAAAACAAACGGAAAAGTAATAAATGGAACAGGAAGTCAAACTTCATAGACCGCACTTGTACTACGAACCACCACCTTTTGACGGTTCACTATTCACAAATAATTTTCTGTGGAACCTACTGTATCCTCAGCTATTTGCACGCTTCACTATTTCATCCACAGGCACATATGAAATTATAAATATTGTTAAGTTTTGTTGTAAAACACAATATATGCATACTAAATAAACTGTATTTGTATGGCTTGGCGACGGCGTGGCAGACCTTGCCTAGGTCTCGCTAGCTCAAAACGCGGAAACATATTTTTGGGTGTGTGAAAGCTCTGTGTGCCTTTTGATTGGCTGCGACGTATCGCACCGGCGATTCGAAACTAGTGGCCGACCATCGGCTACTCATAAAAACTAGTTAACAAACCCTGCAAACTGCGAGAGAGTTCACGTGATGCGTGGCTGCTTAGCTCGGTGTGCAGAGGGCTTAGCGTATGCCGGTACCATTGTAAACAGAGGACCTCCAGTACTGTATGGTAAATGTTAAAGTTACTTTATAGCATATAAGGAAGAGGGCAAAAAGCTAATTTTATATCTCTTAGTTGAATTACACTCCTCCTTGTGTCGAATTATCTGAGTGAGGAATCACAACCCATCCTGTTTGATGCCTAAAGACCATTACTCATCGTAACTAACACGCAGAGTAATTCCAAGTTACATCTGTCGAGAGTTTTGCGAATGTTCTCCAACTCCCCCGTCGTCTAGAAAAATCAATTTACGCCGTTTCGGAATACACAATATGTTCAACAGCTTTCAGCATTCCGGGCTGGCTATCACCTTTAGCCTCCATTTGGCACCAATATGCCAGGCTGCATCACTGTCTCAGGTGAAGCCGAGCAGAATAACAAGGGCGCCGCCCCCCCGCCCCCGCCCTCCCGATCCCACCGCGGGAGGGAGTTTTTTCCCGCCTGCTCGGGGGATCGTCTGGGATGGCGATGTTGCCTCGGCCTGGCGCCACCACCTTCAGCCAGAGACATCGTTGTGCCTCGTTATTTACAATTACCCTTTCGTCAGACGTAAAATATTGAGCAGCGCATCTGCGGAATCCCTCCGAGGACGGGAGCGGCGTCCACTTCATCAATTCCGTCATTCCACCGCCTCTTCGCACGACTGCTTTGCTAATTGGGTTTTGTTTATGAGTTGCGTGATCACCGGCGACAGCGTAATTGGTGCCACTGCCTACTAAAGTCCAACGGGGGGCGGGCTTGTCTATTTATCCGCTGTCGACTTCACTTTCGCCATGTTTTCTCTTTTCCGAGCCGCACGCTGCGATAATAATTTCAGTTTTCATTGTTCACTGTTACGAACGTCGGATTCTTATGATGTCGGGCGTCTCCGCGGGTCAACGAGCCAACTCGTCAACGGCTTACAGTTGCTCACGGAGGCTCGTTTTAAAGCTCCAGTGAATCAATACTTTGAACAGATCGACCGCAAACCTACAGGGAACGAGCACACATCCCGCTCACATCCCCTCCCGCCGGACACAGGCTTTAACCTCCTGTTTCACGGAGCCAACTGCAATAAGCAGCAGGGAAGAAAATGGACCAAATGCCTTCACGACTTGTTAGTAAGACTTTTAGAGCAGCTTTTTTCAATGTTTTTTGTTTGTTTGTTTGCTTGTTTACTGTACAGGCTCAAGCGTCAGTTTATAATTGTCTATAAATGCCCCAAGATGGCTACAAAAATATAAATGAAACTTCTCAATTCACTTGAACATAGTTCCTTGGTACCAAGATGCCCAAGGGGATGGCAGCAAAGCACTACTTTGTCAAAATTAGGCTCCTTAATTTATTGCAACCTAGTTATCTGGCACCAAGATAGCAACTAAGTTATACTTTTATTAATGTTATGGACATATGGACAATTTAGAGTTTAAGTTATTTGGAATGAAGCCAGTGTACCCGGAGGGGGGAAAAAAATAATCAATACGGAAAACAACGTGCATTGAACGCATTAGTCAGAACAACTAACAAACAACTAAAGAGTAGAACAAGACTCTTTTATTGACTTCTCAGCGCAAACTTTATTCAAAAAGGGCACGACAGCGACTGTGCAATTCAATAATGCTGCAATTCGAAGGTGTACGTGACATGCTTTCATGGAAATACAACATTTCTTGTCCTGCTGAAATTAGCCTGTTTTGAGGCGGCGGCCATTTCTCAAGCAAGTGAGCGACTGTGTACCACGCCCTATATGCTACCGGTATGTGGTGCACTGGACACTTTGCCACCTTGCCGTGCATCCAAGAAAACCTTAAACACATTTTTCTACGAAGTCCGACATTAGACAGAAGTGTTTGGGTGTTTCACAAAGACAGACCCATGCAACACATTGCAACCTCACATGTTTGATTTCTGGCTTGTTTACAGAGGTCCACAGTCATTTTCTCCCCCAAAATCTTGGGCAGCTGCTGCAAAACAAGCTTCTTTTATGGGTAAAATTGCATTCATACTCTCCTAAATTGACAAATGACTTGTGTAGACATTTGTCAGCAGTCTTACAGAAGTAAAAAGTACGTCTCCGCTGCTGATTAACCAATGGAACAAACGTCTCTTTCACACAGCATGACAAAGCCAGCATCTTCCCAAATTTTTGTGCTGCATAAATGGCACTGAAGGCCTTTTATGAGGCTGGACGGCGGTCCAAAAATTGACACCCAATAGTCAGTTCTTGTCCTTGAAGCAATTGTCGCTTTACATTTTTATTTATACAAATATTTACTAGCTACTTTTGTCAATTCTTCAATATGCGTAACATACACAGGATTGAAATTACGCTACTCAAGGCCCCACGGTGCTACAAAAGACAACGAATAATAACATCAATATAAAAAGCTAAATAAATCTATGGTATATACAGTATAGGGAAGATAAAGATTCCCAAACTGAGCCGCCGAGTGAAGTTTTTCTCGCCCCGCCGCCGTCCAATGCCAATGAAGTTTACGGCCTCCGAAGCCGTCGAACAAAAGTAGACAAAAGGAGGCACCGGAGCTTGCGGCGAGCCGAGTGATTAATGAGGCCCCACCAGCCGAGAGCATCCTCCCACTCCCCGGTGCTCCATCTCCACTCTGGAGCACGCGAGCGAGTCTACAACTAATGACTCCCGAGATGTCCTCTGATATACATTTCCTGAAAACACGACAGCACTTCCCTATCTCCTGGAAAGCCGCGGTTACACAGGCCGGAAGCAAATTAGACGTCAGGTTTTAAGGAGTGGATTAGACTAAGACTCTCAAGAGATCCGTTTTGAAGATGTTTCTGCATAAACGTGTCAGTCGATAATTAGAGATTTCATTCTCAAATATAATCAGCGCTGACTATAATCTGTTATCGCACACTGATGTGCTTCAACACAGACTACTTATTAGATGGATAACTGGAAAAAGGTACTAATTGGTCACAGGCAAGCGTAACTTATAACGGCCGATAAACTTTTTGGGAAATGGAATGTTCTGGAATACAAGAGGAACGATAATTTGTATATGTTTTGGGCGGGGTGATAAATGCTTGCAGTAAAAAAAAAAAAAAAAAAAAAAAAGTAAATTGGGAGGCCAAATATAAGCGGATGGCATCATAATAATCATCTCTTGAAACAATGGGGGCAAAGCGGTTTCAATTCAGTCTTTAGTTTGCAGTCTTAAATAAAACGAAAAAAAATGATGTCACAGTCGAACTACTACTTTGAACTACATCCACTTTGACTATTTAATATCAATAATATATCTAAAAAAATAAATAAAAACCCATCAAGTTTTTTGAAATACGAGCTGTCAATTTTCTGTCCTGAGCAAAAATTTGAGTTAAGAGCACTTTAAATGGTGCTTGCTGACTTCACAGCAGGCAACAATTTGCCCGTTAGTAAACAATTCTTCCCAAAAAAAAAAAATTTAAAAAAAAAGGCTTCAAGCTGTTCATCGCCACTCCCAGTTGAAGTTTACTGAAAAGTTTTACATAATGCAAAGAGAATTACATGACTTTTTTTTTAATACAAAGATAATTACATTACATTATGTATTTTTTTTCTTGCAAAAGTCTGTCAGCTAAGTTTTACCACACAACACGAAATCCATAGATTAACTAGACAAGCATCGATGTCGTGTTATATCCCTTAAGCAATGGATATTTGAACACAAATGGCGCAGCAACAAATGTAGACAGACAATATATATTATTACACACAGGCATATATTCTTTATCCTCTACATAAAATGACTAATATTACTGCAGATGACTGAGGAGTTGTGACCGTGTTCATGTACACACTCATGTGGTATACTGCCCCAGGTGGTATGTTTTGCGTGCAGAATGGGAACACGGAACAAATCAAACTCGTATATGCTGGGGGGTATCTCCAGTACATTTGAAAAAGTAATTGCAGGCTAAACTATACAAAGAGAAATTGATAAAAAAGTGACTTGAAATCGCTCAAACTCAACATACTTGGACATCTGTGTGAGCGTCTAAGTCAACTCGAACCTTTCACGAGTTTTACCCAAGCAAGTCCCGACTCCCCACTTAAGTATGACTCGAGCTCAGTAATGTGACTCGGGTCCCCTAACTCTGACCGATACTGTACAGTAAGAGAAAAGGCCACGCCTACAACAGACATGACACAAAAGTGACTGTGGCCACAATGATACATGGATCCCCGTTCAAACAGAGCTGTGTCATTGGATCACTATAGCCCCGCACCAGCCCCCCCCCCCGGACCCCCAAAATATGCACAGCTGCTTGCTGCCTGGTTGCCCAGGAACGGAATGTCATTGCAAAAACACCCCCCCCCCCCCCATTCCACAAACAGGATAGTGTTACAGGAAGCACCGTTCACCCTCCACGAGCACTCGGAGCGCCACACGCTGCTGCCCCTGACATTCCATTTTTCTGGCGCCTCTCGCTTTTAATGAGATAGCTTTTTAAATGGTTCAGATTGGATGAAAGGGTACACCGACTGTACCCCACCCCACCCCACCCCACCCCACCCACCCATGAAAGGAAGACCTCGCCGTTATTGGGTTTTTCATATCATTTTACAAACTGCTGGAGAAAACACTTAAAACCTCAAAATCAACTGACGGGCGTCAGCTCATTTAGTTAAAGAGTCTCGCCAGTAAGTCTGACCGGACTGAGCATTTTCCTCAATTTTGGAGCCCAGAGGACGAACGGCAATTGGGTTAGGGAACTTTATATTTTAAAAGGAAACCTGATTGAACTTAACACCCTTTCCCATCCCCAAAGAGATATTTCTTTATTCAGTTTAACCTCGTAACCTCGACAAATGTCATTATGAAGTTCTTTCCCCGACTCGGCTCATGCTGAGGCCACCCCCAAAAGTGCTTCAAACAGCATATTTTGTTTCTTTGCCCAATTCGAGGCCTCTCTCTCTCTCCTCCATTTCCACGAGGGAGCTGGCATTTGAGGTCCTCCCTGGAGACAAGAAAGCCACTGGCAAGTAAGAGGAGCCATATCCGCAAAATGAACTAATTAAGCTGCTCGATGTCATCAAATAAACGGCGCCCTGAGATTGTTCGCCACCCCTGCCGTAATGAGAACGGACACGACCATTAAAATCAAAGAACACGGGCAGGTAGGGTGGGAGGGCACACCGAGATATAAAAAGGAGAGAGAAAGGTGGCGGCGCGAGAAGCTCCTCCTTTTTCCCCGCACTGGACGAGCGGACATGCTACATGCTAGAATGCAAAGCTTCGGCGAGACTCATTAAAGTCCGCACACAAAGCGAGATGTGCTCCCTAATGAGCGGCTGCTTCGGGGGGGGGGGGAGAAAAAAAAAAAAAAAGAGAGAGTTGTGTCGTTGGGAAGCTGGCCATGATAGCCTCCACTGTATCCAAAGGCGACCGGACTCGTACATGTCAGGACTAACAACCGGGCCTTTATCAGCAGCTTCTCCGTTTCACTGGGCCCGCCCCCTCTGTTCTCCACTTCTTGTCGGAATTAGGGAGCGATTCACCCCCTGGCATGGAGGGTAGAGACAAATCATTGCCAGGTTAGGGAAGGTGTCAGAGTTAGGGCATACCTGTCCTATCCATACCACTAGACTCTACTGGTAGGGGTAGGGTTAGAGTGGCATTAGGTTTATGGTTCGAGTTAATCCTAACGAGATCAGGACATACATTAGTTTCAGCTTCTTCTTTTTTTAAGAGCTATGTTGTCTTTGTCGTAACTGACAGTTGCAAATGTTTCCTGGTCCAAAGCTTTTTGGGGCCACGAGCGAATGCAGTAATTGAACGCGCGTGAGAGCCAAATCAAAGCGGCGGTCTCGATACGGTTCCGAATGAACTCCGTCGCTGTTTGAGGTGCGAAGCAATCCAGCCTCGATTAAAACCAATGACCCTAAGTAGCATAATCGAGAAACACCGTTTACTTCCAGAACACTATGTGGCCGAGAGAGATGTTACGTTGTTTGTCATAATGCATTTTGGGCAGCTTGGATTTTCCTACCTGATTTGAACCACAAACAATACAGCTCCCCTGTAGCTTGTGATTTACAGAGATCAGAGTCTTCCCGGCTGCCTCCTCGGTCCCTTCGGGGTGTCTCACCCGAGGAAATGGGAGCGGGCCAAAGCCACGGGAGGTTACTATGGCGCCACTGCCAGCTTGGCAACGGCAAGCAGAGCCGAGCGGAACAACAGCGAGCCGTATCAGGCAAACATTTCGCACAGAGCTTGGAGAGCGAGCCATGAGTGAGAAAAAATTAAACCATGATGAAAGTGCAACCAACGCCGAATCGTTCGCAAAGGTTTCTATTGCCAGATTTTTGTTCTTTTTGTTCATTTGGGAGCTAGCGAGGTATTTACACAAACCTTGCGATATTGATTTCGGATTTTGGACTTTGAGACTACATTAAGAGCACCAAATAGTGAACTCCATTCTTAAAGCTCCATTTAATCGATGATCATTCCCATCCCTACAACAGATGCAAACGGTGCTCAACATACAGCCTGTCTTTCCTTAAATGGTGAATTAAACATTTTTCCGTGCTCAATTAACAAATGGTAGCAACGAGCTCATTGCTCTTAAACGCATCGTGTCAACGCGTCTTTTATGCTCGACAAGAACACCGCAAGCACAATTATTGCAATTTTCTCAAAACAAGCCGTCACTGTTGATTGATGGCGAGCCAATTTAGCCAAGCTACGTGCGCTGTAACCCTATTAAACTTTCAGCAGGGCAACAGCTGCTCATGCATTTACATCAGCGCTAGCACAAAAACGCGTCTCGCTATTTTCACAGAAAAGCCCCCCCCCCCTCTCCCCACAACACCACCTCCTCTCTCGCAATCGCCGCGAATGACGAAGCGATATGAGGACGACGGCGCAAATTAGGCGATGCACAGACGTAATGTGGCTGATAGCCCCGAGCATAAAGACGCTCAGCCCTTCATGACATGTTGCTTGAAAATGCATGAATTCAATCATGCATATTAATGAAACTTTGGCACATCACTCACTACAATTGGATTGGATTTTAAGCAGGATGGGTCCATAAAGTCCAAATTTACATCAATAAATAGCTAGAAAATAGGAAGACATTAGCATTTTGTAGCAGCAACATTGTTACCCTTTTAGTGTGTTTTGTCATACATAACGCACATCAATGCAAAATGCAGGTCAATTGCAGACTTTAAATTGTTGGTGTGAATCGTAGTTTGCCTTTATGTGCCTTGTGATTGGCTGGCGAACAGTCTAGGGTGTACCCCGCCTCTCATCCAAAGTCAGCTGGGATTAGTTCCAGTTCACCCACGACCCTAATGAGGACAAGTTATAGAGTACAGAAAGTTAGAGAACTATGGATGGATGGATGTGGGAAGGTTGGAGTAATTACAGAAAATAATGCAGCCCGATTACAGAAGAATGCCACAAAATTACTTGGCGGGTCTAAAAAACAACCTGTTTATCATTTGGCAACTTCTGTCTTGTAAGATGGGAAGGACAAAACAAAAAGAGAACAATCTTATGGCTTCCATGTTCATGCTCAGGCATAATTCAGAGCAGTCAATAGAGTAAAATAATTACCCAGCGAGAAAACAGTAGACCAACATGGGGTGATTAAAGCAGCGCGCTGACGCACTTTGCGGACAAAATGAGCCTGCCAGTAAACTTTGCAATCCAGAAAGCGGAGTAGTTCAGCACGGCTTTGATGTTGCAGGATTTCAAACGGGTTTGAATAAGATTGTGTGACGAAGAAGAAAATAATAACGCAAGTAACTTATTCACAGCGGTGGACGTTTATACTCGTCAACTGGAATCTAACCGTTTACTGCCACAGACGAATATACTCGTCAAGTTCATTTTTCAACAGGTAGGCGTGGTAGAGGCTCTCACCCAGCTTGTCTGTGAAATGCAGGTTTGTAAACCACTGTAATGTCTAACAGATCCCAGTAGATGGCGGCGTTGCATCGCTTTGGATTTGAGATCAGTGCAGCTTTTGAGTAGAAGATAAAGATCAGGGGTGGTAAACGGCTCGTCTGTGTCGATTATGAGGGAGAGGAATGCAAACACGTTAGAAGTCAGACAAGTTTAAGCACTTTACACTTGACGAGCGTATGTATATGTATGGTATATACATACCTGTATGTCTCGCAGTTGTTAGTAGAAAGTGTGTCGTGATGTTGAGAAAAGACGGCACAGTTCATGGAGTGTATGGCGAGCAGCACATAAAAAAAGCTTGAGCCATGTGGTGAGTCAGCATCGCTCATGGTGCAATTAGTTGCATATTTTTTTAAATATATATTTCACCATCAAACGTCAGTCTTGTTTTTGTTGCCTTATAGTTTGACGTGTCACAAATGCAAAAATACCAGCGTCAAAGTCAATGTTCTGTTTGGCATGTTTCTTTTCACAAAAAGCTTGTTTTGTCCACTTCTTTGTCAGAAACCGGTGCTTTTGGTGAAACCAACCCATATTCTACTGTTGATTATTAATCAAGAACAGAAAAAAGTAAAAACAAAGAGGATCAAAGAAGCGAGTCTAATCTAGTTTTTGGTGCTTAAATGGACTGGCACTAAATGAGTTAAATAACGTTGAATGAAATCAATGTCTGAGTTTTAGATTTAAAAAAAAAAAAAGCAGAACCAAAATTTGGAGCTAGACGCTTTTTGTTGGCTTTCCTCTGGAGGATAGTCGCGTTCTGATCGTGTTCCCGCTCTCTGCTTTATCCCAGAAAACAGCACTCGAGTGAAAAGAAAGCCGTAAATCCAGATGTTGGAGCCTCTCCTCCTTGATGACACTCTGAATTGTGTCCTGACAACGCTGCCGCCACTCCTCCTCCTCCTCCAACCCCCTGCGCACCTTTGTTCGCCCATCCTCCCCCCTCACTTGGCCCGATTCACTGCGACCCCGCCCCCCCCCCCTCCTTTTCTTCCAAGGACGGTGCACCCCATCCAGTGAAAGCCTTATAAATGACCAAACCATCAAACACAACAGACGGACCCACTAACAGATAATGGTAAGGACCCTACTACTCCTGAACTCACGTTCAGGACAGGGGGGAGGTGATGACTCAATGCTGCAAATCAAGTTGGCTTACAACAGTGGCAGTGTGATACCAATAAGGGTTGTGGTACTTCCATCTCTCCATCTATTTGCTATACTGCTTATCCTGTTCAGAGTCATGGGTAGCTGAAGGCGATCCCAGCAGGCAAAACCTGGACAGGATGCCAGTCAGTCACAGGGCATATATAAAGACTGACAATCACTCACACAGTCACTAAGTTGGAAGTGAAGCAAGCACCGTGGGTTCACGGTGCAAATTCTAAAATATACCAATATTTTCAGGTGAGGAAGTCAATTTTTAACTTTAATTTTGCTTTTTCTTTGGCTTTACAAAAGAGAAGGACATCCAACGGTGTCAATTGCTGAAGTTATCGGCTTACCTGCTTCGATGTCAGCGGTTTTATTGTTTACCGTTTTAAGCAATTTTGAAGATAATCGGTTTGCAATTGCGACAGCTTGTGCGTTGAAAAGGAACATGTGCTCAGTTTGATAGTTTAACCTCCCCGCTCAAGACTGTCATATCAGATGACATTAAAAAAAAAAAAAAAAAAAAAAAAAAAAAAAAAAATCAATAGTCCCTGAAGAATTGAAGAAGATCGGTTGTTGAGCATCAGCCCTTGAGGGCAGCACTGGCAATTGATACTGCCACAAATCTGACCTTTTCGGTCGGAAATACTTTAAAATCAATAGGGAGGATTCTTGCTGTAACACGGGACCATAAACAAAAACTTTGGAATACATCAAGAAAAATATTGAGGGGTGATCCGGAACTATTCCCAATTTGAATACTGCTACCAAGACCAACTGGGTTCTTGCTACACTATAGAGGAAACAACATCTTAATTCAGGTCTAACAACTGGCTGAGAATTATAACCACAGAGACAGTTCAACAGAAGCAGCAGACATAACCAAGACCAAGTCCCAACAACTTCCCAATACCGTCATTCAATCATATAAGCAATCTTGTGTGGCAAATCTACGCAGAATCTTCCGGTATTGAATCTTATCAAGGCCAGTCTGTATCTTCGTGCTTCCCGCTACAAAGATGATGTTACCTCGCCAGCCACCTGCGACCAGCCAGGGACAACAACACATTTATTTCTATCAGCATTACCTCAACACCGCACATTTCACAGGCTCCCTATATTGGATGTTACCAACTAATTAGATGAAGGCTGACACGGTAGTTTGATCAAAAAGGTCCTAAGAGCCTGTCAAATAAACGTCTCCCAGCGCGTTTCATCTTTTTCCCACCTCATGACAGGTTTCACGTTAATATGAGAACTGAACATCAAGCTACAACACAAGCTTAGACTGAACCTTTGCCTTTTTCAGCCTCCCCGAAAGGATGACATTTTTCGACAGTTCTGAAAAGATCAAAGACTGAACTTTTTTACAGTATTGAAAATATCTGACTATTGAATAAATCAAAGACTTGACAAATCTTTTAGACTGCTGAAATATTCTAGGCTGGACAAAACAAAGAAAGTATTGAAAAATGTAAGATTGATAAAAAAAAATTAAGCAGTGTTGAAAGAGAAAAAAGACACTGGGGGAAAAAAAAGGAAGTACAGCAAATAGCCAAGACTTGACAAAACTTTGAGGATACCTAAAATGCATTGCACTTGACTATACTTAATTTTGTGACATTATTACAATATCCGAGACTGATCAAATCTTATTATACTTCAGAAAATATCAGACAAAAACCTTGAGACAGTACTGACAATAAAAACGGGAGAAAACTTGACAGTTAAAAATATCCCAGACTCTGACAGAAAACATTTGACTTGTGCTGAAAATATGCAAAATTGAGCCAAACTCTTGATACGACTGAAATTATCTGAGACTACACAAAAATATCAGAATGGAGAAAAATGGTAACGCAGTATTAAAAATATATATTATTTTTAAATACAGTGGCAAAAATATTTGAGAAAAGACCAATTTTGAAGACAAAGAAGAGATCCAAGACTCAAATAGACTGGACTGGACAATACTGAAACTGAGACCAACCCTTCCGACAGTACTGAAAACATCCGAGACTTAAACGTATAGTCAGAACTGAAAATATAAAAACTGTACAAAACTTTCTGGACGAGAACTTGCTCGATGTGACAAAGTCAAAGTTTGGCCCACGTGACCTTGTCTTTCAACTCTTTGGCTGGCGTACAAGGTTCAAAAGACTGCCGGGCCACAGAGGATGCTCGCCCCAAGAATGTGCGCAAGTTGCCAATTCAGACAATAAACAACCAGTTCTTGCAATACCGCGTAAGCTGCACATCTCGCAGCGTTTTATTCTCCGAGGGGAGGGGGGAGGGGGGGGGGGGCAACACAAAGGCTGAGGCATCTTAACACCGGGGGGGTAATTTCAGATGGAGCCTCCATCACCCCTACCGGGATGAGCGAGCCCAACCTTGCCAGGCATTACATCATGACGGTGAGTCATAGCGCGGGGTCAGGAAAGAGTTAAGTGCACACCCTGCTAAGGTACAACAAGGCGATGGATTTCATGGCAGGAAACGCGAGGAAGAGCGGCAAACCAAACAGCAGCTGCTCATCTTTGAGTGAAAGAGCCAATCCTGCTCTTGATCGCTGCGCTGCGGTCGATAAATCATTAACTCGCCCGGGTGAAGTATGCAGCTGAGGGTTCGGAAAACTGGACATTTGTTTTTGATATTTAGGCCAAGGAATCAGTCTGAACTAATACCGGAGTAAATCTGGAACAATGACTGATTCGTCAATTGCTAATGGTTAATGGTTGGCGTTCTGTGGAGCATTTTTATTTTTATTTTCCACAACCAGCAAAGGCGCTCTTGATTTAGTTGCAACTAGTTCGCTGTCTAAATAACCACAACGTGATGTCAGCTAGTGTAGGAAGTAGGAGGAAGCTGAACTACTATTCATGTCTCAGCCGTCGCTTGACTGATTTTTTTTGTCTTGAGATACGAGCAAAAATCTCAGATACGAGGGTGCTTCAAGATGAATTGCGAGCTGTTGTTAAGTCTGTGTGTGTCAACATTAAAACATTACACATGGAAACCTGTCTCGCTCTCTGAAGACAGTCAATCAATATTGACTTCCTATCTTGGTGTTTATAAAAAAAAAAAAAAAAAAACACATAATATACATTATTTTGTGTGGGTAACGTCTTCGCCTGTGAGATAGGCCCTTAACAAAGCAGACCTCGTTGGCAACATTTTACGGTCAGCGCAAGCATTAAGTGATCACCCGTATCCCGACTGTAAGCGCCGTTCATTGGCAGTTGGTTACCGGGCAAAGTCACTAATTGAGCACAGGCGCAAAGCTTTTCTTCTAACCCGTATCCATTGGAAGCAAACAAAACATAACAAAGGCATTAATGGGGATTACTTGAGAAGATAATCTAAGGCTCGCAACGACGCAAGACACCATCTTGGTATGAGATCACGCAGCCACACCCCTCATAGTGCTAATGGGTTGTTCCTACAACATTAAAGAGAGCTTGAAAGTCATCATCATGTACAAATTTGGAACGATTCTAATTATTATTATTATAATGTATCGAGACTTATTACGGCCATAATTCCAATAACATTCACTATAATTATGCACTTATGGTTAGAAGAAAAGCTCTTTCTCTATTGAAAAGCAGCAGTGAGGATCAAGTGGCTATCGCACTCCCGCTACTCATGTGAAGTGTAGTTAACTTGAGTCACTGACGTCTTTATAAATGAACAGTCTTGGCAGTCCAACAACTAAATTGTGCTTCTATTCTTTTACACTTGTATCTCCAATCACCTTTCCCCATTGACATGAACTGAAATATCATGAATCCGTTCCAAATTCCCCCCCCAAAAAAAACGAACCAAATTTTGGGAATATGTTAAATAATAAGGAAAATAGCCCATTGTTGTATTGTACTTTATAAAAACGTAGTGTTACGACATAATAAAATAGAATGTAAAGAATTTAACAGTTTGTAACATCAGGAATAATTCATTGGGGCTCCTGATGTGTGTGACTTGGCCACCGGGAGTGGCAGTATAATATAGTCATGCAGACACAAACGGAGAAGACTTTCACAACTACAGTAAGGAACTGAGAAACAGCAATCATATCAATCGTTTTTCGCAGAGGAAAATGAATATGCCTGTGAGTGTTGTTCTTGTATTGTCTGTCTACATGTATTGCTGCACCGTTCATTCCACATAGATGCTATTCATTAGCCCATCTATGGTGTTTTCCAAATTTGTGTTAGCATTAAGCTAGCGAGCCATTTGAGTGCAGCTGGGAGAAGCATTAAACAGATGGAAGCCTCTTTTTTTTTTTTCAACTTTTGTCTATCTGCCAAACTGCTACTTGCTGTCAAGTGAGTTGAGTGCACTGCCACCATACAGCAGCACTCGGACATTTTCCCGCAAAGCGAAAAAACATCTGCTGCATGAGATGAAATGAATAAACTTCTAAAAATCTCGATTTAGCAAAAGGACAAATTTACGATGTCAGTAGCTGCCATGCTGCTACGGCAACTCCTACAAATAGTCGTCTTATAAAGCGAGGATTTCGACCGACCGTTAAATGGGTACCGTGTACTGCGGTGTGGTTTTGCAGCAGTACTTGTTTCCACGTCGGTCCATTTGCGACAGGCTTGGGACTTTTCAAGAGTAAATGACATGTAAGAGCACATAAAGTACAAATTAGAATTTACCTCGTACTGTACGTTTAATGAGACATAAACCACCAACATAGGTTGAAATACAGACTGCACGTTTTTAAAATCATCGTAACCACACGATGTTCCTTAACCTGACTTAACTCATTACTCTCAATGATGTATGTTGTGTACATACTGTGTGAACTCTTTTGAAGCAACTCTTCATACATATAACACAAGCGGCAGGGGCGGAGGGGGTCGGGGGGGCTTTTTTTGTATTATTTTTGTGCTTCTTCTTCCCCCACATTCACTTTTCAATAGGACACCCTCAGCGCTCACACAATGCAAATGGATCACGGCTCTATTCACGCACTTATTAATATGCAAAAGGCCAGCCCATCGGCGTCTCACAGTGGCGGGAGATGAAATAGAGCGAGCGACTGTCAAATACAAATGGTACACTAACGAATTCACCGTGAAGAAACGCTGGCCCACGGTGAGGATTTATGAATAATTAAGCTTTTATTTAGCTTTAGAGTGAACTGTGTTTGGTGATATACACACCCCTACAAAGTATTGAACAGGGAGTCAATCTAATTTTTTGCTGTAGAGTGAAACCTTTTGGGTTTGACATCAAACGATGAATATGAGCCAAGATGCAGCTTTTATTTCCAGGTACTTTCATACGATACGCACCCTTTTGTTTGAACCTACCTGTTTTTCATGTGAGCAAATGTATTCGGACATGTGACTAACAAGTATGTTTTGCCTGTGCAGATTACTTTCCTAATAGCTTAAGGTCCCTCTAAAGTGAAAATAAAAACAAGGGTGCCTTCAGATACAAGTGACTTATGCTATGTTTTTGTAATGTACAAGATCCTAGAGTGCTATTTTTTCATAACCACTGTAGTCCCTAGCATTGTTCCACCTCGTGGTATAGTCCAGTTCAAGGTTATAATTTCCACGGCAGCTTGTGTAGGCAGGACGGCGGCATCTACATCAGCTTGACAATCTAAAGCGCACCGAAACAACAGCACCCTAACGAAGGGGGTACCAAAAAGTAGGAGGGACTCTACAATAAAAACACATTGCCTTCCGACGTGAACCGTGGAAATGGGGCTTATCAGGTTCTACCGTTTTTGGTTCTAGAGAGGATTTTTGAGCAGTAGTTATCTGCCCTCAGAACCTGTTATCCGTTGATTACCATGATGCGACAGAGTAAAGCGTGTTCACTGTGTCACTTTTACACACAGATGGTGCAGTAACAAAGTTCCAGAGGCTTGTATTTATTCTGAGCGTGACCTTGTAATTTTCCTCTTGTTTGGCTGCTTTTTTTCCCCCCCAGTTCCCCTTCATTCAAAAATAGCCCATATTATTTTCATAGTGGCTTTGAACACGCACAACCGCATGGCACTTAAAGTCACATGTGTTTGCCATTTAGCAGTTGTACAATTTCGCTTGCAACTTTCACTGTTTCCTCGTCTTTTTCGTCGGTGGGTGGTTGGAATTAAGTCTCGACGCTCCATGTAGCAAAACATCTTTTTGGACGTGGATGAATTGCTAAATAAGAGTGATATTCATGTCGTCTTCACCTTGATTAACCTATCCTGCTCAAATTTGAGCAAAGTATAGAAGAGAGACTACAACACGAGGAATCACACAAGGACACTGAAGAAGTATTTGAAACATGAAGCTACGTTTCACCACCAGTGTTGTCTTGAGACTCCTTGTTCGCCACTTTACGTACAGCGTCCCCAAAAAAAAAAAAAAAATGTTTTAAATTTTTTTTTTAAATCAGCAATCTTTGCAAAAGCCTTCAAACTAAACAGATTCATAGAAATCCCTGTGCTGTTAATTTGATGATTATTTACCAGAGATCTTACATTTTAGTCTCACTGAAACAAATGAATCCAATGTGATTTTTGATGATGATAATGATATTGGTGTTAAACAGCCCAAGCAGTTGTTGGGACTAAAAACAGATTTCTGATCGCATTTTAGATTTGCCAACTACCAAGGGGGGTTAACATGGTGCCCTGCTGGACGCCGCCTGAACATGTGCATGTGTATTTTCTCACATTCACATGCATTTTTCAGGACAAATAAGGACAAGTCGCTATCTGTATCATCAATTAGAGAGTATAATCACAACGCATACATGGAATACCCAAGAATGAGACTCAACTTCTCAGCGAGTATTTTCAAACCAGTTTGAAATCATCCAAGACCACTGACATGACAAATCGAATACTCATAATTTAATTGCAACAATACCGCAAGCCAGAGAGGGGGAGTCAGTCATGACACAAGAACACACTCTTCGATTTTTGTTGACTCGGACTGCGCGAAACTACTGTATGGCTTTGATTTGCACTGAAAAACAGGAAAACCCTTGTCAAATTGGGTCCTCGTGGCCCCCGCCGGTTGGCCAGTTGTCGGATCCGCCTCGGTGGGGCCGGCGGACCGCCATGGGTGCCTCGATGTGGGGCGTGTCCCGTCCACCGGGCTGCTCTCGGTGGACGCCTGTGCCGGATCCCTCCCCTCGATTGATTGGGTGGTGTCCTCAGCTTCCGCAGTGCGGGCAGAGCAATTACAGGACACTTCTGTCAGTCTTTGTGCATGTAAAACGGTGTCAATTCACTTGCGTGTTTCCGCAGGCACACACCCCTGGAACTCTTTCACTGGGTGTGGGGCCACTCACTTATTGCCACAAATAACTCATGAATATGCAAATTGTTTGTGTATCCCCTCAGTCATACTCTCGTCTTGTAGACTTTTATAATTTACATAGTCAATCCCACCACACTTCAGTTGTACAGCCGGGATCACGACTCTTGTCCTGCATGCTTCTTCTCCTATCCTTCTCCTGTTCTTGCTTGTCCAGTCCTTCCCTCACAGGGTGTAGCAGTACAGCCCCAGGCAACACTCATATTTAATGTTTCATTGTTGTAGATAATGTAATGACTTACTTTTCTCAGCCTGTTTACAAATAGTGCTTTGTCTTTTGTCTTCGTTTCTCTCTCCCCTCTAGGAACATTGTTCTGTTAGACTCTGATTCGCAATAAACTTCAATTATAATTCGAAGAAACCACAGCGGAAGCTTAAAAACGCCACTGTGACACAGTAAAACTTTTCCGGCATAAAAGGGATACAGAGCTTCCATTCTGCGTGACCTAACAGGCGAACAGGACAAAAAAAAAACAAAAAAAAAAGTACATTTTGACATGACAGTCCCGAACTCCAGGCAAAAAAAGACCATTATCTTGCTTCGAATGGATAATTTCATTTCTCATAAAGTGACGCGTGTCTCATCTCAGCATCTTCACCGGCTTCAAAATTTAATTACCACTGAACTGAAACTGGAACCGGAAATCAATGAAGCCAATTAGGTTGGTCGGCCTTCTAATAAGTAATACAACCATTACCCTTTTAATACACCACGGCCTATCAAATAATGCAATCAATGTCTTTGACTTTCTTCGCCTGCCGCAACCGAGCGGCACCAACTCACAGATGTCTAATTATCTTTCTCTTGGTTCTTTTTCAATTTTTCTCTTTATGAGCTTATGCAGCGAATTTCTTAAAATATGGGAGCGAGTCAGAAGCGATGCAGCATCGTTGACCTGGGCCTAAGCAGGACACATTCGCCGCGCTAGTTGACCTGCTAATAAATAGTCGCATACGCGAGTAGACTGAGATTTATATTGCAGACTGAAAACAATCAAATTAGGCTGAAATGATAGCCGAAGCCTTACGAAAACCGAAATTGCAGCACAGTACGACTCCAAAGTAATTGATTGGACCTTTTCCAAAGTACACAATACAGGCGTGTTCGCAACAAGTGTCAGATCTTCTTCAGATTTGAAAGGTTTAGTCTGACAACTCTGTTATTTCTGTTGTTTGTTTGATGTGTGTCACCGCAATCTAAACCCTGGTGCACACCACACAAACTGATGTCGCTCAAAAATCGACCGGCCCAAAGACACGGACCGCAGTCAAGTCGAACGATTTCAAATATAAAACAGTGTAATGTCATCGAAGCAATCTTTGTGACATCTCAGCTGACCAAACGGAACATCATGCACCTGTTCGAGTGGTGTCGGTCCTATTGCAAACTGGTGCGGTCCGGGTCTATTTAGTTGAAATGAGAAGGCTGCATGCAGCCGATAAAATAGTGTGACTTTCAGCCTGTCTGGTCAGGGGTTGCTACGGCGAGTCACTCGCATGATTTGTTTGGCACAAGATTTATGCCGGATGTCATTCCTGATGCAACCCACCCATTTTTTATCCGGCCTTGCGACTAGCAGTGTCTGGGCACTAGGGTACTGGCCAGGCATCAAACCACTACAGTCATCGAAACGCTCTTCATTTCATCTCAGCTGATTAAAAATATCACACTGTACTCGGGTTGCACGGTACACCGGTACTACAAAAGTACCACAACACCACGCTGTCAAAAATGAAACAATACCATATGTTGTTATTATAAGGTAGATAGAAAATATTCCTCCCAAAAAAGAGGCTAAGTCATATATACTGTATTTACAGTATGTGGAAAGAATGAAAGCCAGACGAGCAAATACAGCAAGTGTAGGGACATAACCTGAAGCACCTATTGAAGACAAAAGTCTAATACACAATAAACTGAACATTGTGGAGTAAATTGAAGCTCCAAAATGTTTAACCAAACCACGTAATTTCGTTGAACGAAAGCCCACTAGGCTGATGTTAACGTATAATGCAAAATGCCATAGACGGGCTAAAGGTATTGATGAAACAGTTAGTTAGTATTGATGAAACAGCTTCTACTTTAACATAAATGGAGCAGCTCCCAATTACGGCGGTGCATTGACTCAATCAATTTAGTACAAAAGAATATATACTCCGACATCTTATTTATCGTATCAAAGTTATGAAAAGTGTGGCTTTCGTTAATGCTGTCAGACTGCGACTTTATGCGGGTGCTTTTTACTCTGAAACTTTTTTTTTTCGATATTGAAGATGACCGCGTCAATACTCCCGCTAATTTCAGTTTTCCAAAAATCAATTCAGCTAGAAATTGCGACAACAGCTCATCTGTCGGAACTAGACAGGCTAAAAAAAAAACGATACAAATGCAGAATGAGAAGGAGTCTGTGCTGTCGGGGGGACAATTTTAATCTGAGAGGAGACTGAGGGCAAGAAACCGGCAGCAAAGTGGAGACTCTGGAGTCAATCGGGTAACGTGCTGATCATTTCTAGCCACGTTATAATGACAAATCTACAAGACCCACGAGCGAGCAGCTGTGGCACTGGAATCCTCGCCACCCTGAGATGTGGTCAAGCCTCCTCTTGCCAATGGAAATGCATCAATAGCAAGCAGTAAGCACCATGCTAAAAATACCGTTTTTTCAGAATTGTGGGTGTACTATCAGAAAATGAAAGGCCTTGTCACTGAATATTTGTATCTGACACTGCAGTGCTGGTCAACACATGGGCTAAATATAACAGTTTGAGAGAACAGAACCGTGCGCCGACAATGCCTAACTTCGCTTTTTGTAAACGGGCGGACGTCTCGTAAATCAACGATTCTTCCTATCTCCAAAGGCCCCCGGGAGCCCTCCAAACTACACTTGGGGCCGCCTATAGAACTGGACAGCAGATGCAAGGAGGAGGAGGAGGTTTGAGTTCATTGTGGTGGTGGTGCGTGGGGGCTAAAAACAAAAAGGGTCCCCTAACCACTGGAGCCTCGGGATTGGGAGCTATTGTACACACACGATGACTTTCTGGCAGTCTCCGACCGGATTAAACACCACGGCCGGTTCTGTCTGGACTCTCAGCTCGAAGCTGTTCTTTACCATCCACACATCGGAAACGCGGAAGACAACCGCAGAAATGTGTTCACCTCAGTAATTTAAAAAAAAAAAAAAAAAAAAAAAAAAAAAAGGCCATAATTTGAAAGAAAGAGGAAGTCCAGACACTCTTTTCGTACTTCTGATCATGTGCACCACACATGATGGAGCATTTGACACGTTAGGGGGGAAATTCAGCCTTGGAAAGGAATTGGAATGGCCCACGTGATGAGGAGCGGTGATGCTAATGCAACCACAAAATAAATAAATAATTAATTAATCGATTAATTTTTATTTTTTTTTTAATTAAAAGTTGCTTGAATTTATCCACAAAAGCAATTTTTTTGCGTGCCAGACTGATTCCAAGCCGCCACGTTTCATTTCAAACCTCTTGGGGAGGGTGGTGTTGGTGGGTAACTTTTGGGGCCGAGCGCGGTGTGCCTCCGCCGGTAAACAAGCCTCCGGGTGGTCGCCGGTGTCTCCGGAGGATGCTCCACCAGCACCTCCATTTGAAAAAAAAAAAAAAAAAACACACAAACAATAATAAATAAATAAAAAACTCACCTGCGCAGGCGATGTAAAGGAATCCACAGAGGATGTCCCTTATTTGAAGCATCTTTAACAGCGACTCAACTGATATTCTCCTCGTTTATTAAAATGCTGGTAAACAACAACAGCCAGCGGGCGGATTTCGCTCGGTGCTCCTTGTCGCTGCCCGTGTGCGCGCAACAATGAGTGACAAGCAGCAGCAGCAGTAGCAGCAGCAGCAGCAGCAGGAGCGGGAGCACTCACACACCCTCACTCACAAATACACGCACATGCACGCACGTGCACACGCTCGATTGATACCAGTGCGATTACTCCGCCCGGTGGCCCCTCGCTTGCACAGCATGCAAGTGCACACAAGGAGGGAGAGAGGGGAGAGGGAGGAGGCGCGTGACAAAGTAGTGCGCGGAGCAGTCGGAGGAGACGGCAGATGGTCCGCTAATTCGGATTATTGGGCAAGCGCAAACCGGCCCGTTGCGGTTTAGGGAGGGGGAGGGGGGGGGGGGGCAACAGATGATCGGGACAAAAAAGCTGCAATTGAGTAATTGAGGCAATTTTGGAGTTGGGGGGTAATAGAGGAAAACTGGGGAGAATGAACATAAGGATACCGTGAGAATCAAGTTGTTGTCTTGCAAAAACAAAGTTGCAATAAATGCATATATTTAGAAGGAAAATGTACTTTCAAGAGAAAGAAAAAAGTCATTTCTTCAAGGGAATAAAATGATCAAAGTTCATCGTCATCGCTCAACAAGTGGATTTCAAACGTCCAAAAGAAGAAAAAAAAACTTGTGCAGGAATAAAGTCACTTGAGATTTTTTTTAAAAGGAAAAATAGCAATCTTTTGACATTTAAATGAATGGAAATGCCATTAATTGGTTCCAACCTCCCCAAAAGCATTTTTTTTAAATAACAAAAATGTATTTTATAATGAAAGAAATAGCATGGTATAATATTGCACTTTATAAAAATCAAAAATTAATGACATGATTAAATAGAATGTAAATAATTAAATAGTGTTTGCCCCTTTTTTTTCTTTTTTTTTTTGCTTCAATTCAATGAACATTGAGTTGCTCCTTATGTTGTGCACTCCTTGGCCACCTTGGGGCAGTAAAATAGAGACACAGATATACAGTACATGAAGACGGTCACGAGAGTGTATAAATAAGTCTTAAATCGAGATTTAAACATTTCAATTTCCTCTCATTTCCATGGGCAGCTTAATTTAATAATACATACAAATAAGTTTTCCCACACATACACATGAAACAAAACAAGCACATTAGGAAAATCTTTAGATTCAATGACTTTCTTAAAATCATTTAAAAAAAAAAAACAACCTCAGATTCCTTGAGGAAAATATTTGCTTCCGCTTGTCATCTACATGTGTGCATAACAAAACTTTACTGTAAAAAAAACATTTAGTATTTTACTTTATACTTAAATCAACTTGTTAAGACCTCGGAATTATTACCCTTCCATTTTCTACGTGAGCATAAACATTCTCAGAACTATCCTTTTTTTGTTCTTTAAAATTGTATTTAAAAATATGCTGACACATAGTAAAATATTTTTATTCTATTTTTTGTTTTTGTTTTTCTTTTTTAAATAGGCCATCCAAGCATTCTGGTCTGTTCACGTTTCCTGTTTGATCTTAATATAGAAGCATATATCTCTAGATTTTGTGTAAAATGTAACTTTTGTTATTGTGTACATTCATTGGACCATAACACATTTTCTTTCACGTGTTTGCGAGATTTTGTTATGGTCCAATAAAAAAAAAAAAAAAAAGAAAAGAAAAATTGTCCATAATTCCAAAAGGCACATGTTTGTCATAAACCAAAAGAACACCATACATACTGTACCTACAGTGAGACATGGTGGTGGCAGCATCATTGCTTTGGGGCCATTGTTCTTCACCAAGAATCAGAGCCTTAGACAAGTGGGGAGGAACTATGAAGAGTTTATAAAAAAATAATAATAATAAAATAAAAAAATAAAAAAAGTCTGTGTTAGCACAAAAAGTTCAAAATGTCAGTCAAAGTCAACTAGAGCAACTGAAATTTATTGGGTATTAATCAGAGGCAAAATAAAAATCGTGGCAAGTGTGTGCTGACTGCCATTAACACAAGTTTGAATGTGATTGGTTCATCCTGAACACAGCCATATGCCAGTAACACAAGGCCATGCAGACTTGTGCAACCACTTTGTCTCAGTTGTTTATTTTTACATTCTCTCTCAAAAAAAAAATTATATATATATATATATATATATATATATATATATATATATATATATCATTTGGGTTGTACAGGTTATTGGTCACAGCAATGGAGGATTTTTTTTTTTTTTTTATATATAATTTATCTTGGTCTAATTTTTTTATATACAAAAACCTGGAACTTAAAACAGGGGTGTGTAGACTTTTTATGTCCAAATAAAAAGAAAATAATAACAATAATCATTCAGATTCACAACACAAAGAGTGAACTATTTAATTATTTTATTTTTGTATGTATTGAATTTAGTTTATAGCTAAAGAAAACCACAAATTAACTATCTAAAAAATTACATAGCCTGACTCTGTCAATTGACTATCTGTTGTCTTATTAGAGCGGCTCCAATTACCAGAGACAAATTCCTTGTGTGTTTTTTGGACATACTTGGCAAAAGTACATACTTTTTTTTTTTTTTTAATTATTTAAACCTTGGTCACTGATGGTGTAGTGGTACACTCGCCTGACTTTGGTGCGGGCAGCGTGGGTTCAGTTCCCACTCAGTGACGGTGTGAACGTGAGTGTGAATGGTTGTCCTTGTCTATATGTGCCCTGCGACTGACTGGCGACCAGTTCAGGGTGTAGACCGCCTTTCGCCCGTAGTCATCTGGGATAGGCTCCAGCGCCCCGCGACCCTAACCAGGATAAGCGGTGTTGAAAATGGATGGATGGATATTTAAACCTTCAGAAACGGTCCCAATGTAATGGAATATTGCCTATTGGACATAACGTAAAATGAACTAATCATTAACATTGACATTTTGAGGGGGTGGAATTTTGATTTGTAGACATATATATATATATATTTATTTTTTATTTTTTATTTTTTTCCAAATTGTACACTTTTGGGGCCTTTTGTCCTGGGTGTTGCATCATCATCCTTTAGATGGCACTGCAGGACAAGGTTTCCACCTAAAGCTTAATTTCAGCTTTATTTTTCTTACTATGTGTATGGATTAGTCATCAATAAAACTTTCAATGGACTTGAGAGTCACAAACAAAACAAAGTGAATTGGGCAAATTCATAGCACAAATATATATACATATATACCGTCTTTTTACTACATGTATTATTATAAGAATTGACCCAGGCAGGCTTTATTGCAGAGGTAAGTGTTGACCACTTGGGGACGCTGTGGTACAGCTGCATCTGCATGTCAGTCATTAACAACGTGTGAATGAGCTTTTCAATTTCCTTCCATGGATACATCCAATATAACGCCATCGTTAATCAAGTGGAAATGGGGTCTAATTTTTTTTCTCTCTTTTCATTACTATCATCACTTTGTTTGCTTATTGGCTTGGCGAAATTATGCGATTAGAATTTACTGCTCTGAAGTGATTTGAATTGAAAGGGTGAAATCGTTGCCCCGTGGGCCAGTGAAAACAGTTTGGTTGCGTTACTAAGGGAAACTGATAAAACGACATGATCTTTTTGTTCACTTTCAAATTGTCATATTGCTGGGCATAATTTAGTACAGTGCCCTTAATTTTATGATTATTAAAGAGTTGTCATTGAACCCGAGTTACACTGCATGAAAGCGCTCGGGGGAAAAAACAACAATTTACATCAAAACTAAAGAATTTCTGGGCACAAGCGTAAACTCTGGTAGCCCTATGGTTGTTTTTTTTTTTTTTTTTTTTTTTAAGTAAAGTAGTCACTGGACCACAGTTAGGTGACATGAAAACCTTTAGGGATTTTTTTTTTTTTTTACCCTTTAAAAAGTTGCCACTGAACTTCAGTTGTCTGACTTCAAAAACTATTGAGACCAAATCCTACGAAATGCTGGAAACATTTGCTTGAAGTACAGTGGCCCTAAAGGGCAATAATAATAATAATAATAATAATAATAATAATAATAAATAAATGAGTTGCCACTGCACCTTAGAGCACATGAAAAATATTTGCCCTCCGCCCCCCCCCCCCCAAAAAAAGAAAACGCAGGAAAAAAAACTACATACATTAAAATTTCCAAATTGATGGACCTTGATTGAAGTACAGTGGTCCTAAAGGGTGATCAAGGCCCAATATCAGATGAATAGAACAATAGGGGCACGTAAATGCACGAGTCAAATAAAATTGGTCATGAAAGTTCGGAGCATTCGCTAATGCGTCTCTGTGGTTCGCCAGAGGGCTCGGATATTTGTCTTATTTTTTTGGCGCTCTGTTGGGATTTTATCACAGACTTCCTCACTATTTAGGCCACCAGGCTGGAGATCCGGGGCTCGAGACTCTTGACTCCCATCTTGCTCCCCTGAGGTTAATTACGTTCACTTTGCCAGGCGTGACTCGGAGGGGGAAAAAAAAATAATAATAATAAATAAAAAGAAGAAGTGGGAGAGGGAAATTAAGAAAACCCACACAGGCCACTGTCGCTAACAACTAGCCGCCTCCGAGGAAGTCTCGCTTCACATGTGAACAGGCAACATGCCTGGCGGACGGCTAATGAAAGTGATACAACCGTGGATGCGCGGACACTTGTCGACGTCTCCGCGCTTTGCCTCCTCGGAGGTGAATGGACGTGGAGTCCTCTCCTCGTGAGGGAGGTTGTCTGGCCTCTTCATGCATATTCAGGAGGAATAATGACAGGAGAAGGAGGCACAGTGGCCAAATTAGAACACATAGTGCATGCATTTATTTGGTAAAATGCTTCACTATAATGAGGTCAAACAATTTGCAGTAGATCCAGTGTGGTAGCAAGGTGTTAGGAATTTATTGATGGCATAAAAACAACCACTATTATTTTACAAATTCAAATATGTTTTTTTTCCTTGGAACATATCCTCAGCTGCTCAGTGAAAAATTTGCATTCGGTGTATTTTGTGATCTTTCTGTAATTCCCAAAAACGCCACAAGATGGTGCCGAATTCCTAGTAGGAAATAGGAATTGGTGTTAAGGAAGCATGTTGAAGTCAGTCAGCATCACCATAAGGTGCTTTTGAGACTTCCCCCATTTCATTCATCATTTCTATCAAATTTTTGGTGAGAGGGTCGACACCAGGCGGCCGACTGGTTAGAGCGTCAGCCTCACAGTTCTGAGGACCCGGGTTCAATCCCTGTTCCCGCCTGTGTGGAGGTTGCATGTTCTCCCCGTGCCTGCGTGGGTTTCCTCCCACATCCCAAAAAGATGCATTAATTGACAACTCTAAATTGCCCGTAGGTGTGAATGTGAGTGCGAATGGTTGTTTGTTTGTATGTGCCCTGCGATTGGCTGGCAACCAGTTCAGGGTGCACCCCGCCTCCTGCCCGATGACGGCTGGGATAGGCTCCAGCACGCCCGCGACCCTAGTGAGGAGAAGCGACTCAGAAAATGGATGGATGGATGGGTCGACACCAGAAGGAGCAGCACAATGTCCATTGAACTGAAGCAAAAAATGGGGGGAAAACTGTCGAATTCTTTACTCTGCTAAAAATCACATCCATGCAATGAAAAAAAAAATCATCATCATTATTATCATTGTACTGGTGTGTGTGCAAATGTTTGGCTGCTTATAAAAAGACTTCAGAGTTGGATTGTTCTGCTATATTTTCATGATGACTGAGTGACTCAAACGAGGACACCAAATTCACTTTATAATTGACCCAAGTGACACATTTTGACTGTTCTAAAATCTTTGTACATCTGGGAGGAGCTAAATTTAGCTCGGGTTGATGGCGGAAGTTACAGAGAGTCTTTTGCTGCGTGCCTTCAAGTCAGCTGGGATTGGCTAAAATAAAGACAAGCGCTATGGCTTGGCTGTGAGGCAGACATGCTAACCACTAGGCAATGTGTTGCCCTTTCATTTTGTGACCAAAAAAAAAAAAAAAAACACTGTTGGAAATGGATTATTATTACACCAGACCGCTATTGTCCCAGGGGTACACGCGCCACCGTTTGCGAATTCCTGGCTTTTTGGAACCACAGTGTTGGATAAAAACACATTTTTGTGTGGTGGCAACCGGTAATAAAAAGAACAAGCCTTTAGAAACCTCCCATTATCAACTGCACATCATTGTTTGTCTCCACGTTGGCACGCTCCTCGGTCGGTGCTTTATAACAAGATCCCAAGGCGGCACCTGTATCAGCCAATGCTCAGCGTGTCGTCGAAAATACGACGGAGCGAAGACGCGTTATACGACGCGTTCTGTATGCCACGGGACAAAAGCGTATCAGAGCGGCTTGTTTTGAATTATGCCCGCCATGCTCCTGACTGTCAGATCATAATATGGTTTTATGTCTTGAGCGGCGGGACTATAAGTTACTCGCCGATGTCTCGTTTCATTTGCTACTCCCCGGCATCCAATAACAGCGCTCGCTCGCACCTGCCCGCCAATAAATCCTTATGACTTGTTAACCGTCTCGCAGAGAGACGCTTTGATGCGCAAAGCTCCTCCCGGCTTGATGCATCACGGTCGGCTGCACATTTTTTTATTGGAGAAAGGATATTTGTGACGATAGTTATAGTTAACTATATTTCACATTGTGTTTACAAAGTCAGACCCTAAAGGTATCATTATGCATTTTCTTTCACAACTTCAAACAATTCCCAGGTGTGTTTTTGATCACACAAATATCAAGAAATACAGATACGATACACCCTCTGTTTTGGCTTGTTGGGTGAGCAAGACCGCCCCCTCAAAACAGATGAATTTCAGCAAGGGTCAAAACAGAGTCAACTCCTCCACTGTGGGGCCAATGCAGAGTATGGCTTTCATTACCATGACAACCGGAGGCAGAGCTCGAGAGTTGTAAACCAGGCAAGCGGCTACGAATAGCCCAGAGAGTGAAGAAAAAAGCATGGACTGTATTTTCTCTCATGGTGGCAGCACTTCATCACCAAGCCATCGAATTACACTTGTTGATTGGTGTGCCAATCTATTTAAGTGGAACATGCAATAAACACATTGGCCAACACAAACTGTCTTTTTTTGCCCTTGCACTGAAATTGGCCCGTTTTGCGTGATTGGGGTAAGAAATTTGTACGACATAGGACTGCCCCTTCAAACCGGGCTTATGTCAGAAAGAGTCAAAAGAGAAGGTGTAAAATGTACTTTAATTATTGTATTGTATTTTCACTTGTGGAGACAGCAAATCATCACCAAGCCGCCGAATTACACTTCTTAAAATTTTTTTAAAAAACCCGCAAAGTATATAAAATCAGGCTTCAAAACTAAAATAATAATCTCTGCTCTCAGATTGTGGGCGTGATGGAATGGATGCGCAAAAAGGAATCAAACATACTGAGGAGGTGATAGCTTATACGACGCAAAAATCACATTAACAGGCTTAACTTCAAAATTGAATGGTTATTGTAGACTATAATCATAAAAATAAGCACACAAGTCATCTTCCCCTCGTTGTTGGTGACATAATGTCACAGCCGAACGCGCCACCTGACGAGCGGCACAGTCGGACGATAGTCCATGTTGTCTCTAGTGAAAGTTTACAAAACTATTCGTCGTAAAATGCGCACTGCAAAGTCGACTCGTGGTGTTGATGTTCAACTAGCCATCTGCGTGTGCCTTCAAAAAGTCAATCCATCGATTTTTTTCTATTTCGTTGTTTTTTTTGAAAGCTTAAATAACATCACCGAGCTGTTCTGTCAAATTGAGGAATCCAGCAAAGACGGATATTTGGGGTGTAGCCATCGTTAGCTTGCTAACTGCACGCTGGAGTGGTAAATGGGTCTTGTTACGGAAGCTAAGCACAGCTAACTCACAACTGAGCAGCATAACCAAACCAAACGACGTCACATTGTCCTTATACAGTGGTGGAGAGAACTCGCGCTGGAAAGTAAATGCCCTACCCTGTGATGTCACGGGGCTGTGTTTTAGCTCCGCCCACAAAATCAGGAAAATACAAACGGTGAAAAAGATGCTAAGACTATAGCAGAACAATTCAGCACTATATTGTTGTCTTTGCATGTTTTTTCAGCACTTATCTTCAAACATATTTAATATACCTAGAAACAAAATATGGATATCTGCTTAGCGTCACTTTAAGTGTGGATCCGTCTATATGGCGACCAGTGCAGCGTGAACCTCGCCTCTCATCTGGGATAGACTGCAGCTTCCTGTGACCCTGAACGGGACAAGTGGTATAGAAAATGGACGGATGGATAGATTGCCTCCAGATTTGTTTTGAGTCTTCCAAATACTTGACACCAAGAACACAAGCAGCAGAAAGCTTTTAGAGGACTGCCAGACCTTTCTGAGGCCAAGAAGTGATTTTGTAAGGCTTTGCAGAAAATAGTATCATTGTTCTTTCGGGGGATAGGATGGCTGCAAATCATCACCAGGTTGAAAATGGTGGCACGAAATAAATGAATCCCTTTGCTTCCATACTATATCCACTGGTATTTGAAACCAATCAGTGTTCACCACTTGAGCCATGAGCCGTGGCTGGGAATGTGTACATAGAAGCGCTAAAATGATCGCCTTAAAACCAAACCTACACATAAAAACGGTTGGTTCCCTGACGTTAAAAGAAGAAAATGGTCACTGAAATTTTCTTTCACGCATAGTGACAATTTGACAAACCTCAGTTGTTCTGGTGAATTTTCCTATGACTAAATAAGACAAAACTGGAGCTGTTTGGCAAATCATATCAGCTCTGTGTTTACAGATGCAAATATGAAGCAAACAACTGAAAGAACACTGGTTCGGTTATGTTCTGGGGCTGTTTTGTGACAGCCTTCACAGGCAGTCTTGAATCTGTGCCGACTCAAGACTATCAAGGTATTCTGGAGCGAGCTAATGTGTTATTCTTATAGGATAATGAACCCATAAACATACAACTAGAAACACCCACGAATAGTTAGAACAAAACATGGGATTATTCTCCAGGGCCCCGATCCAAACCCCATTGAACATCTGTGGAAAACAGTGATTTACCTTGAAATCTTGTGCAACAAATTATGTAAGGGAGGCTGTCCACAATTTTGTTCAGGCAGGTTTCATTAGTTAGTCTAGTTAGTTAATTAATTTGATTAGTTTAAAGTTATTTCTGTGATTCGTTTCGGACTTTCTTTACAAAAAACTGCAACACTCACTTTTGATAACTGAGGCAATATGCAATAACCCATATCAAAACGTTGCAAAGTTTATTGCATATTGCGTTCAGGAATTTTATTACAATGTCATATTGTTACAAAGTGCATTGTTATTACATCATGAGGTGAAAATGTATGTCATTATTAGATAATAGATTGTTAATCACATTATGGGGACAAACAATTTTAAACCCTTAAACTTTTAATGCCACTTACAATCCACCATAGACAAACACGAAACCCCAATGTCAACCCTTAAATCTTTCGTCTCAAGAAGAAGAATCCTTGCCTCAAGGCCTTTCTGTGTGGGATTGGCATTTTCTCCTGAGTGTCAGTTTTCTCCACGTACTCCGGTTTCCCTGACAACCAAAGTTTAGAACCTTAATAAGTTCCCTTGGGTAGGTTGCTGACACAAGAGCTGGATTCTGGTCCCCTGGGCGTTAGACGGTTGCCGCCAATTGTACCTCAGGTATCAATTGAAGCGCTCGGAAGTCATCGTACCACTGTGCATTTCGATGGTTTCACCATTATAACCGTAACGACGATGTTTGACACCCTTGCCTTAGACTAAAGGCCAACCCTAATCTCCGAACCCATCGACCAAACCAATGTACCACAACCCTGACTGCGAACCTAACTAACCCTAAAGCTTTGATAACAGGAACTTCCTCGGAAAATCTAATTTCCTGACCTTTATGGCACCTTTTCTTAAACTTTGCAGAAAACCATCATCGGGTCAAGGTGAGATGAAAAGTTGCTGCCTTTCTCGGATTAAAAGACAGCACTGTTTAAAATGAATTCAACTCCACTTGTCCTAACCGACGTCATCGCGCGACGGTGAGTATTGCTGACATAAGACTCTAGCGTAAAACTCTTGAGCGTCTTCCGGTAGAGTCTGTAAACTTTGCCGGTGGCATGTTGCTTTAAATATTGCTGCCGTAAAGGATTATGGGTAACATCTCCTTTCTTTTTATCAAGGTTTGTCAGAAGTAACCCACGCAAAAGTTGTAGAATTTGAAGAGCTTTTTTCGGCCACGCTGAATATACTGAATCCACTTCAAACTTTACACTCAATCTGTTGACATTTGCGCTCTCCCTTTTGGAATACTTAAGAGCATCAGTGAACAGGGATGCATAGAGTAGAAAGCACCTTGGATTAATCCCAATACCCAAGACACACAAAAAGAAAAGCAAGAAGAAAAAAACAAAAGAAAGAAATTAATTGTGCCTAATTTGCTGCTGTCTAAGCAGAGATTGGATTCCGTTTAATGCTAAACAGACCAGCTCAGGAAATAAACACACTGCTAATTTAAAATGCTCCCCAAAGTGTTCCTTGCTTCTCATTCTCTCTCTCTGCACACTCCAGAAGAACGGTATGCAAATGAGTGTTTAGGTTTCATCCCCGAGTGGAGGATCCAAGTCAGACTTTGAAACTTTAGGACGAACGGCAGCCTGGTGTTTTTTTTCAGATGGCGCTCAATTAAATAAGAAATTTAGGGGGGCAAGCTAGTTGAGTGCCAAGATGCTCAAAAAAATAACAAATTTAAAAAATGAATAAAAAAATAAATGTCGCCCATTGCCAACAACTGCCTCGTTCTTGTCAGAGCGCACAAAAACTCAAAAATAATAACAGTCACCTTTCCGTTTACATATTCATCAGATATAATCATTGCAATGCTTTCTATCAGTTCTATTTGAACGTGAATGGTGCAAAAGAGGCAAACGCTGTATCCGGGGGCAACGCTGGCGATTCTACCAGGTTGCTGATATGAGAGAATGAACTGCCTAAAAAAAAGAAGAAATGACAATGGTGGTAATTAGGGTGAGTTAGTCATGTGAAGGCTGTTAAATGCTAACTTGGGGAGAGGAGAGCAGATGCGTGAGTGCTTTAAAACTGAGCCTGGAGTTGAATTTTTACGTGATAACAATACTGGAATTAAGGGTGTCCCTCGGATGACAGGGACGGTCCATAGGACCCAGGTTGTAGTGACAGGCAATTTTACACTGTCTCTAATTTAGAATGAATATTTCATGCAGTGACCAAATGGTGGCAGTCATGTAACACACTCTGAGGTGTCTGAACAGGCCAGCTAGCCAAGTGGTTGTAAAAGCTTTGGCAATAGATGTATATAACACACTCTCGTTTCATACTGAGTGTAGGCCATTACATCACCACCGTGATCAGGTGAACAAGTAAGCCGTGCGCTTCACGTACGGCATCCCGAGCAGGATGAAGCAGAGGTGGAAAAATTGTGGTCATGCAAATATTAACGTGAAGGATTCCTGGCAAAGATTTCTTTTTCTTTTTTTTCTTTCTTGTTTAAAAGCCCTGCCAAGTCTCAAGGAGGGTTATGAAATGTGGTGCTATCGACTCGCAATTTGTGGCCCACGTAGGAACACGGTGGACTGTACCAAGTTTAGGCTGGGGGTAAACAGCCACAAGGCAAAATTACAAAAAGTGTCGAGAAAATAGGTGTTCGATGTTGTATCGATACGGGACTGTGCCAACTTTGAGGTTGTCAATTTTCCATAAGTCACCTTTAAACATCATACACAATAATATTACGTAAGCCATCAGCACACCTCAGTGGACTTCCTTTCGGCCAGCATCAAAGTATTAACCCAACTTTGGAAGTTCCATTGCAAATGAGCTTCATTTGTCAACAGAACAATCCCAAAAGTTCCCGGCTTCTAACAATAAATAGCACCATCTGACTCGCTTGTAGACGTCTGTCTCGCTGATCATTTATTCCAGAAAAACAAACAAAAAAAACACAGTTTGCTCTCCGAGCGTATCACTGTCGTCCGCATGACAAGAAAAGTCTTCCCACAGGCCAAATCTTTGCTACCTGCCAAGCTCAGACGCGAGATGCAAGAGCATGAAAATTCATTAGCGGTGCTCGCGGTGATTCAGAGTCCTTTTGAAGAAGCAACGACTTCAAACTGGCTTTTTTTTTTTCTATTGCTAATGTCGGAGCCCTAATACATCATCCAGTGTCACCGACGTGACATTAAGACCCAATTAGGACACGTTCTCAACACGTTGCATGCACTGCACAACATTTGACATTTTTTTTGCGAGTTGCTGGAATCCAACCTGGGAACCTTTGAGGCCCTGTTCCTAAATGGAATTAGACCTCCACCAAGGTCCACCAAGGTCCACTAAAATCATCCAACATGTCAATTTAGGACAATTTAGCCACCACCGTTTTTTAAACACGCACCACTTATTTTAATATTTTTCTGCATTATGTTTTCGCTCAGCCGGTACGGTGGCCGACTGGTTAACACATCTGCGTCACAGTTCTGGGGACCGGGGTTCAAATCCCGGCCCCGCCTGTGTGGAGTTTGCATGTTCTCCCCGTGCCTGGGTGGGTTTTCTCTGGGCACTCCGGTTTCCTTCCCCATCCCAAAAACATGCGTGGTAGGTTGATTGAAGACTCTAAATTGCCCGTAAGTGTGAATGTGAGTGCAAATGGTTGTCTGTTTCTATGTGCCCTGCGATTGGCTGGCGACCGGTTCAGGGTGTACCCCGCCTCCCGCCCGAAGTTAGCTGGGATAGGCTCCAGCAGCCCGTGACCCGAGTGAGGATAAGCGGTAAATAAAATGGATGGATGATTTCGATCATAACGATGTACTCTGTTACATAGAAGTACATTTTTTGATACATTTGACTAGTTTTAATGTGACATACTTTTTACTTTGACTGGAGTATTTCTGTTAAGAAGAAATGATTTGATTTAAAAAATAAATCACAGGCTACTCAGCAGTTACTTGGTACTTGACTAAACTGAAAAAAATATGAATTTGTTTGGTACATTTTTACATCAATTTACATTCACATACAATTAATACAAACAGATCAAAGGCTAAATGTACAAATTATTCCATTATTTAGTTTGTATATCATAGTTGATGAAAACATACATTTCCAGTTAAACATAAATGAATAAATACATGGAAATGTTCAGCAACTTTGCAGCCCTACCCATGAAAAGCTAAAATGAACCAGATTAATCCTGTGACCAATAGCCATGTAGTTTTTGCGGAATCCAACAAACAAACCGACCCATTTCGTGCTCGCTGGCGGTAATCACTCTCGACGTGTGAAGCAACTTTCTGCGACGTGCTAGTGACTCGCATTATGGGTAAGGAAAACACGGTGTCAAAGAGCATAAGCGCTCCGGATTGCAACGCGAGCGGCGAGGCGGAATGTGTGAAAAGAGAGCCTTCGTCCAGTGAACCGCAGCGACCTATCAGGGAAGCTTGTCATCACAAACAAGTATGCACACCTGAGCCGCTCTGGACAAACGTGTCTGTGTGCTGGCTTTGGGAAATGCTTGCTAATAATGATGGTGATAATGTGACTAAATCTGTATTGATAATCTGTATTTTTCCTGAAATTTGTGGTCAAATTTTTTTAGACTTTCTAGTCTACTGCATTTCCAGAACAACCTAAATGTTTTGCTGATTGTCCCAAAAGTGGAGAATTGTGGGATCAACTTGGTATCCCAATTTCGTGTTGGTGTCGTTTATAAAGAATAATGACATGGGAGGGGGGAAAGCTATGAAATTGCCAACTTTTACAGGAAGTATAATTGATTTCAGGTGGTTCAAGACTTCAAGCTGGAGATTATGATGCTCAACAACCTCAAGTCGGTGCAGGAAAAGCTTGATTAGTCTCCGAAATATCTGCTGAATCGAGTTTTTGTTGATGCTGAGTTACTTTCCCTGGCTTTGCGCAAACGCCTGCTCTAGAAGTTCAGAGATCTCATCAGCGGTGGTAGCGCCAGACCTTCTGCTGCGTGGTTTGTCAAGAAGACATCCTGGTTTGAGAAACTTGCCGTGAATTGTGTAAATAGTACTACATGGTTGTGTCACATGTTCCCGTTCTTTTTCAATGTTGTTTATCAGAAGAACTATATGGGAAAAGATCTGGACAATGGCTTTTACAAGATGTGTAAAGAGGGCTTCTGATACTACCATCAAAGGCAGAAAATGATTGGGTTGTCCTTTGTACCCCCATTCTGTTTCATTGCAGTATTTCAGAACAACAACATGCGGGGGGAAAAAACTGGGGAAACAGTGGCTTTTACAAGCAGTCTAAAAGGGATTCTGACCCTTTCCAAAGGCGGAACATCGTTGGGTCAACTATGTAACCCAATTCCATGTGAGTGCCGTTCCTACAGAACAGCTACGCTGTAAGGCACTAAACTTGATCACTTATTTGAATGTGTGGCTTCTCCCTAAGACTTATAATGAATGTACATAAAAACTAATTTTAAAAAAAAACTTACACAAAAATATTGCCAATGAACAGTTCCCTGGTAAACAACACACAGACGCTTAGCACTGTGGCTTCAAAGAACGAATAGTCCAAAGTTTTTGATTCTTGTTTTTTTTTGTGCTGAATAACTTTGGGATGTTGAAGAAAGTGTGTTATGACAGCTAACTCCAGTCTCCACATCCCACAATTGGTCCCGCGGGAATGAAACCCCGAAGACCACACACACTCACACAGAAATGCACACCTCAGAGCACGCTTAGAACTGCTGTTGTGCTCGGAATCAGGAACAGGCGGCTACGGGTGGAGTGAAACACGGCTGACATTATGAATCGCATCTATTATCTGCCTTGTGAGGGAACAGCGTGAGTCCTTGCAGGAGGGATTGTTCCCTCGCTTGTGATCCTGACTCAGACGACACAACTCAAGCCAACGTGGGTGAATTTCAAAAGACTTGGCTGTGCCTTTTATGGCTGCGTGGAAACATCACTGGGTCGTGAAAACGACTCTAATAACATAAAAAAATAAAAAAAAAAAAACGTCACTTTCTGAAGATGACCTTGTATGTTAAACTACAGAAGCAAAAAGTCAGTGAAACCTCAAAACACCCGAGATGCCATACAGTTCGGAATTCCATTTTTCCTCCCGGGAATTTACAGATTCTCAAAAAATATCCTGTCATGGGAAAAATGTTAACCTTTTAGTAGGCAAAAGAAAGGACAAACACTTTAAGAATAATGAGAGATACAATTACATCCAAACTTAGGATACTTCACTAGACCTCGGTTCACGCTTTTCTTTCCTGAAAAACACATTACAAATTTGCTTTTCTACTGTTACGGCTCTGATGGGAAGATTTTGCATAATCAAAATGTTGTTTGATGTCTCACACACAAACTCTTCTTCCTGTTTACACTTTTGCGACCAATGAGAGAAGAGAGCATCATCTCACGTGGTGGGTGGAAACGGACCAAGATCTCAAACGTGTCGACTGCTCGGTCCAGAAAATGCAAACTGCTGGCGTTAAAGCACCCCTTAGCGCTCTTGTTTGTGCATCCTGTTATCGACTTCTCGTCACGCTTGAGCAGCAGCATATAGGGGTTGAGTTGAGTTCAACTGTATAACAATCACTTTTGTAAAATAACACATGACAGGAACATCTAAACAGCAACCTAATGCTACTTTACAGTATGTAACAGTCAGCCTCAGTCCTCCCTGTTATTTGAGTTTATTTTTAACAACAGGAAAATTGCATTACCGTATTTTCATGACCACAAGGCGCACTTAAAAGTCTTAAATTTTCTCCAAAATGGACGGGGCGCCTTTTAATGTGGCGCGCCTTATGTGTGCACAAATCTATAAATGTTGTGTGATGAGCGCTCCGCTTGACTGACTGGGAGCATTTCCTGCCGACACGCTGTTTATACAGAGGAAAAGCGGACGTGGCTGTGGACAGCATGCGGCCGTTAAAGGGGGAAGGGTGCGCGAGAAGGAGGACGCTAAAGGCACGCCCTCAGTAGGTATATAGCGCGGTATGTGCATTGTGCAAAACAACATCGGCTTGGCTAAGGACCCCCGAAAATGACTCCCAGCCTCCACTCGCAAAGTAGTAATGAAGCCAGCCGCCCCTAATTTTGTAGTTTATTAGTTTTCAGAGACTTTTATTTTGAAATACAATAACAGATCTTCATCAAACCTCTTTTAGTGGAGTCCTTGGTGGTCTGTCACACAGATCTGGACTTGTCTTGCGATACCAATGGGATTATGTTGGGGTGGCTTTGGCTCAGTAGGTAGAACAGATTCGAATCCCTGCTACGACTGGCCGCATGTCGAAGTGTCCTTGGGCAAGACACTGAACCCTAATTTGTTCTCGCATGGCAGCAGTCGCCCATTGGTTTATGAATGTGTGTGTGAATGTGAGGCTTTGTAAAGCGCTTTGGGCACTGCGATGATGTAGATTAAGTGCTATATAAGTGCAGTCCATTTTCCATTTATTTTTCCTAAGATATCAATTTTTTTTTAAATGTATCTCAAGATTCAAATTAACTTTGCTGGTTGCTTTCCTTCACCGAAGAGCACTGACGTCCGTATTATTGGGAAGCTTTTATTTTGAAGGTGGCTTTCGCCGCGAGTTGGCGACCTATTTCCGTAATGCCTAGTATGAACAAAATTAGGGGCGGCTGGCTTGACTGCTACTTTACGAGCGGAGGCTGGCTTGACCGCAGTCGAAAACGGCACCTACGAAGAGACACGCGTACGAAGCACAGTTTAAACTGGAAGCTATCAACGAATCCATGGTTCGCAAGTAGAGGAAACAGGAAAACGAGCTTCGCCAAGTCAAGAAGCCGTAGCTGAGTTTCCGTGGAAAAAAACAAGGCGAGGTGGCCCGAGTTGGAAGACCAACTAAGAGGCAATGGGATTAATGTAACTCCAACCGCTGGACATCGGTGTAAACAGGGCGTTCAAAGTGAAGTTGTGAGCGGCGTGGGAGCCATGGATGACAGATGGCGAACACAGCTTTACTAAGACTAGGAGGCAGCGCCGGGCGAGTTACGCCACAATTTGTGAATGGATCGTGGATGCTTGGGCAAACGTGTCTGCTTGCACCGTTGTTCGAGCTTTCGTAAAAGCCGGCATCATTTCTGAGGAGACGCACGGCAACGAGACTGACTCGAACCTCGCGTGTTTGAACTTGCCCAGCTGTTCATTTCAGATACAGAACATGAGGACTTTGATGGATTTGTGGATGAGGATTGATCAAAAAATAACGTGAGTACATTGTTAAATACTTCAATAAAGTACAACCGAACTCAGTTTTGCTCCCGCTGCCTTTTTGAAAACATTGTTTTAGCGTGCATGCATGCTACCAGTATGTTTTAAGCTAGCGTATGTTTTACCATGCCCAATAATACGGTGCGCCTTATGTATGTGTTCAATACAGAAATAGACCCCGTGACTGAGACTGCGCCTCTTAATGCGGTGCGCCCTATGGTCGTGAAAATACGGTAATTACCGTGAACCCACTGGTCTCTTGCCATGGCGTCAACACGGTGTTAGACACACGCACAAAGAGAACTGAACAATATGCAAGGGCACCAATAAAGGCAGCTTTGTGAATAAATGTTCGGTGGACGCATGCTGCAGGCTTTCAGAAAACAATCTTTACAATGGCGGGGGAACATTATTGCAATCATAATCAAACTAGAAGTACACTTGGTGCAACGGAGACCTCTACCAAGGCCAAATTTTGTCAGTATGGATATGTTTCATGCCTTATTCACTGGATGAAGAAATATTTCACTTTCCATTTGTTTTATTTTGGTACTGGGAGTATATTACAGCACATCTGCCTCACAGTTGAGAGTCAGAATGAATAATCATCCAACTCAACCCGCCAAGGTGGTTAGTGGTAGACGAAATGTTACGCGCTACTTCTGAAATCTACCCGCAAATGGCTAGTTGGCGAGAATTAATGTAAAACCCTGTTCGCAGCCGTCAAAACAATATAGAACTACTCCTCTGTAGCTTCCCTCTTTTGTGCAATTTCGCGAGGCGACATGCCGAGGAGACCAACAATGATGTCTCCTCGTAAAATCCAACCTTCACAGACAAATATTTCCAAATTGAGTTTTAGGGCCGCATGTCGTGCTTGTAAAGAGACGGGCGCATATTGAGAATTAATTTTTAATTCCGAGCATTGGAGTGAGTCACTCCCGTAAAAAAAAAAAAAAAAAAAAAAAAAAAAAAAAAAAGGCGGCCGTCTTTGTTCTGGTTCCCGCCGACAACGGTGCTGCTTTGATATGCATTAGCTTGATAAAGTAAGCGTTTATATTTATGGTTGTTTCTCATTCAGCAGGCTGGCGTAGAAGGGGAACGACTCACGCGTCTGGCTCGTTCACAGGCTACGTAAGACGATCAGCGATGTTGTTTTCAAACGCTCGCATTTGAAATTTGCGATTTGGGGTCATAGCTGTGATGTAAAGCAGGTAAAGCTGATTTGCTTTGGATAAAATGGAAAAACACGTTTCCATGTGACGTTACAATGGAACAAGAAACGAGGACGTAAAATCCAGTGAAGCTGGACACATTCAGAGGACCTTTATGGTCAAATTATTTTATCGTATGAACAGCGTGGGCCAAAAGTGGGTATAAATCTTTTAAATTATTTAAGCGTGTAAGAAAGGATAGAAAGAAGGAAGAACGGCGAGAAGGAAGGGATGAAGAGACGTCTTGAAACCATAATTTGAAAACCGAACTCAAAATCTTAACCCAGCCTAGAACTTGATTACTTAAGTGTGTCTTGCTTTTTCTTTGTCCCCCCCCCCACAATCTTTTTATGATGCCACTGCAACTATTTGAGTAGTTTTACTTAACTGTAGTTTAAGCATAGTGATTAATTTCTCTTTCAATTTGTATGACAGAAATGTATGAATACAATTTTGGAAATGGAGACATCCGATGAACACATGCTGGCCGGCTTTTAAATGAGGAAAAGGGGACGTTTAACATTTATACCTCTCGGTTGATGATATTCATAAACTCAATATTCCAATGTGTAACTACACAAAAGCAGCCATGTTTGCATTAAACACACTCATCGACGCTCGCTCGTTACGTGAAACGATTGGCCTTTAAATTATACGAGCGGCCCAATCGACGCGCCGTAAAGTGAGCAGACACATAATGGCGTCAGATTGATCGGTCCGATGGCACGAAAATCTAATCTAAAGGTTTATTATTCCAATAGAATACAGTCATCAGAAAGAGATCTGATGAATTGAAAATTGCTGCTGCTGCTGCTGATGTTTTATTAACACCCACAACTGAATGTGTTCAGATGAGCTCATTTCTTACTGTGATGCTCCTCTATGGAGTGAAGCACTGCTAATTCTACAGGGGGTAATCATGTTCAACCGATGATGGACTTTTATCAGAGGTGGCCAGCATAATGAAGAGCTGATTAAGGCAAAAGAAAAGGAAAATTCCCCCCCCCTCAAAAAAAAGCAACCCCAGACAAGGTTATTGCCGGTTTATTCAAGAATGTTGTTGGGTTTGAAAAAATAAAAAAATAAAAAAAAAAAATATATATATATATATATTTAAATGTTTTTTGCCCACTGCATTTATAATATTTTTATTTTATTTATTTATTTATTTTTTTCATTTATAATAACTATCTGCAGATTTTCGGCAATCGTGGGTCTATTATATCATATATTGCGCTTTTAAAATACTACGTTATGCTTTAATATTGTTATTATACATTTGTATTATCTAATTTGTACAATTATGAAGTCATTCATTCATTCAATCATGCTATTTTGGAAATATGGTATATTTTGATACTAAATGCCAAAACAAATGCTAGCTTGTCACATTGTGGTTGGACTTCAACTGCTGGAAAGTAAAAGACTCCCAGAAAGCAAATTATTATACGAAATGGCAATAGAAAATTCAAAAAGGAACTATGGTTCAAATTGACAATGCTTGTAACATCATTTACAACTTGAGTAAAAATGAGTGACCAAAAAGTTTGCGGTCAACATGAAGTTCCCAAGTTTGACGAGATGTCTTCTGTGGTACAGCGTGGCCTTTCAAATGTCCAAGATGTCCTCAGTGTACATTATGATGACCATGTGTGTGTGGTTTTTTTTGTTTTTTGTTTTGTTTTATTTTAAAGAGAGTGCGGCAAGCATGATGAAATCCGGGCAATGGCCTACTCTGAGCCAATGATCAATGACGAGAAAGTAGCAACGTGTCAGCGAAGGACTTGCACGCCGGCGTTAAAGGAGGACATGTACTCCCCAGAGGAGCTGGTACAAGGCTCTCATCGCTCGGTGCACGAGTCGAGGAGGTGGCCATAGCTTGAGCAGACGACTTGTCCAGCCATTTGTCAAAGTCGTGTTTTGCTCTTCTCACAGCTTTAGTTACATTCCAGCTGTTATTTTTCCTCCGCAGACTTTAAGAAGACAACAATGCCAAAACAGTAACGAAAGGGCCCTCAAACCCCTTTCTTCTTAGGGTAAAGGAATGACCTCAATGCTATTTTTTCACCATGGTGCAGTGTTCCCTAACCTTTTTGCACCACGGGACGGTTTCACGTAAAGAAAAAATCTTTTTTTGGAAGCAATATGCATTGTACTTGGTGTTTTTAGGCCAAGACAAAAAAGTGCTTCAAATTAACGGACAAGGAGCGGATAAAAGTATGTATGGGGATTTCTCCTGATAAGGATAAGCAGAAAACCGTATTTCACCATTCTGATACAAAGAGGTGGGAATTTAACTTTTATGAAGCATAGGCGGATGAGCAAAAATGTTGACATGAGAAATGAAATGATTGCGTCAGTTTTACCTGGCTTAGCAAGCTAGCTATCAGCACTGACACCCCACCCAGACCCTCGCTGAAACAGTCGTATTAAAAAAAGGTCAAACCAATAAGCAAAAACAACACTTTTGCCCTTTATTACCCAACAACAAATTAGCTAACGAGTTGTAATTCCGAGTCATAATTCCGAGGCTCGCCGCGTCGCCGGGAGAGTCGGCTAATTGGCACCGAAGCTGCGTGGCTAAGGCAGTGAGGCCGTGCTAGTAACGTATGCGAACGCTAGTGGGTTTTAGCGTGTGAAATAACTGCAACAGCAAGCTCATGAGGGGGGCAATTATGTCAAAGCTGTGCACATCCAGGATAACCCGCCGCCTGACTCAATCTGGCTAGACCGCCCCACAGGGGTGGTGGAGGTAGGATGGGGTGGAAGGAAGCTCGCGGCGGCTCTGGAGAGAAGAGAATGAAAGCTCATAAACAAGCAGCTAACAAGCTCTGCACACATGATCAGGCGTGTGTACGCTAGACATCTGTATCATCGAGCGAATGGTCTAAAAAGAATGCAAAGCCCCCCACTATAACAATAGCTTCCAATAATTGCCACAAGATGGTGACAAAACACTACAGGAACTACTCAACTCACTTCAACATAGTTTCTTGTCACCAAGTTGCCACCAGATGGCGCCAAAGCAATACTGTTATAAGAGACAGGGTTTTGGCCTAAGCACAATAACAATAGGTGAATTTGTGAATGTTGAACCGTTATCTATCACATACATTTTGAAATGAATTCAAATGCCATCTATTCCAGCCCCCCAAAACAAAATTTTTTCGTCATGTGTGTTTTAAGAAAAATATATTGTATAATTGTATATTGCTGCGATTGGCTGGCGACCAGTTCAGGAAAGCCCACCTCTCGCCCGAAGATAGCTGGGATAGGCTCCAGTACGCCCACGACCTTCGTGAGGATAAACGGGACAGAAAATGGATGGATGAAATTGTATTGTCCATCCATCCATTTTCTGAGCCGCTTCTCCTCACTAGGGTCGCGGGCGTGCTGGAGCCTATCCCAGCTATCATCGGGCAGGAGGCGGGGCACACCCTGAACTGGTTGCCAGCCAATCGCAGGAAATTGTATTGTATCAAAACATAATAAAAAAGAACATAAAAGCAGTTTGTTCCTTTACAAAGTGTAAATACTGAGTACTGAATACCGTGTGCTGAATGTGTGCCTTCAGGGGACGTGGCCTATACTCAGCGACGTGAGGAGTCGGGTGGGCTGGTTACTTTGCATGTGAGCATCTGGTCATGAGTTGTGGCTGACGGCAACTCCTTACAAGTGTTCTCATTTTGCATTTGTGCATTTGACCCGCTCAGTAAACGTCTGAAAGTGCATTGTCCACAAGCAAGGGGATTAAAGTACCTTAAGTGCACACGTTTCTTTCACAACATCAAGTACCTAAAGCTTGTGCGTACTGTCAGTCAAACTTTGGCTCACAAAATTGACCAAGCGAACTTGAGCGTAGCATAACTTGAAAAATGAACTGAATTGGTACTGTGCTTTTGAGTCATAGATACATGGTAATGTTAGTTTACTTGTTTGTTTGTGTGTCTGTTTCTTACTGATGCACTCAATGAGGCATTGTTTTAAAGTTTTGCAGGGAAACCACCAAAATGATTCATTTTTATTTGATGGAATTTCTGAGAGTTTCTGGCTTCTGTCTTGATAGCGGCAGGAACAAAGTGGCATAAGTAACAAAAAGCTTCTTGTCCTCGTGGACGTGTTGTGTCGTGAGTTCCAGCTGCTATCGTGTAAGTGTTCAATTAGCTCTCGGCTTGACCGAAACTTCTCATCCATTTGCGTTATTCCACCTAATTAGCCACTTGGCGTTGATCCTCTCGCATTTTGGCAGCCCTACCGTCAGTGTGTCAGCAAGTAGAAGAAGCACATACAAATGACGCAACAGGTGTTCTTGTTTTGGAAGACTCGCAACTACCGCCGCCATCAGAAATCTAGGAATATACAGCAACTTAATTCAACGCAGGTGATGCATCTTCATCTTAAATGAGTGTCTTTCTTTGGGCTTTCTTTATTCAGTCCTGCATAATGTTTTCTGGTGCAGAATTAATAGTAAAGTACCTTTTATAAAGCATCGTTGTGAGCTGTGGTTGGGATGTCGCTTTTTATGCTCTGGGCAGTGACAGTGATTTCAAAGTACCTATGTACTCAAGTTTTTCCTCTTCTTTTATTTAATGTTTATATGAATTTCAATTGAATCTTTCCTTCAAGGTTTAATATAAGGAAACCTTGAACCTTAACTCATATTTGTCAAATTGCTGTGCTAACTTGGCGTTGTACATTGTATCAATACTAACATGCGATTGAGCTCACGCTATTGATCCGTGTCTTATGCTGCGGTATTTCTAATTAGCTATAATAATGTTACAACTAATATTGTGACTATGCTCATGCTCACATGGTAATAGTGTCATGCTAATGATCAATATACATGTCAAATAATGCTTTGGTATTGATCCCTGCTATTTATGCTACTGCTAACAAGCTAATAAAGCCTTGATGCATGCTTCACGAAATACTTCCTGTATTAATCTATCGTAGCATTGGCACTGTATTGTTGATTGTTATGCTAACATTAGCATTTATGCTAATGCTAATAAGCTAATGCACTGCGTATACCCAGTATTGCTCAGAACTTTCCCTTAAAGCTGTGCAGATTTTAGTATAAAGAAGATCTTTGCAAATCACTTGAAATAGAATGTATAATAGAAGGTGCAGGTTTCTGCGATGATGTTGTTTGTACGCAAATTGCGGCTAATCATAATCATCTTCAAGCGACTTTTTGAGCCATCGTCGAACAAGGTGATGCAACTGTGACGGCATCCTCCTGGAAAGTCTTCGCTTCGTTCGGCGGAAATACTGCGACGAATACACTCACCTCTCCGTAACCTCCCCCTCCTCTTCCTCCTTAGCTCGTGTTGTTCACATTTACTTTGAAGTCTGTTTCGAGGGAGAGAAAGAAAAAAATCGAGGACATTCCAGGTTAATTCCGCACCAAAGGCAGGAATAAGCGTTTTCGAGGGACTATGCCATCTAACTGAACGTCCCATTTTGCTCTACGACCATTAGACCATTGCAAACACATTGCGTGATCATCTAGACGTTGAAAATTAACCATCAGTTTCTCCTTCGCCTGCAAAGTCCCTTAAAAATCATTATGGGTCCTCTGCATTCATTATGAAGATGCACATGTACATGTTAATAGCTGTTTATAAATACAAGGTCTCACTCACACACACACACACACACAAGACCTCACTGAGGCAACGTCTCGCAACATAATGCAGTTTATATGCAATCATATATTCAGTTATGGTATGTCTGTCAAGGACAAGGACAAGAAGGGTCGGAAATGTTCCCAGAAACCAGTGGTTATGCACTAACTTTTAATGTTTCTTGTTTTTATATACAAGTTAGCTGTTTAAAATATTTTAAAATGATTCAGGTTGGTCTTATAGCTTGGGTTACGGTAGTTCTAATGCCATCGAGGGTCGTTTTTCTTTTCGCATTTTGGCCATAGGAAGTAATGGAAAGTAATTTTGTGTGTTGTTTTGAATTATCATTTCAAGGAGATGTGTTATGCATTTCTTGTTTACAATTTAAAAGGTGTTTTCATTAAGAATAATAGCACACATTTCAGACTATTATTTCCTCTTTGACTGAAATTATCCTGTTTTTAGGGGCCTGTTTCATGCAAGTCAGCCTCATATACTGGTGTGCCAACGGTGAGTCGGGTTTTCGTTTCCATGACAAATGAGGGCAGAGTCTACGTCTTGCAAACAGAGTGGATTCTGGGTAGTGCCGATAAAGACAATAAAAGCATTCTTATGGACGTCGCACATCACCAAACATACCCCCAACCACACCGCATCAACATTTTCACCAAACAAGTATTTGGTGCTTATCAGAGGCTAATACTGTTACCTCACACAAGTCTGTGCATCCATCGAAACTCTATGCAGCTCTGCTTACCTTCCCGAGGCATGGCACCGGTGGGATATGTGGGTGTTTCTGCATGACAGTGCCTCTGCATGATAATGTTTCAGACAGTATAGTCCTGCCCTCGCTTGACAGGGGCTCTGGATCCAAGTCGTCGGTGGAGCTACTCTGTGTGTAGGTGGTTATTTTGTGAATTACTGTTGTATCATAGTGGATATCCGTAATTCAACTTTCCGTAGCTGATGGTCATATTGCGCTTCTTTCAACAGCAAACCAGTTGAGAGTGAATCAACAGCGCCCCTGCTGATTGCAGCCATCTAGTGCATTTCATTTTTGCCCCAGTTGCTTCGAGACGTGATTAAATTAACCAATCCCACACGATTGGCAGACTAACGACTACACAACTAATTAATCTTGAACGCATCGTTGTACATTAGTGTGTATAATACAAAATTAATGTTAATGCTGCATGCATCAAGCTCCTCAGTCTCTTGCGGCGCGCCTAATAAAACAGGAACGATGCAATCAGCACACCCAAAATAAATAAAGATTAAAGGGAATCCCGACAGACGGGATCAGCGATGGACAATGTGACCTCTGAACCTATAATAATGCTGTAAATTCCCGCCTGCAATCGACTACAGGGTCCCAACAGGTTACCGGATGAGTGCAGCTTTTGCGAGGAAGTCAGCCCTTAATGAAATCTCCCAGCTTTCTTATTGATTTTGCCCGCAGTACGCATGCAAATCAGCATTTGATTTGGAGTAAACAATCTACAATTTTGGGCTCTCTCTTCATTTTGAAATGCATTATGTGTTCAGTTGCTAACTAACACGCACACAAAAAAGCTTCTGGCACATTCTTATTTTGAATGTCAGGGCTCTAAAGGAAAGGCAGCTAAGTCAAAAAGATTTAAGGTAATGATATCTCGACATTGGCCAAAAGCCTTTTGGGTTTCAGGTGAAAACGTGGATAACAAACATTGCAGTTCAGTGGAATGATGAAAAAGAGAACCAGGCGATTTAAGACCATGTCTAGAAGACTATTACAAAAAAAAATTAAAAGAAAAAAATAAGATAAAATAAAAAAATTTCTATTGAAACCAACTTAGATGAAATGCCAAACTGATGCAATTTTATTCAAAGTGGATACTCTGAAGTTACAATATCGTTACAGTGTATTCCCTTTCTCTCCATTTAAAAAGCAGGAACAAACATATCTTGACATAAATAATCATAAACCTTCCGAACAATTCCAAAGTTGGACTATTTAGAACTTTTAATGAATTCAGGTATCATACTTTTGGAAAATTAGGTCAATTTTAACATAAATACAGTGTACGTGTGATCGGGAAAAGCCCTGTGGTCTGGATGAATAAGGACGATCCAAGAAGACTGAACCTGAAGTCTAAATACCTTGTCCACAAGAACATGAACATTTGTAGAAACTAAAAACAAGCAGAAACGCAAACAAACAAAATTAATCAAACATGGTGACCATCCAAAACATCTCTCAAAGACAAACCTGAAAAACATTTTAAAATATCGTTGAGGTCCTGGGTGCTTGAGACTTTTTCATGCATCCTGTTACAATACATCTTGTGTTGATCGGTGAAACTGCTGTCGGGGGCTAATGTTTTTCTGTCTAACATGTTCTCTCATACCCAAAAAGGCGAATGATATTTTGTAATTCTAAGAACAAATACAGCGATTACACTGTCTTGCTCCAGAAGTGTGCCAGAAATTTTGTGCCAGAGTTAAGTCCTCTTTATGCAAAAAGCACATCCCCTAAGTCGTCAGAAATCTCTTCACAGGGCAAATCTTCAAACTGGCACATCTTTTGAACCTCCCCTGCCACTTTCAGAGGAATTGCGTCCTTTCTACTTTGCACTCGGAGTGTTCACGCAATTACGTGAAATAGCCTGAAATCACCACACAAAACAAAGTCTTGTGGATCAAAATTGAACAAAAATGAAAGTCCCGATTTTCACCAGTTTTTTTTTTTATAAAATGACATCTCAATCCCGGCCACAGTTTGTGAGAACTTCATCACAGGAAGATGTGTTATCAATCTCATCAGTGCCCTGGCAACAGCCCACGTTATGATGAGGGAAGCTTCTTTGAACTTCCTGAGCCTCTCGCTACCCCTGGCTCTTTTCTTGTTGGGTGGGTGGGGTGGAATGGTGGTGATGAGGGGTATGTGGAGGGGTGGGGTGGGGAGGGGAGTCATCACTTGGCTTGTCAGCCTCCGATCCTGCCAAGCTCATGAAAGACCAAAGGTATGGACGGTTCACAAACAGAATTTTTAAATCTGGACCACATCAAAGGCCTGAATAGGAAATCACAATAAACTGCCGGGAATGTCAATGAACCGGCGGAAAGGACAACACGATAAAGCATGAGTTTGGTACGTTTCTTTAGACACTTTGTTTATCCACATATAAGAGTCATTCCAGAATTGGAGGACAATTTAGGCACCAACATTTTTGAAAAACGAGCCATTTATTTCATTTATTTTTGTTAGGTTTTAAAGAGAGCCAGATAATAAACCATCTTACAGTTGGATTTGTCTCGGTCAACCGTGAACAGTACATTTTTTACAAGATATTTTATCTGTAGTTTGGTGCAATCCTGTCACATATACTCAAACATCTGAAAACATATAGAATTTCTAAAATATTTCTGTTGAAATATGTTTTCAGAGTTATAAGGAATACATTAACAAAATCATACAAAAACTGGTTGAAAACTTGTATTTTAAACGTGCACTTGTACTTTAAATGTGCGTCTCTGCCTCCAGTCCATCCATCCATCTTCTGTCCCGCTTATCCTCACTAGGGTTGTGGGCGTGCTGGAGAAAACCCACGCAGGCACGGGGAGAACATGCAAACTCAACACAGTTGAGGCCGGGATTTGAACCCCGGTCCTCAGAACTGTGAGGCAGATGTGTTAACCAGTCGTCCACCGTGCCGCACCACCGGTCCGGTGTGACAAAAATTAAGTTACCCCACTCTAGTTCTCAGTGACTCAATTATCATATTTTACCCACATTAATGATTGTTTTCCTTTTTTGTGAGAAATAACCCTCTTATTTCTTATAGGTCAGCTGCCTGCCAACGCCAGTCTCAGCATAAGCATAATCGTCCCTTTTTCATTCCATAAATGTCCCCCCCCCCCCCATTTCCTTCTTCCGTGTCAGATAAAAGATGGATAGCTTTATCTGACTCGCCTTTCATGCGCAAACGTAGCACTGCAACATCAACGATTCAAACGACGCCATGCGTATGATAGCAATCTTATCTCCAAAGCACACGTGTAGCTACGACGCAGACGTGCAAACAACTTTCTTGCAAAACACTGTTGCCTGTGAAAACAGATGTTTAAAAATAGAATTTTCCGAGCCGGGACCAGGCAGAAGGAGCTGTTGTAGATCACAATGGCGGTCCAGTCTTGTGTGTGTGTAGTCGGTCACCGTGCTGCCCATTTTTGTAACTTTTTTTCTCAAATATTAATTTGTCTTGTAAGATTGACTTTTCTGGGGGGGAAAAAAAGTCTAGTTTTATTTCTTGTCAAATTAAGACCTTTTTTTATGGAAAACAAATCTCAAAATATGATGGCTTTTTGTGGAAAAGAAATTCACTATTCTCATAAGGTTGCCTTTTTATGAAAATGTATTTAGTCATTTATTTTACACAACGAGAAAAATGTCAAGGCATACATTACAGATTACAACTTTTTACTGTAAAAAAACATTATCGTAACATTAAGACATAATATTACATAATTATTTTCTCAAATTTCCAGAATAAATACTACGTAGTCTTTGTCCTCTGCGGAAAACAATGAATGAATATTACTGCAGTTTACTGAGTCACTTACAGTGGATGTGAAAGTCTTCTTTGTTTGTGTCTTCATGACTGTATTATCCTGCCTCCTGCTGGCCACGTCACACACTGCAGAAGGCATCACAATAAAATGACTCATGATGCTAAACTTGTTTAACTCTTTACATTCCATTTTAATAGTTTTTTTTTTTTTTCTAAAGTGCAATATCCTAGGGTGCCATTTTCCTTAGAGTGCTGGAACTATTTTTTTTTTTTTAGAGTGCTGGAACTAATTGCTGATATTGCTGTTTAGGTACTATTATTTTCTCATAATAGAACCTTTTAAAGTGAAAATGTCACCCTCCCCCCCACCCGAGTACGATTACGACTATTTATACGTGACAAAATAAGTAGAATTGTATGTGAAACAATAATTTGAATAATTAAATTGCAATTCCCCATAACATTGTTTAGCATTAGTCTACAAATGTCTTTGCACATATAAAGGCCTCTCCGTTCTTTTTCGATCTGCAATTTAGTAAATAAACTCCACCAGCCCTATTTTCATAGATACGATAAGTAGGAAAGAGTGCCTCTGAAAAGGCCAGATTTGTTAGTTAACCACCAGTAGGATGTATCTAAATGTACAAAACAAAAAGAGGCTGTACCACTAAATACAGTATATTGTGACCATAGCCATTGTTCATTGAATCGCAACCACCTGGTAGTGTCTTTTCTCCCTTTTAATTCCCAACATAATATTTATCTAAATGAGCTCATTTCTCTGTGGCTGTTCATTGTTTTAAGTATTCATACCTCCGCTGCCAACCATCTGGACAAGGTTTTGGTTTGACTTGTGCCTAGTGAGCAGCAAGACCAATAGATGGCAATGTTGATCACATCATGATGGGATAGGCAGGCCACTCATCCTCTGTTTAATCCTAAACAGGCTTGACAGTAGCTCCTTGACATTATTTCCCATGAATTGTGATGTTTATGCTTGTTTTTTTTAATTTTATCTTGGTGAAGTTTTTGGAGCTTGTTTTTTCATAGAATGGGAACCTGCAAGGAAGAAGCTGGTTGATTTTCCTGCATTACTTACTCACTATACAATATGCTTTGGCAGTTACTGCCCTTAATATGTTCAATTATTTAAAAAAAATATATATATTTCATATACTTTTTTTCTAATGTGAAATTTTAACTGTAATCAGCAGTTCTAATACAACTGGTGTTTATTATTTTTAATCTTCAAAACATTTATACTGTTTTCTTTCATTACAGCAGACTTTGTCATCACTCAAGGTTTTGAAGGATAGCATAATATGCATTTTTCACAATTTAAAATAGTTCCTGGGTGTCTTAATAATGTGTCTGCGATGTGGGTTTGTCAAAAATAGCCCAAAGATCAACAATCTCTTTTTCCGAGTCTTGCTAATGATTAGCCTGTTTTGAGGGGGTCGTCACATGCAAAGAAGCATCTGTTGATCCCGCCCCCTCGACTGTGTGGTGTGCTAACATGAGAATTTTGTAGTTCATATTTTTGTGGGGGCAAAATTATGCTTTGAAAAGGTCAGAATTTGGGGTTAATTAGCCAAACGAGGAAGATTCTCACATCGTGTTACATTTTAGTTCGGCTTTATAGGATCAGGATTTTTGGGGCCGATCACCAATCAGCGAATTTTAAAAAACGATTACCGATCCGATCACATGATGGGGGAATGTGTCTATTTAAATCAACTGTTCATTTACTGTATATATTTGTGTACTTAATTGCTCAAAAAAAATATATATACAATACATCATGCATCTTTGTTTCCTCTATTTATGCTAGTGAGGCATAGTGACAGACAGAACAAATGAATGGTCTTCTATTAGATGGCAGGAATTAAATACAGTAATTAATGTATCCACTTTTTGTGATATTTTTGTTTGTTGGTGTGCCGTGAGATTTTTCAATTGTAAAATATGTTCCTTGGCTCCATAAAGGTTGGAAATCACTGCTCTAGTCACGTCATGTATTATAATCAGTCAGGTCAAACCAACATGACAACATGACAGAAATAACGGGTGCTAACTTACTCTAATTAAATTACTATATTTTTAATTAAATTACTCCACCCACACCGAAACTTTAGAGCATGAATCGAACAGAACGGCGGCATGTTTACATAGCACTAGCTTGCTAGGCTACATAACGTTTTTCGTTGCCTGCTTGTGCAATGTCTTTTGCGGAGCCGATCAATGACGTCATTGACCGGATCGGCGAATTATGACATTAAAGCCGATCAGCATAAAATGCTAATTATCAGCCGATAACGATAAGGCCGATAAAATCGGTGTAAAGTCTAGTTCTAGTAACAATTCAGACTTTTTTCCCGTGTCATATTATGAATTCCCGTAAAATTATGACTGTTTACCACTGTAGAATTAAAACTTTATTCTTGTAACGTTCTGACTTTTTGTGACAGTTTGAATTTATTCTGGCAAGTCTGCGACTGTTCCCCTTGTAATAGTACAACTTTTATTCTTGTAGCATTTCGACTTTTTTCCCTTCGTAATATTATGAATTTATTTGAGTTTTCCACCGTAATATTACTACTTTATTCTTGTATTGTTCCCTCTTTTTTCCCTTCCGCCCTCAGAATCTTACTTTTTTTTTGTCGTACATATGCAACTTTTCCACCATTCCCACACCCTATCCATCCACAAAGAAAATGTGGAGTCTGCGTCTAATTTAACGCCCAATAGCGTTCCAGTTGACGTTTGATGCTTAAGTGGGCGGACACAATCCTATAAAACGCTTTCACTCGTGGTTTCACTGTGACAGAACATAGGGGGAGAATACTGAGCCTGACGTAAAATCGTCATTAAATATAAAGATCGGAAAAACGTGATATTTTTATGTTTGTGTATTAATCTGTGAAAATTATATGATAATTGCTGATATTGCTGTTTAGCCCTTCTAAGGCACACTGTTGGTTTGCTGTTAAGTGGTTTGTAAGTTGTTCCAGGTATTACAGTCTCTATGGTCCAAGGTGGATCTGTGGCCTAATGAGTTTTTATTTACACTCCAGTGAACATGCAGTCACTCTCCCAGCGCTGCAGGAATTGTAGAATGCATCGATAGATAGATAGAACTAGTACTACATGGGCAGTTTTGTTTTTAGCCAGCAGAGCTCCAGTCTGTTTTTTAATTAATTATTATTATTATTATTTTTAGAAAATTATATTTTTTCGTAAAATAGTGTTATGAAAAAGAGTCCTTCGAATAGTTCGACAGATTTAATGTGTTTTTCTCCTAATATGGTCACTTCATTATCGTAATTATCATTATCAAATTTCTCCCTTAAAATATTACGTTTTCAGGCGAGAATTGAATAGACATTGATGTACCGCAGAGCCATTTTCTCTCATTACATTTTTTTCCTCGTAAATTCTTTACTTTATATCTCATAAATGTACGACTTTTCCACCGTTCATCAGCCCCACCCAAAATGGTTTGTCAAAAAAGTTTTGTGAAACTACTGGTATGTTTTTGAACAGGCCAAAATTTGGATATCATTTGCCAAATGAAAGTGTGACGTAACAATTTTGTTCCAAAATTGCTACTAATTTTTATCCACGTTAGGAACAATAAAGCATTTTTTTGTTGAAAAAATAGACTCGAAAAACATGTACAGTGTGTTATATTTTTTAACGCCGTTTCAAATGTTCCAATAGCATATCGCTAGCCATGATGGCCACTCGCCAGAGGTAGAGCTGCACTGGATGGCGTTGGTGTCTTCTTTTAGCTGTGGCTCCATCCACCTACCTTAGTTATAGTTATTTTTCAGGTTCTTTTTCACAACGTCCTTTTGTGGTCATTTTCCTTTTTCGTGTTTCTTCATTATCTTATGACTCATTCATTTCATGATCTCTGTTTGCATTACTAAATTGCATTTTTCTCTTCCTATATTGAGATCAGTGTTGCTTCCGGATCCTTATTTGGCTATCACCACGTCTTGACACCTCGTTGGAATCACTGGCCTAAGAGTTCATGTCATTTACAATGGCAAATCTAATCGAATTTCCATGTAATCCCACTCCTTGAAGCCATACCATCACAAACAAAACAACAACAACAAACAAACAAACATCGCTTGTTGTGAAGTAAGCTGTTGAGTTGACTGCCTCCATAAAAAAATTGTCCCAAGGCTAGAAAAAAACCCTCAAGTCGGGTCACTCGTATCTAAAGGCATTAATGTATATATATATATTTTTTTTATTATTATTAAAGGGGGGGGGGGGGGCACAGTTGCAGTTTTGGGCCATGGCCATCCTATCACCGGCCCTGCTCCATCTGTGTGTTTGTGTGCGTGTGTGGAGCGAATCACCCCCCAAAAATGGCCGAAGTTGGAAACAAACTCGCATTTTACTCACCGTCACGACAAGTGAAGGCGTCCAAAGAAGCGATCCCTCGGCTCGCATCTTATTAGCGGAGTACCGCGGAGGGAAGGCGGGGAAAGCAAGTGAGTGAGGGAGGGGGAGAGAGAAGCAAAGAAGCAAAGACCGGGAAGGAGGGGAGCTCCACAGTAGGTGAAGCCGCTCGGTTCTCGCCACCATAACTGAAGCAGGTGTCCAACATGGCGAACGCAGGCTGCTGCTCTCTCGCGACTATTCTCTTTTTATCCATCTTTCAGGCGGCTCTTCTCCAAGGTAGGTTCTCCTCATCAACTGGGCTGCCTTTTTATTTTTATTTTTTTTATTTTTATTTTTTGTGTGTGTGCTCTATAGGCACTTTCCGCTCTTCATACGTGTGGATTTTAAAGCATATTAATCAGCATTCGCGAGGCTCGTGAGGCAAGCTGGTTGGATGTACTGCCGACGACTGTTCGTAAAGTTGGACTTAAGGCTTCAAAGGAGATTTTCGCTTACCCGTTTTTTAAATTATTTTTTTAAATCACTTTGGTATATTCGCTGGGAACTCTCATTGTAATAAAATACCAAAAAAAATAAATAAAAAAAAATCACACGACATGGTCACGCGTTTGGAGTTGCGGTTCACTTGGCTGTTGTAAATCACGGCAATGAAACAAACGGTGGTGCGTTCAAGCGCACCCCCAATGCAGAAACCCCAATGAAAACAGCACTGATTTTAGGCTTTCGAGTCCAAAAATAATGTCCAAAGTGATGCGTATTTCTCGAACAGTCAACCAAAAAAACAGATCTTGTGTTGTATTTGCTGTGTTTATAAGTCGCGCAGCACCATTAAGCTTCTTGTATCTCCCAGGTTTCACTGTTTGTATACGTGGGTATACCGCGTCAACGTTTTTTTTTATTTTTTATTTTATTCAAAGTTAAATACAAAAGGAACTGCCGTCCTTTTGATGCTGTGCGCATACGCCGAATTGTCAACCATGTGTGGAAATATGGAATGGTGTCTTGAAGTGTTGGGAAATGAGCTTGTGTGCCCCACGGGGAAGTGGTTGTTGTCAATGTGCGTGGATTGTTAACGGTGTTCAGGACTGTCATCATCTGGGTAAAGCAGCCATTCTGCGGAGGCATCAGTGTTCCCTTTTACAACCATGCTCGTGAGTTGGCTATGCTCTGGGATGGTTTGGGGTGAACTTTTCTGTGTACAGTGTTTTTATTGACAGCAAGAGCGTGACTGTTATTTATTTGCAGCCTCGTACTGCTTGGTTTCAGGCTTTTTCATCTCTGTGCATTGCCATGGAGATGTGATGGAATAACAGCAGGCGACGTACCCTCAACCTCCCGCTTCATCACCATCACACTGGCAACACACTCACAGCAGTAACACAATCATGATGCAACTGGTAAACAGTTTTTGTTGGGACTATTTCTGCAAGTCAGTTATTTCATGGTTTGGGCCATGGGTGGGCAACCTGCAGTACCTGGGCCATATCCGGCCTGTGGGAGCGCTAAAAAATGCTCATTGTTGGATTGTTTTTTCCACCATAAATTTAGTGCAGTATAGGCCTCTAAGAAACTTGACACTGCTCTTTGTATCAATTGTTTTTATGCTGAGTTGGTGCCTGTTAATGTTGGAGGATAGCAGACGTTTGTCGCGTTGTGGATTATCCGGCCGGCTTAATCCAGGACGTTGCTTTTATCCATGAAAACGCTGCGGCCCGGTCATCGTGTTTATGCCGAGCGAGCACAAACGCAAACAAGTCTGTGTTTGTTTTTGGATTGCAGCAACTTCTGACTCTGGCTTCATTGCAATGGCTCAGACAAAGCTCGTGCAGCATTTTCACAAAGCGTATTAATTATTTACCCTGACCAGTGCCGACTCGCTTTGTTGTTAAGCATTGCAGGGTGTTATTCCTCTTTTTGCCTTGCCGCAAATACACAGACAGTGGCATAGAATAATTTTTTTTAAGCTTAAATTGAATTTGGGCACCTGAGCCAACATAAACGTGGTCGGGAGATAACAATTCAATCACAGCTATATTTTGTTACCTCTGCCAAGGAGGCTAAACCTTGTGTAAGGGTGGGGCATGTGGCAAGGAAGAACCCATTACATTTTGGTGGGGATCCAGAATTTTCTTCCCACCGACTTTTAACATTTTACATCATATCTTGTCTCTTCTATCTCTTGGTGAATAATACATGCAACTTTTTTCAAATTCAGGGAGTTTGTTCCTGAGACAAATTTTTCAAACTGTATGGCCATGACAGTAATTTACGAGTTTGTATGTTTTCCAAAACTGATATTTGAAGCACTGTGGAATGGATGTCTATTTGTTGTAATTAACGATATAGTGATCCGACTTTTAATGACACTACACCAGATAAAATGATTGAACAGCCAAATTCTATACCAACACTAGAATTTAGCTGCTTATCTTTAATGTTAGCATGTGCTACGTGACAGTCTGCTTTCGCAGGACAATGTCGTCACTCCTCTTAACAAATGATATTACATATTTTCCGCATTCTCCTTCATCTGCTCTTTAAATTGTGCAACAGGGCTGCAGATACAGAATATTTTTTTTGGGAATCGATTAGTCTTCCAATGTATTCTATTGATTAATCAGATACAAATTGATATGGAAATATTAAAGAGCAATACCAATACAAAATATGCATGTGAGGTGCATGTATTATTTTCCTCCACTCTGGATCGCCGTCCTTACTCTCTCCACTATAAATGTGACTGAATGTGTGTGGCTTTAAATGGCAGGGCTCTGCCTGGTGAGTGACGTGTGCGTCAGCGAATTAGTGTAGTTGGCTTTTTTTTTTTAGCTTATGTTAGCCTTTTTGCGCATTGATTACCTGGCGTCAGTTGTGGCCATTGGAAGTAGTGTATGAATGTGCTTAGGATGTGTTTATTTTGTTACCGTTTGTTCAATAAAGGGATTGTAAGTACACCGGCAGATGTATCTGACCTTGTCGACTTGTGGGGGCATTGCAATATGTTTTAACTAGCGGTGGTAGACTAAATTAAATTAGCTAATTTCGATACCTTGTGTTGCCGATCGTAGACGCAATCGTAGTTATGTCCGTCTTGCAGGGGACAGACACATTGCACATTTCTGTCTCAATAGCATTGTTCTGTTTCAGTGTTAACAGAGAAACTCTTTTCTGTAATTAATCTAGTTAGTGTCTTCATAAACTGTTTTTTTGTCACACTAAATGTGATGCTTGTTTGTGATACCTAATGGGGTCATACCAGGGTGAAATTGTGGGGGGGAAAAACAACAACGCTCAACTCGAGATGAAAGTACTGATTAATTAAATATTTGCCTGTTTAAAATTTAAAGAGCTGTGCAAAATGCCCAGTGGGAGTAATATCTGATGTAGTTATATGGATGGTCTTGAGTTGAAGGATGACTTCAGCATCTAAAAACACTGCTTGGAGAAGTCTTGGGAGATTTTAAATTTGGAGTCTTGTGGAAAGTGACAAGTGAAAGTTCCAAGTTGGGTGTCAAGCTTGTCTTTAATTGGGATGGGCATGATCGATTAATTGATTGTTGTGTTGAATTAATTGTGTCTTGAAGTTAAAATCTTCAAACTAGGACTTATTTGGTGTATTATTTTTGCAAATAAGAGATATTTTTCCGTCTTTGCACAAAATTGACATGCAAATTGTCTTGTCTCGCAGTCACAAAGTGGCACACTGGGTCCAAAGTGTCATTCGGCTTTCAGCTCAACCAGTAGGAGTCCCGGTGATGGAAAACAGGTGCGGGAATGGGCTTGTTCGCTGTCTGTAGGCCTCAACAGCCTCTCTAAGTGTAATGAAGAACAAAACCTTCATTCCTCAGGGGGTAAGGAACCCCAAGTGACCCGACTCACTCGTGCCCCACCTCCCACCCTTCCCCTTCTCCCGTCGATGGCAACTGTTGTTGACAAGCCAACAGATGACTGGCTCGGGTCGCATCTGGCCTCTGTGCACTTAGTGTAATCAAAGCGAGAAAAAAGCCTTTACGGCCTACTTGTCAGCGAGCCGTCTGCTGATAGGATGTCAAGTACGCACCTTCCGCTTCCGAATCTCCAGAGGGGGCCGGTCGAGGGGGGGTGGGCGTGGACGCCAATCTGTCGCTCGGAAAACAGCCGACTTGCCGTGGGCGTCTAATTACAGTGAACAGTTTGACGTTGTTGCATTTGAAACCATAGGAAAGGAGTCAGAACTAATTGAGAGAGGCTAGTGACGCGAATACATGAATTCAAATATTTAGTTAACATTTTGGCGCCACGGTGGAGGACTGGTTAGAGCGTCTGCCTCACAGTTCTGAGGACTGGGGTTCAATCCCCGGCCCCGCTTGTGTGAAGTTTGCACGTTCTCCCCGTGCCTGCGTGGGTTTTCGCCGGGCACTCCGATTTCCTCCCACATCCCAAAAACATGCGTGGTAGGTTAATTGACAACTCTAAATTGCCCGTCGGTGTGAATGTGAGTGCGAATGGTTGTTTGTTTGTATGTGCCCTGCGATTGGCTGGCAACCAGTTCAGGGTGTACCCTTTTACTTGTTGATGATAACCTAGAATTCATAGTAGTACTTGTAGTACGCTACACATTTGATCATTTTAAAGTTACGACATTGTGTACTTGTATTGTACTTCTTTTTAACGACCATATTTTCTTATGTTTGGCCGAGGATATTTACTTCTGCTGTTTATTCGAAGGGAAGGGAGCCTTTATTGCTATGAAACCTCTTTTTAAGCGGACGATGTACTTGTTGATATCGGGGTTCGGAGAGCGGAGGTCACTAATTACCGTACATGAAATTGACAATATTTCGGGTTAGAAATATATATATTTTTTTTTAAACACAAATCTGGATGCTCAGTGACACAAATATGTATTCTGTTTTGTAAACATCAGCTTTACTGATACCATGCTAGCTCCGCGGTGTATTTTTTTCTTTTTTCTTTTTGTTTTCTCCCAAACACTATCAACTGGGATGAAGCACACACATGGCTTCCTGTTCTGTCGATGAGCGGAAGCTAAAGACACACTGCACTCCCTTCTTCGAGACGTTTCATCTTTCAAGTGCTGCCCTAAACCATCAAAATCTGTCTTCTCTCGAACTGATTGTTCTGGGAAATGTACCAGTTCTTTGTTGAGAAGTCCGGTGTGAAGAGAAATGTAAAGATTTTTTTTCATCCCTCTTAGAAAAGACAAGTTGCTAGTTTTAGGGATCTGTCATCTTAGGATGCAATGGAGACACAGTGGCATCAGAGCCTCTAATTGGCCCCTTGTTCCCAGTATTCACAAATACAGTTATGAGCTGGACAATGAATAAATAAAGAATCAATGCCAATCTTTTTCGCTTTCCACCACATAAACAAATCATCTGTCGATTTGGCTGTAGTTATCCGAGAGGAAATTAATGTCTTTACGGACTACAATAGCATCCGCTATCGCCGCACAGGAGGCTGGAGTGATGTTGCGCCTTCCCGCTTTCATTTTAAGCTACACTCCAGCTGGTAATATGTTTCAGGAAATTTGCACCTGATGAGACCCTTCAGGCTCTCTACTGTCTCCAATATAAATGGATCACTCCCCCCCCCCCCCCCCCCCGCCACACACAATGCTCACTTCTTGCCTTTTAGTCTCAGCTATTGCGACTCCGTTCTTGAGGTATCGTTTCTTCTCTAGTGGGTGACAGTTGCCTCTCAACATTTTTATTTTTGCTGTTGCTGATGTGAAGGCTAACTTCACTTGAGCAGAAATGGTAAATTGTAAGGCGATGACAGAGCAAAAGGTTTAGTAATAGCCTACAAAGTTTTGCAGTCTGACTCAGAGTTATTTGAGAATAATAGTCAGCAATGGGGTTTTAAATCCAGCTAAGTTTACACCGACTCCTCAAGGAGTCATCCAGTGTCCGTGTCGGATTCTGACACAAGATTGTTTCTTTACTCTCACCTCTTTACTTTGTGGTTGAAATTGGGATGAGGCGGCTTGCCATCTTTATTGCACAGCATAGTTGCGTTTTCTTACCTTGTTTATACTTCATGACACTCGCAAAAGCGCACTGTTTTTGTAGACCTTCAGCACTCGCGATTCAATAAGCGTCCCGGGAATGCAATCCCGCAGGAGGTAAAGATAAAGGAAGCGCTTTCCCCGGCAAAGGTAGCAAAAACTAAAGTGCCTGCACTCCATGCCACGACAGAACTTTTATGGACAAACAACCGAGGAGCCTTTTGGCGGGTCAGGGCCCTTTTAATGCTGATTCTGGTCGGTGTAGCCGTCAAAGCAGCCATTAGGAGTGAGGTGTGTGGGCACCGCTTTTGCCGTCAGTTTTCCTTGGGTCTTGCATAAGTAGCGGTTGTGCGTTTCCTCTAATTATCTACTAATAGTAGCCTTTTTAAAGCAATCGCAGTGCAGCCCAAGCACACTTTGCACTGCGTGGGTGGTGAAAGACTGCGGAACAAAATGTGAAATACTTTCTCAATCTGCTTTAAATATCTACTGTTTCAGTGACAGCAAAGACGTGCATTTAAGCGTGTATGCGTTTTTGAAGAATAATAATGTTTTACCTGCTACCCTTGCCCGCCCAAGTCAGACTAAAGTAGCGTATCAAACCGGAAATGTTTTGTTCTGAGCGCTATGAAGCAACTTCGCATTTTCGGGGTTTACGAGAATTTTTCTGTCCTTTGCTGGAAGTAAGAATTAAATAGAAATGTTTAACCGGACCCTTTTCCAAAAAGCAGTTCCCGCAGCTTTGAAGTGTGTAGTGTTTGTTGGGCTTCACTTGGCTGTCAGATTAATACCTTCTCATCTGAAAATGAAAAATGGTTGAAGGAGCAGTTAATCCGCATAAGATTTTTTTCCCCCCCGCTTTTTTTCACAGGATAAGAAGCTGCAAATCTGTCCTCGCGTGACAAGGTCTTTCTAATTTCTTCTCCGTCGTTGATGGTTGAACAAAATCCCATCACATTTGTTGATTTGTCATCCATTATTCCAGTTTTGACATTACCACAAATGTATATGAAAATAAAATAACCGAGAGTAACTATGAACAGTAAGAAATGTACTGCATTACAATACGTTGTTATACCACGTTGTCGTGACCTTTCGGCTTAATTTGTATGATTTGTTCCACATGAATCTCAACAAAATCCACTTCAGAACCTATCCTACTAGGGATGAACATTTATTATTGTTAATAATTCTGCTGATTTGTATGAGATTGATTCATTGCAGCAACTGCAAAATGCAGGCAGGCACTGTTGATTGATTCTAAAACAGCATGCATTCTCAATAACATTATGATGCTAACTATGCTATTTGTTACCATGCACTTAAGTGTTATAATTGCTGAGCTAAGGAAACATGGAAATGTATTTTCTGCCATCTAAAATGTGACTTAAGGGAATTTAATTGAATTCCTATCCCTAAAATCTACTTCCTGTTTAGAATTCTTACGCAGCCCATTTAGGCAGCAAACTAGGCCAATCCACTAGCTTGAAGATTCAATACAACATACTTTAGTATGAACATCAACCACAACGACCAATCAAGTAATCATGGCCACCATCCCTAGTACATCTTGTAAACATGAGCTACCGCAAGCAGAATTGACTTCATGCAGTCACGTTTTTCATAACTCGAGCCCGTAGACTGTCGAATTTGGAAACCGGTGACCGCGCGTTACCCCTTTACCGCCGCCTACGGATTCGCCCCTCTCTTCCCGTTCGCTTTACAGCCTCCGTTTCATCTCTGACCTGTCGGAACAAAGCTAGCGTGGGATGGGCCCTTTACACCACATTTTTTATTACCTCCCACACCTGAATGCTTTGCCAATAATTGCAGCTTAGGATGCTCTCATTGTGCTTCTTAAAAGCATCATAACACCATCCTACTGTACGTGGTAATGCCCCCACGCCCATTTATCACATGAGACTATCCTTGTGCTCGAACAAAATATACCTAGTCTTAGCAACACGAGAATGTCAATATAGTTATTTTTTTAAATAAGGCTGCGTTTTAGTTTTGATTAATTGGTTGATGGCACAGTCGGTGTTCACTTGATTTAAAAAAACAAACCAAAAAAAAACAATCAAGATCACAATGTAAAGGGCAAGGACTGATGAATAGGCATTTGACTGAATGTCCTTGATCGGCTACCAATAATCGGGAAGAAACGATTTAGTAATTTCTTTTCCTGTAATTTTGATGACATTAAATGTCTCAACTGCTACAGGGGATCTAGACTGCTGGAAAATATGAAGTAAATAATAATAAGAAAAAATAGAAGAAGCTAGGCCTACTGTTAGCTTACGTGGTAAGCACATTACGAATTGCTAACTCTTCTCCTTGTCATTTTTATTTCGGTGAATGACTCAACACTGTTTTGACCACGGAAGAGGTGCAACAATAAGTCAGTTCTCAAATTAATCGACAACTATTTTGATAGCCGATTAGTCAATAGTTTAACTGAAAATTGTCCAAATCCTCCGACTTTGAGCCTCTCAACAGTAAATGTTCTCTGATTTCTGCAGTCCTCCATGAAAGCAGCCTGATTGTCTTCGTGTCTAATCAAAATAAGACATTTGCAAATTTACTTTGGAAAACAATTATCAACATTTTTGCCGATTTTCTGACACGTTACAGACCAAAGCAGTAACGGAATCGTAATCAATTTATGTTTGTGCATTTTCTGAACTCTCAATTTGAAAAAATCCTGTTTTTGAATAAAGGGATGGAAAATATAGTTTTTTGTTTCATCCGATTCATCGAGTAATTAAAAAAAAAAATTGACTTAAAATAATTGTTATTGTAGTCCTAGACCCCACACACACAAGGATTTGTCATCAGGATTTATTACAGGTTAAACACTTATGATAGTCTGCCTCAACCTTTTTACAGTCAGATCAGGTAGAAAAAAAATCAGTTTGACGCGACCTACAGCCGAGAATCGGGCCATTGCTGACTTTCATCGGAAGGGAGCGAAAATGCATGCATGCGTGCGTGTACCGCTGTTTCCAGCAAAGCATTGCATTTAGTCTTATTGGTTCACAATACAATTTCATCGACAATCAGTTCAATGAAATAGACCCTTCTTAAACTCTTAAAAATCAGTTGTTTTAATGATATTCAACAACTTTCGTCCGTCAATGTTATCCACACTATATTGCATAAGTTGCACAAGAGCAATAGGGTGCACCTGACTATAAGAAAAAAAGACAAAAATCTATTCATTGTCATTCCCTGTCTCGCCCAGATGCTGCCACTTCAATCTGCTCTCTATTTTGTCACACTAATGCGCCGAAAGATGACAAGGGTGGGTCATCTCGGAGCGGAGCAAAAAAAAAAAAAAAAAAAACCTAAAAAAATAGCAAGGGCTGAGCGTGAGAGGCAATGTCAGTCTACCTTCTATTTTGTTGTACACACTGTGTGGTGGGGAAAAATATAAAAATGGAAAGTCTATGGGTCATTGCTGAGGGAAAAATGGCAAAGTTATAGTGTGATTGCAGGCTCCAGTACAGCTACATTTGAAAGATTTATTTAAAGATTTAGCCTGGCATTTATTATTAGAATTACTATAAACCATCTGGACTTCCATGTAAAAGTATGTAGATGGAGATGGTCCCGTCATCAACCACAAAACATGTAAGTGTCGATACCTCAGTTCTCTGGTATCTCATTATTTTTTGCTTTTGTAGCACCTCAAACAAAACAACCAAAATATGTCTGAGAGAGGGCTTTTAATGGCAAAATAATTTATTTACAGGCGTTGCTCACGGCGTAATGACTCACCGCATGGCTCGAGTGTGGCTTTTTTACACGCCGTTAGCAATGCACTCTACGAACTGTGTCATCCTTCAGCTCACGATCGCAACAGACACTTTCTACTACCAACTGTGATGCATACTCTGTTTATACCATGCATATACTGTATATACTCAGTTTCCGGGTAAAGTGCCTAAACTTGTCTGACTTTGAACTTGTTGCATTTCTCCCCCTTTTAATCGACATGACGAGATTCATCTCGTAGTATTTATCGTCATCGTAAAAGCTGTGCTATTCTTGAATCCAAAGTGGTGCAACACCGCCATCTGCAGGGACCTGTTAGTCATTACAGTGGTTTACAAACCTGGATTTCACAGACAAGCTGAGTTTGACCGTCTTCCACGCCTACTCGTTGAAAAACGTACTTGACAAATATATTTGTTGGTGGCAGTAATTGGTTGGATTCCAGTTCATGGAATATACATACATGTCCAAAGCAACGAGTGAGTTAATGCTCCTCTGTATTTTGTTTTAAATGCCACTTTCAATTGACATGAATTGACTTTGTTTGATATTATTCCAAGAAATAATAGCTAAAAATTGTTTTCGATAGGAAACACGTCATGGTGAAAGTTGGGCATGTTGTACATGTCAGCTTTTCTCTCCTCGTCGATTCTTATTCCAGAAAATGACAGACCCCTGGTAAATCATTCATACCCCAGAGCCTGCACGGCTGAACAATGCTCTGAAGTTTTGTGTTATTAAAGTTCCGGCGTGTATGGCAGTACTATCTAGGAATCTTTCCGAATCAAGGGGAATACGCCGCAGCCGGGCTGCTGTTTGAGAATAATCAGTCAAGTGCCCGTAGAGAGAAAATCCTTGGTAATTTCCCGTACTTGTGCTTCCATCAGTGGAGCATCGCAGCGTTCATATATTAGGAATAAGGGGTGCGTCAATCAGTTTCAGCTTCCCCTTCGGTTTTCACTGCCTGCTTGCATTTCGCCACTGTAGTAAAAGCATGTACAGGTATCTCCAAATTTGTATTATTATTATTTTTTTACATTAGCTGTGTATTTTTAGACACGCAGATTATTTTTTTTTTATTTTTTGTCTTACTTTTAAACTCCTTCGAGTCTGACCGGCTGGCTTAGACACACATGTTATTTCATGTGCTTACTCTTAAAGTGGAAGACCAGGCATATGCATTTTAGGATATGGGTGCTTACCTGGCGGCAATAACCTTTTCAGTATTCATAGCTGTATTAAGCGGCTCGTCCAGTTTGCTATGCAAAAAGTGTGTCATGCTTGAGGCTAAAGTGCCGAGAATGTCAACTCTTGGGCGCAGCGCAGAGTTATACTGCAGCCACTAGAAGAGCGATCACACCTCAAATGTGATGTCTTCACACGGAGAATGTTCATTTTGATGGCTTATGATGCTGCTTTAAATGTTTATGTCTTTAATTATGGGCTATAAGCGTTAGCATGTGGTGCGATAACACTGCTGGAAAGGGTTTTCTTAAAAGTTGGCGTGCCTGCACAGTTTACAGCGAAAATATGGGTCATATAGTTTGATCAATGAAGGTAAAAACGCTTGTAAAAGAAAAAATATATATAGATAATTTGATCTAATCTAATCTTAATCTAAATTCTGGGATGGACTGACGCAAAGTGGAAAAGTGTGCTTTGGTCTGAGGGGGTCCACATTTCACATTGTTTTTGGAAATCACTGACTTTGTGTCCTTTGGGCCAAAGATGAAATGTTTAAAAAAATATTACTTTACAATTTTTTATTTTTTTATTTTTATTTTAATGGATAACAACTGCCAATAATTGTAATACTCATATCAGTAAAATTAATGAATTTTTAAAAGGACATTTTGTGGGCCACACCTTTACCATTATCAATCAAATTGACCCATATATGACCCATACATATAGTTTTGTTTCCCAATGACTGGTCATCTTCCAGTCTACCTTGGTCTGCTTTTACTTACGATTATTGATTTTGCTGTGTTATAACCCTTTAAGCAACAGATATTTGAACACAAACAGTGCAGGAGCAACACATGTAAAATGACAACACAACAATACTCACAGGCATGTACAGTATGTTTCTATCTAATAATTCTGCAGTTTACTGAGCAGTTGTGTTCGCTTTCATCTGTATGTCTGTATTATTTCCCCCCCTGGTGGCCAAGACAGGCACACCAAAAAGAGCACGATATGGGGCTAGAACAGATTAATGCCATTACAATATTCATTTAAATGGAGAAGTGATTTGAGATACAGGTGTGGTCATGGCATGAATAAAAGTCACTGTATAGTGGGAATGTATGTATAGTATTTTCATAGAAAGAAATTGTATAAATTAGAAATTCAATATATTGAATACGTTATGTTATGAGGAGGGGTTTGCTAATTCAAAAACAATCTAATATAGATATTACAAATAAGATAAGGCCGTCAGTGTCATTGTATTTTTTTCAACCATGTATTTATTGATTCATGTATTAGTTTACTGATCTACAATTCTTGAGTTACATATTTTTGCTGCATACCAAAACGAAGATCAGTTGCTCAGCAAATCCTCAAAGAAAGGGGGGGGAGGAGATTCCTCATAATAAGGATTGAGAAGTGTTTTGGTGTAACTCTAACCATAAACAAAGGTTGAATTAAAGTACGTGTTGACCTACAAGTTGTACCAAACAAAGCTGACCTTTTTCGCTCAGCCCTCCAAATAACATATTGAACCTTGCGGTTGCCTCTGCGCAGTTAGTCTTCATCAAATATTAATCATTTCCAGCGCAACATGTCTCCGTTCACACTATGGTAAACTTATCCTACCCGAGCATTGGTGCTTAGCTAATTTATTTTTTTCACCTCTTCTCTCAAAATGGATGGATTTTTATCCGCACAGTCATTATCATGAATGCTGGCTCGCTTAGAAAATGCGATTTATGATTATTGGGAGGCAATCTACTCACTGTGGTCCTTTTTAAGTAAAGTACTTTATGGGATTAGAAAGGTTCGATGCTTTTTGTGCATGTTTGAATACGTAAAAAGACCAAGGAACAGGATAAATGTTGGGTTATACAGTAGTTTTCATCACCACAAAGCAGCATTTTCTTTGGTTTTACACAACAACAATATACTTGCGAGAATTACTGGCCTGGAACGATCCAATTAACCTCTCCAATTTCTGGTATTCTGAAGGCAAGGTTTGATATGGAGCACCTATCACACTGCTGGGGTGCAGTGACTCCAACAGGCCAAGCAACACTCCATTTCAAGAGATTAGACGCTGGCCAGCTAGAGTAACCAAATCAATACATCCTCTTAAGGAAAGGATTGACCATGCATCGATCCACACCCAACCGGAGCCACAGATTCACCGGTCCACTAAAAATAGTTGGATCGTCACAAAAAGCCCCACCTTAGAGAGTCTTTTGCTATTCATCTAAACCTTCAGGTAATGCTTAATGGTGGTGGTCTCGCAGATAATCCTTTTATATAAAAGCATGATTTTATGTTTTTCAATAGATTTTCCAAACTCTTGGACGCAAGTATGATTTAATCTTAAATGGACTACAGTGGGGCCTCGGTTAACAACGGAGTTACATTCATACAGTGGCGACGTAATCCGAATTTGGAACGCGGCGTAGTCTATCACTAACCTATGCTAACGCAATAGGAAAGTCACAATGTCAGTAACTATTTGTATGAAAAAAAACACTCCTAGGCAATGAATATTAAAAAGACAAAAGTGTTAAGTGCACAGCGGTAACTGTGCGCAGCTTCCTGGGTTACTCAGTCATCATGGAAATCTAGCAGAATAATTAAAATATGAGGTTTTATTACAAGTGGCTAAACATTTGCAGACATAGTACATGTCTTAAAATGTGTTTCTATAATTTTGGTTTTTTTTCATTGGATGTATGTGATTTGGCATTTCCCACACACTGCTCTGCTAACTACAGTGCATAATACTGTTAGTTAACTGATACTAAATCAGGAATTTTAAAATTTTGCACATGAAATTGCTTTCCACGCTGTCGTTATGACGTAACTGCCCCTTTAAGAAACCATCTGGCTGATGATGTTTTCATGGACATTATGACCAGCTTTTTGTCTGGCATAGTTGTAGAATAAATATTTACCCTTAAATTTTGTGATTTTCATCATATTGTGTGTGCAGTTGGATGTTGTCAAGCCTAACATATCCACTCTGTCACAGTGAAATGTCAGTTGATTATAAAAATCCACATTTCCAAATACATTTGTTAAACAGTACACAGTCAGCTTACTTACTGAATCATGTTGCTAACTTAAAGTCCACCATGCGCTCATTAAATGCCAACATTAGCCAAACATGTCCACCGTCATTGTCCGGCCTGCCAGCAAGCTCACATATTTTGCTGTTTTTATGTACATTGTGAGGTTGCAGTTGATTTTGATCATATTTAATAATAATTTAAAAAAAGTAGGGAAGCTGGACCATTATACATTTCTAAAATCATAACATTTACCTAATAGAATGACTATCAAGTTCAATAGAAAATCTCAACATTTTGGGTGAAATGGGCAAGTCTCAAAGGCACCACTCTCCTGTTCATTGAAGTTCAAAACCTCAAAACGTCGTGGATCAGTACTGTCGTAAACCGACGACCCCCTGTAATTGGACAAATAAACAAGGTTGACTTATGCCAAGTTCCAAATATGACCTTTGTCTCAGAACTTCCTGCTCCCTGTGAATCGCTTGCACTCAAGCGCCTACTGTATAGCCTTCCCATTTAATTTCATCTGACCCATGTCCGATATCACTCTGTTAACATTTACTGAACACCAGAAACAACCGGCATTGGCACCCACCCGACATAGAGGTACACAATGATGCGCTTAGTTTTCCCCAGTTAATGGTCTTGGCCCGGCAAAAATGACAAAGGACGTTTTCATTTATCTTGGATTATCCGATCTGTTCGCTATCACTGTAGTCAAAATGGAAGCATTTGGTCGAGGCCTCATTCGGAACTGAGAATATACTGATTACTATCATGACTCCTCACCACTACATTGTGCCTCATGGGAGAATTAAAAATAAATAAATAAATAAATTAATCCCAATTGGGTCACGATGTACTGCAAATCCATTCTAAGATTCCGGCATCTGGAGTTGGGTAGGCGGTGCGAGAAGTTTTTAAAGAGTCAAAAGTGTGTAGGATGTGATAGAACACACCTAAGTCTCCAAGGGAAAAAGAAGTATGATAAACATTGTCCAAGAGCTGGTGGCGTTCTAGTCTGTTAGACAAACACAACGCTGACTGTTTTGGCTTTGTGACTGTCTGCTGGCAGACTCTTCAAGATAATGTGAAAGTTGGACTTGAGTGCAAAATTAGAACTCAGGGGGAAACCCTGTTTATGGTTAAAAAAAAAAAAAAAAAAAAAAAAAAAAAGTAAAAGCTTGTCAGATTTCTTAAGGCCGCTCAGATGCACTCCTAAAAGATAAATTCCAGATGGAAAACAATTAAGTACTGTATATATGCACACTTGACTAATATGAGACATTCTGTGCATTGTTAGCCTTAAAATGTATCTTTGAGATATTGCATGTCTTTGATTTGAATTTATGATTGGCCTTGAAATGATAGAGGTAAATTGCAGGCTTGTTTGTACAATGCATAGTATTATTATAGTATTAGTTTCAATTTGCACATCATGTTCTGCTGTGGCGTTGTGGGAACAGATCCACATTTGCAGTATTGCATTTGTTGTCCGGTTCAGTGGGAAATAAACATGGCTGTCATACTCGGCAATGTAATCTGCTCTGAGGTTGAGCAGCATTTAATTGCTACTGGTACGCTCTTGTTATCTTCCATAGGAAGGAAGAATGAAAATGGCCGTCAGACAAATTAGGCTCCTGGTGTGTGGAAATCTAGCCTGTAGGGTAGGTGCCCTGATAATTAGCCTCGCCACTGACAACTGCAGGCTTGTTACAAAACAAACCCAAAGACCGGACTCTGACGCGCGATATGGATTAGGTTGTTTTGCTTCCGACATGTAGCAATTCTCTGTGCAACCTGTATTATTAACAAGCAGACCTTGACAAATGGAGTACGAGTTCATTGAATTTAGCTTGATTCTTTAGCAGAACCATCAAACTGTTGATTCACCATTACACAACAACGTATGTAGGTTTGGGGGATATATCACTTACAAAGGGTCCTCCGTTTACGATGGTCTTGACATGTCAGTGTCCGACATTAAGCCTTTTTGAGTGGTGGCCCAACGATCCAAGTTGTGGCGGCCCTGTCAGAAGTGGTACTGGCCCCATATATTAATGATATAATAATAATAGTTATAAGTTTCAGTGATTACACAAATACACAGATTAATTTAAAAGTCATAGTTTTCGAAAGTCCCTTTTTGTTTAGTACTGAGTGATAAAACTTTGACATCTTAATGTTTTTTTTTTGTTTAAATTTGTTTTGATGTTTAATTAATTCAATATGATATCTTGGCATTATTTACTATTATAATATACAATCGTGTACTGACAGTTTTATTTACAGAATGATGCATTAGAAGATTTATCAGGGTTAAAAATATTTTGCGCGTGTAGGTTTCCAAGTCAACGAAAACGCAATGCTCCAGTGAAATTGTGGTTTGTTGCATAGATTTAGCCTGGATAATTTTACTCCTCATCATCCCTTCGTTATAATGATACTTGTCAGAATAGTATCTTATTCGTCGCTATGGAGGCGATTGTTTGTGACTTAGAGGAGAGGCTCCGCACCGTGTTTAGCCACAGCTATTAGTTAGCTGGAGGGATGCAAATTAGCGTACCGCTTCTGTGTAGTGTTTTGGTGGCCTGACACGACGCCGTTCTGGCCCGGCCCACTAGGTCACCTTTAATCTCGGACTCAGCATGTGGTGTTCAGAGGTTATTCAATGGTGCACAATGAAAGATTTTGCATCACACGACGCAAAGACAACGTCCTTAGTTACACCATATTACCCGTTTGTTTTCTTACCGTTTGTTCAATAAAGTGATTGAAAGTGCTCCGGTAGCTTTCTATATTTGACCACTTGTGGGGTATTACAATACGTTTTAAGTAAGGATGGTAGGGTTTATTAAATTAGCTGAAATACATTGCGTTGGCGATCAAAGATGTGCTGTTGTGGTACACACTGCACTTGGTCTTCCTTGTTAAGTGTGAAGCGATCACAAACCTATGACGTTCTCTGTCTTTTACAGACGCTTTCCTTCTGGCTCGCCGCCATCGCGCCAATTATTTCTACACAAAGTGGGGCGTGTACCTGCAGTAACATTAGACCGTGTGGGGAAAATGATTCCTGCAAAGCTTGGGGGCGGAGATTTTGCTTCGACCTCTTTGTAATGTAATTATTTGTGTTATTTGATTAATTGTTGCAGCCCTAACGACTTAAGACTTAACTACTGCTGTTATCGTAGGATATTGTGACGTTAAGACATGTTCCCATTCAAGTACAAATTTGGCTTAGGTGATGCGACCAATGTGGATACAGTAGAGTCATCATGGCAAAGGAGCAGGGTTCACGGGACCACATATTAGTGAGGTTGAGCGGTATGATATAGCCTGGCTTTCTGTGCACATTCATCCCTTCAGATGGGATTAAGGTCAGGCCATGTAGCCCCAGTCAATTTTGTTTTCATCAAACTGTGAATACCATTTCTTTATAGACCAGCTTTGGTGATTCTGGGTGGTGTATCAAAATGGGAAAATGTATTTTCCAAGTGGTTGGCACAGTATGTTTTTTCTGTCATAAGCTTACTAAAGTGTCCAATGCTAACCTTTTTGTCCACTTCATGACAATTTTCACTAAAAGTCTCTTTCATGTACTGTTAAAACCGTGTAGCTACATTATAAACATTTTTGCAAGTCCATTCGCCGTAGGAACTATCCTTCAAAACGCATACTTCTGCTACAGACCACACTTTACTAATTCATTTTTTTAATGAAGATGGGGATAAACAGTCACTTATAATGTTTTAATAAATGGACACGTATGGACAACCTTGGATAAAGTTTTGAGTTAATCATTGTCAGTATGTTTAGTTCATCCGAGATTAATGGATGTAGGTCAATAAACAGGTGGTTAAGGTGGAAGTTATACTATCAATTATGTTGCTCCATCCATCCATTTTCTTCCTCTTATCCGAGATCGGTTTGCGGGGGCAACAGTTTAAGGGGGGAAGCTCAGGCTTCCCTCTCCCCGGCCACTTCATGCAACTTTTCCGGGCAGATGCTGGAAGTGTCTTGGGTCATTCAAAGTTTGGGACGTGACCAGCACACCTCACCAGGGAGGTGTCCATCCTAACCAGATGCCCATGCCACCTCATCTGTGTATTTTTCTTCTTTTGAAATACATTTGCTTTGTGTTTGTCAACTGATAGTGTTTTGAGAGTATTAGGGTTATTTACTACAGTTGGGGTAATATACCGATAGTTCTTAGATTACGTGTATTTAATCAGTTTCCTCACAAGTAACACTTTGGGACATAGTAGCTTTTATTTAGCCCAGCAGCAACGACGTCAACATGTGCCAATTGCCGAGCGTAAAATCGGTATGTAATCCCGCATTGTAAGAAATCTGCTCTAGCTACGTAATGCATTTCATTTGGTTTTATCTGCAGGCACTGCCTGCTCCAACAAGGAGCTGTTATTGTTGTGACTAAATATTCTGTTGAATTTCCCATTCATCCGGCATGTTGCATCTGCATCACCTTTTGTTTCCCCTCTTTAATCCCATTCTTTCCACCAGAGGAAAAAAGGAAAGCCAAACGACAAATCTAAACAAAAGCCCCAAACTCTTATTTGATAATCAAACTTGGGATGAGCGGTAATTAATTCTTTGGAATCTGTCAATTAATTTGCATAATGAGAGGTACCATAATTATGACTTCTGCTACTCCAGCCCAAAATTGTAATTAGAGATTTAGTCTGCATTAAAGCAGAAAAAGCTTTTTTGGGAGGGAGTTGGTTCAGAGAGGCGATTTAGCATCCGCTGCTATGGGATGGGGAAAAAATATGGCAGAACAGTATCAGAACAAAAGTCTTTTCGCCCCCATTTTCCTTTTGCTCAAGCCTGAAGGGAAGTGCTGGTTGGACTGATCTTCTAATCTGTAAAGAACCAAGACCCAAGCTTCCATGGGGCGCCGGTCTCTTAAGTCTTCTAAGGGACCTTGTCTTTTTTGTCCTCTGACTCATTCTTCCACATTTCATTTGCAAGAAATTCCATAACTTTTACAGATTTGCATTGCTGCTGTTTTGCGGTGGCGCAGGAAGATGAAGGGTTGCATTATAGCGGCGGTATTAGCCTTCTGCGTCGTGCTCGACTGTGAGGCCGAGCGAAGCAGGAAAGGAGGGGTGGGGGACAAAACAAGAAAACAAGGCAGTGCAAAGCATGAAATAAGGGAGGAAATGTCACTGGGAGTCGCGGGAGGACGCAGATCGATGCCAGCTAATCATCCACTTTAGTTTGCTATATAAGCTCAATTAAAAGCACAGGAGCAGCTTACTTGTTTTGCGAGATAAAAGTGCAAGGAGCCTCTGGGGAGTCTAGACGGGCATCTCCCTGCTGGGCTTGTGTCGAAATGAATCCTGCTGTGTCATCATGAGCCTTATGTCACTTTATTCTATAAACAACCAGCCATTTTAGGGTGAATGTTATATCATCTATTGGGGGGGGGGGAGTTTTTGATAAATGTCCTTGATTTCAGAAACTATTAGTCAACAATCCATACCACAATTCTTCACGATCTTTGAATTATCCCTTGTTTTCGAACGGCACTTGAGATTTTGACATGGGCCCAAAAATTATATCTCCTTCAATTTTGACACATTTGTGAATTGTGACCTTATTTGTCAAATAATTTAGTGATTGGGGACCTGTCATTTCCTGACTTATCCACTAGGTACAGCGACTTTGTTGTTAAAGTGCTCCAGTTGAATGGAGTTGAGTAAGGTACATGTTTTTGAAATGTGGGAGGTAGCTGGAGTACCCGGAGAAAACCCACGCAAGCTAGGGAAGAGCATGAAACCGCCACTCGGGAAGGCAGGAGCCAGGATTTGCACCCCCAATCCCAGAAATGTCAGGCAGATGTACTAACCACTCGTCCACCGTGTCGCCAGCAAAGGAGCATTTCATAGCATAACTTCAAAACAATTAAACATGTAATGAAAGTGCTTAAGAGAACTGGCTTTGGCCATAGGTTCCTTTTTTAAAACTGTGTTGCCATTACCAATATTCCTCTTTGGATTGTCATCACTAATACCCTTGTGAGAGGAGATAAAAAGCCAAATAAAATCCAAAAACATAAATAAAGAAATTGACTGGGAAGTGCTTTAGTCCTTGCTGCTTTTTGGTTATGGCTTTTGGATGCTTGAGTTTTGATTGTATTTTTCAAATTTTAGGTAAAACCCTCAATTATTTAACTTCCCGACTGTTTAGGTTTCACGTTCTACTGTATACTGTTTTTGGGTGTTTTTTTTTTTTATTTTTTAAAAATTGGTTAAGTGGTCTAAAAAGTATATTTTCCAGTGGTACCAGGAAGGTTTTCTTCTTCCATTTCGTCCCCCAGAGATGCAGTTGATCAACTTGAAGTTATTCATTTTTTATATTTATTTTGCATTCTAATTGTACACTCTCTTCCATGTGATTATGCAGCTGAGTAATATTCCCAGGTTTATGAAAATGGATTGAATACATGGTGAGACAAGACTTCATACTCATACTCTTGTTTCGCACCGACATGAATGGCAGCCTGCCGCAGTCATAATATGCGCCTCTCATTCGCCGCCGGAATATTCATGAAGTCGACATGTCAGCCAATTGAAAGAAGGCTGCTGTGACAGTCGCTGAAGGCCCTCCCGAATGTGCCGAGGAATTCTTTTGATGGCGCGTTAAGCGAGCGCTGAAAACAGCTGTCCTTACGTAACTGTTCCTCTGCATTTAGGCAGGAAAGCACAAAAATGTCATATTTCATCTTCTGCAGGCAGTGGGCCTGAATGTGTCCATTAAATGGATGCGGTAATATTGGGCCTAATATTTTGTCGCTTGGTTTATGGCTGTTTTGTGTTATTCCCGGTAATGACTCGAATACACTCAAGGGCAGAAAGGGAATCCGCAATTTTTCATACTTGGTACCCCTGAGCTTCCAACTCCTACTGCTTCACTCTTCTTTCTGTAACATAAAATCCAAGCCATTTTTTGACAAAGTATTCTCCTAGGCTCCATAAAAGATGCATCATCTCTTGCGCTGAGCCAATCAGTGAGTGTCTTGACGAGGGACGGGCGTAAAAATTTATCAATCGATTGATTGTTTGTATTGACCTAGAGTTTGTGTAGTCATTGACGGCCAAATGGGAGTTCTGTTGATTCAAGCTTAACTAGTTTGCCAGCTAAGGAAGGGATTGGAGCCACTCTCATCACGACAAGATAGCCAGTAACGCTTCTTATCATTCTGCTACGTTTTGACGCTATGTAGTACTGTTGACTTTAGCTTAACTAGTCTGCTGACTCAAGTGGATGAGAGTGAAATGAAACTTCTCGCACCAGCTAGCCAGTTACGCTCTCAGTTAGCTATGTTTTGAAGCAAAATGGAGTACTGTTAATTTCAGCTCAACTTGTTTGCTGGGTTAAGAAGTCATCGAAACACACATCACAACCAGCTAGACAGTCAAGCTTGTATCAGTCAAGAGTCAGTCAAAGTCTCTGTCTCCAAGCAGAAAAGTCGGCTATGTCTATGTCCAGGCAAAATGGAGTGCGGTTGGTTCAAGTCAACTAGTTTGCTGGCTAGAGACTAGATTGGAATGATACCCGCCGTGACCAGTTTGCCAGTTACACTGCTATGACTCAGTCTAGTCAATTATTTTGAAGCTGCATTAAGTAATATAGAGTACTGTTGATTCCATCTGAACCAGTATGCTGGCTAAGGAAAGGACTGGAACCACACCTGTCGCTCCAAGCTCGGTACGACTGCTGCTATAAGTCTCATCTAGTCAGCTACGTCTTGAAGCAATACCAGCAAAAGATCCCTGTTGATTCAGGCTTGACATTATGCTGGCTAAAGAAGGATTTACAAGCAGTTAACCAGCTCGGGTGCTGAGGCACTCTTCCTCTGGGAACATTCAGTCAGTCTAGGCAGCTCCATCTTGAAGCAATACAAGCAAAATGGAGTGCCAATACCAGCAAAAGACCAGAGACTTGACTAGTTTGCTTGAAGAAAGATTTGCAACCAAGTGACCAACTCTACTGCTGAGGCACTTTTCCTCTGCAAAAATTCAGTCTAGGCAACGTCTTGAAAGCAATATAACCAAAATTGAGTACTATTGATTCAAGCTCAACTGGTTTGCTGACTAGATTGGAACGATTCCTGTTGCAACTTGTACCTCAAGGGAACACCTTGTAAGCAAAATGGGGTGCCTTGAAAAAAATTCAAGCTGACCTAGTTTTCTGGATAAATTTTGTCTAAACGCATATTAAAGTTTATCGTTCGTAAGTTTTTTTAATAAGTCATATTTTAACATTTTCGTGAAACAAGAAAAAAAATCACAACAAATTTAACAAGCAAGAAGGGTCCAGTTACAACGTTCTAACCTTTTCGGATTACCGTGACCTGGATGACCGAGTATATAAACTGACATTAAAAAAAAACAACAGAATTTTTAGCAAACACAATGGTATATTTTATTGACGTTGTGACAGTAAGTTAAAAATGACTTGGGCATTAATGCTGTTAGGGTAATGATATTTTTTCTATGACAGTGGTTCCTTGACCCGACTTTTTCGAGATAAGAGACGTCGTTTGGCCAATTCTTTCTTGTTTTCTTTCTCCCCCCCCCCACCCCCCCACACACTTTTTTTGCTTCGACTTGCGAGCGCAAACTTGAGATACAAGTGCTGTATGGTGGCAGTCTCCATTAAATTTAGTAAATATTCTTAAAAAAATAGAGGTTTCATCCTGTTCATTGCCACCCTTTTTAATTAATAAAGAATTACACGTGTTTAAAATAACCATATACCTGAGCCTGCAGTCTGCTTGCTTCAGTCTAATGCCAACATGGGCAATGATTAGCATCTACTGGCTGTGCTATAACCTTTTTAAACAATGAATATGTGAACACAAACGGTGCAGGAACACATGTAGACAGATAATATAACAATACTCAGTCGTATAATGGAGTAGTGTATTATTTGTCCTCTCCAAAGGACAACTATGAATCCAGACAGGCTAATAAGTGTGAAGTAAGTATGAGTTGGCCTTAATACTGCCCCCAGGTGGCCAAGGCCCGCAAACCAGAATGAGCACTGAATTGAATGAAAAAGTGTGACAAAAACTGTTGAATTCTTTTAAATTCTATAATGTACTGTATGTTTTTTAAATAACGTTTTATGTTATAGAGTGCTATTTTTTGTTGCATTTATGATAATTTCAACGTGGAAAGATGGTTTGGGAGCCGGATCTTTTGAGTGTGGTGACGGAACAAATTAAATTCTGTAAATATTACGTTTCCTTTCAGAGAAGAACAAATTGTAAATAAATAAATAAATAATAATAGGTTGGTAGGTAGGCTGTCCGAATCGATTCAAGGCCGGCTTGTCATTATTCTGCTGGGTATGATTTTTAGTTAAACAGCCTTTTCGTATCCGTGTGTGAATGAATGTGTGTGGGTCTTTCCCAGTGACGGACATTTAAAACTTCATCTGTTTCACCGCCTGCGTACGATTTGGTTCTGTGAGCGGCGATGAATGAACCCTGTTCCCACACCGCCACTGAAAAGCTCAGGGTCAGCGTAACGACTTCTTCAGATGGCCTTGCTTGTTTAAAAAGGCACAATTGTGCGCCACCGTGTTCTCGCCCGAGGAAGACGACCTTGATCATCAGCCGCCTGTCAACTTTTAAAGCTGCCGTTTCTTTTTTCTTTTTTTCTTTTCTTTTTTTTATTTTCTCCATGTATCCACTCGAGAGTCTGCCTTCAACAATGAGTGTTAATCGAGGAAAGGAAGGGGCCACACGGGTCAAGGTGGAAAACCCACCTGACCATCTCAAGACAAAATGTTGCTGGTCTCCCCTGGCAACAGTGCGACGTCACTGTGACCGTCCTTTTCTAAAATGCAAAGAGTATTATTCGGCATTTGGTTTGAGATGGGCAAAAGTGAGGGAATGCAATTCATTTCCAGGAGTAATGAATGGCAATGGTGTCATTCATTTGAAAATAACAACGCATTCACATTGGCAAAGACTATAAACTAGAAAGTCCAATTTCTAATAAGCCAACGCTGGACTGAAATACTGGGAAATTTCAATGGAAGAAGTGTTGGATACAAGACTGAAAACCGCAGAGTTTAAATGATAGATTAAACTGATAGAAAATGATAGATATATATCTATCTATCTATATATATATATATATATATATATATATATATATATATATATATATATACTAAATATTAGTCGTTCTTCACAGAGGATAAAGAATATGAGTATTGTTGTATTTTCGCCTGATGTGTTGCTGCACTGTTTGTGTTTAAATAATTTCCTATGTTCACGTCTACCAATATTTAATGGGTTGTTCTAACCAAGATTTCCATTAAAACTTTGTGGAAAGCTAGGTTTTTTTTGTTTTGTTTTTTGCATAAACTGTTTTAACAAAGCAACCCACCAAACGGGTGAAAACAAAAGCCAGCACAAGAACAACAAAAAGAAAGCAGAACGAGGCAACGGAGGAAAAACAAGAGAATCGTGGGCATGACTGACAAAGCGGCGGTGAGAGCGAGTTTAAAGTGAATAAAGCAATCGGCAAAACAGCATGGTGACTGTCAGGGTCATTATTAAAGCGGAGAACAGCAGCATGTGCCGGGATTAATGTCTCCGATGCTGGCTTCCAAAACAGGAACAGATTAATTTGTCCACTCGCATTCTTGCGCAATGCATTCCAGACTCGGCCCGCTGATGTGGAATGAGGTTAGGGTGGAAGAAAAAGCCTCTGGTTTTGGGTACTTTATGGCACACAATCAGATTTGGAAAGTGTTTTAACCTAATGGCCTTTATTTATTTAAAGTTATTACTGAAACCCGCTTATAATTTTGAAAGCGTCTCGACATGCTTATCATGAAATGATGATAATAATACACTGAACATAAATATAAACACAACACTTGTTTTTGCTCCCGTTTTCCGTGAGCTGGACTCCAAGATCTAAAACTTTTTCTCCATTCACAAATATTGTTCACAAATCTGTGTTAGTGAGCATTTCTCCTTTGTCGAGATAATACATCCCACCTCACAGGTGTGGCATATCAAGGTGCTGAATAGACAGAATGATTATTGGCACAGGTGTGCCTTAGGCTGGCCACAATAAAAGGCCTCTCTGAAATGTGCAGTTTTGCTTTATTGTGGGGGTCTAGGGGTTCAGAAAACCAGTCAGTATCTGGTGTGACAACAGTTTGCCTCACACAGTGCAACACATCTTCATATAGAGTTGATTGAGGCCTGTGGAATGTACGTCTACTCTTCAATGGCTGTGCGAAGTTGCTGGGTATTGGCAGGAACTGGAACACGCTGTCGTATACGCCGATCCCAAACATGCTTAATAGGTGACATGTCCGGGGAGTATGCTTGCCATGCAAGAACTGAGATGTTTTCAGCTTTCAGGAATTCCTTGCAACATGGGGCCGTGCATTATCATGCTGCAAAATGAGGTGATGTCCATGGATAAATGGCACAACAATGCACCTGTGTTCGTGTTCGTTGCCCATACCATAACCATACGCCTGCCCATACCATAACCCCACCGCCACCATAGGCCACTCGATCCACAATGTTGACATCAGCAAACCGCTCACCCACACGACGCCACACACGCTGTCTGCCATCTGCCCTGAACAGTGAAAACCGGGATTCATCCGTGAAGAGAACACCTCTCCAACGTGCCAGGCGCCATCAAATGTGAGCATTCGCCCACTCAAGTCTGTTACGACGACAAACTGCAGTCAGGTCGAGACCCCGATGAGGACGACGAGCATGCAGATGAGCTTCCCTGAGACGGTTTCTGACAGTTTGTGGAGCAGTTTGTGTCTTTGGTTATGCAAACGGATTGTTGCAGCAGCTGTCCGGGTGGCTGGTCTCAGACGATCTTGGAGGTGAACATGCTGGATGTGGAGGTCCTGGGCTGGTGTGGTTACACGTGGTCTGCGGTTGTGAGGCCGGTTGGATGTCCTGCCAAATTGTCTGAAACGCCTTTGGAGATGGCTTATGGAAGAGAAATGAACATTCAATTCACGGCCAACGGCACTGGTGGACATTCCTGCAGTCAGCATGCCAATTGCACGCTCACTCAGAACTTGCGACAACTGTGACACTGTGGTGTGTAATAAAACTGCACATTTCATAGTGGCACACCTGTGCCAATAATCATGCTGTCTAATCAGCATCTTGACATGCTACACCTGTGAGGTGGGATAGATTATCTCGACAAAGGAGAAATGCTCACTAACACAGATTTAGACAGATTTGTGAACAATATTTGAGGGAAATGGCCTTTTGTGTATGTAGAAAAAGTTTCAGATTTTGGAGTCCAGCTCATGCAAAATGGGAGCAAAAACAAAAGTGTTGCGTTTATATTTTTGTTAAGTGTAGTAATGAATTCTAAATTTTGCGCATGATGTAACGACATATACCTTTCATATACCGACATACCTTTTTTTTTGTGGTAATCGTTGATAAAAAAAAAAATTCAAGTAACGCAAAAACATAGTTTCGCTTTTCATACGAAATTCTACGAAATCGTTATCAGTTGTTCCAGCCCGTTTGTATCGGTCAATAGTCTCTGTATTTGGTGAAAAACTTAAGGGAACGATCCCAAAGTTATTGTCATGTCTCTCATGTTCAGTGTTTTGTCTACTTAATGAGGCCGTCCCAGGTGAGCTACAAACAAAAAGATCTTGACGCATCCTTAATAATATCTATGCTGCTCTCTCGTCATTAAGATGGAGTGCACTTTTAAAACCACTTTGAAGTGATGCGTCGCTACGGAGAAAACAAATTTAATTCTTAAACCCACTCCGGGGGAGCACCTGTATTTATTTTTTTTCTCCTTTGAAAGCACGGCCCGTAAATTATATCAGTGCACAAAGTGCAGAGCTAGCGCCTTGTCAGAAAATCTTTTTGCATTTCAGTATGTTTTATGGCTGGCAAGATTTATCTTGTTTGCAGGTCTGGTGTGGATCGGGGGGAAAAAAGCCTATTTATCTTCAGTATGGAGTATAGATTGACAAATACAAACTTGAGAAGGTTTGCGCCTCAGAAACTACAGTTTGAGTTTAGACTAAATTGTTCGAATCGGAAATATTGGTTGGAAGAATCTCTGTGAATGTTCTGAACTCCTGCTTCAATGTTGCATTGAGTCTCCTCATGCTTCCCAGGGAAGTTGCAAAACTCGGACGCCATCTCGTACTTTTCTTAGACGGCAAACTGATAAAAACAACGCCTTTGCTGGTTGCCAAGTAGAGCCCTCCGTTTTGTTTCAATGGCTTCAAGATGCACTTAATCTACAACAGTTACACACAATCGACTGAATTCTTAAAAATAAATTAACTCATTCACTGACAGCCATTTTCAAAGCAGAGTTCCCCATATTGCCGGTCATTTTCGAGCATTTTTGCATGTTCCAAAACTCACTGAGTATTGTGTTCTGTGACAATGCAGTATTGAACCTACCAAAAGAAAGACAAGGCTCTATTCTTTCCCCAGAAAAAAAAGTTTGTTTGTACCTCTTTCTGTGCTTTAGTAATGAACAGTAGAACATGGATTGGTTTCAGCAAAAACACCAGTTTCTGACCAAAAGGAGAGTCTTTTGTGAAAAGAAAAATGTCAAGCAAAACAGTGACTTTGATGCTAATATGTTATACATGTGATATTATGTAAATTAGCCAAATGTTATTTTACACTTCAGTAAAATTCACAACCAACGGCACGCATACAGACACACTTTTGGAAATGGGCATTTCACAAAGAATATTTTGTTTGTGTAATTTCACACTTGATGGTAGGTCTAACTATTTGGATACAATTTAAAAAGTCAAAATTCAATAGCATGTGCCCTTTAAAAGGTAAGTGGTACTGCAGGTCCTTGATGAAAATCCCTCAATATTTGGAGATTATTTGTGGCTTTGCAATTCATGTTGTATTTTACCTTTTCACCACGCTTCTCAAGCAGAAATGTCATGTTTGGCTATCATTTGCTCCGTGAACAAACACTAATGCCTAACAATGCTCCTCTAATTATGGTTGGTTGTTTCCAAACGATGCTCTCAAGAAAAAACAAAAAGCAATCTTCTTGGCACTTTTGGCAGCGTACGACCGGGACATAAAAACACCAATTACAAACAATTTACATCTGTATGTGCTGATGGGATATTACGAGGGTGATTTATGACGCGCTATCATGCGGATTACGTAATCCCGCTTCCGACAGAAAAGCGTCTTTATTGCGTTTGAGTGCAATCAACCTTTGCGAAGATGTTAAGATTATTATTTTTTTTTTTTTGGGGGGGGGACATTAAAACGGTAGAAATACTTTCATATCCATGCAGTAAAAGGTAACAAAAACAACAAAACTATCGCATTGTTGCTCCATGTTCGTCTCAATAAGTGGCTTTTTGTGGAGAACAAATACTCTTTAGAGGACTTTTTTTTACAAAATTGTGATTAAATTCTGAAAAATTGGGTGTACAGATTAATTGAGATTATTGAAATAATTTTATAATAATTTAGAGAAACAATAAATAAGATGTTTTAAAGCTTGAGTCTCCCAATATTTTGGAAAAAAAAATCCATCATATGATATCATATGCTGAAGGAATATTAAGGGCCATGTTGAAGAGAAAATAATAGCTGTAAATGAGAATAAAGTTGTAAAGTTATGAGAGAAGAGTCTTATTTAGTGCAAGGAATAAAGTTGTAATTTTAAGAGTAATTTTTAAAATGTAATTTCCAATAAAGTTGTAATAGTATGGAGAAATAAATAAAGAATTCCTTGTTAGTATGAGTGGGGGAAAAACAGTAAAAAGACATTGTCAATTTATGTGACTTCTGTAATGCACATGGGGGGGGGGGGGGATCTTAATTTTACAACAAAGTTGTAATAGTAGGGGAAATTGTTTTAAGAAAGAACCATACTGTTCATAGAAAACTAGTTGTGTCAGTAAAGGAAATTAGTTGCCATTTTATTAGAACACACTTTTTCGCCAAAATTGGAAATAATTTTTTTTCCTAATAGTATAATTGTCCAGGTAATTTTTTTGTTTCCAAAAAGCAAGAATAGAAATTCAACTAAGAGTCCAGTTGCCTCGATTCAGCCTTTGCGGGTTACCATGACCTGGATGACTGAGAATCTACACAGAAATAAAATAAAACCCACAGTTTTTAGCAAGCATTTTGTTATTTTTTCATTAATATTGTAACCATAAGTTACAAAATGACTCAGGCAATTATGCTATTAAGCTAACGAAATGGTATTGATTTCATTTTTATTTATTTTTTCCCCAATGAATGAATTACTTCGTAAAGATGTGCACTGTACACTGTAGAACGTTTAGAAGTTTTTCTAACGAATGGAATTGCCTCTTTCTTTGTCTTTTTCAAATTTATTTTTAACAAATAAAATACGCAATTGTCTGTTAGCGGCTTCTGGTCTGTTGTGTTTAAGTTCGTGTGGAAAATTTTATATTCCCTTGACTTGTAGATAAGACTTTCTTTTTTACAGACATTTTTCATATTAATTCATAGCCTGATGTTTTAAAATCATAATGATACAATTAGTTGTATGAATGCTCTTTGAACTTTTTTTTTTTTTTAAATCAGTGATATAAAAACTCTGCTTTCAAATGTAATGCTTACAGATTGGCAGAAATAATTTGCTTCTCGAGGCCATCTCTAAAGATTAAAAAATAAATAAATAAATAAATGTATTGAAGTATATCCAAAATTCTCTTGTGACCCTTTCAAGATGCTGCGAATCCAAAATAAACCATGTACGTGTTGAGCGTGAGTGAACCAAGCTGTTCTGCTGCAAAGACGTTTTTGCCTGGCGGAGAGTCCTCTGCTCAAAGCCCGCAGTTTGTTTTATCATCGACTCAAGTGAGCAGTCATCGATATCGCGCTTCTCAGAAAGTTAGCAGCAGGAACAGCTATCCTCATGTGGTACGGGGGGAAAAAAGTGGGAGCAGAAATGTAAAGGCTTTTTGTTTGTCATGTTGACTGTTTCAAGCAGGCAGGTGCACAAGGTTCTTTTTCTTGTAAGATCTTCACCTCATTTCACACTTTTTATTTTTTATTTGTGTGGTGCCTTCATATGAAGCCCCAGGGTGGCTAAAATCCATTAGCAGGTCAACGGTAGCAGATGGGCATCTTTTAACAATGTTTGTATTTTTATTCCGTTAGAGATGAGGGATGGTAGTAGATGCTTTTTATTATAATTTGAAAAGACAGAAGTCTTTTCGTCAAATGAACTTCTAACAAAGTTCTGATCATGGCAGATCTACATCAGTATTAATTTTCACCTGCTTACATTTGAAACTCTAAAGTTGTACAGTTCCAAATGCAGTGGTGCCTTGACTTAGAAGCAAAATTTGATGTTTCAAGCTTCAGATACGCCACCGCTCGAGTGAGCCAAATGACAAATCAGAAATGTCACTTACAGTTCCTTATGTCCTAAATGAAAAGCTAAGCCTTTCGACACAACACGTTTTTATCCGGCCTCAAGATGGAAATTGAAAAGCAAACTGCTTTGGGCAGTTTTGATGGAGTGAGACCTGGAGCGTAGACTAGCTAGCTACTTCTGCACTGCAAAAAAAAAAACAAAAAAAAAAAAACATCAACTATGAATTCGGGGCAATTTTAATGTCGCTGTATGTATGTAGAAGGCTAGATAGCAGTGATTATAATGTGAACAAGATGGCGTTGATCAAGGGGAAACAGTAAATGGGTGTTTATTTGATTACAGGCCTTTTTGTCTCCTTGATGTAAAATTTAAAGAAAAAATATATTTAAATAGATTGTTTTCAATAACCAGCAGTGGGCGTGCCTAATCATAAGTGTTGTCTAAAATTTCATGTTAATATTATTATATTTTGACATTTTCTGAGCGGTTTTATGGTGGTATTTTACAGTTTTCACCGTCCCTAGCACAGGGTTTGGATATATGAATCTCTTTCGTTCGAATAAAAAAATGCTAAAATGGTGAACTTTTACCACCTTAAAATATAATAGAATTAATGATTTCTCATCATTATATACAAAACATTTCCAATTACTTTTTATTTTTACTAAAATATGTCTGTCCCTTAAAGTTGCAGTCTTTACCGCCACATTGACCATTTTCAATCAAGTTTATTCAAAATCTGATTCTTTAATTCCCTGTGTCATTTTGTCTTGTTTTGTCACTCAACCACATGCTAGGGGAGAGAGAAGTCCGACATTTTGATAACTGGAAGAGTAAGTTTTTATTTATTTTATTTATTTTTTTATTCCTCATTTGTCCCCGTAAGTCTCACATACCAAACGACTTGTAGTGTTAATGGTTAAAGAGTTTCCTGTAAAAACTTGATAATCATATCAAATGTTGTACAGGACTAGCTAGCTAAAAGAAAAAAATAATATAACTCGACAAGCATAGCAGTTATCTAAAAACTTTGAAATGTCACTACCATCACATCATTACCATCACAATATTAATACATTTTTAATCAATATGCCATTGTGGCAGTAATGACATTTCTGGCAAAAAGAAAAAAAAAAAAAACTTAAATCAATGTATATGGACATGAACAGATTCTGAGTCACAGAAAGATGACAATTAAGGTAAGGTAGGTATATATAGTTTTTGTGACATTTTATTTTTGAGAAAAACGAAAATCAAAAGTGCCCGAAATCAAATAAACACCCAAATAACCTTTATCCCTGAATGGCTTGTTTCAGCTGGCTGGATGTCAAGCTATTTCATTCATTCTTCTCGAGGGAAGATGAAACGCGGAGAATACAACACACGACTACACTAGAAATGTGTTTCATGTTCAAATGTTACAAGGTGTTGATATCTTGTACACAACCGTAAAGGAAAATAACAAAGGAGAATATGCCTTAAAGTTATCATCGAGTCACAAGCAGCTAAGTGGCTAGATCAACAACTAGCGTTCAAATGCTGCAATACATTACTTGTTGCGCAACTGAACTTTGTTGTTACAGTTTGCTGTCAACCAGATTATCTTCGGCTACGACCGAATCGCAGCCGTATTCTGTTGTATGACTGTCTACAGGCGTAGACACAGGCAGAGTATTTAATGGGTCTACCTGTCACTAGCATAGATATATGAACATAATACATAATTTTCAGACCATTGAAGCGAAATTGGATCATTTCCCCTAATAACCTCTCACGGCACACAAGTGTGCCACGGCACCCTGTTTGGGAATTACTGCCATAAGGAAACCTTAAGAAGTGAAGGACGTGTCCACGTGACTTGATTTGACCTTTCGGAGACTTTATATAAATCAGTAGATTCCATGTCGGGATGTACAGATCAGATCGAAAGGTCGGGATTAAATGACTGACATTTACATGACCTTCCACTATCTTCACACTGTCAGTCTTTTTAGCAATTAAAACTAAATTAGCACCTAATAGAAAGGATGCCCTTAGTTTTTATCACCTGTACTTTAACAGCAGAGGTGCTTATGGAAGACAATTAAACCCGCTCGGACGACAGTGAAACCCACTCGCGCTTCCTGCCATGTGAGTCGCAACTGTTCCGCAGACTCGTTAGCATGTTTTAGCATATCATTAGCAAACACGCACACACACGTGTGCAAATTAGCCGCTAGTGTCTTAGCATGGTATCTTTTTAAAACTCGAATGGAAAGTCTGAATCTTAACACATTAGCATGTTGTTGCTAATGGCCTTGCAAGGTAAAAGGTAAAACTAGACGAATCCCAGCGGATACTTTAAACGGGCTCTGCTACCTGCTACTAACCCTTATTCTGACATTTGTCTGTACAACTCTTCTATCTTTGGCTCCAACTAAATGGAAAATTATGACAATGCTAACAGCATGCTAACAACCCCGTGCGGACCTGTAGTCAATTTGGGAATGTCTCACGCCTTAATAGGCAGGTGCTGACACGCCTGCTTATGCTAACAGTCAGTATGCTAACTTACAATATATAGCAAAACAGTTTGGAAAATTAGCTGCTAGGTGGCAAAAATATCAATGTGTGCATCTTATTAAAAACAGTTACTAATTATTGTTTGGGTGGATAATAAAGATTAAGGACTTGAAGTTTACTTTTTGCTGTTCATGTTGAAACAACAGAAGATTAACAAAGCAACAGGACCGGACCATGTGTCCCCATCCTGCCTCAAAGTCTGCGCGGACCAGCTCGCTCCAGTCTTCACTCAGATCTTTAACAGATCTTTGGAAATGTGCGAAGTTCCATCCTGCTTCAAACGCTCCACCATCATTCCAGTCCCCAAGAAACCTGCAATCTCTAGTCTGAATGACTACAGGCCTGTCGCTTTGACATCTGTGGTCATGAAGTCCTTTGAACGTCTCGTGCTGGACCACCTCAAGAGTGTCACAGGTCCCCTGCTGGACCCCCTGCAGTTTGCCTACCAAGCGAACAGGTCTGCGGATGATGCAGTCAACATGGGACTGCACTTCATCCTAGAACACCTCGACAGTGCAGGGACCTACGCGAGGATCCTGTTCGTGGACTTCAGCTCAGCGTTCAACACCATCATCCCTGAACTCCTTTCAACCAAGCTTCTCCAGCTCAGCGTCTCACCTGCCATCTGCCAGTGGATTTACAGCTTTCTGACGGGCAGGACACAACAGGTCAGGCTGGGGGAGGCAACCTCATCCACACGCAGCATCAGCACTGGGGCGCCCCAAGGTTGTGTCCTCTCTCCGCTGCTCTTCTCTCTCTACACGAACGACTGCACCTCAGCGAACCCGACTGTCAAGCTCCTGAAGTTTGCAGATGACACCACTGTCATCGGCCTCATCAAGGACGGTGACGAGTCTGCATATCGACAGGAAGCGGAGCGGCTGGAGCTGTGGTGCGGGCGACACAACCTGGAGCTGAACACGCTCAAGACGGTAGAGATGATCGTGGACTTCAGGAGGCATCCTTCGCCACAGCTGCCCCTCACGTTGTCCAGCTGCCTTGTGTCAACCGTCGAGACCTTCAAGTTCCTGGGAATTACAATCTCTCAGGACCTGAAGTGGGCGAACAACATCAACTCCGTCCTCAAAAAGGCCCAGCAGAGGATGTACTTCCTGCGGCTTCTGAGAAAGCACGGCCTGCCACCGGAGCTGCTGAGACAGTTCTACACAGCGGTCATCGAATCGGTCCTGTGTTCTTCCATCACAGTCTGGTTTGGTGCTGCTACAAAAAAGGACAAGCTCCGACTGCAACGGACAATCAAAACTGCTGAAAGGATTGTCGGTAACCCCCTACCCACCATTGAGGACTTGCACGCTGCCAGAACTAAGACAAGGGCGTGCAAAATCCTCTCGGACCGTCTGCACCCCGGTCACCAGCTCTTCCAGCTCCTTCCCTCAGGTAGGCGCTACCGATCAACGCTAACTAGAACTAGTAGACATTCCAACAGCTTCTTCCCTCTTGCGATCAACTTCTTAAACACCTAACCTATAATTCCATTACAACAAGCTGGCAATTTTTTGACTTGAGTTCGTTGTCACATTTCTGTGGGGCCAATTATTTATTACTTGTGCACTCACTGTAGTTGTCTCGCCATGCTGCACTATTTGCATATACTGGCCACTCATGCCAGAGTAGCATCTGCTCCATTTGCACACTGATTGAGGAGTATCTGTAACATTTGCACAACCGACATTGTCCCAGATGATCGCACTACTTGTCACTTTAAACCGCATACACTCCTTGAAGTCTCAGCGCCCTTTGCACAATGGTCATTTCACCGGACTATTGCAATATTAGTCGTTCGAACTGCTCTAAGTGGTAGAGGACTCTGCATCTTTTTGCACAATTGTTTTTTGTCAATGTCTTTATGTCCCCAAAGTGTTCTGTAAATTGACTGTTTGTTGTACTAGAGCGGCTCCAACTACCGGAGACAAATTCCTTGTGTGTTTTGGACATACTTGGCAAATAAAGATGATTCTGATTCTGATTCTGATTCTGATTCTGATTCTGAACACAATTAAGTGAAACATACTGCAGCATAATGATAATAGACACCCCTTAAACGCAGAATAATGCAGCTCATTCATCTCGGTAGTGCAGTCACGACATAAGGGAGGGGGACGTGGTGGGTTGCATGGCGGGAAAGGACACTTTGGGGGTGAAAAGAATGAGGAGGTCAAAGTTGATGGAGGGCAGAGCTTGTGCATTGTTTCCCCGAGCGTGCTCCAGTTCTCGCCGTCATGCCGGCTCTTTGTTATAGCTTTGAGCACGGGAGGGACGCCGACGCCTTTGCTCCCGGGACCCGCTGCTGGGAACTCCGGGGTCAGCGCTTTTTCCAAGCCGCTGGCTTGATAGTGGAAAAATTGCTCTACTGTACTTGTGCAACAGGCGTCAAGCCCAGTTTGAGTTGACACTCTCCGGGGTGCCAGTGCAGAGATTCCTGAAGGCTTACGATGCATTGCATCCATTGTTGTGCCCTGGGGGTCTGCAAGCTGTACCTTGGGGGTCAGCAAAATCATTCGCAATAAATTCTTATAGTTTTAAAAAGGTGTACACCTAAATATGGGGACAAATATTTATCAAACATCAAATATTTTTTCCTCGTTTCGGATTATAATTGAGTACAAATAAAATGGATGCTCAATTCGTCGTTTCCGTGGGCTCCCCCACGTAGCAGCGAAAGAGCCCAGGAGAGAATGGGGGCGGGAGGAGAAGCGGCACTAAAACAGGCCAAAATCTAGATGTTAGGGTGAGGCAGGGTGAGACTAGTTGCATACTAGGTGTGATTTAACCAAATGCGAGAGTGTAGAAAAAAGTCTCTCCGTTAAGGCAGAAAGGACAGGAAGAAATGGCAGTAACCGCAGATTTGAATAGATGGCTATGACATCCATTTTAAGCTGCATGCTTATGGAGACGCTAAGTTAGGAGGGTAAAAGTTGTCAGCGCATTCCATATGTTAATGACAAGAAAGCCAAAAGACCAAGGGTGCCCGTGCATTGTGCTCTACAGGGTTGCGTACAACGCCGCACAATTACGAGAAGGAAATTGAAGTAACCTTTGACCGGTAAAAAATATTTTGGGGGAAATGTTTTGTGTTGACAGCACACGCTTTGGCATTTACAAAAAAAGTAAACCTCATGGAAATCGGTTGATCAAATAAGTAATAATAAGTACGACATGCAACATCCATGCATTGCCTTTGATGGGAACGTTGACCTTCCCAACATGGCCGTCATGAAGGTACGTCGGTCATCTGGGCTGCTGCAGCGTGCTGGCAGTAACTGTCAAAATCAGAAAAAAAACATCCACCAGAAACCGCACTGACATTACTTATACATGTTAATCTCTTTATAAAATCAAATTTGTTCTAAAAACAGGAAGCAATTTTTACCTAAGCAGAAATTTCCATCCTTTATACACACTGCTCTAGTTGTGCATGAGATAGTTTGACTCATTAGCAAGAATGTGCTGTAATCCTCCTGACTCATTCACAGCATTTCAGTGAAAAGACCTCGTCAATTTTTGCGATTCGCATTTCTTTTCTCCAGTCATGAGTCACAATCCCTCGTGTTTGAATTGCGGCATCCACCCTTGTTTATGGATTGCGAGGGAGCGACCAGTGTGGCGCGTCGTCTCCCCGCCGGCTCCGGGCTTGTCGCAGTGGGAGAATTGTTGCACCGGCACTAGCTCTCCCAGGACACCAGCGAGCACTGTTGTTAGCAACTTTCAAATGACTTCCCTCAGGCGCTTCCGAGCAGATGCTATGATGCAGAGCGCGGCTTTGCTTGACTCGCTTCGGTTTGATCATCTTTGTTTGCCAATATAAACAACTTCTATCTTAATTGAAATCTTTATTTTGTTTAAGTTTTTTTAATTTATTTTTTTAACCCATTTATTTTTTTAAAAAATTTGACTGCATTCAATAATGTCTGATAACCTGATTTCCCAAGATTCAGAAATCAACCAAAATTATTAGTGGTTAAAATTAGCCCCTGAAATCACTTTTGTGACACATTTTTCCGATTTCTATGAATTTTTTTTATGCTTTCAATAATAATAACTCTATATTAACCTGTAATGCGTAAACACAGTGACAATTGATAACCACTGATTACCCAAATTTCAGTAATCAACCAATATTTTCAGTAAAAACACATCCCTAAAGTTGTTTTTGGGATACATTTTGTATAGTTTTATTAATTTACCTCTGCGGGCAATTAAATTTAGATTAATCTGTAAATAATTACAGTGGAAAGTCAAGAAACCCTGAATTCCTAAGAATTGCTAAATCCACCAAAAGTTTCAGTTAACATGTTCCTTAACACACTTTTTGAATTTATTAATTTTTTTTTTTTTTTCTATTCATAGGATTTTGAAATTCCTCTTCAGGTCTTGTCCCGGTCGGTCGATGCATAATCCTCCACAGCAACAGCCTCACTTCGCCACCTTGAATGGGGAAGGAAAGAGGAGAAGCGGCAGTAAAACAGGCCAAAATCTACACGTTAGGGCGAGAGACTAGTCTCATACGAGGTGTGGTTTAAATGCAAGACTGTAGAAACAAGTCTGTCCATTAAAACCTCTTGATCATGTTCCTACCACAACCAACCTTACCTCAGGACTCTCACCGTTGTGAAATAACATATTGATTGCCTCCTAATTTTGTTAACTTGGTTGAGATACGTTCAAACGAAAAAAAAAAAAAAGTTCAGAGTATCATCGCTGACCTTTCCATTCACAGAAATGCCGCTGTCGTTCACAAATGCGAGTGGCAATAAATATCCGGCTTGATATCGCAGCCATAATGGAATTGTTTGCTCTGCTGCCATTACAGGAAAAAGGTCAGCGCTGATAACCGACATTGAGCTCCTGTGTGCCCACGTAAGTGTAGGCTGTTCTATGACATTTTGTCACTGGTGGTTTTTTCTTTCCTTTTCATGAGGAACAGCTGATTTGTGGAGGATGATTAGCGTTTACTTTGCAATTATATCTTTTTTAAATGGCTTGGTTCATTTATAATTCAGACGTTTTTATGCATTTGAGGATATTAGTGGACCATGACCAGGGGGAAAATCACCCTTACTTGTAATTATGTATTTCTCTATGTGCAAGTACTGTAGCTTTATGTGAAGTCACGCGCAAGAAGGCGAGAGAATGGGGGGGGGAAATAAATTACATTTTGCAATTGGAATTTCAAGGCTACCGTGACCACTTACAACATATTGATAACTGCCAAGTAAATGACTGCCATTAATGCCTAAACCTTTCACGACTTCGGCTGTGCTAACAACAATGAAATTGCTGATGACCCGTTTGCAAAAAAAACTTGGGTTTGGACCAGTCAGTTTCTAATTCAGGTGACGTGTTAAGTCATAATGATGAATGAGGAATATTCATCTAGGTGTGTAATAAGTGGCAGCTCATTCTGTCATGTAAAGAGACTGCGTATTAGGGAAATGTGAAATATTGTTGTTTGTAGCTATAGTACTTGAGACAGAAACTCCATTAGAAATGTTTTTTTTTTTTCTTTTTCTTTTTTGTCATTTTAAAACGTCGAAATGTGGCTAATATCCCTGCTACTTTATCTTTTTTAAAGCTATTTTGAATGGGATGGAAACCTCAAATTTTCTGAACTCCTGTTGTGACACCAATTGTTTATTTTTCCCATCAAATTGTGTCTACTATTGCTGGTTTTGGTGTAACAATTAATCGATCAATTGACAACTAATCGATTATCAAATTAATCAACAACTATTTTGATAATCGATTCATCTTTTGAGACCTTGTTTAACTTAAAATTGTCCAAATCGTTGGAATTTCTTAACATTAAATATCCTCACATTTCTGTAGTCCCCCATAAAAGCAGACTAATTATCTTTGTGTTAAATCAAAATAGACAAGATTTTATCAACATTTTTGCCAATTTTCTGACTTGGACCAAATCAGTAACGCAATCATAATCAATTTATGTCTGTGCATTTTCTGCATGTCAATTTGAAATACTGTCCTGTTTTTGAATAAAGGTATGGAAATTATATATTTTTTCCTTTTTTATTCAGTGATTATTCTAAAAGAAAAAATTAAACTTGAGAGATTAATTGGATATTAAAATATTGGTTAGTTGCAGCCCTAATAAAAAATAAAATAAATATTTTAAATAAAAAAAAATAATAATAAATCTGAAAATTAATCGCTGATTAATAGCTTTTTTTTACGGGATGGGCTCTTCATGTTTTCAATTCCTGTTTCGATTCCAATATCGCAGTGATGTGTGAGGTAACCATAGCTGACTTCATGTCAGTAGTGCCAAGTAGTGCACTGAGTTTTGCCTCTTCAAGAGACAATCAGTCCCGCACGGTCTACAAAATTCTGAATGATCAATTAGTCAGTATCCCTATCTGTAGTTACAGTTTTACTGAGTGTAACACAACTTTCTCATACTTTTTTTTTTCCATAGTTTTGACAGCTGTGTCGCACCATTTTGTCACCATGTTTAATAATGAGCTGCTAGTTTTTGCTGCAAACCTGTTAGCGCCCTCAAAAGAATCTTTTCCAGCTTTTCTGGCAAAAGAAATCACCTCAAGAAAATTTAAATTGGCATCGCAGAAAAACAGCAGACGTTAGTATTCACTGAATTAATATTTCATTTGTAGCCATCAGCAGCATGCTGAGAGTTGCTCTCTCGCTCTCAAATAAATGCAAGGGAACAGGCACGGCATTGCTATTTTGAGCTCTAAACATGACCCTGTTTGAGACCAAGTCGGAAGTTCCCAGGCAGTGGAAGTTATGCTAGGACCATAATGTCCATCCCTTGGGGATTTGCTTCCCACTGTTTATTGCCTATAGATGGAATACAAATCACAAAAAAGTTGCTTTCTTTTTTTTTTTTTTTTTTATACATAGTTTAATACTTAATATGCTACACTTTGCCAAGATTCTAGCGAAGCAATTTAACTCTTAAAATAATAAAAACATTGTATTCATTACATAATGGGTTGTTTTGGAGTACTTTGGCCCAATTTTGTGATGCAACCACAATGTTGACTCCGACACAGTGCAAGTATTGTTTTAATCGTCAACGAGGGGGTGGGGGGTGGTGTATGAGCAGTAACTCAACTTTCCATAGCCGGCCTCATTTTATTCTTCTTCAAACATACTGGTTTGAACTGACTCAACAGCACCTCCGCTGGGAACCTAGAGTAATGTGATACAGTTTGACTGCATTCCTCTACTTGGCATACTTTTAATAATGTACACTGAAATCCCATTTATCATGGGGCTCCAAACCTACACGATACAGAGAGAACATATTACTAATATTTTTTTAAATAGTTTTACCCCTCCCACGTTTTAAACACATTTAAACTTATTGAGGCACACTTATTCCTGAGTTCTCACTCACACAGTTCTCCAAATAAGAGGCTTTTTTCAGTGTTAATTTGTCAGTCTACTGTAAAACTGACCCCATAAAACAAGTGTTAAATATTGTATATTTCAACACCAAAAGGTTCAACCAAGCCATATATTAACAAAAGTCTGCTATCTTGATGCAAACACAATACAAAACACCATGGACAGGCTAACAGAGATTAGCATAGATGTCACGGTCATTGTAAACTTTCATAGAACTGCTACTTTAGAACACGAGCATCATCGCATACAGCAAAATAGAATTTAACATTGTATATTTAAACACCGAAATGTTCAAATAAACTGTACACTATCGAGCAGTAAACTGATGGATGGATGATCTCAGCGCCATAACGTCAGGGCAGGACCAAATGTACTGTCATCTAGTGTTCAATTCAAAATTTTGTTTGGTACCATACTGTCAGTCAAATATCATAGCCATGCGAGTCATGGTGCTTTTCACAACTCTGAATTAAAATCCTATGCATATTTGTGGCCACCCATAAAAGTGTGGCGAATTTCATTTACCGGGTGTTTATTGTTTATTGGTATAGAACGTAGCAGTGCATTGCAAAGCTCCATTTCATAAATTATTGTGGCTCTTTTCATTGTTTTTCATGACAGCAATTATTTTCAAGCAGTGCACCATAAAATTACCATTAAAATTGTTTCATGACATGACACTGGGGGGGGGGGGGGGGGGGGTACGGTACGGTACTCAGCTTTGCCCATGCGTCTTACTCCTCTTGAATGGATAATGAAAACCTTCCCTCGCGTTGCACAAAAGACTGCAAATGAAGCTCAACAAATAGTGACAAGCGTGTACAGTACTGCAGTGAACATCTGCCGCCTGACGTCGGAGTAGTTTACTCTCACCGTTACGCCATTCATTAAAATGTACCCCTTTGCTTCTTTCAAATTAGTCACTACTATTAGGGCCTTTTCCCTCCGTATTTTCAACAGAACAATGGATGTCAAAATTCAGGCTGATGAAAACATTGTGACAGGGAAATTCAGGCTAATTTAATTGTAGTGTTTTTTTTGTTTGGTTTTTTTTTCAAATTAATGGAGGAATTTAAATGAAATAAATCTGGCCAATTTTTTTTAATGAAAGAAACCTAATCACAAAATTAAATTATTTTATTTATTTGATTTATTTTTGCTCTTAATTTTCAACCAAATGTAAAAATCATAAAATTCAGGCTAATGAAAACACGTTGGTTGCTTTTTTTGTAATGTTCTAATATAATAATCTTATTTACTAAATTGAAGAAAATGTTATTAAATAAAAATTAAGAAAATGATGTAGAAATGAGGGCTGCAAGTAATAATAATGTTTTCAATAAATCAATGAATCTGATTAAGAAATGTTTTTAAAGTTCCATCGCTTCAAGAACAGGACAATATTTCAAATTGACAGTGCATAAAATGTTCAAATTTATTATGATTCAGTTATCGGTTAATATGTCATAAAATTGGCAAAAATGTTTGTTTTACAAAGTAAAAAGATTAGATTTACATTACATCACATTTACAAATGTCATATCTTGACACACAGGAGGATTTGGACAATTTCAAGTTAAACAAGGTCTCTAAATGATTAATCGATTATCAAAAAGCTATATAAATTAAATTGATAACCGATTAGCTGATGAGTAATTTGATAAACGATTCATTGTTGATTAATTAGATAATTGATTAATTGTCCATTTAATCAATTTATCATTGCACCTCCAGTAGAAACATTCACAAATGTTTAGGCTACTGAAAATGTGAAGTTGGTTGTAAAGATTTAAAATTCAAGCTTATGTAAGCTTTGGCCAAGATTTTTCTGCTGCTTTTACCAAAATAATGTAGGAATCTTAATGATAAAATTAAAACTAATAACATTTTGCATTGGCTTTTCGCAAATGCAAAGTTAGTATATATGTACCAATGTGTAAAATTTGTTGCTCGTCCAAGTGTGGATTGTTCCGCCTTGACTGAGGACTCCACTCCTTTCTCTTTTCAGTTAAGTCTCTCTCTCTCTCTCTATCTATCTCTCTATCTCTCTATCTATATATATATATATATCTATCTCTATATATATATATATATATTTTATTTTTTTTCCGGCCAGTATTTATTTAGTATTTTGTGTGTTTTTATATAGTGTGGAACGTTTGCTAGCTTTTCAGAAAAAGAATTGCCGCGGTTCCCTCCACCGCTCTATGCGCTACATATTCACTCCGTGACTGGTGGCTAATCAAGCTACTTGAATCAGTGCTTCACTCTTCGCTGAGTTCAAGGCGCTGCGGCGTGTTGTCATTAGCGTAACCCCCACGGGCTGAATGTTCTGCGCGAGGACTACTTCCTGAGCTACGGCTAGCCCCCAGTGCTTAGCGGACAAAGCCGCCAGTGTGAGGGTAATTTCAGGTCATTTGCTGGGCCTGTTTAGCATGGGGATCATGGCTTGGCCTTACTTTAACCGACTTAATTACCCTGACAGCCTCCAGCCCGCTACCCTGAATTTATTATCTTGGACTGAGTCCTTGAGTCCGGAGAGGGTGACCAAAGCGAAAACAGTACTTGCGCCAAACCAGTAGGTCAATGATTTGCAAGCTATTTCAGGGATACAGTGGTACCCTGATGAACAAGTGCCCCAACTTTCTATTCGTTTTTTTGTGTTGTAAGACATTGCTTGGTCAATTTTTATTTGCCGATTGTTTTTCCTTTGTGTTGCAGTGAGTTTCAGATATCCCTCCGTTGGAACAGATTCATGGCATTTCAATTCATTTCATAGCCGAAAATATATTTAATATACAAGTAAATTGAGTTTGGTCACCAAACAGATTAAACTTGTCAGTCAAGGTACAAATGTATCTGCTTTCGGGGTGGTCAGTAGTACCTTTCTCACAGCTGTGACATTTGCTCGTTGACGAGCGCAAAGGGAGGCGAAGCTTTCCTGCCATATCGTCCTAATTGGCCCTCTAATGCCACAGAGTTAAAAGGCAGAGAGCTGCAATTTATTAATTAATCAGCATAAGAACAAAGTCAAGTTACGTCGCCCACTGATTAGTTGCCATCTTTATAATTGCGTGAGGTTTTGTTGTTTTCTGTCATGTTGACCATAATCTGACTGCTGGGATTTCATCTTTTACAGCTGGGATCAGAGTCGCACAGTAATTCACAAAGTGTTTGTCATATTTCCGACAACAACATGATAATCGACAATTCGTAGCTGGTTTTCTTCTAATATCCTGTATGAAAAATTTGTAGTATCTGAGGTCTAAAGTGAAATTATGTTTCTATTTGGAGCTTGAGCCGTCAAATTTGGAACTGTTGATTTTGTCCTTATTCTTTAATTCCAAATTAATGTTCTTATTTCACTATATGCGGCACAGTGACCGACTGGTTAGCACATCTGCCTCACGGTTCTGAGGACCTGGGTGCAAATCCCGGCCCTGCCTGTGTGGCGTTTGCATGTTCTCCCCGTGCCTGCGTGGGTTTTGTCTGGCTTCCTCCCACATCCCAAAAACATGCATGGTAGGTTGATTGAAGACCGAATTGCCCGTGGGTGTGAATGTGAGTGCGAATGGTTGTTTGTGTGCCCTGCGATTGGCTGGCGACCAGTTCAGGATGCACCCCGCCTCGCGCCTGAAGATAGCTGGGATAGGCTCCAGCACGCCCGCGACTCTAGTGGCCAGAGCATTCCAAATGACCCTATTGATTTTGCATCACATATGACCAAGGAAAGAGCGAGGGGGCATGTGAGGCCTTAGGTGAAATTAGGGTGTTTCCTTTTGGCGATTTGGCAGTCACACTTTTTCTAATCAATTCACCAGACCGACTCCAAACACTTTTACGTGCTGCAGTTTGACCGTTCATGAAAACACTTGTTCGCTTTCCACACTATCTTCTTGACACCATTGTATACTTTACATGCGCAATTCCCTCTGCGAGCATAGTAACTTTCTGAAAAGAATGTGCAATCCTTTTTCGCATTTAAATGCCTCCTTCCCATGTTTGTTTAAAGTCAGCATATTATGAAGATGAACATCTGGAGGCGGCAATGCCAAATGAGTAAGGAAGACTGGCCTTGTTTTTTCTTTTTTCACTTTACATCTTTTGCCACCACATTGCAAGTCAAGCTGCTTTGAGCACTTCACTGCGATTATAGCTTAATACTACTCCACCATAACTGCTATCTAATAGTGGAATGAAGTGGAACATTGAGGATTGATTGCTCAGGTGGACTGGACTGGTTACATGAAGATGATTTCAAAAATAAATAAATAAAATAATTTATTATTATTATTTCAGGCTGTGTTTTCACTGACTGAAAATTTGGCATTTTTGTAATTTTATTATAATGGACACCTGTGTTTTTGAAGCTGTTTTTACAAAAATAAAGATGTTTTGATGACACAAACCCGCATTGGGCTGCCCATCAGGATGCAAAATCTTTGGAAAACTGTCATGTTGAAGTTTTTCCTAAGTAGTTCAGAAAAGCTTTGAATTTTACTTCCAGAGATTTCTGCGTAGAACAGTTTTATTTGGTCACGTTCAGATTTTGTGTTAGTGACAGGGATGCATCGATACCACTTCTTGTTTCAGAGCGAGTGCAAGTACATACATTTGAGTACTTGCCGATACCAATACTTGACCGTACCATTACGTCTTGAAATTGTGTCTGTCTTGCCACACATTTCACTTCAATGTAGCCTGTAACACAAGGTATTTCAGTTATAATAAAAAAATATCACAACTGAAGTGATACATTATCACAACTTTGCTTACGTCTCTTTACTTGACATGCCTGGCTTCCTCTGCTGCGGCTTCGCGATTCTTTTTTAATCATCCTGTACTTTCAAGTACAGGTGACATGCCCGTATGGTATCTGTGTCGTAATATCGGGACATTTTTATGAGTTAGCGTTGGCTTTTCTTTGGTTTTTAATAATTTGTTTTGTTAACTTTATATCGCAGTATTCAGGAGTTACTCAAACATGTCTGATTGGTGTTGTTTTTTTCTTGTCTTTTCTGGAAGTGACTTTCTTAAGGCGTCTGTTTGGGAAAAACAAACAAGGATTAACAGTGGAAGGCACCCGGAATCTTGTCAATGCTTTTTTCCCCAAGAATAGTTTATTTCAGTGTGGAAAGAGATTTGATTGAACCAGTAGTGATGAAGAAAATCATTTGGACCTTGCCTTCAAGGTGATTATGGATCAGGAGTTTTTCTTGTACTGATCGATGACCTGAGAGAGTCGAGGGGTTGTCTGACGAGCAAAATCGGTGTGTCTTTGTATCAAAGTCTGAACGTGTGAGTGGCAGGCGCAGTCCTATATTTAAGAAAAGCCAATATGCATAATGGACCGTATGTGTTATCGGCGAGGCAGCGCGGCAACAGTAGATAAAGTGCTCAAATTCAGGCGTCAGCACTTTGGCAAACAATGAGCCGGTTGAGAAAAAGGTAATGGAGACTGCAAAATTGCAGAGAGATAATGGGGTGATGTATTTTTTTAAAATTGCAAAAAAGGCATCCAGAAACAAGAAAGGTGTCACTTTTGTAACATGTTTAGTTTATTTATTCTGCAGCTTTGGCTGGATATATATGTATGAATAGCTGCATCGAATCTCTATTTTCCCACTTGGAGGCAGAATTTATTTTTGAACTTGCAATGTAAAGATTGTAAACACAGATGAATTAAATTAGCATCAGAACTTTGGTTGAGGAATCAGAGAATTGATCTTTTTGAATTTGTTTGATTAAATTGGTGATTTATTCAAGTTTTTTTGCTAATGTGTCAATCACAACATGAGTGCCTAAATGTAAAGAGGTAATTAGTCTTTTAAAACCAATTTTAAATCTGCCTAAATGGAACGCGTGTAGTATTTATTAAAACAAAATAAAAATAAAATAATCATTCTTAATGTTCCTACAGCATCTTTCTGTGGTCTTCCATGTATTGACCTTTAATGGACAGTACATTTGATATTTAAAGCAATGCTTTAGTGGAAACGAAGGCAGTCAAGGCAAACAGTAGCTCGTGCCACGCATAACAGCGGACCCGAGCGCATCGTCGTGACAAAATGAGGGTGACGTGTGCTAGTTGAAGTCCCACCGATGTTTATTCCAAACACCCGCCGTTCGGTCTAGAAGTGAGTGACACCGAAGCAGGTCGCTCATGCGCGTCTGCCCCGACACGCCGCTTCACGGCCGGGTTATGTAAAGCTGAAGGGGCTAATCGAGTGACCACGTCCAATACAAAATGTATTATGGTGCATTTGCGCCTGACAGGGATTGATGGGATACATTACTCGTGAGAAATTGGGGTGGGATGGGTGGCAGACGGGGTGGTGGGGGCGCGGGGGCAAAGTGCTGGAGAATTTTCAACTGTGGCTGAGCTTTTGCGACAGATTGGAGGCATTCGTCTGATTTGCACATGAAATGGCCGTCATTTGTGCCTTTTATGTTTTACTCCGCACTCAAAATGGAAGCCTTGAAATGGAACATATTTTGGAAAATTGACATTTTAATGGGCTGTTTACAAATCTCTGAAGTGTCTGGCCTCCCATCAATTGTGAAATTACACCACCAAGTGAATCCTTTATGAGCTATGTACATGATAACTCCCCCTGCACCCAGCTTCTTCACCCACGACTTGGAAGCTTGGCTTGGGAAAGATTGTTCAGTCTCAAGCAATAGCTGCACTACACGGTCTGAAACACTATGTTAAAGCCAAAGGATAAAGATAAAGCTCTGTACCTATGGTGGCGGTGTAACCCAAATTTGTAGGCAAGTCGGACCACACTGACAAGACGGTAACCTTAAGTCATAATTAAAAAATAATTGTATAAAAAATAGAGAAACAGTATGTATGGTGGTAACTGAGCACGTCTTCTTTCTAGCACTTCAGATTGACATACGCTTGCATAACTAAGACTATGCTATCTATGCTACGTATATAAATAGAGGTGAATGGCAACAAAGGTCACAAAAATAGGCCGGGACATCTGACAAGAGCTGCAACTATCAGAATATTTTCACTATGGCGTATTCTGCTGATCGAAAAAATGGATAAAAATTGATTTTGCATTATTGAACTACAAAACTAACACATAATACAATAACAAATGTGCATGTGAGATGAAGGTATTATTTTTATCCATTTGGGTTCGCCTTTCACACATTCTACACTGCATTACCTGTGACTTTGAGTGTGTGTGGTTTTAAAAGGCGGGGCCTGGCCTTGTGAGTGATGTGGCGTCAGCGTGTGAGAGTGGAGTTGACTGGTGTTAGCTCAGGTTTGCGGCTGGCTGTTAACCGTTATCTAATGTATGAATGTTTTTATTATAGTATTACTATTATTGGTTCAACCTTTTCTGTAATTGAGTCATTCGAGTAATCGTCTCAGCCCAATGTCTCATGATTTTACAAATTGGGTGTTGGGTACCAAACTACACCACTTGTTGGAAACCCACAGGTGTTTAAAGAAGAAATTTAATTTAAGGACGACGTCTGTTAATTCTACATAATTCATGAGAAGGTGACCTCACCTTTACTCGTTTTATTTCCACTCGATTGCTGATGAAGGGGGAGTCATGGACATATTAGCTCATTCAGCTTTCCAAAAGAGTGACTGGCAGTTTTGGACAAGGACGCGATGGATTACTTAACGCTTTAAAGCATGTCACTGGGAGGCATGCTGCTGCTGCCAATTAAATAAATCCACTCGAAGTCAGAGGGTGAAGCGTATTCGTGCCCCTGCTGCCCACTGATGCCAGCAATGACGAAGTCGCTCAGTTTAAAATAGTTTTCACCTTGGGCCCTGTTGGCGAGAGTGCGTTGTCGTTAGTGATGAGTGTGTGTGCGTGCGTGCGTGTGCTCGGCTCAGACAGGCCATGAATGAATGCAGATATTTTATTACAGGGAGGCAACCCCATTCACTCACTAGATCTCAGGATTAAAGATTCCTTCAGCACCTGATGGACCGCAGTGTACTTTCGCTTTCTTTTTTTGAAGCAAACATTTTGACCTGCCGTACCGACGTAATTATTTCACATTTTATGTGAAAAGCTTGACCGCGAGAGCAGGAGGAATGTTCGAAAGAGTCTGCTTTCAAAGGGACTTGAAGCTCTTACTTACAAACGACTCAACTTTTTGAGCTTGACTTGTTTTAATGAATGTCCATTTTTAAATGCCATTGTTGTCAATTGTACGGATGATGCGTACATTGATTTTGACCAATATCTCTGCCAGTATCTGTACAGTCTGTTGTTTGCGTTTTTTTTTTTTTTTTTTCAGGATTAAAACGAAAGAAAGTCATATCTTAACAAGTGGATTTTCAAAACACAACTTTATTCTCACACTGTTATGCCTTTTTAGTTTGCGGGGGGGGGGGGGTAAACATTATTAAAATGGATTCTTTAGGTCAGTTGCATCTGTGTAAAACAGATATTTTTGATGCCTGACAGCTTCCATTAAAAGTTTAACAACTGTAAAAGATTTTACTCCCTTGCTCCAGGTTTCCGGATTAGCACATAAGCGGCTACGCACTTTCCTCCCCTCCTCTACCTGGAGGACCTGCTCAGGTGCTGAACTTTTGTTACCCTCGGAAAAATGAGCAAAGCCTCTGGTGGATCACCGGCGCCCAAAAAAATAAGCATTGTCACGGTGTCTGGATGACATTTCACAGCAGACCTGTCATTTGAACTGTCAAGAAAAGTAAGTGTAAATACAAAATAATGAAACAAACTATTCTCATCTCGCTGATGCCTTCATGTCTGGATGATTTTGCAGTTTTCATGGTTTGCGGTTTAGAATAAGAATGAGTGAGTAGGAGAGAAACGTTCATGATCGATTAATCCATTTGCTGACTACTAACGTCCCACCGATGATTTGACCTGAACAGCCTTATGTTTGTTTCTGGTAACAATGTCCCATGTAGTTGTAATCATCTCGCTAAAGTAAAGTAATCAGTTAATTTTAATAATTAATTTGATATTCATCGCTGGAAGCTAATCTGTCCATTTACAGTGCCCTTGCATTGGCAGATATCCAGTGTGAACTTCTGATCCGAGGACACCCAATTCTAAGGCTGCAACCATTATTCGAATAACTCTACTACAAAAAAAAGCTTGAAACAAAATGCCTCAAAGCTTTGCAGTGATTGTTTTTCCGCACAAACTCATGTTAGTGCAGTCGCATGCACCACTCTGTGTAGTTGGCGTGATGGTGGAGAGCCAGAAGAAAGCTGTCTGTAGAAGACAGTGAATGTTCCAAGTTTGGGATCATTTCATACTTAACAAGGAAGCTAAAGTGCAACGATGTGCCAGCACAAGGTGACACATGGATGAAAGCTGATTTAATATAGGCCTCCCATCGTTAGTTAGAACTTATTGGAATTCCCCTGCAATTGGGCACAAATAGGCACAGCCGCCGGTGCACTTTCAATTGTTTTATTGAACAAACAGTAAGAAAACAGACATTCATACACGAGCTGGCCGAATCACTTAACACTTTATCAATTGTATTCAACTTGAAATATTTAGTCATTCGCATTACATTGGTAGTATGTCTTCAAATCAGTCAGTACCTTTGTGCCATCCATTTGAAACTCTGTTTTTTTGCTCGAAATAAATATTGGCCTGGCTTAAAGAAATGTTGAGAACCTTTTAACGCTTCTTACATATCAGGCAGGCATGTGTGGGTTGAAGTTTTCTTTCAAAGCCTGTGATATTTGAATGCATCTCTTGCATACAAACTACTTATTTTCCTTCCTTAGGGCATAGCTTTAACCCTTCATCTTCCTTGCTCATAATCGTTCTTCATTCCCAATTTCACAAGCACATTTATAACAAGGGCGGATGAGTTTATTTATAAGGGACGATGTTTTGCAAACACTCTGTAGCCAAATACCCACTAGCTCCTCGTAGAGTCTGTAGGTGAGTTTAACCTTGAGAAAAGGGGTTGTGTTGCAGGATGCTGTAACCCTGCCAAGGGGCATCGTCGGCTCGCCGCGCTACAGTAAACTGGCTATGTCGCGCTCTTCCGGCTGTTTTTAAATGGAAGTGACCTGGGCTGGAAGGCTGCGGAAAAAAGTCTTTCTTTTCGCGGGTGAGAGTTAAATCGTGTTAATACCAGCCGGCCCTTTCAAACCGGAGGGCCGGTCATGGTCAGGCTGTTAGTTTTAAGCCACATGTCCTATAGCCACGCCAGATATTGTTTTCTTGTTGTTTGAAACTTCATTCATCATCTGTTTATTATATTGAATGGTGCCTACAGGTTTTCTGCCTTTCACTGGCAAAGAGGTGCTTCCTTTGCTTTCTGCATCACCAAATTTTACATTTTTTCTTTTGTATTTTTTTTTTCACAGGTAAAATGCACATCTATAGCAGGGGTGTCAAACTAATTTGAGTTCGGGGGCCAGATTCATCCCAGTTTGATCTCCGGTGGGCCGGACCAGTATATCTTTGGGCTAATAGGCTGTAAATAAACAATTCTACAATTTTTGGGGTGTAAAAATAAATGTTTTTTTCACTGCAATTGTAATGGGTGTCAATTATCTGCGGATTTTTGCTGGACGTGTTCCGGCCCTGTCCCTATAGCAGCTGTTTTTATTTTGTTTATAACCTTGTTTGTTCGAATATGCCTACAGATGCCACTAAACATTGTGGCTTGTAAGTCACTTGACCCCATTCATTTTTTTTAATGTCGATACAACAGCTGCGTTTGTCTATAGAACTAGACGTAGCGGCAGGTCACAACCGGGGTGGAAAATGTCCTTATTTTCTTGCCGTGGCATTAATCGGGCCGTTAGTGGAAGTGCGGCTTGAGGTATAGATCAGAGACTGCTTTGGTCGCTATCCCTGAGTTTGGCACCAAAACAAGACCTACTCATCATGTCCTGCTCGATTTATAGCCCACAGGCACGCTTGTGACATTTCTCCATTATAGGATTCGCCGAAGAAATGCTAATTTAAGGGGCAACGGGAGGAAAGTTTATTTTTATTTTTTTTTCTTCTCCTCCCCCCGAGGATGTTCCACGTTTTACGCCAAGCGCTCTGTCCTCATCATGTAAAGCAGAAAAGTGACTACGGGGCCCCGACTTTGGACTTTATTCACGACCTGTAGGCGCCATGCGGAGATGCACACCGTGCCATAACAATGGCAGATAGAAAGGAGGTGTGTGCGCCTGTGTATGTGTGGGTTTGGTGGGGTGGTGTGCTGGAGGGGTTTATCTTAGTCATGGTAATTGGTTTTGCTGGTGTGGAAGTAGGATCATTCGAGAAAACCTCATTCAGTCTGACTCTGTCCCATTTATCTGTCTGGAAGGCTGCAGGGGCAAAAAGGGTGAGGATGGGGGAATCAGGCAGAGAGAGCGGAAGGAAAGAGTTGCTAGTGCTGCAGCAAATGCATTTTCATACAAAGGCTTGGGAAAAGTGAGCATGTCTGAAGGTGCAATCTGACGCCAGCATAGAATGAAAGATAGCTAGCTCTCTCTGTTGTCCTTAAATCTCCTTAAATGTTTTACATTTTTGACTGAAGCCAAGAATTTAACTCTTGAGTTTTTGCTTCATATTCCCAAAAGATCCTTATGCATATTCCATGTTATTATTATTTTTTTAATGCGCTAACTGATATGGAGTGGTACCTCCAATGTGCACTACAATCCAGTTGATTTGATTTGGTCGACTTGCAAAACAAAAATTCCCGTTGAGATGAATTATATTTGTTTGTTATAATTTGTTCCAGAGTCGCAGTCATAAAACATTTAACTGCAAAGCCAATGTTTTTTTGTATAACTGAATTCTGTTCCTTCAGCGGCGATGTAACCCTAATTTGTACGTACTGTCAGTCGGAATGTGACGTAGTCGATCACTAACCTATGTGAACACAGTAGTAAAGTCACAATTATGGTATATATTTGTATGAAAAACTGTACCATATACCACTATACCATGAATATAAAACTAAAACAAATTTAAAAGAGCAAGCAGGAGTTAACTTGGATGACAAAGGAACTATTAACTGTCACACGAGTGTGAAATAAAATCAACCCTGAATGTAAATGTTAAAACATTACTGTAACACCCAAAGCACTCAAACTGCATTTGATAGAGGTGGTGTCTAGTTAGCTAGAAGCTAACCTAAAAAAAAAAAAAAAGTTTGGGCTGGGACTGATAGTCCTAACAAGTCAACAGAAATGCAAACAAAAACAAGACGCAGAAACCTACCAAAATACAACTTCAACAGCGCTAATAACGGCTTAAGAGAGGCAGCACTTCTTCTCAGTCATCCACATGACTGCAGGCGATCACCACCAACTATCATGACACTAAACCACTCTCTATCGCTGGACAGTCGGTTGATGCTAGCTAAAACGAGCTACATTTCCACAGTTTATACACCATTTAAGGAATTTTCTTTTCCCTAAACATTATGGTCCAACTCAAAATTATACCAACTTCAATGTGTTTGTGGTAACAATTTGTAGAGCTCCCTTTCTAACCTCATCCTGGTGATGCTTTTTTTTTTTTTTTTTTTGCGTGAATTAGTAACGTATGACACAAATACATCAGCAGAAATCATGTCAGTCTCAGATTAGATTAATAAAGGAGGAACCTGAACTCCCGGTTTTAGCCATGTATTGTCCGAATCACATCCCCCAAAGGAAGTCACTGATGGTGTAGTGGTACACTAGCCTGACTTTGGTGCGGGCAGCGTGGGTTCAGTTCCCACTCAGTGACGGTGCGAATGGTGTCTATATGTGCTCTGTGACTGACTGGCGACGAGTTCAGGGTGTAGTCTGCCTTTCGCCTGAAGTCAGCTGGGATAGGCTCCAGCGCCTCGTGACCCTAACCAGGATAAGCGGTGTTGAAAATGGATGGATGGACATCCCCCAAAGGATCCTAATGCATACTGCAGGTTTTTAATAGCCGGTGATAAAGCAGATGGATATACAGTGTCAGGGAGCCCATAGTGTTTCTGAGTAGAGTTGACAGTCTGGCAGGACTGTTGCTGAGTAGCCAAGGCAGACAGTGCCGGTATCTCCCAGAATGTGTAGTGTGTAGTTATTTGAATTTGTGGCAACTGGTTCGTGGGTCCATTGCAGAAATACTGTCACCGCTAACAGACGGATATTCTGGAACACATCGTTTTAGAGGTGAAACATGTTGGTTTATAGCCCCTATGTGTCGAGGCTGGAGCAGAATGTTTGCCTGTAGTCATTGAGCGATGCTACCAGGGAATGTTTTCTTCTCCTAGTGGTTTAAAAGTAGCTTTTTTAGCGAGTTGCCAAATTACAACTCTGTCAGAATAAACAGCTGAAACTCTAAGCTCCACCACAATCTGTTCCGGTGGGCAGGTAATTCAAATCATGAATATGACATAAATTATTACTCCTGTCAATATCACAATATTGTTATTTTGCCAAAAACTACAGCAACAACGATTCTACAATACCTGTCCCGCGGTAATGTTCTTGACGTAATTTAAAAAATATGGAAATTCAGACAAATTGTTCTGTAGTTTGGCAGCTGTGCTATTGCTAGGTCAGACGCTAAACACTGTAATCAGAATCAGAATCATATTTATTTGTCAAGTATGTTGGCACACAAGGAATTTGTCTCCAGTAGTTGGAGCTGCTCTTGTACGACAACAGACAGTCAATTAACATAGAATACTTTTGATACATAAAGACATAAAAAACGCAGTCACAGAGCAATAAAAGGTTACCGGTAATATCAGTACAAAGTATTTATTTTGACAATTGTGCAAAAAGTTGCAGCGTCCTCTAGCATTTAGAGCAGTTTGAAATGACTAATATAACAATAGTCCGGTGCAAACGGCGCAGACTTCAAGAAATTGATACAATTTAAAGTGACTAGTAGTGTGTTAGCCTGGGACAATGTCGATTGTGCAAATGGTGCAGATGCTACTCAGGCACATGAGTGGCCAGTATTGGTCAACAGAAGATATGCAAATAGTGCAGAGTGGCGAGATTACTACAGTGAGTGCACGAGTAATGTATAGTTGGCACGACAGAGATGTGACAACATTAAGAGGAAGATTTTTATAATTGTTATGCTACTGCTAGGTCAGACATTAAACACGGTAGTGACGATAATTGCACTTTGAAACGGAAACCATGAAAGAAACGTTCTTTTCGTTTGTCTTTTTCAGCCATATTTTAGACGTGACTGTATGCAGTCAAACCATCATGGTGGAAAATGGTTGGTTGACTTTCAATTTTGTGGAGGAAAAAAAATCCCATATGAAATGTATGCATTTACATTATTCCACAAACATAAATTGTTATGCAAGATACGTCTGCGCAAAGACCAATAAAAACGGTCGCCTCCTTTTCAGTTTTATTAGACTGATTTTATTCTGGCTTCCTACCCTTTTACGCCTTCAAGACCTCAGACCAGGTGTGTGGAAATCTTGGAAGTGCCACCAATAAATTTCAGCCTCCCCGCATTAAACAAAAAAAAATGTTTGCAGGAAAAATAGCATTCTATAATATTGTACTTTCTAAAAACATAAAGTATGAACATAATTAAATATAATAAAAATAATTAAACAGTTTTTGCATCATGATTTAATGATGCAATCCAATTTATTGTGCTGCTCCCTTTTGTTGTGCCCTTCTTGCTCACTGGGAGGCAGTATAACACAGTCATGCAGACACAAACGAAGAAGATTAATACTTCTACTACTACCACCGTACTGTGACTCAGTAAGATGCTATAAAATTCGTCACTTTTCGTAGAGGGTAAAAAATACATGGCTATGAGTATTATTATTTGTCTACATGTGTTGCTCCACTGTTTGTGCTCAAACATTTGTTGCTTCTAAAACCGCAACATTCAATGCCAACCGTTAGCTTGTCAATGGCGTTTTGCATTGTTTGTTAGCAATAAGCTAAGTAGACCTTACTCGGGCAGAGTAATGTGGTTGTTTTAAATACACATGATTATCTTACTTTGTTTAATTTGACAGTAAACATCAACTGGCTGAAGCATCAAACAGCCCAAAGCCTCTTGTTGATGATTTATTCTGTATTTGCCAAACTGCTGGTTCTTGTCAAGTGAGTTGACTGCTCGCGAGTCAAAGCAAAAACGAATGACACGTCGTGTCTCAAAAAACTCTTAACTCGTATCTTAAGGCGCCACTTGATTTACGTACTGCTGTTATGGTTAGTCATTTGTGTGCTACAGGTCTGGAGTTGGTGGCGAAAACATTTTTGGGAGTTAGTTGTTAGTTTTGAATGTCAAATTTCTCAATAGAATTGAGTAGTACAGGCTTGTTGACTTGGTTGGCAACAAGCACACATGTTTGGTATCCTAACAGTAACATTGAAATATTGCAATTGCAACAAATAGTGCAATTTTTGGGACAACCAATCAAAACGATCTGGGAACAGCTTGTTTATTGGTCCAAACTGGAGGTGCTATAGATTTAATTAAAATTGGATAACCATTTCCAAAGTTGCAAGAGAGAGTTAAATGTGAAAGCCAACATTTGTCGTGCTAATGTGTGCTATCTTAATTAGCGGTGAGGATAGTTTTACTGCAAGGTTGGACTTTTCCAACACATTTCAATCATTTATCATATCTGTAATGCTTAAAAGGGGACTTCTTGGTAACAACTCGTGGCATTTAGCATGGTGGTGCCCAGCCCCTTTGGAACATTCCGGCTGTGGGCCGAGGAAGTAGTGTTTGGTTTCCAGAATTCGCACCACAGCACATTTTCATCCCTGCCAGAGTTTACGAATTAATCACATTTACTGTGTTTAACCACCTGGGGATTCTACCATAATGGCTCTCATAGCCATCTGCACAAGTCTTAAACTTATGGCCCAAGAGTGGAGCTGAAGTCATCAAATTTGAGCTGCCAAAAAAATAATCATCTATTTTGTTTGATCAGTTTATTCTGTCCATTTGGGACAGTCCAATTTGTTATGTTGGATGGTAATCAACTGTTCTACAAGATAGCTTTTGCTGTTTTTCTACAGCTTGTCTTGGCTGAATTTCGGGCAGTTGATTTTCAACTCCAGAGTACTACAATAGTAAACTGCTAACGGTACCTTGTTTAACCAAATTAAAACAATTAACAACGAGCTACTACAGCAGTTTAATACTGTTAGAAAGAAATGGATTGATCAACTTTGTACATTTTATCGGGATTCTGCCTTATTTAATTATTACCACATTATGTCATGAACCCGCGACTGTACTGGTTGTTATTTCTTACACGAAGAAATTAGATAATTTCTCGTGTCATATTCACACTGGTTGGGACTTACTGCTTGACAATATGCGGCAAGTCTCTACTCTAAGATATATTGTTTTCTGATTGGAAAGTGGAGGTGTTTGTCTTAAGTGAATGACATACCCCATAATTATTGGGGGCAAAGAGTCTATGAGAGGGATTGCCACTGTTTGAGAAAATACAGTAAGTTAATTGCTATGCACAGCTACGTCCACCCTCGCCGAAAGCACCCCTCTGAAAATTAAATTGATCGAATGCATTAGAAATGGCAAAATTCAATTTGGTAATCTTGGAACTTTAAATGGGCAAAGCATCTTTTAAGGCCACAAAGCATTACAGCGGTGGTATGACAGATTAGGGTCCCATTACTCACCATTTGTTATTCAATAAATCATTAATGGGCTCCATGAATAGCTGAAGTGATGGACTCGAGCTGCGGCGAGTGTGCGCGCCAGTCGGCGTTGCTGATGCATCAAAATCTGCGGGAGAATGTGTGTTGGGGGGTGGGGGGGCGCATGCGCGGTGCTCCCTGATGCAATGCATTATGTATAGCTTTTTGCCTGTTGACGTGTGGCTTCTACCACCGTCGCTGCTGCTGCATCATGGCTTTATGACAGTTTTGCAAGCCTAGATACCAGCGCTTTCAGTTGTTGCTCGATTTTTTTTAATTAAAAACATCTATTTTAAGGGGCCCGTTAGCCACCTTTGCGGTTAGCCGCAATCTACCAAATGCAATTGTATTTTTATTTTTTAAACTTTATGGAGTGAGCCTTTAATCTATTTGCGGTTCGCTGTTCACAAATTCACATACAGTATAGCGAAAACCTTGGTTCACGAACGACTCTGTTCACAGACAATTACGGTTCCTAACTACATTTTCAAAGAAATATTGCCTCGGACAGTCACAGATTCGACATGGAACGCTCAGTTTTTTTTTTTTTTTTAGCTCTAAATTAGCTCTGAGTATGCGTCCCAAGAAAGTGAAATGTGACTTCGTTCTTGGGCTGGAACAAATTAATTCTAAAAGTGCTTCAGTTCCTGAAAGTTTTGCAAACATATTCTCGGAATGAATTGTGTTCGTGAACTGTGGTTCTGGTGTATGTCAGTTTTTTTTTTTTTCTTCCCCAAAACCCCCCTTCTCTAACCTAGTCACGTGTTTTTGTGCTCTTTCTGTAATGCTCGAAGATGCCACAAGGTTATGCCGAGGCCCTCGCTAGTAGGAAAGTAGAAGTTGGTGTCAAGGAAGTATAGTATGTTGAGGTGATGAGTTTTGACTTTGTATGTCAAGGAGGAGCTGTTAAGTTTAGCTTGGGTTGTTAATGGAAGATTCGGACAGTCTTTGCCCCATTCACACTTCCTAAGCATTTTTTAAAAATAAAATCAACTCTAAGCCATTTATCTTTTTGGGTAAGATGAGTTTGAAATGATATTAAAGTGTGTTGGGATTATAGGTTTTCGGTTTATTTACTGCACTTTTGTCCGACCAAGTTCTGCTAACTTTGTTAGCTTATTCTCTTTAACCATTTCTTTGTCACACAAAGCCAAAGGAAAAAAAGCAAACACAGCATTGAACATTTTAGGATGGCTGAAATGAAGTCTCGTGGTCAGTCCAATATTTGTACGACATTTAAGGTACAGACTACAAATTCAATGAGGTTTAATGGCGACATTTTATTTTCTCCAAATTCAAAACAGTTCCCACACTGCTGTGTGATGTGTATGTCAAAATACTACAAGGAAATCAGCCTGTTTTGATGGGGCGGTACTGTCTCATGCAAGGCATTGCCAATGCCGACTTCATCTTTTGTTACCATGGCAAACGGTGGCAGCACTAGGTAATTGCCACGAGGCGAATGGCAACTAAAAGCCATGACTATTAGCCGAAAAAAAAAAAGTGAGTGCCAAGATTTTATTTTCACTCATGGAGGCAGCACTTCATCCCTACATGAATTGAACTTGTCAAGTAGTGTAGCGGCTCCGTCTATTACACATTTCCATTCCCCCCTCCCGGTCAGTTAAACATTTTTTGGTAATATATCCTCTTTAAGGTGTTCAACCTTCCACTGTAACACAAAATAGAGACAGGAGACTAACCTTACCTAACCTCATAATGATTCCTTTTGTCGCTTTGCCTGCATGTCAATTATCATACTACTCTTGTAAAATGTTTTTCTAGAGCAATATGTCCGGAGAAATAATGCCGTTGAGCAACATATCGACATCCGTAGGCAGACTTGCTGCTACCTTTTGATGAAAAATGAATAAAAGCGCCGCCGCCATACAGTCTGTACAGCGCCGCAACCTCCCCTCCATCACCCCGCCTCTTGGGCTCGGTGATGCATCGCTGTGGGAGTCTTGGTTGTCACCCAGGCAACTAGCGTCGTAGCCGAAACGACCTCAGGCAGGGAGCCCGGCGGTGACACCGACGCCCCCCGCCCCCATTCACAGCTTCCCTCGCACCATCACTCATGCCTTCTTAGTAGTTGAAAGCACTTCCCTTGCATCACGGCACGTCACGGAAACTGCCATTTCCAAAGAGCCATCAGCGGCATCTGCCAGCGTTGAGGCACAGGATGATGGACACACTGACGGGCATGAGAAGCATCCTGGCAACCATATGTCGTCACCACAGGCTTATTTTAGTTGACTTTTACCTCTTTTTTTTTTTTTTTTTTTTATTGTATTCATTAATTTTTTTGGATGATCAGCATATATCTTGTGCAGGACGTTACTTGGCGAGTGGTGGAAAAAGATATTTTTACACACTTGGGAAAAGAACCACAATTCAGATGCCCCAATGCCATACAACATTATGCTTTTAGGAAGGCCTCAGATAAATCGCGCGAGACTTCGGCAAATCACGTGAGATCACAACTCATTTTGGCAAGCATCAAAGCAATAACCAGTTTGCTTGCTTTTTCTTTGGAATACTTTCCCCTTTTTCGCCAAGGCTGAAGAGATAGTGAAGTCCAAGTAGTGCGGTGAACAATGTAAAATAGATTTCATTCAATGGGAAAAAAAGTAGTTATTGAACCAAATATTTCAAAATAATACATTTTAGAGTGGCAATTATAATACTGTAACAGCCATATTTGTTCTCAAGGTTATCATACTGTCATAATTAGTCTTATTTAAGTAAAGCCCCGCATTGACACGTGAAGAAGGTAAAATAATCATACCACAAACTATAATCCTGAAATTATTTTATATCTCTATATCATGTCCAACATTTCCCCTAAAAATAAATGGCTTAAAGATGGTTTGATTTTGAATAAATGCACTGGAAGTGCGGGTGTACATGTGGCAAAGACTCTCCGTAACTTCCACTAACAACCCAGAGATCTTAAACAGTCAATGTATCCTTTCAACATACTTCCTTGACACCAATTACTGTACTGCTTTCCTACAAGCCAGGGCTTTTCTTGTGGCATCTTCACATTAGAGAAATGACTTTCTCTGAATGTTTGGAGCTCCTATTTCAGAGCTAGTTGAAAAGAATAATGCCTTTTCGGAGCATAGTTTAATAATAATACAGTAATTGATTCTTGGAACCCTAAGGCCTTTTTGTGAATTATTTTTCACGTATCCACAACCATATTTTTCTGGTGAAATGGTGTCCATTTTGGCCATATTGCTGGAGCTCAAATCCATCGGGCTTGTTTGTCTTACGGCAGGCTCTTGTCGTCCGATGCTTCTGAAAGGGCGAGACGAAATCACAGTGACGCCGGTGCACACAGATCATCCTTCGGCACGAAAAGAAATATGGAGTTTCTTTTTACTCCTAGCAAGTCGAGCGAATTCACAGAGGAGCGCAAGAGCCATGTAGCATGTCAAGGCTGTATTTATAGAATGTCCCTCCAGGCAACCATGTCCTGATTCTTGGGGAAAACAAAATAGAATATTCATATAGCTCAGCCAAATGTACAGCTTGCAACTGTTGATAAAACTATGGCAGCGATGTGGAGTGGAACGGAATGACAAAAGCCCAGTTGTGTGGTTAGTGGTGGGAATAACAATGTGACTGACAATATAATATTATAGCGACATCAACTGTCAGGATAGACAGCGATATGATACATCACGATAAACAATGTTTAGGTATTAGTCCATCACCCAGTTTAAGGTTTATCTACCAAATAATTTGTTTTAGCTTTTTATTTTTAAAAGATCAAATGTACTTTTTTAAATATAAAAAGACATACTGAAAAAATAGTAAAGCACATTGTCATTTGTTTTATTATGATGTAAAATTTTACTCGCACTCCTGAACAGAAATAAAACGTGTTAGTGGTTGAATGTTATGCCTGATTCATTTACTGTATGAGAACAAATAGGTCTTATTCCTGTTGAAAAGGCTAAATTGTCGAGAGCTCACTGAAACTGAAAGAGCTGCCATTAAAGCGCTTCATAATGCTGGAGGATCTCTTTATCACCGGTGGGCTAATTTCTTAAGCATTGTCATTGAAAAATGGGAAATGAAAACATTTGAACATAAAACTCAACCTTTCGTCTAATATTTCCTTAACAGTCTGTAATGCTGAGGTGCTCAATTGAAAAAAATTATTTCCCACCATGTACTAGATAATAATAATAATAAAGAAGACATGTTACCAGACAAGTGATTCTTTATTTCTGCAGTCTTGTGTCGAACTTCATCCATCGTGCTTGCGTGAATTGGCTCTGTCTTAAGTCTTAGCTCAACACAATGAGTGGAACGGCCAAATGTCAAAAGGACTTTTTGTCCACTCAAGCATTTTCATCCAGGTGTTAGCTGATGCTGTTTTATGACTGCTACTGGAGGGCTGAAGTCAGGAGGTAGCTAACCTTCAGGAACGATTCCAGATTTTCTCTAGATTCCGTAGATTTGTTGGTAGTCGCTAGGTGTCTGAATATCAGCTAAATAATATGGTAAAACTGCATCATTGTCTTTTGCGCTCCTTATAGGGATGCACACAGACATTATGCTAAATACTGTAGTACAGCTCAAGTTAGCGGCTGGCTGTTAAACTTGTTAACTGTTAGCGAGCTAGTATGCGTGTTGAGTTCCTGGGTGTCACTGTGGACATCGCAGCTCGTGGGTGAATTTGCTTAAGTTTATTTTATTGCCTTTTGTTCAATAAAGCATTTGAAAGTGCATCGGCAACTGTATGTATCCTTGACAACGTTACAATACGTTCTGATTAGCGGTGGTAGGATATATGAAATTAGCTAACATCGATACCTTGAGTTGGCGATCATTGTTTTGACTTATTTGTCACTGTATCATTCAAGTTAGAGTAATCGTTTCAGCCCTAATATTAAGGCTTTTTTTAACTATGAAACACATTTTTTATTTTTTTTATTTTTTTTTTTTCCCATCACATTATTATGTATTTTCATCTTTATGTTTACAAATTTTTTTTGGTTCAAATATGTTTACAATGCTTGTAATGGGTGGAATATGTTTTCTTTATACAGTGGATTTTCACCTACTGGGTTGGATCTGGAACAGGATCACTGTAGTCAGGCTTCTTCAGGAAATTCATATTAATTATTTTGTTGGGGGAAAAACAATATTAATTTGTCATTATTTCACACACCCCTCCAGGGGTTCCCCGAGAGAATGTTGCTGCCGGATGTTCGCATCCCATGCTGCAGGTGCTGTGATGCAATCATACAACTATCGCAGCGCACCCCCACTGACACCAATATCCTGCTTTTTCATTGCATCAAGGCTTTCTTTAATTGAAAGTGTCCGACTGGTCATTTTGTCTGAAATATTGAAACATGTTTTGTTGTGCATGTTTGGTCACCACATGCTCTCTCTGTCTCTGGCCCTCCTGCGTTTAGCATCATAAGTATCAAGCCTCCGTCAGCCTGGTGATAATCGGAAGTGAGATCGCTTCCATTGGATTCCTGGACTCAAACATTTGGCTTGTGGGATTTGCTGAGGAAGGACGGTGGGAGAAAGAAAGAGAAAGACAGGCAGAGAATGTCTACCGCCGATAAGCTGCAGGCTAGAAATTCGCTAAGTGCGCCGGTATTTGAAAATGATGAATCAGGCATAGTAGTCATTCCCGCGGTGAATGTTGTCACCATGGGACCTTTTCTTCAGAGACAACGTTTCCCTGTCACTGCGTCTGCACTCCAAGGTACAATAATGGGCTCAATGTTTCTCCAAGGCTTTCAAGGTTCAGCAGGAGAGTTTATTTTATTATTATTATTTTAGGACGAACAACTCCGGGGGACGAATTCACAATCGTTGATCTGTGCAGATTGGGCTAAATGAGCCAGGTTATAATTGCTGGCAATAGAGGCTGCTCTACATTGCTGGCATTAACAGAAGTGATTGTTTGCGTTGATGCTCTTACACCCAGCAAGAGGATTACCAAGTCCTTTTAGAGACAATCAGTACATGGAGGTTAATTCAGTTTTAGGTGCATTAGGAAATTCGAGCACAGCTTTCATACACAATTTGAGGTCGGCCCTGATATGATCCGCTGTTTCCTGTCCCTGCAATGTAAACTTGGTGCGTGACTGTATTGAATGGTAAAAGATACTCCTGATATACGATCGTGACTTTTCATATTACAAACATGCTAAGTCAGTTCAAAGTTTAATGCCAAGGAGATCCAGAGAATTAATGACAATACATCGGAATTGGTGGTGACATTGAGATATATGGAAAATTGGGTAATGATCTCACAGTGCAATGAAAGAAGTAAAAAAAAAATCACTTTTTAGGGCTGCAACGATTCATCAAATATCTCGAACAATTCGATTACAAAAAAAAAAAAAGTCAAAGCAAGATATTTGCCGTAAAACTGAGCTTGCAACAGCAAACTCCCTTATTCGCTGTCGCCCACATCACTCACCAGGCAAGGCCCTGCCTTTAAAAGCCATACACACTCAAAGTCATAGAAAATAGTGTACAACGTGAGGATAACGACCCTCATTTTTTTCTCTGATTACTCTATTAGTCGATGAGATAACTGATAGAATAATCGATTAAAAAAATATTCAATAGTTGCTGCCATACTTAAAATGTACACAATGGAAAGTCCAAAGTGTAACACAATCCATTTTGAACTTTATTTTAGGAAATAATGTAAATTAAATTCAGTTGTTCTGGGCTTAAACTGCTGACTTTTATTATTGTACAGGCAGTGTTTACATTTTAACAAATTAATTGTCACACAAGCTTTAAGAGACGTTAACCACTGTTTAATAAGACTAAGTCCGCCTACCCACATCTGGAATTCTCTAACTACTAAAATCTGTGATGCTGCTTCTCTGGACATTTAAAAAAGAAAAATAAATAATAAAATAAAATAAAGCCTCTTTACGCACCGTCTGTTCGCCAAAGAATACAGTCAGGAACACTTTAATTACCCTCATGAATTATTGTTACGCGTCCTTGTGTCGCTTGGAAAGGCGCTTTATGAATAAAATTTTATTATTATTAATTAAAATAAAATAAAACTATTCACCTAGTTCGACTTTGGGGGTTCCACTGCGAAAGTTACCTCAACTTTATTCAATTATTGACTATTTATTCATATTTTATATTATTTATTTAATACTTACTTTATTTGCCCTTGATTCTAATTATTTTCCAAGGCAACTGAAAAAGTGTATGGGTGCCACAACTGTTTTGTGCCTTTGCAATGCCACCTTTGTAAACAAACTTAATATTCTAAATTAATATTGATAATGAAGTTAGGTGTGTCTGGAAACCTGCAATTCCAACACAGATGACCAACACTCCATTGATCAAGCTTCGAGTGTATTGTCCAGTGACGGAAGATTAGGTATGGACTCCGTCTGACTGATTTAAATGCACATTAGACATGAGTAATGCACTCCTTGTTGAGAGATTATGTTCCATTCTGACTCTATGGACCTTCCCAGTGTCCTGCTGATTAATCTCAGTGTGGATGGGTCAACTTGACTGAAACAAGACCAAGTGGTCCATCTGTTTTTTTTAAAAAAAATGTAATTAATTTATTTATTTTTGTTTTTTTTGTCCATGCAAGAAACAGGCCGACGTCACGCTGGGAAGGCAACCCCAAACTCCCCCAAGCTGGCATCTGAAGAGAAGGAAGGGGGCTTAACTCCTATTAGAGAGGGTATTACATCAAAACGCAGACAAACCACTTATTAAGACAACACTATCCGGGGCACTAAACAGGAGATTAAAGGCCCAACCCATTATGCCGTCGGTCACAGGGGACCTCCTCGGCACCCTTTTCTAATCAGGCAGCAGTCACCCATGCTGATAACCGCTAAGCAATGAAATACAGATTTTTACCCCCCACCCCCGACATCAAATTTAGGAGAGAGTCCAACCTATGTTCCAATAACTGTTTATCCCTGCAGGGGGTTAGCTGTTATTTGCAGACTGTCGGCTGTTAAAATAAGGAACTGTCAGACCGCTGGACAATCAGGCTGGACAGAATTTCTGATGCAAGACACAATCTGTTGCATTTATGCATGGCATTGGATTTTGAGTCACTTTAGTTGTCTTCTCACCACAGCATACCAGTTTACCGAAATACACACAAAAAACAACAACTCAACACTGATCACAATACCACAAAAATTCCCCCCAAAATATTTACAAAGATACAAAGTGTAATTTTAGCCACATTTGATTGTAACCAGCCCCATAATCTGTTTTACAGCCTGTGGATTTTTTTAAAACCTATATTTATATGTGCGTTTTTGGTTAAGTTTATTTAACAGGAAACAGACTATCAGGAAAAACTTCCTGACAGTCTGAAAAAAAAAAAAAAAAAACAATTCTTGTCACCTCTGATTAGATGATAATCGAGCAGTAGCGTGGAATTGATTTGTTGATCAATCGTGTCCTGAAGTAATTTGCAGGCTTGCGCTATGGCACAAATCCTGTGCATCATTATACTGATCAATATACAGTACATCAGTATCATTTAGATTTGAATTTATAATAACAATGAATTGGTGAATGTAGTCAAACGCCCATCCCTCATGAGCGAAGATGATTATTTTAACCGGACTGATCTCTTATTCCATAATGTTGTTTGGACTTCCCGCCTCGCATGGCCTCGATGAATTAAGCTTGTTTTCATTTACTCCTCATGTATGGCACGCGTCGGTAAATGGTTACCCCATTCGGCAGAGTGCTTTATCATCGCTGGCACTTTCTGTTCAATATGGGGACCTTTTCTTGACCCTGCCTTCGCCGAGGCCTAGGGTGGATTCTCCCTGGAGGAGCGCTCCTCCGCTTTCTGCCTTTCAGATTGGGATTTCTCCTCAGCCCTCGATCTACGCCTCGGGCAGGCCGTGTTCGTTTCATCGAGACTTCCTGAACCGCAGCTGCCTGGGAAAAAAATGGTGATGTGTTTTGATGTCGAATGGCCCCTTTGCATCACGTGGATTCAAAGCATTTTTTTCTTACGGTCAAGGGTAATGCGAGTCTCTGTGGAATTCATGCCCCCTTTCATCTGGCCACATGTTGTTTTTCACTTAGCAGACAGGAATGGGACAGCTACAGAAGTGCAGGGGTTTGGCCAATTTTCACAAAAGATCAATACTGAGGTCCTATCAAGCGTAAACAGCAATGGAAGAAAACCAGGAAGAAACATAGCGACATAACAAGCAGTGACAAGTATTTGGAAGTTAACCAGTTGCCGGCTAGTGCAGGAAGCTAACCTAGCAGTCTGCACCTTGTTGGTGGAAATGCATTATACTGGCCACATAAGGTTCAAATCAGTCTTTAGTTCACTAAAGTTGGTCAATACTGGAGTCCTATCAAGCCTCAACAGCAATAGAGCAAAACCAGGAAGTAGCCTCCCAAAATACAATAAGGTTGGGAACAGCGCTAAACACTCGCTGACAATAGACAAACATACTTGGACACCTTTTCTGCTTAAATTCGCTTGCTAAAAAAAGCCAAAGAGAAAAGCAAACCGACACAATAATGCTGGCTACAATGGAGTCTCCTGATGTGCGGCGATAATGGCAGACCAAACTCCCCAAATATTTGGCTTTGAATTCCACATTGTACAACTATTTTTGGGTTGTCGGTTCTCCAATGTTGCATTAACATTTATTATATCAGCCCTCAATTTTAAAATGATTCAAGACGCTAATAGACAAAACACAAAAACATGGAAAATAAAGTTCACACCTGGCGACACATCCACCCATTCCTAGCGTTTGCGAAAATGAAATCCAGTAGATCTGGAGAGGTTGGAGCCATGTCAGCCTTATCCAGGTAATTGAGTTCATAAAATTTTATGGAGGGTTTTACTGTTCATGCCTAAATAATTTCCCCCGGTAAAACCCCCCACTGGGCTTGTTTTATAGGCTTGCTTATCTGTCATTCTATGTATATATTTGCATTTGACCGTCTTTTTTTCATTTTAGCATTCTGCGCAGGAGATGCTGTGTCTTTCGCACGAGGCATCTTCCCTATTCTTCTGCTTTTTTAGCCAGTAGCACCGTGCATTCCAATAGCGGAGTAGTTGCCGGAGCCAGAAGCACAGTTGGCGCTCTTCAACCCGATTGTGCTTTTAATGCGGACGAGCTATTAATCAGCACTTTTATGCCGAGTCCTGGGGTTTATGAGACACGGGGTTGCTAGAACTGTCGGGCTGCCCTCGCATATATATATATTTTTTCCTTGCCCATCACAAGGCAGCAGATGTTTCATGGCACCGTGGGAACTTTTCGGGAGAAGATCCAATCAATAAAACTCGGAAGAATCTGGCAATACCGTGTCGACAGTGGCCAGGACGCGGGCAGTTCGTCTCCGTCGTGTCAGCACTGCGCCATCCTTTGAGTCTGCTTTAATTTGATTAGCTCTTCCGTCTGCGAGTGTATTAGTGTTCAGCGGGGACAAAGTTGAGTACAATGTAAGGATTCCAATTAAGCATTTGGTTTTTAAAAGGATTAACTCCTAATTAAAATAAAGTTTCGACAAAACATGATGAGCTTTCAAGCAGCTCGTATTTAAGATGACCTTAACATTTTCATATTAGAGGTAAAATCTGCAATCTGTTCCAGGATCTCCAATCTGTCTATATTTTGCAACATTTCACATAATGGTAATATTAAAAAAAACATTTATTTGATAAAATTTTTAACTTTCTTAACTAGCATTACAATAAAATACTTTACTATTAAGACAGAAATACAAACTTAAATGACAGATGCAAGACAAAAAAAAAAGTTTCTAATGTTATACTTTACAAACATTCCAGTTAGTAATGCTAGCTATGATGGCAGTGAACTTAAGGAAAAGCAGCAGGATTTCTTCAAACAAGAGGCCAAGTGCTCATCAAATCAATGTGTAGTATGTCTCTATGTATTATACTGGGCCCTGGTGCCCATGGCGCATGCATAAAGGAGGAGCACAATGCCCATTAAATTATCACGATGCACAAACTGTTTATTCTTCACATTCTATTGAATTTTTATTACTGTATGTTTTTGTAAAGTACAGTCCTGTCCAGTACTATTTAAAACAATTTGTGGGTGTTTTTTTGGGGCTCTGGAACAGATTAATGGCATTCCATTAATTTCAAAAGGGAACCATGATTGGAGATATGAATTGTTTTTAGTGAGGAGCGTGGTCACGGAACAAATTGCAATCTTAAGTCAAGGCACCACTGTTTACTGATGTAATTATTTGTGATTCTTTTGGATTTCTGAGGCACTGCAAAAAAAGAAAAAAACCCACATGACCCCGAAGAGAGTACAATCCTCCTCTCAGGGAGTTCATAGTGTGTATCACTCTCCAACTTTATCAAGGGTACATCCTTCCTCCCATCTGTTTAGAAAGTAAGAGCTGCGAAGCAATTTGCCACCCAATTGACTTGGACGGTTTGTTTGCAACTGGGCGGAGCTAGGCGAAAAGAGCAGCTGCATACCTGCAGGGGGCCGCGCTGCTTAAATATTGCGTCCGTCCATCCTTTGCCCAATCTGGTTCATTTAAATTGTGCTCCCACAATTTATTTATTTATTATTATTATTTTTTTTTAAACAGATTGTTCTTTTATTGCATACAGTATGTGCATATGCCTATGAGGCAAAAACTTTTTGACTGTTAACTCCAGTAGGGCTCCAATGGCGTTTTGAGGACAAAGTTAGTTTCCTTAACAAAGATTATGGATTATGTTTTGTTTTTTCGGGGCAAAATGTAGCATTTTGGCCATGTTTTTGGGACATTTCATATAGAGCTGCCAATAAAACGTTCATTACTTTGGTTGGTTTGGTAATTACTTTTGAATTTAGTATTTATAAAAAAACATTTAATTTAATAAAGACTTATTTAGTTTGATTAGAAATTGTGTGATTTTATTTGAAAATGTTCAGGTATAGATGGTCATTATTTTTTATTTTTAAAAATTTGATATTCATAATGGTAAGTCATGCATTTTTTAAAATATTAAATTCTCTTTTAAATAAATAATTTTGATTGAGATATTATTTGCCATTACAGTCCATTTAGGTTTGGGGAAAGTTAATTTGGTAGTTAATTTTTTAATTTATTTTTTATTATGATTTTTTTAAGTGTTTTTACTTTCCATGTATCAATTTTATTTAAATTAATTCTAATGTACCATGGTGCTTTGTGATACAAGTGATCCGATTTTTCTTTGGAGATACGAGCTGTTTGGCCGATTTTTTTAAATTTTTGTATTTATTTTTGTATTGTAAGACAGCACGCTGTTTAATGCCGCTACCAGTTGAAGTTAATGGTTAAACTAAGCATAAAACGTCGAGAATTACACATTGTGGATTTCAAACAACCACATAGGTTTGCTCACGACGTTTTGTTTAGCTTAATGCTAAGAAACAATACAGAGCACCATAGACAGGCTAACGAATAATTTGATACCATTTAAGAAAAGGATATTTGAGCACAAATGAAGGAGCATCACGTAGACGGATAATATAATAATAATACCAGGCGTATATTCTTTATCCTTTGCGAAGAACGAATATTACTGCGGTTTAACAAGGAGATCAGCCCGGCTTCATGTATATCCGTATGTCTGTGTTATATTGCCCCCAGGTGACCAAGGCGCGCACACCAGAAGGAGCAGCATGCCTATTGAATGACACAAAAAAAAAGTGTAAAAAATATTTATTGTATGTTTTAATGAAGTACAATATTAAAGAGTGATATTTTTCTGATTTAAAAAAACAGACTACAACATTTTCTGTATTCCGGGATTAATTAATGGATTAATTTCCAATCATTTCAATGGGGAAAGATGATTTGAAATACTGAATATTATTATATATTGAAAGAATTAAAGTTGCGAGCTTGGTCACAGTACAAATGCAATTCGTATCTCAAGGCACCACTTTCTAAATTATTTTAATTAAAATAATTTATTTTTAAGTACTAGTAGTATTTAATTAAATTAATTTGTATTTTTTTACCGCTTTATTAATTTTGATATGATTTGAAATCATTTAGCTCATAGGACTTTTCAGAAACATCCACAAAATGTCGTCGGCCACTTGTGCAAGGGCAAAGATGCCATGATTTATTTGGGCTGTTACAGTCTGCTTGGATTGGGGCCCCAAGTGTGGTGGCAACCGAACAGCTGGGGTAAATGTTATGAACATTCCTGCCACGTACAGGACTGAAGTGGTACATTATCACCTGACGTAGTTTTTAAAATCAAACTCATGCTGATGGAAAGTAATAATTTCAATGTCATGTAGGCTTGTGTTATTTAACAATTCCCTACTAAATTATCATAAGTAGCACTACTGCACAATCCGAGGCATTTTTGGGTGTTAAACATTGCTACTGTCTCTAACTTGCCAAAATGCAAGGTGGCCAATACAAACAATATAACAAACACTTTATGCTTCCCTCGAAGCCAACAGTGTTTGAATCAGAAAAACTGAAGGATATCAGTTTTTCTGACAGACCCCCCCAACCCCCCACACACACACACATACAATCCCGCATCAAAACTGTTCGTCTGTTCCTATTTTGCCTCCCCTTACACTCCCACACACACACACACACACACACACACACACACACACACACTTACACACTTCGTTCAGTTATAGCTCATAACCGCGTGACAATCGCACGCCTGTTAACGACACATATTCTCACCATGTAATGCTCGCTGCCCTGGAAACATTTCAATGGAAGTGGAAAATCCTAAAGGGGAAGCAGCAGAATAAGCTGTTTTTTTACCCCACTACATGGATATTTTTGAACCTCTGCCTGGATTTAAGTTGGCTATTTGCACAAAATGGATGCATGCATTTAAGTCCATTTTCATCTCGCAATCTTTGTGTTGTATACTGAAGTATAGGATAGGTTTTCAAACTCCCCTTAATACCAATGCTAAGGTTATCTACAGTCATTTCAACAGGTGGGATATTGTGCTTTCACACAGACAACGCGACACCCCACCATCAGATGACATGATAAAGTAGTTGTTGGACAGCGGCAGTTGCTTTTAACACAACAGGACGGGAGAAGAGACTGTCACACCTGTATTCTATTCTGATTGTACCTCGGAGCGCTAAAACTTTCTTGGCCGACTGTGTCAATATGAAACGTTGAGACAGGAAACAACAGAAAACAGGCTAGCCTTTTACAAGGAAGTTTAAAAGGAGCTTTTGATACTGCAGTGGTGCGTTGAGATAGGAGTGACCCGACTTAGGCTGTTTGGCCGGTTTTTTGGGGTTTTTTTTTTTGGTTTGTTTTATTGTTTTTTTGTTTTGTTTTGTGAGCAAAAAATATACAAGCGCTTTATGGTCGCAGTGAACTCAAGTCACTTCACAACAAGCAGCACTTTGGCGGAACAATTCTTTGTAAAAGAGACTTCAAGTTGTTAATGCCACTCCCAGCACATCTAAAGGAGCCGCACAATGTCCACTGAATTGAAAAAATGTGGCAAAAATTGCTTAGCTTACATTCTATTTAATCATGCCATTGCTGTATGTTTTTATGAAGTACAATATTGTGTTAGTGTTATTCTTTTCTTTTTAAAATAAATTATAAACAATTTAGGATGGAGGTTGGAACAGATTAATGGCATTTCTTTTCATTTCAATGGCAGATGATTTTAGATAAAAGTATTTTGAGTTATGAACTGAATTGTCTGAAAATTAGCATTTAATTGAAAGTTTCAACTTCATCCCACCCCATTATGTTTCAATGAAGTTTATGCAGGCAATGAAAAAAAGTGGAAAAATACCTGCTTTTATAGCCAGTGTAACAGTGGCTTCTGATACTACCGCCAAAGACGGAAAATTGACAGGTCAATTGTGTCCTTTCATTCCAAATCAATGTACAGAATAGCAACACAGAAACATCCTGGCAACTGCTAACTTCTATAGACGATCGAACGGGGGCTTCTGATATTACATCTTCAGGCAGAATTTCTGTGTCGACTTTGTTCCGCCTATTCCCTGTCGGTACTGTTTATACAGAATGGCGGTTCAGCCTTATTCAAACATTGCATTGTCTTTTTTCTGCTTTGTTTAATAGTCTAATCCCTCTTTTTTTGTGTTTTTCAGGTAAGTGAGGCTTGGCTTGCTGTGTCCCATCTTGCTCCGTCCTGAAAGCGGCACCTCTCAACATCCTCCCGCCCATCACAGCGTGGCCCCCAGAGGTAGCGGGGTTGCCGAGATGATTCATCGGCGTCGGTTTAAAAATATTCCTCCTTCCGTCCGTGTTACCTCCCTCTGACTGTCAGAGGAAATGAAACATTAAAAAAAAAAAAAAAAAAAAAGAGAAAAGGAGGTTGGGGGTGGAGGGATCTGTGGGAATATAATTTTACTGTCCCCTGACCTCCTGCCAGGTGTGGAATATGCGCTCGGGTTGGTAGAAAATGTGACAAACAAGCTTGAGGGGTGCAACAGGGGACAAGAGGGGTGGGCGCACAGATGCCGGTAAAGGACAACACTGGGGTGTCCCGAGGGTGGCGCTGGTTGAAGAAGCTGTCCGATTAGCAGCTTGTGCCTTTGTCCTTGCCTCACATCGACGCGTGTGAGCAATTAATCATTGTTCTTTATCTGGACCTTTTCGTCACTTGGGTCAGTGACAAAAATTCCGTGTTGACCTTGTCTCCACCCCCTCCACCCCCAACACACACCCTGATACAACGAATATGTAATGGCTCCATTGAAGTTTCCCAACTCCTTAAGGATCCCGACCTTGGTGCATGGACGATAAATAATTATCACGGCAATGTCTCAGATGCCGCTTTTGGCTCCGTGCGATTATTCCCATCCTCCTTGTCCTTCGCATATTGGGCCCCCCGACGTACGTTTTATCTTCACCTTCCAGGCGGCCCAGATTAATCCAGTCAAATGTCTTGTAGCTAAGTCGGAATGTGGAGGAGAGAGGAACACAGACAGAGCGAGAGAGAGAGAGAGAGAGAGAGGATGGGGAGTGGGGGGGTGGGTGCGAGATGGGGTTCCTAATGGCGGAACGGTGTGTTTGCTCAAAGATCAGTCACTTCACAGGGCTGTTTTGGCTTTTAACTTTTCAAGACCTCGTTGGCTTCGGGGATGACGAATTTTCCAGTAATGCTCTCGCGGCCCCTGGCATCAAACTGATGCAACGAGGCTGCAATTGTTGTTGGGCTTTTTTGGGGGCGGTGGGGGCTTTTTGCTCGCATTGCCCAAGTCGCCCGTAGTCGTTGGGTGGCTCTCCATTCTCTCTTTCCTCTATCGTCTTATGTGTTGGCTCCTCCGACCAGAATTTCTATCGAAGAAATCCCTCATAGGAGCAAGGAGAGTGAAATGTTTGTCCTTTCCTTGATTGACTAAAACGGTGTAAAAAGGGCTTCCCATACTATGTCCGGTAATCAAAATTTGCCAGGTCGATTTCCGTGTTCGTGCCAATCATTCAGAGCACAGACAAGAAAAAGGAAACTTAAAAATGCTACCTTCTACATTGTGTTAAATGAGCTTCTGAGTATTCTCTGAAATTCCTAAAACTGTCAAGTCAGTCAACTGCATCCGCCACCTTTCTTGGTCATTGTTTAAAAAACAACAAAAAAAAAAAAAACGGATGAGTGTCGTCTTTTACAACAGTGCAAAAGCAGCTTATGATACTGCCTCTGAAGGCAGAAAATTGCTGGGTTGACTTGGTCCCCCTGTTCCGAACCAATGCCGTTCATACAGAAGACTTTCACGGCAAAAAAAAACGACTGCTTTTTACAGTCAGTTCTAAAGGAATTTCTGATACTACCTCCGAAGGCGGAATATTACAGAGGCAACTCCAGTCGGTCTCGGTGCAGTTTTTCAGATTAGCGACACAAAGAGATCCAACACAAATGCTGGTTTTGACAGGGTCCTCTGATACTACCTCAATCGGAAAATTGCTGAATAGAACTCATCCCTCAATTTTGTGTTTCTGCCATTTCTGAAGGGCACCGGCAGGAACAACAAACAACTGAACAATGCTTTCATTTATAGGCAGTGTAAAGCAGGCTCCAATACTACCGCCAAAGTCCTTTGTTTACAAATCAGTGGCGTTCATACAAATAAGAAAATATCTGGGAACATTTTGGCATTTCTGTGCCATTGTTACAGATGAGCGACATCTATGGGAGGGGTGGGAGGGAATAGAGGTGGGAAGCATTGAGGACTGGGGACAGTTGCAATAAGACACATGAGCTCCACCCATTGTCTGCTTCCACTGCAGACACATTCTTCAGGGGCTGGCTTTAACTGGAAAATTAGCCGAAGCCCGCAAAGGTTAAATGATGCCACGGGCGTCACTGCTCAGCTTGTTCCTTCTTGCTGTCCAAATCGTTCCCATTCATGTCCCTGTGTGAAACACAACCACAGGCATTCCTCACTCTTGACCGCAAAAACGGTCCGCCATTCATTTTTGCTCCGCTCTTTATATTTCTTTGTGCCCTTTTTTTTGTTCATTAGTAATCCAGATGACCCCACAATTTGGTGCACAAGATTCCAGATCAATGGGCTCACTGTGTTCACTCGTGACGGTATCTCCCCGACCCGAAGCGCTCCAAAGACTCTCGACTGATGGAGCGGCGAGACGGCAGTTGCCAGCCTTCGGTCTCCTGTAGCGTGATGAAACCGAAAAAATATGAATTTAAGTGAGCTGTATCGGCTGAGACGTCTTCCGTCTACAGGTTGTTGGCGGTGACAGATTGTCCGTAAAACCGGCAATATGTTGTTTTCACGGAGGTAGCGTTACCCTGGAAATGTCGAACATAATCATAGATTGTAGCCATCTTGTTTACTCTCCGCGATGGCGAATCTGTGTTTCACTTTTAATAAACGCAAACATGCCGCAGTTACCGTTACGAGAGGCAGTAAACCCGTGATTAGATCGTCGATTTATGTAAAGACACTTTCAGCGTAGTCTTCATGTATCAAGCACAGTTGGTTGGCACATTACCACTCTGTGCATATTTTTGCACTTCTAAGTCTAATTTTGATACTTTTGATTTATGTGCTTGACATACCAAAGGCTTTGTAACATATGGTTCACCTGTTAAATGAGGAAATGAAAGACGTGAAGCTGAATTAAAATGTAGACTATCCACGAGGGGTGTAACGGTACATGTATTTGGCGGAGTCTTTGGTATAGCACACAGATGAACCATGTTACATTTTCGGAACAGGAATTGTAACCGCTTCTCCAAGTTTCTTCTGATGGAGCCCAAGCAATAAATGCCGTTGATTTTGTTGTTGTTGTTTTTTTTTTTAGCTTAATTTAAACTGTTTCACTTTCCTAAAAAGAAGACAAACTGTCATTAGATTGGCATGTCTAGCATGAGTAACCTCACAAAAGGTCTCAAGAATCCGTGCCGAAAAGATGTATAAAGTCTGTCATTTTTGTTTGAAGTGGCCATTTTAGGGTCAAATAGGTCATTTATGCAAACTCATTCGAGAGATTTTGTCCCATTGCTACCAAATTCCAACCACATAAACTGGAACAAAAAAAAGGGTAGCACTAAATTGTGGAAGATTTGACTTTTTGTTTTGTTTGGGCGGAGCACGGCAGCAAAGTTTGATGATTTGCTATGAAACATTTAACTGTAATAACCCAGCTTCACAAGATCAACACCCAATTTGTTTAATTGCGTTACTTTTTGTGACACATTTCTCCCAACAATCGACATAACAGCCCAGTCTCCATGCTGCCTAACTGGGCCGACATCTCGGTGCAAGTGAGCATTTTGTTTCCGCTTCAGAGTTTTAAGCGTCAATCTATATGTATTGCCAGTCACCAGTTCGTCTGTGGATGCCTCCGGCCTCAGCCTTTGTGGCGTCACGCACGTCCAATCTTCCCGAAGATATCGGAAAATGTCCCTCACCCTTGCCATCTTGCCAGCCTCTGATCTCTCGTGCCAAAAGTTTCAAACGTGGCATGGCCGTCCTCCCCTTTGTAGCGCGTCTGGCCGGCGTCCTCCCACCACCACCGTCGCTGCTGCTGCTGCTGCTTCTGCTTCATTTTTTGGAGAGCCAGCAGGGGCAGCATGGAGGAGGGAAGGAGGGCCGTCTGTGCCCATCCCGGCCACCTGGCTGCCCAGAGGGGAAGGGGGCGTAGCGGGTGAGCGTGCGGAGGAAGCAGGTCAGCAGGAAAAGGAGACATTCCTCTTCTTCTGTCGATGGCTATTTCACTGCTTGTGGCCTTCTGTTTTATTTTTAAAAGTGGAAAAACAACGAAAGGATTCAGATGAATTGAAATACTCCACCTAGATGTCGCAGTGCCCCAACGGTAGATGCAGCTTGGGTTCAGTTCCCACTCAGGGACCGTGTGAGTAGTTGCCCGTCTCCCGTGACCAATCCAGGGTGTTGTCCGCCTTTCACGCAAAGTGGTCTAGGATAGGCTCCAGCTCCCAGTGACCCTAAATAGGAGAAGCAGTATAGGAAATGAATGGATGGATGAAATACTGGTACAGTAGTGGCATTTTAAAGATTGTACAAATTCTCCATGTCCTGTGGACATTACATTGTTTTTAACGATTGCCGCTGACTGCCATAAGTGTCAATCCAACTTGTAAAATCTAGTAAAGATTACACCCAATTGCTCTTACTTTGTCATGTTTAAAACTAATACATCAAATGTTTTCAGGTGATCATTGACAATAATCCATGGCTTGTCCAGCTTTTGTCAATTTACCTTCCAGCCTCCTGGGGGTCCTCAGTTTACAATTGAGTTCTGTTCTTATGACGGCGACATAACCAGATTTTCTACACAAATTGGAACGCTTTAGTCTATCACTAACCAATGCTAATGCAGTTGTAAATCCGTAATGGCAGTAAAGACTTCTACGCCACAAATATAAAACAATCAAATGAAAAACAAAGTATGGCGGTACCCAAGTGCACCACCTTGAGCCCCATGACGACGTATTCTTACACCACTGCGCAAACTCCTTCATTGGACACCATTCATAACCTGGTCCTGTATTTTGACTAGCTAAACCTCCATTGAGTAACTCTCTAACATGGTCTTAGTATAAAATTGTGAATTTCATTTAAAAAAAACACCTTGGTTTTGTCATACGCGTGTCTAGTGTTTAATTCTTACTTTTTGGTACTGCTAGAGACAGACGGCAAAAAACGATTTAGTACAGTCGACACTGTGATGTTCTTTCCAATCCTGCTGCCACACCCTCGCATCCCGTCTGCTTCTCTATGCACGCCCCTTGCCAGGGCAGGAAGTCGCCGAGCGTTACCTGCGGTTCACCTCCGTGAACACCTGGCACACGGGATGAGAATTTTCCAGTAGCATATGTGGCTGACGATGAAACAGGCATGCCAAGGGAGCAGGAAGATTGTCGGTACGTAGCAGGCTAGTGACTATAGGGATGGACCATTGATTACATTTCCTTAATCTGGGAATTATAATGCTCAGTTTATCACTTTTTATTTCTTTTTTTATTTTAGAAATGTTATGAGTCTCTGCCATAGTGTGGAAATATCTCAACTTCCCATAGAATCTATGGGATGAGGAGCATGCGCATTTGAACACAACGGATCGGAATACTGAGCCAAATACTTCAATCTGTGCGGACAGTTATCAGCACTTAAACACGGGATTCATCAAATTCATGAATAGTAAAAATGGTTTTGAATTTGAGCTTGATGAACAAGAACAAGACACTCTTGGAATTCAGAAAATCTGCAAATACGCATCTTTCTTTATGCTGCGGGGGTTAAAGTTGGAGGGGAAAAGTAAGGCTTTTTGTCCGCGCGGACAAGTCTTGAACCTCCGTGGTTCATGTAGCAAACTGTGGGTCTTTGCGGAAAAATCAAATCTCCTAACCTTTATACCACACCTTTGTGGAAAACATCATCGGATCAAGATGAGATGAAAAGGTGCTTCTCTCTGAACAGAGGAAAAGACAGCACTGTTTAAAATAAATTTGAAGTTGGCATTTTTGTTTCCTTACCGCGTAAATTATGGGCTATGAAAATAAGTAAACCGGACCGACGCTACTCGAGCTTGAGCCTGACTGCGAAAGCAAAAATCCACAAATAACTGACACTTCTAATTGCCATGATTCTTTTGTTTTTTTAACACAAATAAGCAGGTCATTGGGTGGGTAATAAATAAATAAATAACTACAATTAATAAGTGGTGGATCAGGTAAAAAATAACGAATAATAGGGGAAATTAAAAAAAAAAAAAAATCAACGAATAGAGAAATTTGCGAATGCCGAATCATGAAAATGCAGGGATCTATTGTATTATGATGTTGCCTAATATTGTCATTGTACGTTATTGTCACTGTGCGTAGCATAACGCTAACGTACTAGCAAGTCGTCCCTTCTTCTCCATAGGTTTTTTTTTGGGGTTCGTCTGTATGCTTGAGTCTCTTTGGAAAAAGTCAGTAAACTCCGTTGGTGGCCTGCGAAGGATTGAGTAAAGGTTGGTCAGGATTTACTTATGCTAAAGGTAACTCACCTTATGCTAAAGGTGAGTTAAAGTTTGCATTTTTAGAATTTGAACAACCTTTCCTCGAAGTACTTCTGTGTCATCTTGCTCGTATAGGGAAATTAAAGTTCTTAAATCCAAAGAGGCCTTGTGTTTCTTGCCGAGAGAGGCCAATTATCACATACTTTGGATGGTTTACTTTGTGTGATAGCAGCATTTAACAAGGCCTCGCTCGCATCTCCCGCCTCACTATGCATTAATAGAGTCGCAGCCACTTATCGCCATTCCTATTCTGGAAAGACTTTTTGCCCCTTAATTATTTTCCATCTCTTCCGGAGGAGATGACACCCGGTCCAGAGGTCAAACTGTGAGGCCAGGTGAAACTAAACTCACCATATTGCGCTCTCCGCCTCTTCCTCGCTTTCCTCTCCCCTCGGGCTGCTAATAGAGATTCGGGCCTCCCATGCTGTTCGGGCCACCTGTGTTATTATCTCCAAGCTCTCCCAGGCAAGTTGGCGCTCCATAAGGGGACGGAGGCATTAGAATGAACTTTACGGCCAAGTGGATCCGATGTAGGGGAAGTGTGGGATGAGCAGAAGGCGTAAAATTGAAACTGTTTTTTATGTGGGAGGTGAGAAACATGGTTTCTCTTTTCGCCTTTCTAACAATGGTTTCGATGAGAGCGCTTGGTGAATATACCCAGAAAGGTATAACCCAAACCCAATCTTGGAATACTACTTACTTACAATAAGCGCTTTCTGGATTGCCACCCTCAAGAAAAGGGGTAAAAAAAAATGTATGAAAAAAATACAATGTTAAAATAAAAATTGGAAACAGTTTTTTTAATTCAATTTGCAAATTGGTGAATCTTTGAGTGCCGAACCACGAGTATGCAGTGGTCCACCGTATATATATTTTGTTTTGTCATAAGCAGACATAAAAGGCCAAGTAAAACATCGGTATACATTGATTGCAGAGCTTTCCAGTACGTCCTTGTATAAAGTGTTTACCAAAAGGGCCGTGGCATTTGCTGTCAAATAGCGGCTGCTTTTCATCAGACATTGTTTACGCGGCCTCGGCCACACAAAAGCTTTTCACCAGCTTCATGTCGGGAGAAACGGTAGGGGAGGAAAAAAAACACAAAAAAAAGTCTTTGGCCTTTTGTCCAGTGTGTGGGGGGCTTTATCATTTGGAGGCTCTTTTAAACGTTGCTTTCGCCAATGGACAGCCGACCTCTCCGCTCACCGTTTACATGACAGACGTCATGTCACAAATCAATTCGCAGAAAAGGTGTCGGCCTTTTGACGCGCACCGCTTTGGTTTACACGCCACACGGCCCTCACCACCGCATTGTTCAATTGCAACACAGCCCTCTACACCCCTTGTCAAATTCATCAGAGACGGAACAGAAGTATGAACAATATTGCACGGATTAGCTTCCCCTTTATAACAGAGAGCTATTCAAGCATTATATGTAGTTATGAGGCGGCACGGTGGACGACTGGTTAGAGCGTCAGCCTCACAGTTCTGAGGACCCGGGTTCAATCCCCGGCCCCGCCTGTGTGGAGTTTGCATGTTCTTCCCGTGCCTGCGTGGGTTTTCTCCGGGCACTCCGGTTTCCTCCCACATCCCAAAAACATGCATAAATTGGAGACTCTAAATTGCCCGTAAGTGTGACTGTGAGTGCGAATGGTTGTTTGTTTGTATGTGCCCTGCGATTGGCTGTCAACCAGTTCAGGGTGTACCCCGCCTCCTGCCCGATGACAGCTGGGATAGGCTCCAGCACACCCGCGATCCTAGTGAGGAGAAGCGGCTCAGAAAATGGATGGATGGATGTAGTTATGAAATCAGGCCGAAAAGGGTTCTGAAATTAGCACATCTGTTCTTTGTGTTCAACTGGAATTATTTCTGGCTTTTAAAGGAACCTGACTCTTCCATTCATGGTTGCTTGAAGTTTCTTTCTTTTTTAGCCTCCACCCTTCAATTAGCATCACCTTTAATTAATGGAAAAGACACTAACAGCTAATGACATTACAAGTAATTATATGGAGAACACCGTATATATGGGCCATATAGTTAAGTCTATATGCAAAGTCTCCAGGGGGAATTTAGTTCATGTTCACCCGCTAATGACTCGGTTTATGTAAATTGTGTGATTATATAAGAATAATCCGAATGCGAGACTTTTAAATGTGGTCGTGTGGAATATTTTGACAAACTAATTGCACAAAAAAAGGAGTTTTTTTCCATTTTATTTTATGTCGTCCTTCAGGCCTTAATGGTGATGAGGACACGCGCTTGTCGTCTTTAACGCTCGCATGTAGCCGCAAATGGCCGTGACGATTTTAGCTCAAATTGCGCCGTGGTTAAATATCACATGAGCGATCAGGGACTATTTAGCTAATGAGGTCAGTTCACGATTGCATCATCCATCACGTCGTGCTCAGTGCCTCACCCCTCAGACTTGTAAAAAAATTTTTTTTATTAGCAACGTGATATGTTTAAAGTTTCAGCAACTTATTACACACGCTATTCTACGACCTTTTTGTGCCTTGAAATCATAAAAAAAAAATTCCTCACAAAAGTCACATTTCAATAAAAAACCTCCACCTGTAGAAGAAGCAAATGATCATGACATTATTCTAAAGAAATTTTTGCTTTCTTTTCCCTTCTGGGATTTTCTATATTTCTCCTAACTTTCACAGAAATATTTTTTTCTTCTGTACCAATATTAAGAAAATGTGGGGGAAAAAGTGCTTCCTCTTGGAAAAATGTCACGTCAGAGGTGTCCAACATGTCGATGAATCACTGCTTTTGTGACCAATAAATTTGGACCGTGTCTTTGGCACTGTTCAGCACCATTAACTCCGTGATTGCCGTCCACAAGTCGGGCTCCTTTCTTTTTATATGGAACAATGTGATTCTGCTTGTATAAGTCTGTTTCCTGGAATTGAACCTGTTGGTCGCTTTTTTTGAAAAACAGTCGAAAAGTCGCTGAATATAGCAACCAAGTTGTTTGCTGTGCTTTTGTAAACAAGCACCTTTCTGTTAGCAGCCACCTTGCTTTGAACTACAGAAGTAGCGAAAAAAAAAAAAAATCATCTTTACAAATAAACTCAACTGATAAATTTGAATGTGTGGAATGACCAACGTGTAGTTATACTATTAGCCATCAAAGCGACATTTTTAAATTTTCTTTTCTTTTTAAATTTTTTCTGACATTGTATATCATTACATGACCATTATTTAGTTTTTTTGTAATGTCAAGTTTATTTGAATACCTGTTAATCACAAAAGAGTCTCAAAGGGCTTCACAGGCCCACGGTTGCCAAAGATTGATGACGTCCCCTGAGCTAAACCACCTAATTGTGCAAGGAAAAACTCAAAACCCCATTTGGGGAGAAATGGTGAAACGAGGCTCCCAATTTAGCTTGTTCTGGATTCAGAGATTTCAAAGACGATGGCTACATAGGTTGTCGGGAATGCTGGGATTTAAGTGTTACACAAAACACCAAGTCGCTTGTAGAGATTTGGGTCATTTCCAAAACGAATGCAGTAATGCAGATCATAGATTTGTGTTTGAATGTCGCACCAAGATTTTAGCTAGTACAGTGGTACCTTGACTTACTAGTGCCCCAACTTCAGAGTTGAGTTACAATGTTTCACTCATGCTGTTTGCGTATCCTTCAAGAGTTTTGGATCGACATTTTCCTGAACGTTCCTGGTTCGCAAAGCCTTTCGGCTCCCTTAAAAAGTTGGCACGGTCCTTATTCAGCGGATTAATTTAGCGACGCAAGCGCTCCTGCTGGATTTGAGCGAGACTCACGATAGATTGTCCTTCAACTGACATCTCTCTGTCCTTTCCCCATTGTCGTCGCTTCAAATCGTTGCTCTGCCCTCGGCGTTTGGCTCCACGTCATTTCTGGAACGATACGCTCCAGTCGTCTTGCGGTGTCAGTCATTTCCAGATTCCCTTTGTTGTTTTCTTTAAGTTGTACATTATGAATGAAACCTTTGTTTACGCCATTTATCTTGGTCGTTTAAGCCTTTTTTTGTCAGATAGATGAAGGTGCCAATTTACCCTTGGCAACTATCAAAGACTGTGACTGGATCATATAATATAAGTGTCTCCTTAGCAATTATTCACTTTCCAACACTTGATTGTTAGCTTCCCCGCATTCATCCCATTGTAACACAATGAAATCATCATAATTCGAAGTTTACAAGTTTTGAAAGACCATTCTGGGGGTGAATTACTTGGACGTCGTTCGAAAACAAGTTTTCACATGTATATTTTTAAAACGGGACAATTATGCAAAATTTACTGTTTTAAATGTGTGTGCTGTATATATAAATAGTTTGGTCCCTGGGATACCTGCTCATCCATCCATCCATTTTCTGAGCCGCTTCTCCTCACTCGGGTCGCGGGCGTGCTGGAGCCTATCCCAGATATCATTCGGCAGAAGGCGGGGTACACCCTGAACTGGTTGCCAGCCAATCGCAGGGCACATAGAAGCAAACAACCATTCGCACTCATATTCACACCTACGGGCAATTTAGAGTGTTCAATTCATGCATGTTTTTGGGATGTGGGAGGAAACCGGAGTGCCCGGAGAAAACCCACGCAGGCACGGGGAGAACATGCAAACTCCACACAGGCGGGGCCGGGGATTGGACCCCGGTCCTCAGAACTGTGAGGCTGACGCTCTAACCAGTTGTTCACTGTGCCGCTTGCTCATCCATCCATCAAGTGTGAAATTACACAACCAAGTAAAGAGTTTGTGAGCTGCCGATTTCAGAAAATGTCTGTGAGCAAGCTGTTTCATTGTTTCTTCATCTGGCCTCAGGTGAGTAGGTCATTATGACCTAATTTTAACCTGTATACGTCTGCGGCGAGTGGGATTGATGAAAAGAGCATACAAATTAAAGTTTGATTGATTGATTGCCACCAAGAGGCAGTATGAGATGAGGACGGAGAAGAGTTTCACAACTGACTGCGTCAGCTGCAATAATAGTAATAACGGTTGTTTTTGCAGAGGATTAAGAATATTTGATTGGGAGTATTGTTAAATTGTCTGACTACGTACTGTATGTTGCTTCACCGTTTGTGTTCAAATATCCGTTGTTTGAAGGGTGATAATGATAAACTATCGATGCTATTAGTTAGCCTGTCTATGGCTTGTGTTAGCATTTAGCTAGCGGAAGGCAAAGTTGTGTGGTTGTTTTAAATATAAAACGTGTAATTCTTTATTTTCTGTTTAGTCGGACAGTAAACGCCAACTGGTAGTGGCAATAAACAACTTCGAAAGGCAATTATCAAGATTTTCAGGGTGGCGTGTCAGTTACTCGCTGTTTTTTTTCCCCCCACTATTTGCGGCAAATAGGAATTTCTATACAGTTATCAAATGTGTTATGATGGCTGCAGTTTTCACTCTGAAACACATTCATTCTATCTAAATCAGTTTGTGTAGGAAAACTAAAGTCTATCTTTTCAACGGTAGAATTTTTCGACAGGGCTCTTGTATTGGATCTCATTAGCAGGTGCAGGTGCACCTCACGTGGGGCGCAGCCACTTCAGCCGCCGAGTTCTTTACGCATAATACACTCTCTGTTCCGACTCTTGAAAAGGACACCCGCTGCGGTGATTAGCGCCAATGCAGATCTGCGCAGGGGCTCCCTGCCGCTTTGAGTGCTTGAACCGCCTCAGTCTTCAAAAACATTGTCTTTCATATCAAGGTGGTGACGCAATTCAGCGTGTAGCCCCCGGCTGTTCATGTATGACGGGCATTGTGCGTGCAGGTAATTAGCATGTTCTAATTACTAGATGGCGGTTCATTATGTTCCATTTAATCATTTGCAGCAACTGACGTTATATAAACACAGTGTTTGTATTATATAAAAATGTGGGGGTTTTTTTTGGGTTCATAATTTTTTTTGTCAAATACTAAAATAGCTGATTCATAGCTGATTCTGTTTTTATACACAATTGCCACCTGAAAAATAATTCGAGCAGGACAAAATCACCAATGACGACTGTCGTGTTGACGTAACTGCTTTGGGTTACCCGCTGTGAAATCCCCTTGCCGAGTTCGATTATGCCAGGAAAAGAAGCTCGTCCCAAAACAAAGTGTCTGTGTTCCATCACAGGCCTTTTAGTCACCGAAGGGTGCTTCCTCAGAACCTGCCAACAAATGTGACGCTTGAAGATTTATTAAATGATAATCCAATAAATCCCTGCTTTTCGATGGAAATAGGGACGGAGACCTACCGCAAAGTAAATGGTGCCCTCCTTGCAAATATTTCCAATTGCCTATATTGATTGCTTAAACCCTAAATATGCCACAAACTATGATCCCAAAACACTTAAATGTAATTTTAAACTAGAGGGGCTACAATGAATCGAGAATATATTATCAAATTAATCAACTATTTTGATCATCGATTAATCGTTTGAAGACATTATTTCCCTTAACATTGTCAAAATAACTAACATGTCTTGAGTCAGGAATCGTAATCCATGATATCGATTGTGCCGTTTTAATCAGCACAGGCTGCTTGCTTACTGTGAAAATATTGTGATATCGCACTGTAAATTATTCCTGTTAATTTTTTTAAAAAGACCCGAAAAACGCAGGAATTCTGTGTGTGGGTGTGTGTGTAGAGTAATGGTGAATTAACTTTTTTCCTTCTTTCTTCAATTTTCCCCACAACAAATTGGCTCAAATGTCAATCTCTAGTCCTGTGACCAGAATTCTCCGCCGTTTACAATATTCATGTAAAATGGGGCAAAATTATATTTGTATTGATTTTTAGTACAGACGACACGTGCTGTCTGCGCTATCTGAAAAGTGGGTGAAACATTTAGAGGGTTGGCAATTTACAAAAGACCCTCTTCCTGTCTTGAGAGGGAGCACATACCTCAAATGAGCTCACAGACAGCCAACTTTAATCGTGAAAAGGAGAGAGCGGCACTGTGGTGAAAAATGGCTCCTGGCTGCACGTTAAAAAAAAAAAGGCAATATTTCTTTGTGAAACATGGAAAGCTCAACATGTCCAACAAAGCTACTTGCGTTAAATCCTCACTCAGCACTGAGCGATAAGCAGACGGTCGCTTTTTAGAGATGGCAGCAAAATGTATTAAGGTCTAACAAGAGAGAGAATACGTTAGACCAAGGGTCGGCGCGCAATGTTTTACTAATTTATTAACAGATTTCCCACGTCTGCTCGGCGTATTATCGATGCATCATGTTTTCAAGCCAGGCTGGACCAAGAGAAAGCGGTGGGGGGGATGCCAAGTGATGAGTAGAAACAGCAATAAAGACTTCATTTGAGTACACATTTTTTCAGTTGAATGAAAAACTAGATTTTTTAAAATTTGGAGAGATTCTGAAATTGAATGGGTTCTTGCGTGTTCCATTGCCAGCCCCCTTTGAAATTTATGGGGTAAATCAGTTACAAAGGTTTGGTGCTAGCTTAAAAAAAAAAAAATCAACGGAAAAATTGGTTAAATAATTTTATTGTAATCATGCTATCTTTAAAAAACAACTACTATTGAACAAAGGATCACGCCCTCTTCTCACAAGCACAGATTTTTTAAAACTGAAAAATATTTGGCCACACTCAAGCAGTGTTTAAAAAAAAACAAAGATTTTAAATTCAAATTATGCGGTGTATTTTTACATATGACCATATTTACTTTAATATTTACATGCCTTGATTAGCCCGAAAAACGGTGATTACCGCCCCTCACGTTACCCGATATAAATTTGTTGTGCTGATTCTTAAACGTACAGATACAGTAAGTCCACTAGTACTTCCTTGATACCAATTTCTACTTTCTAACTGAACTGCGCCTTCTTGCGCTGCGTGACCACATCGTCCCCGTCTTTTCAAAGCTGTAACCCAAAAAATAAAACCGCACACCGATCCTTTACATTTTTTTATGTAATCCTTAAAGAGCGCTGAAGGTTTTTAGTTGCTCAAGAACATCCAGTTTTCTTCCCCAAGCGGAAAAAATGCAGCGGTTGCATTACAGTTGGTGCAAGGCCATGAAGTAGTTTTGGAGCCATAAAGGCAAATGAAGTGTCACGCATTGGTAGAAATCTCCACTTGGGAACACTGAGGCATGATGATGACCTAAGCGTGCACCCTTGTACTTAAGAGCTTAATGTTTTGGAAACACTGTCATGGCTTAGAGTGAACGTGATCAATGGAAGGGAAATTTGTGTTTGGGTTAGCGCCTGCTAGTGTATGGCGAGAAAGAAGGTCGGTCTACCTCTGAAGAGTCCTGCGATATACAGTAGTAGATGCCATATAAAATAAACATTTTTTATTATCGTTTAACCTCTCCCACTCACTTTAGATACATTGTTCAAGCACACTTTTTCTATACATTGCGCACGTTTGAACACTTTCTGCAAAAAAACCCCAAAGAAAACAGCTGCAGTAAAGCTGGGCTGTAACTGATTGTTTTATATTTATGGCCTATAAGTGTTTTTTCATACACACATTCACCGTAATTTTGACTTTACTACCTTGTTAGCGTCAGTTATTTGACGGACTGTGCCACGTTCCGACTTGCATACTAGGGGTTGAAGGACTTAAGATTTTTTTTGGTCGACGCCAAAGTTATGACAGTCACATCGTCTTCAATGAACTGTTGATGTCATTGATGTTTTTGTTCAATTGTCAACTCGCTCTGCGTGCCTCCAAACACAAACTCCCTCGCTCACTCACTCTACCCGCCGTTCATGGTTGCACAACGCCTCCCCGACTTGTTCATCCAATCACAGTCGGACACCTTCATGACTTCTCAGTCAGAAGGAAGTTGTAAAACTAGCACTAATTCACGTAACACAACAGCAGGGTCGCTTCTTACTACAGTATATGATAATCATAGTATATACAAATACATACATATACAAAAATACAGGAAGAGGGAAGGCTTTGCAATAATGTATTTGTTACAAGCGTTTTATAATATCCAACTTTCTGTGAGACCGTGAAGATGTCTGTGCCTTGTGATTGGATGAATGAGTTGGGACGTGGGGCCAGTGGAAGGAGGAAGAGAATTGCGAGCCGTTCTGTTGGGTGAGGGCTGACGATTGAGTGAAATGCGAGTTAGATCATGTTTTTTTGGGGGGGGGCGGTGAACTACATTAAATGTTGGTTTTCACAATAAGGAGGTTATTGATCCACCACCGCTGGTCTTCGTTTAAGCAGACGCTGCAGTATTTGTCTGTCTTTTCAGTTTTAGAGGAGGGCGCTCTTCGATTTAGTTAGCGTCAGTTAGCATTAGCCTTTTCAAGATGGGCGTACATTTATTATAGTTGAAGATGCACTTGAATATTTGCAAGTAACTGAGCTGCTATTTTTTTGTGAGAACCCACCACCTGTTGATTTCAGTGAGGCGTCCATGTCGTTCATGCCAAAACACGCACTTGGCGATTAATCGACCTCGGGTTTTGATCTTTGGGTACCGTTAGGCCACCCCGAATGGACAGATTGGCAGACTGAAAGGAAGTACATCCGTGTTCGAGTCGGATGCAAGTTGTTCATTGTTTTTTCCTCCAAAACCTGCCACTGAGTCTCAGTCTCATTTTCACTTCTCCCCAGACTGGCAGCTGTCTCCCCCGAGCCGCTTGAAGGGGAAATGGGCCTCAGACCTATTTACTGAGCCAAATCCTATCAATAATGGATCAGCCTCGACATCTTTGAGAACACACTGCTTTTGGATGAGAGCTTTTCGATGTTCCACCTTTGACCCTTTTCTCACAGAATTCCTCAGTCCCCCGTAGTTTCCAGACGGGAATCACCCATTTTTATTTTTTCATCCCAGTGGAGTGATACGGGCTGTCCTGATTGACTGTTTTCAGTCACGATGAGTGAAAGCGGCCACTCGAGTATGACGAAAGAAGGACAACTCCGCGAAAGAGGCAGCGAGAACGGAACGCGGGAATCAACAGAGGCGTATCCGGCGGGATTTGCATTAATGTCACCGCGGCTTATCCTCCCTTTTGAACACAAATCAGATTTGTGTAGGTTTTACGTCGGCGCCGATCACCTTTTCTTCTCCGAGCTGCCACGCGGTGACGGAGCGCTTGTCGGAAGCGAGACGCTTTGAAATGCGCCACCGCGCTCTGCAATATCTCTCTCTCTCTCTCTCTCTCTCTGTCTCTGTCTCTCTCTCTCTCTCTCTCTCTCTCTCTGTGTCTCTCTCTCTGTCTCTCTACTTCTCTCCCTCTCTGCTGCCGCTATACGGGTGCCAGGAGATCAATCAAGCCGTCGGGCGAAGAATCGGCATGAGCGTCGCTTTTTTGTCTCCACTGAACTGGGATCAAAAGACTGGTGTGATGACACCATCAGCCTGAGTCATCAGTGTCCCTTGAACCCTGAACAATCGGTCATAATGTCGCTCTGAAAGGCTTCAATTGACAAACTGATTGACTGGGGGGGGGGGGGGGGGGTTACGATGTTACCTAGGTATGACATTTATTACCACCCCCAAGGAGTTAATATTTTTGTGTTGAATTGTCTGCAGGGGTTTTGACTTTCCAAAACAGGAAGCCTGGATATTTATAATGTCAGGTATTCATTCCCGTTCAATTTTAGTGGGAATCGACGGGTTGATGATTTCTTAAAAATATCATAAAACAATCAAATACCTTATTTTAATGGTCGAACGTTTTTAAAAAAACTAGATTTTTATATTTGTTATTATTTCGGAAGCTGTAATAAAAGTCCAGATTTTGTCACAATGGTTTAAATTTTGATTGCTATTTAAATTGCAAAAAAATAGTTAATGTATTTATTTTTTTTACATTTTTCAAGTATTAGATTTTGTTGTTTTATTATGAAAATATTTTGTCTGTCTGTGAGCCAGCTGTTCAGAATTTTGCCGGATTGTGACGCAACAGTGGACCTCATTTACATTATACTGCCCTCGCGCAGATGTTCTCCGCTCATGACTTGGCAGCTACGCTGGGGCGAAGTTCCACCATTTTCAAGAGACTGTGGCAAAGCCAAAAGCGAACCAAAGCTGCAATGTTAGCGCAGATTAGCGTTAGCGTTATGAGCATTAGCTTCTGGTTAGTGTCACATACTTCCGGATAAAGGTGCAACAATTAATCGATAACTATTTGGTTATTTTTATTAACAAAATAATGATTTATAGACATTGTTTAACTTGACTCAAAATCTTCTAATTTTCACCCACTCATGAGTAAATATTCTCAGATTTCTGTTGTCCTCCATGAAAGCTGCCTGATTATCTTAGTGTTTCGTCAAAATAAGAGATTTGCAAACATCTGCTTTTACTTTGGAAAATAATGATCAACATTTGTGCCTTTTTTCTGACATGTTACTGACCAAACTAGTAACTGAATCACCATCAATTTGTTTGTGCATTTTCTGAACTGTCCATTTGAAATAATATCCTGGTTTTGATTAAAGGGTTTGGAAATGTAATTTATTTTTATCGATTCATCGATTTAATTGGGAAAAAAATCAACAGATCAATTGATTTTTAAAACAATTGTTAGTTGCAGCCCTGCTTGATGAGTTGCGTAGGCTGCGGTGTTATTTGTCTGCCTATGTGTCCCCTGTATGCTCCACATGCGCAGATCCGCACACTGATTGATAAGTGTAATTTGGTGGCTCCTTCATGAAGCGCTGCGTCTGTGAGTGAATATTACGTTTTTACTTTGTTTTTGATTGCGTTTCACTTTTCTATTCAGGCTCTGTGCTTCATGAGAACGAAGCTCCATGGCAAAGAAATTTGTACTTTACATCCGTGAGCAGTGGCGCATGAGCGGGACCCCTCCTCCTAAACCGAGTAATTTCACTCAGCGTGATACAGTTGGATACCATGTAACTTTGAATTTGACCTAAAAAACATCATGATATGGCATCATTAAAACTAAGTGTTCAAGAATACTATTGGTTTTCGGGGTGCCTCAGAGGAAAAAACAATTTTGGTTGAGAGAGGTGACAAAAAGCAGTTTAATTTGAAACCAAAGTGCGTAGAATCACAGCTGTGTTTTGTGGAAAAATTGCAGCTGCTGTGCAGCACGTCAGTCCTCCAATTATCTTTGTCCCGGGCCGGCGTGTACTAGCAAAACGATATAATGGCGAGCCTACTATGACATAATCTCTAAGTACACGAAAAGAAAACCGCAGAAAAGCAAAGTGCCGCCAAGTAAGCCGCCATTCTTTCACAACAGTCCGCTTCAATAGCCCGGGCTTGTGATGAATGAGCGCTCCCCGAGTGGAATCTCTCTATTGGGGCGGTGGGAAAACTAGCTAAGCGGGGGAGTTTAGTCACAACCTCAGTCCGACTTCACCGTGGCCATTTAGTGCCCGGAATCCATCGGCTTGACAGGCCATCAATATAAGCGGACGTGCGCTAACGACAGCGGGGCGGACGCCGGAGCTCCCGACAAACAAACGTTTGGAATAATCAATCCAAAGTAATCCTACAACCCAAATTAAATTAACGAAGTGGGGGAGCTTGTACTGTATTTAAAGAAGCATGGACTTAATTAATGCGTATTAAGAGACACTCGAAGCTCCTTTCACACAACCTGTTAAAAGCAGGAAATTTCCAACCTTGTTCTGTTGTCGCTATTCTGATTTCTCCCATACGACATAATTAAAATAAAAAAAAAAAATTCCAGAGGCACTTTGAAGCGACTGCCTCTGTCTGAAACACTTTCATGCAGAGGTAGTATCATACAAAAACATCCACATATCCCATGATATGTGGATGTTTTTGTATATTTTGTATATCCCAACGCCCCTACCATCTTTTCATAGTCAAAAGGTAAGCAGAGCTGCAGTGGGTTTTGTTGGACGTGCAGATTAGCGTTAGCTAATAGCGTTGGCTTCTGGTAGGCGGCACTTTACTCGGTGATGTTCTCATTGCAAAAACTGGACATTTCAAATTTAGATTGCAGCAAATGCACAAACATAAATTTACGATGATTCAGTTAGTGGTTTGGTCAATGACATGTTTGGAAAAAAAGTTGATGATTATTTTCCAAAGTAAAAGCAGATATTTGCAAAGGTCTCCTTTTCATTATACACAAAGATAATCCGTCTGCTTTCATGGAGGATGAAATTCCGAGGGTTTTGACAATTTCAAGTTAAATACGCCCTCTAAACAATGAATCGATGATCAAAATAGTTACCGATTAATTTGATCATTGATTAGGTGTCGATTATCTAATTCGTTGTTGCTCTTTTAAAGGCAAAGTTATCCTGAAAGTATTGAATTTTTGACCTCTACGATTTCAGGGATGTTTGATTTCTGAATTTCCACTGCACTTGCGACGTCAGAAATGTCGAGTTGAGAAAACAACACATCCTATTACAAAAAAAGTGATACGTCAAACCCATTTGTAGTCCGTGGACAAGAAAGCAGATAAGATGGCCACCATGTGACAGCTACAGCGTCTGCTGAATCCACCTTATAATCACTGAACAAACACCGGGCAGCTTACCCAAGCCAAACCATTGTGCGCTTGTATTTGTCACGGGGCGACGCCGCTAAAAGAAATCTACTTCTTCCTTCAATAGTCTCATTTGGTGCGCATCAGATAGCCTCTCCGCCTTCACTGGGTGTAAACAAATCCGAGGCGATAGAGCCTCCGACTCCGTTCCCGAGTGACTCGTGCACTTCCACCGCCGTGTGAATGTTTAATCACGGGAGCTCGGACGCCGCGCCATGACACCGCGTATCATTTAAAAGTCGTTACGACCTGCTAATAAACGCCCGGGCCCGAGAGCGACGAGAACACCGCCGATGGAATGTCCCTTGGTGGTTTTCAAGTCCCACGGGAGGGGCCAAGGAGAGGCCAGAGCAGTGATTTACATAAGCATCCTCACATAAAAATCCAGTATAATGAAAGACAAACAAGTAAGGGGCGGCCGGATGGAACGATATTTAATAACTGCGGACTTGCGGATGTCTTGTCCTCCCTCTCGACGGGCCTGTGTGTCAATACGGGCGCTACCGAGTGTTTAATCTGACACGATAAGACAAACCGTGAAGATTAAAAGCGACGAACAGCGGCTTGTGAAATGAGATCTTCACGCGGGAATAAAATCGATGCCTCGGTGACGGCTCGAGGCGATTGCAGATTTGCGTGTGCGTTTTTTTGTGTGTTTTTTTTTTAAAACTACAATAATGATCTTGTGCAAGGTCAGTTGTGATCTAGTCGATGCCTGTCCCAGATACTTCATTTCACAGTGTATCGATATTGTGACGATGTGATGAACTCAGTTTACATTTTCACTGTACATTTTCCGCATTGAAATGACTTGAAATGCCATTAATCCGTTCCAGGCCCCCAAAACCACCACAATTTGTTTTGTTACATGTTTATAATAAAGAAAACTAGCTTTGTGTTGTAAAATGTGAATATAAAAACATAAACACACACTGTAGTATTTGTGTATGATTTTGTGCCTTTATGGGGCTTGGCCTAGTGAGTGACATCAGGAGCTCTGTCTTCGGCTCAGGTTGACATCTTACCATGCGGCTAGTTCAGTACTACTGTCTGCTCCATGCTCCTTGTGAGTGTTTTCATTTTGCATTTGTGCTGGACTGTTTTTCCATACACTGTCACGCCCCTTTTTACCCCCCCCACTTCACCCGAGCCGTGTTGTAGCTAAACCTCGCTTGTCATTCAAATGTTCCCTTGCAACAACACAAAGCAAAAAATTTACTAAGAAATGGCTCGTAACTTGGAAAAAGTCATAAGTTGGGGTACTTTTAAGTCAAAGCTCCACTGTATAATGGCTATACATAGGCGGTCCTTTGTTTAACACAGTCCTAAAGTCAAGTTCCACTTAACAATGTATTCTTACGCAGTTGCGCCAACTAGTTCATTGTGCGCAGTTTTTAATTGTTTAGACTTGTTTTTTACAAGACACACAATCGGGGAAGGTTACAAGTAGGTCCGAACAATCACACATAATTGAGACGCTTTGGTTGTAGCCTCAATGCGTTCTGAAGGAAAATCGGCAAAAAAAATATCGGCATTTAGAAAAGAAAATCGGCAAAACAAATATCGGCATTTAAAAATACAATGCATCGTCGCTGTCCGATTAAAAACCTCTTGACTTTGATGACGGTTCTGCACTGTGAAAGGAGTCATTCTTTTTTTCACAATTTAAAACACTTTCTCACGTGTCTTAATAATATAAAAAATTATAATAGTAACAAAAAAACAAGGACAACAAATTAGAGCATACTCTTCACCCTGTTTTGAGGGGGCTGTCATGGTTCACTTAAATGACCCACTGTTGAATGACCCTCCTCTACTGCGGGGCCAATGTAGAGAACGTTTAATGCTAGGGGGTTGCGATGAGGCTCGCGTCTACTCCTAGGCAAGAGTGTGTGGGGGAGGGAGAACAAACATGTGCCTCAATGCAGTTATTAGGCAGTATAATGTAAATTAGCCCCACTATTACGATACAATCCGCCGAAATTCATTTTCATTCATTTCTTTATTTTAAATGGGTAGCTCACAAAATATTCACTTAGTTGAATAAGTACAAGCACTCCAGAGACCCAACTATTTGCATCCAAGCTATTTAAAAAAGTCAATTTTCCATGTTTCCTTTTGAAGACATCAACATATTAGAAACACTTCTAAGACATTCGTTAGATGGCCTACACATGAGCTGTTCAAACTTGGCTAAACACGGCCCTCGCTCCACATGAATACCAATACGTCGCTGGTCTCCATGGAAACCCACTGAACTTTTTTTCTTTGTCAGTTTTTATAATTGCGTTATTTCATATTTTTGTCCCGCTGTAATGGCGTTCCAAAAATGAGCTAATTACAGCAAGGGGGAGATGGATGTCGCGCTGCGCCAGGTGGCGGGGGGTCTCAGATGATGTCGGATGGATTAACATGGCTGTTTACTTTAAATGAGGAAGTGTTCATTTAATAGTTCCTGTTGCCAATGCTGCTCGCTGCTGAAGGTCTTTTTTTGTTTTGTTTTCGTTTCCTCCCCTGTGATGTTAAAACGGCAGCCAGACTAACCCGTAATCTTTGCCGCTTTTAACAAACGCTCAATAAATGAGTCGGGCAAATTGAACGCACTAAAGAGAAAAAGTTGAGCTCGTGTGTAGGAGGACCTAAATTAATACCCAAGAAGCTTAATGCCTAAAGCTGCTTGTGACACTTGAGTGCATCATTTCAGATGAATATTTATCGGGGACGTTATAGCCTATTGGCATTTAACTGGATTTGCCTATTGATTTGTTACATTTTTATTTCCGTCCTTCATTTAATTTGGAACTGCGCTCATTGGCGTTAACCTCATTGAGCTCGTTACAATTTTTTGGGGGTGGGAGCGTGGCTAAAGCAGCGCCACGTGACGCACTTTGGAGTCCATCCTGAGTCGCCCCTCCCCCACTTGAGCGCAATTGCCATATGCAATTAGCTCGCTCGCTAAGTTATGAAGCTAACTGCATTCACCCCCTTCAGATCGTCCGCTGACATGGCCAATTTAGAGCGCCTCCTTGTCGGTCGTGAAAGGGGGAAAAAAAGACTGATTTGATAGGGCCTTTGCGCTGGTGAGGCTGCTTTAGAATAATCACGATTTTGAAGCCTCATTTTATATAGTTGGCAGTTTTATTTATTTATTTTTTAAATCATTAAAATTTGGTAGGGATCTTAGTAATTTTCCCCATAGGCCATCTGTTCTTCCCTACTTTGACTGACGTGATCCATCGATTACTGTGGCATGATGGAAAATATATCTCCGAGTACCCCGTTGGGTGCCAAGTGTTTTTCTCATTTTATCAGTTTCAAAGCTGTTTTTGGTCTCAGCTTTGAACTCCGCTGACTCCGTACCTGAGCGACTTCCCGCATCCTGATCTTTTTTCCGATCTCCTTTTTACAAGACGAGCGGGTTTGAGATACGCAGGAAGTCGCCACCACCGTCTGGTTTTATCAGAACGCCGACCCGGGAGAGTCGACATGGCCTGTCGATGACCCGGCGTGGACGCCGTGAAGACAGCATTACTCTTTAATGCCGATGTGGAATAACTGCCGGCGAGCTCATTTGCCAAGCCTTCCTTTAAAGGTCAGACGATGGGGGCAAGAAACGCATACAGCTGGAGGTTATGGGCAATATTGCAAAAGCTGTTCAACTCATTTGCAGTCATAAGGTGCAGAGTTAAATCCATGTTTGCCCATGTAAATCAAAACCAATCAATATGTATATTGCCAAATTCAGACACCATTTTGCAAATTTAATTCTTTAACATAAATTTACCTGTATACGAGAGGCAAAACAAAACTTTCATGGCTTCCATACAGCATTGATGCCAAAATACCTGACATTCTGTCGAACTCTCATCGTAGAATACATTAATTTATGAATAGATTATACCTGTCTTTCCTCACACAATCCAGACATCCCGGCGATGTCTGGTCTAATTCAATTCAATTAAACCTTCCCACAAACGCGGGGATTTCCTGCAAATGAAAGCATAGATTTACTTCTCCAGTGTGATATCTATTGATTTGCCAAGACTGGAAATGATCCATAGATTTGCAGATTTTCTCCCATCCCCACCTACACCCCCCCCCCCCCCCCCTCCCTCGACTTCTCACGTTTTAATTTGATCAGAGGGTTTCCGGATTAGCAGCGTGAGTTTTGCTGAGGGAGCCAAATGGGGCGGACTGGCTAGCCTACCTGCAGCCAATATGCTGCATTAGCTTAACCCTGCCAATGGTTCTTGGCAGAGCCACTATTGAGAGCCTCAGTTTGATATGAAACCTAACAGTTTAAACAAGATGGAGTGTTCTGACTGTCAACCTGATTTACGCTACAAAAGTATAGCTTTAGGGATCCTTTAATTTCAGTCTAGAATAAACAGTGTATTGTTTCATTATTTTGTTCATTTCTCATTGTTGTAAATGCCACTTATATGCAGGATTCACGCAAAGTTTTATCTCCAAAATGCAGGCCTTAATTATCCTTAAAAATGACCCATTTTTGAAAACTTTGGCCATGTTTCAAGTTGATGGTCATCAGAGTTGTTCGTAACGACATCGGTCAAAATCTGAGTTATTGGAATCAATTTCGGGGTAGTTCCTGAATATGTTGGTCCAATTCCATGTTGTTGGACTCAAGGGGCATTGCTTAAAACATTGGCCAAATTCCAAGTTACTGGCCTTCAAGGTTTACCGTGAAAAGTTTGGTCAGACAACAAAAAAATGTCGGTCAAATTCCAAGTTATTTGACTTAAGTGGCATCCCAAAAACGTTGGTCAAATATTAAATTATTGGACTTCTGGAAGCATCCACAAACTTGATTTATAGACTTAAAAGGAAGGGTGTTAGGAATATCTTTGCAACCTAAACACTGTTCTTTAGTATCATATTGAATTCAACTTGAAGTAAACCATCAGGGGAATAATATCTAGTATGCAATAATTTAGCTAGCATACCCTTAAACTGGACACAGTAAAAATGAATCCGTGTGTACAGTTGGGAATAAATCTAATGAATTATTTAAGTCTATTATTTGAACAGACTGAAATTAGCCCGCAACTGTGAGATTGTCCCTTTTTAAAGATTTCATGGGTGAAGTTGCATTCATTGACGTGCCATTACCGTCCACTTGGGTAAAATTAATTAACACGGCGATATTAAAAAAAGATAAGTGGTACTGCAGATGAAAGGACTGTATTTGTCTCCTGCTTTCATTCTGACAAAGTGGGCATGGGAACAAAAACAAAACACCTCTATTAGTGAAATATCACAGGGATGATTCTGTATTTCGAGGACAAAAAAAAAAACACAAAAAAAGAAGAGATGAAATTGAGGCTCCGACCTTCATTTTGAAGCGCTCACAGATTCGCTGTTTGTGTCTGGTGGAACTCGCTTCTCCTCCGTCATCCCGCTGTGAGCAAATGGAGCTTCTTCGGGACCCTTGCTGTGTCTCGGGAACCGACTGGAAACGCTCCGAGGCAGTGAAATTGCCAAGTCGCTCCATCCTGTGTGCGTCACACATTAGGCAAAATGCTGCATCGGCCGACCAGGTCCATTTAGTAAATGGAAGATACCGTCCGCATTTTTTTTTTCTCCTATGGAAATGTCGAATGACAGTTTTTCCAATTTCAGGTTGCAGAGCTAACTGCACAATGAACTGAAGCGGATAGACGTACTTCTGCGTATCTGTATTGACAAAACTAAACAATAGTGTTTAATATCTACTTTTAATACCTTATTAGCAGGTGGGTAAAACTTTTCACGCAAAGCAGAGCTGGGCGTAGGTTAGTCATCTCGAACAGTTCACCTCGAATTAAGCGTTATTTACACTGTGAGCACATAATGATCCAATGCCAATATTGGATGTTTGTCTTTGTCTCTTTTGTCTTTCTTCTTTTCAAGTGACACATACCAGATATTACTCATGACATTTACTGAACACCTTGAAACAACCCGCAAAAATGGTGAAAACATAAAGACAGTACAGAAAACCAGTCGGTTCATCGGAATGTTTTAGAGGAGCCTTTTGTTGTCGGCAGCTAAAGCCCGCCTCCGCATGACTCATGCTGGCTAATCAGCATCTTGATATGCCACACCTGTGAGGCGGTTGGATTATCACAGCAAGTGTTCAATAACAGATTTAGACAGATATGTGAACAATATTTGAGTGAAACTGGCCTTTAATGTATGTAGGAAAAGCCTTATATCTTGAAGCTCTTCGTGAAATGTTTTAAATATTTTTGTTGAGTACATATCTGAGCAATGTTACAATATTATTTTTTAGCAGGACATCTATACAAGTTTTGTATTTATGTTCTTCTAATGCCATTGTGCCAACAGCAGTCTCGAGACAAAAAAAAACAACAAAAAAAACTTTAATTTCGCCGCTCGAATATGCAAGGTCGCTTCAATTTCACAAAGACTGAACTCGACACTGACGGCGAAAACCTTGGGGGAATTTCTCAAGACATATTTCCCGTTAAACTTTAGGATGAATCAATTGGATTAAAAGTTTTTAGGGATTGTAGGTCAAGGTCACTGCGGGCTAAACTCTGTAATTTAAGATTATTATGATTCACATACAAATATGTCTAATGGCAAGGAATGATGTGTGTCGTTCAGTTGAGTATAAATATTTTCCAAGTCAGAGTTTCAATGTATTCTAGGTCAGTGAATCACAACTGGTGGGTCGGGACCCAAAAGTGGGTCGTGGAGCAATTTAGGGTGTGTCGTGGACAGCTAGTAAAAATAATTACATTGATTCGTATTCTGATTTTTTTTTTTAAATTTTTTTATGGTGCAGTACACAGGTGTATCAAGTTCCCACACGGAACATAATAGGAAAGCGACAAGAAAATGTCACTTCCTTGCACTATAGCCACTGGTTTATGCTGTGAACGACTCGAGTGCAGCTCAGCTTCTGGCTGGCGGACGTCATGGCTAGCAATATGGCTGTGGCGGTACAGCAAACTCATTTGAAATGGCATTAAAACAACAACAACAACAAAATACTGCACTGGACTGTCACTCAAAATACCCACATCTCAAATCATCTTTCACCACTGAAATAAATCAAACTGCCATTCATTGGTTTCAGCATCCCTCCCCGCAAAAAAAAAAATATATTTTTTGATTTTAGTAACAAAAAAAAACATTAATTTTTAATATTGTACTTTACAAACACTGAGTAATAACATCAGTATATTGAATGTAAAGCATTAAACAGTTTATGCATGGTGATCTAATGCTGCATTCCAAGTGTGTTCCAGTGTGCTCCTCCTTCTGCTGTGCCCGTCTTGGCCACCGGGAGGCAGTACCCTATAATACCGTCATGCAGACACAAAACGAAAAATAATGGACTTCATCTACTATTACTCCGTAAATTGCTGTAATATTAGTCGTTTTTCATAGAGGATAAATAATATATGCCTTTGATTGTTACACAGCATTATTGTTGTTAGATCGTAATATTACAATGTAAAATAATAATGTTACAGTAAAATGTCATGTTAATGTCACATCATGAGTTATTCCGCAATTTCTACACTTAATAAATGATGATAAATAATTTGGAATAACTACACATCCTGCATGGATGTAGCTCAACTCTCCATTTCATGTTGGTCTTCTCTTGTCAGCAAACGAGTCGAGTGAATCAACGCCTTTTTAGCGCGTTTCTTTCTAACGTCACAAACGTTATGTTGAGTAATGCTAACAGGTAAAGTAACAGTCACTGGAAGCAGAACACAAATACATTTAAAAAAAAAAAAAAAAAAAAAAAAAAAAAAAAAAATGCCCTATGACACTTCTCCCTTATATAACTCTGGAGTTGAATCAAATAGCCTGTGTTTAGGCTGTCAGCTATCAGTTTAGCGTCGCCACCCAGCATCACCGCTCGCGTATTCTCTTTTATGTGTCGGCGACACATCTGCCTGCCGCCGGGTGTATTTAAAGGTTTTCCTGCCTTCCTGATGCCGATTGTGCACGTCTCATCTTTGCTTTGCCTCCCATGAGCATTCATGTGGGCCTCACCTCCCTCCCTCCTACCTGTTTTTTTTTTTGCAGTTTATAAGTCAGCTCCTTTGTTCTCGGCATTGCAATCTCATCACTTAATGTATTTTTGCGTCATACACTGACCGTGTGTTTTAACCTCAGCAGGGGGAATCGTTTTACCTGTGAGGACGCATTGTCACCATTCGAACCCCTATAGCGCTAATCAATTAGCACTTCCATCATGTGTTGAACACGCTGAAGCTTGAAGCTTCACTCCTCCTTTTGCAAAGACAACAAATGGAGAATAACAAGGTAATTTCGACATATAAGAGGGACCAAAAGCAAAACATGAGGACCTGAAAGGACTGTTTAAAGAATTACAGTGGCACCTTGACTTAAAACTGTAATTCATTTGTGAGAATCTTCGACAAATTTAAGGTAACCTTAATATATTAATATAAGGCGGTCTTGAAAGTAACGTTCGCAAACCACTACGAGAGTTAGCATGTCTATAGTTGGTGAAATAAATACTATTGACTTGCTATCAATGCGGATAACATGGCTAACTAGCAAGGCTTAACAGCAGCTCGTTTCTGCTCTGACATTACTTCGCAAAGTAAGAGAAATAGCTACTCATTTTCTTCCCTGAGAAATAAATCATTTTAATGTCGTACTGCATTTTTATTTTATTGAGAAAAAAATATATCGTTTACTTTCTTTTTATGCTACTAATGTACCAAATATTCTGTTTAAAAAATGAAATAGCTTGCGTTCAATGAAAAAAAAGAGAGTATTTACTCAAACATCTTTTTTTAAATTTCATTTTCGAGCTATAATTGCAACTCCATGAAACCACAATTGTTTTGCTCAAGGTTATCGTACCATCAGAATCTGATGCCTGATTGGCGTAAAATCACTGGCCACTGCCTCCATTTATTAATGATCGACACACCTCTAACGTCACATATTTGGAAAAGGCCTGATTCCGATCTGAGGATATCCTTGTTTCCGAATTGTGACACTTTGGAGCAAAAAAAAGTCTGAATTGTCATGTCGTGTCTATCCAGTTTTGGACCTGCAGTTTAAATCCAACCTGAGTTCCTTTTGTGTTGAATGAATAGAAGCACATGGTGAAATCCCCCACCAGACCATCCTCACCATGTGGCACACTTTGCACTTCTTGACCTGCTTTCATCACAACCAAGTAAAAGGTGATTTACAGGGAAACGTTGAGGGGAGGGGTTCGAGATCTTCTTGAGTGTCACACTGGGTAAAATCAAAGCGAAGTGGACGATTCCTTCCGATGCGTCAAAGAGGGTCATCGGCGTCACCGGGGTTGGACGCGATAACCGCTTTTCTCTCCAGGTTTCCGACTCTCCTTACTCTCCGCCGTGCCTACAATCGAGGAAATTCTTCCCATTTGTCAAGGGAGGTTTCATCTGGCCTCATCTTCTCCTCCATCCATCTTTTCAAATGCCAGAGTGAGCTGATAGAGGTCCACTTCCTGAGGGTAGGTGTGAGATGGTTGGGGGGATTAGCCCACCCACACTCACTGTCACTCTCGACCTCACGCCATCAGGAGTGGTAGGCAGGCGGGGGAGGGGTTTGGCAGAGGGACGAGAATAGCGCGAGGAAGACGGCCAAAGACGAATCCCCCCCGCGGCGGCGCAAACGCGCAACCGTACGCGCGATGGCAAGAAGCCAATCGATGCGGTTTGATGAAAAACAATTGAAGCAGAGTGGCAGGAGTTGTTTGATGCGGCTAATGTCACGCCCGCCGCATGCGCTCTCGTCGCCGTGGCACCTCGGATGAATGCAGCTGCTGGTTATCAGAACCAAACGCGCAACAGATATGACGGCCGAATCTAGTGCACTAATTCCAAAATCTCGGGACCTCTCGTGAATATATTTATATTTTCTTCAACATGTAGCTGTTAGGCCTGAGAAAATAGACGATCTGAAGATGCCATGTAAGGCCTTTCTTTCTTCTCAAATGCCCCTTACAGGATCATTCTAATGTATTTGGCTGGACCGCCGCCAATCCGATTATTTACCGGAGGCTCCATCACGCATGATTACCTTTTCTTTACCCGCTACATGTGAAAATTTAGAAGTGGGCTTACCTCCATTAGGGAAATAGGACGCCTTGTTGTGTTTTAGCGTAAGGATGCAACCAAGTTGCATTAGAGAAGATCCTATTTTAACTGTGGTTGGGCAGCAAATAGATGAGATGGCTAGGAAACTCATCCACCTATCCATTTTAGAGTCATGGGTGTGTTGGATCATATCCCACGCTGACATTTCGACCTATGAACAGTTAAGATTGTTTAATTAAACTCACATGCATGTTTTTGGAATATAGGAGGAAACCAGAGTACCCGCAGAAAACCCACAAACTAGAACGTTGTCGTAAAACGACCGACTTCTGCAGCATCTTCTACTTATTCCATTTCTTCAGCACAAATAAATCGCCATTTTCGCTGCACTGCTGCTAAAACTTACATCGTGCAATTCGTCACGATTTTGTCACGACTTCACATTTTTAAATCCTTGCTTTCAAGAGATTCATTTCTGTCTTGGCTCCCAAATGTTGGGTTGTTGGTCACCCTTTGGTTCCACTCGAATGTGTCACATCCACACTTCTCACTCGATATTTACTGCGGTGCTCTTACAACTACCGGAGAGGAAAAACTGAAGGAGGAGTCATATGATGATAGTGGTGGTCTTTTGGTAAGGTTAATCAAAGAGGGGCTTTGTAGTGGCAGTCTTTGGATGCTAGCCCAAAAGAGCTGCTTCTCCGCTGGTGCTTGCAAAGTGGGTCAGATGGAGAGGCACACACAAATGTATATTTAATGTCCCCGCTGGGACTGACGCTTTGGAGCATGAACAATCCTTTTCTTTTGCTGCCTCGCACGTACGCCGCATAACCTGCCGCGCTCGCTGATTAATCATCGCAAATTAACAGTGCGGCAGTCAGGTTTTTTACGACTTATTTTCATCTGTATTGTGTAAGCAGCGTAAGCTTTTTTTTTTTTCTCTCATTTCTCCCCTGTCATGTCTGGACGTCTCACGCCGGCGATGGCTCGCCGTGCAGTCGGCGTGGGCGCGTTTGGCATGCGACTGGCATGTAAGTGGCATCGCTTCACTAGTTACTGTTGCGAAACTCAATCTCCTGTCGTTTTCACCAACAAGATCCATGCATTCCTCAAAAGCGCTTATGCTAATTATGGCTCCGGGTGGGCCAGGGCCTATCCCAGCTGATTTTGGACAAGAGGTAGGATACACCCTGGGGTCGCTAGCCCAATCACAGGGCACATATAGACAAAAAATTCACAGTCACATTCACATCTATGGACAATTTAGAGTTTTAATAAACATGGTTGTTTTTGGAAAGCCAGAGTCACAAGAGAAAATCCACACGAGCTGAGATTCGAGCCCCGAACCTCTGTCAGGCAGAGGTTCGAACCACTATGACACCGTGCTGTCACCAACAGAGTCCACCCTTGAAAATTCCCAACGAACTCTCCAGCAAGGGAAAGGCACGATCTGAGAGGGGAGTGATATTTAATTGGCTGGCTTCCCGTCAGGTCTGATCAGGACCGGTGTTCCGTCAACCTAATCCCAGGAAGATTGTTTCTGTGAGAGCATTCAGTCTGACATTTTCATATTCCCCCCCACCACTCACCTCTGAAGGCAATCTCATTCTGAGCCCCCGACACCCCACCCACCCCACCTGTGATTCCATAGGATCACCTTGCATTAGTATTTGTGTTGAATTACAACAGGTCATTAATATAACTCATGAGTAAATAGCCACATTTCCATATTTCACCGCATGATGAATCTAGTGTTCTGTACTTTGGTTTAGAAATGTGTCTAAGTTTAGAGAAACTTGACACCCATTTGGAAATATGGTTCCTACCCCATGACCCAAACTTACTCAAATTTATCATGGTACATAAAATTGGCATCTTATATATTTCTTTTTGTTTTAATACAATTTTACAGTCTCTGAAGAGTAAAGGTACTTCTTACTTTGCCACTGCGGAATTATTAACTACCACATTTAACTGTAGTAGTATACAATTATACAAATACTTTAAAAAAAAAAAAAAAAAAAAAAAAAGAATAACAATGGGTCTACTTTGCATTGAATTTGTGAACCTTTTTACAAGGTCTATGTTTTTGAATAACCACAGATTAAACGCAAGTTTAGTTGTATTTAACTTCTTTTGACCGTACATTTTAAAAACTATTATTTCGATACAATTCTATTGAAGGGGTTGGGATGTTGGTCACAATGGTGGTAGTTGGAGAGCGAGGTATATTTTTTAGCTAGTATTCGGTGTCAAAGGTTTGAGAACCCTAGTTCGAATACATTTGTCAAGCACTGTATGCCATGTTTTGCTCGCCGTATACCAACATACAGCATCTTCATCTTAGTTCCTCCATCTAGAAGACAAATTCTAGCCACGACATGGTTATAATGCATTGTAATGGGTAAAAGGTTGCATAATGGATTGCATTACTGGGGGAAAAAATAATAGATTTGTCTCTAATCTCCAGCATAGTGTATGTAGTCCAATTTTTTGTGCAGAGTTTGCGAGCTCTCAAACCCAAAAGTTTCTTTGTGGATTTTCGGAGAGGCCATCGCTCTTTGCGCCGGCTTTGAAGTCGTCTTCTGGCTTTGATCACCTCTGCCTCGGGGAAATAACTTTTTCCACAAATATCAAACTCCCGAGTTGCATTCCACAGAGTACTCCATCTAAGATCTCGGTTAAAAATGTTACGTTCTACGTCTGCGCCAGTTAACATTTATTCCAGAGAATATTATGATCTCATTTTTAACACTGGTAGTTCCGAAAATAGATAGCGTTTACATTCTGACGACAGCATTGTACTGACCCGTAAGCTCAGTAGTATTTGAATATACGATTGTAGAAATATTCTATAGCTGGAGCTCAAGGAAGCTATAACGATTTCAGAATCAGAATCAGAATCATCTTTATTTGCCAAGTATGTCCAAAACACACAAGGAATTTGTCTCCGGTAGTTGGAGCCGCTCTAGTACAACAAACAGTCAATTTACAGAACACTTTGGGGACATAAAGACATTGACAAAAAACAATTGTGCAAAAAGATGCAGAGTATAACGGTACAGTACATAATTGTTTAGTATGTACCTTGTTTAGACCGTGTGAAGTAAACAACTTGCAAATCCAGAATGGAAATCCTTTCAATCGGGGTGGTCTTCTCAGTAGACAGACAGCAAAATACATAATGGTTGTTGGTTAAATATCTTTTTAGATGTAGCCAATCGAAACACGGTACGGAAAATGGATGGAAGGATGGATGGAAACAAACAGCGATATTCAGAATGTAATATCCTGCAGCGGGGATACTATCATACCAATTAACCATCTCTCGCTCTCTCTCGTTCTGTGTTTTCTCCTAGGTAAGCACTTTTCCTTCTTCTCTCTTGGTAGCTGTGGTGATGGAGGAGGCCCGGCGTCTCAAGCATGCGTCTCGCCGCCGTCAGCCCCGGCAAAAGTTTCAGGTGGCTAAAATGCGAGGCGAGCGTGATTAAGGTGAAGCACTGAGCCGCCGTGGCGCGTAACAGAAATGGTAGATGTCAGCAGCATGAGCCGCGGCCACAATGGAGTCCATTCTGCATCCCCGTGAACACTGTTTTGTGTTGGTGTTTAATCGAGTTAAACAAATGGGTACTCAGTCTTTCTTGTGTTTCACTAGGATAAGTAACATTTGGATGCATTAGGTACACCTAATTCCAAATTCAAGAGCTGTATATTTACGGAAGATGATATTGCTCAGTATTGGGGTTGGATTTACATGAAATAGGCATGTAATCGGATCGACATCGAGACGCTTACGAATCGGATGTGACTCGAAAACACGCTGCTTGTGAATCCCATCAACGCGAGCCTCACGTCATTGGACTACACCAATCATGATACAGACCCAACCGCCTGTAGCCAAACGACACACCCACAAGTCATCGAAATTACTACAAAAGCATGAACTGGGAATTGCCAAACGGCGGGTGAGCGATTGCCCTATAAAGGGTGCACTAGATTAAAAATGTACAGGCGATCGAGTTTAATAATTACAGATTGGGTTTTCCCAAGCATGATTTTTGACATAAAATTAAATAAAAATTCAACCTAGATAACGGTTTTAAAACAAACACTTTGAAGATTAAATGCAATTTTTTTAATTTATTTTTTTTATTTTTCCATTTTTTTTTTTTTTTGCAAAGTATTGAACTGATTGTATTGCAAAAAAGTGAAAACTGAACCGTACTAAGGCAGTGGTTCTTTCACGTACATTTGAGAAGTTACCTGCATTTAAACCAATCAGGGCGTGAGTCAATACGGTGGAATAAATGTTGTTTATTTATTATTGTTTATATTTGTCAGGATGTCCACGCAAGGATGGCTTACTCATCAGACAATACAGGCAAATGCCAAGTGGGCCGTGGCCTCCAAGGGTTACCACAAAATGGGGGAAAAAATGTCAGCCTTATGTATGGATGTTATACCCGTATGTATGTTGTTGTTATGTTTGTTGTGGTGCAGTACTGCAATGCAGCATACCCTGAGCTGATGCTAATATTGTGGTTACCTTGTTAGCGGCACGAATGACAGGGGGATGCTTGCTTCTTCATGCTGCAGCTGCCTTTGTGCACTTGAAGAAATGCAGCGTCATATTTGATGTATCCGTGGCAGGGTGGCGGCGGGGAGGGGATGGCAGGGGAGAGCTAATTAACGTAAGTACACTGCATCATTGTGCCGCAGAACAGGACATCTTTGCATTTCAAGCGCTCCCCGTTGCTTTGACGTCTTTTCGAAAGCCGTCAAGGGCGACTTTGGATAAGGAGGGATGTTGAAAACATCCAATCCCACATTTCTGCAACTCTGGACATTTGTTAGCCAATAGCGGGACGCTGAGAACTGCATCTTCGGTTGTTTTCATTACTCGAGCAAATACGCCACGGATGTTCATTGTAATAACGCTAAATCACCCGCCGCCCTTGTAGCCACAGCGAGGTCAAAAACTGCATAGTAGACGCTTTTTTTTTTTTAACGCATAAAGAAAATGCTGTCAGAGGAGGCTAATCTGCCCGTGCCAAGGAGCCATAAGCCACACAACCCCTCCCATAAAATACAAGCCCATAATCATTTTATTTAGCACTTAGCAGGCGACGTAGTTAGCCTTGAAATCTCCCGGGAGAGTTCATCCTAGCACTGCTGTGTAAAGTGCAGATGTAAACAATGCGGAGGCGACAAGTAAAGGTTGATGAGCCCTCTGCTGGGCTGGGCCTGACGAAGAACAATGTCCTAAATCAGCAGGTGTACACAGTGTCAAAAGCAGTTTCTTTTTCTTTTTTTTTTTATCATGAAGAAAAATGCCCTGAATAAGTATGAAGTGTGGTAGTGAGTTTTAGCAGCAAAGCCAAAGTTAGATGCTAACTTTGAGGGGAAAACGGCATACCAAAGCTTGAACAGAAACATTTGGAACAGGCTTGACCAATGCACCACTTTAGTTTGGGGCCAAAGGCAACATTTTTGGTCATGAAGAATAATATTGTAAATCAGTGTCGGTGTTAGTGAGTTTTAGCAGTAAAGCCAATGCTGGAAACTTGGCTTTACAGTTTAAGCTTAAACTAACATTTGTATAAGGAGGGTGGCACACTAGCGAACTATGCAGAGGACAACCCCATTGTGGAGTGGAAAAGACGTTGAGGGAAATTTTCACAAAATTCAACTTTTGCATTTCACCGGACCCAAAAAAAGTTAAAGGTGAACACAACATGGAGAAATTGTTAAAAAATCGGCTTCTCTACAACTTGCCCATAGTATCGAGGCTAATGAAAAGTTGTGCGGGTCAGAATTCAACCAGAATTTGCAAGAGCAGTACGTCTATAGTCTTGGATGAGTTTTTTTGCTTTTTCTTTAGCTTTGGTGTTAATTTTTGCAACCCTTCAAATCGAAAAAGAAGTGTTAAAAGGCAAACGGTAGACTAGAAGTATGTTTTATTTAAGTTTAGTCGCTACATTTTAGTTCCCTTTTTTGTTCTCTGGCATGCCAAATACCCAGGGAAAGCTTATTTCGATTTACTTTTTCTTATGGGGGTTCGGCCTTGAACGTTCTACGGAAGTACCCATGTATTTAAATAAAAATTAACCTGTGCTCAATGTGTGGGGGAAAAAAAAAAAAAATCAAAATATCAAGTCATCCACGTATCTTCCACTTCTGCGAAACCTTGAGTTGTTCTGAAGTTCAACGCAACAAAAAAAGAGACACATTTCCGACCTTTCTCTGTAGAACTTTTTTTATGTTTTAAATTCCAGTGGACCTTGAGAAAGATTCTCAGAAGGAACAATCAGAGCACAGGAAATAATATTTTCTCGACAGCGCATCACTTTGTTGGTCAGACTCTGTTTAAAGGTCATACTGTACTGTTTTGCTGCTTTTCTTGCAAATATGTATTGAATGTGTATGACCTGCTTTTTTCTTTTCACGCAGTTTATTTTTGAAAGTTTGTGGTTGGTTGAAGTTTTATAGTGGGTTCAACCTACATGCATACTGTTACGCTCACAGGAAGTGAAAATGGCACAAAACGGACTCTTGTCCATATATGGAAACAGAGAATGTATGGCGTCGTAAACCATGCCAGCTCCGTTGGTGGCGCTGGCACACCCTGTATGTTTGCAGTGAGCTGCCATGTGTAATGGAACACATCAAATAGTTATGTTGTTTTCGAGACCTAAAATGACACTTCAAATATATCACTATATGTAAAAAAATAAACGCCTGTTGCACATTTTTGCTGTATTTATTTGTTCTCTGGAGCCAGTTCCGCCACATTTTGAATCCACAACACAGGATCTCAAAGCGGCAGTACCATTTTGCTGTCACTCTGCCCTTAATTCACCACCCTTCACTCAGATGGATGTTTAAAAAGCAAAAGATAAAGCATGAACTCCGGATGAACCACCCCACTAGTATTCAGGCATTCATAAAGGCAATCAAACTAGAAGAGCGTAACGTTTGTAATTGTGAGCCGCGTTGTCAGCTGCTGATTACACACGAATGCGCGATGAATGCAAGAACGCGAAGATGACTTTGGGCGAATACGCTTTGGATCAATTTCAAAAAGCCCATGGTAGCAACCGTGTCCTCGTGTTGCGTCGCTCCCTGGAGGAGGTAAAGTCTCCCGGCTAGGAGGGACAGTTGGGTGGATTAACCTCTGATAAAAGCTCCTGGTGAACTAGGACTTGTGGACTTGACCCATGGGTTTGACAAACGAATCTCAACCGTTTTTTTGTTGTTGTTGTTGCTTGTTTATAATAGCCCAATTTACTCCTACTAATTGAAGTTCATGATATGGTGACTGTGGAAATGTTTACCAAAAATAAAGTTTGCAAGAGCGGGATCGCCCTGCATGAGTTCAGAATATTGTATAATGGCACAAGTTTTTTCTTCCTGAGCTCCTCTCTTCTGTATGACTGCTTTTTGAAGAGGTTTACTGGAGAAATCATCTTTTATTCACAAGCACACCATGAGTTTCAGCGCTTTCTTCTTGATTTTAAGGCACATTTTAATATTTTACTAAACACCCCCTCATTGTAGTTTAAGTGAAGAAATTACAGCTCCTGGAAAGTATGTGAAGTTTTTTTTTTTTCATGCTTTGAACCCTGGAGACAATATTAGAAGACACCAAAAAAAGCATTAAAGTATTATGATATTGTTCCATTCCCTCCTACATATAGTAAGTTAGAAAAAAGGGAATACAGATGAACTAATGTTTAGGCAAGCCATGTTTATGGAGTGTGTCCAACCATATTTGCTACGCTGTGTCCACCTTGTTTGTGGATTGCATCGTGCACTGTCCGCCACATCTTGGGTCATGAACAGCCACGATGGTTTGTTTTTTTTTGGCAATATTTTTTTCACCATGGCAGCCATGAACTGTACATAAACTCAAGTTTGGTCCTTGGTATATGGGAGGAACTCTCAAGCGTGACGCAGCAGTGTAATTATCACAGCGGCTGAATTCAGTTACTCTTAATGATATAATGGGAGCCATCATTAATACAGACTCTGTGATGTTTCTGCTGCATCTCTGGAGGAGTACAAAGTGCCTGCGGTCTGCACTGCAGGGTCCGTCCCAAAATTGGAGCTGAAGTAGCTGCGGGCTAGAGGTTATTTTTTATTTTATTTTTTTTGTGGCTTGAAAAGAGACATGAAGGTGAACACGATGCTTTATTATCTTTTAAGACCAGTAGGATTTATTGTGTGTTCTACGCCTGTTGCACACTGGATTTAGCCAATCCCTCGACATTTTTATTTTTTATTTTTAAATTCCCTCTGCCCACAGCTGTCATGTCTTATGTGTTATCGCGTTGCCTGAATGTGGGTGGGTGGGTCTTTTTTTTTTGTTGTGTGTGTGTGTGCGCGCCTCCTAGAGAGTGTGTGTTAACATGACAAATGTGACTTGTGGTTACAATGGCGGCGGAGTAATCACTCCACCGCTACCTGCTCTGTGATTGCCGAACATCCCCGCTCCTCGCAAAAGTCAAATACGAGACGGGCCTTAATAGCTCCCCCGTGCCCGTCTTTTTACAAATGACGCCGCTAACTACATCTCTCTTAAGCGTGTCACGGGTCGAGTGCAAGACGCATTCATTCGCTTTGCACCAGGCAATAAAAATGAGTCACGTTCCGCTGGAGACCACTTAAAAGTATGAAAGGAGCTGCTCACGTTTCACTTTATTTATTTCAAAAAGAGGATTTTACAACCATTAATGACAGTTAAAAAGCCTTTACTGAAGTGTTCTTTTTTCCCCCCTGGCGTAATTAGTTATAGTTAACGCTAGGTTTCTCTTCTTTACAAATCGCCATTAATAAGAATAGCAGAGACCCTGCAAAATCCCGACGTCAACAGGCATTTATTTAGCTGTTTTTTTTTACACAGAATCTAGATGCATTATTGCCGCAACTGTCAGGGGTACTCGAATACAAATCTCAAAGGGCCATGAAGTGTTTTTTTCAATGAGTCAAAGGGCCATTTATTATAGTTGGTCAAGCCTCGCGCAATATTACTAATTATCAAATACAAACTCAAATAAAATGTAATTAGCATTTTGACAAAACATTTAGACAGTTAGCCAAGAACTTCTTGTTTTATGCTGCTGTTCTGAAAGGCAAAGCGCACCACTTCCTGTGTCAGATTGAGGTGAAATTAGCGATCGATCTACGGTATCTGCAGCACATACAACACTCTAATAGAGCACATTCTGGTGAAACAGGGAACTACCAGGAACTAAAAGTATACTCGTGTGTTGCCACTCCCTTTTTCGTTTACACACTGCAGCAGGGTAGGACACAGGATTGTAACAGTGTACAGTATTTGACAATGTTGCAACAGAAAGCAGTGGCTTTGCTTATAACGAGGAGTAGGAGACGTGATCCATGTGAAGAATGTGTGGCTGTGGTATTTTTTTAACCAACAACACTTGCAAAAGCCAACTTTGCTGCCTGTATTGAACTAGATCTGATCACCAATGTAGTTGCTACTGCTGATTTTAAGTACCTCCTTCAAACACAATATTATCGTGTTGCGGTGACGCCTCCTTTCTTAACACAAAAATACAAAATACAGTGTTAAATAAATCTCCAAATCCTCCATTTATTGAAAGTTTAGACAGTTCAAGTTTCTTAACAAAAAACTTGCGAGTAACCAGAGCTCCTGGTAAGCCCACTGGCACGGTGACGAGGGAACGTTTGGTTCCACTCCGCCGGGTTTGAGCGGAGATGAAATGCGCTCGCTCATCTTTATGATTTCAATTGATATTGCGGAGGGCGGTGGAAATATTAGAGGGACTGGTTCCACAGCTCTGAATAATTGATTTATAAGGCGGCAGCTGAGGGGAAAGCGGCTAGTGGTTGCTCGTCATGCAGATGAACAGGAGTCGGGATTTGAAGGCGTTTGACAATCGTGTGATTTATTACCCCTTTGTTCGAAGAGCATCCATTTCACAAGATTGGTTATAATTTGTTTTAATTTAACATATTTCCGACATGAATTAATGAGTGGCAACACAAATAATCAGTTGTTGCATTTATTATAATTTTTTTTTTCACACCCTTAAACAAATCTTAATTTAAAGGAGAAATATTATTTAAAACACTTCCAAGATGTCTTAGCATTTTTTTGTCAATATAAGATGACATTTTTTTTTTACATTTTACACATTTTTGTAAGCCTTGTTGAAGTGAGCCCGTTTTGAGGGGGGCGATCCTGTCTCATGCAAATGAGCCACTGCTCATCCATCCCCCCTCTACTGCAGGGCCAATGCCAAGTATAGCTTTTGTTACCATGTCAATCTGGTACTAGTATAGGTTGTGACCAGGTGAGGGGCAACTGCTAGCCCAAAAGTGGGAAGAAAAAGGCGAGCACCATAAAGAGAAATTTTCACTCGTGGGGGGAGCACTTCATCGCCAAGCAGTGCTGTGTCATCCACCGTTATGCAACACTAATTGCATTGTTCATTTGCTGATGATTATTGAGCGTTGGGTGCAAATTTGGCTTTTCACCCTTGGCTAAAGTATCCGTTAAAAGCCCCCAGAGTCTCGGCAAGCTGGTGAATAGATCTTCCGAGTCAACTTCCACATGGTGACAGAAGATGTTCTGTTGATATCTCATTCTCCTCCCCCACCATCCTGCCGCACTGCTTAGAGCGGCACGAGGGACTATTAGGATTCCGCCTGCTTTTCAGGTAGCTGCGAAGGAATAGATAAGAACGGTGGGAACAAGTCGGATAAATAAACAGATCATGCGCCAAATAATTAACCTCTGCGGATCTTAGACAGGTTCTGAAAGTGCTTGGGGCGTATGAGGTGGGAGCTGGGAGGCGGAATGTGGCCCTTTTTTCCGACCCCGTCAGGTTGAGATTTATGTGATATACGTGACAAAGGCGGGATATATTCAGTCCGTCATAAACGGGGCAAAAATTATATCTAGAAGAAACAATTTCTTATATACTTTAAATATCTCTACCCAAACAGATGCCCCCCACCCCCCTTCAGGTACAAAGCTACTACTGACTGTAATGATCTCAGTTCGCAGACACTCACCGTCCCATATTAGCATTAGGGTTAACTGCTGAGCCTATTTGAACTCTACTGCTCACCAAAACAGCAGCACCTGAACAATCTCTCAGCTGAATTGAAGGGTGGAACCTTAACACAGAAATGAGGAATCTCAAACTGCATTCAGCTATTTTTTTACCCAAGTGTGAGTCTGAAGTGAATCAAACATAGCATTTAACCAGTAAATAACTTTAATTTGACTTCTTACTCAAGAAATATCCTCCATGGATAGCACTAATTAATATAATCTAGTCTTGAAAGTATAATTTTGTGTGTCAACTGTTGCAGAAACATCTAAATTTGGCTCCCTTACGTTCGTTCTTGGTGCTAATTTAACTTGCAACTGCGGACTCCTATCTCATAGTTCTCATGGGGGGGAGGGGTCTCCCAACTTGTCTAACACGTGCATGAATATTGCTTTATAGTCCTGATGAATACCTTAGAGAAATCGGAAGACGTGTTCTTGCAAATTAAAATGAGTCCATCGCGGAACAAGGTCTTCATCGATTGTAGATTCCCGGCAATGCTCAGTGGCTCGTACTCTTATCAGAATGTAAATGCGCAGTTCAGTTCTGCTCTGTCAGAATATAATGTAATCAAATATACAGTGGAACTCTCTGTTTGAATTGAAAGCGTTTTTGCTGAAACTAATCAGGGGTGTTGTCATTAAAAAAAAAAAAAAAGAACAGTTTATCATTTTAATTAAACATTCTTCATGGTTACGCCAGTGTAAAAGATAACCGCTGTTAATAAATTCAATAAAACACTGTATTGGATCTCAGGTGACAGCATGATGGTGACACCGTATAAAAGTATTTGGACAACATAACTGCCAGTGTATTGATAGCACCACAAATAAACAAACCCTTCTACGTCATTTGAGCAAGGCAAAGCAATTGAGAAAACAAGGGAAATGGCTTGAATGAGGATTTTAGCCTTCTTCTTCTACCGCCGTAGTTTGAATCTGTGACGTGCCAGTCGAAAAGATGTTACGCGAGGTAAATTGCTTCCTAGGGAGATGAAACACCGGCTGTAATTTGCATTGCAGCAGGTAAGGCGATTCAAAAATAGACGTGGAAGGTCAGACTAATTAACATGATCATTTAGGGATTGGCTAATTGACCGTTCTGTTTCTCGGATTGATGGCACATACGTGCACCACTTTTGACAGTAAAGTGGATCGCTTAGCTGTTGTCTACTTGCATGCTAGCCATTGTATTTTGCAGTATTCCTCAAAGGCAACCCAAACAAACATGTTATGCATAAACCTTGAAGATGATGTGTTCGGTTCCCAGTCTGTCCTATATCTTATCCCTATTATTTTTTTTTTTGAAGGAAATTGAAAAATGCCTGCAACCCCAAACACAACAAGTTTTTGTCACTAATGTTTCCAAACTTTATGAAACAAGCTATATCCGTCTTCTCTCGGGGCTGCTCACACGAAAAGACACAAAAGTCCCAAAAAAGCAAGGGAGAAAGCGATGGTCTTTGATGTTTGGAAATTTGGACCAAACTCAAATTGGGTCGTTCAGCTTTCAGTCGTTCCGTTCTGTCTGGTCTTTGAACTCGATCCTCTCCATACATGTAAGGCTGAGCATTTGAGACTTAATGATTCATTTCCCTGATACAGATTAGCCTACACGAGCGTCACAGAGAATGTAGAGTTGCTTCCCACTGATCTGCTTTGGATTGACAGAAGTGCTGCCAACCCCTAATGCAACGCAGATTACGTTTCAAGTAACAACGACCCGATTCGTAAAGGTCTTCACTTCCAAGCCTCCTCTGTATTCCGCAGCAGATTTAAGAGCGCTCCTGTTTTTGGGTACCTCGCTAACGTCGAGATCGTTGGAATTACGATGTCATGCGTCCTCCTACACGTCAATCCACATGATGGCCTACACGGTGTCAAAATAGCGCCTGTCGGTGCATGCCTGTGTGTACTTTAAATTATTGCTCCTCACGTGCCGGTTCTTTTTAAAATGCCAACTCGGCTTGGGGAACGCCGGCTCGCATAAGGCAAAGAGGTTAATAAGACGCATTCTGGCTGAGCGGTATTGAGATGTACTCTGTAATCAGCTAATTGTGTTCATTTTCTCTAATGTTGCCCTTTTATGGCGTCAATAGTTCCCAGCTCAATTATAGTGGAATTAAATGACAATTGTTTTCTTTAAAAGAAAACAAAAACAAAAAGTTGGCTAATTTTGTTCCTTAAGGTTATATTTTGTAAGAGATGAAACCCCTGCAGGGAAAGGTACTGAGTCCTGTTGTGAATAGCCCAAAATTGATACTTATAAATGTTTATATTAATAATTTAAACTGTAAATGTACCACAAACTGTGATCCCAAAATACTTGATTTTGTAATTATTTTATTTCAAACTGATTGTGTGCTCTCCATAACTTCCACTCACAACCCAGGCCAAACTTAGCTCCTCCCCGACATATGAAGATGTAACTTTCTCAGTCGAGATGCATCTCGAAAATGACAATACAGTATCAACGTCTACAGTACTTTCTTATCCTTGCACTAAAACATATTACATAAGGTTAGAATTAAAAAAGAATACACTTTATGAGTGCAAAGAAATCAATTTTTCTAACACTTTAAATGGAAAAAAATGCAATAGTGAATTTGTGAAAAGTGAACTGTGAATTAGCAGAGGTTCACTGTAAAACACGGACATTCAACTATAATCTCCTAATAATTCATCTTAACTAATAATAAATAAATTGTTTGGAATAATTAATTCCAGAATCCGACATAAAACCAACATAAAGCCCACATAAAACCTTTAAGAACTGTACAAGGGGGCCTTGGTCTAAGACGGTCCTGATATACGACGTTTCAAGGTAATGAACATCGCGTAAATGAACCAGTAAGAAAACGTCGTCACAAGAAGATACCCTCAGTTACCAACATACTTGGTGTTCTTGATTGGATTGTTTTATCTTCATGCCCTAGAACTCTTTTTCATACAAATATTCACTATGATTAGGACTTTACTACTGTGCTAGCATTGGTTAGTGATAGAATACGGCATTTTTCGACTTGAGTACAAATGTAGGTGGAGGAATTTGGAGCTCTGTCCTAAACCGAGGGCCCAGTGGATAGGAGATGTTTTAACTTGCGTTTTTCAATGATTGTTTTGATTTCCCTACCACTGAATGATTGTCAGTATGATTCTCATAAGACTGTGATAGAAGGCTCAGTGAATGTACATGAAACCCCAACAAAGCCTCTTGTCAGCCTTTACCTCGAACCCTGTCAACCACTCCGGGTTTTTACAGCCCTCGCCTCAATGTCGTGTCGTCAGGCCTCCCTCTTTCATTAACACTCGGGCTTGTGATTTCCTCCACGCTTGGCTTGCGTTGTGCAGCCCGGGGGAGTGACACAAGACGGCTTCATTTTCGCAGTGTTTCCTTTTCGCCCCGCTCTTTCTCGAACGTCTTGATTAGCAAAGACAACATTAGTGGCCTCGCGGGACGGCCAACCTCCTGAAGTGTGAGGCCGTGTTGGTCCTCTTGCTCTCTGCTTGCTCTCAGTAAAAAAAACACTGGAAAGTCACTGAAGAGCACAGAGCAGCTCGCTCTCGGAAATTGAATGAAGCCAACAGTTGCTCGAGTGTGTTTAGTTGCTTACCTCTATAGGCAGCTCATTGTGCCACGTCAGCAGAACTCCTTTTTTGTTTAAGTAGCCAGTCGTGGTCCTTATCAGCAGTTTATTGAATGCTTGCAGATACATTGTGCTCTTACGCGTTATGCGGCAGCAAATCCCTCGAGCTCGGTCTCCTTTAAAGGAGACGTAGTTTGGATTTTTTGTTTATTTTTTTATTTAATACAATTCCCAAGTCACAATTAAAAACAGTTCCCAGGTTGAAATAACATATTTTCATCAAATATAACCCCGTGATGAAAAATGACAACTCATTTTTAACAAACTTGCTCCTTTTCTACCGCGGGGCAATGCTGACTACAGGTTCTGTTACCCTGACGACAAGGAGGGCGGCTACTTCTCTACTGTGAACTGCAAAGTGCACAAGCCCTCGAAAAGGACGGTATTGTTTGTATTTTCACTCGTGGAGGCAGCTGTTAGCTACCGCTCATTCATGCATCCAACCGAACTCTGTTTACTGTTTGGCTTTCAGACAGTGTTGTTCAACCGTTGCTTGAAAATGACGGTTCTTCGCCTAGCCTAGCTGCAAAGTCACGGGCAGAGAAACTCTGTGTGGGGGTCGCATAATATAAATGAGCCCTACTGTTACATCAAAATCCATAACAAATCAGAATTGCTAGCTCACAGGCACATTTTCGGAAACAGGCAGGTCAAAGATTTACTTGGCAATTACAAAGTCAACTTGTCAAGTGCAACCAAATTTCTAATTTCTTCATATCATCCCATTATCGTATAACTTATCGTCTCCCTGTAGACATCACAACAAACAACAAAAACTCGGCCTACATTTTGAAGCAAGCTTGGTTCGCCGAGTCAAAAATAAGCATATAAAATGATTGAGTGGATGTTTGAAACAACTGAAATGTTGTTTATACAGTTTTTATGTTTCATACAACCCCAATTGCATTGAAGTTGGGATGTTCTGTTAAACATAAATAAAAACAGAATACAATGATTTGCAAATCATGTTCGACCTATATTTAATTGAATACTCTACAAAGACAAGATATTTAATGTTCAAACTGATAAACTTTATTGTTTTTAGCAAATAATCATTAATTTAAAATTTTATAGCTGCAACATGTTAAAAGAAAGGTGATGTAACACAGTGGTAAACATGACCCTGTCCCAGATTTTTGGAACAACATTCAATAAACGTTTGGGAACTGAGGACACTAATTGTTGAAGCGTTGTAGGTGGATGTGCTTGATGTACAGCTTCAGCTATTCAACAGTCAGGGGTCTCCGTTGTCGTATTTTACGCTTCATAAAGTACCAAACATTTTCAATGGGCTGCAGGCAGGCCAGTCTAGTACCCGCACTCTTTTACTACGAAGCCACGCTGTTGTAACGTGCAGAAAGTGGTTTGGCATTGTCTTGCTGAAATAAGCATGGGCGTCCATGAAAAAAAACGTTGCTTGGATGGCAGCATATGTTTCTCCAAAACCTGTATGTACCTTTCAGCATTAATGGTGACTTCACCGATGTCTAAGTTACCCATGCCATTGGCACTAACACAGCCCCATACCATCACAGATGCTGGATTTTGAACTTTATGTCCATAACAGTCCGGATGGTTCTTTTCCTCTTTGGCCCGGAGGACACGACGTCCACAATTTCCAAAACCAATTTGAAATGTGGACTCGTCGGACCACAGAACACTTTTCCACTTCGCATCGGTCCGTCTTAGATGAGCTCGGGCCCAGAGAAGCCGGCGGCGTTTCTGGGTGTTGTTGATAAATGGCTTTTGCTTTGCATAGTAGAGTTTCAAGTTGCAACTTATGGATGTAGCGCCGAACTGTATTTACTGATATTGGTTTTCTGAAGTGTTCCTGAGCACATGTGGTGATATCCTTTACACATTGATGTCGGTTTTTGATGCAGTGCCGCCCGAGGGACCGAAAGTCACGGGCATTCAATGTTGGTTTTCGGCCTTGCCGCTTACATGCAGTGATTTCTCCAGATTCTCTGAACCTTTTGATGATGATATGGACCGTAGATGATAAAATCCATAAATTCCTTGCAATTTTACCTTGAGGAACATTGTTCTTAAACTGTTCGACTATTTTCTCACGCACTTGTTCACAAAGAGGTGAACCTCGCCCCATCTTTGCTTGTGAATGACTGAGCAATTCAGGGAAGCTCCTTTCATACCCAATCATGGCACCCACCTGTTCCCAATTAGCCTGTTCACCTGTGAGATGTTCCAAACAGGTGTGTCCTCAACTTTCTCAGTCTTTTTTGCCACCTGTCCCAGCTTTTTTGGAACGTGTTACAGCCATAAAATTCTAAGTTAATGATTATTTGCTAAAAACAATAAATGTTATCACTTTGAACATTAAATATCTTGTCTTTGTAGTGTATTCAATTAAATATAGGTTGAGCATGATTTGCAAATCATTGTATTCTGTTTTTATTTATGTTTAACACAATGTCCCAACTTCATTGGAATTGGGGTTGTACTTCAGTCAAACGCGAGCTCAAAGATTTGCAGCTTGAGTGTCAAAATAAAAACACATACAGGAGGTCATGTTTTGCCAAGGGGAAGAAGACGTCGTTTTCAGACCGTTTTCTTATAAAGCAAGATCGACAAGCACTTCCAGTTTTATAGCTCAACCGCTGATCTGTCAAAATTGCTTCATGTAGCCAACGGGCCCCCTGTGACTACGCGCTGTCAAGCTAAATAATCCTGTAGCCTCACCTTTTTTTGGTGCAAATAGGAATGCACTTCAAGGCTCGACAGCTTTGTTACCAAGGAAACTTGCCTTGGAAAGTTGGCCTCTCGCTGACTCCGCGGGGACGCGAGTGCCTGTTTTTCGCAATCCCCGACATTGACCGGGGTGCGGACAAGTGGATAGAGAACGCCTGATCGCCCGTGTCCGACTGCGCCGTTGAGTGTGGATCAGGGGCAATAAAAGGCCTGCCTCGCTGAGACACTACTGTAGATTATTAAACGAGCTGGGACATAACGGTTATGGCCTTCCTTTTGTTGCTTTTTTTGGGGGGGTAAGACTTTCTGCTAGAATTGGAAGTTGGTTTTGTTGAACCTGAGTCCATCTTGGGATTGACTGATTAATTGATTAAGAGGTGTGTCCCTTAGTGCAGAGGTTCTCCAACTTCTTTGGGACCAATAATCCTAACACAAACATATTTATGGTGTGTCACCCCTAGGAGGACAGATTTGTGACATGTACCAATCAGCTTTTTATGTATTCTATTTTTAATTCAACCTTTATTGATCCAGGTAAGGCAATTGAGAATATATTCTCATTTGCAATGCCGTCCCGCCAACAGAGAGAAGCGTAAAACAAAGCAAAAAGTCAAAGCAAACACAATAATGTGATTTGATATATATTTGGTGAATAAAAGGTTCATGACAGGCTAAAAACAGGTGCAGCGATCATGTACACTAAGTATCCCTCTGTGATAGAACACAACTTCAAGTTCCAGGCTGTGTTCTCTAATAGAGGGATGTGGTATTTTTTGCCACAAAGGGTTTTACAACTTTCTCCCCAATTTCTTTATACAAGTTAATTTGAATTTATTGTACTATTCTATGCGGCACGGCGGACAACTGGTTAGAGCGACTGCCTCACAGTTCTGAGGACCGGGGTTCAATCCCCTACCCCGCCTGTGTGGAGTTTGCATGTTCTCCCTGTGCCTGCATGGGTTTTCTCCGGGCACTCCGGTTTCCTCCCACACCCCAAAAACATGGATGGTAGGTTCATTGAAGACTCTAAATTGCCCGTAGGTGTGAATGTGAGTGCGAATGGTTGTTTGTTTATATGTACTCTACGATTGGCTTGCAACCAGTTCAGGGTGTACCCTGCCTCCTGCACGATGATGGCTGGGATTGGCTCCAGCACTCCCAAGACCCATGTGAGGATAAGCGGCTCATAAAATGGATGGATGGATGGATGGATGTACTATTCTATCATTGTACTTGAATATACATAAGGATCGTGAGTGTTATCATATGATTCTAAATGAATTCACTTGTTGTCAGGGGATATCTTTCATTGTTATCTTGTCATTGCTCAATTATATCAACAGGTCCTCACTCTTAAAGCCTGTTATCCTGAGATGAAGGCTTCAATTATCGTCCGATCATGCAAATATCAAGCATTTGTTTTCTCGTGAACTGGGAATGAATGCTATTAACGGCGGGCTGCAGGCATCTGTGCTTGCCGTCTGTCCGTCACGGGGGTCATTTTTGTCGCGGAGATGGTGCTCCCAGATATGATTAGTGCCTCCGTAACATCTGCCTCCTGCTAAATTGAGGATATCACTGATTGTTTTCCAAGCAAGTACAGCACGGAACAAACAATATTTCTCAGATGTTGACCACCAGCCACATTGCAGAAACTGCTCACACGGTGGTCCACAGTGTTTTGTGCTTCCATCCCGAGGTGTCTGGCTGACTTCCTCCGAGACGGCACAAACAAAGCTGTAATTATGGATGCACGTCAGCTACTCTTTGTACTCGTCCGTCAAGGCTTCCTTTCTCGAGCCTTCAAATCACGCAAAATTGCCTCGGAATGAGATTACTTTAGCTCCTTTGCTTGTGCTCGGAGGAGTCCATGGTGAGCGCTAAGAGGTGATTGAGGGAAGCCTATAATGAAGCCAGCTCATTACCTGGACCTCCGAATTGTTGTTGTTTTTTTGCCGATGAGCGACGGCAAAGGGCTCGACACTCCCCCCCTCCCAAGTGCTTACAATCCTCAGAAATTGATGTCATGCAAAATGTATATTTTTTCACACCAACAAGACTGACAACATTGTCAAGAAATGGAGGTGAGCGTCGTGTTTTCATAAACCGAGTGCTGACAACCCTTGGAAATGAATCTTATGTAAAAATATATTTCCACACCAACAAAATTCATAACACCGTCAAGAACTGAGCTCAATCAGTACTTTGTTTTATAAGGGCTGCAGCTATCGGACAATTTTACAATTGATTATTCTACCGTGTGTTCCATCGATTATTCAAGCAGTCGGATTAAAATTGAGTTCTAATATTTGAACAAAAACAACAATAAAAAATATGCATGTGAGGTGCACGTATTTTTTTAACCACTTTGGGGTGGTATAAGACAGACAGACATGCATACTGTTCTTTGAGCTGTCTGACCCATCTGAGCTCATCAGTGCCGCACTAATATTAGTTTAAGAGCGTATGGTGCCAACCTTTGACGAATAAGTCGATGCAAAAGTTGTTTTCATCCCATCAAGACTCACAACGATGTTTGTCAAGAAAAGAGCCTGTTTCGATAAATTTGTCCATGGATAGGGTAAACTGGAGTACGTGGTGGAAGCAGTGTAATGGCCATAAAGCTTTTTAAAGACCCGCTGAACTGCAGTCAGGGACAGAAAGACTTCTTGCCAGGTAGCAATTTTGCAACATTGCTCCAATGTCAATTGGCGAGCCATGGGCAAGGGAATGATATGCTTCCAAAAAGTGCAAAGCCTAAGCTGTCAAATGCTGATGGCCTCACATCTGTCCAAATGGTACCTGAAATAAAATTGAAACAAGGAGGTAGTGACTTTTGGGACACCCTGTATTTTCACGCCATCAAGAATGTAGCTGAGCCTTCTTACTCTGTTGGAATAAACAAAGTCTCTGTAACGCTTTAAAATGAACCAAATGTAAACGTATATCTTCAAGCCATAATAAAAGTGAGCTAAGGGTCGTTACTTTGTTGTAATGCAAAAAGCCCAGACAACCATTGTAAATGAACGTTACATAAAAGTATGTATGATTTTATGCCATCAAGATTCACAACGGCATCAATGGCGCTAGCTGCTGTTACGTTGTTTTAATAAACCGAGTGCAGACAACCGCTGAAAAGTAACATTATGTAAAAGTATCTTTTACTCACAAGAGCGTTAAAAATTCTACATAACATTCATTTTCTAAGGTTGTTGGGACTTTATTTATTCCAACAAAGTGACAACAGTTAGCTACAAGTAAGTATATTTAGTGGACTAACTAAGTGCATACAGCCTTCGAAAATTGATGTGATGTAAAAGTATATTTTTACACCATCAAGACACACAACGCCGTCAACAAGGGAACCGGCTATTGTTACTTTGTTTTAATGATCCAAGTGCAGACGACCATTGAAAATCAACGTCATGTAAAACTATCTTTTCACGACAACAAGACTCACAACAGCATAAAACAAATCCTACATAACATTTATTTTTGAAGGTTGTCAGCACTTGGTTTGTTACAACAAAGTAATGACGGTCGACGTAAAAGTATATTTTTAAACCAAAAATGGAACTGAGTGTTGTTCCTTTGTTGTATTTAACCAAGTGCCACCAACCCTCAAGTGGAAGTTGCGTAGAAATATATTTCCACGCTATCACGAACGTAGCTGAGCATTGTTACTTTGTTGTAACAAACCAAGAGTTTACAACCTTCAAAGATTGTAAAAGTATCTTTTCACGGCAACAAGACCCAAAAGCGCTAATGGGGAATGTTTGGATGCGCGTTTTTAACAATGAGGAAGCGAGGCGAATGGATAACTGAGGGAGGGAGCTGCCAAGACTGAAGACCACTTACAGTACTTAGCTAACTCTGTTATTTCTGATTATGTGAGGCGTTTGGTTCCCCGTAATAGGGGGATGGGAGAACCAGAAGAATTGTAGAAGTAGCAAACATTTCCTCGTCGAGGCAAAAAGGTGACTATCTGAATTCATGAATTCGTTGTTTTACCCTCCGCCGTGACAGTCTAGCGGGTGAAAGTTAATGTGTCATTTTTAAGCGCCTGTGGCAGAAACAGATAAGAGACACGTCTTGAGCGGGAGTGAGACTCTTGTGATTCCGTCCAATTTGGCTCCTCTCGTCTGCCGAGAAACCATCAAAAAGGAGTGGCTCTTCCAGGCCTCGCTCGCCTTATTCCTCACGGTTGCTGGGGGAACGCGCAGGCAAACCCTAATGTGCTGCCGGAGTTGAGGACCTCAGAACTCGATTTCCTGCGGGAGATTGTGAGGTAAACATGTTGTCTGTCAACAAGGCGCATTTGGGATCTGGCGAGAGGTTTTATAGAGTGGAGATTACGGAGTCTTGCGGGAGATTTGAAAATACAGCCCGAGTTGGAACAAAGGTTTTGGACCCCATCAAAAATTTAAAGTTGTTTGGAGCGCCGGCCTTTACTAGAATTGAGATTCAAAAACACCTGTTTTTTGTCGAATTTAGTCGGGTGTCATACAAAACGTTATAGTGGTGCCTTGAGGCGAGTTTAATTTGTTCCTTGACCATGCTCGTAACCCGGGAGACTTCATTTTTCATGAGAAAAATTGCAGGTATATTATTTTATTATACTTAACAAAAACATACAATAATGACTTGATTAAATGGAATTAAAAGATCACACCACCTCAATAGAGGCTAATCATTGCCTGTTGTCAATTATGTTAACATTAGCATTAAGCTAGCAGACTAAAGGCTAAGCTACTTTGTTGATTTAAATACACAGCATGTACCGTCATGGCAAAAAACACTGGCACTCCAGGGGTGTCTGTTATATAGATATATATTTTGTCCAGCCCAAAATCCTCTCATTATTCTGGCATTTAGCAAATAGGCATAATTTTGGCAATCCTAATTGACCTAAAACCAGAAAAGTTTCATCTGATTTCATCTCACGCGGTGCCAATCACTGCAAGCCATCACTGGATGACGCTATTTATCTTTGAGTGTTTTTTTCTGTAGTTATCTTTGTCAATTTGACAGTAACCATCAGCTGAGAGTTACAGTAAACAGCTTGAAGCCTAATGTTTTTACAAAGATTTACGAATTCTATCTGTCAAACTGCCGCTTGTTGTGAGTTAAAACACCGTTCTCAAGTGTCTTAATAACATGCCTTTGTCAAAACACTCATCCTGCTTTGAGGGGGCGGTCCTGTCTCATGCACAATGAGCCCCTGCTCACTCCCGCCCTCTCTCCTCTGACTCTTGAAAGAGACTTATAAATCCAGCAACAATTTCCTGGTGATATTGGAGAATCATTTGCTATCTAATGAAGAACAGCAAGATGTCAACTATGTCAAGTTAGAACACAAACACTAAATAAAATTGTTGATCTAAACCGAAATAATTATAGTAGACGAAAGATGAACCAAATCATATTTCCCTTGTATGTCTGGATCTCTACTTGCCTTTGCTACCCTTGAGAAATCATCTCCCTCTTAGTTTGAAAGCTCTTGAAATAGACTGATAGATCAATAGATAGATCTTGAAGACTACAAATAAGTTTCAGTATCATCGTGCAAATCCAAAGTAAAATGGGATGATTAAAAAAGAAAAGATAATTCATACATTTGCAACCCTTTTGCTCTCTGGAGAGTTTCCCCCTTCGTTTAAGTTCAACCTGCAGGGAACGTAATGATGCCAGCTTTCCTTCGTAAGAACCCACGCTGTGTAGTTTTAATGTCGCCTGCCTTGAGAATTGGTGCGTTCAGTCATGTTCGACCTCATTTGCGGGTTCCCTTTAAAGTCTCTCTCTCTCTCTCTCTCTCTCTCTCGCTCTCTCTCGGGCTATAGTCTTCATTTGGGTTACCGGCTTCAGCGCTTCTGCCACTGCCACTCACCTTTTCCAGCCAGCCGTGATTTTTCGCCTGACTGATTTTAGAGGCGGGTTTGTTGGCTACTGGCGACAAGCGTGCCAGTAATTATTTTGTCTTTCACAAACGTGTGTGATCAATGGACTCGACCGAGCTATCCAACCATAGCGATTTAACCAATAGTGGCTGTAGACAGGCAGCGTTGCTCGCGACGAAGCAAATTATTACATTCAAGGCTGGTTCAAGAGCACTTTTGTGCAACAGCGTAATGTTTCAGCACAGTGAAAAAGTGTTTAGTGCATCTGCATCACAGTGGAGAGGATGTTGTGTGAGAGGACTGTTTTGTGGGTTCATTTTTATGGAATCTGTTAGTCCTGAATGCTGATGTTAGCAAAGTCACACCTGGACACCTCAGGGGAAAAGAAATAAATAAAAAAAGACACTTTTTCAATTTCATTGCATTATTTTAGTTAGTTTCAGATACAAGCGAAACCTAACAGAAGAAGAATAATACTCATAAATCTAATTGATTTATGAGTATTATTATTCTTGGTGAAGTCTAACTTTAGAAAGTGGGGACAGGCAACAAATTCTTTCAAGTTCTTTAGGTAATTTGAATTAATCTTCTGAATTGTATTTATTAAATACAATCAGAACAATGTGCAGGACAATTTGTTTAGTAAAAACATTTATTTTGCAGTTAATTCTGTCACGAATTGCAGCATTTTAGTTGCTAGGGACGCAAATGGCACCGATTCGGCTTTTCTCATATAAGTAGTGGCTTAACGTATTGGCGGTGACTAAAATGTGTTTTTACACCTCATGAAATGTTATTTTGCCCACCCCTGGTTGGGAATCCCTACATTAGAAGCTGACTGAGCTGAAGTCAAGCACAGTTTGCTAGATTTTCGCGAGCCCCCCTGTATTTCCGTGACCTTTGAGGCATATCTGTTTCCACCTTAGAATGTTCAAATTAGACTGTTCCACTGTACGCGCCTACCCAAACAGTATCATAGCATTTCATGGCGGGTAGAAAGCTTCTTGTTTATCTGCAGCAACATTCCCATTCTCCACTTGATTCAAACTCAATCCGCGCATGGCGGAAAGCATTGTGGTGTTATCCGGAATATTGATTGCAGCGCTTCCTCGGAATCTGACTCCATCCTAAGTGGTTTCATTAATTGTGCTCAATAGAAATTTGGCGCGACTCCCTCTGCCCCGTAGAATGACAATTCGTTTCCCTTCCACGGTTTACTTACTGGTTTATGGTGTATGTAATGAGGCCTTGTAATTCCAGTCAGGTTTAGCTATTCCCACGCTGGATTCACGTCGGCTTCCTTTTGTTTTGTTTTTTTTATGTTTAGTTTTCATGAATATTTGTCAGTCTTTGCCCGTCACAATCCACGGAAAAATCTTTCCCCTAAAAATGCAGAAAGAAAGACGAGGTACTCTATGTCCCTTTTTGTCGTACATGAATAAAAACTGAGGTTAAGCGGTCCGCTCAGGCCATTTTCCTATACAAAACAGATTTGAAATCATCGCATAATCATCTCCTGATCATAATTGGCTCATCGGTGTCCCAAACAATTAGGCCCAAATTGACTGTACGGAGCTGATAATAAACTCCTATTAAAGCCGCATAGCACTACTTTTATTTTTCCCGATGAGTTACTTTTGTTCTTCTCTTCTTTGACGAGCGAACCGGCGACGTTATTCCTGTCTCCTTGAACGAATCTATAAAGTGTACCCTCCACGGCGCAATCAACAAGAGCCGACTGCAAATCCTTGCAGGAGTCATTGCTCTCTTCATTGGCTTTGTAAATGTCACCGATCAGGTGGTGGAAACGCACGACGCGAGCTCCAGTTGTGCAACAAAGCCAGGTTTCTACATCTATTACAAATTTATAGTTTCTATTTTCACTGGCACTCCACAGATGATCTCACTATGCGGACAAATCTACCGTAGAGGGAATATTTTTGAGTTTGCTTTTGGTGCCGCTAAGATTGATAGATATTCTCCGAAGAACGATTGTCGTGCTGCAAAAAATATCCACATTTTAAACCTTTTTTTTTTTTCATAGCTGCAGCAACTCAATAAAAATAATTACAAAATAAACATGTGAGCCCAAAACAACATTTAAAAAAGGGCCTGAGGAAAAAAAGATTATCAAAGGATTAATGCAAAAATCTGCATTGTTCATAGTTTTTAATTTTGTTTTCATTTTTAACTCAAATCAACTCTCCCCATTGAAATGAATGGAAATGTTGTTAATGCGTTCCAACCACCCAATTAAACTCCACAGTTTTTTTGTTGTTGGATGTTTTATAGTGATACAATAATACTGGATTATCAAATATAAATATAAAAACATAATACAATAGAAGGTCAATAAATAAGCAGGTTTTATAAAGTGATATTAAATGTCAAAACTCACGCACACAATGGAGTGCAAGTGTCCTTTAAAAATGGCATGGCGCTCTCTTTCTGTCTCTCTAGCTCTCTTTCTCTTTCATTAACATTTATTAGATTTAGATCATTTTAGTTGGGCTACTTTAAAAATGTACCATAATGTGCATGCGAATGTGTCAACATATTTTGTTGGGTGTAATCAAATTTGAAGTCCCTTGTTGTGAAAATGTCTTTCACTGCAAATGTTCTAGAATGTTCGAAATTAGATTTTTCTGGGGGGGGCTTAGTGCCAATCAAAAGTGAGCGTTATTATATTTTGTGAATATTTTCACATAGCTTTTTTGATTTAATTCATTGGCTTGTGCTGGTGTAGCTCAGGAAGTTGCTTGTAAGCTTTTTGGAGTTAAAAAAAAAAGTGATGTGTATGTGACAGAGTCCAATTTGGAGTGTGACTCAAAGGCGTCCACCTTTAGAAATGGAATGAGAATTTAATAAATCAATGCGCTGTTGCAGTTTTGGGATGATTATTTGTAATGAGATAAACAAGATGGGTGCAGATTGAAATTGCAATGGAAAGTGATTGATTTAAGCGTTAGTTTTTATCCAGCGGGGTGTCGACACCGGGTAAGATGATGTTATATGCGACGAGGATACAATATCTGGTGTGGTTAGGGAACGAGTTAATTTACCATGTCACTGGTAACACTATGGTGTTAATTCCTGGCCTCATCAAAAAAGCAGAAATGATTGAAACTGTTTTCCTTCTCCGGAAAATAAAATACAATTTCCATAACAGTCCCTCATGGCGTGAATACTTTACACTGATTGACAGGGTGAAGCATTAGCCCCCAGGCTACACCTTTTTATTTTTTATTTTTGTGCCGGTGTATTTGGGGTGTGCACATCCTGAAACTGTCAAAGTGTCAGATGAAATGGGCTAAGCGTTAGGCTTCTCAAAGGAGACAAGTGTTGTCATGGCAAGTCCACTGATATGAAGTAATTTTTTTCTGCCTCCTCATAATTGATTGAAGCGGGAAAAACATATTCCCTGGTAAAATCAGGATACAGACCTTAATCTGTTGAATCATGTGATTGCGTACAACATTTTTACATGGATAATTTATCGCAGTGTGGTGTAAACTAATGGAATTTGATGTACTGAAGCATGTCTACACGGATGCAATATTGAATGCAACATGAAAAGGTCCGTCACAAGATGGGCAGAAAGGAAATTTTAATATTGTAGCATGACACGTTAATTGCAGTCGATCCCAACCTTCCCGTGTATTAAAATGGATTTACTACCAGCCTATAAAATATGAATTAAGACAACTATTGAAGGGGTATTGATTAGAATGTTCTATATTGAGGACATGGCTCTCTACTAGTCATACCATCAGTCTAATACTGACTGATATCCCAGAAATGCTGCAAAACGTACTTAACTTGAGGGGTGCTAATTTTGTAGTATGCGCATATAAGGATGGAGGAGGTCCAAGACCTCAGACTCTTTTGGTACCAATTCCCAGAATAAACAGTCCGATGGGACTTTATGTCAGTTGAACTTCTCAATTAGACCCATATCCTAAGACCGATAAATGTACTCCGTGAACACCAAATAAGACTTTTTGAAGAATGATCCGACTAACAGTAGGTGCCTCTCTCTTGTCCTTAAAATTGAGATTTTTGACAAGCTTACTTCAGTGAGGATGTAGATCGTTTTGGCCCTGGGAAGTAATAAGATAAATGTTTTATGAAAAATATCACATGTACACGTGTCACCTTTAATGATCAAATATGGATTTACCATCCCTATCGCTAGTTCTGAATGACTGCAGTAGAGCCCCTTTAGACCCTTACACATGGGCCATATAAGCCAACTTTTACCCACCCTTTTCCCGGCCTATCTCACTGGCAGAGAAGTTGCTCGACGTCTGCGGCAGAGGAGTCGCGGTGACTCAGACGACCAAAATATTTCTTGCGTCCTCCCCAGGGTGATATCTCGTGGACACCAATTCGCCTGGAAGTTGCAGCACCGTTTCCACGACTGTGAAGAGGTCGCGGTGACGTCTCCCTGAGACCAATTTGCCACTTAGACGTCACCGCAAAGTAGGGGAGTCGTTTTCGCGATGTCACTGTCTCCTTGGTCTCAAACGGGTCTCGATTTCGCAGAGACCTTGCGGAAACATCTCCTCAGTTACAGACGGAATTAGTGTCTGCGATGTCTCCGTGACCTGCTTCAGACATTAAAAAGTCTACAAGGGTCTCCGAAAAAATAAAATCAAAACGGCTAGTCTCCAGGAGACGTCTCCGCGAGACACCTCCGCGACGTCTCCTTGAGACTGGAATTCCTGATTCAACTCTAGTTGACGTTGAAAGTGCTGACGCATTTTTACTGTCAATTATAAATAATATCCATTTTGATAACTTGAAACTGCTGCACACAAAGTAGTTGCCCTCTTTTGTTATCATAAAGCCATGGGTAGAGATTTACCTTCTTTATTCTTCTCCAAATCTGTCGCTGTTGTCGTTAATATTAGATGGTCCATGTCTTTCCATGTCACCGTTGTCCTTTTTTCCCCCCACCTCTTAAATCCTCAAGATCTCAATCACCATTTACTCAATCACCTCTCTCCTTTTGACACTGTCATAATCTGCGAAGGTAAAAAAAAAAGGTAACGATCCTATTTTGACAGAATAATGAGTAGAACGTACAGATCTTTTTCTTTTTAAATGTAGGGAGTAGAAGTTTAAAAAAAAAAAATAATAATGTTTGTGCTTTAAAGCTACCCCTCTGATATGCCAATTTCCCAGGGAGCCATTGTGAAATTAAGGCCCTTGATTCATCCTGGTCTACTCGTAAAGTTAGAAGATCGTGGTTTGAGTTTCATGGCAAGAGGCTGAAAAGACGAAAAGGAGTGTGGAAAGTGGGGGTGCGGATAAGTGGTGCTGTAGACCTCCTGGCCTCCAGTGTTGTTCAAAGGTTTGCCGATTGTGAGTATGCTTGTTGGGGCCGTAGGTTATTATTATTCATTGTTATTCAGCGTGAGACTGAAAATCCTCAGCGTGAACACTGACAACAGCATCCAGGTTGTGTGTATCCGGTCCACCGCCGCGGCCTCCCTGGTCAGCCCACATCCATGTGACTTCCAAGACGATTGTTGTATTTCTAAGACCGACGCGCTCAACTCCAAACGGTCGCATCATTGTCCTACCATAGCCTCACTTGAGAGCTTTGTTCCCTTTTATATGGGGTGGCGAGTACTTTTAGCTGCCTTGACTGAAAGCCAGGGTCATTGCACTTTACTACCAGAGGAGTCTCCCCCCTGGGGGAAGCCAAGACTCCAGTTTTTCCTCCACGGTTGCCATGCAAGCTCTGAGGAGCAGGAAAAATAGCCACCTGTGTCAGCTTTGACATTGGGATTTTGCGACCAAATTAAAAGATGCCAATTAAAATTAACCGTGAGATGTGGTCATACAGAAAATGACTGTAGTCTTGATTCGCACCAGACGTTAGCATCCCGCTTCGCCTCTCTGGTTCCCATCAGGAGTCGCTGAATCATTTATCTTTCCATTGATTTTCTTATTTTTCCTTTCAGCCCCTTGGTGCTCCCATTTCCCATCAACTCTTTGCCTTGTTTTCATTCTATTGCGCTCTGGCACATCTCCTCCTACTATAGATGTGATGTCTCGCCCTCGGTCAGGCCCTATTCGGCCCGTTTGCTCGCTCCCCTGTCTCGGTGTAAAGAGCCAGCCTTCGCCGCTGTGGGCCTTTGTCAGGTCTGACCAGAGACCTCGGACTCTACTCAGAGATTCCGTTATTGCACCAATGGCTTAGACTTGGAATCAGTGTGCTGCAGCAGTTGCAGTATGACCATAACCCCTAACCCTAATCCTAACCTCTAAACGCTAACCCTACTACAGAGCAATATAAGAAAGCCATACGGATATACCGCACTGGGGAATCCTCTGTTGCTTCTCAGTACGGCAGTAAAATTAGTCGTTCTTTGCATTGGATAAAGAATGTATGCTTATGAGTATTGTTATGTCTGTTTTCATATGTTTCTACTGTTGATGTTCAAATATCTGTTGCTAAAAGAGTTATAACACGGCAACAATTTTTTGACATTTTTCATGTGAGCATTACACTAGCAGATATTCCTAAAACAAAGTTATGTCTTTGTCTTGAATACACAGTGTGTAATTGTTTTTGTTTTCTGTTTACATTTGACAGTAAACTTCAACTGAGAGTGCCAATAAACAGCTTTTTCATTATTTTTCAAACTGCTGTGTTTTGTAACGTCAGTTGAGTTGGCTTCCACTAGCACTTGTATCTCAAATATTTGCTCTCAAGACAAAGCAAAGAATCGGCTGAGTTTAAGTCTTTTGATACTAAGTATTTTCCTCCCAAAATTGTTATGACTCCAAATCGTACGACTTCAATTGAAATAAAAATGCAGAAGGTACCATGCGACTGGGTGGCGACCAGCCTAGCGTGTACTCTGCTTCTTGCCCAAGGTCCGTGGGGATTGGCTGCAGCGTTGCCGCCACCCTAATGAGGACAAACCCTGTAGAAAATGGATGGATGGATGTTACTGGTCCTGAACAACTCTCCTTTTGCGTCCCTTGGTGTCTTTGCTCAAAGCCAGCATCATCTGTTATTACTTATTTTCCTCGAGGGCAGTCGCTTCTTTTCCACCGGACGCTTATTCCTTCCCTTGGAGTTGAGGAGCTTTCTCTACGAAGCACTTAAAAACTCTCTCATCATCCAGATAAACAAATTACCATGCGCACACTGACCGGCCAGCGTGATCCCGGCTTAAAGCAAAGTCAAATCAATGCATCGTCTGTTAATTTATCTCCCTCCTGACAAGCCAATAGGCTCTCCGGAGTGAGCTGGCTAATGAGGACTTCCTAAAGGTTAAGTAAACACAGAGGATTTGGTAGAGGGGGGGATTGCGAGATGACAGAATGATATAGTTCTGTTGAGGGTTAGCTGCGGGCCTGATCTTTGACTCGATCGCTTCATCATCGCATCCAAGATAAACACCCTGTATGAAGATGAACCATGTTTTTCACCTTCCTATGTTGCTGTACAAGCAAGGCAGCTGGATGGTTCTGGAAATTCAGAATGTCCTTCTTTGCAGAAACCTTTGAAAATTCATGTGCGTCTTGTCCAAAAACCTTGGTTTGATTTGTTCCACTTCACTGCAATGGTTAAAAGTGTACTACCAAAGCAGAAAATAAAAAGAGAGAGAAAATCAATATTTTGTTGGCTGGCTATTTAAATGTGAAAAAGTTTTAAAGTTAAATTCAACTTAGTTCCAGTTTATTGTCTCTTCTAGCGAAAAAAGAAGAGAGAAAAGATGCAACCTTAGTCATCCTTTTGGAGACACTGGCTGTATTCTCTTCTTCCTCAAATCATTTTTCTGTTTCCTGACATGCACATTTGAGTGAAGTTATATCTGGAGGCAGGGTATAAAAAAACAAGGGCAGGGAATTTTTCTCAACAGAAATTACGGCGGAATGTGAATAGCACGCGAGAACCAACGATCTAAACTACATTAGACGGTGGAGCCCGCTTACTTTCTCATGAATAAATAACAAATGAATGCGAATGGGTGGATGGAGACATCAACTCTATTACCATTCCGTTGGCCTTGTCCGATATATTTGGGAGAAGAAATGAGAAGCGAATTGCTGCATTATGCACCTAATTTTCTTTGAGGCTCCTGGCCCTCTTTTCCGCGACACTTGGAGAGCGGATTGTATGGAAATGATATTACTGTTGTGTCACCAAGAAGAAAACACAGCACAAGTTAGTTTCTTGAGTAGTAAACTTTTTGAATGGCTGCCTCGCCGTGGAGCTTTCCATCTTCTGTCAAGGTCCTTTTGGAGTTTCTGCTGATCACTTTGATGAACAATGTAGTGTTGTCTCGCGCCCTTGTTTAGCCTCTTGTCATTGCTTTCACTGTTTATTTTGTTATTCTCAGACAGTTTTTCCGCCTAATCCCCATCATCCCCGGCAGGGATTCAAGGGGGCCCACTCAAAAAGCCAGCAAAAGAAAAAGCTGGAGGTTCACTGGTGGGACTCCCTTGATGTTTGCATCTGTGTTTCCTATGCAGGATTGGATTGTATTCCGCTCACAGTCGCACAAAACAAAAGGCAAACTTCCCACAGCCTGGCATTCAAAGAAAGAAAACATAGAGGTTAAATTTAAGGTGCTTTCTTAACCTTTTAATGCCTTATTCGTGTCGTTTGCTGGCAGGAATCTCCAGTAATCAAATACATAATTGGTCTGTGAGATGAATATTGTGAGCATCAACGTAGAATTCACCAAAGTTCACTGGCCAGTGTTTAACGCTTAAGATCCCAAAACCAGTAGGCTTGTCTTTTATTCCAAGAGTCTACAATTGACCAAAAGCCACAGAACCAAAAGTTAAACATGTATGCAGAACCCAAACAAAAATGAGCAAGAAGGACTGAGACCTTGTCCGCCTCTAGGTTCAGATTTTTCTTTGGCAAACTAGTTGTGTGACAAACTGATTCTAAAATGGAGCTTTTCCCCCTTAGTCCCTGCAGAGTGAAAGTAAATGACTTCTAAATTTGCCATGTCACCGAGAAGAGTGTTGTTAACAATCCTGCCAAATTAGAATAATTAAAAAAAAATTCAATTATATAACACTTCAAAATGGTGACACTCGGCTCTCCAACGCTGTTGGCGTGTCCGAATGTGCTGAAACCATGCCCCCACTCAACTGTCAATCAAATACCACTTCTACATCCTGGAAATATGGATGCTACTTCATCTAGCAACGTTTTTTATGCCAACACATGTTTGAGCCACACAAATATATCCACTTAAAGCTACCCGTCTGTTGTGGAGTTGTTCTATGCAGTGACAACGTGGCTCTCTAAAGCAGCCATGCCAGCCGAATCCCATGAAACTGAGATGGTGAAAAACAGTTTACCGTTATACCTCGATCTGTGTACAAGCCCAATTCCGAATTAAATCCCGGTGGATTTTATGTTTTGTTGGACTTCATTAGCTGTGCAATGATCAGATGAACTTCTCGGGTGTCAGAAATTCAGTCTGATTCGACAGTACTCTAAAGCCATTCGATTTTCAGAACTTTCTGAGACTTTACTGTCACATTGTCTGTGTGACGTGGATATACAGAAGGCATGTTACAAACATTATGGTTACATGTACGGACGTGCTGATGCCTGTTCCTTTGAATTTTTGTCATCCACACAGTTATGAGAAGCACTTGGCATTGTTTTTATCATTAGCATTCCGAGGTCAGCGTCACCGTGTAACAGTGGTTAGCACAGCTGCCTCACAGGGGGTTTGAATCTCTGTGTTAGGTTTATTAGTTTGCATGGGTTCTCTCATGCATGTTGTCTCTGCTTGTGTTGGATTTCTAGATCCTTTGGTTTCTCACTACATCTCTAAAACATTGCATGTCCACTTAACTCAAGACTGTAAATTGTGCGGGTGGTGGTATGCGTGGTGAGCAGAGAGCGCAGGTAGGGCGGGTCTGGCCAATGACTGTGTTATAGATAAACATGGACCAGTGAATTTTTCTGCGTGAGGAAAGAGAGGGCCAGTTGACCAGGAAGTACAGTTCACGGTGGTGGGTGTTAAAGGGAGCATCGAATGTAAGTGTAAGTTTCCTGGACTGTCTGTGCCCTGCGATTGGCTGGTAACCAGTCCAGGGTGTACTCCACTTCTCTCGCCCAAAGTCAGTTGGGATAGTATCCACCTCAACCGTCGCCTTAGTTCGGATAAACACTATAGAAAATGGATTGCATTCTGAGGCCGAAACATTGTTAATTAGTTTTGACATTCGACGACAGATAGATCTTCAGGACAAACCTACAGTGTAAGCTTTGACTTTTCCGTCGCAAGCTATTAACTCGTACACTGAGAATTGGAATGTACAAATAACTCTTGCGGATGATGGATGAAGTATGTGCGGGATCAATACTATCACTCGTCCTTGCACACATTATTAGTATGACTTTTGCAGACGTTTGTCCCGAGTGGCTGGTTCATTCCGACGCTAGCTGTCGCTATAATTTGCTCGGCATGACTCTCCGCATGTTTTCATCATGGCGCCCGATCGGCGTGATGGATGACAGCGCTCCCTGACACCGCCCCATCTGCTCCCGCCTTCTACCATCCATACCTTGTCTTTAGCCTCTCTGCCCCGGGCTCGGCTCGACAAATAGTTGTTGTCACCTCGGCCTACTGTCTCGAAATGAGAGATGGCCGAACACAGACGGTAATTAGGGAAGTGCGGCCTCCGTGCCAGGGAGGTCGCACTCGTTTAATCCCCACGGGTCCCAGCCCCTCCAAGGTTTCCTGTCGTGGTATCGTTAAGGAGGAAGGAGGATGATGTCCATCATGGTACAGAGAAACAAAGGGGCCACCTAGATCTATTTTAATGAGGAAAAACAAGCATAAACAAAACCCCTAACTTCTTTGGACCAACTGTGGATACTAATGGCTTTATAATGAAGCGTTTATGATGTTTGAACCAGAACTCCCCCCCCTTGACTTAATGGGCCAGGATATGCACTTTGTGTGCCTCATTTTTAACATAAAATCAAATCCACCACTATCCATGCATCCATCCGTTTTCTATGGTGCTTTTTCTCATTAGGGTTCCGGGTGAGCTGGACCCTATCGCAGCTGACTTTGCACCACTGTGCTGCCCAATCCACCACAAATTTAATATAAAAATTAAAGCATAGCACATGCAAAATATGGCAGCTAACCATAAGGTGAATACCTTCAGTATGCATGAGTCTGCATCTTGACAAATGCTGTTTCCCGCTGGGAGTTACAGCAGTACAGCGGGAAGGCAAAGTAGAACAGGGAGTAGAAACCTACCAAAATAAAAGCAATGACAGCGTTAAATATGGCGACGATCATGACACTAAAGTAAAAGTACTTGGACACCTGCTTTCTGCTTTAAACGTGTCCATTTACTTCACTGTCTTCACTGTCATTCTTTGACAAAAAAGTGTCGCAAATAGCTGAAATAAAACCTGCAGGGTGCATACTTTGATGCTGGCCGAATCATTGTTTAGTGAGGCTTTCCGACGATATGCATCATGACTCTTTGAACTACTAAACTTCGGGCGTTCCAACTTCATGGTACCGCTGTATCTTAGGTCAAACAAACCAGACACAAAGACTTAAAATGTTAATTTCAGTAATGATGACTTCTTCCAATCTGCCGCCCCACAAACAAAATAGCATTTACCCGTGGTTATTTTAATAAAATATCAGCCATTCTGGCCTGCAAAAGGCTGAGTAGGAACTGCCAAGTTTTATTAGACTATTGTCTTCGCATTGGCGTCATAATGAGACTTAAAAAATAAAATGGCACATGGATTCATTCCCTGGCAGTGTGACTCCGTTTATCGTGTCCTCCAAGGAAGCCAATGAAACGAGTACAGATTTTTCCAGAGAGACAATGTCTGCCTGTGAAAAGATAATTGCTTAAAGTTTTTAAGGTCTAAATGGGTATGAAAAATGGTCCCGCATCCCCCCCCCCTTACACATTTTAGAGTCCCAGTGAAGTTGTGTCTACGTGTGTGACAGCCGCCGTAAATGAAATCCTCCAAAAGCCTGGAAGGTACAATTAGGCGAAATCATCTTTTGTGACTCATTACCATATGTTGTTAGATAATTAGTGTTGACCGTATAAATGGGGCAATACGGAGAATCATTTCATCAGCCTACCCCCCCCCCCCCCCAAAAAAAAACAACCAAAGTTTTTGTAATCTGTTTTTTAATAAGGAAAATAGCACTCGATAATGTTGTACATATAAAATGTAGTCATATCCATTTAATAAACATTAAATGCAATGTAAATAATTAAACTGTTTGTGCATCATAAATTATTGTGACTGTGCGGCTCCTTCTGGTGTGCACGCCATGGCTCCCTGGAGGCAGTATAATACAAAAATGGCGACACATGGAGGCGGTCAAGACTCCTTAGTAAGCTGCAGTAATGGTAATTTTTTCGCAAAGGAAATACGCCAATGAGTATGATTAGATTGTCTGTCTAGGTGTGTGTTCACCGCTTGTGTTCAAATATCCGTTATTTTAAAATACACATGTAAATCTCTTGGTTTTCTGATTAGTTTGACAGAAAATTTCAACTCGTGGCAATAAATGCATTGAATCTTCTTTTCTGACAAACTGCTGCTTGTTGTGAAGTGAGTTGACATGAGTCCACTGCTACCACACAGCCCACGTAGCTCAAATGTTTTGCTCGCAAGTCAAAGCACAAAAAAAAAAAGAAGAAAAAGAATCAGCCAAATGAAAGCATGACTGTATAGCTAAAGATGTAGGCTATACAGAAAATACTGTCGGTCTGATTGTATCTACCGTAGAGGCATCCCAGTGAAGTCGGTGTCCCAATATAAAAATGTGTGGACTGGATCGAGATACTCTGAAAACCCAGCTGAGCTTGAAGTACCTGTGACGCCACCCCCCCCACTCCCACCGCCCATCTCCTCCCCGGCCAGACGTTCCTCCATGCTCGGTTGGCTCAGCTTAAAGTAGCGCAGTATAATGGAAATCCTCAGATGATGCCGAAACCACGTTCGCACTTCGCTGAACTTTCAATTCCCAGCTGTTTTTCCTCCCGACCAAATCCTCTGGCCACCCTGCACCTCCTCTTCCTCTTTCCACACCGGCTCCGCCAACACCGCCGCAGCCTACGCCGCCTTTATAGCCGTTCTGGCTTGACTGCTCGCCTGTGTCAGGTGGCGCTAAGGAACCAAGAATAGCTGAGCGGTGAATCTCGTGTCGGGGAAGTGGAAAAAAGTCAAGGTAGGCGAAAAATAACATCCGTACTACATGTATTTTTTAGTTTCTTTATTTATTTCTTTTTTAGGGTTTGTAGTTTATTAGAGGGGCCCAGATACAGTGGAACCTGTAAAGTCGAGCACTATCTGATTCAAGATATTGGTCGACCACCGATTTGTTTAGATTTCAAACCAGTTTTCGCCAATAGAAATAATGGAAATAATTCTTTACGGTGTCGCCATCATTACATCTTTATCAGAGTTTGCAGTAATTAAATTACTTTGTAATGTTATTTTACTTTTAAATTGGGTTGTTGTTATTTCATAAATTAAAGACTGTTAAAAACAAAGCCATTCAAATTGTTTTGTAAAAGTATGTAAATCGCAAATGAAAGGGGGGCGCCAGATCAAATCTGAGTTGGGCTGGCCCTGATCATCAAATTTTGGTTTCCATTCGTGGATCATATATTTTCCTTGTTTCAGCTCAGAATTCCGAATTGTTCCAACCGCAAGTCATCTGAAGGGTCTTGTTAGTAGAAATTAGCGGTCAACTTGACTGTTTAAATTTCTAGTTTTCTTCTCCTCTTATTTGGCAATTTTCAGGCAGGATCCCAAGAGTTCAATTTCTTCCTCATGCTATTCAAAGCTGCACCTCCGTAATAGGTGACGTTTTCATCACACAGTTAGCTGGTACCAGCATCTGTATCGCGGATCAGCGATGCCTGCACGATTGCCAATCTGGTTATGTACGATAAAAAGATAAAAAGGAAACACAAGACTCATTTTGCGCTCTTCGCGAGAAGTTGGCACCAGGGGGACACACCCCGAGTGTAATAATCCCCCCCTGGTGTGGAACACATTTTGGAGATCATGGAAAACATTTCATTAAGCGTCCTTGCCTGTAGGTGTATTGATGCGCTTGTGCAAGCTAGCCCAGTGGGCGTAGAGGAAGAAATGCACCCTTGAAAACGGATTAATACTTTGCATTTCAGAGGAGTGGGAACAATTCCCTCATGCCTTTGAGGGAGGGAGTCGTTTTCGGATACCCAAAAAAATATTAAGATTTTCATAAGAGGAAATGAGAACCGGCAAGAGAAAATATGTTCAATCTCTTCGACGGACACGCTGGACTGACCAAGGCGTTGCGTTGCCATGAGTCACTTAGCACTGTTTCATTCTAACACGTAGCTGAGTAGGAAGTGCGAAGCTGCTGCTTGCTCTCGCAACCGAATTCTATCTTGTTGAACAACTTGATCTTTCTGTTACATGAAGGCCATGAAATGTTTCAGCCTAACACGACTAAGTCGTTGAAAATTGTAATTATTAAACAGTGACTTTTTTAATATCTTGTATACAAATAGTTGGGTCTCTGGACTTCGGAATGTCTTTCCACCCATCAAGTGTGGAATTACACAACCGTGTAAATCTTTTGTGAGCTGTTAATTTCCCAAAATGTTTTTGAAGCCAAGATGCTTTGCCGGGGCTAATTTACATAATGCCACACCCACACCGAGTTCCTCCCCCCATGACTTGGCAGCTATGATGGGAGAAGATCCATCTCTTCAAAACGACACAAGCCCTGACTCCCCCTGGTCACCATGGTAACACAAGCCTGAGTCAACATAGTGGGTCATTTTAGAGTCACTCAAAGAATTTGTTCAAAAACTCAAAATATTGTAAGTAGTTGCTGTACTTTGTATTTTCTGTCAGTGCTTATTAATAATGATTGACAGCATCTTTTATGCTGCTTCTCAGCTCAGTCCGTTTTTGTTTTTTTGTTTGTTTGTTTTGCTCCTGTCCACTTGCTGATTTTCGTTTGGATCCAGTCTATTGTCAAATGGACCAGGCCTTTATTAGTCCCACAAAGGGGAAATTCTGGATATTATTATTATTATAATCCTCCACATCTTTCAAGTTCACTATTCATAAATTACACAATTCCATCTATTTGTGTATTTTTCTGTGGAACCTACCCCTAGCTATTCCCTGAAAACTCACCTATTCGAATCTTTGTGATGTTTTTGAAACATCCTACGATACCACAAGATGCGGCCAAAGACCCAGTTAAATAGAAATTACAAATTGGTGTCAAGGAAGTATTTTTGAAAAGATACAGTTAGACTGCTAGACTGACGTGTCTGTATGTTGGGGAGCAGCTTAGGGCCTGGGTTGTTAGTGGAAGTTAAGTCTTCACTGCATGTTCAAGTTAATAGATTTTTTTGAAGTAAAATAATCTGTAGACCAGTTATTTTTCAGGGTAATGTTGTAATATGTTTGAAATTATAATCAACTGCTATTTACAGTTGAAACTATTAATATAGGCAATTGGAAACATATTTTGTGGGGCCATAATTTGTGTTTTTTGTTGTTGTTGTTGTTTGTTTTTGTTTTTTTTTGCTATCCATGGCAGGGCTTAGTCGCTGTTACCTGGACCCGTAGTATATTATCAATTTGATTGACATTGTCACCATGATAGCGAAATTGGCTATCGTAGGTGAAGACTCATTTAGCGAAAGTAACCTGACGTCACTGTAAAAAGTGCCCGTAAGAAGGGACGGCATTAAAACATGGTGAAAATGTGCATAATGTAGGATTTTATTTTATATACCCGTAATTATTTTTTTTTCAATCATTGTCAGTCAAAATTGGACCTTATTATCAAATCAAACTTTGTTTTGTTGAGTACATCTCTTCCATTTTTTTTTTTTGGGCCAATTACACATTTCTTTGGTATGCTGCCCAAGCAGCAGCCCCCAACTTCAGGCCACATTGTCTTCCTTCGGCACACTGTGCCACCACGACCGAGTCGGACCCGCCGGAACAGCTCTCCCTTGCTTTGGCATAAAAGGCGGCACCAGCTGTTCCCGCATTTTACGGCTCGCCGGCTCGCGGTGTTCCCAAACATCGTTCGTCTCTCTCTTTCACCGTGTTTAGACGGCACTCGGGGCCATCTTGTGCCTTCGCTCACCTGGGGCTGTGATTAGCATTAGTTTATTTTTGAAGAGGCTATCAGCCTAAAAGCACAGAGTGGCGTATGTAGAATGGCAAAGGTCCCTTCCTTTGGATGGGTGGATTTTGGATTTTCTAAAGACAGCTAATCAACAGTCAGGGTTGTGTTGGCATGTGGATGCTTAGTGTGTAGCACATCACAGCGCCAGCGCGCGCCGCCGTCGAACCGTCAAACCAGCCGTCACGGCGCGTTTCATGTTATTTTGGTCGGTGGCCCACAATTCAAGCGGAAGGCATCCCGGGAGTGTTTGTACAGACTTAGCTGTTTGGCGTCAATGCTGCAACCTCGTCACTCGGCGGGAGCCTTCGCTTTCGGCGGTGAAGGCTGCGAAAGAATCGTCGAGGCACCCCGGGAGATAATCGAAATCGGAGCCGCAAGTTATACGTTGCAGCTGGTAGGAACGTCATGATTGGTAAACAAGGCACATGCGCAGAGAGACAGTAGGACTGTAGAAATCGACCCACTTAGCCCAAAGAGTTACTTTGTTGTAATGAAACAAGCGGTGACACCACTGGCAAATGAACGTACCGTTTTGAGACGATGATTGATGGTAACGGTGCAAGTGATCCTCCGACTAAGTGCGCCTAAACACTGTTGACTGAAAAGATAGATTCGAAGCTATCACCTCAAGAGTGGTTTGTTTGCGTTTTTCTGCCAGCAAACAGCTTCTTCACCTTCCTGGAGGAGAACAAAAAAAAGTGACATCATGGTTGTCTGTGACAATATTATGAAAAATTAACCGCTATTGCAGCTTGATTAAAAACAAGTGCAGGAAATTTATCTCGCCCTTAAGAGTCTCACTATGAGTTCCTGTAATCGCAATAAAGTAGCACCTTCGAGGTGATTCAAAATTAAATAATTAAATAAATAAAAAGTGGAGCATGGCAGGAATAAGTGCAGATTTATCATATTCCAAATATATATTGCGGCGGCTCCTGACTTTGTTACTTCAAAGGTGAAGAGGCAGATGTTTAATTTGGCCCGCAGAGTTTTGTGCTTTGTGGGGAGTTAATGCTTAAATGTGTTCTCGCAAAGCCATGTAATCCTCGATGTGATCAGGAGAACGTGAGGTTTGAGGGTTACGGAAATGATGTGGATGGGGTAATCCCCCCCGAGGTCTTGCTGCTCTTGGAAAACTGGAGTCATCCCTGATGCTTTTTTTTTTTTTTTTTAAATATCATTTATTTTATTTTTTTGCATGTCGTTAAATAATCATGTTTGCTCTGCGCACCGCAGTTCTGCTTCTCCCGCCCCACCGCGATGCTTTGATGCGTTCATGAAAAAATGCCTTTGATATGAAAAGTTACAGTAGGAGAGTGTGGAAAAAGACGTTTTATTATCCAATATGGAATTTAGAAAGCTGCAGTGCTGAGATGATGATGTTCGCCATTTCCTCAGCAGAATTTGCTGAGCTTGGAAACAGAATGTGGTCAATGGAGTCATCACACTGAAAAAGGGATCTTTCTGGTCTTTGTCATTTAAAAGGGACATATTTTAAAAGAGAATTTTGCATGACTTGTATACAAATAGTTGTCTGGAGTGCCTTCCCACACATCGTGTACAATTACACAACCAAAGAAATAATTAGTAAGTTATCTTTTTCCGAAATTGTGTCTGCGAGCGAATTTTTCTAAAAATATCCATCCGGAACATTTGAAACCCACTTCATTGGGATGTCGCCTGTGGTGGTACTTTTTTAGCGGGTAGACTGGACATTACTGCTGTCTGTTGAATAGTCAGTGGAGAGTTATTCACCTTCTGGATGAAATTAAATGACAGTGGTTGAAGTAGGATGCAAGGGTACTCTCAGTGCACTGCGTTGTCTTGCAGTGTTTGGTTTTGAGTTTACTTGATCGGAACCGTATCGGTTGAAACGTAGCTTTAGACTGCCTGATGCAGAACTAATTAGGACCCACAGTACTTTCCAAACCATGAATTATGTTCCCAGAACAGGGACTCTTGTCTTGACAAATGACTGCCGCAATATGCTGGACACCTTGATGTTTGATCCGGCCAGTCGGTGAGGCGTCTTGTTTATACCTCTAAGCCCAAATGCTCCTGTCTCTTATATCGAGGAGGAGCTACTGTGCCTGTACAACTTTTAACAAGTTTATTTTTTCTTCTAGTTGATTGGTGGGGCAGCGACCTTGCACCCTCTATTGTCCAGTCACCACTGGTGTGTGTTGTGTTGGTCATCTCGCATAATATAATAACAATAAGAGCACATCCGCGGATTTTTCCTCATCATGTGTGGGGTATCTCACAAATAGGTATGCATGTACTGTAGTAGCCTTATTTAGGTAGAACTTGCAGTTAGTCGTACATGACTGTGTTATACGCCATCCACCCAAGCAATGGGTTGTAATGCCCGGTTAACCGGATATGCTGAGCAGTTCCCTCAATGTAGGCAGAGTCCACGACTGACGAGCTCACCAAAACCCGCTTCATCTCGCCGACAGATAAAGACATTATGTATTTGTGCCGTGTCACTTTGCGCAGCACTGCAGCAAAACGATTTGCCTCTGCTTAGGGTCTGTGACTTTTGTCATTTGGTAACGCGGGGGGGCGGGAATGATGGGAGTCGCTGTCTGACAACTGCAGACATTTCCGCTAACCGCAGCGCTTCCCTTCAACAAGTTTCTTTAAAGATGAAAGCCAGCGCGGGTGTGTTTTTTTTTTTTTTTTTTTTTTTTAATCCCACTTCGATGTTTGATATACAGGCTGGGGTTGCGCTTCTGTTCTCATCTCAAAGTGACGCTGTGTCATTTGATCTCTGCAGACAGGGGGAGACATCTGAGGCCCGATTGGCTTAAAAAAAAAATTAAAAAATAAAAATTGCGGTTTGACACGGCGCTAGAATATGTGCAGTTTGTCTTTGAAGAGACAATTAACATGGGAGCCAATTGCCATTGCCTTTCTGTTTTCTCGGTCCTGTCACAGCAGCATCCTGACATCTTTTTTTATCCGCTAGCATTGACTAGAGAGGAAAGCTCTGTCGGATCAAGATGCGTCACACATTGCTTCTGCCCGTTCTACAGAAAACCGCCACTGGGGATAGGGATCGAGCCCTGCCATGGATAAGGACGAAAATGCAAGTAATTGTCTACAACCCTAAACAAAAGGGTAGAATTAAATATAGTAGTTACATAGATAGATAAGCAAGAAGAAAATACATTATAATGGTCTATGTTAATGGTTTAAACCATAACTATACCACAAACAATGTTTCCAATACACATTATCATTTCAAACTCATTTTACAACATTTTTGTTTCTCTTCTTCTTTTTTGTTCCCCCCACCCCGAACCCACTCGCGAATCACACTCAGACACCTTCACTCCCTCTCCGACAGTCCAAATTGATAGAACTCTAGCAAGAATCCACGTAACATGGTTAGGATAAGGGTTGCTCAAATACATTGCTACAATCTGATTTTGTTTGTTATTATAGTACTATAGCGACCCTGCAGTTGTGAGAATTGACGTTTGACTATTACAATTTCCGACTCCCTGCGAGGCAGTGAAGGTGTGATTAACGAGCATCAGAATGTGATTTGATGTGCGAGCCAAGGCAAGCAAACAATTGCGCAGATAGCGAGTTGACAACTTAAAAAATATAAATGACGTCATTGATTTGTCAATTATGATTAGCGTCGACTACAAAAAGAGAATATCTGAAGTCGCGTGACGCTCGAACTGCCAAAATTGTCATGCTCGTCTTCGCCCTCCCAACGGTGCAATTAACCTTGCAACTCGCTGATAAGTCACAGCTAAATTGGTCCAAAGTGGAGCTCATTTATTTGTCTAAAGCTATTTGGTACCCCGAAGCTAGCCTCTGTGACACCAGCAAAAGTAGGATAAAAAAAAAATGAGGACACTTTCTCTTCACCCCTCTTTTAATTAGAGCATGCCCACACATCCAACCCTCACCTTAAAGTTTCTAAATCTGCGGATTGGCCTCATTAGAGGAGTCCAGCCCGGCAGTGGGTGACGTGTGATCAATAGCCCGCGTGCACTGAATCCTTCTCCAGATCAGACTTGTTAGCAATGGAGAGAACTTAGTTGATTACGCATCCTCCTCCCACCCCCTCTCCATCTCCCCACACCCTTTGCCTCTCAGCAGGACTGAGTGGTTGCTTGGGAAAGGGGGACGGGGGGCACAGAGAGAGACAGAAGAAAACGAATAAAGGCAGGGACAGAAAGGAGGAAGATCAATTCGTTGAATTTAGCTGAGAGCTCAGCCTTGGCAAGTGCCTGCAACCCGCAGCAGATAATATGATTATCTAAAACAAATAACCCCACCTCGCTGCATTATGCAACTGAAGATCCGATTCGAGGAGCTCTTACACTCTCTGCTTTAATTCCGATATTTACTGCATGCCATGCTCATTTTTTTCTTTTTTTTTTTTTTTTTTTATCCCTGCCGCCAGCTTAAGAAAAATTAATAAATAAATCACAAGCTAATACATGGTCTGTAGAGTGTATTGTGGGATGACACAAGCCTGGCTAATGCACTGGAACTGTGCGCTATTTGTCAGCGGCGGGAGGGAAGAGGGCGGTGGGGGGTGAATTATGGAGGTGCCGGAGTATCGATCAAGGTTGCCATTTCAACATGGAGATATTGAACGGCGAGGATTAGCCTCCCCCTGTGAGAAGCAAGCAGGGGACAAATTAATGCAAGAGAGCTATTTGTTTTGGTTTGTTTTTGGTATTTTTCCCATTTGGTGTTGATCTGTTTCTTGTCCGCGCTGTCACCACAGCTCACAAGGATCGACTGATGATTCGTGAGTGGTTTTGCAGCCGTGGACTGTATTGTCGAAATTTCTTTTGTTCACGATTTTGTGTTGTAATGGGCATTTAACCATTCTCGGATTCATTAATGGGCCCATTTCTACTGGGGTCAACTGTGATGGATTTGTGCTAATTAAATAAGCATACAATACATGGATTTAAAGGAGGTCCTCGGTTTGCGAAGGTCCTGACATACGAGTTTGCGAAACAGGAAAGTACGTGGTCACTCTCAAAAAGGAGGGTCGCTCAATAACTGCCATACTTACTGCTTTTTAATTGATTGTTTTGTTTTTCAAATTAATATTTAGTCTAATTTTATGTGTTTACTACTGCGGTAGCGTAGGGTAGTGAAATACATCGACTAAGGACCGGAACTACGTCGTTAACTGAGAACCCTCAGTATTTTAACAGAGTGCAGACTTCTCTAAGAGAAAAGATCCATGGCGGCACACTTACCATTTTCATAGCAAGGCACCTTTGTAGAAAGTAGTTGCTCCATGCTTTGAATGGGAGACCGCCGCCATATAAATGGAACTCCGTCGTAAACCAACGACCCGCTGTACTATTTTTTATGGGCATAGTATTTGATTAATCTATAACGGATTGGGTAGATTTTTTTTTTTTTAATTCATAGTTAATCAGGTTTGAGCTAGTTTTGTCAAACTGGAGCACACCTTTGACTATAAGGCGGAAAATCTGAGTTATTGATAATGTGTTGCTGCACATGGCCGCTGTGCCATCTGCTCCCACACGAATGTGACGATAAAGCCCCATTTCTTTCCATTGCTGGATGAATGTGGGCGTGAATGTGAGGCTTTTTTAAGTCCTTTGGGCACCGTATGGTACAGATAAAGTGCTACACTATATAAGTGCCCTCCAATGCTGTGTGTCTCCAATGTCCCTCACAAACTCCTGCAAAACCCCAAACGCCCCCCAATGAGGTATCAGGCTTGGACAGTAACCAAGACTCCAACCTCCCCTTCCCCTATTTGCCCGTATTTTCATTTCACTCACTCATTTCACTTCCTTCTGTCTTATGTTGATATTCTGTCTCCTAAATTAATGCGGCAGTCCCTTTGATCTAGCTGTATAAAAATACAGACCAATTTCATTGTTCATGTTCAGCTCACCCACGTGAACTCAATCCACTTTGGTCAGTTCACCAGCTTGCCGGCTTGCTTCACTAAACTTACATCCTCACGGCAGACTCCTTGTTGGATTATGGATTATTGCTGCAAATTTCTTCAACTAAAATTTACAAAGGTGCTGTTGATTCAATCAGTTTGTATCTAAAGGGAAACATGAGCTCAAAAATATGGGTAGTGAAATTGAGCTGTATCCATGGCAACCTCCACTAAACAGGAGTCAAAATAAGAGTTCAGAATATTTAGAGAGACGTTTTATTAATCATTCATTTACTCCTTGATCAATAGTCAGCCAAATGCCTATCTCTAATTACTACCCCCTTTTTAATTAAAATATGTACAAAATCGGTTCTGATAAATCATACATCAGTACAGCAAAGAGTGGGGGAAAAAGCAAGGGACCCAAGATAGGCTCCCTGAGGTACGTCGTCATTGAATGCGTATTTCACTGATTCTTGCTCTTTTTCAGTGACAATGACACTGCATCGGTCTTTCGGAAAGGAATTGTCAATGTCTCCCAACGGGAACCTCGGATAAGAAAATATGTCGTTTAATTTCTGCTGACATTTAACTCAGATGGCTTAACGTATTAGTCGAGGCGGCCGGTTCCGATAAACGTGTCAAGCGGGAGATTTATTTGTTTCATATTTTCTCACTGGCTCGAGCGCTAGGAAAGAGTCGTTTTAGATTTTTTGCAGATTGCTTCGGTGTAGGTTTGTACGCGTTAACATAGTTTTCAGCCGATGCATGCACACGGTTTGCCGCCAAAGGCCGTTAAGTCAGCAAATATACGTTTATTGAGATTGAGCACAAGAAAACAGAATACAGGTTTGTGTCAACCCTCACGTAAAGGAAATGGAATCTGCTCGGCGGAGATAAGCCTCTCCTCGCTTGTGAATTCCGACTACCATTGTGAGTACGCCGCTGTGTTTTGGGGATCCATTTCTGCCTGCCTTGTCATTGGCAGGAGCGACAGGTAGATTGGACAGGAAGACCAGCGATGCCGGGATGGGTCAACGGGCTCGGGCACCTGACACCTGGAAAGCCGCTGTCGGTCTCCCGTCGGCCATTGGCATTCAGGCATACGGCTCAGTGTCCCGTGGAAACAGGACTGTGAAGTGAGACAAGGCTGAAATCATTTATTTTTCCTCCTGGAATGCATTGGAATGATGGAATGCTGTGACTTATAAACATTAGCCGGGCCCGTTGTTTGTCGGGGTGTCGTCATATGCATCCCTGGCCGAGAACCTTCAGTCCTCAATGAGGAAATGTCAGAAAATCCATCCATTGCATAAACATTATAGTTTTATGATAGTCAGGTGTGATCGTCATAAAGACAAATAGCCAATTAAGGCAGTCACTTTATATACACTGGAGTTTCAAGTTAGTCATGGAGTCACTTGTCATATAATATTGTCACAATATAAAACAATAATGCAGTAGTGATTCACAAGTCCTCCTCACAGTTAGGAGATTGTAGGAGATGTTAAGAAAGAGTTTGCTTAAAATCTTCAACAAAATCGTGATAATTTCTATCTTAATGATGAATTTACTCACCCAATTTTGACCAATTCTATAAAATTGGACCTTTATTTTCCACTGTCGTTATAAAACATTTCATCCATTACCCTTGTCTGCTACTTGGCTTATTAATGCAACCTAAGAACGATCGGCTCAGTTGTGAGTCTTTGCGCTCAGTTTTGACATAATTATGTTGTGGCCAGTTCATCGGATGTTGAGTTTACGGGTAAAAACGCAGTGATTGACGTCACATTAAAAAGTCAAACTTGTCTACGAGTGTGCAAGGTGATGGACGTAACAGACATATCAAACAGCGACATTGGATATTCAAACTGGTATCCTGAGTGATAGCGATGTCACATTTTACATTCATGTTAAGCATTTGACTGCAGCTCAAAAGCTCCCTGTTTCAAATCCGGGTGGCCTCTCTCTTCACCTCCCCCCAAAGATGACGTGTCGCTATTTATACTTTAACCAAAGTTTGCTCGCAAGTTCTATTGACTTTATTGTTGACCTTGCAATCTTTACATTGGTGAATCTATCACGCGTTTAGGCTAAACATCTAGATCCTGCTCTGAGGTAATGACTCTTTCGCATACATTACCACAGCATGAAAACATGACATGATAAATGAGGCCCGTTCGACTTAAACGCCACACCTTAGAAAGGCGACAGCCAATTACCCTCCCTGGGCCAGACGTGCAGTAGCGCGCTCCTCGATACGTTTTGACAGTGCGGTGCTACATTATAGTTAGCCTCGCACACGCGCTCATCAGCCTCACACTTGGTCCTGAACACAAAAGCTGTCAGACAGATCACAAGCGCCGAGCGAGGGAAAGGGGCGGCTGGCAGCGATTTGGGAATTTGATGGTGTTGCTGAGCGACCAGCGAGGCGGGAGTGATGTAGTCACGCTACACAACACATTGTTACGCGGGAGGACAAGAGGGACGCATGTCTGCAGTGGGCTCGCTCGGAACAGTCCGTGTTTTCATGTAAATAACTGACACTATCCGACTCGGGTGTCCAGGTTGATGAGAGTAGAGGAAGGGGGAGATGCGGCCAAGTGTTATCAAAAGATAAAGGTCAACACAGTAGGAAGGCTTGAAGCGTTAAATCTAAACTCAATCAAAGCAAGCAAACAATATTTGGTAGGGAAGCGACGATGGGCACAGACGTCTCCATGTGTGATTTTTGAAGGGAGACGAATTATAGATGGATAGGTTTATAAAGAATTACAAGATCACTGAAATCAGCCTGCCTCTACTACTGGGCCAATGGCGCTTTTGATACCATAAAGACTGGGGTGGAACTGCTGGTTGAGGTGGAATTCTTAAAAAGCAAGTGAGCCCCATAACAAGAGTTAACACATTAATTCTATTTTCACCCACAGAAGCAGAACCAAGGTAACGAATTTTGATTCATTTAGCAGATCCTTGTATGTGGTGCATGCAGATAACACATCGTCAAACTAAATTTCAATCCAGGATTTCCTGTAGAGCCGAGGCAACCACTTTCAATGAGAGCATGCAATAAATTATGGTGTTTTGCAGTATTATTGATATGGTCAATACGACACTTTCCATCGAAACAGGAGCTCAGAATATCTAGAGTAATTCTCCTCCTGTGTGATTAGAAATCGCCCCTGCCCTCAAGGACAGATTTGTCGAACCATCGCGTGTATGAGGCTGTTGTGAGAAGCTAATATTGTTCCCTAATGCCATTCTATGCATCAAACTTGGTGTAAGGGCGGTATTATGCAAATTAAGTGGCTTTTGACATCACAATCTTGCAAAAGTCAGAACGGCTTCCTTACAGACTCATTTTCAGAAATGGGTAGCTTACAGAAAATTTATTTGGTTGTTTAAATTTGTGACTTTGTTTGAATATGATGAGAAGGGTCCATTAACCAATCATTAAACCAAATAAGAAGAGGACCCAGGAAGGCGCCCTGAGGTATTCCTTAATGAAATGTGTATTGCAGTGATTGTTGCATTTTACCATGTTATCAAGGTAACTGCTTTTTGCTTTTGTGACGTTTTTTTACAGCAAAATATGACGAGAGCTGAAAGAAATATACTGTACATTTTTAAGCATGTGAAATTTGGGGGTTCCCAGAAGGATGAAGGTAAACAAACCAACATGCCAATGTTTTGGTAAACATGAAGATTATTAAGACAATATTAATTATATGCGTTGTAAATGCTTAAACATAAGATCTTTGTGTAGGCTCAATCTAACAGCATACATTTTGTCTACGATATGGAATGGTAGAGCATAACCTACTTGGTGGCGGTATTAAACTAGAAATTAAAGCGTGCACATTTAAGTGCTTTTATTTCATTCATTTTTAGCAATGTTACCACTTTCAGGCTCAGCCTTACATTGAAAGCTGTCATCCGCATAGGCCACATTTGCTTCACCGTGCACTTACTGTACTGCAATGCTGCTGCTTATATGTTTATAAGCCCAAGTATAGATAGCAGCCACCGATAAGATTTAATGTAATTTCCCTACTCCATTCCACATTGAAAAATGTCACGGCGCAACATACAATTACACGCCTCAACGCTGTTCAAGGTCCCACTTGTGTACAGCACATTCAAGGCTCAATAATATTTACGGTCACATTCACGTAAAATATGAACACGGCGTCTATTTCGACGTGGTCGCATGAAAATGTGATTCCTTTTTTTTTTTTCTTCTTTCTTTCTCTTTGCGCTGCACGAGGGGTTGCCGTGTGTAAATGCAACCTTTTAATGATCTTTACACCTCCACGTCATATCCTCCTACTCCTCATCATCATCATCATCGCCCTTTCGGAGTCGTAAACGAGGCCATCGGAAACGCGACGTGACGCGAACTAGCCTCGGCGGGCCAGTGTTTAAGGTCGCGTCAAGGAGACAACCCAAGGCAAAGAAGAATATGTTCACAGGGATCAGTGTTTGGTTATGAGTATCGTCGCCGAAACATAAACGTAGGCTATATACGGTACTTGTACAATGAAGCTAACATTAAAGTATTTTTGTATAATTATTTTTTAAAATTTTGATTCTATTATATTTTGTTAAAGGTTTTAATTAAACCACGTTCCACGATATAGCCTCGCTAGTACTGCTTGCTTGTCCTTGCTCTTATACCAAAAGATATTACGAGAAGTCGTAATCTAACAAAAATATACGTGTAATTTGTTAGGAGACACCATGAAAAACGTCACTAAAGTCATAATGTTATGAACGTTAGGTACTAATGTTAGAAAAAAAAGGTTACTTTATGAGAACACCAGTGTAATGTTACTTGAATATCGTCGTAATGTTTCATGAATAAGACTTGTTTTGTTATGTCTTATTATTAGGAGACTAAAATATAGTTTTAATGTATTGAAAAGGGAGTTGTAAATTTGTGAGAAAATACTCATGTTAAGAGAGTAACGTCGTAATAATACGGGACTCAAATTGTAAATCATGCCCATCCGTTTAAATTTTACATTTTCAACACTTTTCCGCATTAAAAAAAAAAAAAGATTCAACCACTTCATTCTTGTAATTCTTTGAAATTTCAACTATGTTCTTCTATTGTTATCTCCTATTATTTTGTGAATCTGAATAAATGTACTTGTTTTCATGTCATATCTCTTTCTTCTGGTAACGTAATAATTTCATAATTTTTTTCATATCATGGTATTCACATAAAATGTTGACTTTATTCACGTAATTTTATTCATGTAGTTCTCTAACCCGATTCTTAAGGTTCAAAAAGTGCTTTTTCTTTTTAACAATAGATCAAATTTATATTGAATCCTTTTCATTCTGCTCCAACATCTTGTGTGTTGTGGGAGATCAGACAAAAAACCCCTGGCCGCCGCCGCATACATACAGTATATCAAGGCTAATCGCAAGGCAGCTAATTAATACCTTCATTAGCATGCATACAAGACGGCGAACACGCAAAGGCAGCAGGGGTCACGTCGTATTAAAGAGAATGAAGTCCTGTGCTTCTTACCGTGCCTGGAAATGAAAATCCACACGATATTAAATAAGAGTTCATATCGCTGCTGATGAAAGCCATTTTGGACGCGTTTTGTCTGCAGCTGCAAGATGACTTTGCAAACTTTCCAGTCAGTTTCAGATTGGGCGGAGACAAATCCGGTGTGTTATGGGATAATGATTCCGAGGAAGCATACGCGTGTTTCCATTTTGAATTTAAAGCGGCAATATTATGGAAAATTGACTTGTTAATGACTTGTATACAAATAGTTGGGTCGTAGGAGTGCCTGCCAGCCTATAATGAGACAGTGGGACTGATACATTAAAATTGACAGGGGATAGGTACTGAGCCCTGCGGCAAATAGCAAAAGACACAAGTTATTGACTTGACTCCAAAATGTTTAGAAATGCCCATAATAGTAGTTTAAACTGTGAATATTACACAAACTATGATCCAAAAACAGTTAATTATAATTCCAGACTCATTTTACAGCATCACCTTCAAACATAAATAGCCTACAGATTATTTGATTTGGGATAACTTTTAACTTTCTCTAACAACCCGAGCTAAACAAAGCTCCTCCCCGACTTGCAAAGCTTGTCTCTCAGTCGAGATGTATCACTTCAACAGGGTTCCTTCTCACCAATGTACTATTTTCCTATAAGACAGGGCTTAGTCATCATCTTGTTGCATTTTAGGGCATTTCAGAAAGAGTTCAAAAATCGTTTTTCAATAAATAGTTTGGGATAGCTTCCACAGAAAAAAACCCACAAAAAGGTGAATAAGTGAATAGCAAACCGGAAATATGCAAGGGATTGCTGTATTACATTTCTCCACACGTGACCTGGGAGCTAGGCGGGGCAAAGATCCACCATTTCCAAACGATGGTGGGACATCATCACTGTGAAAGACGAATGTTTAGAAGTTCTTGACGTAGGAGTAGGGTGTACTTGCAGATCACGTTACTTCCACACCTGGGAACTGTTTGAAATAATATACTGTACCTTCTTTAGTATACTGATGTATCATCAGCGCACCGATGGCTCGTTTAAATCCCCTTCTGTTCATTTTCACTCACACACATCAAAATGACTAAATATAACACACAGTGTCACTTTCCCAGCAATAACTTTAACTCCTGCATCCATCCCTGCATGGTCTTTCTTTCAAGTCTTGCCAAGATATGTGCTAATCCTATTTTTGGCTTGGTCTTCTCCAAGAATGCTTGCATTCAGGAAATCGACGAATGCTGGTTCGTTTTGTTTCGTTTTTTTTTTTTTTTTGGGGGGCGCGCGCAACCTTCCTTCATTCTTCCACAAGATACAACTCTGGAACTGTCTCTAACCCCCCCACAAACTCCCGCCCCCTGAAAATAAAGACACAAGAGCAACCTGGCAAGTGGCAAAGGCAATTCAGCAGCCTGGCAAAGCATGTGAATCACGAGAGGTTTCCAAGACAGCCTTGAGCTGTCAAAGAAAGGAGGCAGTCAGGCCGCCGAGATGTGCCTTCCCGTTCAATTAAAGCAGCAGTGAAATATACAACTGCTCAAGAACATGTTTGGGCGGCTCTGTTGCGTCGTTTGATCTCGCTGTTTGTTTGTTACGTTGAAACCCCCCCCTCCCTTTCGACTTGGCCCGATTTCTTTGCGATGTGCCTTGGTGTAGTTGGTGCACTCGGATCATTCAAAAAAATAATCATATAAAATAGTTGCAGGGCGTTTGTCCTTTTCGCAAAAGAACTCGTCGGCATTGGTCAGCAATTTTCAGCTTTATATGAATACTCCAAAGTAACGAAATGGGCCAAGATCACCTCCAAAAGTGATCCACGTGCACTTGAGCATGATATGGACAGATTAGGACGAGGGTGTTTCGTCCTCAATTTGGACCAAACCGAAGGGACTGTCTTCACATTGGGAGTTCATTTAAAAGAGGAACCAGTTATTTAGCCGCTCTGCTTCAATTCTGATGGGGCCTCACACTCAATTACAATTGTTTACAACATTATTATGGTTACTAGTCAGTGTTACGGTAGGTTTAGATTTAAAATGTCCTAAATTTGGGGTTTGGGATTAGGATTACGTCTTGGTTGCAGCTATTTGTTTTAGCCGAATAAAGCTTGTTTGGCTGGTTAAAACAGACCAAGTTTTCAAACAACCTAAGCGAATGGAACCTAATGTCCCCTTTTTTGGGTTAGGGTAAATTGGTGTTAGAAGCTATCGTAGGATAGTTTGTTTGGTTAAAACGTACCAAGGATTGGGGTTACAGTTAGGGATTTTTCAATTTAAATCGGGTACATTTTATGTAGCTGGTTAAATCAGGTTGTCCAAACAACCTAAAATACATACCCCCTTTCCCATAACCCAACTCAGTTATGGGAAGGGGTAGGGTTTGGTTGACTACAGTTAGGGTTTGGTTGGTTAGTATCTCGTGTAGTCGGGTCGTGTTGAGTTTTCTGGGGACGGCTGGTTAAAACTGTTAAACAACTAATAGACATCCCTGTTGTCTGGTTTGGGTTAAGGGTTCCAGTTAGTTCGGCAGAGGTGGGTAGAGTAGCCTTACTCAAAAGTAAGAGTTATCTGTTAGTTAAATATCGATTACTGCGTTAGGGCGCATGCACCCTTTTCATTTGACCATAATCCAAAGAGGTTAGCATTGGGGGCTTACGGTTTGGTTTGGTTTCAGGGGTTAGGTTTTGGTTTGTGTATGGTCAGGGATTTTGGATAGGGTTAGGCCTTTCATAGTTATTGGCAAAACAAATAAAATATGACAAAGCCAAACTGTCCAGTGAAAATCCTGCAATGTAGAGTAAATATATAGGTTCACTTTTAGTTAGATGTCAAACCAAAGAAATACCCGGATACCACCGGACACACATGTTCCTGTTCTTGCGCTGACTTCCAACAGCACTTAATTGTTGACTCTGATTGACATGAAGTGACCATGTTAACTAGGAAAAAGAGCTTCCCAGATAACTCCCTCCCTTGTCTTTGTGTCTTTCTGTTGTCATCCGCTCGGTGTTACCGTCAGTTTGTCACTGCAGGTGAGCTATGTTGGTCTAGCAAAGCTAACTAAATGATTACAAACAACTCTTAGTAGGATGCATTTGGGTTCTATGCCACGAGCTCAACAGTACAAGTATTGTTAAATGACTACCTCACCGACAGTGTCAATCACAACAGAGACTCACAATGCTACTATTGACTTGTAAAAGAAATATCGCTTGCAAACAGACCATGCGGGGGTGTAGAAATGGGGATTGAACGCGGGAGATGAATGCTAGTGTGGCGAAAGAAAGCTGATAGGCAGAGCGGCGTGAGATGGATGACGCCGCCTGTAAGCACTTCGTCAACATTTGCCGCGAGGCCGCTAAATGATAAACATCGCGGCGAATCATCCGTCTCGCTGACAAACGGTTTCGCTCGCCGACGCCATCCTTTCCCGTCGCGTCAACTTAACCTGTCAGCCTAATGAGTGCCACGGAAAAATAATATTCGGGCCCAGCCGCTGGATTAGTCATCCTCATTTCCTGATCAGTGTTTGGGTGTCTGGCTTTTGTTTTTTAACAGTGAGGTACACAAGGGCACTTCAACGGCAGCATCCAAATTGATGCATGACTTGCATTAAAAGTGCCGGATGCCTCAAGTAAATTGTTGCTTCTGATGTTATGCAGAGTTGTTGGTTTTTCGTTTAGTCAAACTTCTCCATTTGGCTGCCAAACTAAAACAAATGCACATTTTTAATTGAACCGTCAGCTGTCAACCTGCACCCTCCTCCCTACTCCCGCAATCCTCTCAAACATTCAGAGTAATTGCCTTTCAGTGTATTTATTTATTTTGGCATTTTGTGGTTCCTCCTCTCGTCGATTTTGCAGCTGGAATCTATTATTTAATGTTCTCTCTCGTCTCTCCTTTTAGGTGAGTGTCAGTCAACGACTTGTGGATTATTCCAGTCAGATGCTTGCACATGGTTGGGATTCTGCTATCAGGTTGGGGAGAAAAAAATAAAAGATAAACAAAACAAAAAAGTATGCTCTTTTCTGTGTGTGTGTGTGGGGGGGGGGGGTTCAGGCTGTGATTCCGATCAAAGGTAAAGCGGGCCGGAGCTTCGGCTTCCTATGGCGGTGGTCTCGCCGCCTGACAGGTTTTGGTTTCCTGTCGGCTTGAAGGCACGTGGAGATAAAAGTAAATGTCACGGGTGACGGAGGGCTTTGGTCTTTGTCACGGGTGACGGAGGGCTTTGGTCTTTGTCACACAGCCGCGGGGTTCATTGCGACTTGATCGCTGACAACTTCCTCGGGACCTGGCTGACGGTTGTAATTGCCACCGCTTTGTCTTTGCTTTTCAGTGGGAGCTTGTTGTTCAGTTTAGCGTTTGCCTGTTTTGGGTTTTTTTTTGGGGGGGGGGGGGTATTTGGAGCAGAGTGTGAGCTGATTGCCGCACACTGAAAATGAAACCGTATGGCTTGGCTAATTATTCTCTGCTGGATGGATTTTGGTGTTGGGCTTCGGTATGACCAAAAAACAAAACACGGAGTCATGATCCAGATCAGGGGTCACGGACATAAAACAGGTAGTCCCCAAGGACAACATTAGTAGCCCGCGGTACTGATTTATACATGTGCAGAGATTTATAGATATAAATTATAGAAAGTGCTGCATATTGATATTTATTAAATTGGTAGTACGTATTGGTAAAGGTATTGTGAGAATTCATTATCAGTGCCTTCATATAGATGAATACCACAAATTAGTAATAATATCATATAGAAGTAACTTTCGGCTTTCCCCTGTCAGGGGTCCCTCCAGCAAGTCACTCGCATGATTTGTTAAGCAGAGTTTTTATGCCAGATGGCCTTCCTGATACAACACACCCCTTTTGATTTAGGGTTTAGGGACCAGCAGTGGCTGGGAATCGAAGCGGTAGCGCTTCGCATTAATTACGACCCAAGAAGCAGCTCTCACTTTCAAAAAATTTGGTGACCCCCAATCCAAACTATTAACTCCAAATTAGGATTGTAGTGGTTTATGCACATTGTTTGCTTTAAGTGACAGATGCTCATTTAATGTAATCATTATTAATTATTTGTTGTATGTTTTTTTCATATGGGCCTAATCTTATCCATCCATCCATTTTCTGTGCCGCTTCTCCTCACGAGGGTCGCGGGCGTGCTGGAGCCTATCCCAGCTATCATCGGGCAGGAGGCGGGGTACACCCTGAACTGGTTGCCAGCCAATCGCAGGGCACATACAAACAAACAACCATTCGCACTCACATTCACACCTACGGGCAATTTAGAGTCTCCAATTCATGCAAGTTTTTGGGATGTGGGAGGAAACCGGAGTGCCCGGAGAAAACCCACGCACGCACCCAATCCCATTCACCATCTCAGATAGCAATTTGCACGCCATTTAGTCAAACACCTAATCTTATTTGTATGTAAATTACTTTTTGGGTTTATTTTAAAATTAGTTTTTAATTCACTTTTGTATTTTCATAGATTTATTCCTTAACATTTTAAAGCAGATCGTTTCCTTTTTTGTTGTTGTTTTTTTCTCGCCTGCTTTTGTATGCATACTTGTTACTGCCATTGGAATTGGATTATCAATTGTGGACTGCACAATACACCATCTTTTTTTTATTTTTTTTATTAATAAAAAATTTGCATTTGTCACTAAATGCAAATTTACCTGTATCATATCAGTGCTCTCCAGTGAAAAACCTATGTCCAAATCTTGTGAGCCTGGAAAAGCAGATTGACTGGCAACCAGGCCAGGTTGTACCCTACCTCGTGCCCTAAATCAACTGGACTGGGCTCCACTTATCCATGACCCCAATGAGGACAAGCGCAATAGAAAATGGATGGATAAACAACAAAAATATGTAACAAAAAAAGGGGTGGAAAACACAATTTTGGAGATGCATGCTTTTGCCTGGACATCGACAATACTCACATTTACTGGTACTGGTAGGACTCATGCATACTGTATGCCCGCGCCTGATTCTGATTGGCTCGTCAAAGCCTCGTCAGTTGGGACGCGATCCTGGTAGCACCTGCCAGGAGCGTCATGCGCCTCCCAGTTCTCGACCATCCCTTTGGCAGGCAACTGAGCCATTAAGACAGATTATTGGCAAACCTCCTTGGCCTTTATCGAGACCACTAATTACTCTCTCAATGCTGTGGGAGAGTGAAAATAGTGACCAAACTGTGTTGGCTTTCATTAGCCGTCGATGACACCTTTCACTTGAGAAGTGTACTGTATGTGCGAGTGGGGAGGAGTAATATTGGCAAAAGGAGGCATAAGGTTGTTTGCTTAAACGTTAGCTGACCGCTTGTGTTGCGTTAGAATGCCCGTCGGATTCGGCAGAGCGGAAAATCGCGACTGCTGGAAGTGGAGCGGCTTTCACGGAAATGGCACTCGACGAGGCGCATATGGACACTCGAATGGCTTTACACCAACACGGTCGAGCCCCCTCCCCCTTCTCACTCACTGCCAACTTCTGCTTCAGCCGGTGTCGTAACATTACCGCAATTCTTCAAATTGTAGCCGTTCCGCTAATATAGGGTTTTCCTACCTTTTATTGAGCCAAGATACTTATTTTACATTATATTTTACACCTTTTTGGGATTGTTTCTTGGGTTAGTGAATTTGGGCTTTTGGTTGGCTGTAAGCTATAGTGTACTCATCAAAATTCTAAAAACTAATAATAATTCAATATTTTACAATGTTTGTCTTGAATCTATAAATTGAGTTTCACCTTTTGAATTATGTATTGTTTTTTTACAGTACAGTGGAACCTGGATTTTTGTAAGATTCAGTTTTCAATTATTGCATTTTTTTTCAAAATGTTGTCCAGTTGTTTGTACATTCACCTGTTTTTTGTAAAAATAATAGAAAAAAAAAACAGCATGACTGGTGACATGACATGAATTTCCCTGAATTGATGCACGTTCACCCAAAGCATTTTGTAAGTTGTGTATCAAGAGTTCGACAGCCAGCAAGGCGTATTGGACAAAGCAACGTTTTATTAACAACTCAGGCAATAACTCTTCCGCGCTGCTGTGCAACAGCGGAACACATCCTGTCAAACGTCAGACCTTAAAATAAAAGCACAAAGTATAATAATACAGTTTCACCACATCTTATTGGGCCACATGTTTTTTTTCAGCAAACAAGCACACAATAGTCTCACTGCCAAATAAGCCAAATAAATTGTGGTGAAACTGTTATTATACTGGTGTGCTTTGATTTTGAATGCCTGACTTTTGGGAGGATGTTATTTTTTGTTAATATTCTTGGGGTTTTGGAACAGATTAATTGGATTTACATTATTTCCTATGGGAATGATTCCTTTGCATTTCGTACAATTCGGTTTTAGACCTTCTGAACCTGATTAATCATAAAAACCGAGCTTGCACTGTATTCTAGTTAATTGAGTTGCATGCCAATTGTCCATTTCTTCAACGATACCGTTAAGACATCAAACTCGTGGTGCCTGAATGAAAAATCCAAGGCAAAGCATCCGAGAATTAACTCTTGTTGTTGTCGATTAAATGTCACACACGAACAAAAAATGACTGTGTGAAAGCACGAATGAGAATCAGGCTCCTTAATTTGGGTTCCCTTTGAATCAAATTATATGGAATTTTTCATATTCAGACGCACACTCCTCGCACTCCTTCATTAGCTCTTATTTTCGCACTCTCTACCGGCAGAACCTCGCTGATGAAGAGGCCCTTCATCCAAAAACACTTGAGCCGCTCCAGCAAAGTTCGGGGGCTGATGAGTTCAAGAAATGATGAGCCTTTCATCTTCAAGTTTGCAAATCTGGATCTCTCGCCGTAATTTGGACGCGGCCCCGTTTCGCTTTTGTTTTTTTTTTTGCGTCTGCCGTCCAAAAAAACGGCTCACCGATGAATCATCTTCAGCTGTGACGGCGTAAATCTTTAATGGCTGTAATGAACTTTAGAGTATGGATTCAAAAAGCCATTTTGTTGATAAATGACCAGAGCAGGGCTCCGATACCGGGATAAACCATAAAGGCTGCGCTTTTCACTTTTTATTTTCCGTCGCGGATCTGCCGATTTGAATAATTGACTTCAGCACGTGGCTGCTCTGGACACGGCTGTTGATAAGCCAGGAAATGAGCTTGTCCAGTTTGAAGCACAAAAGAAAGATTCGGACGTCATCAGTCTGCCAGTTCAGAGGGTCCCCGCTTTACGACGCCACCGACACACGGTGTTTCGAGGTTACGAGCTGCGTGCTATGAACTACTTTGCGCAATTGGATTGTTTTATTATCATGGCCTTGACCATTAGTGTAGGTTAGCTCATTCTGACATAAGTACAACAATAGGAACATCGGAATGGAACTATGTCATAAACCGAGGGCCCCCGGTACTTAAAACATTAAAACAGATAGACAGCAGACAGCAAACATTTGGCCTATCGTATTTGGCTGTTACTGTAATGTCCTAAATGCCACAAGATGGCACGAATGCTCTGGTTAATAGGAGTAATTGGTGTCAAGGAAGTATGTGATACATCTCAACAGTTTAAGATCTTTGTATGTTAGGAAGGAGCTAGGTTTAGGTTGTTCGTGGAAGTTTCGAAGAGTCTTCACCACATATGTATGTTTTGGCTGTTCAGAGTTATTTTAAAGTGTAATATTTGTCATATGAGTTGGAATTTGTTTTGGGATCATAGCTTGTCATGTATTTATGGTTTAAGCTATCCTTATAGGCAATTAGTAGCGGCAGTTGTGCACACTTTTAATTACCGAAAAAGTAGAAAATGCTAAATCACTGAAAAATAAGTATCAAGTGAAACTATACTCCCCTTTTGACCAAAGAAACCTAATGGAGAGGAATGCACATGTTTGAGCTAGTTAGCCATAGTGCTACCCTCTACATTCTTATTTACTTTGGATCAATTATATCAAATAAGTGTCCATGTAATTAGTTTTCATTTTAATTTCCCTTAATTAAGCATCCCTGGGTCCCTTGAAAAGCTGCATAAATATATATATCAATATGTTCTATAAATCAAAATAATATAATACTAATTATTATTGTTGCTGTTGTGGTGGTGGTATGTGTATTATTTTATATATTGAGCAGCAATTTCCAGTTCAGTTCCAGAAAAACTGACCTAATATGTTTTTGTGTTCAGGCGACTGCCGAGACCAATCTAAATGTTGTGCTTTGGCGTCATCTGTTATCTGCTTGGCTTCAACCAGCAGAGGTGCTGTGGATTTAACTAGATTTATGTGTCTAAATAAAAGCCCAACACAATGTCAGTGATGGGTTGTCGTGCCACATCCACAATAAGGCACAACTCCTTCACGGCATCCTTATTAAATGCATATTCGTATGTCACGTTTTCTGCTTTGCTTTTCAAAAATGGCGGCCCCGAGGTCAAACCCTTCATCTTAACCTCGGCGAGCGCGTCACCCCCAATTCCCGCGGCCGTTAATTTCGAGCATTTATCACGTCCTTCCACCGAATGCGATAATAAAATACGACCCTCGCGTTTCTGCCCTTGTCAGCGATTTTGCATTTGTGAATGCACTCGCCTTGTTTAGAGCTCATATTTCAGCAATGGGAAGAGAGAGATTGTATTTTTTTTTTCTCCCCGCTCAACACCACCTGTACATATTATGTATGGAATTGTGATTTATGGCTTTTGCAAAAAAGCTCGCATCCGAAAGAGCGCACGGGATCGGGCCAGAGCTCCTGCTCACCCGCAGCTAGATTAGGTCCATTCTGAAGCGCCGCAATATACCAGCAAATGAGCCACAAAATGAAAGCGGGGACAACAAGAGCGCCGACTAAGCTTGCTTTTGTTCCTGTCCATGACACGTGTTCCGGCCGCCCAAGCAGATGTAGCGCGACGCATTATTGTCCGACCTTTAAGCGGCATTACGGAGCTGTTTTGTGCTGGTGTGCTCACCTGAAATCATGTAATAGATGCTGAATACAGCGGGGGCTTGTGACACAGAATGGTCCATCTCATGGGGTTGATCAACCATCAATATTCTTAGATTATGAATTAGTCTTCAAAACACTGAAAAACATTTGATGAAATCAAAAGAAAAATATGCTAATCATGTTTCTGTTGAGCTATTTCTTCTTACCAATCAGTTTTTGTGTAAGAGCATGTCACTTGCTTCAAACATCATCTTCATAAGGTGTTATACCTTTTTGTTGAGATTGTATTACTGGTAATTAGTAATTTTAACTAGCTAGCTATGTTTACTTGTTTTCATTTCCTGTACTGTGAGATAATTTTCTGTCTCTTCCCAAAGAAACGCCCCCAGCTCACTAATGTCAGCTACATTGCTAGCGTAGCTTATTCATGATGGCGTATTGCCAAACAAAAAAATTTACATTTGGGAATGTACAATCAATTGAAAATATAAGAGAGGCGATCAACTCACCCGACGACCTCCTGAGAACGGTGATGTCACGTATCCGGTGGTTTCTCCATAGGTGACTTTGGGCAACAGTTGGAGTACACCCTGGACTGGTCGTCTGTTTGTAGATGAACAGCTGTTCACATTCACATTCACACCTATGGACAATTTAGAGACTTTAATGAACCTTACGTGCATGAATGTATGCAGGAAGAAGCCAGAGTAAGCGGTTAAAACCCACGCAGCACAATTGTTGATCCTTGGTTGCACCCCCACGTGAATAATAATCACCCAACATTCAAGTATGTCCCGGTTATCAGAAGCTAGCGTTGTTAATGTCAATCCATCGATTTGATATACTTGTCGCACAGTAACAAAAATGTAGCATGTAAATCTCATTTTTATTTTCCTTCCCTTTCAGGTCTCAGTGCCTACTTGTTGGAAAGCAATCCAACCTCTTTTCCATACTTTTTTTCCCCGCACCTGCATCCCACAAAGTGCTCAAACAGCGCTTCGAAGCTTGATTAATTATAATCTAATTAATGGCATTTCAAGTAATTTCAATGGCGAAAGATCAATTGAAATACAAGTATACTCTTGTTGAAGCCAGGCAACCTGACTTTTTATTATCTTCTCCTTCCATATTTTCATGCAGTCTAATTTCAGTGACAAAGAAGTTAAAGTCGGTATTAAAACCCGCAAACGTGATTTTTATAAAAGCCTGCCCGCCTACCAGTAAATTATAATGGGACGTATCATTAAACATGCCGTGATGTCTTTGAGCGTCAGCCAATTGCAGCACTCCAGTGATACGTCGAATAGAGCCCTTGCGTTCAACTCCCATTCATATTGGCCACGTCGCCAATCTGCTGGATGGGCAAACAAGCACACGCTACTACTTACAGATCCAATAAACATTCGGTACAAATTGCTCTCGGTCGCCCAGTCAGCCGCCGGCGTGCTCGTAAATGAAAAAAGCGTGAATATAAAAGACCAAATAAAACCTCCTGCCATTTTTGTTATTCATCTTCTTCTATCCACGCATAATGGTAACGCTGCATATATATTGTTCAAATTCTGTGACTGTGTAACTGCGCAAGAGTACCGTAAAACAACAGCAGTGCTTTTGTGTGTGTGGGTGGAGAACTTCAAGCAAGGCTACTGAAATTAATTTGGCTACTTGTGTTTTATTTTTTATTTGTATCTATTCATATACTACTTATCCGGTTCAGGGTTGCGGGCAGCTGGAGTCTGTCTTTCCAGCTGACTTTGGGTAGAAAGAGGTAGATGACACTCAGAACTGGTTGAAAAACAAATCTGATCTTTTTCACCCGATACAGATCAGCTGACCCCAATTTCCGACATTATAGGCTCGGGACAACTCTTTATTGACACTCACATTCACCCTCTCACTGAGTATAACCTCCTAAATACTACAACTAACCTAAACCCATGTTTCCCGTAAAGTCAGGCAAATGAACCACGACACTGTCGGTGACTCTTTAAATTTGTATTTTTATTTTGAAATTTTATACATTTCTATTTTTTTTTTATTTTTTATGGATTTTTTTATTTTTAATTTTAACATTTTTCGTTGAGATTTTTCCAATTATCAATGTAAAAATTGTATGTCTTTATTATTTTTGGGGAGGCTTTTTTTGTTCGTTTTGTTTTTTTTAATTTAGTTTTTATTTTTATTTTTGTGTTGGATTTTTTTTAATTCTCCTAAAATCATGACTTTAAAAAAAAAAAAAAAACTCAGCGATTTAACTGGAAAATGACTTAAAATTATTTCTGCTTTTATTTTTTTCCTATCTTATTTAAATTTTTAATTTTAATGTATCGTTTTTTTCTGTTATTTTTATGTGTCTCTCACATGCTGTCCTTTCTGCTTTATAATTTATACACACGCACTCACCACTGTGTGTGGGCACACGCTCTACAGTTCTAGTGTTGCATTGATGTCTCACACACACACACACACACACACACACTCACACACACACACAGTGCACACAAAGATCCATACACATTCAACATTCCGTTAACATGGCTTTAGGAAAGATTAGCCGGGATTAGATTGAATCTGTTGCAGGACTAAATAGGAGATGAGAAAATATATTCAAGTCTGATAAATTGCAATCCTAAAATCTGATTAGTCATGATGTATCAAAGCATTCAATTATGTTTCTTTTTTCTTTCTTTTTTTTCCACCCTCCTCGTTCCAGTTGAAATGTTTCACAGAATTTGGACTTTTGAACACCGGTGGTTCTTTTCGACGACGCGAAAGAACACAAGCGCGACGGTTCACGGGAAGGTTGCGTATCATCGCAGTCTGAGCCTGAGAGAGTTTCCTCACGTCGTTAGGTGCTACTGTTTCTGTTAGCAACCAGGGTAACTATTTAAGGCCTTTGTGTGGGGAAACAAAATACTTTTTTATAGTTTGTATACAAATAGTCGGGTCAAGTTTGAAATTACACAACCAAGTAAATCATTTACAAGTTGGAAAGACACTGTCGGATATGGATGTCTTATTTTCAAAGTGTTGCCATGTACAAAATGTCATCGCAGTGTCAGAGGGCCCAGTTCCCGAGGCTTGCTCGGTGGCCTGCGGTTGACGTGACACATCCTCGGACCCTGCAGCCATGCCCCGAGGTGGGCTGCTTCGTGCACAAACACACACACACACACATACAACGACACACAATCTCACACACACACACACACATTAAAGATGGATCAGATAAGTTGAATCAGGCTCGCTGACCCTCGGATGATGAGTGGGAGATGGGAAGCTCCTATTCCCTCTGCCATCCTTTCAGTGGCTGCAACTTTGCGGGGGATTTTTATTTGTTCCCACCTTTTCCCGAGTGGAGAAAAAGATTCAAGAATAGGACTTTTTGATGAGCACACTTACTACTGTTTTGAGACTAAACTGAGGTACACACATGCTGATTTTTAACATAACATCTGATCATTTGCACCCGTGTGTATGCCAGACTTGCCACTGGCTCAAAACAAAAACTTTTTTTTCTGTGAAGTATTTACATGCGTTTTACTGTTCTTTAATATTTGCATCCGGCATATATTACAGAAAAGCATGCCTTCATTAGTATGTCTGAGCCAAACACTCAAGGTAGTTTATTGTCATTCCAGCACACATTTACACATGATATGGAATCAAATCAAAACTGCTGACTGTTTTGAAGAAAATCCGGAAAGATAAGGAAAACTCAAGTTATAATCACAGTAAATTATGGTGATTTTAACATTACTGAGGTTAGCTTGATATTTTTCTGAGAAACGTGCCGTGATAGGTTAAATCCGAAAAAATATTTACCCGTTTTGAAAATCCGCAAAATCGTCTCACACATTTTGCAGTGGGAAACTAAATCATTTGCGGCTTTTCAGTTTCTGATGCAGCGCCACCTCGTCGTAGATCATGGTCAATCCGTCTTGCCAAAACAAATAGTGGGCATATTATTGGTATTACTGGAGAAGTAAAACACATGTAAATGCAATATGTTCCAATCTAGTTATTAAATCTATTTTTTATTTTTTGGGGGAAAATTGTAAGATTGGAAATTGTCACCATCGTTATACATTTGTCAACTCTACGAGTGTAAGTCAAAGAAAAAGCAAAACGCATGTAAAGAGAATCCCTTTGATGCTAAACACAACGAGTTATCACACGTGCGGCCCTGGAAAAACGGATGTGGGGTCTTATTTAGCGCCTGGAAAAAAAGAGGTGTGCGTTTGACATGAGCTCTTTAATCACAGGTGGTTTGTGCAATTGCGAGCACACGTGGATTGACACATAGACACACTTCACACACACACACACTGAGTCACGACTGCCGAGGCAGAGGAGGCTCGTAGCTTTATCTCTATTTTGGTTTCGTCATAAAACACTTGAACCCACACACACGGAGAGAGCGTTGTTTTTGGCGTTGACTTGATTTCCCTCCTCCTCCTCCTCCTCTTCACTTCACCTCTCTTCTCAGGTCTCTTGTCATCCTTTCATTCTTCCCTCTCTTCACTCCGACTTCCTCTGAGTGAGGAATGTTCTCTATTATCTACACGTGCAAGAAGTACACTTAAATACTGTACATATAAGAGAGACTTTTACGCTGTCATCCGGCGGGTTGGATCTGCCGTTGCCTTTTTGATTAGCGTGTACACCCTGTCAGCAAACACACATGACACCGACGTGGGCCCCTTATCAAAAGTTCCAATCGCTGTGATGTTGCAGTGAGAGCTTTTGCTTATTGACAATACGTTGTGGCAACTTTTAAAAATAACAACCTAATTTCGTGTTTGTAATGAAGACCCAGAATTCAGGTTAAGAAACTTTGTCAGAATCAGAATCAGAATCATCTTTATTTGCCAAGTATGTCCAAAACACACAAGGAATTTGTCTCCGGTAGTTGGAGCCGCTCTAGTACAACAAACAGTCAATTTACAGAACACTTTGGGGACATAAAGACATTGACAAAAAACAATTGTGCAAAAAGATGCAGAGTCCTCTAGCACTTAGAGCAGTTCAAACGACTAATATTGCAATAGTCCGGTGCAATGACCATTGTGCAAAGGGCGCTGAGACTTCAAGGAGTGAATGCGGTTTAAAGTGACGAGTAGTGCGATCATCTGGGACAATGTCGGTTGTGCAAATGTTACAGATACTCCTCAATCAGTGTGCAAATGGAGCAGATGCTACTCTGGCATGAGTGGCCAGTATATGCAAATAATGCAGCATGGCGAGACAACTACAGTGAGTGCACAAGTAATAAATAATTGGCCCCACAGAAATGTGACAACGAACTCAAGTCAAAAAATTGCCAGCTTGTTGTAATGGAATTATAGGTTAGGTGTTTAAGAAGTTGAAGTCTACACATATCCAGCAAAAACTAGAAAATTACAATGATTAACAATGAATGAACATCAATAAACAATAACAAAATCAGAAACCAATTCCTCCTGTGACAGCCTGCAGAAGGGGGGGGGGGGGGGGGGGTGAGCATCAATATCATTGCATCAATATCATTGCATAAGTTTAATCATTTCAACCACGTCAAACTCTATTCTTTGGTGGATTTGTTTTGAGTGACATCACCTGTTAGACAGAGTTGAATGTCAAGGCTGCTCATTCCCTTGTATGATGCAACACCTCCGTCTACAGGGATGTGTTAGTCATTACAAACAAAAATTGTACTTGAGGAATATTTACGTCAGTGGCAGTGAACGGTTGGAATCCAGTTGCCCAATATAAAACATCACCCAAGTGACAGCGTTAGTGTAGGTTAGCAATAGACATCCCGAATTCGGGTTACGCTGCCGTGTAGGGATGGAACTTAAACCGAAGACCCCCTGTACTGCTAACTTTTGCAGCGGGTTCGGCTAATATCGTAGCCAGGTACATAATTGATATTTGCAAACAGTTTTAGCCGTGGCTGTTTCTGCCATATCGCATCGCCCACATCAGAATACCTTCAAACCCTAACTCCCAACGCCGTCGTCCTTCCCACCTCCCTTTCTCTGCGCTATTTATTCCCCTTCGGCTGCCCCAGATTAAAGCCTCTGCTGCGGGAAAAATATGCCAGCCTCCAGCCTGTTGATAGGCTGGAAGCGGGTCGCAGCGTTTGCTCGTGTCCAAGAAAACCGCCTTTGAAGCCAGCTGGGATGCGTGCACACACGCACACAGACATAGAGTTACACACCAGCATCCATCTCCTTTCTACCTTTGCTCCCTTCGACCACCTTTTCATATTAATGAAGTTGGCGAATACACGCCGGCATCACGGGTCAGCGAGTGCAGTCCAGGGTGCGTCCGTGCCAGAATGTCGACTGTGGAACTGGATACATTCTCGAAGTTAATCAAGGCACATGGTTGCGCCAGAGGAAGTCTTGCGGCTCTGGCAGACGCCACCAGAAAACTCTTGAGAGAGAAAAAAAAAAAAAAAAAAAAAATGTAGATTTGACAAATGATTCTGTCTATTGATGGCCATAATATTCAATTAAGAATCTGGTTGATTGGGTGGAATTGATTATTGAGAAATCGTACCTTGAGGATAATGAGGCCAAATGAAAGTGCAACAAGAAAACAATTGCCTCAAATAATGCTTTCTCTTTAATTGCCGCCATGCCCCTTTTGTGTAATAATTACAAATCGACTTCTTCCTTTTACCATTCAGGAACAAAAAAAACTATCACAGTTTTTAAACGCTACTGTTCGCACAGATGCACACAGAAATGAATACTGCCCAAAACTGTTTAAACTATGTCGCTAATCATAACAGAAGCACCTACCGAAGCACGTAAAGTCCCTCAGAAGTGTGAAGTCTTACTACAGCTTGTAAACAGACTCCCTGTGCAGTATTAGAGATAATCCTACACCACATGTCAGAGTCTACTTGGGCGCGCTCCACAATATTGTGTGGATCCATGTTTGTTTTTTGCCACTTCTATTTTCCCATTCAGTTGCCTCGTTTTTGCAGCATTTCTCCTTCACTGTACTTTATTATATATATATATATATATATATATATATATATATTTTTTAAATAATTTTTTTTAGCTAATTCCAGTTTTACCAAGGACTCACTCCTGCTCGACCCCTATAACAATCTGCAATCGAGTAAACAAATCCCCCCCCCCCCCCCCAGCAACTATCTGAGGAAATGAAGTAAACCATTAATGGATTGGTAATTTCCCTTCTGGTCAATCAAGGATATTTTCCCTTAATTTGGTCGAATAAAACGCTATTTTTGCCTTTTTGGGTCGACTTTGTCCCCTCATTTAGTGTTGTGCCATTTATACGGAATACGAAAGCAAGGCTAAAAAGGTAGGAAAATGCAGTTTATTTTCGAGGCAGTGTGAAAGGGGCTTCTGATGCTACCTTAGAAGGCATAAAACTGCTGGGTTGTCTTCAGGAGTTACACTTGATTGAATTAACAAGGAAATATTGTCATAGAGAAATTGAGTTTTAATTTCCCCCATAATCGATCAAGGAGATTTTCTCCAATACCATTCACTAATTACCACTTTCGGAAAAGGTGGAAAAATGTTTTTTTGACTGACTGGAAAAGGGGCTTCACGGGTTCCCTCTGCAGTTCAGTTGTATTTAACTTTTAAGTTCAATACATTTGCATTAAATCTTTCTAAACTGATTGTTTTGAAACAGTTATTTAGGTAATTTATTTTTTATGTAACTTGTACATGTAAAACATTTTAACTGAATCATAATTCAAATTTTAGATTTTTTTTTTTTTTTAAAACCTAGATTTGAATGCAGTGTTAATATTCAATATACTTTTTAAGAATAAAACCTGTCTCATTTTTTGATTAACACTACACTACTGCAATATTTTCATGTTGGTCATGATGGTGGTACAGTATGTGCAGAGCTAAATATTTTTTGTTGTTGGTAGTTTGAGAACCACAAGCCTAAGGAATTAAGGTTTTGCTATTTTTAGTTGTCTTCTGTTTTTAGCGCCTCTTATTTCCGGCCTTCCAAACATATCCGTGTCTTTGTCTGTCCGAGTTTATCGGAACATCCTTGAGAAGTCACTGCGGTGGCTGGCGATGATTAATTTCGCCGAGCGTGAAGTGTGTGACACTTCAAAAAAAAAAAAAAGGTTGCTGCCATTTGATATTCATGAGCGACCATCCCGCTTCAACCGTCCCCTCCAGTGTCGGTGTGACAAAATGCGTTTCTGTAGAATCCCGGGCCTCCCGCCGATTTTTAATTGCAGATGGGTGGCTCGTTTCTGGCGTGTGGTTGTGAGGCATTGTGGGGCGGGGTAATCGTTTGGTCTTTGGGCATCATGGTTGAGGGATTTGCAATCTGGACGCTGTTGTCTTCCCCCGGGGATAAACTGGAGAGTCAAGCTTCTCATTGGCTAGACTAAATCTGGAGCGTTGATAATCGTTTCATAAAACGACTCTGTGAGCATTTATCCATTAATGTATGTTCTTGCAATGTAGAATATAGCATCAGAAGCTGGTGGAGGTTTTGTCCAAGGACATTTTGACCTCAAGTGTGTATTTTAGAGGTCCCGACTAGAACCTCCCGAAAACGTAGTTACAGTAGTAGTGGTAAGTTACCTCAGACATTAGATGTCTATCACAACAGGAGACACAAAAAAAGCCTCAAGGATTCGCAAAATTGAACAGGAAATAGGCCATTTTGGTTTGAAGCAGCCATTTTGGGTAAATTCCAAGGCTCATTCTTCGATGAACTCCTTCCTACCAGGGAGTCGGCCGAAATGAGCCCCATTCGGAAGAAGGTATCCTCGACAGATGGGCGACGCTAAATTGCCAGGCCGTGTATGCCTCAGCAGCTAATGTGGGACCCCGTGCATCGCTTCTTCCAGCTTTCATTTTTGTTGTTTTTATCCAAAACGTAACAGACGAACAAAACTAAAAAGGCTGAAAAGAAAAAACTAATTTCCCAAATACCATTATTTCAAGTGACTGTATTGCAACTCCACAGTTTTGTTAAGGATAAAGTGTTACGTTGTTTCTCAACTAAGGAAGCCAGGGATAAGAAGAAAATAATAGCGGTCCGTCTACCAGCACACAGTTTTCTTTGGATTATGTTTCCATTGTGTTTGTAACACATTCAGAAAGTTCAACAACTAGTATATTTTCTTCACTTTTAATGAAGATTATGACATTTTGTGTTCAAAAGACAGTGAACAGTTTCACTTGAGCTAACGTTTTTACTATTGGAACTGTTTTTGTTGGTGCATATAGATAAACAATTTGGGAGTCCCAGTGAGCAAATAGTGCTTATCGTGAGTAACTGACATCACCCGCCGAAAAATGTTCAGAATTGGGTATATTAATAGTTTAAACTGTAGATTTTGCTACAAACTATGATCCCCTAACAGTTTAATATTAAAATGTTATTTTGCAACAAAAATAAATGTTTTAGAGATGATTTGATTTTGAAAACAATGCACTGGAAGTGTGTTTGTACATGCACGTGGTGACGACTCTCTCGTAACTTCTTCGGCTAATAACCCAGTCTAAACTTAGCTCCTCCCCGAGATACAAAGCTTGACTCTCACTCGAGATGTCTCACTTCAACAAACTTTCGCGACACTTTCCTATTAGACAGGCATCGTAGGGCATTACAGAAAGAGCACAAACATACGTGAATAATTTTTCAGAGATTAGCTGGAGATAGAATCAAAAGGAAAAAACATAAATCAGTGATTTGTGAATAGTGAGCAACAGTGCTTGAGAGCTCAATGCAAAAAATGTGTATTTTTCTTCTAGTTTCATGAAGTTATGACAGATTTTCTTCAAATCACAGTGTCGTTTGAGGTGACAGTATTATCGGAACTCTTTTACGGTGTACACACAAACATGTTCATGAATGTTTTCACAAAAGTGTCTACAGCTTTGTGTACAAATTTGAGTGGTTGCAAAAGCAACTGTGTTTTGATGAAAATTTTGTCGGAAACTGCCCTTAAAAAAAACTCAGAAGCAACAGGTAGCATGGCTAACCATGACAAATCAAGGAAAGGAGGACGAAACATCAAGGTGGTTGTTCTCATTGACTGCATGCTGACATTCTCCGGCATTCGCCAGCTGATTCTCTCATTTGCACTTACACCAAAAACACCTTTCGCAGCTAATAAGATTCAGAATGCGGATTTGTTGTACTCGGGTCGTGATATTTAGGCGATGGAGGTGCATGCTGATGAGCCTGTTGAACTTTTCCATCTGACGCTTAATCTGTTGTCAGCTCTCAAAGGACTTACTTACAGCGGCGTTGATCGCCGTCGTGTACAGCCAATAAGGAGGAGCGCTATATATAAGCATGCACAGTCGGTCTACTGGCACTCCAATCATTGTTAAAGGCTACAAATAACGCAAGAGCTTAACTTATTCGTCAACTGGAATCCAAACGTTGACTGCCACAGACGTATATATTCGTCAAGTACATTTTTCAACAGGTAGGTGTGGAAGAGGATCTCACCCAGCTTGCCTGTGAATTTCAGGTTTTTAAACCGCTGTAATGACTACCAGATCCATGTAGATGGCGGCGTTGCATCGCTTTGGATATGAGATCAGCACAACCTTTGAGGAGAAGATAAAGATTAAAGGGTGAATCTCGGGTAGTCAGCTCGATATTGAGGAAGAGCTATGCCAACACGGAGGTCAGACAACTTTAGCACCTCACACTCAAATAGAGTGTGTATATGTACGGTATAAACGGAATATGCATCGCAGTAGGTAGGAGAAAGTAAGCGTCACGATCGTGAGAAAGGACAGAGTGAATGAGGAATACCACGTTCAACTTGAGCCATCCGGTGAGCTATCGTCGGTCATGGCGCGTATCCTAGTGCTATATCTGTAGTGTTATTGTTATTTTGCCATCAAAAGCCCTTTCTACGTCTTGTTTTTGTTGTTGTCTAGTTTAAAGCAAAAATTGTTAGCGTCTTAGTCTCTGTTCTGCTTCACGTTTCTTTTCACAAAAAGCTCGTTTTCTCCCCTTGTTGCTCAGAAACCGGTGTTTGGTGGAACCAACTCACGTTCTGCTGATGATTACTTAAAAAAACAGAAAAAGCTAGAAACGAGCAACTTCAACTCTTTAACTGAAGTATTTACAGTAACTGTGTGTTTTTGGTTTTATTTTATTTTTTTATTCCTAACAGGCAAATCTGAGGTGTCCATTTGAGGGAGGCATTTTTTTTTTCCTTCTCAAGTGGGTTTTGGAGGACTTTCACTTTCAACCTTCCCTGTAACTATTCTTAATCCCCATAAAATGCAGGCCTGTCTTGACACATTTGTTGCTGTCATTTCTGTAACCATGACAACCGTCATCACCCTTCCCACGTGTTGTTTGTCTGTTAACGGTACTGTGAGCAGTGTCAAATGGCTTAGACGTGATATTGTGGATTCTTTTTAGGCGTGAGGTTGGGTATGTTTGCAAATTCATACCGATGGCACACTGCAGGGACCACATTTCTTCCACCCAGTCTTGGTTTTTTAATTTTTATTCAAGGTTTATTTTTATTTTATTTTATTTATTTATTTTTGTTCAGTACTTCCCGAAGCTGTTCCACCTCTCAAATATTGCATTTTGGCTCCCGCCGTGTATCCGGGGAGACACTTTTATCACGTTCCTTCGTCGTTGTTTTGTTGTCTGTGATTAAGGTCAGAGCCGTCCGTCATAGTTTTATTGACATTAATCCTCAAATAGTGTTTGTTTCGAGGCAGCGGCGGCGGCGTCAAATTAAATATTGATGCTGCTCGGGCTTGTCTGTGATAATCTGCGAGGAAAAGTCTGTTGTTGCCTCCTAAAACACTAGTGTCGGTTCACTTTAGGGCCGAACTGCTCCCCTGATTAGATTTCTTTGTTCAGATGCAGGGAAGGTAAAAAGCACAAAGTATGCGATCTGAAAAACATCACCAGCTTCGGGCGAGGAAGTGTATTTGGTTATAGTTGGTGACAGAAGTGGGGTTAATGCTTACTAGTGGTTGAACGACTCAACATTTTTTGTAGTCGACTAAAATATGATGAAAGTCGAGTCGTGGTTGATTAACCGATGGTGTCATTGATATTTGTTCAGCGCAGTATAGCGGTAAACGTGATTGTTTTTCATAATGATAAATACGGTATAATAAAATACAATGACATATATGGAGTGTATAATAAAACATTTTCCCCTAGGAAATAATGACGATGAAATTAATGTTCCACAGTCAAACTGTCATTGTCATGTTTTATTAACTGTCCAGGCACTGTTTTCAGTCACATTTGAAGATTCTCAACTGCTATACGAGTGTAATCTGGAGTTAACAAACCCTTGACTTCCACTAACAACCCAGGCTAAACTTAGCTCCTCCCCGACATACAAAGCTCGTCTCTCAGTCAAGATTTGTCACCTTACTAAACTTCCTTGGAGCAATTACTGTCCTACTTTCCTAATTAGAAAGGGCTTTGGCGCCATGCTGTGGCATCGTAGGGTATTTCTATAAATACATGGCCCATGTGTAGATTTAAAAAAATAAAATAAAATTTAGCCCTGGAGCACAGAAATTGGCCCACCCCCCCTGCTTTAATATAACAGGAAAGTCAGCACGTCTGAATGTGGAAAGCTGTTGATTAAAAAAAAAAAAAAAAAAACTCCACCAGGAGCCGTCTCGCGTGCTTTCCATAAACCACGGTGTCGTTTTAAGGGCGCTTTAGCATTAACAAGAAGACACCTTGTTATTTATCCATTATTTGATGTATGGCACACGCTCATTACACTTGAGGCAAATTCTTCCCCCACTAGCAATAAAAGTCCCCCTCCTGTTGCGTTTTCATTTTGCTCCGAATCCATATTTAATAGCCATCTAGTATATCACACTTGGCTGATAACGCCTAGCCCCTCCGTCCCCCTCCGCCCCTCCGCTTGCGGCCCTATGAAGAAAATATCCGCGGCTCAGCGGTAGTCAAGAGCGGCGATGCTTTCCCAGCGTGGCCGACAATGTCACGGCTTCCTGCGCGCGCTGCTGAGGACGGCGCCCGGCGCAGTCGGCGGCAGCCATAAATGTCACTCAGACTTTGATGGCCCCTTCCTCTGGATCGATGCCAATATGTAGCCGACTGCCCCGCGGCCGGTGCACCCCACCGCCCGCCTCGGCGTTCATTCAAGCCGCCATCTCTTCCATTTTCCCCTCCCTTTGTCCCTCCCTCGCCCCCTCCCCTCTCTACTTTCAACTGTGTCCATTTGTATCCATTCTATCCATTGGAAAACAAGAAGAAGAAAAAAACTAATTCAATAAACAAGGTGTGGTCCAGTTGTCTCGATTCAACCGTATTGCAGATTACTGTGATCTAGATGACTGTGAGTCAGAACGCAGACATAAAGAAAAAAACTATTTTTAGCAAGCATATTTTTTCATGGATATTGTGACATTCGTGACAACTTAAAAATAACTTTGGTAACGGGACGACGATTTGGTGCTAAAGATACTTAGTTTGGAACCTATTTCTTTCTCGTTTTGTTTGCTGGAGTCAAAGGACAGCTACTAGCTACATCAGAGACGATAAATGCGGTAGGGACGATCATTGCGATTTGAAACGCTAATATTAACCATCTTCTTTCTCCGTTCATTTAATGGAGTCGTGTGACAGCTGCTAGCCACATCACGGACGCTAAATACAGTAGTGACGATAATTCCGATTTGACAGGCTAATACTAACCTTCTTTCTCCGTCGTGGGACAGCTGCTACATCGGAGACACTAAATACGCTAGTGACGATCATTTCAATTAGAAACGCCAATACGAACAATTTTCTTTTCCAGTTTGCTTGCTGAAGCCAAATGACAACGACAACATCAGCAACGTTAAACAGGGTAGGAACGCTAATTCGGAATTGAAGTGAAAATAGTCACGCTAGTTTATCATTAAAATGCCCCAATACTGAAATAATTGGTACCATGACACCTTTTGACATAATTTTTGTAGGTATATCAGGTATATCACATGTTACTGTTCCTGTTTTCTTATTGGTCCCGAACACTGTCCACTGTGTGAGGTACTTCTCTCTTTAGTGACTCGGGGGCGCTGAAACCCACAAGATAATGAGTGGTCATGGTCGGTGTGACATGTCAGCGTGTCGTTGCTTTTTGCTTACAAAGCGGAAAAAAAGACTGGGGGGAAGTTCGGGGGGAATAGAAAAGAAGAAGAATCAGGTGCACAGGAATAGGCCCGCCACTGGCACAAAATCAATTCCATCCAGCGCCCGGTGAAACTCGTCACACTCACGCGATGAGCAAAGACTTCAAGGATTGTGTGTGTCCGCGTGCGCTGAGGCATTTTAACGGTCCTGCAAAGTTAATTACGCCTGAGCAGCTCGTTCTCATTCCGGGACATCAAATGCTGACACTTTGTCCTGACCCTGAATGCGGGGAGAAGCTCGTGCCTCCCCCCCAAACCCCCTCCAGTGGTCCGACGTAGTGGGAATTTAATGAACTCCATAACCGTTAGTCTTCGGTGTCAATATGAGAGGTCAGCGCAGATGCTCCATCGCACTAAAAGTGCAGATTTTACCCGAACACGCGACACGTAATCGGTGTAACTGACAGTAACATGAGTTCTTAACCAAGTGTAACAATCCTACACAAAGTTCTTCCTTTGGTATTGATGTGTGGACCTTGAAACAAGGTTGCACTTGGTAAATGGCATCAGTATAATATAAATAGGAACAAAGCAAGGTGCCTCTTAGCAAAATGCTGAGACTGTGTGTCCCGGTTTGCTTTTTGAATACTAAACCAAGTATAGTGGGCCTTTGTCATTGACATTGTGCTCCTCCTTCTTGCAATTCGTTAGCCTGTCTGAGGCATTTTGCATTTCTTGTTAGCATTATGCTAAACGGACTTGCCTACAGCAAAACAATGTGGTTTTGGTTTGTCTTATGACTAGTTTGACAAACTTAAACCGGAAGTTGCAATCAACAGCTTGAAGCCTCTGTTTTGAAGAATTGTTTACTATCTGCCAAACTGCTGCTTGTTGTACCACCATACAGTGCTTGTATCTCGAATTTTTGCTCACAAGTCAAAACCAAAAAGCCAAATGTTTTTTTCTGGAAGAATAAGCATCAAAAGTCGAGCCAAACCTATTTACACTCACAGATAACAAATAGTAAGCCCATTTTAACTGTGTTGCTAGCCAAAACAGCAGTATTGCACATTGCGGATCTATCTGGCGTCATTATTTTAATTTCATTGTTACTCTACATTACACATTATGGCAGTTGAGGATGTTACATTTTACTTAGAACATTGCATGTACAGTCAACAACGGTTTTATGACGGCGGCTGTTTGAGCCTCGATTGTGTTAAATTATTTTGTTCCACTTTGAAGGATCAAAACTCAATTGCTTATTGATCATTGAAATGATTACATTTTGTGCGCTTGTCATCAAAAATGTTATCCAGCATCGAAAAGGACAAAACAGTCATCCTATTCATAAATTGCAACATTGATGCATAAGCGGGTCGTGTGCGCGACCTTATCTCCGTCTTCTTTGGTGGCCATCTCTCCCCCTGTCACCTGCTGTGATTCGCTTCGTGCCAGACAGTTTTATTTTTAGTGTTGACCTAGTCCGAAACGACCTCGACTGTCTCAGAAAACAAAAGGCATCATTGATTGAACCCGCTTGATTATAGGCGGTCAAATTTAAAGGAGCTTTGGTTTGCTTTCAACCAAAGACCATCCTGACGTCCCAAGGTGGTCCAATCTTGTTTCTGATAAATTGATCGGCCGGATATAGGTCACTGAAGCTTCGCAATCATTTATCTCGGGCAATTGGGCCTCTGGCCAGCAGGTCGAGTAAACCTCATTTTTCCCGAGCACCTTAAGGGACGCGCGGCGGGGTCTGGAACGCCAGCCTCTCAAGCGCTGCGGTCGTCAGTTTAAGTCCAGCGCTGGACTGTCCTGACAAGCCTCCAGGTTCCCAATCAATACGACTTCAGTCTCAATTACGCTTGCAGGTACAGTGGGAAGTTAGAGCTCGGACACCTCAATTTGGAGTCGAAACAATTATTGGAAATCGAACCGTTGCCGCACACGACGTCATCATATCACTTCGAGCTGTCCGTATATCCCTGCAGTCTTCATTTTAGCCCTTGTTTTTTTTTTTTTTTTCCTGTGGATTTTTGCGCCGTAAAGGACGACTGTGTTAGTAAAAGACGACTATCTCCTGAGTTTACTGTTAAATAAGCTGACTCATTTAAAGTAAAAACATTTCTGGTAGTGTCCAGGTATTTTCAGGGATGGTCACCAGTGGTTATGGTTAGTGCTGCTGCGAGTTTTTTGCAAGGGTTTCCACTTCCTGTTTTTGTTGCCATTGCCTTTGGCTTGATAGGACGAGTCAGCAAGCAGCTTTTCGTGAACAAAGGAATTTGATACCGATATTATGTGACCAGTATCGTGAATGTTGACTCCCTTTGTGTGTGCAGCTTGACAACACTACGTTACCCCATCATGCGCTATCTCAAATTTACTTTATCGCAACAATACAGTTACAGTATTCCAAAAATACATTTGATCTCAATGGGAAATGTTGTTTTGAAAGTCACCCAAATTGATCAAGCACTGTCACAGAACTGTGGTCTAACAATGAATGTATTTTTAAACTATATTTTTCTGCTTTTCTAGGTCCTTATCCCCTTTGTATGTTTAAGGTAACGTGCAGCTTTTCAGACTGGCGTATGTATGGTTTTGTGATTATTGTTAAATCGTGATCATAAATCACTGCATTAATTCTGTTGTGGGGCTCCTGAAGAGAACATAGGGGGAACATGAAATCATTGCGGCGGCCATACTTAGATGGTCTTTTTCATGCGCCAATCAATGCTATCTGGCCCTTCTATAAAAGCCGCCAATATTGGATCTTGCGTTGGCTACTGACTGTTGGGGCGAGATAAGGCCAAAGTCATTCAAGCTGTTGTGCACCAACACAAGCAGTTGATGTCGTGTTGATTATTGGGCCCGTCTCTATTCATATTCAAGCCTACTCAACCTTGAGACTGATGGGGACACTTTGTTTCTCTTGACTGGTGTGTCCCGATCAATCTTTCATCCTATTATTTTCATCGGCGTTTGCATTGGATTCAATCGCTGGGAGGTCCTGATCCGCGTGTGTGCTGGCACACGCGTGGGGTGTGATGATGACGGTCAGATGTGTGAGTGCGAGGAGGTCATGCTGACTGCTGATTGCCCAGATGGCGCACTCGCCGCGGGTTGGTCGCCGGTCGCAAATGCCAAATCCATCACGGCTCATCTGTCAAAAACGTCCCCGGACGACGCGCTACTCTTCAGGGGCACGGGGACACCGTTTTGATTTAGGTTCAATGGATGCCGACCAAAAGAATCGCGGCTTGATCCATACCGTTTCCGATGAGCTCTCCTGATGGCATGACTTATGGAATGTGGAGCTCGTTAAGTCGTCCTCCTCATGTAATTAGTCATTACATGGTATATATACTGTCCAGAAGCTCATCTCTGCCCACATCTCATCTCGCGCTTCATTAATGTCTGTGTAAGGCAGGAAATTAGATCGTGGCTGGTATGTACACTGCCTAAACCTGCCAAAGTACGGTCAGTATCACAGGCTCGAGTGTCACATTCAAATGAAGTGAGTTGATTTTTGCACTGCTTTCATATTTGCTTAATTATGGATGCTCATCAGTCTTTGTCCCGGTCATTTCGATCATTGTGTCCGCTCATCCTTAAGTCTTACATTTGTTTTTCCATAAGTAAGGCCTTAGTTATACGAAAAGATGACGTTTAGTCCTTAAATTTGCCATTCAATGTTATATTGTCTGTCCATGTGTTGCTGCACCGTTTGTGTTCAAAGGCCCGTTGCTTAAAGCGCTATGACACCGCCACATAGATGCTATACGTTAACCTGTCTATAACGTTTCCCATTAGTATTAACATTAAGCTAGCAGATTTTAAGACGGTTATGATTTTGTTTTTTGTTTTTTTACACAATGTGTAATTCTGTTTGTTTTATGTCTAGCTTGACAGTAAGCTTCAACTGCATGTGACATTCAACAGCTCAAAGCCTCTTTTTCGAAGAATTGCTCGTTTACCAAACTGTTGCTTGTTGTGAGAGTGAGTTGAGTTGGGTTCACTGCCACCATACAGCACTATAAAGTAACTTAATTTCCTCCTCGGCGACAACATTTCTCAGCTAATCGAGATCATGTGATGACATCAAGTCCCCCCGCCAACTCTTTCACCAGTGACTCAGCACGAATACTGCTGTGGAGAACACATTAGTCCGCAAGGGCTTTAAAAACCCAATAAGCTTCTGAACCATTGTTTGAATCTCCTCTGAACCAGCGGACTGTAGCTGTAGATTTCTACAATGTAAACCAGCAAATATAGAATTAACTGTGAATGCAAGTGGAAACACACAAAAGACTCCATATGGTAGAGGAGAATGAGATTTAACCCACTTTTTCCTCACCGTGCTGTTGGAAGGATTTCAGCATATTTACATGCATGCGCGTAATCCATCTGGGCGAAGGGGGGTGGTCCCTTTTGATGTAAGAGTCTGCTTAACAAGCATGGCATCGCATATTAGCCTGCTATCCTTGTGTAAAAGCATGTCACACCACGTGCTTGCGGGAGCGATGTAATGCGTTATTGAGGACAAACCGCACCCTCCCGCTCACGGAGACGTAATCGGCGTCTATATTTAGCCAGCAAATCATGTGACAAGGGTGCTATATGGCGCTATAGCTCGGCAAGCGTCTCGACAACCCAGCAGTAGAGGATCCACCTGCAGCTGCCCCAGTCCCGTCGGGCCCAGATGGCAGGAAGAAGTTGGAATTAAAGCATTTCACTTCGTGCCGAAATCTTACTAAATTGCACACATGAGATTGTGTCTTTTTCACTCTGAATGCAAAGCTTGGCCATCTGTGATTGTTTTAGCACCAAAGCTTTAACAAAGAGACTCTGGATTTTCGAATACGACAGCATGCCAAAATGACAATTCTTCTCTTGTCTTATTTGTATCATTAAATCCATAGACCAACTTCCATAAATAAATAGATTGTCACAACTCACCAAATTCTGCAGTGGAACTTCTCAAGTTGAATGATTCTGATGTCCGGTAATCCCACATTTGACCAAAATAATGTGCCTCTAAATTTCAAGTTCAAACCGTCATCATGCATGATGTCAGCGTATCGCACAAGACCTCACCAACTCTCAAAGGAGAAACACTTTGCCTGCTTTTTTCTTTTTTCTTTGGATTAGATCATTTGAAGACCTATATTATTCTTTTCTGGGGGTGCTTTGCATCACACACAAAGGTTCTTAAATCTGTGCAGCATACAGTAAAATCCATGAAGACTATCATGGCCTTCCGTCCTGCCCAGTGTCAAAAAGCAGCACGTAATGGGTCCTCCAACTGGCTTAAGACCAAAATACACAGCTAAAAACACCTCAGAATGGCGAAGATCTGTTGGTCTACAAAAATAAACCAATGCTTAATTTTCTTGATTACTACTTTTTTCAATTTGAAGTTATTTCACTGACCATTGTGGATTTTGTACAGTAAATATGATTATTATGTGAAAAAAAAAATATTTAGAAATCTGAACAATTGGCCCACCAACATGGATGGCGTTCTACCTTAAAAGTTCCAATGTACTGTACATGGTATCGAGGTGATTGGCCTGTTTAACTTCCTTCTCTTTCCGTGAAGTCAACACTTATCTTTAGTTACTGAAATTCAAGACACAAAATTGTCAGAGTCCACAATCATTGAGAATTTGGGGGAATTCGGTAGCAGAGGCGCTGTCGATTCAGTCTTGACTAATTTACTGTTTAAAGAAGACATATTTTGCGTCAGCTATGGGAAATTGAGCTACATCCACGCTACGACACAATTTCACAACATTCAGAGAGATCTTCCAATTTTAAAAAGTAACAATTCATTGATTTAGATTTTATTTTTTTTCTCTGTCCCCCATTGTCAATCAAGGAAATTCCTTGTAGACGCATGGCTTCCAACTTCCCTGTTACATGAAGCGTGAATGCACGTCTTCTTTTTGTTTACTTTAATTTGCCGCTCTCAACTTCTGTTACGAGAATATGTCTTGTGTGAGTCCCTCAATAACAACAAAAGTATGAGTGCCTTGGAATGATTAATGATTTGACTGCGCAGTATGTCCGTCCTTCTGTTAGGACTTTGCCGCCAAAGAGTGATACGAGATACAGAGCCTGTATTATCGGCCACGGCGTCTGCATGGCAATGTACATATGTTATTGGCAAGTAAATCTTTTGATATTTCACTGGCCTTTTCGTAATCTTCTGAGATTAGGTGGGAACGCGAGGAACGCTAGCACCAGAATCCATGCAATGTATTGGAGTGTCCTGAAACATTGTTTTGTCTTGGAGAGCCCTGTCATTAGTATGCCAGGAAAGCCAGCGAAAAGAAAGGAGGGAGCGAGCCCAGCCTTTTGTCTTTGTGTCGGTAATGTTGTCGCCTCATGACTTTGAGGACAAGGAGCTGCAAGACAGACAACCAAATTTGATTGTTAGTCTCTGCGGCCAGCGGGACCTGGCGGTTAAGACCAGCCTGGCAGCACCGGGTGTCATTCATGGCGCTCCGGAATCAGTTTTTTGATGGATCGACACAAAAGCCGCCGTGTAAACACATCCCTCTCTCTCTTCGCTTTGCATTTCAAAGCCCCTGGCAAAGCACCCCGCCCCAAACAACCGCCATCCGTCCCAATAGTGTCGGCGGTTCTCTGCTCTCACCTTTGATTTGTGGCCATGTTGTTCTCTCTGGCCCGTCACCAGGAAGCTGCTGGAATGACAGATTGAACTTTGTGAGACGAATGGTCCCTTTTGGCCGGGAGGAAAGCTAGGCCTTGGCGAGATAGGAACTCTTTAGGTAAACGTGGTGTTGTCCGTCTTCCTGTATTGGAAGAATTTGATCATAGAAAGAGAAGAAACTGAAAATCAAACAGCTTTCTTAATTCCCTGTTCACTAAGCAAAACCCTCAGAATCCAGACGGACCAATTTCATTTCAGATCTGCATGGAATTCAGCGCTATGTTTTACGATTTGTTCTAAGTTTTGGGTACAGATTTGCTCATTTAAAAGGTAGTAATGATTAAAAGAGGCCGCACCTGCACAAGTGACACCATGACATTAAAACGTTTTGTTTTGTTTTGAACATCCATCCGCAAAGATATTTCAGTCCACCAAAAAATGAGCACAACATAACACCCACATGCTCCAAAGTAGGCAATGTACTTGTTTTAGCCGTAAAATAAAGGTACGCTGCCGTTCAGTGGAGTAGAAATATACCCATAATTTGGTTGAATTTGAGCATTTTCCTTTTTGTCTTCTTCTGATATAACTCAGCAATAGTGTGATTATTGGATGCTGCTGAAAGATTATCCTCAGCAAAGATCCTTTGGTGGTGTGATTTTATTTTATTTTATTTTTTTTCCCCCCAATCTGGTCTGAAAACGGTCGGAGTTAACAATCACGAATGCTAAACCCGCTTAGTATTTACAATCACAAATACTTGTGTGGTCAACCAATAGAGGAGCAACTGGTTGCGTCGAGTGTCTGTATAACATGTCACAAGGGCTCCACCGCCATAAAAATGACGAGAAGGATTTATAAGCGAAATGTAGTTACCAGATAAACTAATGGTTAGCCTAGCTTCTTATTGTTGTTCTACAACTGCTCTTTCTTGGTATTTTCTGACCGTCTGGATACAGGCCAGTCTTGATATCATGACCGATATCTCATTTGGTTAAAGAGACTCGCTCGCGGTTGTCGCTGGAGCCAACTAGCTAGTTAGACTAGCGTGGCTAACTCGCGGTTGCTATGTGGGTTTTCTGCTATTGCTTTTTGCCTTGGAATGAATTTGATGGGGTAGTAGTAGAAAGAGAGTTAGCCTGATTTACAGGAGTTGCTCCTTATGGTCAGGCAATGCAGTGGTTGACTTTTACTCCAAATTAGCTTCCATCTTCATTTGTGTTGCTTGTGGGTGTAATCTTTAAAGGAAAACCTATCTCAAGTTTAGTCCCAACATTGGAAAGTATTTCTCCAGAGAACACAGTTTAGGCGCCATGTTGTTTCCAAAAGCTTAATGGACATTTTAGAGTGTGTCAGGGAAAGGTCCATTTCAACATTGGTTTGACCGTTTTTCTCCCCTTCCATGAGGGAGCCGACTCAAATGAAAATGTTTATTTGAACATTAAATTCCCAAGTTGTTTCCGTGTTTCCATTACGCCGACGAAAGCCCCTCCCCTCCTCATCTCCCCTCGTCATTTATCAGGCAGCACCATAGGCCTGTTTGGCTTAATAAGTCTGTTTGTCTTTGCGCTCGCAAGGTTGGCTCCCCACAGCAGTCCTCCGCAGCAGAAGCAGGAAAGAAAACCTTGGGGGTCGTCGCTTTAATTAGACCCTGCCACGGCAGGCAGGCGGGTGGAGGGTGACGGTAATGCCGGCACGGCGCATTTGATTGCGTGCTGAGATTTCTCGAGCAGTTTTGGAAAAGTTATTTGATGAACATCCCTCCCAGTCTTGTTTCTTCTCACCCTCATTTGGTTTGTGTCAAACTTTGGCAGTGCCACATTTCAGAAGCTGGTTCCTTTTAATGATGCCTCCGGTGGAGTTTCAGGATTAATAGTAAGGAAGGAACCCCAAGATTACCCGAGAGGTTCCCTCGCATTTTCAGCCACCTTTAAAACTGAGGAGGTGGGGTGCCAAGGGACAATGTGCCTCTAAAATCATACAAAACTTCGAAATTCCTACTTTTGTGTCACGTCGGGAAGTTTCGCAATATGCCTTTCACCGATCGTTATACACTTTATTATTATCATCAGTAGTTAACTTATTTTTTGTGTGAGCTTTATAAAAATGTTACTCAAGAAAACTCAATAAAGGTTTTATGATGGTGTCAGTTTGGCCACATTATCAATATTTGCAATGGAAACCTATTTTTAAATGATACAAGTGATAAGGTTACTTTGCCTGATTGGAAAAATCACAAAAAACAGCAATATTTAAAAACATTTTTATAAATAAAGCACAAAGTAAACCAACAAGCCTTTTTATCTGGATGAGACGGTTCTCTCGAAATTCTGCTCAGAATGAGGCAAGCCCCGGGGCGACCGATCTTTGATTTGGACAAAAGGACATATCTCCGACATCTGCCCTGAGGGAGTTATGTTCCCCATATCTGTCTCCTGTCTTTGTTTTAACACGTGATAAGATCGTGTGCGTCGCAAGACACATGCACTCGCTTCCAAAAGAACAGAATCCAATTGAAAGCCTTTGTTGTCATTTCATGGGCCGAGATAAAAGGAAATACAACAAAATTGGGACAGTGATGCCAATTCTTTATTTTTGCTGTTAACTGAAAACATTTTCGTTTTAAATCAAATGATGAATCTGAGAAAGAGATCAACATTTCAGCTTTTATTTCCAGTTATTTACATAAGTCGCCACAGCTTTACTCGCTATTAACACATGGTAAAAGTAGCTACTTGCAAATGCTTTTTCTCGTATTTTGTAAACTTGGTTTCCAAGCATGCCAAGTCAAATACTAAGTGAGTGACTTGAGCATCCAGATTCTCTCTGCCTTCAGTCGCCTCTCACCTTACTATCGACCCTTGGTATAAGCAGGTGCTATTTCCAGTAAGTACTTCTACCAGATACCTGGCGGGTGCACAACAGTTTGGTAATCCCTGCTATAAAGCTGAGTCATCAGACTGAATTTATTATCTTAGCAGCATGAATACCAAACATAAGAACACTTTCCTCTTTGTAGACTCGCCGAATTCGAAGGCATCTGTTGCCCTCTCCAGGTCCAAAGGGGGCAGCTTGAATTGGAAAAACTCAATCACCCCTTAGAGACGATGTAACAGAAAAAAATAAATCATCTTCTTAACTAAGGCGTTGCTCAAATCTTGGAGGCAGGGAGCCTTCTGTTGTTATTTAAACCAACTAAATTGGCTTCAGTCTCGTCAAGAGTCAACATATTCGGAATGCCAACTTATCTTTGCTGCTGTTCACTTAGTGGAAAATAACTAATGAATTAACCTCCAGGCCTCATTATTTCAAAGGTTGTTAAAAATCTGCGCTCAGCTCGGGGAAGAATGGCCTATGACTTATTCACGCAATTTTTATAGCTCTTTCCTTTGATACACTTCATCTTCAGAGAGTGCAAAGCCTTCCAGTACAGCCAAAAGTTTGTTTTCATATGCCGTTAACTAAAACTGATGTGCTTGGCTGCCATTCAGTCATAGCTCTCAGTCAAATATAGTCACTTTTTAAAAGGGGGCGCACCCTCGCTTTATGCACATCTTTGGGGGTCAAACAATCCCGTCGATAAGGCCAACTTCAAACGATTCATGCTTGAATTATGGATTTACAAGGCTTCACATGGATTTACGTGGGATGGATTTGAAGCCATCCGTTGCAAACATAACATCAAACATAAAAGACAATCAAAACAGGATAACGTCTTACCGAGAACTGCAGCAACGTATGCCCTTTTTCCACTGCACAGCACCTACTCCAGTTATTACAGCAGTACTCGCCGTTGATACATGTTAAAAGCAGGTGCTAGTGCGCAAGACCACACTATGCGACACCAAGACTTGCCCGAGACCAGAACTCATCGAGACCAAGACGAGACCAAGACCTTTGGGAGTTGAGAGCAAATCAAGACCAAGACCGAGACAAGCCGAGACCGTGACAACACCAAGACCATAAAAAGCAATTTTAAACAAGGTTGAACAGTTAAAGAGCATTCTCTCATGAGTTTTATTTTCTTTGAAATACATTTGACAGCCAGAAAGACGGTGTCTGCAACTCTTTCAACTTGCAAAAATCTTAAATATTAACCTTTTTTTCCCAACTAAATTCTTGCAAAAAAATAAATCCATATGTATTAAAAACATGTTTAAATAAGAGCTTGGTTACATTTAAGAAACATTATGAAGTTGAAGAATAGATCAGTGCTGGTCTCAACCATTCTTGACAGAAAATCCTGATTCCAGCCAGTCAGAGACCGAGACAAGACCAAGACTTTTGGAAGTCGAGTGCGAGACCTTCAAAATGTGGTCTCTAGACCGGTGTCGAATGTTACAAAACTAAACAAAGCAGATTCATCTTTGTTACATTTGCGGACACACAGCTAGAGCCTGTGCCTTAGCATTGGACACCGCTCTATGATACTCCGCAGTCTCCACTTTGCTGCTGCACTCCGGATTTCCACTATCGATCACGAGTTATTGTAGGTGGTTTTACGCCATTTTTAGAACTGCTAGAAATCGAAAGGGGGCGATGAACATTAAGGAATGACAACTGCTTATCACCGCACAGAAGGGGGCCGGGAAACAGACGTTGAACAGGTGTTGGCTCGAGGAGGGCTGCTGGTACCCGCTGCCAGGCTAGCTAAACTGTAGGATAACCTGTCAGATGTCATTTGTGTGTTTCACCCTGCGGCGTGGTTCAGTTCCACCTGTCACAGCTTTTAACACGTCAGGGTGCAGGGTAATCGACGACTGGCGAGCGCAAACTACCATAGCTGACACACATGTTCGTTAGCGTAGCTTAATGATGCTAAAACAATGATACACGACATAAAATTGGGGCTTCAAAAGCACCTGAATGCTAAACTGGCTTTAGTGAAGGCATAAAAAAAAGTTATGTAATAAAACTGTAGTTAACAAATGTACTCTTCTAGATTACAAAAAGAATAAGCCATTTTACTCAGTGATACTGTAACATACTACTAGAGGGCGCTGTGTACCACTAATAGCGCGCTTACCACACTGAGAATCTCTGATCCTATGATAAGCTGTGGATCCGCATTGACAACCATTATAAATTACGTTAAAAAAACATTTTTTTCAAAAATTCTTGAATAAGCGGGAATACACCGCCAATAAGCGTTTTCCACAAAAACAGGTGTTGGTCCCCGCCCCCCCAAAAAAAATAAGAAATTGGGGGAAAAAAAAAAAGGTGAATCCACAGGTGCCGAGCTGCAAGTATGCGGGGGTCCACTGTATTAAATAAAATAAAGTGTCTGCTTATAGGTGCTTTTAAATGACCATTTATTCATTGACCTGGAGCCTTTTTTTAATTAAAGAAACTCATGCTCACATACTGGTGGTTCCCCCTCACACACACACACACACACACACACACACACACCAAGAGAGTTCGGACTCACTGGCATTGCAAGTTGAACAACAATCAATCAGCCATATTGATTGGGCAGAGTTTCCCACTGTCATGTTGGATTAATATGGATTTGCGATTGTGTGCATGCGAGCACCATCGGCGGCGCGCACGGCGGCTCAGCGTGCACACAGACTTAAAAAGAGGGCTTTAATAAGCATTTTGCGCCTCCCAATATCATTGGCTTTGATGTTGTTGTTTTGTTTTTTTCTTCGTATTTTTATATCCGGCTTTGCAGTCGCGATTTAGCGCTCGTGGTGCCGTTGTGTGGCATGCACGATAAATGTAATTAATCAGTCACAGAAAACTTACTCAACATGGCTGCGCTCGCTCGCCGTGATTGTCGGCGTGACGGGAGCTGGCCTTCTTCACGCCGTGTTCTGTGGTTGATTCAGATTCTTTTATTATTTCTTAATATTAATACATCTTGAGTACAAGAGATGAAGCTGTACTATCTAGAGAGCATTTTTGTTTTATTCTGTACAATTGGCACTGCATCATGCCAAGAGCTGTTTTTAATACCCTAATATATTTTTTTCATTTTTTTATTTTTTTGCACTAGGCTACAGAGCACTAGGTAGTTAGTAGGAAGGAGGCATTTATTTGTACAGTGCATTTATATAATTACTTTGAACTTTGAATTTAATTTGTTCTGTGACCACTCCAGCACACTACACTGAGGATAAATGGTATAGAAAATGGCTGGATATGTATTAGCACATATATTGACACTTTGGAAACAATTTGGACAGTTTCACTTAGGGGTGTACTCACTTTTGTTACCAGTGCTTTTGGCATTGAAGGCTGTGCCTTGAGTTATTTTAAGACGACGGTAAATGTACAGTTATACAAGCTATTCACTGACTAGATTGCAGTAAAGTGTCAGTTCTATTGCAGTTGTACCCTAAAAAATGATGTGAGATATTGTATTTACCACAGCATATTAGTTCAAATATCCTCGTAATTGTATGTGGACTTATCTCAACTCAACTTCCCCCATTGAAATGAATGGAAGTGCCATTAATCTGTTCCAGCCCCCCAAAGAAACGCACACTGCTTCACTGGTGCTATGATGTGCTTTTTTTTCCTATGAATTCAAGCTTTTCTTCTCAGGACTCTCACTTTCTTCCATGATTAGAGAAAAAAAAAAAAAAAAAAAGATTTGGCAAAAAAAAGTAAAATGCGAGACTCACTGCGAGGCAACCACTTGAAGTGACTATGGCCGCACGTTGTGAAGTTTGCTGCTGCCATCTAGCAGCGGAGTATCTGAAGCTCACTTGCAAGTCACATTATTGCTCAGGCCTCAAATCAAAAATATCAACCGAGCGACAGCTCGGGACTTGAAACGCTCCAAGTTGGGACTCTCATAACTCAAGGTACCACTGTATAGATTTTTCATTCTCAGCGCAGCTCCCTCTCGACTTGGGAAAAGCGTATGACAGGCTCGGGTGGTGGGGGTGGTGGTCGGAAAAGCTTTTGAGTGGCAAATTGAATTAGAGCGGGATGCTGAGTGCGCCAGAGTGGCAGGTGTACAGCAGCACTCTCGGCCGACTTGACGGGCAGCGTCTCCGGCAGACGTCTTCAGCTCTGTCGAGCGGCGGCTAGCTGTGAATCGCACCTTGTGACGGGAAAGTGAATGGATAGGCAGATAAAGTAAGACACGTTGTCAGCACAACTGGCTTTCGCATGAAGCTGCATTCGCTTGTGAGCCAGAACAAGCCCAATTAAAGCTGCAGGCGGCGATGGACGGGGCCTCGTTCCTCCATTTTGGCGAATCCTCAAAATTATTGTTAACATTTGACAACTTGCTCTGCCCACATTAAAAGATTCATGATTTAACCTCGCCCATCTGTCGAGGAGAACTCCTTCTATTCGGAGGCAATTGTTTTGTAGGAGTTTGTCAAATTTAAGCCATGGCATTCACCCCAAATGTTTCAAACCAAAATGCCCAACTTTCTGTTCCATTTCGTGCATGGATCCTTGAGGCTGTTTTTATGCGTCCTGTTATGATAGACATACGTGCGCCCAATGTTGAAACTGGTATTGAGGGCAAACACAAAAAGCAAAACCTCATTTTCTGCCCCAAATCCGTCTTTTTCGTGAAACCAATCCATATTCTGCTGTTGATTACTAAAGTTACTAAACTTTTTTGTCTGGTGGAAGAAGACCGTTTACTCTTTCTTTTGGTAGGGTCAGTGCTATTGTCACAGAATGCAATAGTCTGTGGGTCCATCTAAAATGGTTGGAAATATGGGAAACTGGCGGTGAATGAGTTAATTTTACCAAACATATTGGTGAAAAAGAAAAATCTTTGTTTTACGTTATTATAGAAATGTCTTCCTCCAAAGAAACGCATCCCCCAATAGAAACTTATCCCGAGCCGCAGTAAATAAATAATAAAATCACCTTTGTACGGCTGAAAATTTGAAAATCAAAAAAGCAATTCAAGTAGACAAGGTGGAAGTCAGTCCAAAAAATAAAAATGTTACTACACATTTGTTTATTTGGGCTGACGCCATTTGTGCATTTGCATAATAGCGTATGGTCTCTTGGATGACAAAAGAAAGCGAGAAGCAATGTGCGAGAGTCTTTGTGAAAAGACAGATGCCCGTCGGGAAAGGCTGAGTAGGGATCCTCAAAAAGAAATGTGTCGCATTGTCCATCAGCTTTTTTTCTTTTTTTTTTTTTTGTGAGGTGTCGTAATGAGGCTTCTTAGGTTATTGTTTAAAAGCCTGGAGTTACCGTCTAACAGTCAGCAGAACAATGTTTGCTATGTCAGCACTTTAGAAAACACGGAGCAAAAAAAAGCTAAACGTACAATGTTGCAACCAGGCACTTAGGTGTTGTTGTTTTGTTTTCGTTTTTTTTTTTAAACGTCATCACCCCTTTTTGGACTACCCAAGACAAATCACACATCTTTGGAAGTAGGTGGAAGGATAAAGCATATCTTATTAAGCAGCACTTAGCGTGTGTGTACTCCGAAAATGCGCCAAATTCTTGCACGACACCGCCTCGTGCTAATTTATTACACGACCGTCATGTGACCGGCTCATCGCTACCGTCCGAACAACTCCTCGGCCATATTGTACGAAGTAGGCTCCAGACGTCTCGGGAATTCTCTCGATCCGCTTACCAGAAGCCTGTAGCGTTTATCTTCGGCACAGAGCATATGCTGGGTTATTTATTATTATTTTTTTTCCCCCTCTGTGATGCAGTGTGAGAGCCACATCTGGCAGCGGAGTCTTCTTGACAGTAATTTGCCTCGCAATATGGTCTTCACGGGTTCGGAAGATCAAGGACATGCGCGTTATTAAGATACTCGTTGACATTCTCTTTGTTTGCCGGGCCCATTTTTGCATTTGATCGGCAAAACTCCAAAAATTCTTTCATGAGGGTACAGTAAAAAAGGGGAAAAATTTCTCGCTTAAAAAAAACTAATAATAAGAATAAGAATAATTTTGGTTCAATACAATATGCGTATGCTTGTTGCCGGCATGTTTAGAAGAAATACTAAATTGATTGTCATCAATCAGATGATACAATCAAATTAAATATGTATATAGCGGTTCAATCAACACTAAACGCCCGCATTGCATCACGTGGCCGACGCATTGGCCCGCGTGGCCCCTCTGTGTCACATTTTGCAGCATAATTAAACGTATCATCTGGTCATCTAGGTCCATTTGTTCTAGGAGACACTCTTCCACGGTCGCCATTGTTGTTGCTTTGCTCCTTGTTACGGAAAGTAAAGTAAGAACGGCTACTGGAAATGGCAAAAAAATGTAGATGAAACTCCATTCTGTGGCGGCCTAGCCAATACCAGCCGTAGCGACACCCCTGACTTGGAGGAGAACTGCAGTACATTTTCGAATATAAAGGCAAAACTGCGTGCGGGATAGCCGCAGTGACGTCAGCGCAGTCACCGCCCGTGCGAGAATAAAGAAGCCTTAGCACGTACAGGACACAGAATTTTGGCCTTGATAGCTATTAATTTGGTTACTTAGGATGTGAGGTAATTGGTTGGTTGGTTTGTCTCAGTCAGTCATTCACTTAGTTGGTTTGTTAGTAGATTAATCGTATTAGTTGTTTAGTTTGTTTGTTCGTCAGTTGTTCAGGTGGTCAGTGAGACAGTTAGTTGAGGGGTTAATTGGTTGATCAGTCATTTGGTTAGGCAGTTTGTAAATTGGTCAGTTGATTGGGAAGTTTTTTTCGGTTAGTTTGTCAGGAGGTTGGTAACTTGGTTAGATTGGTTACTAAGTTGGTCGGTTGTTCAGTTAGTTGGTTTGTTGAGTTGATTAGACTGATTGGTGGTCAGTCTGCCAGTCACCTGGTTTGTTGGTTGGTCGGTTGGTCAGTCAATTAACTAATCGATTGGTTAGTGAGTTAATTGTTTTATTGGTTTCTCGCATGGATGGTTGGTCAACCGCTTTGTCACTTAGTTGGTCCGTCAGTTAGATGTTTGTTGGTTCGTTGTACGTCGGGTCGCAGGTTTTGGTCATTTGTTTGGTTAGATTGGTTCGTTTGTTTGTTTTTGAGTTAGTCAATTGGTCAGTCTATCAGTTACTTACTTGGTTAGTTAACAGGATTACTCAAAACTACTGAATCCATTTTTACCAACCTCTCTGTAGAGACCTTACGTATGGACCAAGGAAGTCATAAAATATTTTCTGCAGAACTAGTAAGGTGCCGATTGAGGAATCGTTTCCAGTTTGTTTTTGTTTTGTTTTTTCTTTACAGTGCACTTGCAGTGGGGTGGAAAGGGTAAAGTGTACCATTTTTGTTTTGCATGTGATGTCAGGTGTTGCCACATGTCAATGACTAACGACATTGACTCAAAGTGGTAATGAAAACAAGATCCAACTTAAAAAACCGAGTCATTTCCTTAGGTACAACTATCCTTTTTCAGGGCTTTATCATTGCGTGCCAGGTTAACATTTTTTAACAATGCCAGTCCAGTGTTGAATTTGTCAACTTATGACCTCTAAAGGCAAAAGCCCACCTGCAATGTTGTGACTTTATTTCATTTTATTATTTTTTTGTGATAATGGCAAGCCTTTGTTGTTCTGACACTAAACCGGCAGCGGAGGCGGTCGCAGAGCAGCAGACATCTTCCGAAAAAAAGATGAGTCACGACATGGCGACATCATGTGGCGCGGACCACCTCCGATCTAACGCCACGAGCTAGGGACATCAGCACGCCGGCTTCCTCTGAGTCAACTAAACAACTTCTGTGGGCAATCCGCTCATTTACAGGCAGCGCGGAGGATGTGAGGCGACTCGTGATTGTCACAACTGCTCTTTAATAATAACGCCACCCTTGGTCTCCACGGTCACTGCTGCTTTTGCTGATGATGACTTGTTGTTGAATTATTACGGTACCTGACTGAGTCTGAATAATTCTGAGCTGAGATTTGGAAAACAGTGCGTTTTGACTTTGAGGCCGAAATTCTAACCACCAATGGTTAGTGACAACTAACCACGAGTGGTTAGTTGGTTGGATCTTTGGTAGAGTAGATTGATTGGTTGGTTTGTGAGTTGGGTTCTCAGTGATTCTTTTAGTTAGTCAGTTTGTTTGTTTCGTCGGTTGGTTGATTGTTTGGTTGTCTCATCGCTTAGTTGGTTAGCTAGTGGGTTGATTGGTTGGTTAGTGCTAACCACTACCCTGGGGTCAGTTATCAGTATTACTTAATTGCATCCAGAGTTCATCCATGTTCTATAGTGCTTGTCCTCACTGTAATTAACTTTAGCTGGAGCATATTCCACCATGACGTTGACCAATTTGCTACATGCAGTCCTATATAGGATTATGTATCGCGACCGGCGCGTTGTCAACATTTATTCATGCGCACAAACCGATGTTTTCCAAAACTTTAGAGTACGAATCAACAGAGTGCTGGAATTTCTACCTGCAACTGTTACTGCTAGCACTAGCTAGCTACATAACATTATGTAAAGTACGGTTTGATCGCGATACAAGAATTTATGGCAGTAGTCTGATATAGTGCCATCATGAGAGACTAAGTTTGTCTTGCAGTCTGATCCAGGCTTTAGTTGGTTAGATCATTTGTAAGTTAGTCAGTAAGTTGGCTCGACGATTGATCGGTTGGTTGGTTTGTGAGTTGGTTGTTCATTTGGCCCTTCAATCAGTCTTTATTTGTTTGTTTGCAAGGCAAATTTGTTTGCTTTACAGACACATAAAATTACAATAAGGCAAATAGCCATAAAGCATGAAAATAATCATGAAATAAATTAGATGTGAGCAGTGTTTTCAGCCTGGAATTGAACATTGTCAGAGTTGAGGCTTGTCGCATATCTTCTGGAAACTTTTTTTTCCCAGATTTCAACGACATAAAACTGAAGCGCATTTTGGCTGTATTTAATCCTGACTTGTAACCAACAGGACACCACACCCAGAGATTTTCAGAGCCCGAGAAGGTTCATATGGCTCTAACATGTCAGAAATGAGAGGAGGAGAAAAAAAAAAAAAAAAACCTGTGCACAAGCGGAACTGTTTTGAAGTCTGTTCTCAGAGCGACAAGAAGCCAGTGCAGAGACCGGAGCACAGTCTTTTTTCATGGTTCTAGTCAGGACTCAGTAGCAGCGTTATGAATGTACTGAAGCTGTCTTAGAGCTCATTTAGACAGCTGAGTGAGCATTAAGTTACTAGTCTAAACTGCTGGAGGCGAATGTGGATTTGTTTTTCTAAGTCAGATTTAGACACTATTCCTTTGGTTTTGACATGTGTTTACATGGTAAAATGCTGCTGATGTAATTGATTTAATTTGGCTGTTAAAATTCAAGTCTGAGTCCAATATTGCCTCTAGATTTTGAATGTATTAAATTTCAGAGAGAGAGTCTCTAACAATGTCTCTCTGTAGGTTAGTCGCTTATGGTTATTAATTGTTTTGTCTGTTAGCTGGTTGGTTGGTGAAAACTGTATCGATTGACTGCGACTGAGGTCGGGTTATACAGTTCAGGTCTTGGGTGGCAATTAGCCACGCTTGCCATCCCCAACTGTCAAACTGAATAGTGGATCAAGTCTCAAAGTGGACTGTCTGGCACTCTAGCCGTGAGCTCCAGTTGGGCAAAGACCCGAGGGCTACATGTTGCTCACCCCTGGCTGATAACAACCTGGCTGGTAAAGATTCAGTCTGGGGCGCCTCCAAGTGCCTCATCTCGAGATACCAGATGTCAGATAAAGCCTTGAAACTGGAGATGAATAATCTATGAATAATTGGTGAACTGATGACTCATTTAATCATTACACTATTTGAAGGCCTGATGGCGGCGTGGCCACCCAACAACACCTGTCACAGTTTATTCAGTCGTGGACTCCTCTCCGTTTTTGTTTTAAGGTTTAGCAATCCTCCTGGTCATCAACAAGGAAGTCCCCCCCCCACACACACGCTTACCCGCCTTAGACCCCTGAGCTGTGACTCTGCTGCCGAGGGTGGTGTTTTATAAAACAGACGAGAGGCAGATCCCAAAATACGCTCAAATTGCTTCATTATTTATTTATGCTAAAGAGAGGGGGGAGAGAAAAAAAACAGCCCACGGTTTTTATTCTAAATGTGTGCTGGTTTTGTGCCTACTGTTGCTGTTTTCTACAGGGAATACTCAAGACTCATCCAAGGGTTTTGCAACATTGCGGGGACCCTCGCAGCGAATTAAATCCTTGGTCCAAAGTCATCTTCATCTGCTTTTTTTTTTTTTTTTAATAATCTCTGAGGATTTTGTCAGGAGCAACTCGCTAAATGATCTTTTGAAAAAGGGGAAAGAAAAAAAAAAGCCCCCATGATGATTACATTTTAGCACCAGTCTTGCATCATCATGATCGTGATTGCAGCTGCCACTAAAAGCGAGTTGGGAGCTAAAAGGGGAGGTCAGGCTACTGCCTCTGAGCTCGCTTGGAAAGAGGGGTGCTCAGCTCCGTTGTTTACCTTCGACCTGATATACTGTATGAATAGTCTGAATTCTGCAATGCCAAAGATCTGAATTATTTTGATCAAACCAAATAATTTTGGTCCCGAGGTCAGAATTAATTTGTTCTCCGGTGTTCATTGTGCAATCCATGAATATACTGCCATTTATCAAAAATAAATAAATAAACTTTAAAACAAATAAAATAAAAAAAATACAACTATCATGAAATCGAACTTTTTCTTGCAAAAACATTAAGATTGTACTTTTTTTTTTTAATGTTCAGACTTTTCATTGTTGTAATGCCTAACAGCATGAAAAGCTGTTTTGCTGCCTCATTCCTGAATGTTGACGATCGGAGTTGTTTTTCGAGAAACCGTTTTTGAATTGTGCGAATTCAGGGAACATTCACATTTTTGGGGTTCTTCCTTCATGATATCTTTGTTCTCCATCTTCACAGAAGAACCATTGAGTGCAAGTTTTAAATGGACCTGAGATAATCGAAAAAGATGATGCGTCGTTAGCCCTCAAACATCTTCAGGAATGGAAGTCTTATTGATGCATGTCAAGACCTCTAGGGTGGGGGGGTTCAAAGGACATTTGCGGTCTTTCATCCCTGACATGAAGGTGGTGGGAAACATTATTGAGGCTTCACAACATGATAGAGGTTCCTTTTTTTTCCCCCTCACTCTCTCTCGCCGCTTGAAAGGAAAGAATCATCTTTCTCCACCCTTTGAGAGAGAGAGAAGCCTCATACTGTAATTGACTGAAAAAGCTGCTCTTTTCTTCGCGTCTGCTTTTTGAGGTAATTGCTATTTATGAAGTATTTATGGTCCATCATCTGCCAGTGTCAGCGCTGCGCACTGGGGAATATATGTGCAGGAAAAAAACCGCTCTTTTTTTTTTTCTTTTTGCGTGTCTCTTGTTGTGCTCGGTTGAGATATTCATGAATTCCGCTGTCCTGCATCGGTGCACTTATATAACAGCATAAACAGGGCCTGGGGTTTTCGTGCAGGAGACTCTTATTATTGTGCTGTCCCTGAAATCTTTGATGGAAATTTAAGAGGTGGTGATGCTGCTGTTGCTAGTTGGGAAATGGTAGAATGCGATTAAAGCATATGGTCAATAAAGTAAAATTGGTGTTTATAGATTACTTGAACAAGTGAAGGGTAAGGCGGGGACGGTGACACTTTGCCATTGGTTGTAATGGCGTCAGCTGTTTTTTGTCGTCAAAACTATAACTTTCTGGCAAACTTTTTAGCGATCGAATCAAACACGGCGGTGCCTTGACTTATGAGTTTCATTCTGTCCGTAACCGAAACTCAAATTACTTTTATCGCAAATTAACTTTCCCCACTGAAATAAATGGAAATGCCATTAATCCGTTCCAGACACCAAAAAAACAGCAATATTTTTGTTCCGTGTTTTCAAGAAAGAAAAATAACCCCAAATTGTAAAATACAAACACAAAACATAATAAAAAGAGTATGTCAAGAAATAAACTTTTTTTATGAAGTGTAATTAATTAAGTCACTCACACACACACCCTAGCATGTAGTGTGTTGTGCCTTTAAATGGTGCGGCCTCCTTAGGGATCTTGTGGATCTCTTTCCCTGCACGTTTCCAGGAGCGGGGACTGAGTATATAAAAGTGTGTGTGTGTGTGTGTGTGTGTGTGTGTGTGTGTGTGTATGTGTACTGTATGTGTGACATGTGAATGATGTTTGCGCTGTTTGAGAAAAAGAAGTACAAGTTCCATGTGGATGTCAGGATGGCCGCTTCAAACCGCACTGGCAGACTTCCTGTTCATTTTGCTCATTTTGTTCTAGAGACTTGAGATGTATTATACATGAGTAATTACAAGTCATTTGAAAGTAATTTGTTATATTGTAATATTGCTCTCTCTGAACTGCAATGTTTCATCAATAAGGATATTTTGGTCAAGCTCTTTCCTTGAGTTATTGAGGTTTTCATGTTGGATAGTGAGTCATCAACTTCGCTGCCATGGTAATTAGAGTTTAAATAAGACTGCTCCTGATTTCAGTGGTTTTGCAGCCAGATGCAATTCCATTCCAGAAATTAGAAAACAAACACGCTGAGTTAATCCTTCACAGTCTGAATGTAGGTCGAGTGACGTTGTGCGCTGACTGCTCACAAATGATGAACTTGAGGTTTTTTTTTTTTGGTTTTTTTTACCGAAAATATCGAACTCCAAATTGTTCAACTTCTGTGGTTGCAACTTGAAAGTACTGCTGCCATTTACATCTGACAGAAGTGACAAAAGTGCTGACACTCTGTACTTAAAACTGTGCACAAAATAGTTTCCCTTATTTTATAATCTTGCATCGTGCACATACTGAGAAGGAAAAAAAATAAGGCAACAAACTACTAACAAAAAATTATCTGAAAAACATACACTTTACAAAGTATGTTTTTTCAGATTAGACAGAGAATTTTTTTAACCCGAGAAGCGTCAAACTGATTAGAATTAAAACCATAAATGGGGAACATCTCGGTTCGTGCCTCATAATGCATTATAAAGTTCCCTGGTTTACGTTCCTCCACGCTGCTACCTTATATATAATAAGTTCCAAGAAAAAAAAAAAGATTTTGACCAAGGAGTAGAAATTACCCATATTTGTTTTCAAAAGTAGGGCTTAAAAGTACAAATACCTTCAAAATCTACTGAAAGACAGTAACAAAGTATTTGTACTTCCTCACATAGCACCGCTGACGCCAGGTAAGCGGAATCATAAAACGACGCCGATGTCAAGGTTATTGTGGGAACAGAATAACGCGTGCTCGGTGTTGTTCTTGCCGTTCCGGTGGCGCTCCGTTCGGGCTTTATCTCTCCCGCTGTGCTTATTCTACTCTACGCCTCTATGTCCACATTGTGAGCGACTAAGCTAATTGTTCCTGCTCATGCTTTTCTCTGCAGATTCAATTACACGCCACTCTGGACAGCATGAAAAAATAAAATGAGGGAGGGAAACCAGATTCCTTCTATGTGTTGGAGAATGGAAGAATGAAAAGATAGACGGCTAAAAGGGGAACATTAGAGAGGAGGAATAAGAGCAGTCCCTTGAGTCATATTTATGCAAGGGGAGCGGAAATAAGACCACTGGAGTATATACTTAAAACCCTCTGGCATCTATGCTGCTCATTTTAGTCAACCTTGCTTCCTTTTTTGAGCCATTTTAGTTGTTAATTTCAATGTAATTAATCCCGAAAAACGCTTATTGGCGGTTTAGATTGATTTTTTTTCCCAGTGTAATTATAATGGCCCTCAATTATCTGCGGATTTTCACTATTCGCGGTCCCTATGCCCCACAACTAGTGGGGGTCCACTGTTTAATGATTGGTGCTTGCCTCCCAAATATGATCAGCTTGCACCTGAGCAAGGCCGGAAATAATGTACCACCCTCTTAGCTGGGCTGCGGTTTGACACAGCAGAAAATTGGCTGCAGAATAAGAATGGAACCTCATTCATCTGCGTTGCCATTGTGTCAGATTGGACGTACTTTACGACGTATCTGCGCCAGTTCGCGCCGCGCCAATGCGGACGTGGGGACTATACTAACAGGGGACGGCGATAGCTTGGAAAATGAAGTGCCGCCGACTGTAACGTGTTGCGGTAATTTATTTCCTGCTGCTTATATTGAGCCTGTGACTTGGGAGTGCGCGCACAGAAAATGGCCTCTTGTTATTGTAGCTCTTGATCAGGCGGTGATAGGTCAAGACGACTGCTCCGAGCGAGGAATATTGCGAACGCTGCTTCTTGTGTCCTGACTGCAGGGCACGTGCTCCTTTTGTGCGACGGGATTAAAGCATCCATCTTGCTCGCCCGCTTCTCCCGGCTAATGGTATTAGGAAAAGGGTGGATAGGTTTCAGGGGTTCTGTTAAGGAACATCTGATATGGGCACCGGCTGATTCAATTAAGTAAAGAGCGAGGCTGGAAGGGAATGAGTACATTGCGTAATAGCCCCGAGAGTGAAGCATTTCAATCTGTAAAACACAGCAGACAAACAAACAAACAAAAAACACGTTATATTGCCATTAGCAAAGGACTTTTAAAGGGTCGACAAAGAATGAATATACCGATGTGGATATTTGTCAAAAGATCACTTAGCTGTAAAGTACTTACTTTGGTTTGGTTAAGCTCAGACATTGGTGGGTTGAGTTAGTAATTTGTGTTTGTGTTTGGCGAGTCATCAAACTTTAACGCTATGTGCCAGCCAAATGCAATGAGTAAAACAATTTTCACAATTTACAGTTCTCTGTCTCATATACGTGGTTCAAATTTGGTAGAAATCAGGCAAAATCTCTCAGACGAGTTCCTCTTTGAGGGTTATCTGGAAATTGTAAACATAAACCCAAACTGGACGCTTTAAACCAGCTTTGTGTTGTATAGTAAATTGTCAAAAATTGAATGCCATGCTACGCCTTCACGTAATGACGAAACCCAACTTTTTGGCAATGTAGTGTTGCCTGTATGTATGGTTCAAATGTTGCAGCAATCAGACCAAATGTCTTGGTCAACTCCCTCTTTGAAGGGCCCCTGCAAATTGCCAACAAGACCCGTTAATGGCTGTTTCAAACTACAATGGCAGGACTTCCCTTCATTTTTATAACATAGGTTCTTGGGACTTTTTTGTGGGTTTGCTAATGATCGACGTGCCTACCAAATTCCATGTAGCTTAGTGAAACCGGCCAAAGCTTTTGTGTTCGATTAAGCTCTCAAGATAGCTATTTATTTGGTCAAAAAAATAACAATGACGCAATATTTTCTCGACAGACCATGCTGCCAGGCGAGACTTCATTAGAAATCCAAGTTGCAGAGACTTGGAGTAATGCATGCCGACTGATGGAATTGAATTGCAGTTTCTAATCGTTTCTTTCCTATCAAACAAAGTGCAACTGGAACTGAAGCACATGCTTTGTAACAAAACAAACTATATGCTGTTTTTTTCTCTCGCAGTTTATCAGTACCGACTTAGTCCCTGGGTGTTAGTATACGTAACTGTCTTCGCTGAGGTAATAATAGCAACCTTATGGTGTCTGAAAACCTTTAAACCTGTGGATTTTTTTGTTTTTTTATTTTTTATTTACACAGTGCTCACAGTTTGGACCAGCTGTAATGTAACAGAAAGTGATGGTAGTATTTCTAGCAGGTCTGTGTTTGGGTGTGCCTTCGTCAAGAGCGGTTTAACACCTAAAATAGACTTCCGCCACCAACAGGCAATGTGATATCTCTATACTCTCCCGTACGACCTTCCGAACTGAAGCATCTCTCCTCCAACCTCCAAGGTCACTTGTTTTACAGGCACCACTGGTCGCCGCTTGTGTTGATGGATGCATTTTAAATTGGAGGCAATTCAAAGTATTCGAACCCTAAAGAGAGACGGCTTCACATGAATGCCCCGCCGCTAGATTTCTCATGCATCAGGACTTTCATAGTGTGAACCCCAAATCAGTTTCTCCACTTCCTCTCTACTCTCGCACAGTCGGGTGGTCCGCCTATCGTCCCGCTCTTTGGTGTCTCTTCGCACCACCAGGTCCCAATGCTGTCTGGAACCATTGGGTTTCCATTACCGCAAATCCATTCTACTCATTTAAAATTGATGGTTGTGGACCTTCGCTTGACCCCCAGAGATAAGGAGGCCCCAAGTCTTTTCCCTTTTAAAACACCTCAAGGATTAGACTCAGAGCCCTCCACTCCGCCTGCTGGAGTCTTATCAGTAACGCAGTAGTAATGTCATAATGTCATGATAACGGTAAATATTTGTATGAAAAACACTTCTAGGGCCATGAATATAAAATAATGAAAAATTGTAAATACTGTGGTAACTAAGAGTGCCTTCTTGGGTCCCATGACCCCATATTCTTTCATAATGCCGTAGTCTATCACTAACCTAGGCTAGCGCAGTAGTAAAGTCATAATTACAGTAAATATTTGTATGAAAAGTACTTCCAGGACCATGAATTTAAAACAAATCTAAAAAGTATCTACGACAGTAACTGAGTGTTCCTTGTCGTGCAGCATGACGACATATTGTAGTGTCGAACCTCAAGCTAGTTCATCCCGGGCTGTTTGTAGCCTCGAAATGTCAGTACCAATGAAACCGACTTAGAAAGTCTTGGAAAGATTCGTGTCAGGACTGCTGCAATTGATTTACTTATGTCTAGGGCTTGGGATTTGACAAAATTTTAACTTCAGTGAAAAAATAACAATCAGTTATTTGAGTGATGAGATCTAATGTGTTAATCTGTTGAGTTTTCTGAACTACTGTTCTGACGCTAGTGTTGTATTGAGAAGAATAATGTCGCCGTAGCGTAGAGCGTAAGGATGAGACTGTTAACCAATTACTGTAAGTTCTCGTGTATAATGCAATTTTTTTTCCCCAAAACAATTGTCAAAAGTCAATAGTATGCATTATACATACATATAGGATAGGGGCAAATGGAATAAAACTTTAACATTTTATAAATGTATGCCACCATCTAGTAGTTAATAAAAAAGCTGTGCACTTTCATTCCAAAATGCCAACGCCACCTAGAGGTTATAAGAAAGGTGTACACTTTCATTCTAATATGCCACCGCCACCTAGTGGTTATAAAAAAGGTGTAGCCTACACTTTCATTTCAATATGACAGGGGTATGTATGACTGCATATATATATATATATATGTACAGTTGTGCTCATAAGTTTAGATACCCTGGCAGAATTTGTGAAATATTGTTTGCAAAATGCATTATACATAGGTAGAAGGGTTTTCCAGAATTTTGAGGTGAACTTTCGGGATGCGTTTTATATATGCATTACACACGAGAAATTACAGTAAGTTTGATCAAATGTACAGCGGTTAGTGTTACCGTTTCAAATTGTAATTATCGTCCCGTATTTAGCATCACTGAGAGTAGGAAACAAACTAATAAAGCGAAGACTTTGATACAGTATATGTTTTGGCGGAAGGAAGCCTAGGTGACGGCGATATTTATCCAGCTTCAAAGATGACAAGGGTATTTTGGTCGTACTGCAAACATTGAGACTGTCTGACTGAGACTAAATCGCACTCTGTTTTGCTTCCATTGCTTATAAGACGCAATTAATTCCACACATCTTATTAATTCTTAACGATCAATGAACCGATTAAAATGACCATTACTGGCGCGGTGTGTCCTTTTTAAAATTCTTGCTCTTAGGGCTTTATTAAGCCCTGGTCACGGCTTTCTCCTATCTTTCCCCTCTAAAATCACTGACAAAAAAAAAAAGCCAGGTTTGTGTGAGGAGTTTTAAAGTGGTCGAAAAATGACTCAGACATACAAAGTCTGAATTTTGTTTGAACAATCTGTTGTGCATGCTGTTTTAATTCTGGATATTTCAATTATCAGTGAATCAAATGTAAACATAACTGAAGCACATGATTTATGAAGAATGTTTTAGGACTTTTTTTTTTTTTTAATGAACTGCAGCGTATGAGCACAATAATTTCTGTAACACTTTGTGTACACAATCCACCAGATGGGACTGTAAATAAGCATGCAAAAATGTTAGCAGTAAGAAGCAGCTTGACGCATAAAGTTTTACTGTCACGAACGGGGCTTTATTGCGTTGACTTGTTTCTCTGGCCGGTTCTATCCAGCACGGTCAAGGCAAGCGCGGTTGTTTGAAGTGGCTGTTGGTGGAGCGAGGCTACAAAGTGGGTTTCACGGCCTTATCGGCGGGACAGACCCCGACGTTCTAATCGCTGTGTCCCAGAGACAGCCAGAGGTAAAACGAAGCGTGGATGGGTAAGCAGCATCTGGGAAGGGGGGTGGGGGGCGGTGGTGGACGAGAGGGGCATTGGAAAGGAGGAAGAAGCTGCAATGGGAATCGGAGGGGAGTTTAGGCTACGTTTATACCTCTTAGGTTACGTCAAGTGACAGTCGCATTACAGCTCAGTGCATAAGAGAGCTGAAATCCCTTTGTTTGCGAGAGGCCGGTTCATTAACAGTCCTTCAATCAAGTCTCTTAGCAACCACACGGTTGGAAGCGTCCTTCGGAAGTGGTTGGAACAACAGCTGAAAACGTAGACAGTCTCATTTTAGGTCACTTAATTAATGTGCAAAGTAACCATGCTATTACTGACCTTTTGCTGCAAAGTTATTTTTTGTGAGACAGTCCGACAGCCGATAAATAAGATGAGAACTGAATAGATGACAGACCTCCACCAAACTAATGCAATCCTAACTGGCGTCAGTTCTGTGAATCGTATGAGGCCACTTTAAAGAAACTTTTACGATTTGCCAAGACCCTCTCCAAAAGTTGTGTGGAAACGAGCCAAGTCTCAATAGAACACTAACAAATATTAGATTCAGTGCCAGTTTTGAGTGCTTAGTGTGGGTTCGGAAGGCTTTATGCCCATCCGGAATGATTTGGGGCTTTGGCAGCACCTGTTGTAACACCTATTTTGGGGTTACTATTTGAAACTGGCTGGCTGACTAATAATTGAATCCCTTTAGAAGTTAAATCTGATGCCAAATTTGGGTGCTAGTTTTCCTCCAATATAAGTTTTATGGCTTTCTGGACCTGGAAAAAAAAAAAAAGTCAGAACATCCAAGGTAGCCCAAAACTAATCACCCTAAAAGTCGGGTAACCTTTAAGGGTGCTTAGTGGTGCTGGGGCTTGGGAAGGTCTTGGTGACAACCTGACTGATTCAGGGTCCAGTGTCCAATGGTAAGGCTGTGCAATGGTGCATCCGGTTGCGGGTAAAGACAATGAAATACAAGATTCTCATTGCATTTTAGATTAGTCTTCCATTGAAACAAACCAGCTGCCTTGACTTCATCCGTTAATGTCGCCAATTAGTCAGTAAATAAGTACCTGGGGGGGGATTATGAGTACGGATGGGATGCATTTGTCACATTAATCTGACCAAAAGGGAAATCTAACTTGACAACACGCAACGACTCAACATCGTCTAGTTATACAAGTGTATGCTAAGCTCAAGAACGTACACATTGCTTGTTTTGTTGGGAGCAGGAAGTGCAACCCTGTTCAGTAATGAAATGACAGTATGAATATGTGTTGAAGCCACCAGAATACAGGTAGGGTTGTTAACCCAGAGCTGATTGTGATACACAGTGTTCCATTCGCCACACTTGATTTACCGCCGTGACTGGTTTAAAGGAAAGACAATTGGATCGGTGCTATTGATAATTAGTTTTTAATGTGCCACACTCATCATGTCCAATTTCATGCCCCTTAGGCAGCTGATCTCAGATTTAATCAACACATTATTGCTTGCTATACTTATATAGGGTGGATGAGGCGACAGTGTTTGAGTTTGTCAGCTTGTGCAACCAGGGTTGAGGTCTTTTGTCGACTGAATGCCAATCTTAGTATTTGGTTTCAGCAAAGTGCAAGGCAAGAATGAATGAATGAATGTTACGTCGAAATCCGCCACAGGCCGGCACCCAAGAGACGCAAAAACAGTGGTGCCTTCAGATAAGTGAATCGACTTACGAATTCATTGAGATTTTTATTTTTTCCTTTGACTCGACAATATAACGCTACTCACAGTCCTCAGTTGTTATCCTCTGCAGAGGATGATAAATATTAGTGCCGTACTGATTAACCCATATGAGTTAGACATCTCAATGAACAATATATGTGTCTGTATCTTATACTGCCACCAGGTGGCCAAGGTGGGCACATCAAAAAGAGCAGCACAATGGCCATTCAATTGATTGAGTGTGACTTTGTTTTTTTTATTATTGTTTAATTGTCATTACTGGACAGTTTTATAAAGTACAGTATTATGGACTGCTATTTTTCTTCATTAAAATACACATTCCAACAACTCTTATCTGAAGGCCTCACTGTCTTTGAAAATTACTTTCATCATGTATTTCTGACTACGGTAAGGTTTAGACTCGAAACGCCATCGTAAAACGAGGACACACCATACAAATCAGTAGTGCTGTAAATATGTTAAAATGTTATATATTTCATAACCTTTTTCATTCTCTGCAAGCAAAAGTGTACATGCAAAATGGTACTCTATGGGAGGTGGAAGCATTCAAAAGCGACATTTTCTTCCAGATAATTTTCACAGTATTCCTAATATGCCGCCGCTTTTGTGGAGGAACCCCACCCCTCTCGCTCATTCGCTCCGCGCTCATTTCGAACACCTCCACTCAATTGTAGCCTCCCAGCCTCGCTCACTCTGCTAATTACAATATCACCGTGATTGAACATTGGCTGACGTTGAAGAGGAAATAGGTTCGCTAATCAAGAGCTGCTGCATAGTAGGTGTCCCGCTGCCCACTTGGCAGCAAGATGGTCGTCGGCAACGCAGGCCAACGTTGTCGTTTTGTTCCAAGGCTGGATAGTGCACAGAGAATAACTCCCATACTAGTGAGATTTGAAGTGATGGGAAGTAACCAAGAACACATACCATAATTTCTCATGTATAATGCGTATTTTTTTCACCCATAAAATTGTCAAAAGTCAATAGTGCGAATTACACATAGGTATAGGAGAAAATGAAAAAGACTTTCCACCCATCCATCCATCCATTTTCTACCGCTTATCCGAGGTCGGATCGCGGGGGCAGTAGCTTTAGCAGGGAGGCCCAGACTTCCCTCTCCCCAGCCACTTCATCCAACTCATGCAGGGAGATCCCGAGGCCTTCCCAGGCCAGCCGAAAGACGTCGTCTCTCCAGCGTGTCCTGGGTCGTCTCCGGGGTCTCCTCCGGTAGGACGTGCCCAGAACACCTCACCAGGGAGGCGTCCGGGAGGCATCCTAATCAGATGCCCCAGCCACCTCATCTGGCTCCTCTCGATATGGAGCAGCGCCTCTACTCTGAGATCCTCCCGGATGACAGGTGGGAGTTGAAACTCCTTCTGACAGAGGATTCTGCCAGCAGCCCCCCACAATACGTTTGGGCCTGCCATGTCGGACCGGCATCTTCCCCCACCATCGGAGCCAACTCATCACCAGGTGGTGATCAGTTGACAGCTCCGCCCCTCTCTTCACCCGAGTGTCCAATACATGTGGCCGCAAGTCCGATGACACGACCACAAAGTCGATCATCGAACTGCGACCTAGGGTGTCCTGGTGCCAAGTGCATGTGTGGACACCCTTATGCTTGAACATCCATTTTCTGAGCCGCTTCTCCTCACTAGGGTCGCGGGCGTGCTGGAGCCTATCCCAGCTATCATTGGGCAGGAGGCGGGGTACACCCCAAACTCGTTGCCAGCCAATCGCAGGGCACATACAAACAAACAACCATTTGCACTCACAGTCACACCTACGGGCAATTTAGAGTCTCCAATTAATGCATGTTTTTGGGATGTGGGAGGAAACCGGAGTGCCCGGAGAAAACCCACACAGGCACGTTATGGACAATCCGTGATGAGTACAGAAGTCCAATAATAGAACACCGCTCGGGTTCTGATTGGGTGGGCCGTGGTAAAAAAAATGAAAAAATAAAAATGTTCACATTTTATAAATGCATGTCGCCATCTAGAGGTTATGAAAAAGCTGTACACTTTAATTCCACTATGCCACCGCCACTTAGAGGCTATGAAAAAGTTGTACACTTTCATTCTAGTATGCCACCTTGAGGTTATGAAAACGGTGTAGCCTACACTTTCATTGCAATATGACAGGGGTACATATGACTCCATATATGTACAATTGTGCTCATAAGTTTGCATGGCGCTTGCCAGTCACTCAATGGCCTGCATCATCTTTTCTCACAATCGCGACACACATTTTCTTGAATTTTTCACACATATACTATCCACATACATTCTCTGTTCAAGTGTGAGGTGCCTAAACTTTTCCAACTTCCGACAAGTCGGCATTTCTCTCCCTCATAATTGATATGACAAGCCGAGACTCTCCCGCTATTCTCTATCTTCAACTCAAAAGCTCCGCTGAATGCTGCTCTCAAATCCAAAGCGATGCAATGCCACCACCTACAGGGATCTGTCAGTTATTGCAGTGGTGTACAAATCTGAATTGGACAGGCCCTACCCAATGAAAAACGTACTTGACAAATATATTCGTCTTTGGCAGTAAACGGTTGCATTCCAGTTGACGAATATACATAAATGTCCGGGGCAGTAAATTAGTTAAAGAATCAACTGTTGAACCTGTTTGAACTTTATTGCTAGCCAAAGTAGCAGCACATAAAACAGTCTCTCAGATGATTCTGACGTGGTCTCGCCACAATGCTGTGTACGTCCACATTTATGCTGAGGGGAGCTACGCCACTTTTATATTCTGTCCACTCTGCCTCCATTCTTGCCATTATTCCAAAAATCCTGCAGTAAAGTGAATATTCACTTTCAATTTATAGGCGACTCTTCTATTAGCCTTTTTTTTTTTTTAACTCTGCTTACATTCAAAGGTCAACGACCGGCCGTATGTCTAATAAGCGTTTAATGATGAACCATTTGCATTTTCCGTGGCGAAACCGCACAAAAGCTCGTCCCTCCCTCCTGCGTTTCGTTTTATTTATATGATAACAGCATGAGCCTCTGTAGAAATGACCATAAATCTCTGAATGCTAACTTTCCTTTCTCTTTTCCCCCACGCCCTCTTTTCTCCTCCTTCCAATGCAGGAGCTGCACAGATTCCAGGTATGTTCAGTCCATTACGTTTTCTTACATTCTCTCAAAGTTGTCATTTTCCCTCTCTTTTTTCCACACATTTTCACCACCATGCGTTTGTATCTGTCCTCATTTTTCCGACAGCCATGTCCACAATATTGTAGTCGTTTTTGGTTGGGTTTTTTTGCAATGGATTATTCTGTTTTTTTCAGCATTGCATAAAGATTTATTTCCTTTTTATTTACAGTATATACTGTATCATCGCATGGTCTGATTTTAATTATGTTCCTTTTTTTTATTGCTATTATTATTTTTATTTTCATTATTGTACAATGGAGCCTTGAGATACAAGTGACTTGAGGGTTTATTGAGATACGAGCCATCTGGACAATTTCTTTGCTTTGACTTACGAACGCAGACTTGAGACACGAGTGCTAAAAAAGCTTCAAGCTGTTTAATAAAGTCTACTGTCAAACTAAACAAAAAAACTGAGAATTACAGATTGTGTGTTTTAAACAACATAGCTTAGCCTTTCAGTCTACTAGCTTAATGCTAATGATAAATTACAAAAGGTGCGGCAGCACATTTAGACAGACAATATAACACTGCTCCCAGTTATATAATCTTTATCATGTAGTGCCGTACTGATGAGCTGAGAGGAGTCAAAACATATGAATGAATGGTATATCTTTCTGTCTGTCTGTCTGTCTTATACTCCCCCCAGGTGGTGTTTTGCATTACGAGCGTGGTCACAGAACAAATTAAACTGATGTGTCAAGGCACCACTTGTCTGTTTTATTTATTGAGATTTTTTTTCATTTCACATGTATTGTTGGGTAGCATTTTGCTCGGTATTAGCCTTAAGTATGGGAACAATAACGTTGTGACTCGCTACTGGTCTAGTTTTTCAGAAACCTGTTGAAACAGGTTTTAAGTAAAGCTTGTGTGCATTCTAGCTCCAATACGACAAATGAATAGAAATAGTAATAAATAGGAATATGTATTTCCTCAGCCAGTAAATCAAGTCATAGCTTGGCTCCCCCTCTCCGCCGAGCTATTTAATCTAATTAGCCGCGCCAGTGACAGTTATTTATATGTGCATGAATTACACTTGAACAGCCAGCGAGCTCCCACGTGACCTCCCCCCCAGCCACATTCTCCACCGACGCTTGGTTTGATTGGACCGAGACCAGTCCTCCACGGGCCTCTCGGTCATCCGAATGCCGGGCAGGTCGGTCGGCTACGACAACTAAATCGTCAACTGAAGCTGGATTCCAACTGCCTATTTATGTTTAGACTCTTTCCAAGTATTTGTAATGGAGTCCTATCCAGTATCATGTGGTTACATTTACCAAACAACTGAAACAACTACCCAAGCCGTCAACATCGGAAGTAAACAAAGCGGGAACAGTAATTTCCCATGCACTCACAGTTCGCTATTCACAAATTCATCTACTTGTTTTTTTTCCTGTGGAGCGACCCGACACCGTGCGACGAAAATACGAGCACGTTTACCGTACGTTTGTGCCTTGAGATATAAGTGACTCGACTTACGAGTTTGTCATGATACAAGCCATCATTCAGCCAAATTTTCACTTCACAAGAGGCAGTTGTTTGGCAAATATTGAAAATATCATTTAGAAATAGGTTTCAAACATAAACATAAAACAAAGATAACAAAAATCCTCATATCGCCTTTAAAAAATCTGTTTCGCGTAATGCTAACAATGTAAAATGCGAGCGAATAGCATCGGTGTCACGATATTATGACCCTTAAAGCAACACTTATTTCAACACAAACGGTAGAGCAACACATGTAGACAGGTGATATAACAATACTCAGGACTATATTCTTTATCCTCTGGAAAATGATAAATATTACTGCAGTTTAACGAGTCTGTATTACACTGCCCCCTTGTGGCCAAGGTGCGCACACCAGAAGGAGCAGCACAATGTTTATTAAATTGAAGCACAATATGGCAAAAAAAATTCTAAAGCTGCGGATCACGAACAGTGAAAGATTGAGAAGATGCTTGAAAGAGTGGCGAAAAAGGCAAATAGTTTGCCAAGATTAAGTTCAGTGAAAGTGATCTGAAAATAAATTTCGCTCTTCAGGAAAAATATTATTTTTTTTCCTTTCTCCTTTGTAATTTTATTCTGTAGAGTGCTATTTTTCTTTTTTTATTTTGGGGCGGGTGGCTGTAACATTTTCATTGAGTTAAAAAAAAAAAAAGTTGGTCTGAGACTTGAGTGCTTTGCGAATAAATTAAAGTGGTAAATCGAGGCACCACTGTATTCATTTTTAAAGTAAGATAATGAAGCATTTCTTTCAGGGTCGTTCGTCTTTTCCTCCGAGATGTGTTTCCTTTTATTGCATTGAGCGCTCCTCACTGGCACTTTCTGAGAACTATGACAACAACAACAAAAACATTTAAAAAAAAAAAAAAAAAAAAAAAGGATTTCATAAGTTTGAAGCAGGCGGGTGGCATACAAATGAATCCCCTGTTTAAATGGATTGGTTCCCGTTTGTTTTTTTTGTTTGTTTTTTGTAAAAACAATACTGCAAGACATTTACTCAGCGCTCCCTGAGTTTACCTGTCACTACAGTCAACTGCAACCATGTTTGCCGTGTATGCTGATCAATAGAAGTCAGGAGGATGGAGGAGGACTGTGGCGGGGTTTTGGAGCAGGGAGCCTTATCCGTGTGTGCACAGAGCACCTCTCTAAACACACAAACACACATTCACAGCTAAATCATTCACATGTACGCAAACAGTGTTCCTTTTTCACACAGTGGTTTGGAGCTTTTTATAAAAAAAAAAAAGTTTTTATTTTTTATGTGTCCCCTGTTTAGGGTGATTCAACATGCCCAAAAATGCATACTTTTTTTGTAAGCGCATGTATCCTGTGTTGTATTTTAAACGTCAAAAACATAACTACCCTAATACTGGCTCAGTAGCACCCCCTGGGAAGTGCGACCAATCGACACGAATTTGGGTGGACGTGTCTTTAATGAAAGGTCTCATGAAAAAAAAGTCTGCCCGGAATTGAAGAGGACGTTGGCCATTTGGTTAGAATTCCAGGGTTTGTATTATGATTAAACCCTACTAGGAAATTGGCCCAAATGAGCCACAGTCAGAAACCAGTATCCTTGACAAATGTGAGGCACTCAATTGTTTTCGAGCCCCCCCTTGCCCACAAGAGATAGAAAACTAAGTGCCTTTGTTGACATCAGTGGTTATCTGATACAATTGGGGGTTACGTAGTCGTTATTGCTAGGACCGAAGCCTGTTAGCATCTAAGCTAGCTGGCGGCTAGCGCCTCTCGTCACGTTGTGCGACGACGCAGTGGGATAAATTCCACCGTAGGCTTTAAGCGGATATTTTTTCCCAGCTCAAACATGTAGGGATGTGTACGCACGAGAAAGATGTGTGGTGAGCCAACCTTTGATCGGATTCCCATCAATTCCCATGAAGCTTCCAACTTTGAAAATTCCTGAAATTTGCTAGCTATCAGAAGCCTGGCAGCTAATGGTTGAGGCACAGCACCCCTTTTTGTCCTGATTGCGAAGCATTACATGGTTGCCCCCAGTAAGCCAGAAGAGCATTTTGTGGAAAGAAAAATAAGCACTCAAGCAGTGTTCCGGGGTTCTATTTTTCCACTGTGTGCGAGTGTGTGAAAGGATTCTCCGGTGCTAATCGATGGAGGTGTGTGAAGGAGGCAGTCGAATGGCAGTTTCACTAACACGCTATGACTAAAGCGACTTCCCAAAGCTCAAGTGATGCCCCCCCCCTCCCGGGAAAAAAAAAAAACGGAAGCTGCGGCTCTGCGAAATCACTTCAGCTCGCATTGACAGCTTGTCCAATACGGTTACACTAACAGCAAAACCTGTTTTTGCGTGTTATCCCCCAGCAGGCCTCTGACACTCCTCCCAATTTACCAAAAATACACTTGCTGTATTTTCCCGTGGTGTCGTCTTCCACGGGACCGCTGACAGCGTCCAGGGGCGCAGTGTTGTTGACCGTTAATTAACGCAAAGCCCCGCTGCGTCCACACACCGTCTCCGTCCTGTCACCGTTGTTTATTTGGCCCGTTGCAACCGTCTCGACGTGCTTGAAAACGCAAGTAGCGGACGCCCCGCAGCAGCCCGCCTCTGCCTGTAACCTTCAGTTGGATGCCTTGAAAAGCAGTTTGTAGTTTATTAGCATATTATCATAACCAGATGCCCGCCGCCCACCTCCTATGAAAAGCGACATCCAGTCCGGAATATTAAAGATGGCCCTGCTCATTTATGTAGGGCTGATACGAATCTTGTTTGTTAAGTCGTCTATCTTTATCCATCAGCATCGCAGGATGCAATTTCAGCCTTTCCTTTGTTGTCCTCGCCGTCTCAGAAACAGAACGGATAATCAGAGGTGCTTGACGACGGACGCAAGCAAATTAGCCGTCAGCGTTTCGAGCTTTCCGATTGCCCCGTTCGCTTCTCGGAACCCACCCGAAGTCGTCCGGACATCTCAGGAAACAAGTGTTGCAAATGTGGGCTATTGATTGGGAATGAGATTTGTTGACGTTACATTGTCTCTCACACACACACACAGTCGTTTTTCTTAAAAAAAAAAAATAGAAAAGAAAATCTTTGCAAAAATGGTTACACACCAATAATTTCAATAATTAGATTACAAACAAGGTCAACGCAAAATCTCTACATCGAAGCTTTGCAAGGATCATTCTCGGCTCGTCCCGATGTACGCTAATTACACTTTATGAAAACAGTTTTTCTTTTTCTTTTTTAAACCGGTCCTGTTCAGCTGCACGACCTTGCATAATGGTGGATCTGTATGCCTTTGTGCTGCTTTTTTTAAAAATAATAAAACCCGGTAAGGACATGCAATAACTAACCAAGAGAACCAGATAAGAGTAGACTTTATCGGTATCGGCTGATAATTAGCATTTTATGCTGATCGGCTTTGTCATAATTCGCTGATCCGATCAATGATCGGCTCCGCAAAAGACATTTACTCCACCATCGTGTACAGTATTTGAATCCAAAATCTAGTTTATTTTTAGTCTTGTCGTGTGTCTTTTGACAGTAGTACTGTAAATATCTGACCGGCAATAAAGTTTTTTCTTTTTTAAAAAACATGTCGGCGGTGTGGGACAAACAACACGTCTGAGACAGACAACACGTAATGCGTGGATCAGACTACAAGACAAATTTGGTCTTTCACGATTGCACTATGTCAGTCTATTGCAATAAAATATTGTATTCCGATACCACCGCATCCCGTCTTTTACGATCACTGGGCTTTATCTTGTCAACTCAAATGCGACCGGATACACTCGTTATCATCGAGACGACAACAACAATGGATTGCGTTGTTTGTATTATAAGAATTAAATGGGGGAAAACGTGTTTTGGTGGTCACCGGTGCTCGGAAGAGGACTTTCATTCAAGGATTGCTTGAGGTATGTTCACGTACTTTTAATACGATACGGCTCGCAAGCAGGCAAAAAAAAATTACGTAGCCTAGCAAGCTTTGTACGGCTGTACGTAAACATGCTGCCGTTCTGTCGATTCATGCTTTAACGTTTCGGTGTGTGTGAAGTAATTTAATTACAATAAAGTTCTTTAATTACAGTAGGTTAGCACGCATTATTTCTGTCATCTCATGTTGGTTTGACCTGACTGATTAGAATACATGACCTGATTAGAAAATACTTTTGTTGATGATAGTATACAGTACACAAGTATATACAGTGAATGAACAAGTCATGTAAATAGACACATTGCTCCATCTTCTCGTTTTTTTAAACTCAGTGATCGGCCCCAAAAATCCTGATCGTGTAAACCATTTGACGTGAAAACAGTTTTTCGATCTGTCCCTTGGTAGCAAAAATTGGACCTACATGTGAGCTTCAAGCACTTTGCCACGGAATGGTGGCAGCGAACGTCACAAAAGCCGACCACCTTCAGTTGTAAATGTGAAAGTACAGGTAGAATACTTTTACAATATCGTTATCCTAATAGCATAATTGCCCAAGTCATTTTTCGTTTTGAGAAAAAAAGGGGGGCGGTCCAGTTGCCTCGATTCAACCTTTGCGGATTAGTATGACTCAGAAGAAACAGAACATTGGTGTTTTTTTTAACCTTATTGTGACAGTAAATTAAAAATGACTCAGGCAATTATGCTATTAGGCTAACGATATGGACTATTCTGGATGCAGGAGTCGATAAAGGCTATTTAACACCAGTCAAGGGCGATAAGAGTTTCTAAGCTGTGGACCTACTGTATGTGTGTATAAAAAAAAAAAAAAAAATGGAGCGTGATGAAAAAGGTAAAAAATACAGTGAAGGAAAAAATTGAGCCATTTATTTATTTCTTTACATTCCATTTTATGTTATGACCATGCTTTTGTGCAGTACAGTCCTGTTGTACAGTGCTATGTTTCTTATAAAAAAAAAAACGGTACAAAATATGTCGGTTTTTTTGGGGGGGGGGGGGCGGGGTGCTGGAACGACTTCATGACGTTTTCATTCATATTAATGGGGAAAGCTGATTTGAGATCCGAGTGATTTGAATCTTTTTTCTTTTGAATTGACAAGAAACCCTCCCCATTTCTCGGTGGTTAAAAAAAATGTGAATAGGCATGGTACAGGGAATAGAAAGGTAAGAAACGATGCAATGTCGCTAATGATGAGGAAAATGTGGAGGGTCATGTGGAAGAGGTAGGAGGAGTCAAGATGGCTTGAGTGGTGGGCGGACATGTGCGCGTTTGTGCGTTCTCATAGTCTGTCGCCACGCTTGAGTCACGCCACGTGTTGACAGCACACGCCTCCGATGCCAACGCATCCAAGCTAAGCCGTCTGCGTTTTAATGCGTCAGCGGAGGTATCGTTCAACGGAAGGAAAACGGGGGTCCGAGGCGGGGACCGGATGAACAAAAGTACGGCGTCATCGACTGCGGCGGAAGAATGACTGGGTGGGGGAAGGCAGCTGGAGGACACTGCAGCATCTCGCCCGTGTCCCTCTTATCGTAGCCGAGCGCCACGGGGCGCCTCTCCTTGAAGCGCTTCTTCACTTTGCGGGGAGCAGGCCTGATGAATAAACCAATACGCGTTTGAGTGGAATATGAAGAGTTTGTAGTGTCAGCCGGTGTTTCCGTTACACGTGGAACCTTGCGGGAATACCTCTGAGCTTGAAAATGTTCGAACTTGAAATGAGGCAAGACCATGATTGATCGTTAAGAATTTATTCATTCCTTTCTGGATGAGATAGAACTGGATCTTTCTTGGTTTTTACCAGTCTTGGCGCAGACCTTACTATAACCTTGCAGACAAAAAGGGGGAAGAAAAAAAGTAAAACGAACGAGGGTAAATTAAAAAAAAAGTTCACTGACATTTGAACTTAGGGGTGTACTCACTTTTGTTGCCAGTGGTTGAGACAATAATGGCTGTGCGTTGAGATCTTTTGAGGGGACAGTAAACGTACACTGTTATACAAGCCGTTCACTAAATATTTTACATCGTAGCAAACTGTCATTTTTTTTTCTGTCTTGTCTCATGAAAATAAAGTATTTCCAAAAATGTAAGGGAAATACTGTATCTAAAACAAAATATCAGTTCAGATGTCCGCGTAAATGTAATTGTAAGTGGACTACGCGGCCGCAAATTACCCCGTGATTGATGGATGGCGTGTCCTCGTTGCTTTCTAAATAAGTTGATATGACATCACCATGGGAAGTTAAGCTACGTCTGCGCAACATTAACACGGAAACAGAAGTTCAGAACGTTTAGAGAGATCATCCCATTCAAAATATTGAAAAAAAACAAGGAAGTTTATTATGACATGAAAAGAAAGCAACGTAAAATCCAAAGCCAGATATGGTCAAAAATTCTAAAATGTTTGAATTGAATGTTCTTTTTTTTTTTTTTTTTTTTTAGCTTTAGGAATAAAACTTACCGTAAATGAGTTGAGTGTGTTGATGTGCTATTTGCACAGTACAGTGCACATTATACACACACACACACAATCACTAAATGGAAGGAAAAAGACATGCTAAATGGACTTTGGCAAGTAAGGTGTCTCGTATCGGCAGCCGATTGAAGACTCTAATTAGTGGAAACACCTTCTTAACCATGCAGAAAAGAAAAGCTGGATACAGTATTTCCTCAAATAAACACCCCTATACTTTGCTACTATTTCAAGAAGAGCAATAGCAAAGACAAAATATTATATTGCCGGGAAGCCCTCTCGACACCGGCCCATTATGCAAGCATGCAATAGCCGCCCGCAGCAAATCCTTCTTTATTGATTCGTGTCCACTCGTGATTTAACATGGTGACACATGTATAAGTGCCAAGTGTATTCCGTCGTCTCTGTGAGTATTATGGGATTTTTTTAAGAGCTCGTCCAGCAACATCGGATGTAAGGCTTCCTCAGTGACGGGGGGGGTCTACTTAAGTGAGATCGGTTCAAAACTCGCAAATACACTCACAAAAACTCACAATTTTCTTTTTCAATATATATTTTTTTTAAACAAAAAAAAACATCCAGATTAAAAAGCCCTGGCATGCCCTATTATATATATTTTTAAATACTCTTCCCCCACAGTGCTCATACCTGCATGTGACCACCGTCATTTATCACATCTTGCTAATTCAATTAAAATATAAGATTATTAAATCATTGCCAAAAGACGGAGCACCGCCCTTCGTTGAGGAATTGCATATTTTTAAATGCGATTACCGCGGACTGAATATTTAATGGCACCCCATATTGTAAATAACCGCCTGAGGTTGATTCGTCCAGATGATGCGATTACATACCTGCGTAATTTTGTTTCATTTGGGCATAATTAATCACGGCCCTCTTTCATTTGACGCAAATGACAATGGGTAGGCTTTAAATCGTAACACTGGAATTTCATTGTGGCTTTTAAGGTAGAGAAAACTGTGACCAGTGTAATGTAAACAAACAAAATGTTACTGTATTACCATGGGGTTTTATTAATTGACACAAATGCATAGTGGGAAAGGACTTGTCCGTATTTGTACAACCACATTTTCGGACTAATATTAAACAATGTTAGCTGTATATTATAATTCACGTCAAGTGACGCTGTCGTTTAAAACCAAATAAATTTGGCTACGATGGAGACACGCGGGGAGTCAACAAGAAACGACAACAAACAAGTAGTGAAGCTTCCCAAGACATCAAAACGGATGCACACAACATTGCGGAGTGACCACATGTCAGAAATACGTCACCTTCACATGACGTAACATCTTTAAAATAAATGACGTTAGAAAAGCTAGCCTCTCGAAGAGTGGAAACGTGACGCAACCTGGAACTTTTCACATGAAATGTTGAAAATGGGCTTAACTTGCACAGTTAATTTCTTTCTACACTTGTGTGGCAGTTAAAAATGTCAAAAGGGGAATGTCATTGTTGTATGGTGGTTGTTAGTGGTTGTCTGGATATATGGAGGAGTGAAGAGATCCTGCTCTGGAGGAAGTCGTAGCATCTCCAGAAGACTCAAATCACACCCTAACAAGTCGCTAAATTTGTTGGTTGTTTTTTTATTTAAAGGAATTGTTATAGTCACGAAATAAAATGTCAATACTTAGCAGCCACTCGCTTATTCGCAAGTCCCCTAGCTTCGCCCCGGTCGGGTTGCGACTGAGTCGGCGGCGTGTGTACGGAATAATTAAATTTTGTTCACCTTTTTCTGTCAATGACGAAGTGAGTAGGGACACGCAAGTATACTGTAAGCGCATTGTTTGCAATTGCCATTACTTTCTGCGCCAGAATGCGTTGTTAGAGATTTACGTGATGTTAATTACCGTCTATCAATCCCTAAATTGTCTTTCAGAATAAGAGCATAATACAAGAAATGTTGTTACCTGAGTTTTTATCATTTGTAAATGTACCAATTTATTTATTGATCTTATTGATCTTTGCGTTTAGTTATCAATCTGTAGAAAGCTTTTATGATGGCTATTATTAATATTTTCTACACGGTGTTGCATCTTAGTGTTATTCTTCTGCAAGCATTCCATATCCTGACTTCTGCAATAAGATACAGTTCAAACTGTGTGCCCTTTTAAGAGTCCATCCCGTGTTGCTTCTCCACTGACATTTGAGTATTTTTCCCAGAAAAAAGGCCAGTAAATATTTGACCCGTGGCGCTGAAGAGGGTCAAAGACGTCAACCGCTGGCCGCTCGTGTCAAAGTCATAGCGTGCCAAAACAAAATGAAAGTTGTCAGGCGAAGGCGGTGGCTAGTCGGGGAGGTGGCGGGGGCTCGCCCACTGCTCCGACTTAATATGATTTCGCCACGCCATGTTCCATAACAGCTGTATGTCGGGCACACAGATGGTCGCCATGACAGCGAGGAAGATACTCGTTAGGAAATTAACGCTGCCGTATTAGCGGCCTCAAACTGTTTTTGGCATGTCATCATCTCGGCTGCTTGCTTTTTGACGAGGGGGAAGAGAGTTTGCTTTGTGCATAAATGGCTGTTGCGAAGGATTGAAGCATAAAAGAGTTGCCGGAAATAGAAGAAGAAAAAAAAACGCTAATCCTCATGTCAGTCTGTCATTTTCATTTCATTACCACTTTACATTTGTATTTATTTATTGTCAAGCATCCGCTCACACCTCGTCTTAATTGGACGTATTGTTAGACGCGTTCACGTCCCCTGTCATGTGTTTACAAGCTATTAAATCCTGCGTGACATTTTAAAGGAAGCACATGGAATAATAGTCTCTTTTGTTTGTGTTGTTGCTACTGCCGTGACCAATCTGCGCCATTGTGGCTCTCGCTGTTTAGTCTCTTGGCCGCATCATGTTGTTCTATGCTGATGTCGACGGTTGAGTGCGAATTGTGCCAAACAAAGTGATGCAATTTACCTTGGAGCAGTGATGTCACGCCTGCCAATATTAATTTGGAAAATTGGAACCCAGGCCAGGGCAGCACGGCGGACTAGCGGGTAGCACATCTGCCTCACAGTTACCCACAAGACGGCGCCGAAGCGATACTTTGATATTAGACATGGCTTTGGCCTGAGCACAAAAAACAGCAAATAGAGCAATCCGCAAATGGTGAATATGCGAGGGAACACTGTATTTGTTCACTTGTCTGTGCCAGCAATTAATAGTGACAGGCAGAGCAATGAAATGCTCTTCCTCTAGATTTCAGAAGGGGCAATTAAGACACTGTTATGACAAACATCCTTTGTTATGAATGAAAATGGCGTATGTTTTTCATTTATAGCTGTAACACAACTTCTTTGCCACGTTCTTGTATGATTTCCAGATAAAACCGTTCAAATTTCAGCTCATACTCACTCGATAAATTATGATTCACCAAAACTTAGTCAGAGTATGAATCCATGTATCATTTGTTCTGTCCATTTTCAATGGTCAATCAAAAAGCAAAAACACATAAATGCCAGATTTTTCATATTTCAATTTTAGTCTCGGATCAAAAACCCAGATGTTTGGTAATGAGCATTCGTAACAATACGTTAGCTTGTTAGTCAGTCAGTCTGGACCACGCCGACAATCCACCAAATGAGCCATCAGCAATATCATATCCATCTGAAAACGAAGGTGTTTTCCACTTCGTATTTTGGAGCTGAGCCTAATATTTGTTTATTAGATAAGAAATAACAAAATCATCAATCACTTTTTGAGTTTAGATTTTCATTTGCCAATTGAAAGTGGAAAGAACAAATGCTACCCGGAAGGGTATGGATCATTAACGGCTTGACTGTTTCACCCCACGTTGCTCATGTGGCCTGTCGTCCGCAACCCAACTGTCCCGCTTTACAACACGAACGCTGCGTCGCCCTTCGAACTAAAGAACTGCCGGAAACTCGGCTCGGCGAGCCGGGTGGCGGCGAAGTCCCCGCCGACTAGCGTTTCCCTTTGAGCCTGCCGACAGTCGAAGGTTACATACAGATGAGCTGGAGCGGGCCCCGGCGAGTCCTCACCAAGAGGCCCTTTGAAGAGCTCGGCCTGTACAAGGATCTTGACCTTTTCCTCGGCTGCCTCGAGCTGTCAGTCAGCGCATCGAGCCGCTGTTCTCCGCTGGCTTTGGTTTTTTTGATGTGGGAATGGCAACTGCAGATCTTCCATGCTTCACATGTATTTGGAATAACCTGCTCGCAGGTATCCAGGTGGATTCCCATGTTCATCCATCCATTTATTAGCTCGACCAATTACCCCTGTACACTCACCGGGGCACACGGTAATGAGAACCGTATCAAAAATTCCGTCTTTGCAAAAAATAAGTAGAGCGTAGACCTCCCCTGTGGTCATGCAATCCTAATTGGGATCGGCACCAAATTGCACACCTTCATCGATAGACACCTTCCGGATGTGCCCGTTATTCATACCTCCGAATCCAATAACTAACAAACAAAGGAATTAAAACATACCTACTTGAGGTCAGGTATTTTAAAACAGAGCATAATGAGCTTTCCAATGATAAGATTTTTGGAGCCCAGGTATTATTATTCCAGCAAATAAAGCTCCATTTAGAAAAAGGTAGTGCTTTACCGCCATCTTGTCGCATCTTGGTGCCGGGAAAATATGTTGAAGTCAGTTGAGGAGCTTCCATCCATCCATCCATTTTCTGAGCCGCTTCTCCTCACTAGGGTCGCGGGCGAGCTGGAGCCTATCCCAGCACGTACACCCTGAACTGGTTGCCAGCCAATCGCAGGGCACATACAAACAAACAACCATTCGCACTCACATTCTCACCTGCGGGCAATTTAGAGTCTCCAATAATGCGTGTTTTTGGGATGTGGGAGGTAACCGGAGTGCCCGGAGAAAACCCACGCAGGCACGGGGAGAACATGCTAACTCCACACAGGCGGGACCGGGGATTGAACCCCGCTCCTCAGAACTGTGAGGCTGAGGCTCTAACCAATTTTCCACCGTGCCCCCCAGTTGAGGAGCTTCATTTAGAAAAAAAGAAGTGCTTTGCTGGCAATTTGTGGCATCTTGGTGCCAGGAAAATATGCTGAAGTCAGTTGAGGAGCTTTATTTAGACAAAAGTTGTGCTTTGCCCCCATTTTGTGGCATCTTGGTGCCAAGAAACCATGTTGAAGTGAGTTAAGGCGCTTCAGCGAGACTAAAGTACCGGTAGTACTTTGCCAGTATCTTGTGGTATCTTGGTTCCAAAGAACTATGTTTAAGTGAGTTGACAAGCTTCATTTGGACAAAAGTAGTGCTTTGCTGCCATCTTGTGGCCTCTTTGTGGCAAGGAACTATGTTGATGTGAATTGAGGAGCTTCATTTGCACCAAAGTAGTGATTTACCACTATCGTGTGACATCTATTGGCTATTTAAGCCTTTTTGGTGAGGGAACACCCTGCCTCTGCGAATGAATATGTTTTTCTTTTTCTTTACAGGCGCTCATTGGGGTATTTTAAAGAAAAGCTAAAAGTGATGAAGACACCTGGGAACTGTTTTAAAGAAAAAAAATGTATAACAATGTTAGGTCAGCCAATCTAAGCCTCTTTATAACGATCAAAAGAATACCAATGTTCTCTTGATTACTTACTTAAACAAACTGTAAAGGTTGGAGTCATTTGCCACCATTCAACGATCAGTCGTTTTGATTTGTCAGCGCCGGATTCCGTTTCTCCAGTGGCTTAATTCCACAAGCGGTTTTTCGCCTCCGAGATGAAAGCCGTGACACAGAACCCATGCCTTGAAGATCTCGGTCCCAACGGTGTTCCCGTGGCTTGATCAATAAATGAGAGCGGACATGTTTCATGCAAATTCAAACGCAGAACCTAATTAACCACAATGTATACTAGTGGGATGCTAAACTATACAGTTGGGGATTTTATTCTTCCAATTTCCCAGGAATCAAGTTTTAGATGTTGTTTTTGGTTTTTTTTAATCAAATTATCACACAGGAAAGGTTGTGATTATACATGAGTACCAGGAAACAAGGAATTCTACATCAGTTCAGGATAAACGACGCCCATACATTTTGTACACATTTGCCTCACACACGATAATGGTTTGAACCTTTGAAGCGTTTTAATCCCATTAATTTACTGCTGAGCTCCAATTTTGAAAACTTTTGGTGCGACGTTGGACTTCTGTGTGTTAAGTAGATGCCCGTCATTGTCTTGTTGATTGTTTACCCACTCTTTATTTCTGGTGGGAGGCACGTTGTTATGCTTCTTTAATTAAATTAATGCCATTCACTGAAAGTGAAATTTTCCCCAGAAAATTCCGGCTCTAAGTGCAATAAAAGTAGAAGACCAAACGTATTGATTTTAATTGTTTTGGCGTTTATTTTGTTTGTCTGGTGTACATTTGCCAACATCAAAAGTGCGGACAAGCCAATCATAAGCTAAAAATTACATGGGTTTTTTTTGTTTGTTTGTTTGTTTCCTGACACATTATGCAATAATATGATATTGATGTCAATGCAGCGCCTAATCAGCGCAGACCAAACAATACTTAATACCAACATATAATGGAATGTTTAATGCGGGAGAATATTAAAACAGGTATGTTGCAGGTTTGTTAATGATAAAACGCGTGGAACCGGTGCGATTTATACGTCTTTCATAACGTCATGCAATTTGTATGACGTAGTGCAAACAAGCTCCGCCGGTACTTTACATACAGCACTGTGTCATTAGAAACGCTTGTTATCTCTGTGAAATGTAAAGTAAATGAGTCATTATCTATGAGATTGCAACAGATGTTTTGGAGGGTGTTACTCCCTTCAATCTCCTTTAGCAGGTAAAATACATGCTGTATAGGGTTTAAGTCGGGTGATTGACTTGGCAAAGTTTCTTTCCCCTGGTGAACGCATGAAAATCTTCTTCGTTGTGTACCTGATCCGAATGTAAATACCTTGAAATGAGAGCTGAATGTTGTCTCATCTTCATCTTTGATGGCAAACCCAAATGGTGTGTGTGTATAGTGAACAAAAAAAACAAAACAAAAAGAATTGACCACAGTGTTTCAATACATTTGGAGCGGAAGTATAGCTCTCCTGTGGCAATTGACAGGTTTGAGCAAGAATCAAATGACTCTGCAAAAAATGTATACGCCCCTACATGCATCCATTTTCTTTTGGGCCTCTGATGCCTGAAATTGAGCCGCGTAAATTGTCAGCCATTCTTGCACGATGTCAGTAATTCATGCCGCATAACCAACGTTTTTAACGGCCCAAACAGACTTGAGTGTAAGGCAGGCGTCATGAATGGGGCAAAATTGAAGAGTCTCTTGCAGCAAACAACCTGATTGTGCCTATACCACACACGCATTGTCCACAGAAAGTCAATTGTACGGTTGCATCTCCTGTTTTCACCATTTTGACCTGAACCTTGACGCAGTCTCAACTGTGTCCTCCATAAATTTCTTACTTTCTCAGCACCTTTTTGGTGGCTAAGGTATTTTTCTCAAGGTGCAATCCGCCATGTATGTTTTCATTGAATAGGCTTTGCAATTCAGTCCACGGATGGAAGGATTTTCACAGCCGGTGCCCAATTCCGATTTCATGCCTATATGTATTTTCCCCTACATCCGTCGCAGTTTCATTTTTATCCATATTTGATAAAGGCCCTGATATCCAATTCCATGTGGGGGTTTTTTTCCCCCTCTTCCTTGCTATAAACCTTGTCCAGATTAGAACACACGCAAAAAAAAATGTCACCTAAAGTAGTGGAAACCAACCTCAAAGATATCATAAGTCTGCCAGAAACAACCCCTAAGAACATTCCAGGGGCCCTTGTTTGTTTAGCAGAATACATTTTCCATTGGACACTCCACAAATCTTTGTCATGCTTTTAAACGCTGACGTTTTCTTGTTACCTCACGCCGATTGCATTTTGCCTTATCTTGGCGCTGTGTTTCGTGTCCAGTGGTGAGCCAGAACCTGGTGACGGACAACGTGTCGGTGGTGGAGGGCGAGATGGCCATCATCAGTTGTCGGGTGAAGGACAACGACGACTCGGTTATCCAGCTGCTCAACCCCAACAGACAGACCATTTACTTCAGAGACATGAGGCGTAAGTGACACTATAGCACTTGAGGAGATTTTGTATGTGTGTGGGTTTTTTTTTTGTTTGTTTGTTTTTACTTTGGGTTGGCTGACAGACCGCTGACAAACGTTTCTGAACTTTTCTCATCTAAAGCTGTCACTGCAGTGGCCAATTTAGATTTTTAATTACACTGCAAAACACAGTTTGCTGACTGAGTTCGGCGCGAAACCAAACAAACTTCAGGCATCTGATTAGACTCTTGTTGTGTTTGCTTCCCCATTAGGTATTCTGATTAGGATTCACTGTATGCTCTCATTAACGATATGGACAGAAAGATATTAGGACATGTGGCCATTACAACAACGACAAAGGAGCGTTAAAAACTCCCCATTCTTCAGGGAAGACTTTCTACTGATTGTAGTGTGTCTGGAACAGAATAAACCCACAAAGTTGGAAGCATAGAAGTGTCCAAAATATCTAGATAAGATTGACAAATTAAGATTTACGCAGTACTACATACAATGCCTAGCCTACCCAAATGCATGGAACACAGTGTCAGAATTGTATTTGTATCATGTTCAAATGTTGTATAATATTTGAGATCTTAACGTGGGCCTATAACTGGGTGGGACTTGAAAAGTCTGACCTTGTGGTATTGTTTATTTTAGTTTGGTGAGTCATCAAACTTTGCCGCCATGCTCCGCCCTCACGCAATGACGAAAACTAAACGTTTTGGCAATTTAGCGATCCCAATATAGCTAGTATGTGTGGTCCAAATATCATACCAAGTGGACAAAATTTCTTTTTCCTTTAAAAACTTCTTGAAATAGCCAAAATGACCCTTAAATGGCTGTGTCCGGTGTCTTTTCAGTCATGGGTTTTTGAGACTTTTTTGTGGGTCTACTGATAGACGTGCCTACCAAAATTCATGGTGCTCAGGCAAATTTGCTTCAGGGGCTGCATTTTCCAAAAATTCCAGTGGGCGCTACTGAGAGAGTTTTTAGTGGACATGCCGGCAACATCTACCAAACTTACATTTTCACCAGGATGACGACGCCTGCCAACTTTGGTGAGTATTTGATTATGGGAAAGCACTCAAAAAAGCGATTTCTGGACTTCTACAACCATGCATTTCTTGTCAAAAGATTTTTCTCAAGATATACAGCACAGAGTAATGGGTGGTTGTAAAAATGTTAATTTACGAGCCCGAGGTGAGTGACAAGGCCAACAAATGAACAGCAATACATAGTTTGAGCTTGAAGTACTGCAGAGGAAGCCGTTAAATTGTAGTCGCGTCAATTAATATGCTCTCATGTTACTTTCACTTCCAGGGAGCTGCATTAAATTTGACCCACGTCTGCAGCGGGATTAACGCCGGAATGAGGTTAATGCAATCCACCAAACAAGTTTTGTGCAGCGGGCGGCGATGTCAGTCGTAATAGAAGCGGCTCATATCCCTAAACATTTAACGACCTGTTCTGTTTATTCTTATCCCACCCAATTATGGTGTCACCGCTCTTATTAGCGCTGATCAGCTCGACACGCAGGTCCTGCTAGCCTTTGGTTTGCTTTAATTGATTCTTTTTTTTCTTCTTCTCTTTGCAGTTAACCCCAGCAGCGTTATGAGGATAAAGTGGTTCTCGTACAGACTAGCTATATTTTTAATCGAAATAATAGGCTTTTGTGCTCTGTGAATTGGTAATTGTGAGGTGCATCACAATCAAGTGAATATATTGGACTCCAAATTAAAACCAACAGGATTATCTCGAGAGAAAAAAATAAAAATAAAAATACGTGGTCACATTAATGATGGAAAAACTTTTTTTTTTTTATCACAAAAGCCTGGTATTTTAACAGGAGTGTGTAATTTTCTTATGTCCACTATAGTTATGAATGTAATAACAAGCGCACTGTTTAAACTCTTGCTGTCCGACTCTATAGTACATGAAGTTCATTTAAGGTCATCAGCCAATTTACTGTGTTTAGAAGAAAACACATTGCCAATCTAAGGGAAACTAGGGAAATAATTAGTAATTACATAGTAATAATATAATGTAATAATTAAATAACCTAAATATGTTGCACTAATATTTTAGCTAGCATATTCCTCATATCGGTGTCTTACTCAATGATTTCAGAACTGTTGTAGTAATACAAAATGTCCTATAATAACATAGTAATAACATGTATCCCACTGATAAAACAATTACAGGTCAAACCTATGGTACTTGAGAGCTAGTTAAATTCACTGGCCAACCTAAATGTGGTAACATTAAAACTTTACAGTGTAAGTTTAAGGCAACCAGGTAATAGTGATAGCATCGTAAAAGTATGGGTGTAACGGCAAATGTGTTCTAATTTTTTATGTTTTGGTACGATACAGAGATGTACTGAGTTACCGCAGAGAACATATTAGGTACAGGAAGTGTAACTGCCTCTAACTCTATCCACACACCGTAAACAAACATAGTGAGGCTCAGCCTCTGCCTCGCGGACGTCATGGTGCCGTGTGCTTTTGGTAGTCTGTCAAATTGAAACTACATCACACAAATATGAATATCATTTCTCCATGGGATAAAAACGAAACTTCCAGCAGCATTTTGAACAGGCTGCCAGGCTCTTCAGAAGGAGCCAAAGCAATCACAAATGTGTTTTTATTTCCACAATAATTCAGACTATTCAAAGTGTTACTGCTTGTGCTGTGACGAGCTATTGACGTTGCACTTTACCAAAGTAGAAATGTGGGTGTATTTTCTAGTACAAATCTGTAAGATGACTTGTTTTTTTGATTCCATTTGGCTACTACAGCCTGAAGCCTTTTTTTTTTTTTTTTTTTTTTTTTTTTATATTGACACACTGATTGAGTTTCACTTCCATTAATGAGAAGTGAGACATTTTTCAATGTATTCTGGCAAAGAATCTCTCCTCCTTAGCAAAGTAAACACAAACAAGTCCACACTTTTTTCCCCCACTGTGATGGTTGGCGAAAGCGATCTTAAAATATATATATTTTTAAATCCTTATTTCAAACCTGAAGTTGCAGTAGTAAAACTATTAATAACATAGTAATGACATGTAATACCTCTAAGCACACTGTTAAAACACCCTAACCCGGGATACCAGCGAAAATTCATTGGCCACTTAATTTTGGTTTCATTCAACATTACAGTGTAATTCAAGGCAAATGTGGAAATAATAATAAACTTGTAATAATACCTGAATGACCGATGCGTTGTAAATATGTTGCACCTTAATCTTAGTTTGCATTTTTTTATACATTTTTCCTGAATGAGTTACAGTAGTAGTAAAAGAAGCTCTCCTGTAGTGATAACATGTATTACCACTAAGCACACTGTTAAAACCGAATACAGTGTTACTCGCCCACTTAAATTTGGCTACATTAAAACAATACATTGCAATGTGAGACACACCTGGGATTAGTACGAACATAGTAATAGTACTTGAATGACCTTAATACATAGTGATAATGTTACACACATTTTTGTTAGCGTATTTTTTACATTGTTCCCCAATGGATTTGAAACTGTAGTAAGAGTAGTAGAAGAAGCAATAGTAGTCATATAAACTATCTCGTAATTACACAGTAATAACAAAGTCATGACAAGTATTTCCACTAAGAACACTGTTAAAACGAGTGCAGTTTAAGCCAACAGTCCACGAGAGCTCAATAAATTCACAAATTGTTACAATACACAATACAATACATTAAATAAACGTTTAATTTCTAGTACAAATCACTTGTTTTCGCAATTCAGTTTGGCGATTATAGCCTGAAGCTTTGCATTTCCTTATTTTAAATACTTTCATTTAATTTTACTGTCATTCACATGAGAATGGAATGACTTTTGAATGTACTTAAACAAACAAGCTATGGTTCTTAGCATCAAGAACACAAACCGTACTTTCTCCACTGTTTGGGATGGCAAGAGCCACCTTAAAAAAGACAGAAAACAACATTTAATGCTTGCTCGGAGCTTGGTGGTAAGAAGGTAATTAGCCCCGCCCCGCCCTCGCTCGCCCTCTCTTGACAGCCCATAATAAAACTCTGATGCGCTGCTCTCAAAAAGTAGTGGCAGCCACTAATCACAATTGATTGCGGCCACTTAGAGTCCTCTCGGCCTCAGACCCGAGCAAACGCTCGCCGACTGAAATGCGGCGTGATGCGACGCTCCAGGAGAATACAAGTTTGATGTCGGCCCTCAACGGAAAGAGGTGTATCGATCCAAATGACCCCATATATTTTAATACGAGTTATTTTCACCTCTGGTCGTCTATGATTTGACCGTTACTGTCAGCCACATTTCAGCGCGCGAGATGATAACTGACCTATTTTGGGAGCTGGCGTGACAGCTCTGCCACCTTTTGCCATGATTAAGTGCGTTTGCGGGAAATGAGAGCACTCCGTCATCCACTCCTGTACGGGCAATCAATTTCCTATTTACAATTGTGCCGATGTGAGATGGAGGCGGATGCGGGGAAATGGGCTCATTTCTGTTCGGAATACGGAATATTTCACATGTCGGTGATGTCGTTTTAAAGCTGTAAAAGGATAACCATGCAAAATGCTATCAAAGCTTTGAAAAATAGGAGTAGATTGCCCGATGGATGACTTATGATGGACGACTTGATGGCTGGTAGTTGATGGTGATGATCGGCGGGTGGATGGCTCGATGGATTATCGATGATTTGGCTAATTGAGTAGTTTGAGCATAATGGTTGCGTGGAATAATGAGTGCGGGACGGATGGATGGCCATGATGGATGAATAGGTAGTTGATGGATGATTGGTGGGTTGGTTGATGGATCGGCGATGATTGGATAAATGGGTTAATAGTTTATCATAATTGGATGTATGGAATAAAGAATGGATGGATGCATTCTGTTTTAAGTTCCGCTTTCACGTGGCATAAATTGCGATATACCGGTGATATTAATAAAATCCAAAAGTACAAATAAGGGAGGCCTTTATTTTTTTATTCGCCTGCCGTTGAGTTAACAAACCGCTGCGCCACTATTTGCAGAAATATTCTATAATTAGTTGGATGGATGGGTATTTTAAGATGACTCTCTATTTTTCCATTAATATCCATATTTGTTTTGCACTGCATCTAATTAATAATAACTAAATTAACCTGCCTTTTTAAAAAAAAAAAAAAAATTTAATCAGCATTTTAATCGTCCTCATCAGAACCAAAGTGATCAAATAAATTGGAGTTTTTCAGAGTTTGGGCAGAGGTGTCTGCAGTGTCTTTTCTTAGTAGAAGTGAAGAAGGGAGGAGGGCAAAAAATAGCACGGGAACGAAAGGTCGCCCTAATTTTTTTTTCTTTCACTCCCAAATCTGCAAAAAAGGAGTGATGCGTGATGCAGTGTGCGCTGACACATCCGTAATAGAAATGTCCACCGCGCTGCCTGCCGCTCACCTTCCATGTCACGCCGCGGTGTCCCTGCCAACACCGCTGCGGCCGACGTCGCCGTGTCCTTGGATCGCTTTGACTTGTCCTCACAATCCGTACACGTCCTGGCTCCAAGTGTCAATCTTGTCCAAATAAGACAGCTTTTATATATCGTAGCACAATGCCTCATTTGGAAGTGACACATAAGAGAATTAGGAGATCTTTATGAAATGTGATGGCAAGAGTTTTTTATTTTTACATGATTAAACCTCCTGTTACGTTCATGATGTAAGTTATAAAATAATCACATTTTACCTATAAAGAGTTCCCTTGCTGTAGGTTTACCTATTGCTGATTCAGTGCATTGCGTAATTTTTTATTTTTTTTCAAATTAATATCGCACATTTGCTATATTGCAGGATTTTGAAGGTATGCTGCAATTACTTTTTTTGTTCTTACCCCAAAACAATACAACTATTTTTTTTAAAAATCAAGAAATACAATTCATTAAAATACATTAAAAGAAATGAAATGTACATTGTGCTTTAAAATATGAATAAATAATCAAAATATATGGTCTATACTTCACAAATTTCACCTATTGCAAGGGTGGTTCCTCACCTGCGCAATAAACAAGTGATTAACAAACTCCATTGCTCACCATTTCATTGCAAATACAGTAGTATCTCAATTTCGGGGTGACGCGACTTCCAAGATTTTCCAGATATGAGCCGTCGCTCGGTCAATTTGTTTTGTCTCAAGCTGCGAGGAAACATTTCCGTTATGAGCACAAACAACTTCACAACAAGAAGCAGATTGGCAGAATTCTTCTTCCAAAAAAAAAAAAAAAAAAAAGGGCTGAAATATATTTATTTGCACTGCCAGATGAACTTTATTCTAAAACTAAGCATAAAATACTTATTGTGTAATTAACCAAACCACCTAACTTTGTCTTATGAAAGTCTGCTAGCTTAATGCTAACACACAATGCAAAACACCATCGACGGGGCTAACGAAACTAGCATCAACATTGCCGGAATTATGAAATTATTATGGTATATATCTCCAGAGGAGCTCTGCCCTTGTTGTGAACATTCTCTCAGTTGCATGTGTAAACTGCATCGCCGCAACGTGTGAATCTGGCAACATGTTTAATTGAATTAACGCATTCAGATTAGAGGCTAATGAATGCTAACAAGGCCTTTGAACGAAGGGCGCTTTGTCAAGGCTGCGTAGCAGTCAGGACACTAAAAGTCGTTGTCCCGACGCTCGATTTGTATAAATTGCAGTTTAATCAGCAGTAATTGATTTTAGGGTGTTTGTCACCAAAATGTTGTGTCCCTTAAAAATTGGTTTGGTAGTTTTCTGTTTTTTTTTGTTTTGTTTTTTTAATTCAGTCTCTATAGCTAGTTTGACTTAACCACCTGAAAACTTGGTAGGCATGTCTACCGTGAGTAGAACCACAAAAAAAGTATTTAAAAAAAAAAAAAAAAAAAAAAAACAATGTCTGTAATATCGCAGGACTTCTGCCATTTTGGTTTGAAGCAGCCATATAAGGGTAAATTTTGTGACCACCAAAAATTGGCTCGCAGCACCTCTCCTGGAGTTTTGGGAAAATTCCGCCCCCAAACTTAGTTCCAATTAACATGAAAACTGATCATGAGTAGAGCCACAAAAAAAAAAAAAAAAAAGTATTTCAAAAAGAACATGGAAGTCTGCCATTTTGGTTTGAAGTGGCCATTTTAGGAAAACAAATTGAAAGGTTTGATCCCTAGCCATAAAATACAAAACTCCACTCGAGCTCGCAGCTTTAATTCATAGTTTTTAAACCCACGTTTCTTTTGACGACACACATCTTTCTTCAGCCGCCACTCAGAGTGTGTGCAATCTTCTCGTTTAATGATGCATCAAATTAATTGTGGTGATTAATATTCCAACATCCTCATGTTTTTGATGTCATCTGGTGTTTTTTTTTTTAATTTTATTTTTTATTTTTTAATATATTTTCACTTTTACCGGGGAACTTTAATCGTTTTCATCAGAATCTTTGGCTTTTGTGTATTTCCACTGGACTTACGAATGAATTGATTGGGGAATTTTGTTGACTCCCGGTTAATCACTCCAAGAATAAGCAATAGACCTTTTGGAGGTGATCCAGTAGGTTTTTGTTGTTTTTACTCAAAGAATACAGTACAATGTACTTGGGAATAATTAGGAATTGGGTTGAATTATTTTTTTAGCAGATGCAGTTGGTGACCTGAGCTACAAGTTTAATTAGTTTCGTAGTTCGTATCATAGTTCAATGAGTTGTCGTCAAGACAGAAGCCTTGTTTGTGCAAATAAAGAGCACCCACCATCTACAGTTAAGTCAAGGATTTGCAGAAATACAGAAATGTAGAAAATTTATCACTCACAAGCCATTAGCAGCCAGCCGAAAAGGAAGTTGTGATCGGTGGGTCAGTTAAGGATATCAAACTATTTGAATATATATTACATTTACGAAAAAAAAAGGAATAGTTATTTCACAGCGCTGGAGGCACAGCAGAGTCTGCTGAAGTCATTAAGTGAAAAGCATGCGACACCAGCGTATTAAAGCAATGACTGCAGTCAGGCTTATCTGTGCAATTAAGTCAAAGTGAGAGATCGTGCATATTACAAAAAAATATATATTAAATAATGACAAATCTTCCAATGCAAGGGGATTAATGAACATTTGTACCTAAAAATGTTCCTATTAAATACTTGTTTTACAGTGGCACCTAGACTTGAGTTTAATTTGTTCCGTGATCAAGCTCGTATCTCAATTTACACATATATCTAATTAAGTTTCCCCTTTGAAATTAATTAAAATGCCATTAATTCCCCCGCCACCCCCCCAAAAAAATGGACGATATGCTGGCGAAAACATGAGGCACTGTGCATCACAGTGACGGTCTTCGCATTGTAGGTAGTGCAAAGAATCATGGGAAGTTGGCCCAGCAGTTCCTGCTGCTTCCCAGAATTCTTTGTGTTGCTCTTTTTAACTTCATAACTGTAGTTAAAGACTGTCAAGCTTAACGTTCCTCTTTACTTGCATTTGTTGCTGTCCATATTGTTATGAGTCTGTGTATTAGCTTTATGTCGCGCTAGGTTTATATTTGAATTTATTTCATGAAACTCTGACTGTGGCTTGTATGTTAAACAATGCAATCCGGTCATGTTCACTGCATTACAAAGCAGCTTTGGTGGTTTATGGCGTGTGTGAGTTGAAATTGCTCAATAAGGTTTATCTGCAAAGTAAAAGAGACCATTTGTTCTTATTTGAGTCTTTGCTGCCGCATTATTGTCAAACAGTCAATGAAGCTAACTGTAGCAGAGATGTGCAGGTAATAACTGCAATACACTGATCAATTTAAAAAATAAAATAATCATCTGCGATGCTCCAACTCCGCAATAAGTGAACCGCGATATAATGGGAGATTACTGTATGTGCTCCCTCCTATGGGTTCCAGTTAAGAGGTGAGCAGAAACATTTTAAGCCAACTGGAGAAGTTTGAGGTACAACTGGCTGACTCCAAAGTAAGATATATTACAATCATTTATCCAATATGTGATAAAAGCATGGATTACTGTTTCAAAGCACATTGGTGTGTCGTATGCCAAGGTACAAATGCACTACTTTTATTATTCTCAGTGGCTAAACTCTCATTCTGTGCTCTCGCTCTATCTCACTTCCTCCTCAGCACTAAAAGACGTTCGCTTCCAACTGGTCAACTTCTCCGACAACGAGCTGCGGGTGTCCCTGTCCAACGTGTCGCTGTCGGACGAGGGCCGCTATGTTTGCCAGCTGTACACCGACCCGCCGCAGGAGGCCTACGCCGACATCACCGTGCTGGGTAAGGCCGCCCACGCCGCACGCTGATATTTGCATACTCGTTGATTGACAGCCAGATTTGGCAGAATCCGGAGCATCTGGAGAGTTGTTTGTACTCGTACTATTAGGTGTGACTCGCTCTAATACAAGAGTTTAGAATGGGGGGGGGAAAAAAAAAAAATCCCTTTGCCAAGATAGTTATGCTCACTTTTGAGAGAGTGAATTTTGCAATATGTTGATAACTGTAGTTGATGTAGAACTGCACTCGATTATACTATGCGTTGTTTTGAATATTTTGGTTAGCTACAGCACAGGGCAGTGTTTCCCAATATTTTGTATTGCAGCCTCCAAAATAAATTTTACTTCCTCAAAAGTTTACACACAACAACCCATAATTAAAAGTTTTTTTTTTTTTTCCAATTTTTAACGACGTCAAACTAAGCGATCACATGAAGCTCCAAATTGAGCTCGGGCGCATCCTGTTTCCGCTGATTGTTCTTGAGATGTTAATTTAGAGTCAATGTGTGGTCAATTCTGTTGATTGGACATGATTTGGAAAGGTACACAACTGTCCACGTTTAAAAGGTCCCACAACTGACAGTGAATGACAGAGCACAAACCAAGCATTAAGTCAAAGCAATTATTTGTAGACCTCCAAAGCAGGATTGCTGCGAGGCTCAGATCCATCATCATCATGTATCATCTAACTATGTTGAAGTGAGGGTAGGAGCTAAGTAGGATCTGGCATTTTTTCTTTTTTTTTTTCTTTCTGTGGGGTCGTTGATTACAGGCAGATTTTCGCTCTTCCTGGCAGGGCTCTATCCCTACCCCACTAGATTACTGAAATAATGCTGAGCTCATCCCGATTTACTCATAAATGTACTTACTCTGTGTGAAAGGTTTAGTGGAATACAAAGCTGATAGACTCAGAGGAAACCGTGACTTATTGTGTTGCATGTATGGCAACCTGTGGATGCACAGGTTAATTGCACCTTCTGCCATCTGGTAGATGAGCATTTAATCATTCCGCCTGTCTTTATACAATTCGCTGCTGGCACAAGTAGATGAGCAAAGATGCATTATTTGCAGTAAATAAATCATTTGCAAACCCATTTAGTGAATATGCAAGACCAGGTGCTGCTGTTTTGATTCGCAACCAAGTTCAAATGAGCTCACTCATTGTCTGTTAACAGCTTATATAAAGTCAGGTTTTTTTTGTTTTGTTTTTTTAAACTTACATCTGAAAAAGTGTTTGAAGTTAGCATCTTTTCCACTGACTGACTGACACGGTTATCTTATCCATATTTGTCTTATCTAATAAAAAGGAAAACATCCGTTCCTAAAATGTGGTTTTGTTTTGTTTTTTTGCCCTGCTCTAGTGCCTCCAGGTAGCCCCATCATCGACGCCCGCGACGAGGTCCTGAGCGAGGGCAACGAGACGGAGATGACCTGCACTGCCATGAGCAGTAAGCCTGCCGCCACCATCAGATGGATGAAGGGCGATAAAGAGCTCCCAGGTCGGTGTGTGTGTGTGTGTGTGTCTCGTACTGTTTGCTCAAAGGAAAACGAATGCTTTTTCAAGTTTCATTTTAGATCACAGTTCATCTTGTGTTCGACTGACGATCCAAGGGATTGTTTTTGTTGCAGTGAATGTCATAGCAGTAAAGGGACTTGACGGATCAAAGTGGTTCAGACAGCGAGTGGGCACTTTCAAGATTATTTTAGATGTCCCCATGAGTTTGTCAATAATACACAATAATTTTGAAGTATCATTTCTCCTGATATAGTGGTCTGCACTCTAATATACTGAACAAAAATATAAACATAATGCAGCGGAACCCTGCTATTCACGGGGGATAGGGACCGAACCGCAAACAGCGAAACTTCAATAAGTGGGAATGAACTGCCATTAAGCATTTTCAGAGTTGGTATATCCCAAAAAAAGAGAAAAAATAAAAGAATAAAGAAAAAAATGCAATTAAAAGCAAAAAAAAAAAAGGTTGTAAACATTTTAAAATAAATTACAACCCCAATTCCAATGAAGTTGGGACATTGTGTTAAACATAAGTAAAAATAGAATACAATGATTTGCAAATCATGTTCAACCTATATTTAATTGAATACACAACAAAGACAAGATATTTAATGTTCCAACTTTATTATTTTTAGCAAATAATCATTAACTTAGAATTTTATGGCTGCAACACGTTCCAGAAAAGCTGAGACAGGATCATGTTTACCACTGTTACACATCACCTTTTCTTTTAACAGCATTCAATAAACGTTTGGGAACTGAGGACACTAATTGTTGAAGCTTTGTAGGTGGAATTCTTTCCCATTTTTACTTGATGTGCAGCTTCAGCTGTTCAACAGTCCGGGGTCGCCGTTGTCGTATTTTACGCTTCATAATGCGCCACACATTTTCAGTGGGACACAGGTCTGAACTGCAGGCAGGCCAGTCTAGTACCCGGACTGTTTTACTGCCACGCTGTTGTAGCACGTGCAGAATGTGGTTTGGCATTGTCTTGCTGAAATAAGCAGGGGCGTCCATGAATAAGACGTTGCTTGGATGGCAGCATATGTTTCTCCAAAACCTGTATGTACCTTTCAGCATTAATGGTGCCTTCACAGATGTGTAAGTTACCAATGCCATTGGCACTAACACACCGCCCGAGGGATCGAAGGTCACGGGCATTCAATGTTGGTTTTCGGCCTTGCCGCTTACATGCAGTGATTTCTCCAGATTCTCTGAACCTTTTGATGATGATATGGACCGTAGATGATGAAATCCCTAAATTCCTTGCGATTGTACGTTGAGGAACATTGTCCTTAAACTGTTCCACTATTTTCTCACGCACTTGTTCACAAAGAGGTGAACCTCGCCCCATCTTTGCTTGTGAATGACTGAGCAATTCAGGGAAGCTCCTTTTATACCCAATCATGGAACCCACCTGTTCCCAATTAGCCTGTTCACCTGTGAGATGTTCCAAACAGGTGTTTGATGAGCATTCCTCAACTTTCTCAGTCTTTTTTGCCACCTGTCCCAGCTTTTTTGGAATGTGTTGCAGCCATAAAATTCTAAGTTAATGATTATTTGCTAAAAACAATAAAGTTTATCAGTTTGAACATGAAATATCTTGTCTTTACGTGTATTCAATTAAATATAGGTTGAATATGACTTGTAAATCCTTGTATTCTGTTTTTATTTGTGTTTTTGTGGTAAACATAAATAAAAACAGAATAGACTTCATTGGAATTGGGGTTGTAGGAAGAAATACGTACAAATAGGTGAATAAGCTGACGCCAAACCACAAATATGCCAGGGTCCACTGTACTTTGGATTTTCTCTCCCATTTTGGTTGAACTCAACTGAAATCGGAACTTAAAGATCTAAAACTTTTTTTAAGGCCTATTTCTTAAGTGTTGTTCACAAAATCTGTCGAAACACTTCTCCTTTGCCAAGATAATCCAGCCACCTCACAGGTCAAGAAGCTGATTAGACAGCATGATTATTCCACAGGTGTGCCTTAGGCTGCCCACAATAAAAGGCCACTCTAGTTTGCAGTTTAACTGTATTATCTCGGCAAAGTAGAAGTGTTTTAGACAGATTTGTGGAGAGTATTTCAGAGAAATAGGAAGGTGATTTGAAAAATTATTTTGTACAAATAATAATTAAGACTGAACCCCCTAATTGTATCTCTCTGGAGTTGGGTCAACAAACAACCATGTACTCTGATTCTGAAAGTACAGCCTCAGATATTTCTTCTTTGTGCTCTTGTGTTCGATGCCCCGGCGCTGCCCGTTGGCTCGGCGACAGCGCGCCCGGGCCTCATCAAAGCCGAGCGGCAGCCCGAGAAGTCGGAGCGGCGAGAGCTCGAGGGGGTGCGAGCGGGCGCGGCGCCAGGCGCTTCCCGCCTCGGAGCAAGCAGCTTTGTCAGGACTTTGAAACAAAAAAAGATCATCATCAGAACCTGCTTGGAAAAAGCCCTGAGCGGCTTCCCCTCACCATAACTCTTCACCGCATTAAACCCCGCTATGGTCAGCGTGGATGTTGTCTTATCTATGAATATTGCAACATTGCAAAGGTCACTTCTAGCCTCCAACTAAAACATCCCGCGTTTTGCTTTTTGGGTTTTCCAAATCTCAATCCTGTGATGTATTTTTTTGGTAGTTTTAGAATCGTATCCCGTTGGGACTCGTTGGATTTATTGTAGTCACGGAAGTCGACATGTTTGAACATTCAAGGATTCTAGGACTTTAGTTGCCATACCAACACAAATTTACAGATACAATGGCACAAAATTTGATAGCCAAGTACTTGAGATCAGAACATAGGCCAACAATTCTCACTATTGTTTTGAGGAATGAGCTACACTCAAGGGGGAGTTTACAATTTTCAACAACAGTTACTTTTTGGCATATTTGTTAAAACAGTCAGTTACAGTTATGACCACTGATGTACAAAAAAACACCACACCCAAGTAAAAATTAACCAGACAGAGATCAGAGACTGGCGACATCTCGTTACCCCGGAAACGTACCTTATTTATAATGGAGTACACAAAATGTCGTGTTTTATTTTTGTTTTTGTTTTTTTTCAAGGCCAAAAAGACAGCACAATATTTTTTTTTTTCTTCTTTATACAAATGTACGCTGTTGTAGGACTTTTTATATTCCTGTCTCCTCAACTAAGCCTTTCGAACAATGCTCATTTACAAAGTGAATCACGCTAAATGCTCCTCCACCCCATCTGGCCTTTGCATGCGCTCGCTCTTGTTAGGAATGGATTGTCATTGACAAGAATAGGCAGCACTCAGCGCTCGTCAGGAGATGCGCAATTGGGGAAATTACTCACTGCAACACAACACTCGGGCGCTGCTTACTGTAAACGCGCACCTCTGCCACTTGTGTTGTTCTTATCTGTTGCATCTATTGTCGCCGTGGGTCAAAAGGAGGTGTCACGAGCCAGAATCTCACAAAAACCAAAAAAAATCATGTTGTTCAAACACAAATCTACTGAAGTGGGCAAAGCTATTAGCTGTTAGTGGCCAATGCTAGCTCCCAACATTGTCTGTGACGGATTCGAGTGGCTCTGTTTTTATTGAACCTGTAAGAAAAGTGATCACTGTGCAAAAATATCAGCACAACTCATGTCACAATATGATGTTTTTCTTTTAACAGTTACAATAGAATCACGGTAGGGCAGGTTCTGATATACAATGGACTGCCTCTATTTGCAGGGGATAGTGACCAGGCCAGACCACGAATAGTGAAAATCCGTGGCTAATGCTAACCATTTTAATTGCATTAAAAAAAGAAAAGGCTACTTCGCAATATGTAATGAACCAACATGAAAATGTACACAATAAGGGGATGCAATAACGTGCACTTAAGTTGAATTTGTTCCTTGATTAAGCTTCTAACTAAGTTTACTTGTATGTACAATGGTGCCTTGACTTAAGAGTTTTTCAAATTACAAACGCAGCTTGGTCAATTAATATATATATATTTTTTTTTTACTTTGTGTTGCTAGCCAAAATGTGAATTATTAGCCAGCGTCAGATAGTCCGCCACTCAAGTGAAGTGTGTGTGGGGGGGGAGCGACAGTCAAACGCGCATACAAAATGAAAACACTCGCAAGGAGCATGGAAAACACCAAAATATTTACTTGGTAATGTAATTTCACAGGCGGCACGGTGAGGGACTGGTTAGCACATCTGCTTCACAGTTCTGAGGATCGGGGTTCAACCCTGGCCCCGCCTGTGTGGCGTTTGCATGGCATGTGCTCCCCGTGCCTGCGTGGGTTTTCTCCGGGCACTCCGGTTTCCTCCCACATCCCAAAAACATGCATGCTAGGGTGATTGAAGACTCTAAATTGCCCTGAGGCGTGGATGTGTGCGCAAATGGTTGTTTCTTTATATGTCCCCTGCGATTGGCTGGCGACCAGTTCAGGGTGTACCCCGCCTCTCGCCTGAAGTTAGCTGGCATGGGCTCCACCACACCCGTGACCCTTGTGAGGATAAAGCAGTACAGGAAATGGTTGGAAGTAATTTCACCCCTGATGGGTGGGCAGTCACTCCAGAGACCCAACAATTACAAGAAAAAAGTACATTTTCCCTAGTGTCCCATTTAATAATTAATAATTATTTTTCTCAAATTTAGTATATATTTTCACTATTTTTTTATTTTTTTTTTAGCATGGGAGGCAGAGAAAGAATTTTACTGCTGATTTAAAGGTTGTGGTTGGAAAGTCCACCAATGAAAGTCCAACCGTCTCTCTGAATATGCCTCATTATCTCCCCCAACTCATCTTTCCTATTCCTCTTATCCGGCTTGTTTAGTGATTTATTAACATGTGCTCGCCACTGATATCGCTGTCTCTCCTAAGCTGACAGTGCGGCAGCACGGGATCAAACAACCCGGGTCATTATTTTTTTCTGTTCTCACACAAAAGGCAAATGGATAGCAGAAGAGGGACCAAGCCACCAGGAGGGATGTCTCATTGAGTGACAGGGACATGGGCAGCCATTAGTTTTTAGTCTTGGGAGACAACGCCAAGCTGGTTTTCATTAGCTACCTCTAACGCAGCACAGAGATGAAAGAACATTTAGGTAAAAAGATATATATTTTTTATTTAAGCCTTTTTTTCCCCTCATTCGCTAGACTGTGCCATAATGGATCAAAGTGAACTTTGGAAGAGGCACAAAAGAAGACGACTCACTTCAGAAGTTCCAATCTAAAAAGGACTTTAATTTGACCCACTGCTTTCGTTCGGTGATCGTCGCCTCTACCGGTGCAGATCTTCCATGTTATTAAAGAGCAGCGGTCCTACTCAAATAGGTCGCGTGAACTGGTCGTGTCACATTTGTGCTGCTGGCGGCCTTGACATGAGCTGACCCTTAAAGGGAACGGAGAGTCCAAAGGACCGGAAAGCAAGTTCCGCCAATCTGCCTTAATTTGTTCAGCAAAAAAAGCCACAGTGAGCTGCTCCTAATTTCTGAATCAGAACTTTTGTCAAGATCAGATACTGAATCAGATACTTTTGTCAAGATCCAAGCCCATAGCTTCCAATGTGAAGCTGCCATATAATCAGATTTATCGATTTAAGACCGAAGACTGTTCCTTTGAAAGTTACAGCCACATCAAAGTGACACATCCATCCATTTTCTATAGCACTTGTCCTCTTTCTGGTATTGAAAACAGTCGGACCATGGAAGCCCCCATGTCGGACTCAAGTCCAGGATGTATCCCCAAAAAGTCAACCAGCCCAGTGACCAAAATTGGATTTACGAGGTGTGTCAAAGTGTCAGGATAAACTCAAATCCAAACTTGTATCGACATCAAAACATACTGCTTAACGATCTGTACCAAAAATGGTACAATCAGTATTAAGCGAGTACTATAAGAGCCTTATAAGTCTTCCCTGTGGGACTCCTTGCGACAGTTTGGACACACAAAACAAACACAACAGTAACAAATCTACCAGTGATAAACAGAGGTTTATTCTAGCTTCTTTAATCGTCTCGTTGTAATGAACAATGAACTTGTAAGGTATAAACAAGGCCTCTGGCTCCTCGCCAACCCACTTTCATGCATCTCAAAGACATTCTGATTTTCCAGCAGTCACCTTCAGGTCCCCGCCATGTCAGCTGGCTGCACGCCTGTAAAGCCTCCAGAGGCGTCATATTCATTATAACCTCTCCCTTTACACCCAGCACATCACACAGGTTTGCTTTCCCGGCATCCAAAGAGGCAGCTGTCACCTCGTTGACAGGAGTCGAGCTGCGGAAGGGATGGTGCAAGTGGTCCAGTGTCAGTGTACTCTTCACAAGAAATCAACTGATGGCTGCAGCTGTTCACATTAAGATCTGGCGGCACTTATTTCACAAAAGCTTTGCTTCCGCCGTTTTAAACAAATACTCTCAGCCATATTCTCCTGACAGTATTCGGTCATTATCGTACGATTTCTAAAAGAGTCCTTTCTGTCTTATGTCCAGGAAAGCCCAAAGTCGAGCTGACCTACGACAGGATGTACACAGTAACCAGCAGCCTCACGTTCACCGTCAACAAGGAGGATGACGGCGTACCTGTGGTTTGCATCATTGACCACCCCGCGGTCAAAGACTTCCAAGCACAGAAATATCTGGAAGTGCAGTGTAAGTCATCTTATTGGCAGATGTTGAATACGTTGCCTGAGCTTGTGCTTTTTTTAAGGCAAAATCCATAAGAAACCAACCAACATCATTTCAGTAGCTGTTTCACCTTCAGTCTTTTGTAATTTAGTCTTTCCATAAGAAATAATGGACTGGAAGGAATATGTTTCAGGGTTAAAAGGAGACATCCATCCTTTTTCTTTAGTGTTTGTCCTTATTAGCATTATGTGTAAGCTGCAGCCTATCCCTGCTTTGGATGAAAGATGGGGTATACCCTGGATTTGTCGCCAACCAAACACAGTTAAAGGAGACATGCTTTTTTTTTGGTGTGTATTTATTTATTTTTTATATATAATTTGAAACAGTTCCCATGGTGTCTCAAGAATGTGTCTAACACTTTTGGTTAATGGGGGTCTAATGTTGAGTATGGCTTTCATTTGCTTTTGTTACCGTTATCTCTGAAAAGTCACACTTTTGTATAATTTTCTACTACATTCTTATGCCATGGCTGCTGCAATTTTTGCCAGCTCCCAAGATGTTATCACTCAGCAGTATCTTGAACTTGAGATGTGTTCGTTGTCAAAGACATTCCATCCTCCATTTTCTATAAAGCTTATCCTCATTACGGTCAAGTGTGAACTGGGGCTTATCCCAGCTGAATTTGGCCAAAAGGCGGGGGTACACACTGGACTACACACCTACATTCATACCCGAGTCACCAATGACCACGTCTTAAGGTGTCCTCCAGGGAAGACTTATAGAGCCCCTATAGAACTCTATGGTCCAGATCCCAATCAGTTTCTTTTGATACGTATTCATATACACAGGGTGACAGGGAACTGGCTGACATTGGGCGACATATTCACACACCTGTTGTAAGGTGTCCCACAGGGAAAACCTCCAGAGCCCCTAAAGTGCTCTACACTACCTATGGTACAGATCCTACTCAGTTTCTTGTGATGCCTAGCTAGATATCCAATTTTGGTACAAGGTCATGGGATTGGCTGCTTTAGTTAAGGGGGCTACATCCTGGACCAGGCCTCCTGAGCACTGTGAGGCAAACATGCGAATCACTATCTACCGCGTCGTTATCAAATAAAAAAATTTTTAATGACACAAACTTTAGAGAGTTTCCCTGGATAGCGGCAATCATGGCTTGTTTTGTTTTTAACCTGCAGGAACACACAGTGACAAGCTAAAAATAAAAAGTAGGGGTGGGGGGCATTGTTGATTGTGTAAAGCCATATAAACTTCCAACCCCGTTACCGCACGGTGCAAGTTTTACGCACTGATTACTGATTGCCAGACGAGGCGATTTGCATTTGAATTACCTAGCGTGTGAGCATACGGTGTGTGTTTGCGTGTTGTGTAGTAAGAGCAGAGAGCTAAGAAAGCTCATCAAGCCCGTAATGGTTCTTCTTATGTGTAAGCAAATCAAAGCGGTTTGGCTCGGCTGCCTGCTTGTTTTCTCCCTTAAGGTCAGCCGGCCGTGCCGAGATGGATAGCGCCCGTCTCGAGTGCATGCGCGCAATAAAGCAAATAATTCAGTTAGCATAATGATAACGGCCCTCTTGCATACAATACGCGCCATTTCATTTCCCCCGAAGTGGCAGTACTTTGGTCTCACGGCGCAGTGCAGAGCGTATTTCTCCATCAACCGCAGACACTGAGCGCCACCATAACTATTCGAGGCTATCAAAGTAACCCCAAGGACAGGAAAAAAAAAAACAAGGTGACGTGGCCTTCCTCTTAGTGGAAACAGAACCTGGCGGTCTGTTGTCTTTGCTAGCGCGTGCCCGCCAAGCACGAGGCTTTGGCTTTCCACCCCGTCGACTGTCCATCACCGCGACTGACAGGATGTGATTTAGACAGATGGATGGCCAGACATTGTTCCCAACAAGGTCGGAACAGCGGAATTGATCACTGCTCGCCTTTGCCAATCCGAGCCTGGAGTCTGCAGGCAAATTCAAGCAGCCACTTAGTCGGGATTAACACTGGAGACATTCAGTGGTGGTACCTTAAGGCAGTGATTGTCAGCCAGTGTGCCGGGGCACATTAGTGTGCAAGGCATAGTGACAGACAGAACAAATAAATGCTCTTCTATTAGATGGCAGGAAGTACACACTTTGTGACATTTTTGTTGGTTGGTGTGCCGTGAGATTGTTCAATTGTAAAATATGTGCCTTGGCTCCATAAAGGTTGGAAATCACTGCCTTAAGGTATGAGTTTAATTTGTTCCGTGACCATGCTCGTAGCTCAAAACATATCTCAAATCATCTTTCCCCATTGGGGGAAAAAAAAGAAAAAGAGCACTATTTGATATTGTACTTTGAAAAACATACAGTGATTACCTAATTAATAAAGACAAAGAATATATGCCTGTGAGTAAAGATAAAGAATATATGCCTGTGAGTAAAGATAAAGAATATATGTCTGTGAGTATTGTTATAGTGTCTGTCTACACGTGTTGCTGCACCATTTGTGCTCAAATAGCCATTACTTAAAGGGTTATAACACCACAACACAGATGCTGTTTGTTAGGCCGTCTGTGGCATTTTACATGATTTGTTTGGATTTGGTTAAGCGGACTTGACTAAAGCAGTGTTATTTGGTTGTTTTAAATACGCAAGATGCAATTCTCTTTGTTGCATGTTTAGTTTGACAGTAAACCTCTGGGCCAATGAAAACAGCTTGAAGCCTCTTATCGCCTTATGTCCGCTGCCAAACTGATGCTTGTTGTGAAGTGAGTTCACTACCATCATACAGCACTGATATCTGTTTTTTTTTTTTTGCTGTATGTCAGAGCAAAAAAAAAAAAAAAAAGAAAGAAAGAAAGAAAAGGCCAAACGACGGCTCGTATCTGGAAAAATTTGAAAGTCTGTTTGCTCATATCTTAAGGCACCACTGTGTTTGTGTACAAGCAAATAAAAGAAATAACTATATGTAAATAAGTAAATAAGTAAATGTTTTCAATGATACAGGGTGTTCAGAAAGTCAGATTTGGGTCATTTCCGGGGCTTGTACATGAACAAACACCTGATAGTTTGTTTAAAGACTGGCAGGTCAGATCAAAAGCTCAGACGGTTCTGCGCTCCTGTTTAAAACAAAATTCTCAGTTCCCAGTTCAAACACTGGGATGATTTCAGGGTTTTGTTCCGTCCTGATGAGACCTTACCTTTGTGTGACTCATAAAAGGAGTCTCTAATCCACAATGCGGAGGTTCTGATATTGAAATCACTTCTAAGGGCATTCTCCATTGTGTGTGTGTGTGTGTGTGTGTGTGTGTGTGTGTGTGTGTATATGTCAAGTCAGTCAGTTTTTTTATTTTTTCTCTCTCGTCCTTATTCAAAGGTGATTCTGAGCTGATGATTCGTTTGTATTGTCCTCAACACTCGCTCAATTCATGGCGACAACTCAATGCCTCGCCCCGATGAAAGAGTGAATAGAATCGAACTGGAGAATAAAGGCTCGTCACACTTGGGCGGCACAGAACAACTGCCTTTTTTTTTTTTTTTGATTGTCACAGTCAGAAAGGTATGCATTCAACAGCGGGATCGAACTGTACTGCATCACACGAAACAAGTACAGCAGCGAACATACCGCAGAGTGTTTGATAAAGCTCAGTGATCCCCCCCTTGTGAAATGATTCAGAGGGACTACAGGAAGATGTAGAAGGAAGATAATTTCTCACTGTGATGTTGGCCCACTTTTTCTTATCTATGTCCCTCTCTCACTCCCACTCTCTCTCTCTCTCTATCTATCTTTTTTCCTTTCAGACAAGCCCGAGGTTAAGATCATGGTCGAGTTTCCTCAGGGTCTGACGAGGGAAGGAGAGAACCTGGAGCTGACGTGTCAGGCCAAAGGCAAACCTCAGTACGACACACACGCATGCATATTAAGTTTCTGTAACCTTAATAAATGGAATATAAACACAGGTACATGCAATGGAACCTCTAAGATTGACCACAGTACAGTAAGTGGAATTTATATGTACCATGGTCAAATTGTCACAATGCTAAAACTTTTTATACAGGCAACGTCATAAAACTCTCAATTCAGGTCTCAATAAATAAATATATCATAGAATATTCATCATAGATCTTTTTTTTTTAGCCTGATAGCATCATTACCGGTCATTTTTTAAATGTAATGAAAAAAAGAAGAAGAAAAAAAACAAATTCAACAGAGTCCAGTTGCCTCGGTTCAATTTTTGTGGATGATCATGACGTTGATGACTGACAATCTGCACCGACAAAAAGAAAAAGAGCAACACAATTTCAACAAGCATATTGGTATGCTTGCTGAAATTAATATTGTGACAGTACGTTAAAAATGACGACATTTTGCGATTGTGCTAACGATTTATTTCAGTAGCTCAATTCAAAAGATACAATTCATATCCAGATTAATTTGGAAAACACTTTTTAGAAGGCCAATCCTACCTAGTTTCTAGCTTAAAAATCGTTTTGATTTTTTTTTTCTTTTGTCATATTCTACTTTCATCAGATGGTGAATTTGATTTGTTTGTTAGCTATAAAAAATAATCCCCAAAATGATAATGAAAATAAATTAAATTAAATGAAAATATTAAAGAAATATATATTAAATTAGATGTTGAGATACATGTCGAAGCGAATCACTTTTATTAGTAAAGTATAAATTAAAAAAACTAAATTCTTATCCATCATGGATTGCGAAGAAGTGAACCTGTTATTGATCCCATTTTGACACCGAAACCTTAACTTGATGTCACACACAGAAATCGAACTTGCCGAAAAAATGCATGTTGTATTTCTCTATTACTAGTCTTGGCGTAAATCATATACAAGTATGCAGACAAAAAAAAATAAAAAAAACTGGTGAATTATACAAGCAGTGTGTCTATAAGACCACCGGAATGGGATATGACTTTGATACCAGTAACATCGAGAATGAAGCGCTTCACTGTACAGTATATTGGCGTCGTATGAGAGGAGCCCTCGCAGTATTCTTTCCTAATCAAAAGTGTGAAATAAGATGACGGTCAGCATGTCGTTAGGCGAGAGACCGACTGATCCCGTCCTGAGGTCAGACGCTTCCTCAGTGAACATTCCCGAGCGCATAATGAGCAAACGGAATGGACACGGTACCTTCCAGCCAGAGAGAGGGGGAAGTCTGCTCTGTAATAATGAAACACTGCTGAATGGCTGTGATACTTTTTCCCGAGTGTGTGGTTCCCGCACCACTTGAATGTGACTGATGGAACCTGGAAGTGTTGCTGGAAGAGTTTAAGCCAAAGTCAAGCAATTATTTCTCTGAGATTTATCCTGCCTTTTTACCAACAGTGTATGTAAAGTACCGATGCAGGATGAATGCAAATTTGCCATCTTGCTAGGTACAGTCAACCCCTCTTTTAAATGGTAATTGGTGTCAAGGAAGTACGTTGAAATGATAGATTTGAAATGAGATACTTTTTTTTCCCCTTTGTACGTCGAGGAGGAGCTAAGTTTAGCCCTGTTTGTTAATGTTAATTATAACATGTTTTCGACACGTGCATTTTTTCGAAATGAAATTATATGTAAGCTATTTATTTTTTTAAGGGTAAAGTTATAAGATGAGTTTGAAATTATATAAATATTTTGCAACCATCATCTGTGGTATATTTATGGATTGAACTAATAATATAGGCAATTATAAAAAAAAAAAAAAAAAAAAAAACTTTAGGTCAGTTACTCACTTTTTTTTTTTTTTTTCACGATTCATGGCTGGGCTTGGTACCTATCTCCCACCAACAGCGGGGGTTTACTGCAGTGTAATCCTGAAATTCCCATCCCATATTATTTCAACACTTTCTAGGCACAACCACGTTTGAATACACTGTACATACTGTAACAAATGTTAAAGTTGGCGTATTTACCAGTAAAGATGCAAAATTTGAGTGGGGAGAGAGATACGGTAGCCCGCGGTAACTTTTCAGCTCACTGCATTTCCCGCCTCTCCTGCACAGCAAAACGAGTGTTAAAAGCTCGTCAGAAGAATAAAATACAATAAAAAAATACACGGTTAACTTCAGTTGCCATGATATAACGGGGGAAATTTGTAACTAAAAATAGTCGCGCTCCAATTATTGTTGAAGTCCACGGGTAGCCGGTCTCTAGTATTAGAGGTGAAACAGAGGAAGAAGTTTGCCACCTGAGACGCAGGTCTTCGTATTGAAAGCAATTGTTTCTGATGGTGCATCGCATGTAACTATCTCAAGCCACAGGCAAATCAATCCCAGCTTTACTGTTGTGTCTTCTGCTGACATTTACCAGAAAACGTCTTTAGACACCCATCCATCCATACATACATCGATCAATCAATATCCTGGTCCAGTTGTCGTGAGACATTAAACTTAAAACCCAAGATCTCTTGTCTCCAGCAACCCCACAGGAGGCCTCCTCCTGTTGGACATTACAGCAGCCCTGGGGTGACGATCAAGAGGCGAGAGAGTGTTGAGGGAGACTGAGGCGTGAGCTTAGACATTTATCCATTCATTATCCTCCACTTATCCGGCCACGACTCACAGAAAGGTCCAGAACACCAAAGCATTCTCAGACCACCTGTGAGATGTAGTCCATCCAGTGTGTTCTAGGTCTTTCCCAAGACGACCTCACTGGTTGCCTCTCTTAGACATTACCAATGGTTTATCGCTGTACTGGTTAAATGCTGTAGATCACTTCAACTGCTCACAAAAAGTTATAAATATAAGATATTTTACCACGAAAACTGAATATGAGTAGCATATTTTGTTACCCATTACAACCACTTCAAAAGTGGGACGGTATTTGTTGCTCGTTCGGTGATGGTTCTGCATGTCTCAGCTTTTGAAAAAGGTTACTTGTTTACACTATGTGGGTGTTTGCATTATGAAACATAATGGAGTACAAATAAAGCTATTAGGGCCAGAAGGCGGGGTGGTGGTGGGGAACCTGACAAACTCTTCAAACATCAAGACAGCTGCTGCGTCTGGTGTCTGTCACAGCAGTTTGTTGACAAGGCAGTTCAAATTTGAACTGGAACAAAGTCATCATCAGGAGATGTGAATGTGGCAGTAATGTGGCAACCGTGACAAGATTATTCCCTTAGAAGGCTCGCAGACCTTCAGAGAGCACAATACAGTAAGTACAGTGTCAGTCAAAACTGAAATCTTGGTGACCTATTATTTAGTTTGGAAGAAGCTGAAGTAACTTGTTCAGGGTCTGAAGGCAAAAAATATATACGTTTCAGGTGATGTTATGACTCAGAACTAAAAAATGCTCTGGTGTGTCCTAACCGTATGTGCAGTGGGAAAGAGATGCACTTGTACAATCGGATAAAGAAGCTTCATCAAAACGCCAAACTTCGTCAATAACCAGTGTGAGATCCAAGTAAGAGACTGCTCATCTTAGGTCTACTTTCTGGTTTTTGCGTCAAACGATGATCTGGATCCAAAAGGTTATCCACATCTGAAGCTTTCTAGACATGATATTTACCCGTTTTCCAGGAAAGTGCAGGTAACTCACTGGTTGGTTGATAGCACAGGATAGCTTTGTCCAGATCCAACATATAGCCACCTTCCCCATGAGCCTGCATACCATAAGCAGTATAAGATGAACAGATGGATAGTTGCAACTGGATCTACTTAGAGATAAAGAACCTTGATCAGAACTGATCAGAAATTGCCCATAACCGACCTAAGACCCAAGAAATATTCTCTATGGTTTTTCAAAGGACGACAAACTGATTCCTGAATAATAATCATCTCCTGTTTTTTGCAACAAACAAAGCCGTTTCTGGACAACATAGTTCTTCCAGGGAGACTGGAATTTGCCAGAATGTATATTGACAAGCCACAAAGCTAGCTCTCGTTGCCCACGTGTGAGGGTATTACAGTACCATAAGGAGGCTGGAACGCATCAATGGCATTTCCCTTCATTACAATGGGCAAAGATGATTTGAGGTTTGGAACAAATTCAACTGGTATCTCAAGGCACCACTGTATTTGAATTAACTGCATTTTCAACAGTGAGCATAGGAGCTTGCGAAACTGGACCCATTGAGAATAACGAACCTTCACTCTGACCTCGTCCGATAACCAAAATATGTTTCACGAGCCAAAGACGCTCCCTGGTTCTCAAAACACTTCAAACACAACACAACTACCCCCACACCTCACACTTGGAGATGAGCCCTATCCCCCTGTATTCATTTTATACCGCTGAAAACACAATCGATACAGTGAGCAGGGAATTGGAAGTCATTTTCATTAGAGGCAGCTGAGAATTGTGTAGTCATTACCAGCCCGTAGCGCGAAGGAGGGGAGGCACGGCCAGGCTGCATGGATGCTATTGGTATTCAAGAAGCCTGCCCTTCTTCTCTCTTTGCACCCCACATCTTCGTCTTCTTCCTCCACAACTTGCCCATCAGAAACAACAGTGAGCCCCCTGCCTATTCGGGGAAAATTCACCAGTTTTTTTTGTTTTGTTTTTTTTCCCTGTGTAATGTAGCCTCAGCTATTCGCAGTGTATTATTGTGCTTTGTATAATGCCGGAAGATGCCACAAGATGGCGGCAAGGTCATGGTTAATTGGAAAATAGTAATTGGTATCAAGGAAGTAGGTCGAAGTCAGACATGTCAAGTGGAAAAGTTACGTCGTTACTTTTTCTTTTTGTCGAGGAGGCGTTCAACCTGCTACAAGATCGCACCAAAGCACTACTTTCCTATTAAACAGGGCTTTGGTACTATTAGTAGGGGATCGGGACAAAGCCCTGCCATGATTAGTATGAATCCAAAAGTAATCCATACCCCCACAAAAAATTTATAATTGCCTAGAGTTGCCACACGATGGCACCAAATCAATACTTTCCTATTTGACGGATGTTTTGGGCCAAAGAGCACAACTGCAAGTTTTTTAGCAAATAATGAAGGATATTTCCCAGAAAACATGCCAATATGTGCATTTGCAAACGACCACTGGAAAGGCAACTCTAAAAATTTGGCCAGTATGTGTCAATTTCTCGCATGCTATTCGTGGCAGTGCTTGCTTGATGCCTTTCCCTGCAAATTGCGCCAAAGCCCTGTCTGATAAAATTAGTGCTTTGGTGTCCTTCAGTGGAATTTGATGCCAAGGAACTATGTTGAAGATTGGGGTGGATCTTTTCTTCGACAGGCCAACGCCCTCTTCAATAGTCGTGATCGGTGCCATCATGTGGCCTTCATGGGCAATTTTAAACCTTGCTTAATGTTTTCCCAAGTCATGTCTCTCTCGATCCATCTCATGACTAGGAAAGGTATCTTACGCTATTTGTTTTCTGCTTTTCATTTGTAAGACGCGGCACTCTCCCGTCGCCGTTAAGCACACTTGTGGGTTGTTTATTTGTTCTTTCCCGCGCCTGTATTTCCTCTTCCCGGAGTCTTCACCTCACCTGCTTCTCCCACCCCTCTCCTTCCACGCCATATGTTTTCAAACTAGTTTTTTTTTTTTTTTTTAAATGGGAAGTTAGAGTAGAGAGCCCATCAGCGCTTGCTCGAGGGAAATAACAGTAGCAGCGGCTGTGGGGTGGGGGGGCATGGGGGGGGCAACGTTTTGTCTTTCTTCCCTTTTCCCCTGCGCCCTAGGTGGCTCTGTGCTCATTGTCATAAAAATGCAATCTATCATGCCGCCGTAAACCTCAGTCAAGGTAGTGAAATTTAGACAGGCACACCTACACAGAAGTACAGACGTGGTGGAAAGCTGGCAATTTGCAAACAAAAGGCCCGCCACGGCGTGACTGTGGATTTTTAGTTTTTCATTTTTTTTGACAGCGCACAAAGGGAGCGATGTCATTATAATATATCTTGTTTACGCGTAAGCAGCCTTTGATTAGCCTCCTTTGTTTTTCCGAATGCCTGCGAGAGGTTTTTGATGAGGTGAAATGGTGACAAAATGCGCTTACGGGCGAGACAAATCGACTTTGAGGGCATATGCGTCGTTTTCTCGAGCGTTGTCACGAATGAGATGCGCGGCGGTTGTTCAATTAACACCATTAACCAGGTAATCATCTCATCGTTCCGGAGGGTATTGAAAGGACGCTTAATTAGGTACACCTGCAAAGTCCAGTAAGATATAACACAGGCATATTAAAAGGAAAATAATCCGTTCTGAGAGCTATAAAGTTAAAGAGTTCATAAAGTAAAAATATGTTTTTGCAATATGGCACACCACAGAGACGAGTGTTGCTAACGTCCCCTTGCAAAATTTGAATGATCATCAGGAGCGTATATATAAAAATGAGGCTTCAAAATTCATGAAATCTCAAGTCCTTCTCACCGCTGTCAAAAGCTGTGGGCGTGTCCACTGAAAGAAAGAAAGAGAAAGAGAGAGAAAAAAAAAAAGAAAAAATTCCCTCTGCTCGCTCTTCCGCCTTACTCCGCGTGATGTGTGCACACTCACGACCGACAACGAGGCACTCTAAAGCGGGGAAATTGCGCCGGATAACTGCTGATGCGAATGCGCTCAAGCTCTTATATACTGGGGGAGGGGCCACTCATTGGACCCCGATCTCGCCACGACCCCCCAAAATCTGAATAACTGAACAATGTAAACAAAGAGCTACTCCTTGACCAGTTGGACAGCTAACACATGCTACCAATGTTCAGAGAATATTGCTCTTGTCTTCAGAGATGCGCATATGATCCCGTTTTCAAGGTGATTTTTGTACACAGTGCTCCCTGTAACTGTAAACTGTATTTCATGATCACGGGTGGCACCTCATTTCCGCTCTGCCAGTCTTCTCTTCCATGCGTGGAATACACTGAAAAAAAGAATACGCTTGGTGTTTCCCAATCTTAATTACAGTAGTATAGAAGATATTAGCCACCACATTTGCATTTAGAATCTTTTCCCCCCATAGGAAATTATATAAATTGAATGAATCCATTCAAGAGTCGGAATCCATTCTATTAAATCTTAAATGAAGTGTACAGTCATTAAGTAACATTTGCAAGTGTGACGAGAGACCTCCGCCAAGGAGAAATGATTGTGCTATCCGCATGTCAACACAAAGGATTCCCGGCAAGGAAAAATAAGACATTTTTGTTGCAATGTTGTGTTGTGTTGGAAGAAAACTGAGTGATTAGCACGTCTGCCTCACGGTTCTGGGTTTTCTTTTTTCTAGCTTCCTGCTAGATGCCAAAAACGTACGTTAGCTTCATTGACGACAAAATCATCTACAGGTGTGAATGCGAGTGTAAATAGCAATTGTGTGCTCTGCGATTGCTTCGCAACCGGTCCAGGGTGTAGCCCGCTTGCCTGTACATCCCGAAAGTGCACGGTGACTTTCCAAACGCTATGTAAAAGCTGTGCTGACTTAGCAATAGTTATTGTGAATAAAAGTTACATTTATGTGCTCAGTCAAAGTTAGTAGTAACACTGTGTAAAGGTCACTACTTTGCCATACCAATCTATGTTATCTGCTGTATAATGGGGCCAAAAAAAAAACACCCCCCCCCCAAAAAAAAAAAAAAAAAAAAAACGGGCTTGAAAAACATGGGGGGGGAAGTCATGAAATGAGGAATATATTAATTTAAGCAAAATTATCTGCCAATAGAACAGGAAATTTTTACTTTGTAAAATAATATAAAATTAAATATTCATATAAACATAACTACCCTCAAAATGTATTATTGTATTTATTCTACCTACATCTATGGAATTATATTTCTTACATTAAGCTAAACGTACTCATCACTAGACATACAATTTCAATAACAAGATATACTCTAAGATTTTTAAGGGGGGAGAAAAATGCTTGCTTACCAAAAATTATTTTTAGAAACTGACTGGTAAGAAGTCGTATCTTATTTTTATTATTATTCTTTATTTTCTATTTTGCCTTGATTTGAAATATTCAATCTTGGTTATTTTTTTTTTTTAGTTTTTGAAGTGCGCTGATGTCACCGTCTGACCGTTTCTCTTCTTTTTCAGGCCACAGCGGATCAACTGGGTGAAGGTGGACGACGACGTGCCGTCCCACGCCGTCATCACTGGCGCAGACCTTTACATCGAAAACCTCAACAAGTCCTACAACGGAACATACCGCTGCGTGGCGGCCAACTCCTTGGGGGAAGCATACGACGACTACATCCTCTACGTCTACGGTATGCCCACACAAAAAAAAAAAGAAAAAAAAGAAAACATCCTTAAATACTTTTTGTGTGAATGTCGGGAGACGAGCGTTGTTTTCGTGGATTGCGATCGTTCATCACACGTAGGGTTGCAAAGGGGTGGAAAATCTCTGCTAAATTTCTATGGGAATTTAAGTTGGCCAATTTTGGGAGGAGTCATCGCTCGTTTATGACGGAGGTTAGATTCCGCTGCGCAATAGGTGAAATCCGCAAAGTAGCGATCACATGTTATTAGTTATTCATTGTAATTTGAATTTTAATATTTATTTTATTTTATTTTTTATGTTTTGTTTTAGGCTAGGAAGCTTTTGTTTTACCCTCCAAAAAAATTACAGCGTACGCTCAAAATCCAACAATATGACGAATTATGCGCTATATGAATATGAAAAAAATCTGCAATGCACTCAATCCGCAATAGGCGAACTGCGATTTAGCAAGGAAACACTGTTTTCCAAATTGTACATTTTCCTGTCAGGAAGGTGTCATATTCAAGCGTAAATAAAAACATTTTGTTTTTGTCAAAAACAGACTTCTGATTTCTTGATTGAACAGTTCTGGAGGTAATCAGGCTCTTAATTTCGTTTCTTCCCATTTTTTTCCCCATTAATTCCCAAGGAGGAAAGTTTTCAACTTTGTACCCGGACATTAGCGACCCTAATTACCGAGCAAACAGTCACAGTTCGTTTCTACTGTCGTCCGGTTGAGTGAAACGGCATCTCGCAGCATTCCCACGTACGAGTCGGATCCATGTGTTCATCAAGCTAAAGTCCAAACGAGGTCAACCCCTGAATAACCTTCCATTTCTTGATTTCTTCCTGTTCTTCTTCTCTGTGCAGTTCTCTCATCCTCATTGCCACATTATCATAGCACATTTTCACAGCGTTAGGACCAACAACATCAAGACCCCTCACCACCCCTCCCCTCCTCAGGCATAGCATTACGCTCTAATGTGCTCACTCTTCCATGCTAAATGACTCCAATCTCACCTTCCACAGATAAATAATTTTCTCTCTATTGTCCTAGACAATTGGAAGAGTGAAAAGATTTTTCTTTTCTTTTTTTTTTTTTTATTCTTTTCTCATTGCGAGAGGGAGTAAGGAGACGCTCGGTGCCTGATGGGCACCGACTGAATAGGTTTTGTTTACAACGCGGCGAGTCGTGCTAATGAGAAGCTCGATGAAACAGCAGAGCACGGTGTTGCCTGTATAGCATTGCGTCTTAATCGCTGTGGTTCCTGTATTCCATTAATGGTGTATACAGTAAAATACACAATGTGAATTAAAAAAAGACCTGGTCTTCGATGCGACAGCCCAATTTAGGGAAAAACTGCATTATAATATGAGATTTTTTAAAAATGCGATGCTACGCCTCAAACGTCATTACAATCAGTAAAAAACAAACTCGTCTGATTATTTCGAAATTTGTGGCCGACAAATGTCATTTACAATTATTTCATTCTCTGTTGCATCTCAAATCATCTCCGTGTTGTCAGCTGCCAAATCTCATCAAGGCTCTCATAATTCTGGGCCAAATTTTGCACATTTGTGAACATAAGAAGTACAGAATGAAGTGTCAACAGAAATAAAAAACAGAACAATGAAAGAAAGCTGTTTGTACAGTACTAAATAGCACGAAACTATACAGTTTCCTATGCATTATGTTAAATAATTTGCATCAGAATTGGAGGAAGTTGCATCCAAATTGGAATGAATTGTATTGTACAGCACTATAATTTTAATTGTATCATATTGCATCGTAATTGGAGTTAGTCGTATCGCATTGTAATTGGAGTGAGTAGCGTCGTATCGTCATTGCGTGAATCGTATCACATCAGTAGTAGCATTGTACATATGGTGACTATATCGTAATTAGAGTGAATTACATTCCATCGGGAGTAGCATTCTATATATCGTTAATCGTATTGTAATTGGAGCAAATCACGTTATATACAAATTAAATTGAATCGTATCGCATCAGTAGTAGCTTCATAAATATCGTGCATGTGTCATATCGAAACTGGAGTGAATTGTATTGCATCGGGAGCAGCCTTATATGTATCAGGAATATTTTGTATCGTAATTGGAGCGAATCGTATCATGTCGTAACTCAAGTGCGTCACGTAATTTCGTAATTTCAGTGAATCGTATCACAACGTAATTGTAGTGAATCACGTCGTTTCATCACTGGAGTGACTCATCGCTTTGGGAGTAGCTTTATTCACGACAATGTATCATAACGTAATTAGAGTGAATCATATCGTAATTGGAGTGAATTGTATCATACTAGAGTGAATCCAGTTTGACTAGCTATATACGGATCATAGATACATTGTATTGTAATTGGAGTGAATTGTATCACGTTAGGGGTAGTTTTCTCCTGCACACATCGTGTCGTTGCCAGTGTATCGAGCTATGTATTATATCAGCCTCATCGATGGAGCTACACAGCCCTACAATCTATATCGGGTAAGGGCACCTAGTGTCCCACACTCTGAGTAGCACCTTGATGCAATTTCTGAGAAGAGAAAAAAAAATGTTTTTTTGGAGGGCAGGAAATTAGAAACACAATTTACTATACCTGATCAGTTTTAAGTTATAATAGCACCATTCACCACTAGAGGGCAAACAGAGATTTGCTCAGAGATGTTGTAGGCCATGATTGCTTTCTAGCCTTAATAAAAGTAGCGCTTAGCTTAGCTTACAACAGAACTGAGGAGTTCAAGTGAACGCGAGAAGTATACTGAAGCTGCCAAGCTCTCGAATCAAAAGTACACAAACAACAGTACTTTTTTTGTTTGTTTGTTTTCCTTCACAAGAACCGTTGATAGTTTGTTTTAAGTGCATGAGGAGTTACTAAAATTTGGTTCCTCCAAAAACACAGACATATTTAACGCTGTTAATTGTCTTGCAAACGCATATGGTGGCTTGGACGAGCTGCAAGACGGGCTCCTGAGTCGGCCTAATAATTTGGGGATTTTAAATGACATTCAGGACAAACATAGTATAATAAATACATTTTAAATAAAATGTAAAGAAATATTTTGAGTGAGTTGATTTTTGTGGAAAAAATGCACAAAATGAGTTCTTGCACTTCGTTGGTTTGCTGTTCAGCAGTTTTATGCGATCTTTGAATGGTAATTTTTTTATGTGAGACCTTTCCACTGGGGGGGGGGGGGGGGGGGGGGGAATCACATTATGTGATTATTTTTTTGATTGCTTCAAAGCCTTTGTTGTTGAAGAGTGGACCATGAAATATATTAAGAGGATGTGATATACATTGGTTCAATAAAAAAAAAAATGAAAACATGCACATATTTTGACCGTATTTAAAATGACATACTAACTGTCATACATCTGTTTAGGAAGTGTGCGGTCCAAAGTTGCCCCTGGTAACGCAAAAAACAAACAAACAAACATGGTGCCCCCCCTGCATCATTTAAGTTGCATATGCCTGATCTATACTTCAACAATGTTTTCCCTTGGATCCAAAACAAAAGCTCAACCTGTTCTGTTAAGCCAATAAATAATAGTGCGTCTTCTCATCACAAACTGTAACAAGTGTTTAACCTGAGGAAATTATGTTGCTCCTGGTAATGCCGTCCATAACCATTTCCTAATTTGTTTCCAGGCTTTTATTGTTCCAGCGCTTAAACAAGCTGCAAGTTGACACCCATAGTGAGCAAAAAAGCCATTCCTTACTGTATGTAAAAGATGAAATTCCTAGCAAAAACAAAGTCTGACAACCTGGGCATCTATCTCGGGACGCATACATGCATTAGATTAGACCACCTGTAGTTCCCCTCGTCCCGCAGCACAACATATCACATTGTTTTCAAACAAGCAAAACACAAAGATTCCTGAAGCTGTGAAATTGGGACATTGTAGCTCGAAGATGCATGTGTTCGAATGCCATGAGTTGGACAGCTTATATCTACAACCACTATCCACATTTTCACCAGGATACACAAACTGTTTTTTGTTTCATATTCTCTGTAGCGTGCCCCGATCTCTCACCATTTGTTGCATAGGAGCCGCAATATCACCACAACACTGTGTATTGTGGCCGTGTAACTCAATGATAAAGTGCGCCCGCCGCCTCCGTCCCAGACATAGCAAATGCGGCCGCCCCCAGATTCCCCCCACAATACCTCGTCGGATTCCAGCCTATTGTGACCCCCCACGTGATGGAGAGCGCCGTAAGACGGGCTGACACTAACAACGTTAACGGGCGAAAATAATGCGTCAGGTATTGCTCGGGGGGTCTCTCCCAATGGCCCTAACTTCGCAGGGGTGAGAAAACACAACCATTACGCCTTTTGCCTCTCGCGGTCGAGCGGGAGCGGGAGCCAAAGGGTCTCGGCTTGTTTACAGGCGGCCAATCACTGAGTTTTCCTCCAACGCCGCCTCCTCTGTCTCCCGAGTCTTACTTATTCGACTGCTTTACATTTCTCCTCCATTTAAAAACACTCGGGAATGGCGCCCCAGCGTCTCTCGAGGACCGCTTTAGTTTCAAATAGCCGGTTTGAAATCCTCATTAGTTACATAATTAGTGTCAAAATGAATTTGGCGTAGTGGTAATGTGCCCTGCGACTGGCTGGCGACCTGTCCAGAGTGTAACCAGTGTTTCTCGCCCAAAGTCAGCTGGGATTGGCTCCCGCTCACCCATAATGAGGACACACGAAATGTGTCCAAATTTCCATCCAAATGAATGGATGGAAATACTCAATCTGTCGCATTTCTGGCATGTTTAGGACTGGTACCACTGACAATGACAATTGATGTCAAGTGAAACTGCCGTTTAAAGCAGAATAAAAAAAAACGTGAATATGTAGAAAATCCATGAAATGTGATACAAATAAGACGCATAGCTCTCGGGAACAACAAGATGAACACACACAACATTGTGGAGCGACCACGTCATTGTTACCTGGACAATCGTCACCACATAATGAATTGTCTTTAATACTGCGAAAGGAACTGTTTTTTTTAACATGCGGTCAAATTCCACATTTTCCGAGTTCACCTTTAAGGAGACTCACTACCCATCACCCTTTGCGTTGAAATCAATTATCTAAATGTGTAAAGCTGCAACAGCTATGCAATCTAATTTGGACGTTTGCTGACACTTGTTAGATAGGCACCACCCTCTTCAATAAACAAGGTGCGTTCTGTCTGAAAGTGACCGCTTCTACTCTAGCTCTACTCTGGTGTGCCAATTTTCCATCAAGGCAGTGTGAAAGGGGCTGCTGATGATCCCAAACTGCTGCTGGCCCCGGCACACTTGACAATGGGATGAAACAAATGAGACAGCACCGCCCCCGAGCTGGACTCCGTTTGACGCATTGTCTGCCAGCGTACTACCCAGCGGACCAATTCTCCTCTCTCGACATCTTTTTATTTCGTCAAGGTTGTCTTTTAAAAGATGCAGCTGACGATGAATTAAAAACATGTCGTACATCAGCGGGGTCCGGCTCACCTGAAGATCTTCGCCTGCGCTCGTGCATTGGCTGCGGGCGCACTGCTGCGCCTTCCATTTGAATAACTTGCTCGTTGTTAAAGACTAACGATCGCAGATTTTTGCAGTCTGCGTGAACCATATCCGCCCTGAGGCAAACAAGCCGCTTTCATATGAAAAACAGGCTCGGTACAGTCGTCTGAGACATTTACCCACGGCGCTATAACCTTTATTAACTTTATTACCTCCTTCGTGCATCTTTGGGAGGTAATTATTTTCAATTTGCCTCAAACTGGCAGTCAAAATAAGTTTTGGAAACCGTTGAGGTTTGCTGCCAAAAAAAAAAAAAAAAAAAAAAGTGACTGGAAGTGACTGGAAAATGATTTACCAGTTATCCAAAACATATCTTAAAAATAATAATACAGCGTAAGCCGAGTCATTTGTTCCCAAAAAGCGGCTTAAATGACAGACACCAGTCGCAGACGATCCAGAACAAAATCATTCGATCACAAAATTTGCTCCAATGGCCAACACCTGTAACAGAAGATACAAATCGGTCTTTTGATCACAAAAAGCTGCTTCAATGTCCGACTCCTGTTGCAGAATATCCAGCTCTTTTGTTCACAAAAAGATGTTCAAAGACCTGACACAAAATCCTTTGATCAAAAAGCTTTTGCGATGCCTGACAATAGTCAAAGAAGATCCAAATCAAAGTTGTTTGTTCACAAAAAGCTGCTCGAAAGCCTGACATCAGTTTCAGAATACACAACTAAAAGACGTTTGTTCAGAAACAAATGCTCGAATGACTGACACCGGTTGGGGAAATTCAAATTCCAAGTAGTTTGTTCACAAAAAGGCATTTGTTTCCAAAACGATGCTTGAGTGACCAACTTTTGTAACACAATATACAAATCAAAGTCATTTGTTCACAAAAAGCTGCTCGTTTTTTGGTACTTAGTTTGACTGGTGACTTGTTTGGTATATGTTTGTCATTGGATCTTTCCCAGTCTGTCCTCCTCTTTGAATGCAATGCCACTCATTTAGTCCTCATGCCATCAACCTTCACCCCCAACTTTCACTCTTCTTCCTCTCCTTCTTCTCCTCCTGCTGATCATCTCGTATGCGCCGACACATTTGCTTGTCAACACAGCAGCGCACGTCGCTCATTAAGACGTTTAATCACTCCTAACAAGCATCGTCTTGCTGCGCGAGTCGACAGAAAAACCAAGCTGTGAGGCGACCTCGGAAGGCGGGTTCGGAATTTTCCCCGAAAACCGCGCCCGGCGAAACCTCACTTTTCACATTTTTGTTTTCGTGCACTCATTTGTATCCGCCCCCCTGTGAGTTTGTCATGTATTTGTCTTCTCATCCAGATGCTCCCACCACCACCCCCACACCCAACACTGCCACCACCACCACCACCTTCATCAACACCTCCTCCTCCTCCTCCCTCCACCACGAAGCCAGTCAAGGTACAGTATCGCCCGCACGCAGCGTGCTTGCGGATGATGCCGCTCGCATTCTGTTTGTTGGGGAACGTCATAGTTGTAGTTTAAACGATACTGTCGCCGGAGTAAAACCTTTGTTGTACAGGTAGTGTAACATTTACTGTAAACATAATTGACATAGAGTCTCAGCAAAAAATCTAACAATTGAATAGTATAGTCCATTAAAACCAATAATGCGCACGACAATGACTCAATCAATCATAAACGTCGTGTAAAATGTTACCAGTCGCATCGGTAACCCTTTAAACAACGGCTATATGAATACAAAGGGTGGCGCAACAAATGTAGATATATATATATTCTTATATATATTCACATAATCTTTATCCTCTGCGAGGAACGACTAATATCACTGTGACTTACTGAGGAACTGAAGACCGTCTCCATCGATAGCACAGGTACACACGTCGGGTGATCAAGTGGCCAAGTCACATACACTAGAAGGAGCAGCACAACATCCATTGACTTGAAGCAAAAAAAAAAAAAAAAAAGTGGTTTAATTTCTTTACATTCTATTTAATAATGTCATCACTGTATGTTTTTATAAAGTGAGTGCGCACACACAATAAACACATTACAAGCATTTTGGGGGGATTTCTGAGGGGGAGGCTGGAATGGATTATGGCATTTTCTATTAAGTTCAACGGGGAAAGCAGAATGAATTAAACTGTTTTTTCTTAAGGCATCACCTTTGCACCTTACTAACTGAGTGATTTAATGTTTTTATATGTGCCAGTGGTTAAATAAAGGGCTGAAACGGGGACTGTTTTAGCCTGCAGCTAAAACTTCGTGGAATAAAATGATTCGAAATCTGAACGATTCCACTGGAAATCAAACTCCTGGCCGTTGTGAGTGCAAACCCCGAGATGGAAAAAATATCGCCACTTTTTTCATCAGCCCGAGCCGGGCGCGCAATCAAAAGCCTCGTTGACAGCTCACTCGATTGGAACAAATCTCACGAGGCCGGCGGGAATCACGCCCATTGTGCTTGATTATGCCGTTCGATTGGATTAAAAGGAATGCCAATCTGCGCGACGGGCATTGATTGCACCTGAGAGTGAGGCGTCTCGCGCGGACTCTCGTTCGTAGCGACGGACTGATTGACTGCGAGATTCACGAATGATTGCTCTCGTGTGCCTAATAACTCCCTTGGGAATAATCCAGATAAAAAATAGACAGCGGTATTTAAAAAAAAAAATATATATATATATATTACCATTTATTTCAATCAAAAGTGGGGTTTAAAAAATAAATAAATGACTATTGTCTTTGTGGGTATGCAATGTTGGGTCTTTGAATTGGCCTCCCACCCTGCAAGTGAAGAAATTTTGACAAATTGATCAATCCGATCAAAACCAACCTCACGTCTGCGAAGCGCCAAGGTTTTCAGTGGGAAGCCAAACTCATTTACACTTTCTGCCAGATGTCCTGTCCTTACGTGCTACTACCAGGGGCATTCTATTGTTATTACTGTGTGTATGGATTGAAAGCAGCAGCGAGTTCATATGGCCATAATACACTCTGCCAGTTGATTTCATTTAGCCACAGCGGGCCTTCACAGATCAGAGACTGCCAAATGAATCTATCAGAGAGCTATTGAGTTTTTTTTTAATTTTATTTATTTTTTTTTTTCTTTCTTCCCCCATCACTTTCCCATTAGACAGACAAAATGGAGCACTTTAAAAATCTATACAACCCCAACACTTGGCCTTTAAGTGTGTCTCTGTGTGTGCGGCTTGTGGGTGGTGGCCTTAAAAACATTGGGAAATGTCAAAATTATTGTTTTCACACATCTTTTATAGCTGTGGCTTTACCTCAAGCGATTAGGTCATGACAATGATTTCCATTTACGCACCCTCCAGGACCTGACACGTGGGCCTTAACGCTCCAGTGTCCACTGGACGTCCCTTTTTCGCTTTGGCGCTCATTTGCGTCATCGCGAGAGAAGAACATTCTCCCCATGGGGACAGAGGCTGTAATTAGCCATCCAGTCAACTTTGACAATGTTGTGCGCTTGCGCGTTTATGTTCACGGGAGCGACTCCAATTTATTCATTCACCCAGTCTGCCGCTTTTCATGCTACATTTCTACACAATAGTGAAATACGGCGGCGCCTTCGAGATACGGGCCCGACTGTTTGCCTTGACTTGCGAGCAAAAACCTGCGCTGTATGGTGGCAGGGAACTCGACTCAATTCACTTCAACAGTTTCGTAGCTCGTGAACAATTCTTCAACAATAGACTTCAAGCTATTTAATGCCACTCCCAGTTGAAGTTTACAGTCAAGCTAAGCAAAAAAATAAGAATTTGACGTGTACATAACTTTGCTTTTTGATAGCTGAATGCTAACACATAATGGGAAACAGTGATGATTGAATTCACAGGTATATGCTGTATTCTTTATCCTCTGCGAAGAATGACTAATATAAGTGTGTCTTACTGAGGAGCAATTGACTCAATCAATAAAAGTGTAAGTTGTTACCGTATGAAATAAAAACCACGCGTTATTGAAGATATTAGATTATGTGACGATGGAAGTTTGAATATGTGCGGTTGCTCCACAATATTGTGTGCATTCATGTTTATAACATGTTTATAAGTCCTGTTTATTTCAATTTCAACTCCTAGTATCGCTGCGAACAGAGCATATTTTGGGCTCGTCTTCATTGGAATTCATCCCTCGTCCGATCTCTCGTGACCTCACCTCGCTCTCCCCCGCACCGTCGACACAATATGACAAATCATCGCCTTATTTAGCAGCCTGCCGGGGCGAACAATGGCCTTTAATTGCCGGCTGAAGGAAATAGATTATGAATGTGCGTCCGATGCAAATCAGACAATCTGGAGGTGAGCCGGCGTCGCGTCTTAATTGATGGAAGAGCCTAAACGGGGCTGATGAACCAATTCGCCGCAGTCAGGAAGTCGCAAATAAATATCTATTGCCTTTGTCAGGGTCTTCAATTGCATAAACACCATCTGGCGACATGAGTGGTGGGGGGGGGGCCTCGCACTCATCTCTTTATCGAAGGCGAACCTAATGTGAAGGATTACACCCTCTTCTCTCAGTTCAGCCCCCCTCTGCAAGCCGTTTTCAAATTGGAGTCACTCAACTTTAACTGATTTGATTAAGGTAAATTGTGAGCTCCAAATATGCCGTCATGTGGCATACGGGACCTGCGGGGGGGGGGGGGGGGGCTTTGTCGTATAGCGCCGTAATGGAAAGCACTTGTTTGTGCGGAATTATAACATCTTCTCCTCGTATTGATGTTTTACACCGTGAGCTTAAAAGAGAGAAAAGCGAAGCCAGGAGCTCCTCGCTAACAATATTTAGAAAATACCATCAGCATAGACAACAGTTTACACACGATACGCCAAAACCACAACTACACGCTGTGTCGGTTGTGATGATATCCAAAAGTTGTCCAATAAAAAGCATGCGTCTTTACATTTTTTGGGGCCCTCGTACTCCTGGAATCGTTCATTACTCCATGACTTCCCACTAATTAATCACCTTTTTGTGGGCCTCAACATGCTTGAAAACTCACCAATCGCCATCGTCCTGATGCAAATGGAGGTATGTTAGTGCTCCAGATCATGACGACCCAAATCTCACTCAATTGCATCCCCTGGAAAGTTCCAAAAAGTAAGCCCCAGACTGCACTTTATTTGAGTGATACAAATTTGGTAAGACTTGAAAGAAAGAGTCTCAAAGAAACATCGACGAAATTCAAGAGGAAATCTGCATTTTTGGTTTCAAGCAGCAAAGTCAAGCGAATTCACGCTCTTGTAATTTGACAAAATCCTACTATGGAATTCACCCACATGTGGAATTCCCTTTTTTACGCCTCAACATGCTCAAAAACTCACCAAGTTTGGCATGGCCACCATCCTCTTTAAAATGTTGGTGTTTTCGGGGTCCTCAAAAGTCACTTAGTTGCGCCCCCTGGAAAGTTTGACAGCAGTTTCACCGATCGACTCAATATGCTTGAGAACATACCAGTTTTGGTATCGCCATCGTCCTGGTGACGTACGTATTTTAATGGTCCCGAACACAAACCCTCAAAAGTCACTCAATTGTGCCCTCTGGAAAGTTTGAAAAATAATCCCCCAACACCAGCTTCACTGATCGACACAGAAATCAGTCGGTATGTCAGCCATGACGGTATGACAGAAAGAGTATGAAGGACTTGTGCGTGAAAATCAACAGGAAGTCAGCCATTTTGGTTTGAATTGGCCTTTTCAGGTGAATTTCAGCGCTTGTACCTTGACAAACAACTAGGGATTTGCCCAAAATAGACATACGGTAGTCCAACTAAAAGCATGTATCTCCACATTTTGTATTTGTATCAGAAAATACACCAACAACACTCTTCCATATTTAGATGCTGTAAATTAGTTCTCGGTGGTCATCTGTTTATTGGCGGGATCTTTTCGACATAGATGGAAAAGATGTTTAGCGGTAGTTACTCAGCTCACAGATGGTAGAAGTGTATTCATTCTTGGGAGTTAAGTCGTCGCAGAACTGCAGCTAGTCAACAACGTAATACCCGTAGAGCCCCCAAACCTGTAAAGGCTGTCAAAACAAACCTCTGGACCTCCTCGAGGGCAAGCCAGACACTCGCAGCTCTATCAGCAGAGCTCGGCGGGAGGTGGAAGGAAATCACAAAGCGAAAGCCAAGTAGAGGAGGCAGGTCTTTTCGAAAAGCCATCAGACGTTAAGAGGTAATGTCGCCTGCCAGCGGGGACGCCCGTCAGCTTGTTGACATTCTGGGTACCATGGGGTGCCACCTAATGCTTTCATGCCAGTATAATTATGATTGGCACGCAGTTATCGGCACGTGTCGCGACGGCAAAGGGCTCCCGGGAAGCGTGGAAACCAGTTGAATGTGTCGACATACTGGAGAAAGTGGAAGCGTCGTCCCACGTGGTCCACTCCCACTTGCATCTTGCTTCCTGGTCGCAGATGCTTTAGTTTACATTTTGACATTGGATTATGGATGATTTATTTATTTATTTATTTAATTTTTGGGATAACGCGTCATTTTTCTGCATTTGCATTCAGAGATGGGCATCACAATCAATTAGTTGATTTATTGATTCGGCGAAACAAAGTGCTACTTGAAGTCATCAGCTCAGATGTTATTTGTATTTCATATTTCATCCATCCATCCATTTTCTGAGCCGCTTCCCCTCACTAGGGTCGCGGGCGTGCTGGAGCCTATCCCAGCTGTCATCGGGCAGGAGGCGGGGTACACCCTGAACTGGTCGCCAGCCGATCGCAGGGCACATACAAACAGACAACCATTCGCACTCACAGTCACGCCTACGGGCAATTTAGAGTCTCCAATTCATGCATGTTTGTGGGATGTGGGAGGAAACCGCAGTGCCCGGAGAAAACCCACGCAGGCACGGGGAGAACACGCAAACTCCACACAGGCGGGGACGGGGATTGAACCCATGTTTAAGATATATAAACTCTTGACATTTATATGGGGGAAACAATTCTAATGAATACAGTGAATGTTTTATGAACATTTGATTATTAAGTCACATTTAAAAAAAAAAGAAAAACATATTAAATCAGTCTATGAATTCAATTGTCCTCGTAGTCAATCACAATAATTAAAGTCCCAATTGTTGTATTATGAAATATTCATTTGTTTATTGAATATTACTTTTAATAAAGCATGTCTATTATAAATATTTTTTAATTTGGTTAATATTTGGTTAATAGATAATCAAATAATAACATTTTAGTCACTCTAGGAATTTTTTTTAATAACAAGTCATGTTAATAATCTTGTGAAGGATTTTTAATAGTGTTTACTGTATTTTTTTCCATTTGCGCCATGTGACTTCCAATGAAGATAAATACAGTTCATTATATTTTTAATATTTCGTTACTAATTAATCACATATTTGATTTTATTGCTTTTTGTTGCACCAATTATAATCCCACAGTTAATTGGTTAATGCATTAGATATAACAATAATAATTTGCCACATCGAATCGACCGTAGTAGGTAGATAGAAATAAATTATTGAACTATTTTGGGTGGATTTGTATATTTTATTTGTTCAATGTATGTTTTTATTCATGTAATTTTTAATTGATTCAAAATAGCTATTATTCATGATTATCTTATTGATCGATCGATTGATTGATTCATGAAAATAATTGTCTATTAGTCGACTTCCCGACGAGCAAGTGCACTTTTTCAGCTAAAAAAAAATGCCCGTTTATTTTTAGGTTCCTTCAACTTTTAGGCATACAGTATATACTGTATATATACGACTGTACATAAATGTATTGAGAGTCTTCCCTTATCGATTTGGCCCCTTTTTAAAAGGTCCCAAAGTTTTCATCACTTCATGGCAACTGCCTCATTTACACACGTCAATAACACCAAAACTACAAGTGAATGCTAAACGTGGTCAGACCGCAATATTTGTGTGTCTGTGTGTGCGTGTGTATTGCTGCGCAGCCTTTTGGTTGTCATTGATTTCCCTTTAGCCTGTCGTCTTTTTTGTCGTATGTTCTAGTGTTCAGAATGCTTGCTTATGGCTGTTATTTGTTTTCTTCCCCTCCCTTCCCTTCTTCCCCGTTTCTCCTTTATTTGCATGCCGTTTCTCCTGTTGCGCACCTCCCTCTTCCTCCTCCTCTTCCTCTCCTTGTGTGCTCGCTCAGACACTGCGCCCAGCACTGAACCTGCAGCTCATGGTTGGTATATCTACTTTCTTATTATTTTTTTTATTTATTATTTGTTTTGTTTCCTCCTGCATTTGCATCATGTTTATTAAAATGGTCACTGTGCAAATAACTGGGCCTGTATCCCTGCTCCTCGTTTTTTTTTTTTCCTTCACAATTTAACCCCCCCCCCTCTGCAGTATATACTGCCGCGCCAATGCCCAGTAGTAAAAGTCAGCAAGCACTTCATTGCCCGAGTCCACTCTCATACTTTATAAACTGAAAGGGGTTAAAATCAACCAACTGTACAGTGAAAATTGGTGGAGCAGCATCGGGAGAGAAGCATAAACAAACTTTTACTTTGAATTGGACTGATCGCCTCGCACGAGGTGCATTCATACACGGAAAAAAAAAACACCATCAAAGAATTAAAAAAAAAAAAAGAAAACAAGATGACGCCAGATTAATACTTTTACTGCTTTGGCCTCAGGACAAAAAAAAAGGTTTTTTTCAGCAATAGAGCATAAGTTTCAAATAAAATGTGCAAATGTAATTCATATTACATGTATATATTTAAGGCTGTAATAGTTTAAACACCAAATTGAATAAAACACCTGACTTCAGTCTTATTTCCTGCGTTTGTTATTTTGAGCTAAAGGTCGCGCGTTTGCACCGAAGACTGACACCGCGTCAGAGCGGTGCTGGCCTCAAAGCCTCAGGAAATCTTGTTGCCATGGCGATGCCCAGCTTGTTGTGATTTAAGCAACAAGGGAGCTGACACGGAACGGCCCGATTGTCCATTTCCTGGTGGTGGGAGGGAGCAGGCAGAAAGGGACAGAAGTGTCGAGCTTTCTGTTTTAAAATAGCCCCGTGGGCAAGTGGAGAAAAAAAATAATTAAAAAAAAATAACCCCATTGAATGCAACACGTTTTACCCAAGAGGAGAGTGTGGAGTAAAGTACTGCTGCATAACTTCATACGATAACGTTAGCATGTGTTTTTTTTCCCGTGTCATTTGTAGATGTGTATCTTCGAATCGCAATGTTACAATGGCATAGCGAAGTAGAGACTGTGGAGTATAATACTTTTGTCCAAGAGGAGACTAAGGGTAGAATGAAAACAGAGCGCTGCAGGAAAGTGGAGACTGTGGAATGTAATACTGCCACAGAACCAGAGATGCTGCTATAAGCATTTCTATGTGTGTATCCTCAAAAATTGTAATGGCGCGCAAAAGTGGAGACACATTTTTTTATCCAAGAGGAGGCTGCGGACAGAAAGAAAAGAGAGCGCTGCAGGAAAGTGGAGACTGTGGAGTATAATACTACCACAGAACGGATACAATAACGTTAGCATTGGTGTTTAATTTAGTCATTTTGAGCTGTCTTTCCTCAAATGTTGAAGTGGCACAGCAAAATTGAGATTGTGGAGTATGATGTTGCTCCAGAACCAGCTACAATAACGTGAGCAGGTATGTTTGTTGAGGTAATTTCTATGTGTATCCTCAAATGTTATAACGGCGCAGCAAAATCGGAGACTGTGGAGTATAGCACTTTTATCCAAGAGGAGATTGCAGGCACCAAGAAAACACAGCACTGCAGGAAAGTGGAGACTACAGAGTATAATACTGCCACAGACCCTGATAAAATTATCTTTTTTTTTTTCTAGCTGAGTATCCCCATGATACAATTATGTGAAGACTATGGAGTATAATACTGCCACAGATCTGAGGACGCTAACATTAGCATTGGTGTTTATTTTGGCCATTTCTATCCGTGTGTCCTCAAACGTTAGACGGCGTTTGAGGCTCTCTGCTTCGATCTCCTCACTCTTAAACAAAGGGCACGTTCGCGGCGGGTGTGAGCTCCGACGCGTAGCTGGCGGCTAGCTACGACGCGATTAATTTCCTGTCTGGAGAGGTGAGCGCATCTGGAAGGGTGGTGGCGGGGGGAGGCAGGGGGGGGCTGCAAGCCTGTCAACACAGCTGTCAGCAAGCGGGAGAAAGTAGCCGGAAGAATTGAGCGGTGCTGCAAAGTATGAAAACGCCAGAGTCGGGAGAGAGCGCGTCGTAACGGCCGCTGGACTCTTTGAAAAAGTTAGTTAGTTGGTACTGCACAAAAAGAAATTGAGGAGGAGGAGGGAGTCAAAATACTTTTTCACAAAACTGTATATTATGTTTTATAATCATACTAAAATATATTTATCATTTATTAAGTACATGTGGCTGAAAAAGCGAAGCGTTGAGAGTCTCTGTCGCCACTGTGTCATTTTGTGTTATATCCTTTTCGTCCATTGTATTTAATTACCGTATTTGCACGACCATAGGGCGCACCGTATTAAAAGGCGAAGTCTCAGGTACGTGGTCTATTTCTGTATTTAACACGTACATAAGGCGCACTGTATTATTGGGCGCAGGTATGGTAAAACATATGCTAGCTTAAAACATACGGTAGCATGCATGCACGCTAAAACAATGTTTTCAAAAAGGCAGCGGGAGCAAAACTGAGTTCGGTTGTACTTTATTGAAGTATTTAACAATGTACTCACGTTATTTTTTGATCAATCCTCATCCACAAGTCCATCAAAGTCCTCATCTTCTGTATCCGAAATGAACAGCCGGGCAAGTTCTCCATCAAACGCGGCAGGTTCGAGTCGGTCTCGTTGCCGTGCGTCTCCTCAGAAATGATGCCGACTTTTACGAACAACAGTGCAAGCAGACACGTTAGCCCAAGCATCCACGATCCATTCACAAATTGTGGCGTAACTCGCCCGGCGCTGCCTCCTAGTCGTAGTAAAGCTGTGTTCGCCATCTGTCATCCATGGCTCCCACGCCGCTCGCAACTTCACTTTGAACGCCCTTTTTACACCGATGTCCAGCGGTTGGAGTTCGTTAATCCCATTGCCTCTTTTGTTGGTCTTCCAACTCGGGCCACCTCGCCTTGTTTCCGCGTTTTGTTTTTCTTTTTTTTCCACGGAAACTCCGCTTCGGCTTCTTGACTTGGCGAAGCTCGTTTTCCTGTTTCCTCTACTTGCGAACCATGGATTCGTTGATAGCTTCCAGTTTAAACTGTGCTTCGTACGCGTGTCTCTTCGTAGGTGCCATTTTCGACTGCGGTCAAGCCAGCCTCCGCTCGTAAAGTAGCAGTCAAGCCAGCCGCCCCTAATTTTGTTCATACGAGGCATTACGGAAATAGGTCGCCAACTCGCGGCGAAAGCCACCTTCAAAATAAAAGCTTCCCAATAATACGGACGTCAGTGCTCTTCGGTGAAGGAAGCAACCAGCAAAGTTAATTTGAATCTTGAGATACATTTAAAAAAAAAATTATATCTTAGGAAAAATAAATGGAAAATGGACTGCACTTATATAGCACTTAATCTACATCATCGCAGTGCCCAAAGCGCTTTACAAAGCCTCACATTCACACACACATTCATAAATGACAAGTCCAGATCTGTGTGACAAACCACCAAGGACTCCACTAAAAGAGGTTTGAGGAAGATCTGATATTGTATTTCAAAATAAAAGTCTCTGAAAACTAATAAACTACATTTTTGAATGCATCTCAAGATTAAAATTAACCTTGGTGATTGCATTCCTTAACCGAAGATCATTGACGTGCGTACTATTGGGAAGCTTTTATTTTGAAGGTGGCTTTCGCCGCGAGTTGGCGACTTACTACCGTAATGCCTAGTATGAACAAAATTAGGAGCGGCTGGCTTGATTGCTACTTTACGAGTGGAGGCTGGCTTGACCGCCGCTATATACCTACTGGGGGCGTGCCTTTAGCGTCCTCCTTCACGCGCACCCTTCCCCCTTTATGTCCGCTTGCTATCCTCAGCCACGTCCGCTTTTCCTCTGTATAAGCAGCGTGTCGGCAGGAAATGCTCCCAGTCAGTCAAGCGGCGCACTCATCACGCAACATTTATCGATTTTGGAACTCGGTGCACACATAAGGCGCGCCGCATTATAAGGCGCTCCGTCCATTTGGGAGAAGATTTACGACTTTTAAGTGCGCCTTATGGTCGTGAAAATACGGTATGTGATTTTCTTAAATGTAATACTGTAGTACAAATTACTATTTCAGTTTATGGTCTTACCACAGTCCAATTACATATGTCATATAGGTTTAACTTCAATCTGCACATAAATTGTGCAAAAAAAAAAAAAAAAAAAAGTTATATCATGTTTTTTAATTTTTTTTTCATGTAAATAATTTTCACTGTGGAGTTCCAGCACAATGGAAAGAAGTTTTTTGCAGCATAACTCCAGCGACTAGCTCACAGCAACGAGATAAGTTTGCAGCCTTTTAAAGAAAAGATAAAAAAGGTGAAAACGATGAGCTGCCATTTTGTCACTTGTGAAAGTTTTCTTCGCGCGGGAGCCCCCGCGATCCCCCGTTTAAGATGAGTCGACAGCGCTTTTCCCCCGCGCGAAAGCCACTCTCGCCTTCAGATGATGAGCCGTTTGCTGCATTAATGAGTTTGGCACTCACATGAGGATGACAGGTGACAAAGCGGGTGTTTCCATACCTTTATTTAATATCCCTTTTTTTTTTTTTTTTTTTTTTTTTTTTTTTAAAAAGAAAAAAAAAGTTAACTTTGCAAGAAAGTCACTTAATTTGAAAAAAAAATTATAATAATAATTTTGGTATGTTTTTCGTGTCATACAAGTGGGGAAAGAAAGAAGTTAACCACTGTTCATATTTTTAAAACATGAAGAAAAAGAAATGGGAATTTTAACAATGAACAACAAAGTTAAACATGGCAACTTTTTTTTATAAAAAACATTTTTACTGTCATTCAAGTGTACAAAGAAGTTAGCCCCCCTCAATATTAAAATTTAAAATTAGCAATACTTCTTAACTTTAACAATGAATAAGTCAGTTGATTTTTTTTCTTTTGCTTTGTAATATTTTTTTCCTGTCATACAAAATGAATTGGTATGATTAAAATGTCAAACTAACAACAGCAATACATCTTGCATTTTAACTTTTTTTTTTTCTTCACATTATGTCATAACTTGTGGTACAAGCGTAGAAAGTAGTTAACCCCTGATAATCATGATGAAAATGTAAAAATAACAATGAAAAACTGAAACAACAAATTGGAATAAAAAAGCACAATGTAATGGTGATTCTTAGTATTTGTTTTACGTTCTTTACTGCCATACAAGTGTTAACAGAAGACAAGCCCAGTCAATATTAAATGAATTTAATCAATAACTTTAATTTTTTTGGGGGGGTGGGGGGGGGAACAATGAATAAAAATAAATCTCAACGTGTCTTTACGCCGTTGTTTACTTCTTTTATTGATCAGTGTCCCAAAAAAAAGCCAAAGAAAAAGCAAAACACCCTGGCAGAATTAACCCTTTTTTGCTGACATCTTCTCCCGTCATATTTGGCTAAAAAAAATATCACACTAATAGTTGACAGTAAGTTTTTAAAATGCTGCATACAAATCAGGATTATTGTTTTGTTTTGTGCCAATCGTCCCTTTTTATCATTTCGGCGAGCAGATGCTCATGAGTTTGCCGTCCGCCGTGGTTGTCAATCATGCCCATCTGTCGGCCCGCTTCTGCTCCCTGCTGCAAACGAGACACCTGCAGGCGCTCTCGCCAACTGTTAGCGCGCCACCGAAGGTGCTTTGGGGGGGGGAAAAAAAATAAATGCTCCCGACGAGTCATTACGCCACAAATCGTAAAACAATAATCTATGCATCATCTAGTCAATGACATTCAATACCAGAGTTGTATTTAACTGTGCAAGAAAGGTTGTAGTTTGTATTAAATTTACAGTAAACCTTCCCCCAAAAGTTTCTAATTGCCGATATTCAGTGTCAGGGAGTAACTAATTAATGAAATTAGTTCCTGAAAGAAGACCGTTTACTCTTTTGTTTGATAGGTTCGGTGCTTATACTCATTTTGGAAACATTGACAAGAAAAAAAAAAAATCTTTTAGACAGTGACGATATTTTATTCTATTCAACTATAACCTTGTATTTTTTATTTTTTTTTGTTTTATTTTTTTCAAGCAAATATCTGTCCAAATAAAGGCCGCTCCCTATTACCTGGTCCACTTTTCAGTTGAGTAAATGCCCCCAACCCACTGTATGAGTAAATACCTGTATTGTATATGACAATGTATTACACAAAAGCGTTTGTGTTGTGATGTGTCAATAATCAAGCCAAGCTTTTTTATCGTCGTACACGACAAATCATCGGGACTCTAATAATAGACTCCTATCGTGATTCTCGCTTGTTTACAGCCGACTTCCCGAAAACCTAATTTCTGAGGCATTACGCACCTCCTTCCTCTCAGGTGGCGTGTAATGCTCCAGTAAGCCGTATTACCTCGGAAATTACTTGGAGCCGCTGTCCTGTGCGCGAATAAAGGAGCTCATTTATCATCGGATCGGTGTCCTGTTTGCCAGTTGCGATGGGGGGGGGGGTCAAAGATGCCTTGATGCTGGCGGCAGATGTTTTCATGGATTGTTATTGGCGACAAAGCAAACGTTATTTAATAGACATGCCACAATTAATCGATTAATCGACAACTATTTTGATAATTGGTTAATCGTTTACAGACCTTGTTTAACTTCAAATTATTAAATCTGAATTTCAGCCTTTCAACAGTAAATATTTTCTGATTACTTTGGAAAACAATGATCAACATTTTTGCCGTAACGGACCCAACCAGTAGTTGAATCATACCAATATATGTTTGTGAATTTTATGGACTGTCAATTTGAAAGAATATTCAGTTTTTAAATAAAGGTAATAATAAATTTAATAAAATAAAATTAATTTAAAAATTTTATTTATCCAACTCATCGATTAAGCGAAAAATATAATTGACAGATTAATCGATTATCAAAATAAGCATTAGTTGCAGCCCTAGTTATTAATGTTAAAGGGGACATAGTCTAGGAAACTACTGTTTATTATAATGGCTTGTATAGAAATAGTTGGGTCTCTGACGTTCCTGCTAACCCATCAAACGTAAAATTCAATATCTATGCAGGGGTGATACATCCATCCATCCATCCATCCATTTTCTGAGCCGCTTCTCCTCACTAGGGTCGCGGGCGTGCTGGAGCCTATCCCAGCTATCATCGGGCAGGAGGCGGGGTACACCCTGAACTGGTTGCCAGCCAATCGCAGGGCACATACAAACAGACAACCATTCGCACTCACAGTCACGCCTACGGGCAATTTAGAGTCTCCAATTAATGCATGTTTTTTGGGATGTGGGTAATAAAGTTTAGGTTCAAGGTGAGAAATTGTCTTTTCAGTTGTTGTTTCATACACATAGGTGGGTGGGAAAAGGGGCATGAAAAGTTAATAAGTGTTCATCCAACTGGTCCAGTGCAGACTCTTGCCACAGGCTGTTTGCCCAACACATTCAAATTCTACGATTAAGTCTTTTTTTTTTTTTTTTTTTTTTTTTTGTGTTGGCGGCACGGTGGGTGACTGGTTAGAGCGTCTGCCTCACAGTTCTGAGGTACGGGATTCAATCCCCGGCCCCGCCTGTGTGGAGTTTGCATGTTCTCCCCGTGCCTGCGTGGGTTTTCTCTGGGCACTCTGGTTTCCTCCCACATCCCAAAAACATGCATTGACAACTCTAAATTGCCCGTAGGTGTGAATGTGAGTGCAAATGGTTGTTTGTTTATATGTGCCGTGCGATTGGCTGGCAAGCAGTTCAACAGCCTCCCTGTAGTGTTACTATCAACATGCAGAGAGCAGTGGTGGCCAACTTCATTGAGGACGTCCTCGATGCCTTATTTTTTTTATTTTTTAAATTTTGCTTTGACCTTCTTGAGAGTGCCACCTTTGAATCACTTCCTTATTCACTCTCATCTTTTGATACACAGAAGTACCTTGACTCTTTTTATTTTTTCCATAACCAAGCTCGTAACTCCTTTTAATTCCTATATTAAAAGTTCCCCATTGAAATGAACTGAAATGCCATTACTTTGTCTAAATTAAAGTCCTCAGCTCACTTCAACATACCGTAATTTCTCGTGTATAATGCGCATTTTTTCCCCCAAAAGAAATTGTCAAAAGTCAACAGTGCGCATTATACATGGGTATAAGGTAAAATGGAAAAAGAAAAAGAAAAAAACACACTCCACTTTCGTTCCAATATGCCACCACCACCTAGAGGTTATGTGAGAGGTGTACACTTTGATTCTAATATGCCACCGCCATCTAGAGGTTATGAAAAAGGTGTAGCCTACACTTTCATTCCAATATGACAGGTACGTATGACTGCATAATATGTACAGTTGTGCTCATGAGTTTACATATCCTGGCAGATTCTGTGAAATGTTGTTGTTGTTTTTTTTAAATATGACTGAACAACAACCATCATTAATTTCTTTATGGATATGTTTTGTTTGATGATAAGGCTTTTCTGAAATGCTTGACAGTTTAATTTTAATTATATTCAAATAAAATGCCGCCTGGCCCTTCGTGTTTTCTTTCTTACAAATTCTACCTTGGTAATCAAACATATGAGCACAACTGTGTGTTTTGTCATTTACTAAATAAAAGTAGGGCTGTGAATTTCAAAATAATAGCAAGTCAATAAAAATAAAGTATTCTGTGTTCAAATAAAGTGCTTAACTCACAAAAAAACTAACAAAATACTGATAATACTTCATGTTTTGATCATATGGGTAGAAGCAAAATCATGCATTGTAAAAATGCATTATACATAGGTTGAAGGCTTTTCCAGAATTTTGAGGTCAACTTTGGAGGTACGTATTATACATGGGTGCGCATTATACACGGGAAATTACGGTAGTTCCTTGTCACCAGGAAGTCACAAAATGGGATATAGAAGCCCGTAGCGTAATAAATCTCCTGAACCTGTAATATCTGGTAAGAAGAAATTCTTTGCAAATGTAATAACCGAGATCATAACATTTGTACACACTTTAACAATTTTAAAAAACGGCAACTTTATTAAGTTATGGTCCACCTTTCCCGATGGAAATGAATTCAAATGCCAGCCTTCCTCCTCCAAAAAAAAAACCAACAAAAAATTGTGGGGTTATGGTTAATTACTTATCATTAAGCTAAACGGACTAGGCAAAGCTATGTGGTTGTTTTAAATGCACAACTTGTAATTCTCTAGGTTTCATGTTGAGTGTGACGGTAAAGTTCAACTGGAGTGGAGTGGCAATAAACACTTGAAATTTCAAGCCTCTTTTTTACGGGGTTATTCATTATCTGCCAAGCTACTGCTTGTTGTCATAATTGGGGTCACTTGTATTTCAAGGCACCGCTGTAGTTTTATTTCTTTGGCCTGAGGACAAAAGCAGTAAATGTAAGAGGGGGGTTCCCCCCCAAAAAAACTTTCTGGTTCCAAAGCAGCCCCTGTTACGGACACATTCTTAACACCCGTCAAGCCACCGCAGACTTTTGAAATGCGTGAGGCGGCTCGGTAACAGCAGAATGAAAGCAAAGTTCCGTTTTTGCCGGGGTTGGTAATCGTACTCGAGAGAAGCCAACCCCCAGCCAACATTAACAGGACGGATGCACATCACCGCAACGAGCCACAAACTCATTTGGCCTCGGGAGCTGTGGAGAGTCCTCAATGCGTTGGAATAAGTCACTCCCGAGACCACTAAAAGCCATTATTAGAAGGTGTTTATCGAGCTCGCCGTGGCCTAGATACAGCGAAATATCCCGAGAACGCTTATAGCCCATAATTATATTACATTTTGGATATAGACTGGCCCTGATTAGATAAATGATGAATGAGTCCATTAGGGAAAAGATACACGGTTCCTCGAGAGCTAATGGACTGTTGGTTTATTCCTGGAATGACTTTGAATGTTTGCTTTGCTTGTCATCACTTCAGATGGAAGAAACCCGGCAATTTACGGTCTCGTCCATACTTATCGTGCTTGTCCAACAAAAAGCATGTTTGGGCCAATTTTTTATTTTTGTTTTTATTTTATTTTTTTTAAATCATATCTAAAACACAAAGTAAATAGTCGCTGTCAGGCTGAATGCTTGCATCTCCAAAATCAATACTTTTCAGGAAACTTTAAAAAATGCCATCTTGCTTGAGTTACCAAACGTAGCCGTTGTTTAAGTTGGTTTTATACCTTATATTGCGATCATGTACACCAACATCGACGCAAAACCACCCCAAAAACCATTTTCAATTGCCAATTCAATACGCTAATAAACTGCTAATTCACTGTCATGCAGGCAACAACCGTCACAATTGTTCGCCAAAACTGAAAAAAAAAAAACAAAAGCAAACGGCAGCAGAAAACAGTCAGCGGCAAAACAAAAAAGCTTTACAACTGATAAATATAAGAAAATGTTGGCTCCGGTTGCACAAAATCCTTGAAATAGCCACAAATACGTCATGACGAGACTTGCGCGACGGCGTCTCGTGTTTGTGTGCATGCGCAATGTGACGTCCTGTTTTGTGCGCAATGCGTGTGACATCACAGACCCGTTCCATTGCATTCGTTTTTGCACTGTGAACGACTACAGAGAGAGATTAGTTTGAACAATTGTGAACGTAGCCTTCGAGCCATGTGTGATGCAACGAATAAAACAATGCGCTGACTAAGCAGTGTGATGAACAGAAAAGAATCCGCGCCTAAACTTACCTTCGTGGCTGACCGCTTCCTTCTGCAGCAGAGCATTTCAGATCTTACTCAAATGTATCTAACCTATTTTCCGTCATTATTCTCTCAAAAAAAAAAAAAAAAAAACATCCAGACTTTCAACCTTGAGGTGACAAAATACTACTCAAGTATAAAATTTAAGAATACTCACGCTCTTATCCTTTATCATCTGCGTAGAATGACTAATATTAAAGGTGTACTGATGAGCTCGTAGAGTAGTTGAGAGGAATCAATGAAGAGCATGTCTTGTACTGCCCCCAGGTGGCCAAGGTGGGCACATCAGAAGGACTTAAAAATCAGTAGCAAAATGGGGCAGAAATGTCTGCCAGATCATCGCTGGAGTCACAATGTTACACAATTCGTCCCACTTGGTACTTTATTTGACGCCCTCCACTCTTGTCAGCGCTTGAATAGGACTGACTGCTGGGTTTTTTGTTTGTTTTTGTTTTCTCTCTCATAATTAAAGCAATTTCTGACGACGTGAAAAATTCGCTCGATATGAGAGCAGCGTCGCGCACCGCCCGACAAGGAGAGGCTCCAGGTGACATTTTCAAATAGGTTCAATGAAGAGGTTGGTGGCGACTTTAATTACATTTGCTCTTTAGGCGAGAGCGTGGCCGGCGAACGCGAGCGGATCTTGACAAACCAACGTGCTCTTATGACACCCCGCCCACTCGCCGCTGATTGCCGCTCTATCTGGCGACGGCAGCGAGCCCGCACCGGCCAAAACGCCAATGCTTGATTAGCAGATTAGCAGATCTCCTCCGTCTCAAACCAAGGCCCCTGTCTACACGTCCTATGAAAAATGAGATGCTGCACCTCGGCGCTCGTGGTCGGCGTTCTTGCCGTTCTGTCTGTTTATCCCCGTGGATCACCTTGCTTGGAGACCGTCCCTGGGTAATCGTTTGTCTTTCAGGCACGTATTTAATAGAGACCAAACAATTTTGAGATGATTTATTTTTGAACTGCAAACAAACCAAGTATGCCTTCACGTCAGTGGCCAGCTGTGTTCATGCCTTCAGTGAGGAGAATTTCCCAAGTTAATACACGTAGAACAAGGGTCTCTTGTATTTAGTTCTCAGCATGGGGCTGTTGGTAAGGAGACCGATTTTAATTTTGCGCTTTTGTTTACATACTGTACTTGCTTGCTTCAACCATAAATACAGTCCCTTCCAAAGGTATTGGAACGGCAAGGTCAATTCCTTTGTTTTTGTTGTGTACTGAAGACATTTGGGTTTCAGATCAAAAGATGAATATGAGAAAAACGTTTTTATTTCATGGTATTTACATCGAGATGTGTTGAACAACTCAGAACAGAGCCCCTTTTGTTTGTAGCCACCCACTTTTCAAGCGAGCAAAAGTATTGGAACAGGTGACTGATGGGTGTTTCTAGTTGCTCAGGTGTTGCCTTTTAGATTGATTGCTTAAACATTAGATCGTCCTTGTTTTTGGCTTTGGGTTTCACCTGTGAGAACTGCATTTGCTGTTAAGCCAACATCAAGACCAGAGAGCTGTCTTTGGGAGAAAAGCAAACCATTTTGAAGCTGAGAGAGGAGGGAAAATCGATCAGAGCTATTGCACAAACAACACTGTACGTTTTGGCTGCGATACGCTAAAATACAGAAAGTATCAGTCCATTAGCCTGTAATCTAAAATACTGAAAGTATGTAACGTAAAAATGGCCCTAACTATACCATATCTAAGTCTTCGGACAAAACACAAAACAACAAGCAAAAAACGCAACAGGATATGGAGTGATAGCACGGCGGTACGCAGGTCTAACTGGTTAGCCAAAAATCGCACCGTTAATGATCATCTGTCCTGTTCACCTACGCCATTTATGTGGCACTACGGAGAAATTGTGTCATATTTTCTTCTGCTCTGCACCTTCAACTGCAGTTAAAGGAAATGGTTATAAATGGCAATCTCATGTCAGTCTGTGCCCAAAAAAACAACAACAAAAAATAAATAAAAACATTTAAGGAAGAGCAATAACTAACTTTCATCAGGCACTGTAGTCTGCCCGGCATTGTGGAAACCATTACCCGTGCAATTTCAAGTTTGACTCCTCCCATATGAGCTAGATACACAAATATATCTAGCTCATATCTTCAAATCTTCCACCGGGTGACAGTAATTGCTCATAAGTGACGCTCACTGATATGACATGCAAATTGTGTTATATGGTTTCGGAAGTGGGGGGTCAGTGCTTTCAGGAAATGACAGCAGATGTTTTGCAGCTTCCGTCCGCATAAAAACAGAGCTCTTTAAATATGACATTCAGACAAACTTTATTTTTACAGCCTTAAAACGATTAAATCGTCTCGTCGACCACCAAAGAACTCATAATCGTGCCGGCATTTGTTAGAAACGGAAGCAACGTTGGTGCAATTCAGATTTGTTTGGATTAGGAATACATTTTATCCCATAGGAAGTCATGGAAATCGAAATCATTTGTTCCAGTGTTCGTGTTTGTTTTTTTTGTGTTCTTTTTGAAACCACAAGATTCTGCCAAAGTCCTGTCTACATAGGAATTGGGTCAAGGAAGTATGTTGAAGTGACACATCTTGGACCCAGAGACAGACCTCGTACTGTATGTCAGGGAGAATCTAGGTTTAGCCTGGGTTGTTAGTGGAAGTTACAGAATCTTTGCCGCGCACGCATGTACACGCATATTTGAATTGCATTTTTTTCTCAATCAAATAATCTGTAAACCCTTTATTTTCAAGGGTAATGTAAACTGAGTTTGAAATGATATTCAACTGCTTTGGGATCATAGCTTGTGCGATATTTACATTTTTCTATATTCCGCTCGTATGTCTAGTGGACGTATATGTGCCGATTAGAAAATAATAAATCAGAAGTTACCAGATACTTGGCAATTGAGAAGGTTTTTCAACTAGTAATTATTTGGAGGACTTTTTTTTTTTTTTTTTTTTTTTTTTTTTTTTTTTTAAACTGAAGTCAAATTCTTGTAATATTAGATATATACTTTTGTTGCTATGTTTTACACAATCTATCCGATTTTGATGACATCGCGGTTCCACTGTTCTATTTCGGAAATGACCAAATGATGACACGAGGCAGAGATGCTGCTTGTAGTCAAGTTGGAAAAAGGAAGACGTGGATAAGAAATGAGGCTGAGACGGCCTCGGGGGAGCAGAAATGTGTTCTTTCTTGTGTCGTCTTGTTTTCCTAACCACACCACATGCATGTGTTGTTTGCCTTCTTTCCCTCGGGGCCAGAGTCCACATTAACATCGTAATGGGAAACAATGTTAACGTCGAGATGTCGCGGGCGGCCTGAAAGCAATTGGATGTCGGATGGATTGCTGCCCAGTTTAATTGAAGCCGCTGCCCTGCACTGAAAGCGAAATCTAAAGTCAAAATAAACCCTTTGGATTAATCGGGGGAATAATTTTATCTAGTGGTGCAGCCACTCTTGCTCCCCCATTGTTCCTCCATATTGACTGATGTTGTCCATAATTTTTCTCTCGTCCATTTCTTGGCATTCATTAGTCTAATGTGGCCTGATCCTCATGCTTCCTGGACCCCGCTTAGCAAATCCCTCAGTGCGAGGCTGGCGGCGAGTGGGCGAGGAGTGAGTGGGGGTTGGGTTTAGCGAGCTACTACAGCTAATGGATGATGGGCCACTCCACATGAGCAGATTGCTAAGAACTGACGCCAAGCATCTCTGATCCACTTTGCCTGCAAAGTCTTAAAAAGAAAAATGTGACGCTTATATGTAACGGCTCCCTTATCAGCCATAAAACCACAATGATGCATTTTGCAATGAAAACATTCTGATTGAATAGTTGCTTGTCTATATGTGCCTTGTGATTGGCTGGTGACATCATGCTCAAAGTTAGCTGGGATAGGCTCAAGTTAGCGCTATAGAAACTGGATGGATGAATGCAACTGCCAGTTTGTTTTGTTTTACTTTTCTTTATTTTTTCCAGTCGGCGTGTCGTTTTTGAACTCGCGTTTCTGTTCGAGTCCGCATGCAGGGGTCTGAATGTTCCCTGATTGATCGACTTTTCTGTTCTCTTGATTGATCGTGATCTCCCTCATTTTTGGTAATCATGATCTTCACCGCTACCCGATCTGTATCCGATTGAGAACCACACATTTGAAGTAACCAAGGGTTACGTGCTCGGGGGGGGGGTTGTTTGGTTATGGTTGACAGCTACAAAGATGGATAATTAGCTGAGATGTGGATTAGATTAGAAGTAATTATCAGATAAACCCATTTATCTCTCCACCAAAGCTACTGCAAACAGTGATTAAGTGACTGACTTTCTTTGTCGTAACTCGGAAAATGTTGTTTCCGTTCGTGAGGGCGTGATATCCTTCTATGATTTCAATCGATAAAAAGTACATTAGCGTACTAATCTCTCTCCGTCCTAATAAAATGGGTTGCATTGTTACACTCAGGACTACTACAGTATTGATGGTCACAGAATCTATTCATGGCTTACGTCAACTGGAATCAGCTTTACATTATATAATCGGCATGAAGGATATGATATAACTATGTATGTGATCTTCTTTTCTTCTTGTAGATTCTCGAGCCGGCGAGGGAGCCCCCAGAACGGTGGACCACGCCGTGATCGGCGGCGTCGTAGCCGTGGTGGTATTCGCCATGCTCTGTCTACTCATCGTCTTGGGACGTTATTTCGCGAGGCACAAAGGTAGCCGACATCGGCCAATCACGTGGCAGAAATTCAATGCACAGTGCACGCACATAAGCTTTCAGTCACGCTAAAAAATACATTGAAGGGTTTTAAGCCAGCAAGCCACAGAACGGACGCCAACGCTGAGCCATACAAATACAGTATCAAATATTGTGTTTTATAACAAAAATGTTTTTTAAATTTATAATGTATTGTGGATGAAAAAGTGAAGCTTGTGGCCAAAATGTACATGAGCGCTACGTACTGCGCTGGGTATATTCAAATGAATGGGAGCGTGCAAGCCTCTTTTAAAATATTTACACTCTCATTTTTATTCTCACCCACGTCCTCTTTCTGTAGCAAACCGCTTCTTCCTTAACTCTCACTCATCTTTTTATAGTTTACATAAATGTGATAAACTCCATTATACTGTATGTGCAGCATGGTGTCTATATATCCAATCGCGTTTTGCGTGGGGGTGAATCGACAACTCATTTTTTCTTCTGCATGATTTGAGTTCTCAAACTGATTCTTCAGGTTACTCCAATTTGCAGTCACTAATGTTAGTCAAATACAAAAACAAAAAAAAACCTGAAACTGACTCAAGAAGTGCACTGCGCTTTGCCTCCATTGCTTTCAACACACAATACATCAATCAATGTTTGATTGGCGTTAGGATTATGAAGAAGTCCTGGCCCGGAAAACTTGGAGAAGCCCTCGTCTGGAAGGTTTCCAGCACCTGGTTTAATCTAGGTCACAAAGATGTATGGTTGGGACGAGCTAGGGGTCCCTAATGGGTTCGAAAGGTGTAGGCTCAGGTGTACATGACAATGAAAAAAGAGTTATAGAAGGCAGTCAGCATACTCTATTACCACTCCCATCAACAGTAATGGTCAAAGGGTGGAATCAGCGACTTCAAGTGGCATCATTCCTCATTTTTACCTTTGTCGGAAAGCTCGGCTGTGACAGGATGTGAGTAAATCTCGTCAATGAGCTTCCAAGTGGCCTGCCAGTTCATTTTCCCGCTGACCTCGACAAGGTCAATTTCGAGGATCCGGACGGACTGTCGCGCAGATTTCGCAGCGAGGCGGTTAAGGCGCAGGCTCGCCTGTGTGCCGCATGGCGGGGAGATTAGCATGGTTAGGTGTTGCAGGATGTCGCGGCTCGTTACATTCAATCTTTGGTGTCATCTGAGCAGCAGGCTAATGTCTAGTTGGGGACCGGGGTTGCAAAAGGGTGGAAAATTTCCGGTTGATTTCCAGGAGGTTTCCGGTAACTGTAATTTAAGCTCGGGAATTTTACAAATACTGTGAATCCATCATTTTCACTGGGAAAAACTCCCCCCATTCCCTATTTTTGTGCCCACGCCAAAGCCATGTCTCATATAAAAATATTGCTTTGGTGCCAGCTGGTGGGATCTTGGTGCTAAGTATCTATGGTGAACAGAGGGGGAGGAGCTTCGTTTAGTCAGGCAATAGCTACATCTAATAGAAAAAAAGGGCTTTGCTGCCGTCGACATCAGCTGGAACCCAGCCGCTTACTGCCAAAGACGTACATATTTGTCAAGTATGTTTTTGAATGTGCAGGTGTGGTAGAGGCTCTCGTGCAGCTTGTCTGTGAATATCAAGTTTGTACACTACTGTCGTGACGAACAGATCCCTGTCAATGTCTGCGGTGCATCACTTTGGATTTGATATCCGCACAATTTTTGAGCAGAAGATAAAAATTCGAGGGTGAATCTCAGCTCGTCACGTCGATTATGAGTGAATGATGAACACCATGTCAAAATGCCAAAACTCGAGCCATGCAATGAGTCAGCATTGCTCAAGACACATTTCCTATTTGTATATCTGTAAATAAATTATTATTTTGCCACCCAAAGCCCCTTTCTCAGTCTTGTTTTTGTTGTTTTATAGTTTGAGGAGTCATCAAAGCAAAATATGTTACGGCATCAAAGTCACTGTTCTGCTTGACGTTTCTTTTCCCAAAAAGCAAATTTCTCCGCTTGTTGGGACGGAAAAAGCTAGCAACAAATTTTTTTGGAAGCGCGTCTCCTCTTTTTTTTCTGGGGGGGGGGGGTTATTTTGTTTTTATGGGTTGCATACTTGCATTGTAACAGAACAATATTCTTCATGTCTTGAAAGATCAGTTCAAATGCTCTAAAATGGCTGGCAGTGAATGAGCAATCCTTCAATTTCGTAAATTCCTGTGTTTTCTCGTCAATTGCCAAGGAAAGTTTCCAACTTCGAAAATTCCTTCATCCTTCCCAGGTACCTACTTCACGCACGAAGCCAAAGGGGCGGACGACGCGGCGGACGCCGACACGGCCATCATCAACGCCGAGGGCGGCCACACCAACTCTGACGAAAAAAAGGAGTACTACATCTAAATCAAAGCAGGACCCCGACACCTTTAGTGTCCTCTTTGGGACGCAGCTGTTTTGGGGGGGACTCGGGGATGGGAAGGGGCGGGGGGGATCTGAGATGGTTCAAGGTCACCTTTAGTGGGGGTTAGACGGGAGATGCGAAGAAAAGCCGTTTGTCTAGTCTAGTCCGCAGATGTAGGTTGGAATGTTTTAAGTGTTTCAAACAAAATAGTAATCAAAAAAGAAGGATGGTTTTGGGAATGGGGGGGGTGGGGGGGGGGGTGCCAGAAAATCACCGTAGAGAGCTTCACCATTCAGCACCTACCTAACGACACGTTTAATTTTCTTGTTGTTGTCGAGTCCCGACCGTTTTGCAGAAAATTCTGTGCCTTGTTCGAATTGTTTTCGTTGCGTTCACAGCCTTCCCCCCTCGTCGCGTCGGCTTTTGTAGCCGTAGAGGGTGCGAAAAAAAATGACAAAGCCACCCCCCTCCTCCCGCTCGTCCCCGACAACCACCACCGTCACTTCCTCTTTAATGTCTACACATTTCATTACAACATTCCAGTATACTGTGATATATCTCCGACCATTACGTCCCCGTCCCGTCCCCCCCCCACTTGGAGAAAAAAAAAAATGCATGGAATGCTTTACCATATCATTGTACATATTAATGACAAACCGTTGTGGACTGTAAATGCCCCCCAGCCTCCTCACTGCTTCCCAAACACTACCACCTTCAGAGTATAAACAAAAAGAAGGCAGCAAAAACAACGGAAAGAACTTCATGTTTGGTAACCTCAATTGTGACCGCCGCACAATGCCGACCGTGTCATTATTTTGATTCTGTGTTGACATATTCTGTGCTGCGTTATTTCCGTTGCTTTCCCGCCCTTTCCTCACGAGCTCTAATTGAGTCGCAATGGCGACACTCAATGGGATCGCAATTTACCCACTGGCGAACCAAAAACAAATTGAAATATCCGGTATTGGCAACAGGAGCGGGCAAAGTCCATCCATCCATTTTCTATAGATCTTGTTTTTCACACGCAATGACAGAAACTCAAACGTTCCGCAATTTAGCGTCATCAGTCTTTCTAGTATACGTGGTTTGAATTCAATCAAAAATGTCTAGTTTGTCTTGAAAGTACCTCTGGGGATGCCCGTAGGCAGTTTTGGATCGCTAATCAGATTGACAGTTGAAACGGAAACTCAAGCGTCTTCAATTTGTCGAGCATACGTGATGTACAGTAAATTCCGCAAACATTTCGAGAGCGGCCAAGACTGGTTGCCAACCGAAGGCACATAAAGACAACATGCTCACATTTACACCAAAGGACCAGGTCTTAGAAATGAACCGAACATGTTTTTGGATTGTGGGAATAACCCTTGTAAGCACAGGGAGAACTTGCTAGCTCAACACATGAAGGCAAATTCAAACCCAGAACCTCTCAACTGCATAGCAGACGTGCTAACCACTAGGCTACCCAAACTCCATTACAAAGTCCAATTATTGGAAAAGTCGATTTCACACAAAAAGAATAAGAATAAGTCCGGCCACATATCAAAGGAAACAATGTTGACATCCTGAAAATTACGATTACAATCATCAAAAGTAGCTAACCTCGTTAGCTTAGCTTGCTAGCGCCACAGAGAGGAAAGCGGCGCTTTCACGTCAGTACCATAACTTTTAGCCCAAAGTGTAACTCCGCAGAAGTGAACACCAATCTGTCAAGCCAAACAAATCTCAATATAGCTCTGTTTACCTTTTAGTTGGTTGTTTGATTTGACTACAGCTGGGTGGGCAATCACATCCAGAAAATCGACTATTTGTTCACAAGCCATTAAAAAGCCAATCATACGTAATATTGTTCTTATATGTTCTTAATATTGGGGTTTTGGAAACACTAGCCCCCCAAAAATTCCCTTCAACCATCTTGAATAACGCATATTTAACCATTACTACCTTAAAAAAAAAAAAAAAAAAAAAAATATATATAGCAAAAAGTTGAACATATGATTCAAAGTATCACAAAATTATCGGCCGGAAAAGTGTTTGACCGCTGTTCTGTGCTGCGCTGTGATTGGCCAATCTGCATTTTGGAGGTGTGGCAGAAAGAGAGGTCGGTTCATACAAAAATAAACAGATGCAAATGCTCACGAGAAAATATTTTACACAGAAAACTAATGGAACACCGAATTGGAGTGGCTTTGCGCTGGTGGAAGATACTACTACTTTTTTGCTTTGCTCCCATTATCCTTGCTAGTGTGACATTTTTCATTTAGTTTCCGCTTGCATGAACGTGCATGCTGAATTTCTTCTTGCTCAGTTGTCTTTTTTTTTTTTTTTTTTTTTTTTTTTTTTTTAATCACCAGCCAAAGCAAAAAATAGGTTTTTTTTTGTTTTGTTTTGGGTTTTTTTCTCAGTGGCGACCGGGGGAGCGCGGAGGAATGCCAAAATGAATTCGTCGTTTATGCACCGAAATCGATTCACGTGTGTCTGGATTTTGCATGAAGGCGCTAGTGTCTTGGGGGTCGCGTCGGAGGTCGGTTTGGACGCCGTCGTTTGTTTGTCAGTGTTTGTGTTCACACAGAAAGCAGTACGCCTAACAATTCTTGACTAAATCGCTCCCATTTCATATGGTTTTGAACATTTTGTTACTATTTAACAAATTTGTCATAATAGCCAATTAAATGTACGTAAATTCATTATAGTTCATAACCACAACTTGGAGACGTTTGCTTACAAATGTTCATGTCGCAATGTTAATTTGTTTGTTCTAAAACGTCTTGTCTTTTTTAATCCTTTAAAAGAAGACTTTGGTTATTTAGCAATGGCTAATGGATTTTGTGTGCAAAGATTTGTGAAGAACTGTTAAAAACTGTGTTGTTATAGTCGCTCGACATTTTGAGAAACAAAAACGGCAACTTTTTAATCATTCCTGGCTAAACATTGAAACTCGTAACCTTTCCAAAAGTGAAACCGTTTCGACAAATTATCAGTTCTTCTTAGGAACTTATGTGACATTTTTTTTTTTTCCGGAATTTTGATTTCTAATTCGAAACGTTCATTAGAACAACGTAGAGGCAACCTGAACACGAAAACTGAAGCAGTAAAGTTAGCAAAAGATAAAATTTGAGTTGCCGCCAAAACATTTGGCCACAACTATATCATAAAAGCATTTATTTTCCAAATTTTGTGACTTTTTATTTTTTTGTCCGACAACTTCAACATTATTGTCAGATTCCAAAGTAATGCCCAAAATGTGGACATACGTAGCAACATTAACATCTACGATTAACCTTTCGATGAAATCTCGGTACTTCTGCAATTCGCACGGACATGGAGACGTTTTCCAGAATTTTGGCCACGACTGTACGGATTGTCTTTCAAAAACATAGTACGGTTTTTACATTTAAAAAAAAAAAAAAAAAAAAAAAAGCAACTAAAGCAGATACACAAAAAAACCTTTCGAACTATCACTGCGAAATCTCGTTAAGGACTCTGCAGAAGTTTACTTGCTCACTGTGTGGACACATTCAATACTTCACTGGCATGGTTGGGAGCGCAAAATTGCGAACCATCCTCATTACGTACGATAGCTTTAATATCATCCACCGTGCACAAAAAGACAAAAAAATTCACTCAAGTCACAAACACTTTCAAACCTGGTTGGGAGTTATGGGCATTTTTTCCACCGGATGTATTAATAATAAATGGGGGCAACTGAATTAGCGTTGCAGATGAGCTCCGACCCCTTCAACGGATTTTGTAGTTGATTTAGTTTTGCACTTATGATGGAGTTTTCGCACTAAATTAACACTGTATGTCGATGACACTGTTATGTGTTTGTTACACGGTCAGGTCGGGAATGGGAAAAGGTTCAAATTTGAGCTTTGATGTTTTATGGTCAATTATTATTAGCGTTTCACATGCTGCTTTTTGGAGCAGCAGATTTGCCTTTTTGATCCAGACTTCAACATATGTACTTGCCAATAAATTTAAAAAAAAATGGTCGTGTACACTTTTCAACCCACCAAGCTTGACAAATGATTATATTATTTGCACATATTGTTTTCAGATTTTTTTTCCAGAGGATAGACTGAGAATTATTCACACAATTAACCTGGTTGCACAGACATTTGTAAAACAGTCAGTAAGGATCAATTTGGGAACTATTTGACAAATGTGTATTTAATCTTATGTTTATGAACGCTTTATGTTGTAGAAACGTGAGAAATTGTTGTTTCTTACATCAAATGACAAGTAAAGAAATTTGAAATGTTTTTAATTTTTCACATACAAACAAAGAAATGATAAAACACTGGCAAAATTTGAAGATAAATGCTTATCATTTTTAGATAAAAATATGATTAACAAGTTTTGGGCATGTTTTTCATATTGCTTATTTTTCAATGGCATAATGAGTCATTCCATACATCTCTGTGAAAATAAGATTCAGTTGTAGGTAAATAGCGGAATTGTATTTTCTACTAAATATCCATTCAAGTTAAAAAAATAAATAAAAAATACATTTTGAAAATGTAAATTTTATTTTATTTTTATTTTTTTTTTAAATGATGCCCTCAGGTTCTTGTGTGACTTCACCTCAGTGAGATCAAAACAAAATCGTCCAACATCGAAATTGAAGGCAAATTGGTGAGATATTTAGCATCTGTGTTGTACATGCTTTCTGTATTTTTCTTAATTAATATTTGGTGCACTGTAAAAGTTCTGCAAGTACTGCTTTGTGTTGACATAAAGTGTACAGGGATCCGAGAAGTTGTCGTATTAACTGTCCACCTCGAACACACCGTCGCCTTTGGAAGCTCAAAAAAAACAAAACACAAAAAAAAACATATATATATATTATTGGTTTGGATTCGTGTCCGGTCATTGTTAGTTTTTGTTTTGTTCTTTGGATTCTTTTCGTCTCTCTGCTGTTCCTGGGAAATGTTCATGTGTATTAACAGAGGAGAGGAGATCCACATTCCCATACACATTTTGTATTGGTTCATAAATAGACATTTTTACAAAAAAACAAAACAATAAAGAGTTCTTGTCTTAATAAAAAAGAAATGATATCAATGTCCAAAATAACCAGCGTTCTTATTGTTCTTCTATCTTTGACTGTTACTAAGTTAATGATTTAGTGCCACATTTCTCTTTTAAAATCATAATGTTACTTATTTAATAGTATATATGGTTAATGTTATCTTTCAGTGAAAAGCATGTACCTCCAAACTTCATTTATTTATTTTTAACCCCAAAAATAAAAAAAAACATTTCAAAAACATTAAGCAGTATTTAGAGAAACATGCTTTAACAAAAAAAAACAAAAAAAAGTGTGTTGAATTTTTGGTATGAAAAGGAAAAACTCCCCAGATTTGGTGATGATTACATTTCATTTGTATTTATTTACACAATTTGGAGATACAGTATACACTTTGCATTTTGAAAATAAAAAGGAAAAAGTATTTGGACATACGTGGTTTTAGTTTTTTTATCCGTAATGTTTTTTTTTGTTTTGGTTTTTTTACTTTTTGAGATATGCGTTTTTAAATGTTTGGAATAAAAAGAAAATCCCTCCATAGATAGATGGAAGCATTTCATTCATTAGATCAAGATGCGGCTTTTATTTAAAAAAATAAAAATTCCAAAATGTTTACGTTTTTTTTTTCCTGATAAAAAGAAAACATTCAAAATTTGGGGATGCGTTTTTCATTGTTCATATAATAAAATTGAAACTCCGAAAAGTTTTAAGATCAATAGGTTCCACTTTTCAGGGGGGGAAATGAGGGACCAAACACCAAATTTGAAGACACATAAAAGATACAATTTTGGGAATGTATTTCATTGTTCATGTGTGCTTTTAAAAAATGATTATGAAATACTGTACTTTTTACATTTTTTTTTTTTTTTTTTTTTTTTTATGGGGGGTAATAAGATAAACACTCCCAATGTGGAAGTATACCTTTCTTTTTTTTTAAGATACATTTGTGTTTGTATAAAAACACCGAAACCACAACATTTGGAAAATTTGAGATCCCTGCTTTTTATCTTTTGGCTAAAAAGAACATTCATAATTTGGGATTTTAAAAAAAGAGACCATGTTTTCCATTTTTTCCTATGAAATAGCAACTTTGGAGGTATATGTTTTTCATTGTTTAGCACGAAAAAAAAAAATACTTTACATGATTCTCCCTCGACATGTCATGTATAATATACTAAGATCTTTAACAAATTCTCATCAAACTTTTACGTTGTGAAAATCGATTTCTCAGTGAAGATGGTGAACTGTTCAATTTCAATAAATGCAGCGAGACGTGTTATTGATTGCAGCGCAGTCAATGGTGACGAGAAGGGAGCTTTAGCCCTTATAAAAATGTATTCCTCTATTCTTATTTAATGGCCGTCGTGCTTATATTAAGTATTCCGCTGACGTGTGGAGCGGAGGAAGATATCTTTTTAATTACATTTTCACCTAGGGCTCTCCTCATAGCGCAAGTGCCGCAGCATAATGAGCCAACATCTTAAATAAGTAAAGGTGATACTGCTATTGATTAGAAAGTGAGAGCCGGCGGCCAGCTATCAGTCAGTGAAAATGAACTTGTGAGTGCATGTTTAATGCGCACGCCAGTTGGTCTCTTAAAGACCTATTACTCAATATCGTCCAACGAGTCTTATAGAAATTTCATTCAGTGCACTTTAATTGCTTCTGTAGCGGCTGGCGTGCTTGTCGGGCCAGCCACAATGTAATCATCGTGGTCAGGGTAGCCCACGCGTCCTTGGCGACGGGGTTTTGCGCTAATATAAAGAAAAGACGGGCCGCCAGGACATAATTCAGGTTTACACACGCGACTGAAATGCTCTCATGCACATTACTGAAATCCCCTCACACATCATAAAATGACGCGTTTCAGTAGTATGTATGAGAGGGTTCCAATAGGGTGTATGTGAGAGAGCGTTTTAGTGTGTGAGGGAACATTTCAGTAGCATGTGGGCCAAAAACTGCTGTAGTGCATGTGAGAGCGTTCCAGTATTGTGTATGAAAGCGTTTCAATCGTGTGTATGTGAGTGAAAACAATTCTGCAGTGTGTATGGGAGCATTTCGGTTGCGGGTATGAGAGCATTTTAGTGTGTGAGGGAGCATTTCAGTAGTCTGTGAGTATAAAAAAAAAAAAAAAAAAAGTCTCTAGTGTGTGTGACAGCATTCCAGTATTGTGTATGAGAGCGTTTCAATACGGTGTGTGGGCGTTTTAGTAGCTATGTGAGTGGGAGGGGAAAGCTGGAGTGCGTATGAGAGCATTTTAGTTTGAGAACATTTCAAGAGTGTATTTGAGTGTTTAGTAGCGTGTGAGTGAAAATAATTTCAGTCGTGTGAATGAGAGTATTTCATTTGTGACTGAGAGCATTTTAATAGTGTGTGAGTGCTTCAGTAGTGTGTGAGCAAAAAAAAATCTCTTGTGTGTGAGAGCATTTCAATAGTGTGTAAGTGAGAGTTTTCGTAGCTTGTGTGAGTGGGAAAAAAATCTGTAGTGTGTATGAGGGCATTTTAGTTGTTTATGAGAGCGTTTCAATAGTCTGGGTGTTTAGTAGCATATGAGTGGGGGGGGGGGAGTCAGTAGTGTGAATCAGAGTATTTGTGTGCATGAGAGAATTTCTAATAGTGTGTGAAGTCTTTCAGTAGGGTGAGAGCAAGAAAATTGTCTAGTTGTGAGAGACCGTTTCAGTATTGTGTATGAGAACGCTTTAGGTTATATGAAAGCATTTCAAGTGTCTGTGAGTAAAAATGTTGGTAGCATGTGCGAAAGTATTTCAGTAGTGTATGAGAGTGTTTCAATAGTTATGAGTGGGAAAAAAATCTGTAGGGTGTGTGAGAGCGTTTCAAGAGTATGAATGAGAGCATTACAGCAGAATGTGTGACCGTGTTTCAGTACTGTGTATAAGAGCATTTAAATAGCACGTGTGAGAGCGTTTCAGTAGTGTGTGAGCTTTTTCTTCAGTGTGTATGAGAGCGTTTCGGTGTCTGTAACTTGTTTGCGCAGACATGAGTAAAATGGTCAGGAAGGATGAATTTGGGAACTAATTGTCAAAATCTTCCGTGATGTGTTTTAACGTGAGCTTTTCAGTCGTGAGAATGAGAGCATTTGGGTTTTAGTCGTATGTATAAGAGTCTCAGCAGTGTTTTCGGTAGTTTGTGCGAGAGCATTTCAGTAGTGCGTGTGAGCGGTAATCCTGAATGATGTCCCCTGTGGATTTGCTCGTGGTCTGTGGCTGTGCTGGCTTGAATGGTGCCCTGCGCAATGCCCCCAAATGGCGCCCCCTAGGTCGGACGTCAACAGTGGCGGTTCCGCCGAAAAATGTTTCAACCGGTCCAAAACCAACGGGCGCGGGGGGGGGGGGTGCCGCAAACCCCCGGAGATTGCCGGCCGTCCCGAGCGTTCGCACACTGACCGTCGTCGTCTCGGTGCGTTCACCTTGCGAGCGTGAAAGGTGAAAACGGCAACGGTGTGAAATTTCACATTTGCAACAGTCACAAATTAGTATTTGCACCCCCCCCCCCCCCGACACTCTTGTTTAAGTACACGCAATTTAGCACCAGCTCCAGAGGTCGTCGGGATGAGAGGGCAATGAAGAGGTTCTGGAACGCACCCCCCTTGAGCGCCAGCCATGATTTATTGATAGGAAAAAGGGCAGACCTGCTGCAGGAAGCCTCATTATGGGAACGAGGACTGCCACAATTATGCTACTCGTCTTTGCTCTGCAATCACACCTTTGAAGAGTCGGCGATGGGGCCGATCGCCTTCGAACTCACCCCGTACGCTTTTCCTCGACACGCAGACCAGCGCTTTCTCAATGGTTTCACTCCTGTCTATTGGGCCGGGGAAAACATTTGGAGATGCATGTTCTTCCTGTATTAGTTGAAAGAGGAAAAAACCTCCAAAAGTAGGAGGTATATATTTTCAATTTTTCGGATAAAAAGAAAAAAGTAACACAACATTTGGAGATCAGTTTTTCATTTCTCTGATGAAAATTTTGTTGTTGTTGTTATTTTTTTTTTTTTAGGGGGGGGGGGGGGGGCGTTAAAAGAATACTGCCCAAATTTTGGATGCTTATCATTTTTCCAATAAAAAGCCCCAAAAAAATGCGAAATTTGGAGATAAATGTTTTGGATTATTCATGTACAAAAAAATACACTGACATAATGTCAATTTCCAGAACATTCGCAAAATATTCTTTTTCAAATACATCGAATACTCCCGAAATTCTGAGCATAAAAAAAGTCTCCCAAAAGTATGACAAATGTGTGCCTTTTCTTTCAGCCAAAAACAAACAAACAAAACAAAAAAAGTCCCCATAATTTGGAGATGTACATTTTGTATTTTTCAGGTGCGATGAAAAAAAAATATTGGCAATACAGTAGTTAAAATTTGCAGATTTTCATTTACTAGATTAAAAGAGAAAAACTTCCAAAAATGTAAACGCTTGACATTTTTCACAGGCAAAGAAAAAAAATGTCGTTTTAAAATATATTTTGTCGTTTTAAATGTATATTTTACTTCAGTCAGCGTGAATTCTTCCGTTGCGCTTTGGCTTACGTTTCTCATTGAGTTTCTGCTGCCACTTGATGTCAGCCATGACTGATAGAGGCTGTGTAGTCTAAATAAAACTAAAGGTTAGTGCTCAGTGGTCAGTGAAGAGTGTCATAAATCTTCAAGAGTCTTGTTTTAGTGACATTCAAGGCCTCGATGTTTTATCCACCGTAAGCCTGGAGGTTGAGTATGCACCCGCCCGGCTATAAATTCTGTGACCCCCCCCCCCCCCCCCCATAGGCCACTGTGAATCTTGCGCAATGAAACTTTTTCCAGGTTTTTGCCCCAGGAAGACCTTCTGACGTGGTCGGTGAGCGGAACGTGAACGGGGCACATTTGCCACTGTAGGGCACAGAGGAGGAGGAGACGCCTCAAGACCAAATTTCACACATTTGCGTCGCTCGGTCTCAGGTCAAACGTAATCTTCATTCTGAGAGCGGGTCAGTCCGCCGGACGGCTGCCCACTTTGGAGAAAGAAGTGGTCTCTGGCTGTCTTAAGCGCTAACGCTTGCCTCTATTCAGGTCCAAGTGTCGAAAAAAAAATCCCAACAAAAGAGGTGCTGACGTTGAACGAACCCGAGCTCCTTGGTTCACCAGCTTGTTAGCGTGCTAGCTCATTTGCTCACTAGCTCATGAGCTCGTGGGCTAGCAAACGTAATGAACGGTTAACTTTCCATTCAATGGCTCTGTTGTGCGGATCTACAACGCGGCGCAAAGATTGCGGCTGCGGAGTACTGGACGGAGCCAACGCCGGGCAGCGAATTCGCAGCGGAGCCGTCCGACTCGCCATCGGCTCGCTCTGCGCGCTACGTGTAGAACGTATCCGACCCAGCCTGTATGCGTCATCGGGGTTTGATCAGATAGGAAACTGCTTGACCCTATTGCCCTCTCATGTGTGCGAGGAGAGCCACAGTCGCCGATGCACTCGGCCCATTTTATTTCACGGAACAGTCAAGCACAAATAGAAAATCAGAACGCTCGCAAGAAGCAGATGCTTACGCTAAAATAACAGACGAACTAGACGGACTCCAGCTCCACACATCCAGCACACGGATACTACTGTATGTACAGTAACCGCAAACCACTTTATTACTATACATTCTCTCTTAGGTTTTTGTGTTTTTTTCAGTACGGTTTTATTTTTCTTCATTGAAAATGTTGAGAAAACGTCTGTGTTTTGGGGCTGCGGAACGGATTAATGGCATTTCAATTGATTTTAATGGGGAAAATTGATTTGGAGACGAGTCGCGAACAAATTTAACTCATAAGTCAAGGTATTATGCAATTGATAAACACTATTCATGTTGAAATGCCGCCCCTCCCCCCAAAAAATTTACATTTTACCCAAATTTGTCCTAGATCCTTACGTTTATCCGCAACTGTACCACAATTTCACAGATTTGTCTTTGGCCAGTGCACTTTCCCCCTCCACAGTCGTTTGACGTAATAAAAACATTGCCATTTCTCTTCTCCACAGACAAGCTGGCTTCATGAAAAGAAAAAAAAAAACATCTCTCTGTGGTTGTGAAATACTTGTTTAACAGCTCATTTATATTTAAAAGGGCAAATCTAACCTGTCAGGCCAGCCCAAGATTAATGAGTGGCCTTTAGTTGAACCACACAAGGATGCTTAATGCGCAGATCCATATTTGATGTCGTTCCATTATGGAGATGCAGCCTTTTGATATTCATTCTCATAGATTCTATTAAATCCTCGAGCTGTGATTTACATTTATGCAAAGCTCGCATTCATTTGTTTGTTTGGTTGGTTCTCGGCCTGCACAATCAAAGGCGTTTGGTTAAAATTAGGATAGTGCCGACGTTCTGTCCCAACATTCTTTGTTTGGAAGTTTTGTCACTTTTTAGAGTGTTTTCTCTTTGTTGGTTTTTTTCAAGGTAGTCACCCTGCCATCTCCCAGCCAATTAGATCATTCATTTGTTTCAGCGTTGTACGCCTCGCATGCCTCCAAGTTGTTGTTGTTGTTTTTGTTTTTTCACGCCCTATTATGTACCGTGAAGTTTAGTTGCGTTCATCCCGTTTGACTCCGGCCGGCTCGGTTTCTCATTCTGCACCGGGACTGCAGCCGCAAATTTATTGATAGTTTAAAAATCTGGCCGGGCGACCACGGCCTGTGACGTTCGCTCATCCCGTTTCCCCAGGTTGTGTCATATCTATCCCGTTTTGACCCGAGTGGCCCTGAAAATGTGATTGCCGTGGTCGCCAGGAACATCGTGTAAATGTACCGTAAGGGAGTAGAGTTCCGGTTTAGGGTTAGGGCTAGTATTTAAAAGTGAACGGTGACAATAGAGGGGTAGGAATTAGGGTTTGGGAGTTCGGGGTCCGGATCTAGGCGCTAGGTTTAGGGTCAGGAGTGAGGGTTTAAGAGTTAGGAGAAAGGTTTAGCACTAGGGGTTTAGGTTCGGGATACGGGTTAGGGGTAAGGAGTCAGGGTTAGGATTAAAGCGTTAGTGGCTGGGTTTAGGGTTTAGGGGCTGGCAAAACAGGTTGGAGTCTCCTCACTCACCTTTGCACTGCCGTGTGCGTGTTCAGTAAATGGTCAGAAATCTGAGTTAATACATGCGATATTTTTGGGATTAATCATGCGTTAACATTTTAACTTTGAGAGCCCTCGTTAGAAATTAGATTGAACATTTGCGTGAGGGTCAGAATGTAGGCTTTTGCGTGATCATAAAAATGTAGTTTTCATTCACCGATGTCGAAACAGTTGCGTCTTGTCAAATAAATATTTACATCACTATGGGTCGTGAACAATGTATATATTTTGATATTTCTATGAAATGATCTTCTGAAAGAAATGTAAATGATTCATTCCATTGTTATCATTGGCATACATTCTGTATGCCTACTCTTAAATTCATATTGTTGTGTTGGTATGCCTACATAAACTGGACTGTATAACCTTTCTCTCTGCTTTGTTTTCAATGGGGAAAAAAATACTTCAATGTTCTGGGAGTAAATTGGCACAAATCAAACTCTCTCGATGAAGTCGAGTGCCCTCATATGGCAAACAAGTGTACTACAACAACAACGTGAAGCCGGTAGTGACAAAATAACTGACATTTTTGGGTTCTTCTGTTCTGCACCATTCCATAATTAAGAATAACAATATTTGGAATCCATCATGTATAGTTTTTTAAAATTATTATTATTTCATGGAACATCACATTAAATATGCTTGTTATTAATTGTGTGGGGGGGGGGGGGGGGGGGGAACTTTGACTGGCCTTTCATGACCATTTCGGGGACGAAGGAGCCACGTTATTGGCAGTTGGGCGGTGAGAATCCTGAATATCAAGCTGATTGATCCTTTTCGCCACATCCTCTATATAGCAAGGTGCATTAATCAAAGCACACTTGATTTATAGGCCCCGCCCTGTCCCTTTCTCCTTCTACTCTGGTTTCCTCTCGCCTTACGCTGGTGGGAATTCATTTGTCTTGCTGATTAATGATAAGCAGAATCTCCTCCAACTGCTGCCGGTAAATGAAAAGAGATTGGGGACAGAGAAAGAACATCAAGGTCCATTCATTGCGATCACGTTCCGCGGCATGTCCTACATCCTACACTTTATTTGCATTGTCGTCTTTGTGGTTTTCTTTTTTTTTTTTTTAGTCTGGGGGAGCTCTCCAAGTAGCCACCCCTAACTCCACCACTGGTTGGTATGGTAACGAAGGGTTAGCGTTGGCAGTTAGGTCAGGTCGTTTGCATGACAAAGGACCGCCCCCTCAAAACAGGCTAATTTGGTACTTTGACCAGAAAAAAAGTTAAAACACCGTACAATATTATTAAGTGCAGTTTCTTATTAAGAAAAACAGAAACTTGTACAACAAAACGGTAAATAGGTGAATTGTGAAGAGCGAACCGCAAATAGGCAGGGTTTTACTGTATTAAGGAGTTAACGTTGCATTTTAATTCAATTCAATTCAATGTCACCTTTAAATGACCAGATTTTAAGATCGTCGCAGGAAACATTCTGCAAGCAAAACAACCTGAAACGTTGCGCCCTTTAGCTAAAGCCTCATGACCAGACGTTGCGATTTGGACAGATGGAGAGTGACGGGTGCACTGATGCGGAAACGTAGGTCTTGCTTTAAAGTGTGAGTCAAATCTCAGGGAAAAAAAAAACAAGGTGAAGAGTAATGGAGGAATGGCATCAGAGGACATTATATGGACGGCTGTCTGTAGGTCGTCTCGTCAAACTTCCATTTGAATTTCAGTCTTGTTTTTGATGCCACGGATGGGTAAACAGCCCTTGAACCGCACTTGCACCTTTTTTTGGGGGGGGGGGCGCCTCAGATAGCTTGTTTGTTAGCAAAGTGTCCATGGCGACTGCTGAATAAGATACACCTTTCGATTGAGTTTTTCCACATCTTGCATGTGGGACCTCTGTGCACCTCACGCTCGCTTTGTTGAGATGTCTGATGCCACCTCGGCTGGCCTCCAATTTCAATGCAGTGAAAGCAACACGTGAGATGCCAAGGAGGAAAAAATATTCTAACAGCTTCAAATAATGGCTGGCCTCTCACCTTTTGCCCTGGAGGGCATTTCTGCTACACGTCCTCTTAAAAAAAAAGAAAATAGAGGTTCTTCTGAGAGGGCTTATTTTATTCGGGTGTTTTCACTTCAAGGTTATCTCACAAAATGTTGGCTTCTCGTGTAGTTAGTTCCTGAACAAATGACGGTGTAAAGTAACAACTGATATCGTTCCAAACATTTGTACCCTCTCTCCAATTCTGCATGATTTAATGTATCCTTGTAATTGATTTACTGCAATTTATTTGCTGAATGAATCTGTAAACCTCAACATGGAAAGAAAGCTCTCAGGTGATCAAGCTGGGTTGAACGAGACAGCCTTTGTCACACCGGAATTCTTCACCTTTGCAAGGCAACTGGGTGCTTCCAACTTTTGGGAAGGCCTTTTTCTCTTCCAAGTGCACAAAACAAGGTCCCCATAGACACATTGGGAGGATTCGAGCTAAGAAGAAGCCCATCAGACAACTTTGGGATGAGCTGGAACAGAGACGGTGGTGAGCCAACATGACTCCATTGGGGAATGTCTTTAAGAATACTGGAAGCTGTTGTCGCTGCCAATTTTCTTCCATTTTACAATACTTTAGCATTTTGTGTATTATATAAAAAGTGTATCTCCTTTTCCTGTGATGCGTCGGCGTGTTTTCCTCCCCCAAAAATTGCAACATGATTTGGGCCTATTCTATTTGTCTGTCTGCTTTGTTTATTGCAGTCTTGAGTTGTTGTTGTTTTTTTTCTTCTTACATTTTGTTCTTTTTTTTTTTTTTTTTACGGCAAGCTGCTACAACTGCGCCGCAGTGATAAGAACCACGGTGAAGCGCTGGGACTGCAACAAGCAGTTGGAGGCAGCCGCTGAAAGACATAAAGTGCAATAAGGCAGAGAGCAGCTCTGAACTGAAATTGTCCCTTTGGCCTGTCTTCTGTTAGTCAGATAGTGTTTATCATGCTAATCTTAGCCCGCTGACCTCTCGCCGGTTTGACTTTCTCTTTTAATGGTGCTTTCATATGAGGGGGGGGGGGGGGGAAATACAAGCGCTGCAACTGATTTTGTAGGCAGCTTGGAGGAAAACTACTCCCTTACCGTTCTTTAAATTCCGATTGCTTTTGTTGGCCAACCGGTTAGCACATCTGCCTCACGGTTCTGAGGACCCGGGTTCAAATTGCGGCCTCGTCTGTGTCGAGTTTGCATGTTCTCCCCGTGCCTGCGTGGGTTTTGTCCGGTTTCCTCCCACATCCCAAAAACGTGTATGGTAGGTTAATCGCCGACTCTAAACTGCATGAATGTGAGTGTGAATGGTTGTTTGTTTCTATGTGCCCTGCGATTGGCCGGCGACCAGTTCAGGGCGTAGGCCGCCTCTCGCCCGGAGTCAGTTGGCATAAGCTCCAGCACGGCCGCCAGCGGTATGGAAAATGATTGAATAAATGCTTTTGTTAGTTCCACTTGTTAGTTGAGCCGGCCAATGGGCAGACAGAACTTGGTCAGAATTCTTTTTTTTTTGCAATAAAATCACTCCTGTTAAGTGTAAGTATAAATATGTTGTCAAACCTGGAGCAAATAAAATACTCCAAAAACAGCACGGCGAGTATGATGAGACGCATCCATTTGTGCGCACAAATGAATCACCATTCTCTGTTGCATATAAAATGTTGGCAAGAAAGCAACCGCACCAGTAATTTGGGTGAATGGGTGCCATTTTTTGGTTTGTGTTGATGAAACTGTATTTCACCAACTTCGCCACTCGGTAGAGCCTCTACGTTTGGAAACGTAGCCACCAAAAACGTACGAGATTTCCAGTGGGATTCGCTTATCTCGTTTTCTGTACAGCTTCTTAATTCTTGTTGAGGATACGCTGCAAATTGCATAGGACTGAGTGCATTTTAAGACATTTTCACCATTGAATCAATCCTCCGTATTAAATATATATCGAAAAAGAAATATGTAGTAAGGTCTAATGCGCCTTGCAGTACAACCTCAATATTTGCAGGAAACATCTTATTTATTTCCTAAATGACAGCTGCACAGTTGATTCATGTACTTTCTGGCATTGTACTGTATATCATTATTATGCATTAGTATATTACTGTGTGTCATTTGGGGGTTGGGTGATGTGACTGTCACTTGCACATTAATGCGAGTTGATTTATGCCATCTACCTTGCAGCATTCACACGGGTGACTTATCTGCAGTTGTCATCTAGTGTATTGAGTCACGGCGTGACATATTTGACACTCGCATTTATCAACATATCCGTCGCCTTGCGAGTACCAGCTCGCAGGGCGATATGCTCAGCATCAATTCTAATTCTTGGTGGTTTCATTTCCCTCTAATGATGACATTTTCTCCCGTTTCTTTCAATGTTTTGGGGCATTTTGTCTGCAGAGCAACTGGTGTGTGGCACTTGTTGCCACAGCGATTTAGCGAGGTGAAACACTCGTTAGCATCTGTTGTATTTTGGCGCCTTTGTCAAAGCATTTTCCATTTTCACAATGCTTTTTTTTTTTGCGTTTGTTAAACCCACTTCTCGGTCCAGGAGTGGAAGGAAAGCGTCCACAGGCACACCAGCACCCCCACTCCCACCCCCCCAGAGATTGTCAGGTGTGCAGCAGTAGCAAAATGCCAAACCCACCTTTTCAGTCCAGGAATGCTTTTAAAACTTGTACAGGGAAACCAGAGGCACTGGTCGGACCCAGAAATAGCAAGAAAACCCTTTTTATGGGCTCTGTTTTTCGCCATTTTGGCCTCTTTTGTTATTGTTGCTGCTGAACGCATTTCCTCTTCAGAGCAACCGGTGTGTGGCTCTTGCTGCCACACTGATGTAGCAGGCTGAATCGGTCGTTGGCACATGTTCTACTGTGACGCCTTTTATCCCTAAAGCATTACTGCGGCGGACGATGGCACAGCAGTACACAAACATGTCAGGGTTTTAAGCTCTGCAAACATTGGCATCTTTTTTCCCCCAGCATGCAACCCCTGTGCCGCCACCGCCGCCATTGGTTGCCTCCAGCATCGGCTATTTTGCCAACAGCAACCCTGGGCGAGATAATAAGATGGCTAGCAGACATGTTGTCAATATTTTTGTCTTGGCTCAAGTGTGCCTGGCCGGCTGTTTGCAGATAGAAGTGTTGACTGATTCATTTATTTATTTTATCCCCCACAGGAGTTTTGACTTGTTTTCTCTCCCACACTACGAGAGGGCAAGTAGAGGCAAGTGTACATGGTGCAGAGAGGTTCCACGCTAATGCGAAGGAGTTCATTAAAATCAAGACACAACGTTTCTATCAGTGGGGAGGATGCTTCTAATCAGTGCCTGTGGTTAGTCCGGCACTATGCAAAATGGAGAGGGTGCACTCCTCAAGTGCAATCTTGTCTAGGGGAGGGTTGGTTGCTGCTAAGGAGGCCACGCAGATGATTGGTTTTCCAGCGGGATGCTGTGGGACCGCTCTTGGGTCTGCCGTGTGATTAGCATCCGCAGCATTATTCATGTCATGAATACACAAGGAAGCACGGAACAAATAAAGGCTGACATGCATCCAGGAAGCTGATAAATATCACATGGCAGCACACGGGGCTTCCCATTTGAACATTTCAAAATTTCAAGATTGATGTTTGGAGCCCCGGGCCATGATGGGTAATTTCAGGTTCAAACAGCTCGAGTGGCCACGTGATACGACCCAAAATTCTTTCACAAACATTAAATTTGCTCATGCTTTCTCCCTTTTCCTGTATAATAACCACATTTAATGTTCACTCACATTGTTTATTCATGTCCGTAAAAGTAAAAGACAACTATGAATTCAGTCCATTTATCCAACAACAACAAAAAAGCTAAACAAATGCTAGGAGAATAAATTGAGGGCAATGTGTGAATAGTCCCTTGTTTGGGTTGGCGGGGTCTTAGTGGATATTTGGACATGGTGTTTCAATGCAGGTGGCATAACACAACGAAGAGTCTTCCTCACTACAGCAGAGTCACAATCCTAGGGTTTCTGGGTGTTCATCGCCCAGAAACCTGACACCGGCAGTAAGGTTTTGCACCTCTCAAATCATTTTTTGTCTATAACGCACCAATGTTGTGTCATCTTGCGAACTTTAAGACCAAACGTGACATTGGTGAAGAGTGAGTAGAGGATGGGGGCTGAACACTGATCGCTGATGTGCCTGTGCTTCAAGTCGTTCTGAGGAGAATTAGTTCTTACATAATGGGTTCCATTACAGCAGTTGGGAATCCCCAGACTGGACAGTTTGGCTATGGGCAGAAACAGGTTGATAGCATTTGAATCTGAAGCTACAATAAACAAAGATTTCAGCCAAGAAAATTCAGGGTGGGTAAGAACATCCTCTTCTACCTCACGAACCAGGTTTGATCATGTCTGATGTTGTTTGGCTCTGAACTGAGTTTGTGCATAGGTTGACAGATGACACGAGACTATCCAGCACTGCCTGGGGTCTGAGGAGTTGTTACAAATGTTGTAGATGCCAATGGTATTCTTCATATTGCATGTATGCTGCAGTGAACAGATGGTTGACTAACAAGTTTATATTTCAATGTCAAGGAAAGCAGCATTTTGGTTTTCAGAAGGAAGTTCCAGATTTGGGTGGTGGCTGTTGGGCATCACATGACTGCAAGGGCGTTGGGATGCAGGGGGTTTGTTAGATATGATGGGAGGTGAGCGGAAACTATGAGGAACTTCATTAAGAACCAGTGAAGGTGCATGAGGTTGGTGGTAATGTGCTGCCAGGGCTTTGAGCAGGTGACAAGTCTGGAAATACTTGAGCCTCTCCAAGGTCTTTGCAGCGAAGTCAGCGAGTGACGAGCGCAGTCTGGAAGTGTTTTTTGAGGTTTTAAGGACTTGATGTGCGGACACAGAGCTCGGTATACGAGTGAAGAGTCAGCCCATGTTGGCGGATAATCTAGCCAAGCGGTATCTTGTAGATTGTGAGGAAGAGGGGTCCAAGTACAGAGCCTTGTGGTACGCCTTGCTTGACCGGAGGTGGAGTGAATCTGGAGCTTTGGATGGTGACAAACTGTCCTCTGTAAGCATGACAAGCAGTTGAGAATGATTGGATGGGAGACGGGGTTGAGTGTAATGAGGATACCAAGATCTGGTTCTTGGGGCCCTGCTAATGTGGTGGATTATGTAATTTGAGTCAAATGCCCAGAGGACCAAGTACATCGACTCTGGAAAGAGGTATTCTTCTGTGCATCAGGCTTTATTAGCCAAAAGTCTAGGACTGTTCCCTTTCTATCATTAGGTAATGCTCAAAGGTTTGACACTCCTTGGAATAATGATCATTGGCAACTTTGAACGTTGAAAGTCAATTGCCAATAGTTGAAAGGGCTCCTTCTGCCACCACACCAAATAGAGAAATCAGCCAGCTATGTTTAATAGAATTTCCATCAGTGTTCAACCGGTCTTTGAAATGGCTTATCTAAGATAATGGCTTCACAGGTTCATTACCTCATTGTCAAATTAGATTTCTTTTTCTCCTCCAGGCAGATTGGAAAGTGATTACAGATCACCAAAAGAAGCCTCCAACTTTCAGAGCGAGAAATCTGGACGTGGGACTGCAGTGTCTGTATCTCAAAGGGGTGTCAATTTGAGAAAAATTCTTTATATCATTGACAGTAACACTTAGTGGTCCTCTGAGATGCCCCTTCTTTAGCGCGCTTCCTTATCTTCCACTTTGTGCTACCCGACCTCCTTTGCTTGTCATTCCTCTCCTATTTGCTTTCCCTTGATTTCCTCTCCTCCCTCTCCCTGCACTCCTCTTCCTTCCTGCTTTCTTTTTTCCTCCTCTTCTCCTCTTCCCTCTTCCCCCGCTCTCTCTTCTCCTGTTCTATTCGCTCCTCCTCTTGTCTCACCCGCTCTCGCCTCTCCTCCTTGTCTTTCTTGGTGAGGCGGCTGATCATTCTTTCAAAGTAGCTTTCTCTTCTCTCACCCTCTTTCTCCATCTCTTTTGCGACTCCCTCTTCCTGCTTTCTCTCCTCTGCCACCTTGCCACTCATTTTCTCACTGCTATCACTTCTCTCTTCCTTTGAACCGTCTCTCGCCTCCTCCATCATTGAATTGCCCTGCTCGACTTCCTCCAATGTATCACTCTTTAAGGTCTCAGTAACACTCTGTTCCTCGACTCCTTTGGCACTCTCTGTCTCGCTTTCCTCCGTTGTGTCACCCCCTTTGCCCTCGCTATCAAGACCCGCTTCCGTCTTGGCACTTTCTTCCTTCGCCTCTTCCTTTTTGTCACTCTCCTCCATCTTGTCGGTCTGTTTCCCCTCAATGACACTCTGACTCCCATCTTCTTTGGCAATCTGGTCCTCCGACTCCTCCCTTTGGACACTCACGTCCCCTTCTTTCGCCATGTCATCTTTCCCCTCAATGACCCTTTCGCCATCTTCTTGAGCGCTCTCTTCCTTTGTCTCGTCCTTTTGGTCACTCTCTTCCACTTGAACACTCTCTTCTTCCTCAACTGCACTCTCACTCTCCTCATCTTTGGCACTGTCCCTCCCCTCTTCCTCCTTGGGACTGCCGTCCTCCGCCTTTTCATGCTCTCCTACACTCTCTCCCTCCGCTTCCTTCGCACTCTCTTTGTCACCTTCCTCACTCTCTTTGGCATCACTAGGAATACTCTCTTCCTCCCGCCCCTGCATCGCATCACTCTCTTTCCCCTCTGTGGCAGCCTCCTCGTTTACCTCGACACTCTCCTCCCCATCTGTATTCTCGTCACCCTCTTTCATCTCGGTGACACTCCCCCCATCTGCCTTCACGAGCTCATCCTCCCCCTCTGTCGTCTCCCCGGTGACACTTTCCCCCTCTTCCTTTGCACTCTCTTTCTCACCCTCCTCACTCTCTTTCCCATCTTCCCCACTCTCATTTTCCTCAGTGACACTTCCCTCCCCTGGCTCATTTTCTTCCTCTTTCTCCCCCTCTTCTATCTTAGCACTCTCGTCCTCTCCCTCCTCCTGAGTGTCACTCTCTTTCCCATCTTCCCCACTCTCATTTTCCTCAGTGACACTTCCCTCCCCTGGCTCATTTTCTTCCTCTTTCTCCCCCTCTTCTATCTTAGCACTCTCGTCCTCTCCCTCCTCCTGAGTGTCACTCTCTTTCCCATCTTCCCCACTCTCATTTTCCTCAGTGACACTTCCCTCCCCTGGCTCATTTTCTTCCTCTTTCTCCCCCTCTTCTATCTTAGCACTCTCGTCCTCTCCCCCCTCCTGAGTGTCACTCTCTTTCCCATCTTCCTTTGGAATCTCTTCACTTGGCCCTTCCTCCGTCTTGTCAACCTCTTTCCCATCTTGCTCTTCTTCCACCTTGGCACCATCTTCACCCTCCTTGTTACACTCCTCACCCTGGCTATCATTTTCTTTCACCTCCTCCTTGGCACTCTCTTCCTCCCCCTCCTCTTTGGGATCCTCTCCACCTGGTTTGTCAACATTGTCTTCTGCTTGCCTTTGTTCTTGGTCAGTATTTTCCACTTTCCCCTCTGAGTCATCCTCTTCCTGTTCTCCATCTTCTTGGTCAACCTTGTCTTCTTCTTCTTGGTCACCATCTTCCCCTTCCTCTCCCTTGTCCTCTTCCCCATCCTCTTGGTCATCCTCTTCTCCCCCATCTTCTTCTTGGTCACCCTCGTCCCCTTCCTCCCGGTCACCATCTTCGCCCTCCTCCTCTTGTTCCTCCTCTTCATCCTCCTGGTACTCCTCCTCTTCCTCATCATCACAGTCTTCCCACTCGTCGTCGTCACAGTCTTCCCACTCTCCATCATCGCCTTCGCACTCCTGCTCTCCCTCATTCTCTTCCTCCTCATAACCCTCCGCTTCCTCGTCACTCTCATCCTCGTTACTCTCTTCGTCCATGCCACTCACTTCTTCCTCCTCACCACTCTGTTCTACTCCGTCCATGGCCATGGTTACCGCCCTGTACCCTTCCTCTTTCTCCTCTACGTCCTCCTCATTGACCTCTTGCTTGTCCCCTTCATAACTGGCCTTGCTATTGCTGTTGTCTGTCTCTTCTAGCTTGTCATCGCCTCCTTCCCTTACTTCCTCCTGCTGCATGACACAGTCTTGGTCCTCATTGTTGGCTCTTTTGTCCCCCTTTTTCAGCTTTGTCCATTCCTCCATTGTTCTGACAGCAATCTCCTGAAGAGACAGTCGGAGAGTCAGGCACATTGCCTATTGTCAAGCATACAGTGGATTTAAAAAGTCTACACGCGCCTACACGAATGCCAGATTTTTGTGTTGTAAAAAAAAATTAGACCACCATTAAAGGAGTATGCAGTTTTCAAACTGCTAGCGAGAATTTAATGTAGCCTCACTCACTCCACAACCCCAACCCTTCACATCGCTGCCAAAAGAAATGCACACAGCTCACTATTGCGCGTACCAAACATGAAATGTTACTAGTTTGATGTTGTATATTTTGGAATGTACAATCAATAAAAAATATAAGAAAGGTGATCAACTTACCAGACGACCCAGTGAGAACAATGACGTTACTGGTCGTTCGTACGTCAGTGCCAGTTGTTTTCCAAGCCCAGCAATATGCAGCCGTCCATGTATAGCACACCACCGTTATATAGGTTTACCCTCGATTTGAAGTAGAGAGGAGCTGTCCAATTTTTTACTTTTTTAAATTTTATTTTATTTATTTATTTATTTTCTTGTGTTGCTAACTGGAGTTAAATAATCCAGCCAAGACACTACAATAGTCTCCTTTTGCATGAGGCTGCTATGGCCCCGCGAGGCTAGTAAGCATGACAGAAAAGAATGTTCAGTCACAGCTCCTGTCTCTACAGTCTGATTGGCTATTCTTGGTGTGCCATGTGCAGTTGTAAAATAATAATTTAAATTAAATTAGAGAAATTAGATGGGCCAGATAATGATTTTTTTTTTAAAGATCATTTAAATAATATTGTACTGTCAGGTCATCGTTTTAAGATATCTGGCAGTGTTTTTCTTTTAGACAGCAAACTTTCCCTTTAATGTTACCTATAACATGTACAATTCAATTGAAAAATCTTTTGAAGAGGGTAAGTAAAAATAACTGAGTAATGGTTGCACAGGTGTGCACACCCTCTTATAACTGGGGAGTGGGGGTGTTGCTGTGTTCAGAAATAACCAATCACGTTCAAACTCATGTTAAATGGGAATCACCACACCCGCCACCATTTTAAGTGCCTCTAATTAACTATTTTATTAAATTATTTTCCAAATATTTTTTAAATTACTGTATATTGAGCAGACGCCTGAAGGTTTTGTGCTAACTGACTGATATTTGGAAGTGTTCAAAATTCCCTACACCTTGACTAAGGTCCCAGTTTCAGCTTAAGAGAAATAGCCCAAAAGCACAATGTTGCTACCACCATGCTTCGCTGTAGGTATGATGTTCTTTAGGTGATGAGCATTATTGTGTTTACGCAGGAAAGGCCTGCCGCACACTGCGCAATCCAGTCCAACCAGAACTACCCCACAGCCCAGACACATGAAAAAGACGGGAGATTGTTGTGACATGTACTAAACAGCCAGTACTTGCCAGAAATTCCTGCAGCGCCTTTAATATTGCTGTCGAACTCTCGGCAGCCACCCTGGCCAGTTTTCATTTCGTCTTTTCATCAATTTTGGAGGGATGTCCAGTTCTTAGTAATCTCACATTTCCATTCGATGACGACTGTCTTCATTGTGTTCCATAGTATATGTCTTCATTGTGTTCCATAGTATATTTAATGCTTTGGAAATTATTTTGTACCCTTCTCCAGACTGATACTTTTGAATAATGAGATCCCTCTAATAATGTTGAAGCTCGCTGCTGACGAAGGCTTGCGCTCTAAGAGGTGACTACAAAAATGTCAGTAAAAGCCTAATAGAACATCTGAACATTATTTGGGGTTAATCAGAGGCACTTAAAATGCTGTCAGTTGTATGCTGACTCCCATTTAACATGAGTTTGAATGTGATAAGTTAATTCTAAGCACAGCCACATGCCCAGTTTAAGAGGGTGTGCACACTTGTGCAACCACATGATCTCAGTTGTTTATTTTTAATTCCCCTCTCGAAGAGCTTCTTTTTTTTTCCCAGTTGAGTTTTATCTGGCGGCACGATGGATGACTGGTTAGCACATCTGCCTCACAGTTCTGAGGACCCGGGTTCAAATCCCCGTGTGGAGTTTGCGTGGGTTTCCTCCGGGTACTCCGGTGTCCTCCCACGTTCCAAAAACATGCATGGTAGGTTGATTGAAGACTCTAAATTGTCCATAGGTGTGAATGTGAGTGCAAATGGTTGTTTGTCTATATGTGCCCAGCGATTGGCTGGTGACCAGTTCAAGGTGTTCCCCGCCTCTTGCCCAAAGTCAGCTGAGACAGGCGCCAGCACACCCTCGACCCTCGTGAGGATAAGCGGTACGGAAAACGGATCGATGGCGTCATTTTTTTTTATGTCACAAAAACCTGGCATTTGAACAAGGGTGTGTAGACTTTTATACCCGGTGTACTGGTAAGTGTGTGAAATCAAAATGGCATCCTAACATACACATACCACACGCAGGATCAAGTGCTCAAATTGCTTGACGTTTTCTAGAAATTCCTGTCGTTCTATGAGCAGTTTGTCTTTCTCTCCTCTCCAGTTCACCTCCTTTTCAGACATTTCCAGTGACAGAGAGTCTTTGGAAGCTTTTAATTTCTCCAGCTCTAAGCTAGTTTTGTACAGTTCGGCCTTGGTTTTCAAGAACATTTTCTCGTTGGCCTTCATCCGGTGGGACACCTCTGCTTTTTCCATCACCAGTATTCTATTGTCTGCCTCCAGATAGCTCACTTGGGAGGCTACGCTTTTCTCCCGTTTAATCCAGCGGGTTTGCCACACTTCATTGAGTTGCATGTGGTATTGCTTGAGCTCTACATTACACTTGTGTAAGTCAGCGTTGGTTTTCAGTAAAATCCTCTCATTGGCCTCCCGTGTGTTGTACAGTTTGGCGTATTCCTCTAACAATTTGATGTAGTCCAACTCCAGGTGTCTCACGTAGGATGCTATGCTGTCCTCCCGGTTCACCCACTGGGTTTGCCACTCCTCATTGAGCTGGACGTAGTAATGCTTGAGCTCTTCGAAACACTCACTCCCCTTTGTCCACAACTGTCTGAACTTCTCCGTCTGATACTGTAGGAGTTGCACGTTTTGCTTTAGGGAGTAAGTGTCCTCTATGGGATCCATTTTCCTTTCCATTTGGCTTGGTTCAGTGCCACATTGCCGCTGACTCGCTTATTGTCCCCACTTAATCGAATCTTTGGTCGAGATCCCGACGGTTGTCGCTCTTGTACATAGTCGTATCACTACGATGATTTGTGAGGTTGGTATCGCCACAGCAAAATGACTCTAGCCCACAGTCATGTTTAGCCATGATGACGGCCAGAAAAGGGGGATATGGCTCTACATCACAGTCATATGGCTAATAAGCTTTGTGATGACGTCATCGTGATGACCCCCATGGTGACATTTTGTTCTTAGAGTTCCAGAGCAACATTGCTCTACCTGGAGCAATGGCGACGCCTTGTGGATCATTTTATTTTATGATTTATTTATTTTTTCTGCGCATGTGTATTGGAAGCTGCTGAGAAAATGCGACAAATACACACAATAAATCAACTAGTAGGAGGTATTAAATGACGCCGAATTTCGTGGAGGACGGAAACCCCTGGGTCCATGTATAAATTAATGCTCTACCGTGCGATATGTTTGGGTTTTAACCCAGGCAAAGCTTAAATCATTAGGTTTGTGAAGGATGTTCCGTTTTTTAGGAGGCTCATGCTGGTGGACGATGATCCCGTTTTTACCGCCCCTTTGACGAGAAAAAAAAGATGAGCACATCGGGATCGTGTACCTGTATGGGCCCTCTTTCACGCAAAGCGTCCAATTACAGTGTTTAAGGTGACTTTTGGGCAACATTTTTTGAGGGGCGTTTGAGCTCATTCCAGTAAAGGCAAAGGGGCACCGCGGAAAACTTGTGCAATGAGCAGATCGCCCAACTGGCCAATGGCAACGGACAACACAGATGACGTGACAAAGAAACCGGGCGTTGATTGGATGGCCGTTGGATGACATCACTCAGCACTCCTCAGTGATTGGTTACTGTCTGTGTATAGCTCGGCGCTGTACCTTTCAACAATGTTCCTGTCCTGAAAAGAGTAACCGCGACCAGGTAACCGTATTATAACTACAATTTCATGTTACTAAAATATTCATACATGCTTTTATCGTATTTTTTGCTTGTTAATGTATACTTTTGTGTGCGGAGACACAGTAGACGATTGTTACAGTTTTTTGGAAGAATTGGGTCAACATAGGTGTGACAAATACTTAAAATATTCAAATAATCTGTGCTAGTTTGATACAAATTTAACTAATCATAAACGAAATAAACTTGGCAAATGACACTTTTAAGACGTAATTCTTTTTAATAACAATATGTAACGCTAAATATGGGTTTGTTATATTGTGTCCAATGCTAGAAAATACAAGACAATCCAATTGACTAATAATAAAATGCATCTTTTGTTATTGTTGTTGTTTTTCAATGGTAAATATGGGCAGTCCATACGTAACATCCAAATGTACCTACCTAGACAGTGGCAAAAGTACTGACTTAAGTAGAAGTAACCCTATTTTGAGAAGCAACGAGTAAAAAGTTCAAGTATGTTTTCAAATGTATGGCGTAAAAGTAAAAAGTCATCATAAAAATAAATACTCAAGTAAAAAAACAGATACACACCACTCTACCTATGCACATACATTTACTGTTGATATACATATTTGTCCATATAGGTTCAGCCATGGATCTTGTGTTGAATGTGGCCGACCACTACGTCTTCACGCCGTACGTGTACCCGGCGTCGTGGGCCGAGGACGGCGCCCTGCGGCAGATCCTCAGCCTGTTGGTGGTGACCAACCTCGGGGCGGCGGCCCTCTACTTAAGCCTGGGGTCCCTCAGCTACTACTTCATCTTTGACCACGACCTCATGAAACATCCGCAATTCTTAGAGGTACTGCACTTACATATATCTATTAACAGGTACAGTTGATTGACCTTTTTGTACCATTGAGATACTTAGGAATGTACCTGTACTTTCTGACCGAGGTTCAATGTTACCTTTGGAGTCCATAACATTGTTCCATTAGGGCACAGGTGTCAAACCCATACATGGATACATGTATCTTTTTTGGACCTGGAGACAGTACAGACAAGTTACCTGGGAGTTCTGTAACAGTTTATGGTACCCTCAGATGTCCTGTTTCGATATCCTTGAGGGTTTTTTTTTTGACAACCAGTTACCTTGGAGTAAAATATTAGCCCTCGGTAATACTAGACTGTACCTTTACTGCTATAATTGTTTATCACTGGTGGCAGATATCCTTGATTCTTGACTTTTAGAGCTTTGGAACATACCCGAACCTTCCTGAACCTGGAAAAGACACAAACAATTACCTTGGAGTCCAGTAATTAGCCCTTTAGTTCACTAGACGACTCTTGATTTTTACAGATTGGAAACATTGGGATTGCACCTGGTAAAGGTACAAACAGTTACCTTGGAGTCAAATAATTACCCCTTTGGTCTACTAGATGACTCTTTTGACTTTTTCAGATTGGAGGCACATGGAATGAACATGGAAATGTTAGTTACCTTGGAGTCCAATAATGAATCCTTTGGACCTTTTTTTGAACCTGAGGGTCACAAACCCTCAGGTTCTGCTTTTGTACCCTTCATACTAGTTGCCAGGGAGTTGATGTCAATTGATTGACTTTTATGGACAGAATTTGACACATCCGGGACCTCAGTTTCTGATCGTGTGCAGTTCATTCACTGTAATGTGTCTACAGTGATCATCAAGTAGACATTTAACGTCAGGGTTAAAACAAACAATTTCCTACCTCAGAATCAGGTTCAGAGGGAGATCAAATATGCATTGACCTCTCTGCCGTGGATCAGCATTCCCACCGTCGCCTTGTTCTTCGCCGAAGTTCGAGGATACAGCAAAGTGTACGACAATGTCCACGACTCTCCGTTGGGTACGTTGTTCCTGGGTTGAATCTTTCTGTGTTCATCAGCACTGACGGCTCTCGTGCGCTTGCAGGGTGGACTGGGCTCTTCCTGAGTATGATCTCCTTCCTGCTTTTCACCGACATGTGCATTTATTGGATACATCGCTTCCTACATCATAAACTAATTTACAAGGTGAGTGCAATCGCAGCCGTTCGTACTTTATGTTTTTTACTACTATCCGTTCCAGGTTTGGTGTCTTAAAACATTGCAATTCAAAAGGATCGCCATTACAATGTTTAAGAGTTATGTCCGTCATGTAAAATTGCTCCATCCTGAAGTGTGTGTGTGTCTGTGTATCTTTTTTGGAAGTAATTGAGGTATAATGTATTTCACTAGCTGGGGGGGGGCAGTTAATTTTGCCCAAGTTGTTAATTGCTGAGACAGGCCACCATAATACAAATTGACCGATCAAGGACCTAAAGTATTCAAATACCTGCCGAATCGAGGGCCTAATGCTGGTATGAACTGGTATGTTTTTGAAGGAAGTTGCTTTAATTTGTTTGTCAAGGAAGTTTGGTTTGAACCGCTCACTCCATGTTTAACTTGTAAATTAGTCAAGGAAGTTTGGTTTGAACTATTAACTTCTCGTGAAACTTTAGACATCCTAACGAAACCGTGTTGCTGTCTTTCCTTGACCACAGCTCTTTCACAAACCGCATCACGTGTGGAAGATCCCGACGCCGTTTGCTAGTCACGCCTTCCACCCAGTAGACGGCTTCATGCAGGGGCTCCCGTACCACATCTACCCGTTCCTCTTCCCGCTCCACAAGGTGCTCTACTTGGCCCTGTACGTCTTCGTCAACATCTGGACCATCTCCATCCATGACGGCGACTACCGCGTCCCCAGTGCTGTGACGGGCGTCATCAATGGATCGGCGCACCACACCGACCACCACCTGTTCTTCGACTACAACTATGGCCAATACTTCACGTTGTGGGACCGCCTGGGCGGCTCCTACCGCCACCCGTCGGCTCTGATGGGCAAGGGTCCCCACGAACTGATCCGCAGGCTTCGGGCGGAGGGCAGGTTAGATGGCGGCAAAGCGAATGGACCGAGAGGAGTCATGTGCAAAGAGGAGTAAGAATTGCTTTTTCTGAAGACAATCAGTCAAGACAATCAGTAATCCTTCGGAAATCATACAATAATTAGGGTTCTTGTACTTGCCAAATAAGGAGTTGCTGAGCATGATACGACCAGTTGTTGCCATTTTGAAGTGGATTTTGGCTTGTTATTGGCCTTCCCTGTCTTTTGGTTAGCGTTTGAAAATAGGATACAGATCCTATAGGATACAGATTTAAGCAGACTGCAACTTTAATCCTTGTTCTAGGTTCTGAAAATGTACAGTACTGTACTGTGCTAAAGTGTTAGTCCACCATGAGATTTGTGGTTTAATGACCTTTTGTAGGACAGCTACAGTTGGGGCATGAGTGTACCCAAAACACAAATTTCCATTTCCAATTTTGGGCAGGTGGGAAAACCTCTGCTCCTTAATGCGCCTTTGCTTGTCGCACGTGTCTGTTTTGTCAAACAATTTGTGATGTTCAGAAAATCGGAATTGTACTGTTCACATTGACATAAAAGCTCAGATACATGTCACATTGGGCCCAAAAAATATGAATTGATCTGCAGTGTGAACATAGCCAAAGATACCTGCATCCAATTGGGGCTCATTTGTAAAAATTCCCAAGTAGGAGTCTGTCAAAGTACGAGCCGTGGAATTTGCTTCTAAATGGTTGCTATAAACAGAAATGGCCTCCTTCCTGATCAATTTTAGGCAGTCCCCCAGATTCGTCATGGGACAAACCACGAGGTAGCTTGCTAACTAGAAAAATAAAGAAAAAAGCTACAAGTAGCGATGCACAGGCAATTGTCTGATGCCATGCCCAACTGACAAGCATACTTATGTCTGATTGGGGATCATTTGGGTGAATTCGAGGATCATTTGGGCGAATTCCGTAGTTGAAATTCCTCAAAATACGAGCCAGAGAATTTGCCTAAAATGGCTGCTCGATAAAACAAAATGTCTGACTCTGTCTGTGACCTTGAGACTTTTTCGTCCGTCGTGTTATGATAGACATGTCCACCCAATTTCGTGTCGACAGGTGAAACTAGTGTCGGCTAATTTTATCTTTCCAGCGGGCACTACTGAATGTGTGGAATCTGGTAAACTGACTCAGTTCTCCACGAATCCTTTCATCAGTTCAGCCTTGTGGAGCTCTGCCCTTTCCTGAGTAAGTTCTATATGGTCTTGATAGCATTGCTAAAACATCTAGTAGTGGTCTAAGACATTTGCAGGGTTGCGTTCTGAGCAACCTTATCTCAAAAATGTTTTTGACATAATCACAAAAAAAAAAAAAAGCACTTTAGACCTTGTGGTTCATATTCTATACTTTAAATACAAGCCAGAAGAGTGAAGAGTTGACACAGCTGCAGTTACTATTTGTGTAATACTGTAAAGCCAAATTGCACATGAACACCAACCAAAATAGCAGCTGAACGTGTGAACTGAATCCTGAATTGTTAGGCTAAAGGTGCGGCATTAAATCCGTCTCAGCAGAAGAACATGGGTGTCCAGAGGAAGGACCGCATGGCCACTCCCGCCGCTGTACCTGCCAGTAATCCCATGGCTAGGTGGTCAAACACCCCGTCAAACGGGTCCCTCTGAACAATCACCTGGTGGGTGCCTGAGGAAAAAATGACAGCATGAAGAAGAAATAAGCACATTGATGGGCAAAACTGGGCTTTGATGCTGCATTTCAGACTGCTTGGAAGTGGGGAAATCGGAACTTCTGAGGCCTGACCTCAAAGCGTTTGAGTTCAAAGTAAACATGGCTGGAGACCGTGATAAGCGTTAAAAAGCTTGTTTCAGTCAAGGTGTGTCACATCAAGACAGACACTTCACCAAACACATGCTTGCATGATATTCAAAATCACAAATTGAGCAACATGCTATTTTTGGTGTTCGGATTCATCAACCAAAATCTCTCAAACTACAAGTTCTCACTTTAAGCTCTTTTGCACACAGCAGACTGTACCTGGTCCTGCTCCAGGCGTCACGTAAACCGTGTGATAGTGGCTGAGGGGTATGGCCTGATAGGAATCATCATAGGGGTCGTACATGAACACCTAGGGGTGAGAAAACATGGTCTCGAATCAGACATTTTATAGCCCCCAAATAACGAACCTAATAAGGACGTGGATCTCACCGAGTTCCTCCTGGTCTCCAGCATGGTTAGTTTCCACGCGCTGAAAGAAGGGAACAACACAATGGAAGGCGATGGCGGCGTTTGTTCTTTTTCATGTCCGGTGAAGTCTTAGTGGGTGGTTGTTTTTGTCATTGCCTTCTCTATTAACTCTACCGAGAAAATAGCTCGGGCAGGAACAGGAAGGAGAACCCGAGAAATTGTTTTGCGGGGCAACATGTCGATGAGTCTGCCACAAGGCAAATCGGCATTCTGTTAAATACTGGGCAGGCACCTCATTTACAACATGCGTTAAGACCTCACACTTTAAATCCACCTGAGAGATTGTGTTTGGGTGGGCGCTCCTGTTTTGGTTTGCGACAGAGTTCAAATGAGCTTGGCAGTTAATACTTTCATGTCCATCTTTGAGCACCAGTGTGAGACAATTACAGTTAATACCTGTTTTTTCCCCCCACTTATGATTTATTAAACTTCAGCTTTACAGATGCCATGTCTATTTAGCAGGTTTGTGTGTATATGTGTGCAATTATGACACCATGTAAGCTCATTGACGGCTATAGAAGTCAAATATTCATCCTAACTGGAAGGGCTTGTAGTGAATGAGTTAATGCATGCAGGGAGCACTTGTACGAAATGTGTTAAAATGCTATACTTTAATCCTTTTTCAGTAGGTGCCGCTGTTTTGGTTAGCGAATAATTTTATGTTGGTGTTTGAGAGCTTTACAGTTACAGTAATACCTGGACTCTTTTATGTCCTTGTTTGAACTCTTGCGCAGGAGAGCTTTACCGTTGATAGTTTTTGTTTGTTTTTCATCTGAGGGGCTGCTTTCATGTTTGATGTGTGCTGCTGTTTTGGTTAGCAACAGAGTTCAAAGGAGCATATTAGTTAACTCTTTTGTGTCCTTGTTTGAACTCTCAGGCTGGAGAGCTTTACAGTTAATAGTTGTTGGGGGTTTTTCATCTGAGAGACATTTTCAATAGGTGCTGCTTTTTTGGTTCGCAACAGAGGTGAAACGGGCTTTGCGATTAAGTCCACGACACTTACATGGACTCGTCCTCGCTGTTGGCGCACAGGTTCATCGTTGAGCCGCCCTTGAGCTGCACGACAATGACGTTCTCCTGGGGGTTGGTTTCAGGAGGCGTCACCCCTAAGATCAAGCCCACCCGACCCCCAAATAACATTTTTAACACTAAGCTGCCACAGGAGACGAATAAATGAGTGCTTTACCTCGACATTCTAGGCCGCAGCGCACATCTATGCACGTGAGCTTGAGGTTGACGCGTTGCTCCAGCTCTCGCCGGCTGTCACTCTTGTAGCAGCAAAGACTGCCGTCCACCCAGAGGTCACACCAGTTCAACTTCCAGCGCTTCAACACAGAAGCTAGACGCCGGGAAACACAGTCGATCATCCCAATAATAAGCAACACTCGGTCTGTTATCATGAACACCTGATGTATGTACTCACTCTGTCTCCAAAGCCAGCCTGACCTCATGAGCGCCATGTTTGTCAATTGCGGGCCAAACACAGGCAAAAGAACAAGAATTGGATGATTGTTTTTTTTTTCCCGTTTTTTTAATCACATACGATGCAACGGACCGTGTTCCTGTGCGTTTATTTTGCATCTGACAGATTATTCTTTCTCTGGTCACGGTTGAGTCACAGGATAATTCTGGATTAGGCAAGCACTTCCTTGGACACACCCCTTTTTCTTCCTACTTCACCTGGATTTATTTACCCTCTTGGACCGACACACAAACTTGGATTAAATATTTGTGTTAGACAACTTGCTTTGTCCTTCTCTTTTTCTTATTTCATTCAGCATATATTTATTTATTTATATGTATTTATTTTACTTTAAAATAAAAGTTGTATTCATCTAAATTGTTTTTTTAACATTCCCACCATTTTGTGTTAAATTGTATTATTATTATTATTTTAATATAGCTTGCGCAAGAACCACCTTGTTTTGTTTTGAAGTTGCGGAAGGAGGAGACTCGTACGAGTTTATGCCATTTAAAATACGCCATTTCCGACACAGTGGGCGGGATTTAAATTGAAACTCCGCCAGCAAAAATAAAAACAGCTCTTTGGATTTTTCTAAATGTTTATTTTATATTACTCTTATTTTTATTATCTGTACGCGTAAATGCCACCTTTTTCTGGTTTGTTTCGAAATGACGTTTGAAGCGATTTTAAATTCGTCATTTCCGGTAAAGATGATGCTTTTCTGACACGCTAGCAGCGAAAAGAAAAACACCGCATTCGATGTTTCCATTTTTTGTGTGTGTGTGTGTAATTAAATCTAGCTAACTTCACTTTCAATGCGATAACTACGTTTTTTTGTTTTGTTCCCCCGCCCTCCCCTCAAAAATACGCGAGGAGGAGCCCCGTGCAATTTTAAAGCCATTTAAACTACGTCACTTCCGCCTCCCCACTGACACTCCACCAACGAAAAGAAAAACACAAACATAACATTGCGAGTGGCTTCCGGGGCTTTCACGGTGAGTGCACTCAGAATGTCAACTAATATAGGCATGTCACTTTCGAAGGACTCAGATGACATCGTTGACTCGGTAGCAGACACCAAAGATAAAGTGATTTTACGACATGTCACGAACCGACGAGTTAGTTTTAAGCCGTACAAGCGTAACACAGCGTCTATACATTTCCTCAAGTCGCATGACAGGTACATCAACCACTGGTTGCAAGTCTTATCTCCTGGCTATATTTATCAACACCGTACCGGCCTCGTTGTAGGCCGATCGCCCCTCCCTAGAGAGGACTTTTTCCGAAACCCGTTAGAATTTGACTATTTTTAACGTGACCTTGATCATTCTCGAGTCTATTCGACGACAGGAGCGCGAATTTGGGCTTTATTCTCAGACGACATGGCTCGTGCTTCAATTCGGCATAAACAGCGACTTTGAAAGTTCCTCGAATTCAGCCCCCCCGTGGTCTTTGTTCTTAAAAACACAGTTTGTCCTCGGTTTACGACGGTGTCATGTACATGTGCACGTAAATCGGGATGCTCCGTCGTCTTTTAACACCGACCTACACTAAGGCATTCATAAATTATAATTCAAATCAATATTTGTATGAAAAACATTTCTAGCCCGTAAATGAACTAATAAATGAAACAAAGGAAAAACATTTACGACGATACGGCGTTAACTGAGCATGCCGCCTTGTGCCATGACACCGCCGCTGGGCAAACTAGTTCATTGCGGCCAGTCCGTAATCTCGAAACGTCATAATTCCACTTATTACTTATTTGAAAAACACTTCTGATCTTCTGGGTCATGATGATAAGACAATAAAATGAAACACAGCAAGTACAGTGGTAATTGAGCGTGCCTTCCAGTGCCCTTTAGCGACATATTCTTATGATGCTGCTCAAGCTACTTCGCACACCATTTCTTTTCACCTCAAAATGTCAAAATTACAGTAAATATTTGTATGAAAAACACTTCAAAACCATAAAAGTAAAACAAAAAAAAAGTAAACAAAGTAAAATAAATCAAGTGCTGAGTGTACCATTTGTGCTGCGTGCCGTAATCGGTCCCTAATTTATGTTAACTGACTAGTAAAGTCATTACAATAAATATTTTTTCATGAAAAAGACTTCAAGGCCATATATAAAAAACAAATAAAATGGATAAACGGTAAGTAACCGAGCATGTGACAATATATTTTTACGCCGCGCCATTGTCTATTGCTAACCTATGCTAACTCACTAGCAAAGTCATAATTACAAGAAATATTTTTTGAATGAAAATCACTTCAAGACCATATATATAAAAGCAATAAAATGGAAAAACAGTAAGTAACCGACCGTGTGACAATATATTTTTAGGCCGCGCCGTTGCCTATTGCTAACCTATGCTAAATCACTAGCAAAGTCATAATTGCAAGAAATATTTTTATTAATGAAAAATACCTCAAGACCATATATATATATATATATATATATATATATATATATATATATATATATATATATATATATATATATAACAATAAAATGGAAAAACAGTAAGTAACCGAGCGGTTGACAATATATTTTTACGCCGCGCCGTTGCCTATTGCTAACCTATGCTAACTCACTAGCAAAGTCATAATTGCAAGAAATATTTTTTTAATGAAAATCACTTCAAGGCCATATATATAAAAGCAATAAAATGGAAAAACGGTAAGTAACCGAGCGTGTGACAATATATTTTTACGCCGCGCCGTTGCCTATTGCTAACCTATGCTAACTCACTAGCAAAGTCATAATTGCAAGAAATATTTTTTTTAATGAAAAACACTTGAAGACCATATATATATATATATATATATATAAATATATATATATATATATATATATATATATATATATATATAAAACAATAAAATGGAAAAACAGTAAGCAACTGAGCGTGTGACGATGTATTTTTACGCCGCGCCATTGCCTATTGCTAACCTATGCTAACTCACTATCAAAGTTAGAATTACCATATTTTTTTGTGAAAAACACTTCAAGGCCATATATATAAAACAATAAAATGGAAAAACAGTAAGCAACTGAGCGTGTGACGATGTATTTTTACGCCGCGCCATTGCCTATTGCTAACCTATGCTAACTCACTATCAAAGTTAGAATTACCATATTTTTTTGTGAAAAACACTTCAAGGCCATATATATAAAACAATAAAATGGAAAAACAGTAAGCAACTGAGCGTGTGACGATGTATTTTTACGCCGCGCCATTGCCTATTGCTAACCTATGCTAACTCACTAGCAAAGTCATAATTATTACATACAGTCAAGATGGGTACGAAACACACTTCAAGGCCCAATGAAAGACTGAGCGTGGCGATAAATGAGTGAACCTTCTTGTGCCGCGAGACCAATTATTCTTACGCCCCCTATATCGCGGTCTATTCCTGGAAATAAAGGTATTATTCCACAATATGCTATTTGACAAGGTGACGACATGATGGTAAGTGCAAGGCGCTTGTCTGTGTCTGCACAAAAGAGTGTGTGGCATGTGTTCATCAGCCATAATGGAGCTTCCCGCCTTGCTCTATTGTCGGCAACATAATACATGCTGTTAACATAATAACCGCCCGTGAGGAAGAAAGGATGTTTTAAATGCAAAAGCTGAGATTAATGACTTCATAATGTTTATCTAAAGTGGTAGTGCGCATATTTGTTTGCTCATGTGTGGTGTTTGTACAAGCATGTTTTACATGCTAGTAGGCTATCTCACACGATTGATGAGCCTCATGTGAAGGTGGTTTGTTTATGATGAATAATTTAACTACTCTGTTTGTTTAACGCGGGCTCATGATTTTGTACATTCTATGATGCATAGCGTTGGTTCTTTATGATCCTCTGTGATTTAAGTGCTTTGTTGCCGTCTTGTGGCATCCACGCAATTACAAATTCTTATGATTTAGTTGAAGCCACAGCATCTATTCGATCGAAGGCCACTGTTTGAGGAAGTACACTGCCTTTTCCCAATCACTGCTCTCTGCTGTTTTTGTTCATTTTTGTGTGTCTTTCCTCAGCAGGGGAATGTGATCGGATGCGCTGTTGAAAAGCAGCTGTGCTTTGCTCTGCCCCGCATCAAAGGTAAGATTCGCCGGATCCGTGAGAAACTCTTGTGAGAGGAACATCAAACTGGAGCTATTTGGGCGTTACGAGATGATTTGTCTGAAACCGATAGTCCTGATCAGGGTGGATAAGAGAGAATGACTGTCTTCACCTGGACAGACACAGGGATAAAATGTAGTTTGAGTGATGTTGTCACATTGTCATAATGATATTAATATTCACACAGTGAGAGTCGCACAGATGAACATTTATTATTTATTTTTACTGTCTTTACTGCATTTTCATGCATGACTCCTTCAAGTCATGGATAAGATTGTAAAATATCTTTGCTTGTTTGGGAGTAGAGGGGGTCTAAAAATGGACAGGCGGCCAGTGGAGGGTCAGATGGCGGCATCAGTGCGGCCTGCTCGTGTCGCTTCACGTTTCGGCTTCCTTGTCACTGATGTGATCACGCTGACGAGCTATTTTTGAAGCTTTTCTCACGGCTGACACTGACGCCCGCATGAGCTCGGCTCTGCGTGCTCCACGGCGGCGCTCCCACCGAGGAATATGAAGTCGCATGACAGGAAAGAAATAGAAATTATATCAGTTTTCAAGTTTAAAAAGGAAGATCAAACTATTAAGTCTTAAATTAGACATAAGTCACATTTTTTGGTGGTAGTTAAAAAAATAAACCTAAAAAAAATCTTACGCAATTTAAAACAGTTCCCAAGTGTCTGCACTTAAATTCACCGCAGCACCAGTTAGTGTGCTGCTGTTTTTGTTAGCAATAGAGTTGAAATGGCCTCAGCAGTTAATTTTTGTCACCCCAGGGCTGGACAATGGATCAGTCCTCTGATGAGGAGGCGGCTCGCACCTTCGTGCAGGTCATCAGCGACAAGTACAACACGGAGAACTTCCCCTACGGCCAAGGCGTGGGCGTCGTGGTGCTGCCCTCCACTCCCGGGTCGCCCATCAAAGGTGAGTCCCGGTTGCCGGTACGATTCTGTTGTTGTTTTTGTCATAACGCCGGCGTTCCCCATTCGCAGGTCGCCTGTTTTTGCCCAGCGTGCTGGTTCTGAACGACTGCGGGATCAAAAAGGCGGGTAACAGGTCCGACATCGCCGCGTTCTGTGCCCACGTGGTCGAGCTGGACCTGTCTTACAATGAGATCTACGACTGGGCCGAGGTCAGCCAAACTACTGTCATTCTTGTGTTTCCATTTCTGGCCTAACCCTAACCTAAACGCTAATAAATTAGGCAGAGGCTTTCTTCCTTAATGTTTCAAAACAAGCAGTTCTCAAGAGATTTAATGCAAATGTGTTGTACATAAAAGTTAAATAAAAATGAACTGTACTTAACAATGTACTGTACTCGATTGAATGTTAAAAGAAATGTTAAGCCACTAGAACCTTATGCACTGTTTTGAACATTTATAAAAGTTAATTAAAAATGAACTGTACTTAACAATGAACTGTACTCGATTGAATGTTAAAAAAAATGTTAAGCCACTAGAACCTTATGCACTGTTTTGAACATTTAATTCAGGGATTCTTTCACATACCATTAGAGGGTGCTGGTGTACCACTTAGAGAATCACTGGACTATCTATTGACTTTTTAATTTCACATCTTTAAGCCTTGGCAGTGGTCAGTGTACTAATGTTTGAAATTATTAACTTCTCCCGCCGTATTTTATTAGTGTTAATTCAGCACCAATATGAATATTCGGCTGCTTCATGACTGCCTAGCAGAGGAAAAAAACAGAAGACACTCAAATGTCATTTTCACGGGCTTAACAGATCTGCGCCATCGTTTCCAACGTCCCTCGCCTGGACTTCCTAAACCTGAGCATGAACCCGCTGGGCGGCGCCACGCTGGAGCCGTGCATGGCCGAGGTGTTCGCCCGGGTGCGGCGGCTCGTCCTCATCAACACGCACGTCAGCTGGGACACCGTGAACGCGCTCACGCGAAACACGCCTGAGTGAGTAGAACCTCAATCACTGAATACATCACAATGGCAGCAATTACAAGTGCTGTCCAATAGGTTTAACTAAGTCAATAACTATTTACCTTTACATGTTCCTGGTTTGTCCCAAGGCTGCTGGAGCTCTTCCTGTGCCTGAACGACTACTACGCCGTGTCCCAGTCCTGCGCAGCCTGTCCGTCCCTGCGCCTGCTGCAGATCACCGACAACCACCTGCGTGATTGGGGGGATGTGCGCAAGTTCGGGCTGATGTACCCCAGCCTCAGCGAGCTGGTGCTGGCCAACAACAGCGTGGAATGCGTGGCCGACACCCAAGAAACACTGCAACGCCTCTTCCCCAACCTGCGCTGCATCAACTTCAACAACTCAGGTCAGGAGAGACGCAATGTGTCGTGATGTTCTCCAAGCAATGTGGAAAGTATGACATTTGATTTCATAAACTGGGAAAGTATGGGAAATGGAAATTGTTATTTGTATGCTCAATATTACCTACCAAGAGTCTGATGGAAATTTTTGGATGACAGAATACATAGACCAATAAAAACAAGTGATTAACTGATTTTTTTACACAATGAATGATACACATTTAACAAATCACAAATTATTATGATTATTATGATTTTTATTTATTTATTTATTTTTATTTATTTTTTACAGATAACTCAGATTATTTTCTGGTCGTCAGTGTCTGGAATAGTATGGAATTTGGAAATTGTAAATGTGTCGGAACCCTGTCTAAATCTCGACAGTTTTCTGTCGCGCAGGGCTGAGTAAGTGGGAGGACATCGAGAGGCTGAACTTCTTCCCCAAGCTGCAAGAACTCAAAGTGATGGGGATTCCGCTGTTGCAACCGTACACCACACAAGAGCGACGCAGCCTCCTTTTAGCGCAGTAAGGCCAAACATGCATAGTGCGCGCTGGGAACTCGTCCGCAGTTTTGTTCCAGGTCTTTCGATTTGTTCAGATTCAGGAGCTAAAGGAGACATGCCTTTTTTTTTTCTCTCAATTTGAAAGAGTTGGCTTAATAACATGTCTGGGACATACAGCTGCGCCAATCCCGGTCATTGAAGCTGATTCAACCAGTGGCAGTTTCTTCTGTCTGAATTTAGTATCCATCTTCTGGTCTGCATTTTAAATTTTTAGGTCGAATTCCAAGTTGTTCACACCGTTTTGTGTTCCGAGGGCCCCGCAGTACAGAAAAAGGGATTGTACTCAGTATTTTTAACCTGTCTCATTTTATATTCCAAATTGCCTCCCCCTTGCAGGTTGCCTAATGTCTTAGTGCTGAACGGGGGCGCGGTGTCCGACAGCGACAGGGAAGCAGCTGAGAGGTTCTTGATCCGGTACTACCAGGACTGTCCGGAGCAGGAGCGCCCGTGCAGGTACGGAAACGCACTCCAATCATGCAAAATCTGAGAAGTTTCAGAAAAGGCAACATAATAACTTCGAGAAAAAGGGGCGACTGATACCTGAAATACTTGAATATAAGGTTATAATACAACAGCAAAAACAGACTGAAATGTTTGTAAGCAGTTACTGACAGTGTAGTGGTACACTCGCCTGACACTTGGTACGGGCAGCGTGGGTTCAGTTCCCACTCAGTGACGGTGTGGATGTGAGTGCGAATGGTTGTCCGTTTTGCCCTGTGACTGACTGGCGACCAGTTCAGGTTGTAGTCCGCCTTTCGCCCGAAGTCAGCTGGGATAGGCTCCAGCATGCCCGCAACCTTAGTGAGGAAAAGCGGTTCGGGAAATGGATGGCTGGATGGAGGTTTGTAAGCCAAAATATATCACAGCAGTGAGCTGCATTATTAATTTAACTTTCTCCCAGTGCACCTGTTACTTTTTTCACTGTGCGAAGAGGCTCTATTGTCCCGTAAGATGCTAATGGTAGCTTAGCACGTGCTAAGAAAGACCAAATGAAGAAATGTGCTTCGATACGGCTGATGAATGAATGAACGCCTGGGTGTAATGTAATAGAGTTCAACACACCCTGACCTTTATGACTAAAAACAGTACTGCCATTGTATGAGTTAATTCAACAACGCAGTTTCAGAACTCCATATTTTTGAGTTCCTGTAGATGGAAAGGTCAAGTGTGCCATTGCTTTTGTCCAATGAGTATGTTTACCTGGTGATCACGTGATTGCTCACGCTCTTTACTGCAGGCTTTCCACTTAACTTGGTGAAGGAAAGTGTAGTCCCTAACCAGGACTGGGGGCTGGGGTATCCAACATTTGGTGGGGGGGACAATGCCACCACTCTCTCCCCGCTCAATGACTCCTTTGTGCACATAATTCTCTAATTGGAAAACGGATACACAAGGTAGCAGGGTTATTTATTTATTTATTTTTTAATACATGAAAAAACAACCCCAAAAATGTTTTTCATTGTGTTTCGGGTAAAATCCCCAAAACTCCAAATTTGCAGATGCATGCTTTTCAACGGTCAGCACAACAACGTAGGTCAACAGAATTTAGCCCCCTACCCCAAAAAAATATGTCCACTTTTTGCTAGGCAGATTTCATAGTGCTCAATCCTAACTGCTCTGTTGGTGAATAAAAAATTGGAGTATGTCCTGCTAGGCTGCTTGAATGACAGTTTTGACTGACTGCAACCGTTACCTCAACATTTAATTGAATCCATGCTTGGCATTAAGCAAAATGTTTAACACGCATACTATCATTGTCCAATAAAAACCAAGTATCTTCAAAATATGCAACTTCTTCTTTTTTTTTTTTTTCCTATCTGAAAAAGTTAAAAAAAAAAAAAAAAATTAATTGTTCTTCTGTTTGAAAACAAAAACTGACAATTTGAAGAAAGATGCTCTTCATTGGTCAGCGACAGTGGGTGGTGATGTAGCGCAACAGCATTTGTATTTTGTCCACTTGTTGCTCGGCAGATTTAATGGGGCTTGATCATCGAAGAATAAGAAAAATTGGCAAATGCTAGTCATGACTCGCTAGGATGTTTGAATGGAAAAACTAGTGGCTTATGTCAGCATTCGATTTGATCCCTGTCTGTGTTAAATGTAAAATACACATTAGAAAGACAAACAGCACCATCTGATGGACACTAAATAGGACTGCTCGGGGTGGGGGGGGGGGGGGGTGAAACATAGAAGTTGAGTTAATCTGTCCATCAGAGGTTCAGCGGTGCTTAAATGTCTTGTGTAACATTGCAAGTCGTTGAGAAACAGGCGTAGCATGAAAAGAGGCCAGCGAGCTGTACAGGAAAGATTAGTTGCAAGAGGAGTGACCAGACTGAAAATGAAATACGAGTCTCCACTGGAGTAAGCAGAGGGACTAAAAGAGGACTGAAAGGAGACGGGACCTCACGGCAAAGAGGGAATATTGAGTGTTCCACTGAGATAAGAAGAGGCAGCAAGATCGACATTTTTAACCTTTCACGCAAATTCAGAGCTAACAAACATTTTAAAGCTAATTCATCAACCACAGGAAAACCAATGAATTCTGTGTTCACTCGTAGAGCAGCCATATTATGCAGTTTTTCACAATTTACAACATTCCTAGGTGTCTTGATAATATTTTCTATGAAACTTTTGTCAAAAGACTCCAGTGTTCAGGAATTAGCCTGTTTTGAGGGGGCAGCGCTGTCCCATTCGCCCATATACTGTTGAGCCAATGGGAAGCATGGATTTAAGCCCAAAGTCTAAAAAAAATAAAGTGAATGCTAACTGCGAGGTGCACGCAAGGCCCGTCAAAGACAGAATCTGTTTTTTCCCTCATGGAGACAACAGTCGATCCCGATCTTCAGCCAGCCTAGCTTCCGAGTCATGGGCTGTGAAACTCATGTAAATTAGCTGAATTGGGCTGTCTCAGTTAAAAGCTACAAAAACACATTTTCAGAAATAGGCAGCCAACAAAAGATTGATTTGGTTGTTTAAATTCACACTTCAGAATCCAGAGAGACAACTGCAGTGGGGGTGGGGGGGGGGGGGGATGTGTATGTACCCTCCTTTGGCAGCAATAACCTCTACCAAGCGTTTCCTGTAGTCGCACATCACAAGTGCACAATGATGAGGATGAAATTTGGACCATTCCTCTTTTAAAAAACTTCTACATTTCAGCAAGATTCCTGGGATGTCTGGTGTGAATAGTTTTTTTTGAGGTCATGTCACAGAAATGGATGTTTTTACAACAGGCCCACAGGCTTCTCATGGAGTCTTTTGGGATGTGCCTGGTGCAGACAACCATGTTGGTGACCCACCCCTGCTTTCGAGCCTCATTGGTCTGACACCAGCGCTACTGTCTCACAGGTACAACGAGCTCATATCCAAATACGGTCAGCTTGCCCCGTTGGCCGACGTGGACCTGACCCCCCGCTGCACAACGGTGGAAGTCCGCTGGGGCGACAGGGTTGAGGCGGTCAGCCTCCGCTTGGAACAGACGGTTGGTGACCTGAAGAAGCAGCTGAGGGCGCTTCTTCAGCTGCCCACCAACGGGATCAGGTTATTCTACATCAACCGGGAAATGTGTTCCGTCATTGGACCGGAAGAGTTGAAGTGCGGCTTCCGGGCCCTCCACTCGTACAGCATTCGAGATGGAGACGAGATCCTCGTAGTGCCCAAGGTAAAAAGTCGCTGTAGCTCCTCACATCTTTGAGGTCTGACACTCAGGGGTTTATTTGTTTGGTTGGTTGTTTTTTGGGCGTTTGGGGGGGGGGGATTCACGGGACTCACTGAACACTTACTGGATTATCTTTGACTTGAATTTATGTGATTTTATGCAACAAAATGTTGGCGCTAGTTCAAGGGCCAGTGGTTGTCCGAGGAAGGACGTTTATCTCTGAAGAGAAGACTCTGTTCCCATGTGAGAGGGGACTTGTACAGGTTGTCTACCCAACCACCAAAAGGCCTGGTACACACATTCTGTTTGTTTAAATCTTTAGAGCTTGTTTATCTGTAACAGCCTGAATGGTCGCCCTTCTTACATCGCCCTCACAAACCTGACACCTCGAGTGTCCACTCTTTTCACATGATGCGGGGTCCTGACCTCTCCCACTGGCTCAGTTTGGCGTTGCTTTCCTCCCAATCACGAGAGAAATTCCCACCAGTAGGAAGGGGGGCTGGATTGAACCTTGGGAGATAATTTTTCTCTCCTCCCACTGCATGGTATCTACTGGTCTCACAATGGCACTTCTCACCTTCGTTTATGTTCCAGGATAATTAGTTGGGTTTCAACACCAGCACCCAGTTCCCATCCACACAAACACGTTTCATTCTATCTGCAAAGTTTTCACTGTTTTATCCACGAGATGAGCTGGTACCTTGCAGTGGAAAAATAGCATACATGTTCATTCAAAATATAATGTCTCAAGAAATTGCAAAATCTGAAACTCTTCCAACTGGCGAAAATGTCCTGAAATTGTCATTATTTTCAAACACCAAGTTTACACAAACCGAGTGAGAACCTGGCAAAGCCCACATAAAACAAACGTTTGCTGCTTCTGGGTTCAAACTCAGGACCTTTCTGGGATACTTCATATTTCATCTTAGAGTGTCTATGTACTTTAGTGTATTTGTACTGAAAACCCACTAACTTTGCAAGAAGAGTTTAAGTTTGGGGACATCCAAGAAACAGAAGTTTTGGATTAGGGGTGTATGTATTTTTGGGTGGTATTTGGTGATCTGGAGCTGTCATGCGAAAGTAATAACGTGAATTGTTTGCCATATTGTATTACTTTTCATGAATCCCGAGATTTACTTTTAATCCTGCATAAAATAAGTCACTTATGGACATTTGTAATGCACATGTCACTGAGAATTTAGAAAGATTTTGTACAAATCCTAACCTGTAATGTACTTGATTGAATAAGCGCCCCTAAAAAACTTTACAGATAGTTTTGGTATTTTGGTTTTTTTCAATGAATAGTTATTGGGGAAACGATATGCCCGAACTGCTTTGAGATTTTAGCAAGACTTTGTTTTGCCTACCTTTTCGTCCAAATTTCGACAACATTTTCATGAGAGCAAGTTGCACCCTCACTTTCAGGAAGATTTTAAAATGTTGTAAACTGCCAATGCCTCATAGTTTGCCTTGTACTGCCCCGGTTTATTCATTTATATATTTCTGCTTGTTATTGTCAATGGTGACTTTATTGTGTTTTATTTTTATCAATATCCTGCCATTTTCACAGCTTTATATAAAATGTAGCTTTGGTGTACCTTGGAGAAATAAATTATGATCCTGTCCTATAACTGTGTTCTCTTTATTTTTACGGCAAACTGATCCATACTTTTCGAGATTATTCTGAACGGTTTTATTTCTGGCTGGTCGATTCTGAACGGTTTTATTTCTGGCTGGTCTGATTAGGACTCTTCACTTCACCAAGCCACAAAAAATAGTCCATCCCATACGTGTCAGATTGCGTCATGTTTCCAGAATATTCCTCTCCAATTAACCCCCAGCCCCACCCCTCACCCCTCATTCTCTTCCAACTGCAGGGCCTTTAATCCTGTTTGGGATGTTGTCTATTCGGTTTGATTGCTTCTAATTGGATTTCCGTCTGATAGAGGCCACCACATCATTGGCTCGAATTACAGTATGAACAGATCATCTTTGTGAAGTTCTTAAGTAAATTCGACTTCCAATACAATTTTCCCAGTCAGAGTTCCCAGTTGCCTGGAATGCACTATTGAAGATGATTGCAATGTTTGGGCTATTTGTGGAACAGTTGGAAAATAATGTAGATAATGATTCCATCATGATTTTTTAAAAGTCATGGTATCAATATATTGTTGTAGACTGTCAAAATAAAACAAAAAAAAAAGAAACTATCTTGACAGCTAAGGTGCAGTTGCTACTCTGATATGTCCCATTGCACTATGGAATGACAGTGAGCGCAGTGGTGTAGGGAGGGCTTTAACTAGGTGTATTGTTCACTTCAAAGAATGAGTCACGGGGGGTAAGAAGGTTTGGGTTTCTGGAAGAAGGTTCCGCTCGTCTTGAATGAGAGCATTAAGGCCAAGGGCGTGTGTGACTGCTGGGATCAGGGGTGGCCCACTCCCTAACTCAGTGGATAGGGTGACTTCAGCGGGGTATCCTGTCATGGACCTGCTTTGTCAAGGTCAGGCTTGATGGGTTTTCCAGAAGTGGTGATGCTGCGTATACCTTGACTTGGACTGCATCGGATAACATGTTGAAAGGCTTTTATTGGAAAATACCTTAGGCCTCTGTTGAGTGTCACCTATCTATAGGTCCCACCATTTCCAAGTCAATTTCTACACTAAGCAAGGCACAAGAAACATTACATCTTTTACGTGTAAAAGACGTAGTCCCCCTCCGTTATAGCCCTTATTTATACTACCTCCAAAGCGGGGAGAACATGCTGACTAATACTTTAAAAAAAAAAAAAAAATGTATTTATTTATTTTTATTATTTATTTTTTTTTTTTTTTGCACTTTGAGTCGTCAAAAGACCAGCATATTGTGAGCGTAAGACTCCGGATTGAATATAAGACAAAACACCAAAATGGAATAAAGCCGGACAAAGTGTAAAAGTGACTTAAGATGGTGCTCAACCTCTGTATTGGCTCTGATACTACCTCCAAAGCTGGAAAACTGCTAGTTCAATTTTTTTACCCATTGTGTCACTGCAACAAAGCAGCGGTTTGTCCCTGTGTGAGGTCCTATCAGGACACCTCCATCTTCTCCGCCGTATTCACACACAGCTTTTCCCAAAACACCCAAGTCAAGACCCTCTCCTCGGCCACCTGGTCATTGGTAACTCTTGATATCCTCAAGCCTTTGTGCAATTCCGCCTTTCACCGATCAGTACCTGTCCATTTATGCTGAGTCTTAAAGGGGGTCCATAAAAGAAGCCTCAACTAAGAGAGTCTTCGTGCATCTTAATGGTACCAAGGGTCTTGGCCTCACTCCTAGAGCCTTTCACACGTCTTGCCCCCTCCCGCCCACCTCTCCAATTACTCTCCACTGTCCTCCTGCAACAAAGCCCTGACTCAGCGCCCTTCAACCCCCTTTCCCAGACCCCATCAGCACACACCCACCTGAGATTTCCCCCACTTGCTATCGGGCGAACATCTCCGGCGACTATGTGTCTTGCGTATCCTCGCAAATTACGCATTTCCCAATTAAAAAGGAATTGAGACATAGTATCCAAAGTGACTCATGTTCATTCTGTAACTTTACCTTCCATGCAGCTTGTAAAGCCATGTTTAAGGACTTGAGGTTTCCTTGGTGAGGTGCTACTGTTTGAGTATTTTAGTCAGTTATAGTAAGCCAGGGATCTCAAAAGTCCAAACTCGAGTGGTCTGTCATTAGCATCTTTAGCAAGTAAGATTAAAACATCTTAATTGATTTCAGGGACATTTACAGCCAGTGTCCAGGGAAAAGCATGTATCTCCCAGATTCCTTGTGTGTCCTGTAACATACTTGGCCGATAAAGATGATTCTGATTCGGAAAAAAGTGTATGTTTGGTCGCCTCACAAATTTTGTGTAATTTAAAATTGTTTTCTTACGGGGGATAAACAAAAACAGCCAAAACATTTGGATGTTTTCCACTGTACATATGTTTCCATTTGCATGAGAGATTTTGAAACCACTTATCTAGAACTATCCTGAAATGACAATTTGGAGATGCCTGGTTTTCATTTAAGAGATTTATTTTTTTAACAGACAACCAAAAATCTCAATATTTGGAAAGACCTTGTTTCCACGTAATGTATTTTGTGAGGTTATTTGTTTATTTTGTTTGTTTATTTATGTTTTAAATGAGAACACGTCCGTTTTTGTTTTTATCAAATAAAAAACTGGAGATAACCTGGTTCTCTTAAAACATGTATCTAAATTGTTTTTCCAGACAAAAACAGAAGTCAGTTGCTTTTTTTTTTCCCTCAGGTTAAAACAAACCAAAAAAAAAAAAAAACCCAAGTTACTTATAGTTGCAATAATGGTTTCCACTAAGCAGGTCCTTTGCTGATTTAGCCTAAGGTGGATGTTCACTTCTCTCCGTCATTATTCCGCATCTCTGATCTGCCTCCACTCCCTCGCTACTGGACATTCCTACGCCGTCCCTCCCCTTTCCTCCTCCCTTCTTGTACAAGCTCTCATCTCCTGTTAAATTTGCCTCATGCACAGTTTACGCACACGACAAACCTCATTTGAAGGATTCGCATGGACTGTGTTTGATTTGTGGAAGTTGGAGAACGGACGCCATCAACTTGTTGGCGCCGTGGATGCTCATCCACTAGATGGGCCTGCGCTGCGTAGAGGTTGCCAGGCTGGATTGGAGAGGCGCTCCATGGCCGTCTTGTGGAGGCAGGTGAGTGCATCCTTTTCGCCACAGTACTACTTATTCCGTCAAGGTGCATTAGTGAGTACCCTCTGAACAACAGCTTTAACCTGGCTATTTTTATTTGCAACCATGTCCCATTCATTTGCAATTATTAACCATATAGCCCAGTGAAACATAAAATACTACATTATCTGGGTGTACTACACGTACTAGTATATCATTCTTATACATATAATAATGGTGGTGATGAAAAAAACGGAATAATGAAATTGTACTGGTATATCATTCAAATAATAATTTTTTCAATGTTAAATAACTAGTTAATATTGAATTATTGAAATAAAGGTCATGCATTGGGGAAATTTATAGTGTACCTTAAATATCAATGTTAATACATATATCTATAGCTATATATACACATACAGTGGGGAAAATATATTTTACAAGTTTTCCCAGGTCTTTAATTTTTGTTGTAGGTACACTTCAACGATGAGAGACACAAAATAAAAGAAAATCCAGAAAACCACGTCACGATTTTTAAATAATGAATTTACAATTCATTGCATGAAATAAGGTTTTGATAATATGGGAAATAGAACTTAGTACAGAAACCTTTGTTTACATTTACCGAGGTCAAACGTTTTCTGGTTTAAATACACTACAACGGGGATTTTGGTCAGCTCCTCGATACAGATATTCTCCAGATCTTTCAGGTGTTGGCGCTGTCGCTGGGCAATAAGAGTTCAGGTTCGGAAGGTTCGGAGACTGGCTCGACCTCTCCTGGACCGTGAGATGCTTCGGAGTCACTAACCACTTGCCCAGGCTGTGTGTTTCGGGTCATTGTAATGCAGGAACACCCAGTCGAGACCCATTTTAGCACCCCAAAGTAATACATTTCCAATTCCGTGCTTCACAGTTGGGATATTTGGGATTGTACTCTTCACTTCTTTATCATTCAAGCACCGGGAGTGCAGTTGATACCAAAAAACGTTTTGTTGGTCTCATCTGACCACATGGCCTTTTCCCATGCCTCCTCTGGATCATCCAGATGGGCACTAGCAAACTTCAGAGGGGTCTGGACATGTGCTAGCTTGAGCAGAGGGACTTTACATGCGCTGAAGGATTTTAATCCATGACGGTGTGGCGTGTATAATATACTGGGTACAGTAAGTTTTTTTTTCTCATATAGATATGGTACATATTTAAATATAACAAGATAATAAAGGACCAAAAAATATGTAATAAAAAAACATTAATTCCAGTAAAAATATGATTGAATATAAAATAGTATATAACACTTGTATTATTAAGAAGTATTTTGATGTAATTTTCCAGCCATATTAATAGGGTGTTCCTTTTTTTTAAAATTATTATTATTGTTGTTGTTTTTTTTTCACGGCACAATGCTCACTGTTTCAATGCTAAATGCTGAGCATCAGCTCCTACTTTTACTAATGGGATATGGAGTTTGCCAAGCTGCTGCCACACTGCTATGACCTTGGCAAGCGAAGCCCATCCCTCCAGACCATTAGTGACCCCCCCCCCCCCCCCCCAGCCCTCTCAATGGTAATGCGGTCTAAGGCTGCCTTGTGGCGGTCCAGTCAGAGAGGTAGAGAACAAGCCTGTAATCCATCGGTGCCTCCTCGCATGGGACCGTAAGGCTAATGTGATCCTTACACATTGTCCTGGCACGCATAATGGCTTCTTTTCAGGGGCTCCTCGGGGGAGACCTGGGAGCCTGCTCTTGAACAAGTAAACGTGGAATGTATTTCTGAAGCCAAAACATGGTTGTGATTATACAGACTTGTAACGTGTGCTTAACTCCACAATGTTGTGTGTGACCCTTAAGGGTTCCAATAGACTCTGAAATGCGGTCGCTCCACAATCTTGCTCGTGACGATTAAGAGTTCTAGTAGACTCCGACATGTGGTTGTGCCACAAAGTTGCGTGACATGATTACATGGTTCCGGTAGATACTGACGTGGTTACTCCACAAAGTTGTGTGATGATTTAAGGGCTGAAGTAGACGCTGACGTGATCGCTCTACAATACTGTGTGTGACATTTAAGGGTTCCAGTCCAAGGTTCCATTGACAAGTGGTCCCTCTGCCAATTAGGGGTTTCAGTAGACTCTGACGTGTGTTCACTCCGCAATGTTGTATGGTGATGAGGGTTTTCAGAAGACTGACATGTTGTTGCACCACATTGTTTTGTGTGACGACTAAGGGTAGACTTTGACTTGTGGTCCCTCCTCAATGTGGGCCAATTAAGGGTTCCAGTCGACTGACATGTGGTCACTCCACAATGTTGTATGTGATGATTAAGTTCCAGTGAATTCTGACATGTGGTCATTACGCAATGTTCTCTTCCAGTCGACGCTGACAGGTGATCCCGCCGCAATGTTGTGTGACGAGTAAACATTTAAGTCGACTCTGACGTGGTTGCTCCACATCGTTGTGTGCCACGTTTATTCATTAAGGTCTTAGTAATCTCTCTTCTTTTTTTTTTGTCTTAAACTTCACTTTTCACTTGGCATCAATTACCACTAACACTGTGTAATATTATTCCTAGTAAATAAACAGCAAAGAGCACAAACCTAAATGTTAGGCTTTAAAAGAAATTTCTCGGAGGTTTTATTTGTTTTTAGTATTACATAATGGGTCGTGTCAAATGGTCTCACAGACTACATATCCCACTCGTGTTTTTCTGGTTCTGGACTTCGTCTTCTCATTGTGTTTTTTTTTTTTTTTTTTCTTTAAGGATGTTGAGGCCAGTCTGTGCGGTCCTTCTGCTCTGCATCGTCAGCGTACCCGCTCGCACGAGAGGTATGCGACCAAACCTGAACATTAGGCACCCTGGCGCATTCTAATGGAATCCATCCATATTTTACCATGTTGTCTTCCATTTTAGTCAGTACTCGTAATGTCCTGTATCCGTTTGGACCTGACCACATGGATCTGGAGACCCCCAAGATGGATGACGGGAGCTCCCCTGAGATTCCTCTGCTCGTGCCCTTCGTTTTCTTCAGTACCCCTTACCGCACCATTTATGTAAGATGTGACCACGAACAAAGTCTTTTGTTTTTCATTTTTGAAACATATTTTCCCAAGGAGCATTTTAACATTCTTAACTGAGCACTAAATCATTTGTTTTTATTTGATCTATGTGATAATCATCATGTCAAATTGTCTTCCTAGATCAACAATAATGGCGTGATATCCTTTAACGAGCATGTGAGCCAGTTCACGCCAGAAGCGTTCCCCCTGAGTGACAGCCGCTCCTTTATCGCCCCCCTATGGGCGGATGTGCACAACGGGATCCGCGGCGACGTCTACTACAGGGAGACCACCCAGCCGCAAATACTGGAGCGGGCGACGCATGACGTCCGGCGACATTTCAAGAACATTCCCAACTTCACGGCCACCTGGGCCTTTGTCACCACGTGGCACCAGGTCACCTTCTACGGCGGGAGCCAGACAACCCCGGTAAAGGCCAAAAACCTAGAATTGCTTGTTGTGACAGTTTACCCTAGACCTAAGAACTTTTGTAGGACCACTGGATGTTTGGAACTATTGTCTGAAATTATTTCTGTGGGGGTTTATCAGGGTTGAAAAAAAGACCCTACTGGAGTGAGATTAGATCAGGAATTTTGAAAAGTTCCAGAAACCTCTCACTGAACTTAATGTTCCGAGGAATTTAGGTTGGAAATGAGGCAATAAGTCGAACTAGGAACTTTTGTGTAAATGGGACTAATGGCTGAATTTAGTTATTGGGGTCTTATCAGGACCTAAAAAAAAGAACCTAGTGGGAGGATAATTCTCCCAAAAGGTCCAGGGCATCTTTGGCGCTGCAGCGCTGATTGATTGAATGACTACTCGCCACAATTTTAAACAAAAAGTTCCTCCAACTTTAGATGAAAATGCATCCATGAGTTGCAATCACAGGACCTTTACTCGAACTAGAAATCGTTACAGGACTGCAGAAACTGATGTCTAAATGTAGTTCTGGGATCATTTATCGGGCTTCAAAAAAAACCCACTACTGGGGTGTTGAACTCTCAAAATGTCTAAGGAACCTTTGGTTGGATATCTGGCTGGATGACTATGCATAAATTCCCATAAAGTAAAATAACAGAAACATATACCATTTAGTTATAGTAGCTTTACAGTGTTTGGTCTGTTTCTCTCTTTTGTAAAACTGTTTCAATCCTCTTGTTTGATTAAAAGGTGAACACATTCCAAACTGTGCTAATCTCAGATGGTGCAGTGTCCTTCGCTCTGTTCAACTACGAGGAAATCGCCTGGAGCACAGGCACGGCCAGCGGTGGAGATCCTCTAACCGGACTGGGTGGCACTACAGCTCAGGTACACTTGATTTGATTCGACACTGTACAGGGGGTCCCCGGTATATGACGGTCCATCTGAGGTTTCAAGGTTACGTCTCTACCACAAGAACGAAAATCTGTCAGAAACTGAGGACCCCTGCACGCAAACATAGAACGAAGTCCGCCTCACACTCTTCCCACCTTTCCAGTCAGGTTTTAATGGCGGGGAAATCGGACACTTCTTGAACCTGCCACGATCGCGGTCCAACGATGTGGTGAACATAGAGCAGACCACCAACGTGAACATTCCAGGACGCTGGTTCTTTCGTGTTGACCCAGAGCTGATCGACCCCGCCAATGGCTGCAGCTACAATGGCAAGTGGCCTACTTTGCTGGTTAAACACTACAGAAGCCCTGACATACATTTCCAAACTAAATTTGAATATTTGTTCTTTGGAATTGTGTTAATTTATTCTCTTCAATGGCTGATGTAACATAAACCATATTAGCAATGAGACTGTTTCTTTAACCTATCAGATATCGTACAGTCATTATGAACCTACAAACAATTGCCTGACTCTCCTTTTTGTTCTTAATTACACTGCATCTCTTCCAGTAGAAGTGCATGTCGTGGCACAACGTGGTATTACACTGAAGATGTGCAAACCTAAATTCGAACTTGCCTGTATACTGTAAAACCCATCAAAAACAATCTGTTAAAAATCTGCTATATATTTCTCTTTTTTATAGTGCGGTTTCTATCATTGTTATGTGATAGTAGTGGTGTTAAGTGGTGGATTAAGTTGGGTATATCCCCGCTAAAGGCTCAGGTACCAAATCCATGGCTCCTCACTGTCACATGTGAACAAGTCTGCTGGTCTTGTCTTTAATGTCTTTAAAAGTCTTTATCCTACAACTTCTCCAGGTCGTTTTTACAGACGAGGTGAGGTCTTCTGGCTTTCGGACCGCTGCTTACAACGATGCCGCTGTCTTGACGTCGACAACGAGGTGCTCTGCCAAGACACTCCATGCAGCCAGCTGGAGACCTGCGAGCAGCAGGAGGGGGCCTTTTACTGTCAGCCCACCCGCACCAGCACCTGTGTGGTGTTCGGTGACCCCCACTACCACACATTCGACGGTCTTCTCTACCACTTTCAAGGAACCTGTTCCTACCTGCTGGCTCGGCCATGCTGGGAAGCCGCGTGGCTGCCTTTCTTCAGCATAGAGGCCAAAAACGAAGACCGTGGGGTGTCGACAGTCTCCTGGCTGAGAGATGTAACCATAGAGGTCTACAGTCACCGAGTCACATTGCTCAAAGGAAGTTTGGGAAACGTTCAGGTGAGCAACTGAGGATATTGTCTCACTCTCTCTGAAATCCTAATCTGATCTCTGAATAAATAAAGTTGCTGTCGATTCAATTTATGTGGCTTACCCTTACATCACTGTCAAAATTTTGAGGTTGGACTCTCAGCTTGGACCCTGCTGGAATTGGTTTTCACACTCATGTTCCAAAAACAAGCATGTTAGGTCAATTTAAGACTCTATATTGTTAATAAGCGTAAATGTTAGTGTGAATGGTTATTTGTCTATATATGCCCTGCGATTGGCTGGCGACCAGTCAGCTGGGATAGGCTTCAGTTACCCTAAAAAAAACGAATCGATGGCAACTAGACTTCTTCTCTGCGTCAACAACCAAGCAGAAGTCCAGTTGCTTTTACTTTTGAGTAGAACCATGACATAGGTGACGGAGAATCTATTCATCGGATTTCTCTCAGAAGATGAATATAACTAGACTTATTCTCGGAGTCAAGTCAAGAAGTTGGTTTTCAACTTTTGATGACCATGACATGGATTGCGGGGAATCTGATCTTCCTCAAAGGATGACTAGAACTAGATTTCTTCTTGGAGTCAACAATCAAGATTAAGTCTAGTTGCCTTTCAACTGTCGAGGGTGATCATGACATGGGTGATTGGGCAGCCACTCATCTGACTTTTCTCCAATGATTAATTGAAGGCAACTGGACTTCCTCACAGAGTCAATAACCCAGTAGAAGTGCAGTTGTCGTCCAAATTTCGATGAAGACAATGACATGGATGACTGAGAATCTGCTGATATGATATTGCTCAAAAGATAAATCAAAGGTCACCTGGCTTTATATGTGGGTCAAGACCCAAGAAGAATGTCCAGTTAGTTGCCTTCAATTCTTGAGGATGACCATGACCTGGGTGACTGAGAATCTGCTGATCTGATCTTCTTCAAAAGATTAATCAAACCAAACTTGTTCCCTTTGTCAACAACCAAGAAATAGTCCTGTTGCCTTCCAACTTTTGACGATGACCGTGACATGGGTATATGATAACCATCTCGTCTAATCCTCTCCAAAAGATCAAGCGAAGACACCAACACTTCCTCTCGGAGTCAACAATCCAGAAGAAGTCTGTGTGACTGAGAATGTACTGATTTACTGATCTGATTGTCTCTCTAGGTGGATGGCTTGGTGAAGACTCTACCGGTCCAGCTTCAGCTTGGTGCTGTCAAAGTCTACCAGTCTGGAGTGGCTGTTGCTTTGGAAACAGATTTTGGACTCCTGGTGACGTACGACGGCCAGCACTATGCCTCCATCTCCCTGCCGAGCTCTTACTTCAACAACACGTGCGGCCTGTGCGGGAACTACAACGACGACCCCGCCGATGATCCTGTCCTTCCTGACGGCACCCTGGCGGAAAGCGTGGCTGAACTGGGCGGAGGCTGGCGAGCGGAGGGCGCCGACTGGCATTGCACTGACGGTTGCGTAGACAACTGCAGCGTGTGCGATGTGCTAACGGAGGCCTTCTTGTTTGGCTCAGACTACTGCGGGCTCATAAACAAAACTGACGGAGCTTTCAGGGACTGCAGAGCCGTGGTGGATCCCACCGCTTTCGTGTTTAGTTGTGTCCACGATATGTGTAGCAACAAGGACAATATCACAACACTCTGCCAAGCCATCCAGGCCTACGCTCTGGCCTGTCAGGCACTTGGTGTCACAATCCATCCCTGGAGGTCTCGGACCTTCTGTGGTGAGTTTTCCATGACAACATTGCCAAATTAATGTAGACATTTCCCACATTTACCCCCTTCCACATTTCTCGAACCTATTCAAACCATTCCAACACATCTCTACATTTCAACAATTCAATTAAATCCACAGTATTTCAGTTCACCATAAACACTTTAGCATTCACACACAATTTCTACAGCAATTTAATGCTCGAATTAACATATACTGTATTTTTCCTTTCTGTGGCGTGAAAATGAGCTGATTTCTCCTCTTTTGCTGGATCGCAGCCCTGACGTGTCCACCGTTCAGCCACTACCAAGTGTGCACCAGCGCCTGTCCGGCCTCCTGCTCGGATATCACCGCTCCCTTGTATTGCGCCCACCCTTGCACCGAGGGCTGTCAGTGCGAGCAAGACTACGTCCTCAGCGGCAACCATTGTGTACAGCGGGATGACTGTGGCTGTGAGAACAATGGTCTCTATTACCCTCTCAATGACACTTTTTGGGCAGGCCCCAGCGGCGAAGAAGGTGAATGTAGCCTCCGATGCACCTGCGTGGGCGCGGGCGAAATCTCTTGCTTCAATGAGTCTTGCAAGGAAGGCGAGGTGTGCACGGCGGAGGTGGGCACGCTAGGTTGCTACCCTCGCCGGGAGGGGCTGTGTTCAATCGCTCAGAACGCTGTGACATCATCCTTTGATGGCGCCTTCCTGCTGTTCCCAGATGACAGCTCCTACTACCTACTGAGGCTGTGTGGGGCTGTGCCAGCTAATGGTTCAATGGTGGAGGTGAAGATAGGCAGACGGCTGGTGAACAAAGCCCCTGCTTGGAAAAGACCTGTGGTAGTCACGGTTGCTAGCCTGGAGGTTCAGGTGGGAGGGCTGGATTTGGAAACGGTAAAGGTGAGTAGAGTGTTTACCCGAATATTCTCTATTTGTGGATTTTGGGGGGTCCTATGCACCAGTTTTTTTTTTTTAGCTCAGGCCAAAGTAATGTGTAATATATAATAAAAACATTGTTTTGGGCCCAACATGTGGCATCTTCATGCCAAGGAAATATGTTGAAGTGAGTTGAGGAGCTTCATTTTGTCAAAAGTAGTACATTGCTGCGTCTTGATGGCATGAAGCTCTGCTGAAATTAGTTGAAGGGCTTCATTTTGATATAAGTAGTTCTTTGCCACTATCTTTTTGCATCTTCGTGCCAAGGAACTATGTTGCAGTGAGTTGAGGAGCTTCATTGTATGCATTTACAGTTTGTGTTTGTGTAAGTGTTTTAATTTGGTTTAAAGCATGTGGGAGGGGTAAAACTATCAATCTATATTATACTAAATATAGCTATATCACAGATTTTGATCAGTTGCCGGTGGCTCTGGAATGTATCTCCCGCAGTAAACTGGAGAGTGAACCTCCTCCTTTCGCTATCCGCAATTTAATTTCTTCACGTTTTTTGCTGTGAAACCTATCCTCCGCTATTTGCTTGTGAACTCACCTATTGGTGTTTTTTTGTTTGTTTGTTTGTGCTCTTTCTACGATGCTCCAAGATTCCACAAGATGGCGCAAAAACCCTGAAAGTATTGATTGGTGTTAAGGGAGCACGTTGACTGAGAGACAAACGTCTTTGTATGTCGGGTAGGAGCTAAATTTAATTTGGGTTGTTAGTGGAGGTTACAGAGAGTCTTTGCTGTAGGTACGCATGATCAAAATGAAATGATCTCGTATTTTTAAGGGTTCAAGACTAGTTTGAAATGCTATTGAAGTGTTTTGGAATCATAGTTGTTTTTTTAGATGGGGCGTCAGTTACAGTTTTTCAAACGTCGTTGCAGGGCTTGATGCTTATCCCTTCCGAAAAGCTGGGGTTCACTGTACTCCCAAGCCCCGTTCCATGAAGCTTACTTGAGGAGTAGGATTATGAGGAAAATGTTCTTCCTCTGACCCAAACATTTTGAGATGCACTTGCTCTGAACTGTACTTCTCCGCCTGATGATCTGTTTTTGTCTCAAAGGTCAACGGCAAACTGACCACCCTCCCGTACGTCCATCCGACACAGACCATAAAGGTCTACAGAGCATCGGGTAACGCCACGGTGGTGGAATCCCGTGGTCAACTTCGTGTTCACTACACACAACAGGGATCTGTCAACATCTCCCTCTCCACCGCATTCTACAACGTCACCTGTGGTCTGTGCGGTGTCTTCAACGGTGACCCCGCTGACGACTTCCGCCTCCCCAACGGACGCCTGGCGGAGTCTGCCTCACAGTTCTCAGAGGGATGGCGTTCCATCGCCGACGACATTACGTGCAATGGAGACTGCGAAGACTTGTACCGCATGTGCACGGACCTACGCCACTATCAGAGTCCGTGGATGTGCGGCAACATCAACGACCCCGGGAACAGCTCCTTCCTGGCGTGTCATAGGGCAGTGAACCCCTCACCAGTTTTTCCGGAACTGCTTGTACAACATGTGCGTGAAGGACGGCGACCGCTCGGCCCTCTGTTCCTCGCTGCACGCTTACGCCGCTGCCTGCCAGGATGCTCAGGTGGTTGTCACTTCCTGGAGGATAACCACCGACTGCCGTAAGTAGAAGAGCTGGAGGAAAGCTAAGCTTGAACGTTCTGGTTAAGCATGCTGTGTATGGGATACTGACATAATATTAAGTGCATTGAGGTGATGTCATGATATCAGAGTGGTTAGCGCATACTGTATGTATGTCTCACAATCGAGATTAAGGGCCTTTGCAACCCTTATATTATTACACATTTATTGAGTAGCAGTATACATAATGGGGTCCATCACATTTCTCACATTCTCTCCTCTGGGACTCAGAAGCCCCATCCCCCTATGGCCCATCATGGATACTATGGTAAAGACAGATCGTGAAGAAACTTAGGCCAAAATCCTACGGCGTACTATGTTTCCAGTAAATGGGGATAATGTGGCCACCGGGAACTTAGCCTTTGTAAATCACAATATGTGATCTCATCTCCCAGTAATGATTGGTCTCTCTCTTCCTGTACTGTCGCAGCTTTTCCCTGTCCGGCCAACAGCCATTTCGATGAGTGCGCCAGCGCTTGCCCCCTGACGTGCTCTGGCCTGGACCGGCCTGACGCACCATGCCCGTTACCGTGCGGCGAGGGCTGCCGCTGCCGGAATGGCTTCGCCCTGCAGGACGGCATGTGCGTGGCCCGCAGCGAATGCGGCTGCACAGGCCCCGAAAGTAACCGCCGGCTGCCCTCAAATCACACTTTCTGGAAGGACAGGGCCTGCCTGGAGCGCTGCTACTGCAACGGTTCAGACAACAGCGTATACTGCTTGGTTGTGCCGTGCCACCCTGAGGAGTACTGCCACGAGGACGACGGGTTGTACTACTGCAGGCCTCGCACTGAGGCTCTGTGCGTGGCGGCCGGTTATGGCCATTTCCTGCCGTTTAGCGGTGTTCCGTTTGAGCTGCATAGCTCTTGTAGCCTGAGCTTGGCCACCACTAACTGTGGGAGCAGGGACACTGCAATCATAAGTGGAAGTTTGCCTCCATTTAAATTATCAGCTCTTAATGAGGAGAGGGACACAGGCCAGGCGGTTTGGGTGAGGGGCTTCGTGCTGGAGGCCTTTGACTTTGAGATTGAGGTGTCCCGAAGCTACAAGAACACCGCCATGGTGAGTCAATGATGAAAGATCAGGTTAAAATGAGTGCAGATTGAACCCCTGTTTATTATTTTAAGATTTAAAACTTTCTTTTTTTTTTTTTGAAAGTCCATATTGTGTTGCGGGTTTTCACCAATTGCGGGTGAATCTGGAACATAATGATCTTTGCTGACGCGTTTGCTTCTGCACCCAAGCATTACGGCTATCCATTTTTAGCAAAACAGGCTTACGGAAATGTACGCTCGGAGCTGGAACGCTTTTCACTCGTTATTGTCTAAAAAAAACATCCAGACTTTTAATCTTGAGGAAACACTATGGCACACACCTCCCAGAGTGAGGGAGGAGGCAAAGGTTTATGACATGTCTCAGATAGTTCAAGTGTCCAGTTGTCCAAATTGACCTATTGACATATTTGTACAGACGAAGTTTCCACCCAACAGCGACCATTTTCTCTTTATTCATCAGGTGAATAAGGAGCGGTTGTACGTTCCTGTGACGCTCGGCCCGGGGAAGGTCACCATCTTCACTTTGGGCACAGTGCTCGTCCTGGAGACGGACTTCGGCCTCAAGGTGGTCTTCGACTGGAACACCCTGCTCTTGTTGACTTTACCCCGTCACCTTTACAACGCATCTTGCGGCCTCTGTGGGGGTTTGCCCTCAGCCTCTGTCAGCCACACCGCTGACCGCTGGGGCGCGGCCTGGGCCGAGAAGGACGCTTTTTGCCGGGTGGGCTGCGGCGATTCGTGCCCGAGGTGCGGCACGGGGGATAAAAACCTGCCGGGTGATAGCTCGATTGTATTGGCTGGCGAAAATGGCGACACGGAAGACAACCCCACAACCGGACTCCGTTCCCGTCCGCGAGACGGTCTCTACGTGTTTGCGGAGCCCGAGACAGCGAGCCTGTGCGGCCTGATGGTGGATCGCGAGGGTGCGTTTGCATGCTGTCACAGTAAGGTGGCGCCAGGGTTCTTTTACCAAAGCTGCCTGCGGGACGTCTGCTTGGACGGTGCTCAGGAAACCGTTTGCGGCTGGCTGCAGGCCTACGCCATCACCTGTCACACGCAAGGGGTGCCTGCCACCGACTGGAGGGGTGACACGCCATGTGGTGATTACAAATTACAGTAGTCCCTCGCATATTAGCAGTTCACTATTCACAAATTCACATTTTTGCATTTTTTTTCTTTGAAACCTATCCACATCTAGTCATTAAAAAGCTTACCTGTTCGTGGGTTTTGTGCTCTTTCTTAAATGCCCTAAATTGCCACAAGATGCCACCAAAGCCCTGCATAAATAGGTATTGGTGTCAAGGAAGTATGTTGAGCTGATGACCACCGAAACCGCAAATAGACTGCACAAATTGTGAGAATTCAGCAAATATTGTGCGGCATCCGCAAATAATGGAAGACGTCCGCAAATATAATTTATGATAACGGAATCCAGACTTGCCATTGGTTCAGCAGTAAATGAGGGGGTTATATACTTGCTCACTTGCATGAAACAAGACCACCCCTAAAAATGCGTAAATTTTAGCGAGAGGAGGAATAACTTAATGGGAACTGTTTTAAATCGAAAAAGGTGCTAAATATGGCTCTTTAAATTGCCTCAGTCTGTATAATATGTCCAACATTCTCAGTCCAGAGATGTCCGCCAAACAGCCGCTACTCCAGGTGCGTGCCGGTGTGCCCGCCCCAGTGCGCGTCCGCCCGCGGCCCGAGGGATTGCACCCAGGACTGTGTGGAGGGCTGCCAGTGTGACCAGGGATACGTCCTCAATGGCAAGAGCTGCATCCTGCCTCAAGACTGCGGCTGCTACACTGACGGCAAGTACTACGAGGTCAGTGTGACGCCCCGCATGTTACGATCATATGTGTAGACGTCCGTCGCGAGTCGACTGGGATGTGCAGTAGCTAGAGTCGGAAATGTTACAGGGACTGAAGATCGGAGCTTTTCGTACTCTCGGTTTAGTGTTAGTGTTTAGTGTTTTTTTTTCTGGATTTTTGTGGGGGCGGGATTTGCTGACCTTTAATGAGGTTATCGTGATAACTGCTGACTCCTTGCTATGTCGACTTATTTCTACAAGTACATTTCAGATCAGGCTGTCACTATCGAATCTTTTTAGAATCGATTATCCTCTAAATATTGGTGAGTAATCGCTGCTCCCCCCCCCCCGCCAATATATATACAGTGTTGCCACAGTTACCTTGAAAAGTAACTTAGTTACTTTACTGATTACTTGATTTCGACAGACAGACAGACTGTAGCAACCCTGCCGATTGTGCGGGGGTCCATGAAGGCAACTGTGTGTGTATCTAATATGAAAATGTATGCGTTAGATTACTTGTGACGTCACCGGACCACATTTTGGGAGTAACGCATTACTTTGTAACTTTCTACTTTGTAAGTATATATGTATGTGTGTGTGTGTATATTTTTTTTTTTTAGCCCAAGCTGCTGTTCTGGAACGGAGATTGCACCAAGCGTTGCCAGTGCATTGGCCGCAACCTGGTGCAGTGCGACCCGCGCCGCTGCAAGGCGGACGAGGAGTGCTCCCTGCGTCACGGCGTACGGAGCTGCTTCGCGCGGCGCTCCCATCAGTGCGTGGCGTCGGGCGGCGGCGTGTTCAAGACCTTTGACGGCGCCTCGCTGCGCCTGCCCGCCTCCTGCTCCTTCGTGCTGTCCACCAACTGCCACAAACTGCCCGACCTCTCCTTCCAACTCATTGCCAACTTCGACAAGCACAGCACGCCCAACCTCACCACCATCTCCCACGTCTACCTCTACATCAACGAGGAGAACATCCTCATCTCGGGCAACACGGTCAAGGTGGGAAGCGGAGCGCCATATTTCCTCAAGTAGTGGCACGATTTACAATGGTCTCGCGGGTCGACACAGGTGAACGGCACCCCGGTGTCGGTGCCGTTCGTGACGGGTCTGATGACGCGCCTGTCCGCGTCGGAGGGTTTCATCGACATCGACTCGCCGCAGGACATCCGGGTGCGCTACAACCGTTACAACACGCTGAGCGTCAGCATGGGCGCACGGCTGCAGGACAAGCTGTGCGGCCTGTGCGGCAACTTCAACGGCGACCCCGGCGACGACTACATCACCTCCACGGGCGGGGAAGCCGCCAGCGCTCTGGAGCTCGCCCAGAGCTGGAAGACCAACGGCATCCAGCACAGGTGGGTGAGGAGATGGGTGAGGAAATCCACTCACAGTATTAGCTATATCCACTGGTGGCAAAAGTACTCACACCGTGTCCGCAGATTTAAGTATACTTAGGGAAAATCAAAACCATTGTGGTAAAAGTCCTTAGTGAACTTATTTTCTTAAGGTAAAAAAAGTGCAGGCATTTTTTTCATTTATTTATTTATTTTGTATTTCTCTGATATTTTAGTAATTGCAACATTTTTTGCATTTGTGGGTTATTTTTTTTGGGGGGGGGGGATTTCTCAGGAACTTTTGCATTATCTATCTTAAAAAAATTAAAACTAAAAATTAAAAAGTAGAAGTACTGATTAGCCACCGTAACCTCAGCAAAACGGTGAGTTTTTGTGAACTTTTGCAATGCTTTAGTGAATTTCTAGCAATTATTAGGACATTTTTGTACCATAATTTTGGCAAATTTTAGCAGTTTGAGATTTTTGTCTTTTAATGAATTTGATGATTTTTTTGGAATGAAATAGTAAAGTAATGATACAACTCATTTACTGACATAAAAGTACAATTTTAAAAGTACAGGTGTTTCTTTGTTATTTTCTTTTTGGGTGGTAAATTTAGTAGATTTAAGTGAATGTTTACCAAAATGATATTTTTTTTGTGTGGGAACTTTTGCAATATGTTGTGTAAAAAAAGAGTAAATGTAGAAGTTCTGATAAAAGTAAATTTTGTTGTAAAATTACAGTCAGTCTTCTAAATAGCAGTCAATGTTAGCACAAAATCTCTCAGGGTTCTGCTCGGAAGCAAAAAACAAAAACCCTCCTAGAACATCTGAACTTTATTGGGGGTTAACCAGACTGTGCTGACATTAATGATGGAAAGTGTTTTGAAATGATCTTGGTTTCATTTTTCTGACAAAAACATGGCATTGGAACACTTTTTATATCAACTGTAACAACACCCTAGGGAATTGCATTGTGTGTTAAATTTCCTAACAGACTTGGAAAACGAAATAATATGAGAGGGTAAAACATTAGAAACAGCATCACAGTATAATTGGATTACCCGCACAGGTGCGACGAAACCCAATACGTGGCGCTGGCCCGGTCGTGCGACAACTCTGCCGTGCTAGCTCTGCAGCGCGAGGACACGTGCCTGAAGTTGACCGAGCCGAAGGGCTTCTTCCAGCCGTGTCACGGCCTGCTGGACCCGCGGCCCTTCTACCAGTCCTGCTACCTGGACGGCTGCTACAACCAACGCGGCGCACAAGTGTGCGGCTCGCTGGCCGCCTACGCCGAGGCCTGCCGCTCCATGGGCGTCCTCACCACCAAGTGGATCGCCCAGGAGAACTGCTGTAAGAAGCCCTGCACGTGTGCGCACGTTCGTGTGCGCGTGGCAGCTAACATTGTGCGTGGAACCATATCTTTAGCAGAATGGATCTACGACCCGTGTGCAACGGAGACCTGCACCAACTTCACATGCGAGCTGGAGAACGGAGGCGACCTGTGCGGGTGTCCCGAGTTGCCCGCCAGCCACCAAGGTGAGCGCTCGTTTCCTGACGCGACGGTTTTCCTGCGCTGGTTATCAGTTTTGCGTTGTGTCTCGTGTTTGCGGGTGTGTGCGTGTTTATGTGTCAGGCGACGACGACGTGATCGAGGCGGAGGTGACTTGCAAGCCGGCCATGATGGAAGTGTCCATCTCCAAGTGCAAGCTCTTCCAACTGGGCTTCCAGCGCGGCGACGTTCGCGTCAACGACCAACGCTGCGTCGGCGTGGAGGGAGAGGACTACATCTCCTTTCACATCAACAACACCAAAGGACACTGCGGCTCCATTGTACATGTCAGTCAAATGTTGTTTCGTTTGTTCGGTCAGTTAGTGAGGTGGCTGGATGATGCAAAAACTACCATACAGTGTCATTGATTTTCCACATGCACAGGTTAGTTAGTTAGTAGTCGTTATTTGTTGCGGTGACAAGCCAAAAGTCGCAACAACGATATTGACCGCAAGTTAGTTTATTTGTTGGCCGGTTATCTCCATTAACATGTTTCCTTTGGAGCGGTCCGAATTGACTTTTGTCTTTTTTGACAGTCAAATGGCACCCACATTATGTACAAAAACACAGTGTGGATCGAGAGCGTCAACAACACGGGCAACGTCATCACTCGGGACAGAACCATCAACGTGGAGTTCTCCTGCGCATACGAGCTGGACCTGAAGATCTCGCTGGAGACCGTCATCAAACCCATACTCAGGTTAGTCAGTTAGCTCACAGACATAATTTCTGTATCCGGACGGTTCAGATCACTTTCTCTTTCATCCCCAGCGTGATCAACCTCACGCTGGCCACCCAGACGGGCAACTTCGTCACCAAGATGGCGCTGTACAAGAACGCCTCGTACCGCCAGCCGTACAGGGAGGGCGAAGTGGTCCTCAGCACGAGGGACGTCCTCTACGTGGGCGTCTTTGTGGAGGGCGCCGACGAAAACCAGCTCATCCTGGTGGTCAACATGTGCTGGGCCACGCCGTCACGCAACAGCAGCGACCGACTGCGCTACGTCGTCATCGAGCGAGGGTAGGCCCTGAAGGGAATAATACAGCTAGAAGAAAGATTTGTAGAAATCAGTTCATAGAGCGCATTATTATTACTATCATTATCATTATCATCATCATGATAAATATATTTTTAAATCATCTCATGTACTGGCCGAGACGCAGCTCTGGGGCGGAGTGGGTAGCACACCAACCATCGCTGGAGGCAATATGAGGTCCGCGGACATATTTAAGTCGCCAGCGCTTTTCAACAGCTCATTCTGTATTTAATAAGGTTACCCGCTAACGTTCAACGCGACAGTCACGAATGTTACGAGAACAAAGCTGTAGTATTCCAAGGGGAAATCTTTTTAGCATTTTATATAAATAAAAATTATGACTTGGTACTTGGACGTAGGACATCAATATTTGATACTTGTGTATCTATATCGTGTTGTAAGAGAAAAATGACATGATGACATCCTCCCACCTCTGTTTTGAACCTGTTGCTCTTCTCCCTTAGGTGTCCCAACATCAACGATAACACCATCGGCATGGCACAGAACGGCGTGTCGCTCACCTGCCGCTTCCACGTCACCGTCTTCAAGTTCATCGGCGACTACGACGAGGTGCACCTGCACTGCGACGTTTCGCTGTGCGACGCCGAGAGACACGCCTGCAAAGTGGTGAGGAGGTCACGTTCCCCTCACGCCGAGAGCTCCCCCTGCGAGTTCTCTTCTGTTAACAGAACATTTGTTCGTGTAGAATTGTCCGCCGAAGAGGAGGATGTCATCCAAGGATAAGATGCTCAAAGATCACATACTCAGTGTTGGGCCCATTCGAAGACGAGGTAAGATCACTTTACTGGCATCTCTTCAGTCAGGGTTCTTGTTATTAACTGCAGCTACTTCTGGAAAAGACAGGAAGCAGGAAGTAGCGAGCCAGGAACTCGATGCGTTGTCACTGTAACAAGCAGGAAACTTTGGTTCTGTGCTAACTCCCATTTAAGATCAGTTTGGATGTGATTGGTTAGTTCTGAACACAGCTACAGCTGCAGTTATAGGAGGGTGTTTATTTGTTATTTTTCTTGGTCTCATCTTTTTTTTTTTGGGAACAAAAACCTGGCATTTGAACAGGGGTGTGTAGACTTTTTATACAGTAAGATGTGTTTTTTTTTTGCAATTTTATGAGAGGGAAAAGTCATTATTTTATGCAAAAGAAAGTATTGTAATATAAGAAAACTGCGGTTTTATGTGACTACATTCAAAATATTAAAAATATAAATTAACATTTTACGAGAATTAAGTTGTAACATTTGAAACAAATGGGTTGTAATACTTTTGTCAACTGTTGTAAAAGTTCAATGTAATATTTAGATGTAAAAAAAAAAAAAGGGAGGAAAAAAGTAGTAGTTTTATCAAGGAAATATCGCCAAAAAATGGGAATTGTATTATTAGTATTTTTATACAATCTTATATATTTGTTTTTTATTTTTATAAATAGATTCCTAACATTTACCCCAAAAAATATTTATCGGAAAATGCATAATTTTATGAGAAAAACAACACTAACAGTACTTTATGAGAAGTGGCTTTTTAAATGTAATATATTTGTAACATAACAGTTTTCATGATAACAAAGTTGTAATAAAAATTACATTTCACAAGACCACATTTGTGTTATTACCAAAAAATGTAAGGTATGTGATTAAAGTAATAATATTATAATTATTTTATTTATTTTTATTTTTTTAAATCTATCACAATACAGTTATCCCCGCTATAGCGCAGTCCCTCTATATCGTTTTTCTGTTCAACAAATCATATTATGTCGCATTTTGAAATATGTATCCAATGTGTTTAAGTAAGTTTCAATGTGGTTACACCACATGGGAGGGGTATTTCAAGGCTTAAACGATAGAATAAATGATTTTCCTTCTGAGTTCATTATTTTTACGTATTTTCCATGCATTTTATGCTTACACATTGGTTTGCGATCGTGGGATTGTCTCAGCGTTGAACTGGTGCGAGGAGTACAACGGCGGCTGCGAGCAGATGTGCACCAGCACGGCGAGCGGTCCGGTGTGCAGCTGCGTCACCGGGATGCTGCAAGCGGACGGGACGAGCTGCCGCAGTAAGTCGACTACAGTGCTACCTTGGCTTAAGAGCGTAATTTGTTCCGTGTGACCGTGCTCGTAACTCGAGTCTTGTGAATCTCAAATCAACTTTCCCCATTGAAATGAATGGAAATGCTATTAATCCGTGAGAGCAGGGGTGTCAAACTCATTTTTGTCGCAGGCCACATTGTAGTTATGGCTTCCCTCGGAGGGCCGTTATGACTGTGAACCCATATAAAATATTATCTCATATAATGACATATACACAACAAATTGATGGAGAACTAGTTTTAAAATCAAAAGCCAATAAAAAATGTTCAACTACTATTACATTTATTTCAAAAAGGTGATTGGTAACATAAAATGCTTGCAATATCTCAACATTATACAAGTAAAGACAACAATTTTGGTATTTTTACAAGAAACATGAAGTCGACACATATGATTTGCTTTCGCGGGCCACATAAAATGGTGTTGTGGGCCAGATCTTGCCCCCGTGCCACCAGTTTGACACCTGTGCGTTAGCGCATTCCATTTATCATTTTCATTTCATACATTTTCTTGTCGCGTTTGAATTAGAAAAATAGCCCGCTCCATGTTTATTAAAAAACATACAGTAATAACATAATGACATTGAATATAAAGATTTTATTTTTTGCACATCATGATTTCAGTCTTCAATGTCTATTGTCATTTTGCTCCTTCTGGTGTGCATGCTTTGCCCCCCAGGGGGCAGCATAATACATAGAAAACACATGAAGAAGAGTTTCACAACTAAGTGAGTCAGCAAGCTATTAGTCATTTTTTTGCAAAAGATAAATAATATATGCCTGCGAGTATTTTTATTTTAAGATAAGATCAACTTTTTTTGTCCCACAAAGACCGCTGCTATTCACGGGGGAATAGTGAAAATCTGCAAATCACTGAATCTCATTAGAATTGCCATTAAATTATATATATTTTAAACTTCAAATTAGCAAGGTACAACTGTACAAATAAAAGTGCACAAATGGTGAAAAAAAAAAAAAAAAAAACCTGCAACATCATTTCTTCTTTTTTTTTGTGTTTATTTTGCTGTCCTAGCTTTGAGTTCCAGCTGCAGACTCGCACCTGCACACCTCCTGCTGAGCGCCGCCGTTTCTGCGCTTCTTCTTCTTCGCTGACGCACAACTGCAAACAGAAAAGACTTGAACGCGCAAAAGACTGGCGGTGTGATTCATTACTTCCACCTCATTCTGTCCTTTACTGTTATGCGGGAGATTGTTTCTAAGCGTTGTGTGTCCCTGGGTGTTTTTCCTTTTGTTGTCACTAGGTGGCGCTGTAGGGCTCGTGTTTTAGTGTTGATATGTCCTCCAACACAGAGGTGGAGAACCTATGCTGGCGACATATACTTTAAAAGTTCTCATTTTCAGGGACTAGAACAAAAGAAAAATTATATGTGAATAAATGTGTACAATTACAACAACAAAAACATTCCAGATTCTATGTGAATGTATTTTAATATTACAACGTTCATACACACAAAAAAACCTATACAAACAAATATTAGGAAAAATGTAAAAATGTTCAGAGAATTAAGTTGTAATATGAAGACAACATTTTGAGAAAAAGGGAATACATTAATTATTTACAACCCTAAAAGTTGTAATTTTACAATCACAAAAATACAAACAAAAAGATCCAGATTTCACATGAATGTGTTTGAAATTGAAGGGCAAACTTGTAATTTTACAACCATAAAAGCTTCGTTTTTCAAAATAGAGAGCAATAGTAAAGTTGTAATTTTTTTTTGCTACGAGTCATAAAATCACAAGGACAAAGTGGTAATTTTCCAAGAATAAAGTATATTTAATTTGAATTATTTTACAAAAAAAGTTAGTTTTGTGGGGATTATGTTGAATTTTTACTCTAGTCATAATATCAAAATTGAGAAAAAACGCATCATTTTCCAACAGAAAAGTTTGTTTTGTGACAATGTCATCATTTTACAAAAATGTCATAAAAATATGAGAAAAAGTAGCAATTTGGTAATTTTGCAAATATAAAATTGTATTTCAAGAGAAAAACATGATTTGTGAGAAGAGAATAAAGGAAATTCAGAGGGGGAAAAAAGCATTATTTTGGGAGAGTAAAGTCATAATTTTACAACAACAAAGTTGTTATACTGAGAAAAAACTATATTGTGAGAAGAGAATAAAGATGCAATATTCGAGACAGAAGTAATCATTCTTAATTCTTAGCATAAAGTCATTGTCACAAGAGCAAAATGGTAATTTTCCAAGAATAAAGTTGCAAGAATACAAGGAAAAAATACATTATTTTATAATAAAATGTGGTAATTTTTTGGAGTAAAGTCATAATTTTAGAAGAATAAAGGCATAATATTAAGAGTATTTTTTAGTAAGATTAAAGTATCAATAATTTGAGACAAAAGTGAAAAAAGGTTCCTCACCCGTGATTTGTGGAGGGATCGAACAAGACGTCCGTTTCGTAATATCGCACTTTATCTCAGGGTATTCCGTCATGCGTGACTTTTCCCGTGTTGTCTAAACACGGCGTCTGGCCACGCCTGGTTTGCTTTGACTTTTTTTTTTTACTAACCGTCTGATCTAAATAGACGAGGTTTTGTGGTCTGTTTACATTTGAAAAGGTTAAATCCTTTTTACTCAGAAATAATTACCACCTAGGTGTGATCTTAAACTATCCTGTGTCTGTTATTCCTCTCGATTAGAAAATTATGGGAACACTTTCAACGTTCAGAATTTTTCCGTATTACAATTTTCTCGTTTTCATTCTTTTTCCTCCCTCTACCTTGTACCGTTGTCCTTTGATGGTTCATATGTTTCCAAAGAGTATTAGAGCCACACTAAAAAGGAATTAGTCATAGAATTACCGGAATAAAGTCTGGGTTTTTACGAATCGGGTTGTTGTTATTGTATGACTTTATTCTCATAACATTGCAACTTTATTCTCGTTATAGTACACTTTTATTCTTAAAATGTTGTCTTACAAAAGTATGACTTTATTCTCTCAATACTACGATTTTATAAATTGTATGATTTATTTTCCCAACTATCATCCAACTTTATTCGCAAAATATTAGCACTTTAGTCTCATAACATAAGTTTATTCTGGAACTTTCTTGGGTTATTACAAATTTGTTGTCATAACATTGCTTTTTTTTTTTTTTTATCATAATAATAATGACTTTACTCTTACAACATTGCAACATTATTCTTGTTACGGTACAACTTTATTCTCATACTATTCAGATGTTATTCTAAAAACTATTCATCTTTTGTCTTGGAATATTACAACTTTGTTCTCATAAGAATTAACAATTAATACTTTATACTCAAAATTGTACAATTTATTATATTGCGCTTTTTTTCGTTTTTTCTTTTTTTTTAGTGTGACTGTACTAATGTCATATTTTTTTTTTCAATAATGATCAACCCCCCTTGTTGTATAGATGTGCTTTACAAAGCAATGAAAGAAACGTTTTATGCAACTTTTGAATTAAAATCGTCCGTGCGAGTGATCACGTGTAGCCAAACCCTGACTGATGAGTGAAATGTGTGTCCTAATTCTTTTGTTCGTATATAAATAGGAAGAAAACAAGCATACCGTTGAAGTTGCGTCATCACCTCACCCAAGCCTCTTACAAGTCAAGTGGATTTCCACCCAGTCTGTTTGGCCAACGATGGGCCTGTTTAGGGTCCTGGGGCCACTTGAGGGCCCACTAAACATATGCATGTCGTATGAATTAATTTTTTTTTTTCTCTCAATGACCTGGAAACTGCAGGCTGTCTATGGATGGTTTGCTCCAGCAGTTAGCCAATGGCCATTTTTGGCCAGACCCAGAAATGTCAAAATAAAACAATTTTGAGGGGACAATGATTTTTAGGTCATTTTGCCAGTCCTGTTGCCAAATAAATCAAGCATTTTTTTTAACTCGAAATGTTTTTGACCCCACGTTTTGTGAACCTAAAAGTGTTTTTAGCTGCAAATTTGCGATTTTGTGACAGCAGTGAACCTGCCGAAATAGCTGAAAATCGACCCCAGGAAATATTTTTTTGCCATGTTTGAGACTGGCCGGGCTGATGTGTGGATGTTAAAAATTTCCCAGCATTCCTGGCCCAAAAAGGATGTTTTTTAGGAACATCCCAAAAAATTTTGAATGGACAAGTCGACACCCTGGAAAAATGCTCTAGTTTGCTATTTCAGGATCTAGTACTAATATTTGCTCCACTCTTTGTTTTACTGTCACTATGTGAAATTATGGGTTGTTGTTCTTCAACACATTGCCATGTCGGCCTTACTTGATTTTGTGTCTTTAATCCTAAATCGAATTGTTTTCTGCTGACTGATGTATCAGTGGGGGGGCGGGGGCTCTGAGTCATCTTGCTTTCATGTTAATAAAAACAAAACACTCAAAACGTTATCGTGCCAACACTGCACTCAAGGACTGACCTTTGTTGAGCTGTTTTTGCATCTGTGGTTACATAACGCGTGTGTGTGGGTTTCAGAATGCCTTCGGTTTTGCATTCTCTCTCTATCTGACTGGCATTTGTGATAAAGTGCCCTCCATCCTGGAGGGAGTAATATTAGGACTATTTTCATAACATTGCAACTTTCATTACGTAACATTACGATATTTTCCCTCGTATTGTTACGACTTTCTTCTCAGTGCATCCCAAGCTTTTTCTTGTTATATCAGAATCAGAATCATCTTTATTTACCAAGTATGTCCAAAAAACAGGCGGCACGGTGGACGACTGGTTAGTTCCGAGGAACCGAAGGTCTCGACGGTTGACACAAGGCAGCTTGACAGCGTGAGGGGCAGCTGGGGCGAAGGACGCCTCCTGAAGTCCACGATCATCTCTACAGTCTCGAGCGTGTTCAGCTCCAGGTTGTGTCGGCCGCACCGCAGCTCGAGCCGGTCCACTTCCTGTCGATATGCAGACTCGTCACTGTCTTTGATGAGGCCGATGACAGTGGTGTCGTCTGCAAACTTCAGGAGTTTGACAGCCGGGTGCGTCGAGGTGCAGTCGTTCGTGTAGAGAGAGGAGCAGCGGGGAGAGGACACAACCTTGGGGCGCCCCGGTGCTGATGCTGCGTGTGGATGAGGTGGCCTCCCACAGCCTCGCCTGCTGTGTCCTGCCTGTCAGGAAGCTGTAAATCCACTGGCAGATGGCAGGTGAGACACTGAGCTGGAGAAGCTTGGAGGAAAGGAGTTCGGGGATGATTGTGTTGAACGCTGAGCTGAAGTCCACGAACAGGATCCTCGCGTTGGTCCCCGCACTGTCGACGTGTTCTAGGATGAAGTGCAGTCCCATGTTGACTGCATCGTCCGCAGACACAGCGTTATGTAACCACAGATACAAAATATTACGACTTCATTCTCATAACTTTGTGACTTTATTCAAACGATTTAAAAACAAGCGGCGAGACATTTACTAGTAAGATATGTTGGCTAGCTTGAATTCTTATTTTTTTTTTCTTCACTGGATTTTTTTCCCTGACAGTTTTGGTCAGTGACCTAATCGTACGACATTTAAGATGTTTAAATTTCAAGCTTGCACTTTCACTACGTCAACCATTAATCCTCTTTTCTTTATTGCCAAAAACAATTATCTCAGTTTTATTGAAAACATTTTTGGCTCATCCAGTTATTTATCGGTTTTAGACAGTGACATAACACCTCAATTGAACTGTAGTCATCTGGAGACAGTGCTAGATATAACTGTGTCATCTGCATAGCTATGATAGTCAAAATTAAAGTTCTGAAGAATTTGACCCAAGGGTAGCATATACAGGCGGAACAGGAGGGGTCCAAGAAGTGACCCTTGAGGGACCCCATAGGTCATTGCCATTTGATGAGATTGAACACTTCCAATGGTTACAAAATAACTCCTTTCCTCCAGGTAGGACCTGAACCATTTAAGGACTGTTCCATTTAGTCCTACCCACGTTTCCAACCTGTTCAGCAGTATATTATAATCTAACGTATCAGAAGCTGCACTGAGGTCCAAGAAGACCAGAATTGATACCTTTCCCGAGTCAGTATTCAACCTTATATAATTTAACACTTTGATAAAAGCAGATTCTGTACTCTGATGAGTTCGTAAACCTGATTGAAATTTGTCAAAAACTCCATTTTGAAGTTCAAGAAATTGCTGAGTTGATTAAAAATAACTTTCTCAACAATCTTGGGTATGAAAGGAAGATTTTTGATGGGTCTATAGTTTGCTAGCATGGAAGCGTCCAGCGTTCTATTTTTTTTGTTTAGCAGAGGCTTAATGGCAGCTACTTTTAAGAGCTTTAGGAAACTCGCCGGACTGAAGTGAGCAATTGATTATTTGCTGCAAATCAGCTAGCACAGACTTCGCAATAGCTTTGAAAAAAGTCAGATGGTATTGAGTCGAGACAGCTCGTTGATGGTTTCAGCATCTGAATCGTTTGCTCTTCAGTTTTTTCGTCGACTGTATCATATTCTGACATAAAAGCTTCCTGTTTCCTCTTCATTACGTGGCTGTCGGGCGTCTTCAAAGTGTGAGTCGTTTCACGTTTATTTTACTTTTATTCACTTATTTTTGTTGGAATAGTATGACTAAAAACCCTTCTCGTCTGCAAAATAAACAATTACATTTTCACCTAGGACTGGAAAACACCATTTAAAAAAAGGTCAAGGTAAACTAAAGATTTAAAATGGCTCCCAGCGCTACAACATAGCTGCTAAACAAACAGAGGTAATAGCCGCTTGCCAAGAGAAAAGACAAGAAACATCATCTGGGCAGCCACATATTGTGCACTGTTATGTAATAGTTCACACTGACGTTTATGGTAGTTACTTTTACGGCTCACTGATTTGTATGGATTCCATAGCAACTGTCATATAGTCAATTTTGAGATGGAAGTCATGAGAATAAAGTTGTTCTGTATATTTTATACTGTATATATTTGAGATAAAAAGTTGCAGCATGATCACTTTAAAATAGATCTAGATTTAAGTCTATTTTCTAAATCGAAAGTTAAAAACGTTTAAAAAGTACATTTGTATATTTTCAGATTACAGTCTTAATATTGTGAAAATAAAGTCATATATTTGCGAGATTGAATTCGTTATACTATTACTATTGTATATTACTTTGTATGTTTTTTAGATAAGTTTTTTTTATTTTCACGTTCTAATTTTGTTATTTTGTTTCGTTGGTTTGCTTTTTATTTTTATTAGTTTGTTGCTGTTTTGTGATATTTTTGAAAATTGATCAAAAAATCTTGATGGAAAAATGAAAAAATACGACTTTTATCTCAGTGCAATTTTCTTTCTTTTGAGTGTCGCGCTCATACACTGTAAATATCAAAGTCTTTCGAATGAATTGGAGATACAGTACAAAGTACACTTTACTGTCATTCATTAACAATAATAATTCAACAATAAATTATTTAAATGGGTGACATTTTTTTAGTTTTCTTCATTACAAAGTGCAAGAAAAACATGTCTACCTTATTGATTTTTTATGTTTCCTACGACCCTGGAAGGCAGCACTGCGCCGTCCCTCGGGGGGGGGGGGGGGGGGGGGGAGAGAGAGAGAGAGAGAGAGAGAGAGAGAGAGAGAGAGAGAGAGAGGGAGGGGGAGGAGGAGGGGGAGGAGGCGTTCAGGTTGACAGTAAAAACGAAACTTGCGCTGGTTATTTGGCCGTTACTCTTTGAAGACTGTGGATGAAAGAGGCTCATTTGAAGCTGGCTGCTGGGCTTTTTATTTTTAAAAAAAACCCAACCTTTTTACAGTGACCCTCACACGGCTCGGTGCTGGTTCGTACTACGCTGTCCTCCTCCTTCGTCGCGTACGTATCTTTTAAAATCCCCCGTCTTTCGCTTTTTATACTTAAAGCGTCGACGCGACGTCCACCATGCCGTCCCCGCGATACTCGTACACGGTGACGGTACCGGAGGAGCCGGCCGCCTCTCTCCCCGCCGCTAAGTCCGAGGTGCGGCGTCTGACTCCGTCCTTGTCCCGGTCCAGGCTGGTGTCCACCTTCAGGGGACTAATCATCAACCAGGCCAAGGTGAGCGCTTCTGAATGATCATACAGTATCTGAATAAAGGTGCACTATTTTGTTAGCATAACTATTATTTCTCATTCTATCATTTTGTTTTTGACTGGAACTATGTTCCTTGATGATGTAGAAACATGAAGGTGCCATTTGTGTTGATTTTATAACGTCTCGCGGTCTGAGCGGTTATCAAATGTAAATGTTCGAGGGACCATTGAATGAGCACGAATTCAACTTACTACTTAAATGACACATTCGTACGCTAAGCTTTTTCACGTGCTTATTTTCTGTATTATACTCTTTATATACATTTGATTTTAATTGGATTTGGCCATTTCTCAATCTGTATAAATTAGGGATGGACAAGTACTGATACCAGGTATCGGTATTGGGCCGATACCGGCCTTATTTTAAAGTGTTGGGGACAAGCCATTGAGCAATCATCTGAAATTGAGTAAATCCTCCTCACCAGTAGTTGGCGCTACACTGCGGCAGTTTGCCACATTGACGGATCATCATGTGCGTCAGGATGAAAGCGAGGTCCTTGTTTACAATTATCTGTCATTGTGTTAATTGAAAATTTCGGCATCAAAGGACCTCGAACACCCCAAGTATTAATGACATTTTCGCCTTTTGTTTTAGACAATTCCCGGCCTAAAAATTAGCCTTAGCTCCATTATTGTAGCGCTTGCTAACACATTAAAGCTTCAGTCACGAAACCACAAATGTGTACATTAAGCAGTTTCTCGTGATTATTTTCTGTATTCTTAAGACTTTCAAGACATCAATTTGATTGGGAGTTTAAATTGGAGCCTTTGAAGTAGCAGGGCTAACGTGCTAGCACACAAACACACACACTCAGCAAACAATTTGTTTGCGGCTTTCTTTTTTTTTTTTGCTCTCATAATAGATTAGATTATAAATATCGTTTTGGTTTCTTTTTTTAGAAAATTGCAGACGATTCCCTAGAGATTAGCCTTAACTTTTTTTCAAGTTTAGCACGTGTAACTTGCTAGCACACTTAAGATACAGATGCTAAATAACCTCTCAATTTGTCATGTTGGTTTGACCTGGTTGCCTTCCATTTAAGATTTTTTGTTGTTTTTGCCCCCTATCTTCGTTAGCATTTGCTAACACGTTCGCTCATTAAAGTTACCAACACTAAACAACTAATTTGGAAGTCAAGGTTCAGTTTGTGTACACAAACCCATCTTGACTTGTGCAACCTTACATAGTTGCCTTAGGACACTCCCCACACAACCTTGTGCACTGTTTTCCAACAAGTACGGAATGTTCATTGTGTCACCTGAACGCATCGCTTCCTAGGTTTTTCTTTTCTTTTTTTGGGGGGGGTGCGGGGTATTTGAAGTGGTCACCTGCTGAGTGGAGCGAGCCGGTGACCATCTGGTGGAGAATTGGAACTGAGCGTTCTGTATCTTGACGACACAACTCGCTAGAAAACTATTCATAACATAACCTGATAACCTCCCTATCCGAAGTGCAAGATAATCTTATCAACCGCAATAGTAAAAAAAAAAAAAAAAAAAAAACGCCCTGCGCTGTAACTATAACAACAAGACAATCAGAAAAATACACTGCTTCTGTAGCTGAGTGAATTAAGTTGGCAAACTCAAAACCTTATGCAACTCGACACCGCATCGCGTTCCTGGTGGAGCCCACATCCCGTGTTTTTGGTGATTTTACACACGTCTTGGCGACGGGTCAGCATGTACACAGAAGCTTTAACCCAAGCATGCAGAACTCGGTTGCAGACAGCGTGACCACCTACATTCCCCTCGGACCTGAAGTCACGCTGGACGATTGGACTTGGTTTTTATGATGCTGCGCAGTAGCAGAAATTTGCCACTCATGGACGCCCCTCCCATAAAAGTGGTAATAACTGCCAATATTATAAGTTTAAACCTTAAATATAGTGAACTCGCACCATTCATGCGTGATAGGGACCAAGCCCTGCCACAAATAAAGAAAATCTGCGAGTTATTGAAGCCTCCTATAACTGGGTTTATAATTGCCTATAGATCCCACATGATGCAGGCAAAAGATTGCTTTCGTTCAAATCAAACTCCTCAACTCACTCCAAATTGTTTCTTTGCCACCAGATGGCGGTGGGGGGGGGGGAGGGGGTGATGCCATGTGATAGTGTGAGAATGCTATTGGTATGTTGCTGCTTTGCAACCCATAAAAAATACGAACTACTAACTGGTAGAATAATTTTGGAAACAAAAGGATTGATCCCTGCAGTTAATGAGCCCTAATAGATAGGACTCATTTGCCCACATACGAGTACATTGCTGCTCAGATTTTGGCTTGCAAAACATTTCAAACAAACAATGGGTCGTCACTTTAAATAAAAAAAAAAACACACGTAAATCGGGGTGCTCGTTACTCAAGGTACGACTGTATTGGCATGAAATCTGGTGTTTTTAGTCAGGATTATGCAAAAATGTGTTCTCCGCCTATAGTTCTGAATTTTACAACTCTATCCGTGACCTAAATTCACTCTCGTTCCCTGGGAGCAGAAGCAGAGTCCACAAGGCCTGGTAGGACTGAAGAACCTGGGAAACACAGTGAGTGTCACAGCATGCACCTCACACCGAACCCTCCACACGAGTCTCATTTATCTCATGTTTGTTTTTGTGTGTGTGTTTGTAGTGTTTCATGAACTCCATCCTTCAGTGTTTGAGTAACACTCCTGAGTTAAGGGACTACTGCCTGAGGGAGGTCCATCGAACAGACCTGAACAAAAGCAACTACAGGACCAATTCGGCACTCGTGGAAGGTAACATAAGTGAAGTTAGTTTCGGTGTATTTTGTGAGATCAGTGTCCTACAGTTACGGAGAGCCACAGGGATCACAGCTAAGTCCAATGTCATTTACCTTATACTATCATTAGAAAACACCCTGTTATGAATGAACGTTAACTAAGATGATTCGGTATGGTATAAGTTGATGTGGTACAGCGGGCTGAAATTGCTTTTCAAGAGGCCACTGTACAAAAACAATTAAAAAAAAACATGCCATCATAAGAAAACATACCAACGTTTTAGTGAATTTTCTGAGATGAGTGTCCTACAGTGAGGGAGTCCCACAGGGATCATAGCTAGGTCCAATGTCATTCACTCTATTCTATCGTTCGAAAACATCCCAGCGTTATCAGTCACTATTTGCTATGTAGGCTCTTGTTTCCTGCACAGCCAAGAAGATAAGATTCTTTGTGATACTTTGGTCTTAGCTACATGCATCATGCCATTATGTCAAGCAAGCATATATCTCGTTTGTTGCATAATGACGTTGAGTCATTTTTATGACGCAGAAGTACAGTAGGTCATATCTAGTTTTTGTTCTTGTGTTTGAGTTGCAGGAGATTAGGTGGCCTTTGACAAAAACTATTGAAAGTGTCTTTGTTAGTTTGTGTCAACCTTTGCTTCCATTTTGTCCCTCAAGAAAAAGTTAGCATTTACTCAAAAAAAAAGCTGCATTTACACCGTAAATATGTGCTCGCATGGCCGCAAATAAATTAGCGAGTTTGGATGCTAACAGCTAAGTTGTGACTTAATTTTATGTATTTATTTAACCTGAGAACAGTTTATCATTTGCAATCCGGGCCTAGCTGTAGACAGCAGAGTAAAACAAAGCAAAATAAAAGTAAATACAATAAAACCAAATAAATACGTATACAACAAACTGTTGATAGTTACATATTTAGATAATAAATTACAATATAGCATATCAAATGATGAATAAAAGGTTCATAACAGGTTAAAAACAGGTGCAGTGATTATGTACAGTATCCCTCACTAACTTTTTAAATGATTATATTGTGATGGATAAGGTGACTTTTATTATCTGTTGTAGTGTGTTCCAGTCGTTTGGGGCAGGAAATTAAAAACATTGGCCAAAAGTAGTGTGGACTTTGGGAATTAAGAGGTTAATAAAACTACTGGAAATGAAGAGTGCAGGTGGTGGTATGCATGGTGAGCAGAGAGAAAAGATAGGGTTGGGTTAATACATCATATCATATGGCAATTCCCAAATATCATGCAAATACTCTTCCTGGTGGTGAGATCAATTAGAGGGTTAGTAAATGTTTTGAGGCTCTGCCATGACATCTTCTCGCTGTAAAAGTCCCAAATTTTGGAATAGCAACGTCTAAAGTATTTTGCAATTTTTTTCCTTAGAGTTTGCCAAGCTGACTCAGAGCTTGTGGACGTCGGTCAACAACGAGACATTCATCCCCTCCGATTTCCGTAGCCAGGTCCAGATTTGCGCTCCCAAATTCGCCGGTTGCAGGTAAGTCCCGTGCTCGCCGCGGCTTTTTTTCCTTCTTACGTCCTGGAGTGAACTCGCTGATTCGCCAGCTGTTCTGTCTTCTGCAGTCAGCAAGACGCCCAGGAGTTTCTGCGTTTCCTGCTGGACGCCCTCCACAGCGAGGTGAATCGAGTAACTGCGTGCCCCAGGGCGTCCGTCGAGGACTTTGACCTCCTCTTGTAAGCTTGCACATGGGTCACCTCTGCTCCCAATAAGTCACTCAATGACCATAAAGCCAGAACATAATTTTATGATTGCATTCTTGAACGTCATGTCACTTTTTTTTTTTTTTTTTTTTTTTTTTTTTTTTATATATATATATAAATGCCTCAGCATTTTTAAAAATGCACTCGCATACAATTTAATTGAAATACTCTATCCAGGTCAGCACAGGGACGTAGTGGTTGGTACGTCTGCCTCAGTGCTGGGTTTGATTTGTAGCTGCTATAGATCGTCGTCCAACAGATTTTCTAAATAAAAAAGCACTAAACCTAAATCAAAGCAGATATCATCTGTATTGTGACAATTGAGGTGCACAAATATTTTGACACAAATTTCCAAAGTAAAAACTCCATCCATCTCAATGAGTACTCAGTGACACTTTACTGTTCGCCGCTTTCAAAATAACTTAGTAACAGTTGAACAAACAACTTTTTACTGGCTTCTGATTTCAAAACTAGTGAGCCATCAATCTTTTTGTGTGTGTACGTATTAATATGAGGCGATCATACGTTGTTGTGGGTTCACAGTCACGATGGTTAGGGAGTTTGACAGCCCTGTTTAGAAGATTCATGTAATTAAAAAAAAAAAAAAAAAAGCGATGAAAGTCAGATGTGACTTCTCAATGTTCTCTTCACAGTGATGATGACAAAGCCAAATGGATGTGGAGTATGTATTTGGAGCGGGAGGACAGCAAAGTCGTGGGTAAGAGTTTGTTTAGCATTAGCCTCGCAATTGGCGTCCTGGGAATCATATCATTTAAAAAAATAAAGAACATTGACTGTTTTAGATCTGTTTGTCGGGCAGCTGAAAAGCTCCCTGACCTGCACCGTATGCGGCTTCCGCTCCACCGTCTTCGAGCCCTTCTGGGATCTTTCCATCCCGATCGCACCGGTCAGAACTGCGCAAAATGATCATTTTCCTCACACGAATAAGCCCACGACAATGTTTTCTCACGTGCATTGTGTCCACAGAAGACCTCAGGCGAGGTGACCCTGAAAGATTGCCTGAGGGTCTTCACCAAGGAGGATGTGTTGGACGGAGACGAGAGGCCGGTAAGACCTGGACGCCTCGTTTTTGTGGTTGGTTTGGAAAGAAAGGTCGTCTCACTGACTTGTTGTCTCTCTCCCACGCAGACTTGCAACAGATGCAAAACCAGGCAGAAATGCACCAAACGATTCAGCATTCAGAAGTTCCCTCAGATACTTGTGCTTCGTATCCTTTGCAATTAAAAAATTAAAATAAAATAAAAATGCTGAAAGTATGCTGAAAACCTGACATCCTGGTATCAAGGAACAAAATTAGTGCTTTGTTGCCATCTTGTGGCATTTTGCGGTCAAGAAACTATGATGAAGTACGGGAGGAGCTTCATTTAGACAAAGTAGTGCTTCGGTGCCAAAGAATCATGTCGAAGTGAGTTGAGCTGACTTGACTGGCCGCCCCCCTCCAGACCTGAAGCGTTTCTCTGACTCCAACGTCCGAGCCAGCAAGCTGTCCACGTACGTCGACTTCCCCCTCAAAGAGCTGGACATGAGGGAGTTCGCCTCCGAGGGCAGCGGTACGTTCCACGGCCTCCCGGAGAACGTTCTCGCTACAATTAAAAAAAAAATAATAATAATTTTTTAAATACATTTTTAATATTTGTATTCCCCAGCAGACCGCGGCGTGTATAACCTCTACGCTGTGTCCAACCACTGGGGCAACACGCTGGGCGGCCATTACACGGCCTACTGCAAGAACGCCACAGTGGGCGAGTGGTACGGCTTCAACGACTGCAGGTCAGTTGTTCATAAAAACTGACAAATAAAGCAACACGTTTTGGGAGATGCTTTTATTTTTTTATTTTTTTTAAATAAAATAAAAGTCCCTTTTAGTTTTTTTCCGATAAAAAGAAAAAAATTACAGCTACGTGCTTTTCCATTCACAGGCAATATGTAGTCCATTTCTGGACAGCGTGTATCATTATCACAAATGTGGCTTATAGAATAAAATCAAGAAAACTGATAAATACATTACAGTGGCACCTTGAGATAGGTGTTAAGTTTTTTTCGTGACCACACTTCTATCTCAAATCATCTTTCCCCATTGAAATGAATGGAAATGCAATTCGTCCGTTCCATCACACTCCAAAAAACACCCAAATTAGTTTTTTTTCCATTAAAAATGTTTTGCACTCAACAGTATTGTACTGTGTAAAAACACAGTCATAATATTTGCTCTCCACATAACCGGCAAACACAGAAAATGCAGGCACAAAACAACTGTACCTAATATATTGTCCTTCCTCGTTCTTCTGTGGGTGTCAATCCGGTATATGTGCAACCTACTTCCGCATTCGGGAAAACCTCCCGGTTCGGGTGAATGGCGAAGAAGACCATATCAGAGCAACCGTAGGGACTTTGAACGGCTACCAGAAAAAAAAAAAATTTTAACACAAGATGTCACCACAGAGTCACCAATGATTACAATAGTCGATGTTTAGGATTTTTCCTATTTAGATATAGCATATTTGTATAAATAAATGATATACATGTATTTAACTTTTGTCTGAAGACACCAGCCATAGCAAAGTTCGGCTTCAGTCATTAATTAAACTAATTTTGTATCACTACAGAAATGTCAATTACAAGGTAGGATTAATAACAAGATGCTTTCTTTACTCTTATTGTTGTTCTTTTCTTATAAATCAGCCATTAAACTACCATATTTTCACGACCATAGGGCGCACCGTATTAAAAGGCGCAGTCTCAGTTGTGGGGTCTATTTCTGTATTTAACACATACATAAGGCGCACCGTATTATTGGGCGCAGGCATGGTAAAACATACGCTAGCTTAAAACATACGGTAGCATGCATGCACACTAAAACAATGTTTTTAAAGAGGCAGCGGGAGCAAAACTGTGTTCGGTTGTACTTTATTGAAGTATTTAACAATGTACTCATGTTATTTTTTAATCAATCCCTCATCCACATCAAAGTCCTCATCCTCTGTATCCGAAATTAACAGCTGGGCAAGTTCTCAATCAAACACGGCAGTTTCGAGACAGTCTCGTTGCCGTGCGAAAGCTCGAACAACAGTGCAAGCAGACACGTTAGCCCAAGCATCCACGAAGACAGCTTCGTCTTCTTGACTTGGCGAAGCTCGTTTTCCTGCGAACCATGGATTCGTTGATCTTGAATTCTCTCGCGGCTGCTCGATTCCATTGTTCCTCCGCGTAACTGATAGCTTGCAGTTTAAACTGTGCTTCGTAAGTGTGTCTCTTCGTAGGTGACATTTTCAGGGGTCCTTAGTCAAACCGATGTTTTGCACAATGCACACCCCGGAAATGCTCCCAGTCAGTCAAGCGGTGAAAAAAAAACAAAAAAAAAAAAACACCCGGCGCTATAAACCTACTGGGGGCGTGGCTTTAGCGTCCTACTTGACGCACCCTTCCCCTGTCCTCGGCCACGTCCGCCTTTCCTCTGTGTAAGCAGTGTGTTTGGCAGGAAATGGGGGTGGGGGGGGTCAAGCGGAGCACTCATCACACAACAACATTTATAGATGTTGGAACTCGGTGCACACATAAGGCGCGCCCCATTATAAGGCGCCCCGTCCATTTTGGAGAACATATAAGACTTTTAAGTGCGCCTTATGGTCGTGAAAATACGGTAATTGGACTGCAATTCTCATTAAAAGGAGCCCCATTCTGGTTAGTTTGTTAGCGGAATCTTTTCAAATTTGAGGCGCTTTAACCACAGTGTTGTGTTTTTGTTGTTTTTGTGTGTGTGCAGAGTGAGCCATATGTCCTCCAGCCAGGTGCGCAGCGGCAACGCCTACATCCTCTTCTACGAGCTCTCTAAAAGCCAGACGTGTCACCTTTAGACAACCTGGGGTGACCCAAATAAACAAAACCCAGCAGGAGACGTGATGCAAGCTGGGTGAGAGCATCCCGTTGTGGCTAAGACTGTGACAAACAGGTCATGTGATGATCTGGAATCCATGAACAGTCAAAGTCCGTTTCTCTGTTTTCCTTTGCACTTTAAACACGGACGACATCACCATTTGGAGAGACTGCACAAAAAAGTCTCAAACCTGACTGCCGTGTTTTAATTTATTCTATAAGAGACAAGAGCTAATGTAAATGCCAGTACTTCATAAAGCCATCCACACCAAACTATCGAGAGATGATGCTTTATTTTTGTACAGCACGGTTGAATGTACAACACCAAAAGCAGCGCAACAGGAAATAAGGTGCTGAGTGTGTGCGTGTGTGTGCGTGTTTGTATAAACCATTAAAAGTCATTGCAAACTTACCTGGCTTTGGTTTTCATTGATGAAAACTTCTGCAAAAAAACAACAAAAAAGAGAAAAACAATGCATAATCTTAGTCTTAAAAAAAAACATCCAGATCACACAATTTTCAGGCTTTTTTTCAGTAATACTACAATAAATTGAATTCACTTGGTGTTGGTTTGTTTGTTTTGTTTAACTCCTGTCATGTTTGTGTTCATTAAAAAAAATGCCTCATGCAAAGGAAAATTTTACAATTGATTTAAAATAAGGCTCATAGAAGACGCTGTGTGTATATATACATACATATATATATATATATATATATTTTTTTTTTTAACAAAGTATATATTTTATTTTTTAGGGAAATTGTTTTTAAAAAGAGATTTACTTTGGAGTAACACCGTAAGGCCAGAAAAGGTTCTATACTGTATATAGTTTTTATATACAAATATTACAAAACAATCTTTAAACTTCAATAACAGACAAAAACACCCACTTTTTTACAGATTAATTTTTAAAATAATATATTACATAAACATTTTAATAAGTTTTGATTTTATGTATTTATTTAGTTTACATTTTTTACCTTCATTTTTTAAAAATAATCTACATAAATTAAGACCAGCAGAAGTTGTGTATGTTGTTTTTTTATATATTTTTGAAATATTTAGTGTATTTTTGAAATATTAAAATAGGTATCACCTACTGCATGAAAAAAAGCTTAATTTAAAAACAGCAGGGCCACCGGGAGAGCTTTGTGTACATAGTTTTATCCTTTTTTTTTTTTTTACATTTTATTTTTTTTTTAATGTATTTTTCATTTTTAAACTTTAAAATAGGTTAATGTGACCTGCTGCATGTTTTTTTCCCCAAGATTGATTTAAAAAAAAAAATCTAATTCAAATAAGGCCAGCAGAATAAATTGTGTACACTATATCGTTTTTATTGTTTTATTTATTTTAACTGTAAAACGGATCAGTGTGATCGTGTGAACTTCATTAGATTGTGCTTGTGTATTTAAGGCCAGAGATTAACATGCATTTCTACTGCTCAAGTGCACCTGAAACATGCAACAGGAACACATCAACTCTCGATTTTAACACATTTCTATGCTTCTATCCCATTAAGAAAGCACACCATTATATTGTGCAATTATCTTAATGCCGGAAATTCAAATTTACTTAGTTTTCATTGTTTGTTACGGCAAAATGACAATATACTCTCGTCTTATCCCGTAGCTTACTTCGTTGTTCTTTTTATCTTGTTTCTTCCCTTCTGTCATCCTGCCTCGGTGGTTGGACCAACCTCCCTTTTCTCTCAAGGACAAGATAACTAGCAGAAATGTGAAGCAATTGCAACCTCTCCTGACGCTCTCTGCAAAGATATTAAAATTGCAAATGACAATTGTTTCCTGATTTAATTTCCAAAACACCATAGTGTGCTCACATCATGAAATGAACCAGCCCTTTGTCATGTACACCTGGACTTCAGCCTGCTAGCTCAGCTTCGCCGTTAATAGCAGACAAAATGTCATGCCGAATAATGTATGGCAGACTCGTATTTAAGATTTTTTTTTTTTTTTTTTTAAACATTGGCGGCATGGTGGATTAGCACATCTGCCTCACACTTCTGAGGACAGGGGTTCAAATCCCGGACTCGCCTATGTGGAGTGTGCATGTTCTCCCCGTGCCTGCGTGGTTGGGTACTCCGGTTTCCTCCACATCCCCGAAACATGCGTGGTAGGTTGATTGAAGCCTCTAATGCCTGTAGTTGTGAATGTGAGCGTGAATGGTTGTTTTCCCTGCGATTGGCCAGCGACCGGTTCAGAGTGTACCCCGCCTCTCGCCCGAAGATGGCTGGGATAGGCTCCAGCACGCCCGTGACCCTTGTGAGGATCAGCGGGACCGAAAACGGATGGATGGATGGATGGAAAAACATTCACATGCAATTAGCTGTTTTTATTTCACGCTATAAACCAAAACGTAATGAAATTAAGTGTTCATTTATTAGTAGAAGTAGTTTTAGAAGATTAAATAGTGATTCCATCATAGAAGCAGTCTTGCTTTACTTGCTGGACTTCAGTACTCCAAAGATACCGCCACCTGAAAGGAGAACATTTATTATGACATTGTGATACTGTTATTACCACAATTATCATTGTTTTGGTTGAAGATGCCTAGATTCAGCCGCATGCGCTAAATCGATGGTTCTCAACTTTTTACACCTAATGTAATTACTTAGACCTCTAAGTACGACCATCATAACAACGTGAAAATACAGTCGCGCAAAAGGCCGAAGTAGTTTTAATTCCTAGAAGGTATCCTAATATTAAGTCCGTGTGAACATTTAATTCAGTGATTCTTTTGCGTACCACGAGAGGGAGACCCCGTACCATGAGTGGTACTTGTACCTCACTTTTGAGAAACACTGCTTGAATCAAAATGTCGAAACTAGGAATAGTCCTATAGTTTCGGACTGGTTCATGGATGTCAACTGGGTTTACTAGTATAGGTACTTACGACTAAAGTATGTGGTCAGGTACAAGATAGCTCCTGAGAGTCCCCTGCCCAAGTAAAATTCATTATGTACCTCCAATGTACTTTTGTCATAAATACCTTGCGATAAATGTTCCTGAAGTCAATTTGCTACTCTTTTGGTCCCGATTTCCGCAAACCGACTGAGAACTCCGAGCCGGTCCGAAAGTACACACTAAACTTAGCTTTGGGTGGGGACACTCAGAATCAACCTTGGCCGTACCACCACCGTCACAAATGTTAATGGCTCATGTGTCCTTGTGGAAGCAAAAGAAAGAGGTGCAGTTCAACTTCAACTCACCAACAGCGGCTTAATCTTTGACTATTATTGCACTCTTTCAAAGTACCATCCTTCTTGACAATCTTCATATTTACAACACGATAACTTGTGACTTTTTATGATACACCCACCATATTTTGCCCTTGATGTTACTTCGAAATGCAGCTTTTTTTAATGTGGCATGTACAATGCCATCATCGCCCACTGCAGGAAACATTTAGGATCCGAAGATTCAGCAAATTTCTTGAGATTCCTAACAGCGTGTTTTTATATTACCGTACCTGTACAGAGGAGGCATAGGGTCAGGGGAAGTCGATCCACTTTCATCCTGTTACGAGTTTAGGCTTGAGGAAAGATGTAAAGATGGAGGCATGCACTGGAAAGCAGAGGAATGAAGATTAGCCAAAGTAAGACAGAATATATGAGCATGAATGAGAAGGGTGGTGGGGTAAGAGTGAGGCCACAGGGAGAAGAGATAGCAAGGGTGGAGGACTTGAAATACTTGGGGTCAACCGTCCAGATCAATGGTGAGTGTGGTCGGGAAGTGAAGGAAAGGGTCCAAGCAGGTTGGAACGGGTGGAGGAAGGTTTCAGGTGTGTTATGTGATAGAAGAGCCTCTGATAGGCTGAAGGGCAAAGTTTATAAAACAGTGGTGACGCCAGCCATTATGTACGGATTAGAGACAGTGGCACTGAAGAGACAACAGGAAGCAGAGCTGGAGGTGGCGGAATTGCAGATGTTGAGGTTCGCTCTTGGAGTGACCAGGTTGGATCAAATTCGAAATGAGCTCATCAGATGGACAGCCGAGGTTCAATGTATTGGAGACAAAGTTAGAGAGAGCAGACTTCGATGGTTTGGGCACGTCCAGATGAGAAATAGTGAGTATATTGGTAGAAGGATGATGACGATGGAGCTGCCAGGCAAGAGAGCGAGAGGAACACCAAAGAGAAGGTTGATGGATGTCGTGAGGGAAGACATGAGGGCAGTTGGTGTTCGAGAGGAGGATGCAGGAGGTAGGCTTACATGGAAAAGGATGACGCGCTGTGCCGACTCCTAAAGGGACAAGCCAAAAGGAAAAGATGATGATTATGTGATTATTATCTTGCATGGTGAAGATTTTTTCAAACGTCAAGGTTTCCTAAGTGCTTTGTGTACTTTGGGCGCTATTTTGTGGCCGTTTGTAAGGATGCACGTTTAAATGAATCCAACTTTCAAACCACAGATACGATGTTAAGTATAACCATTATTTGTGGTTAAAATTGACCCCCCCCCCCCCCCCCCCCCCCAAAAAAAAGAAGTCTGCAATCGCCTTCACCCCGGAAACTGTTACGTTTTATTCTGAAGCTTTACTCTTATTTTGACAGTCTTCGGGAGGACGCGTGAGGTACTTCCGTCACAGTAGCGGTGCTGCTGCTGGCCGCTGATAACCGAGTAGCAGAAACACGTCCCGGCTAAAACTCACCACCGGCACCGGCGGCCCGGGCCACAAGACAGAAAGAAGCAGCAGGGCTAAAGTCGAGTCGGGTTATTTGTTTTATTTTTTTCAAAGCGGCGACCCGTTGCTGTCCAACGAGCGTTCTTAGCTAGCTCGTTGCTCCTCCATTGTTTCGAGTTAAAACTCGGCGCCGTTTATGAACGTTGGCTTGTAAGTCTGTCCACGCGTAATGTAATGTAAGTAGTCATGAAAAAGTTATTTCTGTGACGGGGTCTGCATACGTCCAACGTTTAAGTAAACCTAACTCTACTTTCACGCTTGAGAACAAAGTGCAGTGTCTCTAGCACAAAATAAAACGAACTAACTTACCACAATGGCACGTCTCCGATCGCCAAAACACAAGGTGTCGATGTTGGCTCACTGAAATCAAGCCTACCATCCCCAGTTAGCACGTATTGTAATGCTTTCACAAGTGGACAAGGACAGACACAGCCGCCGGCGCACTTTTAATTCCGTTCTTAAAGAAATTTCCACGAAACAAACACGTAAGAAGCACGAGTCGTCAAGAAATAAACACGTAATAAGCACAAACTGTCCCGAAACAAACACGTTTAACCCATTACATCTCAAAATTTTCCCAGACACAAAAATATCCAAATCATGTGTCATTAGTATCTCTTTGAAACAATCAATTTTATATATATATATATATATATATATATATATATATATTGAAATTTTAATGGAAAAGCGTGTGGAAAAAAAGTTTTATGACCGGTCACAATTGTGACCTTTGTGATACTGTGTTGTATCAACCATTGGACAGACTGAATATAGGTCGAGTTGACCTGTGCCGTGTGTGTGTGTGTGTGTGTGTGTGTGTGTGTGTGTGTGTGTGTGTGTGTGTGTGTGTGTATATATAATGGTGATCTCAAAGATGAGTTATGATCACTTTTAAAAGTTCTTCTTTGTTCCCATGGAAGTGGATTGTTTTTAAAAAGAGATAGATTTTGCAGTTACAATGAGGCCAAAAATGTTCTATACTGTATATACTTTTTACATCAAACCATTTCTAAAATTTCTTCAAACTTCAAAAACACGCCCGAGTTACCCACTTAATGTATTTTTAAAGATTAATTTTTAAAATATTTAATTAAAATAAGACCAGCAGAAGAAACTGTATATATATATATATATATATATATATATATATATATATATATATATATATATAACAATACACAGCTTTTTCTGCTGGTCTTATTATATATATATATATATATATATATATCAGAATCAGAATCATCTTTATTTGCCAAGTATGTCCAAAACACACAAGGAATTTGTCTCCGGTAGTTGGAGCCGCCCTAGTACAACAAACAGTCAATTTACAGAACACTTTTGGGGACATAAAGACATTGACAAAAAACAAAAAAACAAAAAAAACAAAAAAAGACATTGACAAAAAACAATTGTTTAACAATTTGTTTAAGTCCTCTAGCACTTAGAGCAGTTCGAACGACTAATATTGCAATAGTCCGGTGCAATGACCATTGTGCAAAGGGCGCTGAGACTTCAAGGAGTGTATGCGGTTTAAAGTGACGAGTAGTGCGATCATCTGGGACAATGTCGGTTGTGCAAATGTTACAGATACTCCTCAATCAGTGTGCAAATGGAGCAGATGCTACTCTGGCATGAGTGGCCAGTATATGCAAATAGTGCAGCATGGCGAGACAACTACAGTGAGTGCACAAGTAATACATAATTGGCCCCACAGAAATGTGACAACGAACTCAAGTCAAAAAATTGCCAGCTTGTTGTAATGGAATTATATATATATATAATATATATATATATAATAAAATATATATATATAAATAATTTTTTGTGTATTGAGAGAGCGCTGTTGTGCATGCCCCACTTCACCTTGACCTGAGGAAGCCATTAACGAGCTGACCAATCGTATTTTGCAGCCCTCCTTTTTTAATACCTGACTGAGTGAAAGACACCATAAGATTGTGCTGAACTGATTTTTATACTTCTATCCCAACATGAACCCACACCGTATGGGCTTTGGCGGTACTCACACCGTTTGTTTTTATCACGTAGCAACTTAACTGCAACCTGTATTGACACACGGGCTAATGGTTTTCGCTACCATAAAATCCAGAAGAGCTTCTTGATGTGGTGTAAAGTCCTTCTGGACCTGGACACAGATGGCTCACGCCTTCGGTAATTTTGCATATTGGTCTCTCGGAAGGTTGCTTGTCGCATAGGGAACACATAAATGTCTTATTCCTAGCTACAATTTTTTTCATTAGTTTATTTGACAAGAATGCAGAATTTAGCTTACAACGAACTTATTTTAAGTTCCTTTTTTTAATTCTTCTTTTTTTTAAAACTGACAAACAGCCATAAATAATAATGATGATAATAGTAATGCCACTTTGGTTATGAACGCCCAAGGTCACATAGGCTAGTGAGCTAGTTAGTGACGAGCTAGTTAGCAGTTTAGTGGTTAATTGAGAAAATGCAAATGTATCTAGTGAGTGTGGAGTAAGTGTTTAATATGGTTTCGATGTGCGCCCATATACTGTATTCATGAAATGATGCAGCCCTTTGTGTTGAAAGGGAAGTTGTTATGAACACCTGGACTTTAGCCTGCTGGGTAAATAAATCATAACTATAGCAGACAAAATGTCATGCCAAATAATGTACGGCAAATTCGTTTGTAAGGATTATTTATTTAAAAAAAAAAAACACATTCACATACAATTAGCCCTTTTTATTTCACTCCAAAAATAAAAAATAATAATTAAAAGTGTTCTTTTATTAGTAGCAGTAGTTTTCCAAATGTAAATAATCATAGATGCAGTCTTGCTTTTCACACTCTCCCAGTGTACTTCAGTACTCCAAAGATACCACCACCTGAAAGGACAACATTTATTATGACATTGTGACACTGTTATTACCAGAATTATGAGGTAGCTTTTAAGATGCCTGGATTCAGAAACATGCTCTAAATTGATGGTTCTCAAACCTTTTACACCACGTACCACCTCATGTAAATACTTGGCCCTATAAGTACGACCATCATGAGTAGCGCAAAAGGCTGAAGTAATTTGAAGTCCTAGAAGGTTTATTAATATTATTGTAAGTCAGTTTGAACATTTAATTCAGTGATTATTTTGCATACCACTAGAGGGATGTCAGACGACTGCAATAAAATCTTGTTTTCCGCATACCGTTTTTTACGATCGTTGGGCTTTATCTTGTCAACTCAAATGCGACCGGATACACTCGTTACTGTGGCGACGACAACAAGAGTGGATCGCGCCGACTGTATTATAAGGACAAAATGGGGAAAAACCTGTGTTGGTGGTCACCGGTGCTCAGGACAGGAGAGGACGTTCGTTAAGGCTTGCTATGTTCCCGTACTTTTAATACGATACGGCTCGCAAGCAGACAATAAAAACGATATGTAGCCTAGCTAGCTAGCGGTACCACGAACGGTTGGACGTAAAAATGCCGCCGTTCTGTCGAATCATGCTCGAACGTTTCGGTGTGGGTGAAGTCATGTCATTAAAAATAAAGTAATTTCATGATAGCAAGTTAGCACCCATTATTTCTGTCATGTTGTAATGTTGGTTTGACCTGACTGATTAGAATACACGATCTGACTAGAGCAGTGATTTCCAACCTTTATGGAGCCAAGGAGCCAGAAATCTCAAGGCACACCAACAAACAAAAATGTCACAAAAAGTGGATATATTAATAACTGTATTTACTTCCTGCCATCCAATAGAAGACCATTCATTTGTTCTGTCGATCACTATGCCTCACTGGCATAAATAGAGGAACAAAGATACATTATTTATTGTAAATATCATTCTTTGGAGCAATTAAGTACACAAGTATATACAGTGAATGAACAGGTCATTTAAATAGACACATTCCTCCAGCTTGTGATCGGATCGTTGATCGGTTATCGTTTTTTTTAAACTCGCTGATCGACCCCAAAAATCCTGATCGTGTAAAGCCTACTTAAAACTAAAGTTCATTGTCAAGGTACAAGATGGCTCCTGAGTGTCCCCTGCCCAAGTCAAGTTCATTATGTACCTCCAGTGTACTTTTGTCATAAATACCGAGTGATAAATGTTCCTGAAGTCAATTAGCTAGTCTTTTGGTCCTGATTTCCGTATACCGACTGAGATCTCCGAGCCGATCCGAAGGTACACACTAAACTTAACTTTGGCTGGGGACACTCAGGATTAACTTTGGCAATACTTCCAACGTCACAAATGTTAATCGCTCATGTGTGCCTGTGGAAGCAAAGAAAGAGGTGCAGTTCAAACTAGACTCACCAACAGCGGCCACGCCGGCAATAGAACCAATGGTGATGCCCGCGATGGCGCCATCTGAAAACCCTTCAGACCCACCTCCCCCCTGACCAGTGACGGAGGTGGTCTCCCTCGGTGGGGTGGGTGGAGTCGTTGGGGAGGGAGAGTCAGTTACTATTATGGTGGGTGCCCCCATACTGGTTGATGGGCCTGGAACAGGAGTGGTGGATGGTCGATGGGGTGTAGTTGATCCTGGCTTAGGTGTCGTTGAGCCTGGAGCAGGTGTAGTCGAGGTTGGAATAGTCGTGGACTGCCCTCTGCACAGCATGACTGTTAATACAAAAAGAAGATTGAACACACGCACCGCTTAAGTGTTTTGGGCCAGGTTCGGTAGCTCGCAGCTGGGAAGTTTAAGTTAAGCGTACTGGCAAGCCCAGATGCCAGCCTAGATTAGGTTCAAAAGGAGACTCCCAGCATGTCTGCAGCATTGCGATCTGTCAATGGAAGTGTGTTTGTGTCTCACAGCAAGAGGCTGCTTGTTGATTAAAGTAAGAGCAGTGGTGAGAGAGAAATGTGTGATTTCTGTCATTCGCAGCGCATGCCACACACAGTGGATGAAAGTGAGACGCACTCCTGTCTTGAAGGCTGGCATAAATAGCAAGTGTGGAGTACTTGAGTATGACTCCCGAGGCACGCCACTCCTACAATGACCGTCTGTCACCCATTCGTATTTTTTCATTGCAAGATCCATATAGTTTGGATGTGCAGCAACCTTCTAACTTGAGGAAAATACACAAGTGTCACGCAAGCGTTAAGCACAGTTTTGCCAAATTTCCATCGTAGACCAGTCGTAGAATCACAGAAGGTGGGATGCGAGTGAGGCATCACTCCTTTACGCCCCCTGGAGGGCACATACTATGGAACGAGCATAACCGACCAAAGGATAATCGGCTTAATCTTTGACTATTATTGCACTCTTTGTATAGGGCTGTCCTTCTTGACAAACAATCTTAATATTTACAGCGTGATATATAACGCCATATTTTGCCCTTGATGTTACGTTAAATTGCAACTTTTTTTAATGTGGCATCGTACAACTACAGGAAAAATTTGGGATCCGAAGATTCAGCAAATTGCTTGAGATTCCTAACAGCGTGTTTTCATATTACCGTACCTGTACAGAGGAGGCATAAGGTAAGGGGAAGTAGATCCACTTTCATCCTGTTGGAGTTTAGGCTTGAGGAAAGAAAACAAAGGAAACGTCTCAAAAAGAGTGTCTGGAAACAACAAAAAACATGATCAATCTGGGCAAAGACAAGCATGCCATAGGTCCTGACCTCGATGTTTTTAAAACCTGGGAATTACTCTTCACCACATAATGATAATACTCAAATGATCACCATCCAGGTAATACTTGAAACTTAACAACCTGATGTAAAAACCCTAAACCTCAACTATAATCCTCGAACATATCCTTTATGTCTACTGATCCTCAATGGTATTAGATACGGCCTTGTCATTTCAAATTTTACAAAATGATCAAATCCTAACCTTGCCCATTCTAATAGAAAACCTAAGTTCTAGCAAATTCCATCTTAAAAAAAACATCCCCAAAGTAAAGTTAACTCACCTGAGACTCTTGGAGTTAACACCAGGATGACTGTGGTTACCAGTTTTTGAGGCTCTTTTTATAAACCACCACCATCCGGGAGCCTCCCTTTTTATCAGCCGCGATGGCACATACACACACATTTTCCACCACATGTGCTATATTAGGATTTTATGGCTTCTGGCTTTGTGCTGTGTGATAGCGCAACATAGCCGGAAACCGTCATCTACATGTAGCATTGGTGGTATCTAGTGAAAAAAAAAAAAGTCAATCAAATCAATTTGATCTTATCTGTCATTCCAAACTATTCCCAATTTTTTTTTTTTTTTTTTTTTTACCCCAAACGAGAAAACCGGAATTGCTTTTAATCCTGGTGATTAAGAATCGCCAATGTAATGTTATGTTGGCACCTTTAAAGATCCTGTAAAGCCATCTGCATTGTTTACCATTGTCAATCAGTCATGGGGTGACAGGCTCAGAGGGCCCCGACTATCTTGTCAGTCACTACGTGAGCCAGGCTCGGGTGGGACCTCATGCAAAGTGTTCGCTGACTTCGCTAACTAGCCAGAGTAAAACTCACAGGAAGAAAAAAAAAAAAAAAAAAGATAGAAAATCTCAGGAGTCAAGTGTATATCAATTTCTGATCTTGGGGGTTTTATGCTGTACTGTGAGCCATCCGAATTATTGCAATGTTGATATTTTGTCACACAGACGACTGTGCAATGCCCTCATTTGTGGAGACATAGCATCTGTAGAGCTGAAGTGTTTTGAGACTTTTGATCTCAGGCTACAAATACCGTACTGTGCAATACATGGTGATGTCGATATTTTATTCCCCACCCCGACTACGTTATTGCATTTCAGATTAATTCTTCCTGTATCTGTCCAAAGTCTCTGCCACTATTTACGTTTCGTCTATGACTACGTTAAGTAGCGTGGTCGCTTTGAGCTTAACTTGTTTCCTTTTATCAACTGATCAAAGATATATGAAAAGGACTAAGTTCAATTTCACTGCCCATCCTCTTGGACGGGCGAAACTATAAAGCCATCGTTAATGTCTTTCTCATGAAATGAAACTGACTGTGCACTCGGTAGACACTTCATTAGGAACACCGGCACACACTAATCGATCCAGTTTAAGAGCTCTATCGAAAACAATCAGACTTTGCAACGATAATAAAGTTCAGTTTTGAGCTGTTATTCTCGCAGTTATTTTCAGCAGTAAGGAAAATCCATGGATATTCAGGTATCAAAGTCCATGTTCAAGAGGAAGTTGCAATTAGGGCCGGGCAATAATACCCACTGCAATAGTGAAAACTTGCACTGTACTGCTTGCTTGGTGCCAACCTTGATTAATTTCTAAACAAGGCATCAGAATTGTTATCTTACATCTGGGAGTATGTATTTTTAATATATTATTGTTTAGTTTTTTATCTATTTATGGGATACAATATTATGTGTAGTTTGCTTTCAGTGTTGATAGTATATTAGAATTGTAATTATGTGATAATTATTTAATAAAAAGATATCTTTGTTTATCCTTTGTCCTGTTTCTTAGTTTTTTAAATTAAAATGCATGATTGTCTCACTGTACTCTGAAATGAAAGCACAAACCAAATAATTTAAGTGACAAAATAACTCATGGAGCTCAATCAATGAAACAAAATGTATTCTGAACTTTTCACTGAATAAATCTATCAAGATATCGTAAATGTCTTTCTGATTAAATGAAACTGATGTGAGGTGAGCTCAATGGGGTTGAAGTCCGGAGACGGTGCATTTTTGTGTAATTCCAAATATACATTTGTTTTCAGTTTTGTGTAACCTTACCTGTTTTTTTTTGGGGGGGGGGGGGGGGGGGTTGTTTTGATTTTGAAACCTGTGAGTTCGCCACTTACCTTTGTACGATTTCAAGCTATTCATTGGACTTGACTTTCAATTAAATAAACTGGTGAAAAGGTGTAGTGTATATGTGCAACTATTTTCGGACGAATGAAGTGAAATTGTATAATTTCCAGTGGGACCCCTGATGAGCTCTATGATGGTTGGGAATCAACTGGATGAGAGCAGTGATTCTCAAAGTGTGTGTTTCGTTTTTTATTTTAATTCTGGGCATGATGGTAGTACTTTGAGAGCTGTTTTTTAATTTTATTTTTTTAGGTGGTACTTGGTGTGAAAGGTTTCAGTATCACTGGGTTAGAGGATTAGGGTTAAGGGTTTGAGTTTCAGCAGTAGGTTAGAAGATTTCCAGTATTCCCATAGTAATGATTATATGGGATTATGATTATGTGATTATTATCTTGAATGGTGAAGATTTCTCAACCGTCAAGGTTGCGTATGTGCTTTGTGTACTTTGGGCGCTATCTAGTGGCCGTTTGTAAGGATGCACGTTTAAATTAATCCACCTTTCAAACCACAGATACGATGCTAAGTATAACCACTTTTTTATTTGTGGTTGAAATTGACCCCCCCCCCCAAAAAAAAAAACAAATGAACCCCAAAACAGTTTGCAATCGCTCTCAACCCGGAAATGGTTACATTTTATTCTGAAGCTTTACTCTTATTTTGACAGTCTTCGGGAGGACGCGTGAGGTACTTCCGTCCGTTAGCTTCACAGTAGCGGTGCTGCTGCTGGCCGCTGATAACCGAGTAGCAGAAACTCGTCCCGGATGGTGGCCGACTGATCCCGGCCAAAGCTCACCACCGGCACCGGCACCGGCACCATCGGCCCGGGCCACAAGACAGAATGCGCCAGCGGCGTGTGGTGTGAAGCGTCGAAGAAGCAGGAGGGCTAAGACGAGTCGGGTTATTGGTTTTATTTATTTATTTTATTATTTTTTTTTAACGGCGACACCCACCCCCCACCCCCGCTGTCCCTAAAAAATAAAAAAAGGGGTCATTATGTTGCAAGTGTTAGCTTGTGGTGCCGTAGTTTTCCCCGGCTTGTTCTTCGCCTTCAGGAAGATCCTGCCCCGAGTGTTCAAGCATTGGAGTGATGCTGACGTGGTGCTCGTTAGCGAAAGGTAAGAAAAAGCAACAACGGGCGTTTATTATGTCGCTAAATGGGATTTTTTCCCCCCTCGTTTCATTCATTGTTGGGGTACGAGTGTTGTTTTCGGGGGGGGAAGGGGGGGGGGGGTTGCTGTCCAACGAGCGTTCTTAGCTAGCTCGTTGCTCCTCCATTGTTTCGAGTTAAACTCGGCGCCGTTTATTAACGTTGGCTTTTAAGTCTGTCCACGCGTAACTGTAAGTAGTCATTAAAAAGTTATTTCTGTGACGGTGTCTTTGCATGCATCCAACGTTTCAGACTTCAAAGGGAGTTGGGGGGGGGGGGGGGTTCTATTAAGCAAACTGTGGCCCGTGGGTCGTATGGGGCCCCTCGGTGCACGTCAATGTGTCCCAGCATATAATTCCGACACAAAGGTCCAATCTATCCTGCACATGCTCATAATTGGTTAAAAAAAAAAAAAAAAAAAAATTCTCACACTGCTTGTCCTTCAATAGGGTCTTGACAACAGTTAATTGATTAGTTGACAGCTAATCAGTTTTCAAGTATTTTGATAACCGATTCATTGTTTAGAGCCATTGTTTTCCTTGAAATTGTCCAAATCCTCTGATTTCACCCTCACGACAGTAAATATTCTTAGGTTTTTGTAGTCCTCCATAACAGCAGGTTGTTCATTAAAATAAAACATTTGCAAACATCTGCCATTACATTTTTCTCTATTTCCTGACATGTTACTATATATAATATGTAGTACTGCAAAGCCCTCATTAGACTTCATAAAAAGTGCCCCCTGCTTTAACCTTTCCTGTATGTTAAGGGTCTTATTGATACATTGGGAAAATCTATAATTAAAAAAATAACAGATTTATTCTGTTGGCCTTTTCCTCCTTTTAAAAGTAAAATTAAAATACTACTTCCATTTTGTTGTTATACTTTTTGATGATAACATTTTGCATGATTTCAATTTTAAAGATTCCATTTTGTATGGGGCTCAATGGACTTTCTAACGATTATATCAAAATACAATTAACACTGTGTTGTTGTATTCCTTTTTGATTAAATGTAGGAACATTAACAGGAGGGTTAAAGTAGTAGTCATCAAAGTGAATATGAAATGGATTTTAGCTGGTTTTATGTGATGCTGGATATATGCAATTAAACCCGAGTTTGTCATGGTCAGTACTTTAAAGAATAATCGTCGAATGACAGGCTCTCTTGTTGCACACTAGTGCACTTCAGTGCTCATTGGTTCACTGTCACCCTGCTTTAATCCTCTTCCGAGCCAGGACTGGGCTGACTGCTGCTGAGTTAGCTATGCCCTCCTCCTCCCTGAATAATGCCTCCCTATTTCCACTAATGCTCATCTGACGGGAAAACACTCTCTTGCCGAGCGTCCGCGCCGCGGGCCATGTCACGCTGCTTGTTTTCTCAGACGAGAAAAAAAAAAAAAAAAAAAAAGAAGAGACCCCGCGCTGAACATGTCACGTGCTCTACTTCAACTTGCGGACGAGTTGGACTGATAAAAGTCTTGATAGACGTCGTTAACCCTCACAACCTTGCTCTGGGCTCAAAATCATGTGCTTTACTATGCCTTCAACTGATAGCCCCAAAGTCTTGACGACTTCACAGACCGAACACGCTTGAGTGTTTCTTGTGTAATTCTGCTGTCAAATGGCAAAACATGACATCCTTGGTGTATGTAATAAAAATAGAGTATGCCGCTGGCATTTACATCTGTGATTGTGCATATATAATAAAAATAGAGTATGCCACTGGCATTTACATCTGTGATTGTGCAGTCTACAGCTGAAACAACTCATGGAATAACTCGAATAATTCTATGAAAAAGTAAAAAAAAAAAAAAAAAGTTGAAGCAAAATCTGTCTCGAAGCTTCGCAGTGTTCATTTTTTAACATGAACTAATGTTACAGACTCACACAGGTCTCCGTCTCGAAATAATTTGCGGTGATGGCAGTAGAAATAAGTTAGTTTGATGGTGGCGAGCCAGGGAAAAAAACATTGTGTGAAAGACAAGACAATGTCCAAAGTTTGGGATAATTTCGCACTAAGTAAAATAACAAAGTGCAATGTGTCTACTCCAAAATAAAACTAACTTAACGTACCACTTCGATTGCCAAAACACAAGCTATCGATGTTGGCTAATTGAACTCAAGTCTACCATCGCTAGTTGGAACATATTGTAATAAGGCTAGACACAGCCGCCGGTGCACTTTCAATTGCTTTAATAAACAAATTGTAACAAAAGAAACGCGTAATAAGCACATTCATACATGAGCTGCTACAGCCACAACTGACATATCTGATTACTCGATTAATTGATGGGTTGCTTGGCACAACACTCGATAATTGAACAACTGCAGCCCTCCTATAAAGGAGTCACGCTATCCTCGTCAGCAAGTTAGCATGTTAACACCATCAACCCGATTGTTTGTTTTTTGGGTGTTTAATCGTGGAAGGTGGTGAGGAGTCACTCATTTCTGTCAGTGTATCAGTATTTGTCAGACCAAAGTTGCAGTTGGTCCCAAAGGTGTTTGATAGGGTTGAGGTCAGGGTTTCTTACCTGTTCTTATGTCGTGACAGTTGCTTTGATTTACAATATTTTTTGTTGGCATGTACTCTGCTGCTAACTAAACTAAAAACAAAAAAGGTTTCTTACCAGTTGGCTTCCTCGACCAAGGTGTCGACACAAGATCTCGATTTGGTCCTTCAAGTTTGCGTTTTCAAAGTACTTTTACTTTCATTACTTGTATTAACAGTCAAACACAAAAATGCAAAATGAAAACGCTCACGTGGAGCAGACGCTTACACTGAAATAACCGGCTAACCCAAATGACTCCAGCTCCGGACGTCACTCACTAGGCAGCGCGATTACTACAGTATACCTAACAGTTTATTTATTTACATTCTCTTATCTTGTTTCTTTCTTTTCATGGAATACGGTGCTATTTTCTTTATGAAAATGTGTAACTCCCGTAGGCTCTCCCGCCGCTGTCAGACGTTGTGAGGGTGACGGCACGTGAAAGAACAAGCGGCCCGTGCGTATCTACCGCGAGAACGAGCGAAACTGCCCGACGAGGCAGTTAAGAATTCCTTCCCCTTTTCCTGTTCCCCTCCACTCTCCCTCTTTCTGGTCATGGCGGCGGCCTGTCTGTAGCACCAATGAGAGGAGGTGGGGGTTACTGGCGGACACACAATGAACCGGCTGTGTTAAAAAAATAAAAATAAAAAATACAAATCTGGGTCTTGTGACAACCCTGGAAATGGCAATAAGGGTTTGGGGTTAAATGTATACAACTCCGTATTAGAGTTAGTATTTGGACAGGTTAGTTTCCCCCCAGATCAGGCTGGAGGTTTTGTCGTAGGCCATCACGAGGTTTCGTGGCCGCGGTCCAATACAGATTAGTGCGAGTTGGTGGCAGGTTCACCTCGCCGTCGCACAACAAACGCACCCATTGTTTCACCACTCGCCGTAGTCTTTTCAACACGCGCAATAACTCGTGAACGCAGAACCTTATGAGCTGCTTTAGTGTTAACGTGCCACTACGAGTTTTAAGTGTGCCAGTTATTTAACAGTAGAGTGGCTCATTTGACTAATTGTGCCTTAAGGATGACAATAAAAGTCTGGGATTTGGAATTGTTGGAATGAATCCTGTGTCTTAATTGAGACACTGAGAACTAGAGTGGGCTAACTCAACTTTTGTCATTTTAAAGAGAGTGTGATTTAAAGTTTGTCTGGTTGGACATACAGTTGGGGCGCCTTAGTGTTTTTTAATCAATGACACCACTAAAATCTGCCCTGGCATGAATTTTAGATCATTTTAAGGTTTTTTTTTTGCTGATCAGTCTGAATTGGAATCTTTGACTTCTGTAAACCATAATAGTAATGATCATGTAAGGAATGTTGAAAATTGACTTTCAGAAGTGTTTGTATCATTGCAGAGTTTTTTTGTTTGTGTCTCTTTTTCAGATTGGTGTCCTCCATCCATGCTGTCATGGCAACTACAGCAGGAGTCGTCGTGGTGTCATCGTGCAGGGGCAACGTCATCGATGACAGGTTAGTTGTTGAGTCAACCACCCCTGTCATCATGTCTTGTAGTGTAACTCGTGCATAGCATTGATAGAATTGATGCCGTTCTTTCTGTACTGTACTCGTTCGTACCTGTACTGGAATGTGCTAGCATTGCAGCATTTGAGATTGTCGGGAAGTTGCAAATATTGCGCTTTGAGCTCGAGAGGGCTAACCTCAAAATGTTCTTAAATCTTGTATAACCAATACATTTATATAGTCTTAATTGTTGTTTAACCTAATTTTTAATTTTTATTCCTTAATGTTTAGTCCTTGTGTGCTCAAAATTGTTCTGCTGTATCAGTGTCAGCTCGTTTATTTGCCTAACTAGCCGTCGCTGTTCTAGCCTGGAAGCAAGTCAGCACTGGCTTCGCACTGGCCTCCCCGTTTTTTTTTTTTTTTTGGAACATGTGAATGTAAGCTAATGCTAGCCTCGTAATCCTACTGAGTCAACCGCCAGACCCGGGCAGTCCCAGTTTCAGGCTTCTAATCGCCACAGGGTCCTCCTCTCCCCTCCTCTTCCCTCCCCTGTGGGCTTAATTCCTTCACAACGCTGCTCAGTTCTGCTGTTCTGTGACGTGCACAAGGCCCGGGGGAGGGGGGGTTTATCAGACACATGCTCTGCAGTCAGACCCACGAATACTCTTAATACCCTATCACAATCTGTCGCTGCCTCCGGCCTTCGGCGTAACACTTTACTCCACATCAGAGTGACCTCGAGAAACAAACTAAACAGGGACTGGAATCATAAATAGACCAAAAGGAAGATTGTAAAAAAGGCAAAAAGATGCGTTTAGCTTGAAGAAATTCCTAAGGCAATGCTAAATTTAGAAGTGTAAAACCTGATGGGGCGTGTGTAGATGGGACAGTGATAGCTGCGCTAGCTTTGTAAATAGTATTAATTGGCGTACCTCAGAAAACATGAGGCTTGGCAAATAGCGTTAATTAGCGTTAACTGAGAAAACATGCAATATGTCTTGTGTGAATCCTGTTACAGTCGTATCACGCAGAAGTGACGAGTATTCTCTCGGAATTTCAGTGTCAAGCTCCAACGTTTATACATTGTACCCCATTGGAAAAGTGCCAAAAACTGGTGCAGAATCTGTGACCTATTTTAGTACCCTGAACAACTTTGGGAAATTGAACTTCCTCCTCTCACAGGAAGTTTGCATGTATTCAGTTTCTTGATGTTAACTGTGGAAAATTGCGTGACATCCATGCTAACACAGCAGCTTTATTCCGTGTAACGTGATTCTGACATGGTACCAGGAGTTCAAAACATTCTCATTCTAAGAGAGATTCCACTTGATAATTCGGAAGGCACGGAGTCTAATAAAACAGTTAGTCATATGGCGGCAGTCTTTTCCAAGCCATGTTGTTTGTTGTGCCTGACTGCGCTCTTAATCTCTACCCAATGACCTTAAGAGCTAAAGAACCCTGGCGGAGGTCAGAGGGCAGTATCCCGGCTCGGTCCCTGAAGCTTTACTCCACTCTGTCCACGTAATTAACTGTCGCCATAATCAGCGCTCATTAGGTCAACCGAGCTGTTTATTATGCCGTGCTTACATAAGGTTGCCTTTAAAGCCGCGACAAGGACACAACAGACCACACTCAAACCCCCGATGAAATGTGAACTTACCGGCCAAGAAGCACACGTTTGCAAGTGAATACAACTCTTCAAATGACCACTGGCGTGCTTTGATAACACTGGAAACGCAATTTTTGTTGAGTTAGGTCTGACAGCTGTTTTTAACTCATTTTTGGGTGCGGAATCCAAAACTGATCTCAGTTTTTCTCTATCACGTCAAGTTTTTGAACTAAGTGAGAACAAGGTGGAACAAAGGAAATATATGTAAATAAAACACCAAGATGTAATAGTTACAAGCTTTGAAAACTAAAAAAAATCCAGCATAAAACAAAATAAAACTTACTACGGTATGCCCATGGTTACAAGGTTAAGAGAAAAGCCAGCACAAATCCCCTTAATTCCTACTATGCTAGCTTTCTGTTTGTAGGTATTGAGAGTACTGACCTATTGGGAGCTGCACATACCTCTCACCGCTGTGACTGCACAAACAAGTTGTCTCGTAGCTATAGACAAGTCCAATCGTAATCAGCTGGCAACTCTTACTACAGCTAATCATTGGAATTTTGCTTATCTGGAGGGTAAGCTGTGGAGAAAAAAAACTTGACATGCTGGAAAAAAAACTGACTGCAATTTTGGAATCAGCATGTAAATGTTTGTTTTAATCAACATAAAAATCTTAACTCAACAGAATTTTTTTCCCCAAATTGTTTCCCAGTGTAATATGAAAACACATCCTTACAGAGATTTCTCGATTGATTGTCAATCTACTGGCCTGAGCGCAAATGGGTGTTTCCCAAGCCTCTTTTTGCAGAGTTTGCACAGAAATTCTGCCTGTGAGCCGTAACTGAAGATGTAGCCAAACAGTGATGATTTATCAGTCTTTTAGTGACAAGATTAGTGACAATAGATTTCAACATAACACTCCAGGCTATAGATTTCCACACAACTTTAGAGCAAAGAACTACAGGGGGTCCTCTGTTCACTACGCAGTTCCGTTCTTAGGGTGGCAGCGTAATTCAAATTTGTACGCAAGTCAGACTGATTACAGTAAATATTGGTACCAAAAACCATCCCAAACTTGAGTACCCCATATACGTCATATTTTTTTTGTTTTATTATTATTGTGAGAGATGGCCTTTTATTTCCAACATTTTCATTAACTGCTCAGTGAACAATGTCCTGCGATTGGCTGGCAACCACTCCTGGGTTATCCTGCATCTCTCCAGAAGTCAGCTGGGATAGGCTCCAGCTCACCAATGACTCTAATGAGGAGAAGTGAAGATTTAGAAAATGGATGTGATGTGGATGTCTCAGTGAATAACACAAAACATTTGGAATCCATGAATGTGTACAAGGAGGTCTCTTAACGAGTGACATTTTAGCTCAAACTTTTTTAATTTTCTCCCCCTCTCCTTCCCTTCAGGCACTGGCTGGCCACCCACTTTGTCATCTGGTACGGCGTGCCCTACATGACGTACGACCTCCTGGCCATGTACCTCAGCCACTACCACCGCTTCCGCGTCAAAGGTCATGAGGAGTACAAGCACCATTCCTTCGGGACGGTGCGCTCCTTTGTCCGGCGGGAGTTCCTGCTGGTGTTGCATCACATCGCGCTGCTCACCGTCCTGCTGCCCGTCACGCTGGTGAGGAAGCGGTCCGATTTATCGTGATAAAAGCTGCATCAACACACTGGCTTCTTTGGAGAACACGTTGTTGCGCGAATGGTCCACCAGCAGAAATGGACGGTACACTTCAAACAAGTCCGAAAACAGGAAATGAGCAATAACTGTCGACTCATAATGATTGATGACATTCTTTCAAATCACAAAAACGCTGCCCTACAATTGAAAGAGAAACAATAGATGCAGTTAGAATGGACAGGAAGTTGAGAGGAAAAGTGATGCCATTCAAAGGTCTGAATACGGTTACTGCGAAATAATCACAGCTCAGGAAAACAACACTTGATTTGGACAATCGAATGAGCATTGACTCCTTTCGCGGTGGGAAGCATCAGGCTGATGGAAACACAGCTTTTTGTTTGACTGGGAAACAATACCAGATCACATTACGCTACATAATTTAGTTGCAGCTGCAGTCCTACTCTCTCTCATCACCTGCCTACCTGTTTCAGCGATTAAAACTGGTAAAACTTGGAACAGCATCATTTGAAAAGTACAGTGAAAGGCAAAAAACTGTTCTGTTCATCATTGATCAGGTTAGTTTTTGGCCAATGCTAGTTTTTGGTTGGGCAGTTTTTGAGTCAGCCTGCTAATTGACAATTAACCCCCTTGACATTTTTATCCAGAAGTTCTCCACAGCTGTTTAAGGTATTAGACAACGTCTCTTGTGCTGTGTGAAGTACTTGTCGGACAGCGACGATTGCTTTAGACACAACAGGGTGTTAAACTTGACAGCACGGTGTTGGCATTGCGGTATTCCCGTAACTTTTTATGGCTGTAATACTACCTCTGAAGGCGGAAAATTGTGAAGTCTTCTCCCCCAATTCAGGGACAAAATTCCCTCTCTCATAGGTAGTCGAAAAGGGGCTATGCAAACCTTTGTGAATAAGATGATGTTAAAGTGTCAACAACCTTAAAAAGTAGTCAAGTATACCTTGCTCAGAAATGTCTTATTTTGGATTACCTTTACTTTAAATCATGCGACCGAGGGATTTACCAATCATACTCTGGGTACCCTTAAAAGGAAACAGCTATAAAAATAGGTGTGTGTTTTAGTCTCTCTTTGCAAGAGGATTAAGCATGTCACGCATCTTAAGGGCACACAGGTTAACAAGGGTGGTGGAAAACCAAACGGACAGATGGCGAGCGTCAATCCGGAAATATCCTTTTCTTCTCCAAGGCCGCAGGCAAACTAGCTCATAATTAAGGACGGCATATGCGTTTTACCGGTCTTTCCGACTGCTTACGACTGGTGGGTGGAAGGGATGAGATGGGATGACGTAGTCCGGCCAGGTAGTTGCGGTGTTAAGTTCCCGGCGGTCTTTTCACGGGCAGATGGCAGAGTAAGCTCATCCTTTATTCATTATCGGCGAGCTAGCTAGCTTACCAAATGGAGCTTTTGTCTTGCATCGCCGTATCCATCTCGTCTGTTGTCGGATGGCGTCTCTAACTGCACTGGTCAATATTTTAAAAGCCTCATCATTACTGAAGTTTCGGACATCACTAACATCCTACTGGAATTGGCGGGAGTGGTTCATATTTGAGCCTTTTTTATGTCTTTAATTCAGTTTTTCCTCAACATTAATCGGACCAAGGTACGATTTCACGTAAGAAAAAATCTCACGGCTACTCAGTTGATCAATCTCAGTTTCTACTTTAATACACGCAGGACACAACGGCGCATACAGCAATACGCACAGGCATATATTATTTTGTTTTGTGGGAACAACAATTATTACTGGAGTTTAGTTTGGGACACTAATGGTGCGCAACTCTGAATTTGGACTTTCCTGTATATTGTAAAACCCGCAATATAACAATGTTACTAACTATGAGCTGCAATATATTGGGGGAACGCTGTACACAGTTTAATTGTCATCTAGTGGAAGAGCATTTAATTGTTTTGCATATCACTGTACATCGCTGGCATAGATGAATGAACAAAGATACATTATTTGTTGTAAATAAATAATTTTTCAGACCAATAAAGTGAAATTGGACAGTTATTTGCCGCAAACATGATGAAAAAATGTTGGGTTTTACATGAAGCCGTTTGTCTACGACAGACATTTACTACAGCTAATTACTTATAAGCGGCCTGCCTACATAAAAGCAAGATTGGCTTCTCGCAATAATTACCAGTATGAAGTCTTGGATTGTGTTCTAATGGTGTAAGAAAGGTTATAAACCCGAGGAAGTACTACTGTCGTTGGAAACTAAACAGTCCTAATGGAGGCAAGATTTATTCGCTGGGACGTTTTGTTAGAACGGTTCAATCGAACACAGTTCTGCAATCCTTATGGAGAGATTTATTTGCAGCGATGTTGTGTTATATACTTTGTTCTGGGTACAGTTGTATCCAGAATCAAATGTTTTAATAGATATGTAGTCAATGTCCAACTTGTACCTTCCCTTCCAAAGCTCGTCCTTGAATGCCAGCTGTGTTTATTTTCCACCAATCTTATATTTGTTTTCCCTAATCTGCATGTGCTCTCTCTCCTGCCCCCACCCCACCTCTACTTTTCTTTCCATTCCTCAGTTCTTCCGGAAGGACCAAGGCGATTTCTTCATCGGCTGCTTGTTTCTAACTGAGCTCAGCACGCCCTTCGTCTCCCTGGGGAAGATACTCATTCAGGTGAGGTGGCGTGTGCACGCCCAGGGACACCATATTTGGTCTGCTTTATCTTCTCAGTGACAAATGTTTGGAGGATGTGGAGGGTACATTTGGAATGATTTGCATCAAAAGATCATCGTTAGGGATTGGGGTTAGTAGTGTGATTAAATGTTCATTTAGGGCTATGGTTAGGGGTCGGGTTCGTGGTTTGAATTGGGGTTAGAGAATGTTACTTTCATCAAACAAATTGTTGGTACTTTCTGGGACCCAGCTCTAGCAAGGTTACATATTATATCATGAATTAGAGGAACCATGTTGTTATATGCAGTATTTCCTCAACTGTGTAGTCTTAAATCTATGCTGACAGTGCTGTATGACAATTTAATGGCCACCAAGGCAAACCAGCTTTGTGGTCTTTGCTGACATCTACTGTCCATTTACTTTTCTGCGCTTTCAGACAGCTAAAATGGCATCATGTTCTACACAGTCATAAATACCCATAACCTTTTTCTCACGGCCCTCACTCCCCTCTTGGCTAACATTTGTCTACTTACCATGGTTAAGCGTTTCCTCTTCCTTTGTTGGTGTTTGTCGATAACCGATGCGTTCAATGCGGCATCATTTGCAGTTTCCTTCGGTATCTAGTACGTTAAAGTGAAAAAGTGACCATCACAAACCACACACCTCCCTGTGGTTCCGTTTTCCAGAAATTGGAGTACGAAGTACTAGTTCTTGTTCCAAGCCGATTCCATTTGAATTATGTAAATCGCTGCTGGTTGCTCATTGATCGAATGGATTCATCATTGCTGCGTTATTGTAAAATTTGAAGATATGTGGCTGGAAATGGGAAAAAAAATGCATGTTAGCATTTTGTTTGTGCAGTAATAGTGACAGATTCCTGCCGCGAATAGTGAAAATCCCATGTCTAATTTACTTTTGTAATTGTTTAAACCGGAACTATACCATAAACTTTGCTTTCAAAAGACTTCATTTCAAACTCATCCTTAAAAATAAATGGCGTGCAGGTGTTTTGATTAATAAAAAATGTGCGAGTGCGTGTGGCCAAGACTATCTGTAATTTACACTAACAACCTAGCTAAGGCTAAACCTAGCTCCTGTCCAACATATAAAGGTGTTCTCTCAGTTAAGATGTATCAATTCAAAATACTTCCTTGTTAGTGTTCTACTTTCATAATTAGACAGTGCTTTGTGAGGATCTTGTGACATATTAGGGCAGCTTAGAATGGGTTCCACAGGGGAAAAAAGTGAATAGGTACATTTGCGAATCGTGAATATGAGTGGGAATAACTGTACTATTTTGAAATGTAAAAAAAAAAAAAAAAAAAAATATGAGTATCCTATTTCCTCCCCCAGCTGGGCCTCCAGGAAGGTTGGCTGCACAAGTACAATGGCGGCATGGTGCTGCTCACCTTCTTCGCATGCCGCATCGCCCTCTTCCCCTACATGTACTGGGCTTACGGCCGCCACTACAGCATCCCACTCTACGCAGTGCCCTTCAACCTGTCGCTCGCCGCCAACCTGGGCAACTCGTGCATCCTGGCGCCGCAGGTCTACTGGTTCGTCCTGCTGTGCCGAAAGGGTTACCGCCTGTACCAGCGCAGTCGGCGGCCACCCTCGCCGCCGGTTAAGGACCAGTGATTTATGGTCACTGTAGTCACACACTAACATAACTACTGTACTTCTCATATTCCACCACCCACCATTGTACTGTAGTCAAGGAGGACTGCCGGCGTTTCCCTCCCCCCCTCCCCCCGCACAATTTCACCCTTCCAGTTTGGAATCTGCTAACAGCGGACCTCACCTAAGAAACAACTACTGATGTTTGGTGTTTCGAGCCCGGTCTGGGTGTGGATCTCACTGACCGTTCACACCACCGAAAAGGAGGTCGAGCAAATGCGTGAAGGACACAATCGTTCTCCATTTGGTGTGAAGGTCCGTTAGGGTGCGAGCGAGCGGCCGCTACGGCAGGTATTTATTTGGGTTGTTTTGTTTTTAAGAGTGGCGGCTCTTTCTCTTGTCCCCGCCCACTCACTTTATCAATACGTGTATCAGTCGTTTGTTCCATTTTCAATTGGCTATCCCAAAATGAAAAAGTAACTTAATTTTTTTTATTTTAATCAAACATAAAAAAGAGACTTTTCATGATTCAACTGTGGGCTTGGGTCAAAAATAAAAATTTAAATAACATACCACAGGACTGAGTTTGAGTTTAATATTGTAGTGGTCGTGTTTAGGTGACCCAGAATTTTGGTAACAAGCATTAGAATAGAATAGAATAGAAAGCCTTTACAGTCAAGCCGAAAATAGAATCGAAAGCATTGAATGTCTAGCCAAGAATAGAATCGCAAGCCTTTATAGTCATTGTACAGCTTCGTTCAAATACCACAAAATTAGGGTGCAGCTCCAAGTTTATGTTATTCAAGAATAAAAAATAGAATAGAAAATAAATGACATACTATGAACAATAAACTTAAAAGACTAAGTTATGCAGTCCAAGTGGCAGTAAGACATGCATGTTGTATGTACAGTAGCAGCGGAGTCAGGAATGTTTTAAAGGTAAAAAGAAAATGGTAAAGCTACATCAGAAGTCACTGATTTTGAATGTTGTCTGTCTCTAGTTGCCCTGTGATTGACTGATGACCAATCCAGGGTGTAGTCTTCCTTTTACAAGAAGTCAGCCAGTGGGATAGGCTCCAGCTCACTGCGATCCTGAACAGGATACGCGGTATAGAAAAGCAATGGATGGAAGAAGCTGCATTAGCTTATTAGCCGGCACAATCAGTCAGCCAAGACATATACACGCAGTTTGTGTGTTATTACACAAAGGTTAAAAGAAGAATAGAATGGAAATATTGCTGTTGATTTCCATTTTGGTCCTCTAAACAATGCATAATTGTCCATGTGAATATACTGCTGGTGGACTGTGTTCCGGACTGATTGTGGTGGCTAACAAGTTAACTAACGCTAAGCTAACGTATCTAATACTTGTTACTGTCAAACTCAACCCTGGGGCCATGATTATTATTATATTTGTGATCTGAGCCTTAAATTAAAGGATTAAAAATCCATAATTTTTCAGATTTATTTATTTTTTATTATTTTTTTTATTTTTATTGCCCGACTGTAAATGGAAAAGACAAATGATACACACACAGATTTTAATCGCACAGAAGAGAGGTTCTCTGAATAGTGATAGGTAGGCAGTATTAACTGGACACGATGTAGCACGACCATCTGTACCGTATTAGCTCTGTATGCTAAGTGCTTCTGGCGTCCATAGATTGTACATGAAGGGTAGTTGAGTTTAACGCAAATAATCCACTGGAAATATATATATATATATATATATATATATATATATATATATATAAAAATATGAAGTTTTCACTCTGCGGTATGTCGGTGCCTCAGAGATGAGCAATAAGATGAGCTAGCATTAGCTGGTTAGCGTTAGCTGCCACCGGGGCTTCGAGGGCTTTATACACGTTCAGGTTTTTAGAGATTTACATCATCACAAATATATCTTAACCTTTAAACTACTTGACACAAGAGGAATCTATTATTCTCTTAATCAATTGCCCCTTTTACCCAGCCTATAAAAGTCGGCATTTTCCCATCCCCCATGTCGCTCTTCTCGAATTAGGGTGGATGAAGTCGGCTCGGCAGTATTTCGCCTTTGAGGAACCATCAGCGTGAAAACAGCAACATGCTGCTCGCTGGGTTCCGCGTAAGAGGCACATTTTGTAATGGCTCTGATGCGGGATATCCGCGTCAAAGAGGCTAGTAGCTACTGCTAACCATATCAGTGTGGAATCCAATTATTATTTTCAGAAGAATGCTGCACGTTTGTTACACTTCCGAGACGCTTGGGTTCTATCGTACACTGTAAAGCTTTATAGACAACGAACTGTCTCAGAATGCATTCACACGCTTTGTATTTCACCTTTTCCCCCCCAGAAAACTAGAATCTATGCAAAAAGACGCCCACGCTGTATGTTTACAAAGCTGATGTCGAGTTAAATTGATTTAAGTCTTGCCCAGTTTGGAATAATTTAGCTATTTATTTTTCAATGTAATTCCGCTCCTCTTATCACGTTGCGTTCCACGTGAAACATTGAAAATAACTCTCATTAATAATTCTTTGAACGCTGGTGACAGAATTGTGAAGAAGATGGCCGTCAAGTAGCCCTAGCCTTACTAGCCGCAATTTAGATTTTGTTTTGGTTTTCAATATCCCTCAACATTATTTTGCTTTGTACTTTTTGTCAGTATTTAGAGCATGTGGAAAAACATAGCAGTAGGTATAGTCGGGCATGAAGTGGTGCTAATATTCAAATGTAGATGAAGTTGCAAAAGTACCCCCCCTCCGTTGTTCAAAATGGCATACTGCAGTTTGAAGTTTTTTTTTTTCGTTTTTTTTTTTTTGGTTTGTTTTTTTAAACTCATCCGTTTCTTCATTTTTACACATCCAGTTCTTTGTTTGGATTAGCAGCGCTAGGTGCGTATTACATGTGGAGGCTATGCACATTTTTAATACTGACTGTAGTTCCGGTCTCTTGTTTTCATCACTTTATATTAAATACAGAATCAAATTTTACAGTTAATTCACAAACAAACAGATTAAACAAATAAAAACATGACACTTGAGAGCAAAAAATATGTACTTTATTTGTACCCTGCATTGTACAGCCAGCCTTTTGTCAAGCTAATCCGAAAGGCCCTCAGCCGTTTATTTATTACAGCCGTTACAAATATCATGGATATTTGTATGAATTATTTTAATCACCGACTTTAAATCACAAATCTTAATTGTGACAGTTTACGAACTGTATTGTTTCATTTCGATCGTCTTAATTTGATCCTATTTGCTCAGGGTTTGATGAAGATAACTTAATTAGGAAGTTAATGGTGTATATCATGGCACTGTGATGACCACGCAGATTATAAATTTATCATCACACAATCTTGTACTACTTCCTAATATGTTATTATTCTAATATCTTTTTACTGGTTGGCAAACCAAAGACTGTAGGGCACTTTAGTTCATCCTAGCAGCGTCAGTAATGTGAAGAACACAAGTTTTTTGTCTTAATATATCAGTAAACATTCTCTTAAAACATCTGCTACCCACACATAAATACATTATTCTTTCCAAATTTAGGTGCTTTTTCTGGATCCTTCCATTAACACATTGCATAGCTTTTATTTATGTCAAAATGAACAGGAAAAACAATGTTACAGGCTTTGGGGCAGCTACTCGGAACACTACAGTGTGGGATGGCGGCGCTAGGTGTTAGCATTAGCATGTAGTAAAAATGAATGATTATACCGGCGGTAAAGGTGGCACGCGGGCTAACTCTCGATTAATCTTCAGTCGTGATAAGCTAACTTAAATAAGATGATGCTAGGCAAGCTAAATAGGGGCCTTTGCTGTATTTTGTCAACTAATTCTAACATCCTGATTAATTATCAAGCGCTTCATTTTCGCAATCATCGCCTCATTGCAAGTTCTTAGGTCTTAGTCTCCTCCGCGCTAAAATGTTAGCATTGCTGCCCACCTGAGTCAGCGTTTATTTCGGTAGCAGCGCTAATGTAAATGGTGGATTGTGTTCTTATTGTGATTTTCTTCGTTATGTGCAAGGGTAAAATGGCAACTGCGACTGTATGCAAGTAACAATTGTTGAGCACTTTGTCGTTTTAGCAAGGACCAGATACCTATATGGAGACGTACAGGAGCGAGGGCTTGGTTGTTGCGGCTCTGTAGCCGAAGAACTTAAGTACTTTTATGAAACGGTTTTCTTGAATTGTTTTGTTTTGATGCTGACTCACCAACCAGGGTGTATAGTCTGTTCAAAGTAATAATTATTCAAAGTGCATTTTATTGCAATTGAACTCCCAAATCTGAGGGGGGGAAAAAAAATCATTTACATTTCCATTCATTTTAACAAAGCAGCGACATTATTTTTTTTTCTTCTTCTTCTGTTATGATGCGAATGCAGAGCTATTCTGATAAAACAATAAATAAATAACAATTCCACAATTATTTGAGCTGTGATGTGATGCTGGGTGGATTTTAATCCATGGACAGCGAACCAAATTTGGTTCCCGGTGCCTTGTGAAAACAGGAATTAAGTCGGCAGGTTGTGGCTCTGTTTATTTTGCGTTACCACCAAATCGTGGATTAGATATGAAGTTGGCAATCATTTTGAAAACATATTTTTTAAATAAATGTAATTCATTTTTAATTTGTGTTGCTTTACAGTTACCACTCGCATCAATACAACTGATCATGGTTAATTTATTTACATTTAAGTTAAATTTTAGGATTTATGGCCTTTTGATGCATCTGGTGTTTATTTTAATGAATTGAAAGGATATATACTGAATAGATCAGTGGTCTTACATTTGTTTGCTGTGCTCCTGTTTGTTTGGACTATTTGTAGCTTTCTGAGATTTAACATTTGTTTTCCGGACACTCTGGGTCTGTGAACGCACCACCGGCACAACCTTTTAACACTTTCTCCCAACCCTCGCTATATTTTTAATAGCGTTCTAATATTTTCTTTCATTTTCACGGGTAAATAGCAGACTTTGATGGCTTGGACCTTGTTTTGTAGCTTGATATTTTGGGTGACTGGATTATTTTATGAAAAAAAATATGAAGAAAAAAAACTGATGTGAGAACATTTCAACTTGGGCACCCGTTTAAAAATAAAATCAATAAACTTGATATTCTTTTCAACTCGTGTCTGTCATTTTGTCATCTAAGCAACAATCCATAAATTGCAAAAATGGGAAAAAGTATGAGACATAAATTTCAGGATGTTCCTCATTTTGAAATGAATTATTCATCACATTATCCGCTTATGTTTTTTTTTTTGTACTTTGGTGGTGTTTTGCATGGCTGGCTGGCGGCTGGCTCTTTAATCTGTAGTTTGACATCCCTGCCACTTGGAGACACTGTTGATTTAAACAGAAGCTATCAAGTATTTATTCCTCTTAGCATCTTATATGGCGGGCACACATCCCATTTATCTCATAATTTGATATTCATACCTTATATCTTTATTTTGGACAATTGTATGCTTTTGGGGAAAGCCCTTTTTCCTGTTACGCAGTGCATACAACAAGATCCAGGAAGCATATGAACCCAATGGAGATGGCGAGCAAGAAAATCTGGGAAAGTGTTCCCACATTTTCCATTGCTTGTAAGTATATCAACTACTAAAGTCCAACATTTCTGTCCATAAAGTGTCTTATGAAGACGGCCCACACAAATAATACAGGCCCCTCCTTACCATTCCCTCCCCCCCTCCACCCCCCTTTATGTCCGAAAATACATAGACAAACCTGTTGCTCTCAAACACAGATGGGACACTAAGTGTCTGGGGGAACAGAGAGGAAGACCCACCATCAAAGACTGGAAAAGGATGAGACAAGAATTGGATCCCTTTGGAAGGTTCGTTTCATGCCTATGCCCCGGTTGCAAACTTGATCTGATTGCCTGACCCCGACCCACCCCCGACCCCCCACCAACAACATGTATTTATGTGCAGATTTTCCATTCAGATGAACTGAGACGGACGATCACATTAGAAGGGAAAGATAAGACACATGTTGAGAGATGTCCAAGGCAAGAATGGGACTTTAATGAGTCGCTGGCAAGGACTCCTTGTGATCCTTTTAAAGTGTCCATGCTGGATGATATGTATGGACATTGCAAGCGTCTATTGAGAGTTTCCGATGGTAAAGAAAGGCCGTCCGCTCGAGAAGACTTGTTTCTGGAATCCGACCTGGTACTACTAGATAGCCATGGACCAAGGCGCTAAGGGTGCTGAGGAGAAAATGGTGAGCAAGGCCCTGGTGGAATTCAACGCCACCTTGCAGGCGGCCGTGAGGGAGGTCCACATGGACGTGAGCGCGTTCAAGCAGCGGATTGAGCAGCGGATCGGGGAGATGAGCGCCTCCAGCGCGCCCCTGGCCGAGGCGGTGGGCAGGCTGCAGGAGGAGAACCTGCAGCTCCGCGCCAAACTGGAGGCCCTCAGCCTTCTGATAGAGTCTCTCGCTGGTGTGCAAATCGACAGGAGCTCCCCTTCCGTGTCCAAGGAGAAGAGTAAGGAACGGGGTGTGGAAAACGGGCTTGCAGAGATACAGTCCAAGACCCAGGAAGACCACAGGGTCCAGGTGGGTCTGGCTGCATCTGGATCAGGCCATGCTCTAACCCTACCACCATGGAGACCAAAGGAAATTAATGTAAGTATTTAAAGGTGATCCCTCTCAATCTTTCACCTTTTTGAGGATTTATATGCTAAAACACTCTTTGGGATTGAAATTTGAACTCAAGTGGAAGTCTGGATTATTTGCCTTGAGTAGTTGCTCCCTGAAGTGGGTTTTTAAGTTATGGTTCAGCAGGGCCAGGTGTTCCCTTGTGTAGTGACGGGTTGTGAGAAGATCACAGATTTCTAGGGTCAGGAGGAATGGAAAACCATTGTCCGAATCAGACAAATGAAAGAAATCAAAAACTTTCTATGTCTAGCATGAAACTGATATGAGGTGTGTGAGGTCCAATGGGTATATGTAAAATGTCCACTTTTGTGAAAAGTCCACCCTGCCAGTTATCCACCACCAAAGCAAAAACATTCTTCCAATCATCGACGCGGAAAGACACAGTGATAAGGCAGAAATGATCAAGTGTTCCTCAACCATAATGGTTACTAGAAATGTGATTTTGACATTAGAATCCTCATAGGGATTACAGTAGAACCTGCAGTTAAGTGAAATTTTAGCATTTACCTTCAGAAGTTTCTGCCTTCAGTGTGCTTTTAGGTATGGTTTGGCAAAACCAAGAGTAGTGATCAGGGTGCGAGAACTCCGATTTTCTAGGGTTAGAGGAACTGAAAAAGTTGGAAAGCACTGGCCTGAACAGATGTACCCACCAAAATAAATAAATATATATATATATATATATATATATATATATTTTAGGTTAGACAATTACTTTCTTGCTATCGCTCCGCAGTACCTGATGCCAGGTCTGTACGATCCAGCGGGTATGTAAAATGTCCGGTTTTGTGGTAATACCCCAAAATTCTTATGCCACTACTACCGATCAACCAAACGGAAAGTCAATCAGACAATCTGGAAATGATCTAGCTTTCCTCACACAATGATTAGAGGAAGTAATCCATGTGATCTTGATGCTCATACCCTTGTAAGTCATTTGAACCTGCAGTCTAGTGTAAATCGTGATCGTTTGCCTCAGCTAAAGTGTGTCTTTAGGTATGGTTTGGCAAAACCAGGCCTGGGGACAATGGTGCATGAACCAATAAACAGTTTTGTAGGGTTGCAAGGAACTGAAAACTCCCTGATTGATGAGTAACATCAATAATATCATTTCATGCGATTATATCCTCACACTCACTCCCCTCCCTAACCCCCTTTTCCACTCGTGACCCGCGATTTATTGCCACCACCATCGCCGCCAAAAGGTCACGGCTATTTTTGGCTCCATATTTCGCAGTCCAGAGTGGCCTCTTTGGGCCCGGCATGTGCTCCGTATCGACTTTTGGCATATTCTTTCTAACCGCCGTCCGTGCATATGAATACAAGGGTAGCGGGACTAACATTCGCCAATCGATACATGATTGTCAAGGAGCTCTTAGCCCGTGCATATAACACTAGTAGAACACGCAGTCCGTAGTATTGTGTCGTGTTGTGACGTCGTCACGCGGCAAAAATAAACCTCTCCATGGCCGAGGAATCCCTCCTCGCTGCCAGCGGCTCGACGCTCAAGTCTCTTAGTGGAAAGTTGAATTACGTTTATCGACCTGTCAACAAAAAATAACCCCAGGAGGAAGTGTGATGATATCCGCAGAGCCAGAAATAGAACTTACTGCGACATAGGAAAAAGTCTGGCTGCTCAGTGCAAAATGAGCGAGACAAAAATGTATCATGTAGCTTAATGGCTAGTGAGGAGCGATAAAAATGACCAAATGATTTACATCTGTCAGGTTTTTGTGAAATGGTGTGTAGTTTTTCTTTATTTTAGGTAGAATCTTGGAATCGGTTTATTGTTCCAGCAAATTAATTACCGTTTTCCGGGGCCCCAACGTGCCAGAAAACTCAATTTTTTGCAACCTTGTATATCCTGGTGATAATGTCTATTTCAGGGGTCACAGATACCAGAACATGACCCACCCCCAAAACTCTCTGTAGCGCCCCCTGAAATTTGGCGGTGTGGAGGCCCTCATGGAATTGCTTTTTTTTTTCTCCTGACCAAGGAATTCTTCTTTTTGACATGCTGTAAAGCTCATTAATTTTTGCAAGCTTGTATATCCTTAATAAAAGATGTATTTTGTGGTCACCCAAACACAACCCACTAAAAACTCACTCTGTAGTGCCCCCTTATTATTCTCCTAAAGACTGTTTTTGTAAAATCTACAGTATGAACCCGAATTGGAAGTAGTTATCTGAGACAGATGGGCGACGCTAAATTGGCAACCTTTTTTTGCTTATGTCATCCAAGGTGGGCAGAGCATGGCGTCAAAGCCTCTCACTCAGTTTCTTCCCCTAGAAAGTAAAAAAAGAAATAAAAACAATGATCCTGGTCACCAATTTGCAAATAAAGGCCAAATTCCAGGGCGATATACTTAGCCCCAACCGCCGATTTTGCGTAGCATCCATTTGGGGCTATATCGGGACGCAAGAACAGAAAGGAAACTTGCAAACGGGGCCGATTCCGACTATCGAAAATAGCCTTTCAGCGGGAACATAGATGGCCTCAGCTGTCAGTGGAGGAGAATCTTTCAGCTGCTTGAGACATTAGCAAAGGACCTGGAATTGAATGGACACGTTGGATCCATCATCCTTTATCACTACCATTTGAAGTTTATAGCAGCACCAGAGCGCTTGATATAAGACAAAGATTAGCCATAAAATAGTGCAATGAGATGTTGAAATTATTAAATTCTACATCCCAACAAATATTTCAAATGAAACAATAATGTATAAAATACTGTACATACATTTAACATTCATTAATAATTATACCACATTTGACTTACTATATAATACATCACTTAAATGAATAAAATATAATAGAATCTACATCAAATATAAATTACATATTTGACAATCTGTTCTAACATTTTTTTGTTACAAATAAATGTTAGAATCAGTCTGTAACATAGGCAAAAATAATGTTTGCAAATGTCTTATTTTGATGAAACACAAAGATAATTAGTCTGCTTTATTATTAGAATAAATAGAATTATTGATATTTACTGTTGAGAGGCTAAAATTGCGAGGATTTGGACAATTTGAAGTCGAACAAGGTCCAAACGATTAATCAATTATCCCAAATCTTTATCGATTAATTTGATAATCGATTAGATGTCGATTAATCTTTGCTCCTCTCATATGTTTCTTGCTATTTAAATGTATGGACTGTAATATTATTATGAGAACTTGATTAGACGATGAAACATCTTCATTTTACAGTACATGCACGTAAGCCATCATCGAAAATGGCAGGATGTCCGGTGAGCTAGATTGCTGTCATCTCCGAGTTTATTTTAGGCCACATTGGCTTAAAATGCCGCTGTGGAATCATCATCCACGATGACAGGGGATACACCTCGGAACGTAAACAGTCAACAAGAGTCGCGTTGTAGCGTTGCTAGGGCCGACACGCAAATAGACAGGACGACAGCTGCGTGTCTTACATCACACGAAGCCAGCCATTTGTAGTATTGATCACGCGCCTAATTTGGTTTATTTTAACACTATATACTATGAAAAACATCGAAATCTGGGATGTTTTGTACTATCCTCGAATAGGGAATGGAGGCCAAGGCAGAGAAGCACATTGCCTCAGTGGAACAACAGAACAGGAAGCAAGGTGAGTGTCCACTTTCTCACAGTAGAACCGGTCATGTTAACATCCTCAACTTTGGCTGCTTTGTCGTTCTTAGAAAGTGGAGTCGAGTCCCACCTGTTACGCACATCCATCACCAAAGCCAGCATGATGTCAAGTAAGTACAGTGAACAAAAGACAATCAAATTGAACGTAAAGAAATGTACTTGTATTATTATCCATTTCATGCTTGCGCGTGCGAGGGGTAAAACTACAACGACACCGTTAATGATTTCCATCCTGTCATGGTTTCCATGTCATCTGCTGATTAAATCTGTCTTTTGACACGGTCAGCCCAGGATGAATTTGGCGGTCGTACCGAACCTCATTTTCCCATCACCGCCATGACAAGAATCAGCTCGGAAGCTGCAGTCGTCGCCCATTCTGCAGCTCCTGTGTCTAAAGCCACAGCAGAAACCACAGTAAAATCATTCGAAAATATAAGCGGGGAGTAGAAAAAAACTAAATATTTCCTTCCAACGGCCCGTTATAAACTGCTCACAATCCAAATCATTTATTTATCAACAAATGTTACCTATCCAGAAGTCATTCTGTTTGTTCGCTGGATCATTGATTTTGGCTTTGTGGTAAATATAAAAGACAGGAATATAGTGCGGTCTGGCGATGCAGAGTGACAACTGGTCAGAATAGCATGCCACGTGTTTTTGCAGACGCAGATGAACCCCAACCACATCTTCCTATCAGTGCCACGACCTCCAAAGCAAATCCAGAAGTCGCAGCCAAACCTGCTCAGTCAGCGCCTAAAGTACACGATCCATCCGGAGAATGTCATCCTAAAAAAGGTCACTTTATACAATATTTACAAAGACACAACAATGACAAATGTGTTTGGCCAATGAGTGACCAGCAGTGGTCACCGAGGCTTTGAGGATTTGAGAACAAGATTGAAGAGTTGAGACTGTATCAAGACAAAGACTTTGTAGAGTTGAGACTCAGTCAAGACCAAGACTTTGACGAGATGAGATGAGTCGAGACCGCGACTTAAAGAGTAAAGACTGAGTCAAGACCAAGACTGTTGAGTTAAAACCGAATCAAGATTTGAACCAAATCTTTGAAAGGTTGAGGCCAAGTCAAGATCAAGACTTTGAAACCAAGTTAAGACAAAGACTTTGAGGGATTGAGAAAAGTCGAGACCAAGACTTTGGGATCAAGTTAAGACCAAGACTTTGAGGGGTTGAGACAAGTCAAGACCTAGACTTTGCGGAGTTGATACCAAGTCAAGAGCAAGACTCAGGCGTTGAGACAGTCAAAACCAAGACTTTTTGGGGTTTAGACTGAGTGAAGATCTCGACTTTGATTAGTTGACACCAAGATAAAGGGAATGAGAGTGAGTCATAACTGAGACTTTGAAGAGTTGAAGGAAATTCATGACAACCTTTTCTAAAGTGTACTTGGATCAAAGGACCTTGCATCGCGGGATCAATCAGGCTCTCTATCCGTGACTTCTTTGGCACATCTTCCCCTAACAGCTGTGAGCAGAAGCAACCCAGAAACATCTCCTGTGCCTAAATCTGTCGAGACCTCATCTTTACAGGAATCCCAGAACATAAAACCAGGAGAATATCCATTTCGGCGCGGTGAGTCCTTCACACCAAATCAACAACCATATCAGTTCTTGGTTTTCCTTCTGAAATGAATCTTATGATTAGATGTCGGCGAGGCCAAGTCCCAATTGTGTCTCTCGACCTCGGTCAAAACCACTGCTGAGTCGCCACCAACTGCTACTCCAGCATCCCAAGAACCGACAGTTAAACCTGGGGAATACCCCTTTAAGAGAGGTAGGTCCAATCTGAGGTACACTGATGGTTTTGAAATAATATCTGCTGTCATATATACCTTAACATGCTTTGGTTCGTCAATGCAGCGCCAGTTCTGAAGACACAGAGTCCGAGTCTGAAGAGAAGTGTGAGCTTTCCTCAACCAGCAGGTAAAAACTAGTAAATCCCAGTCTAATTGACATGCAAAATCTCTTCAGTTGTTTATAAGATGGACAATAAAATATTTTTTTTCCCGTACAGAAAAGTTACTTCCCTCCAAATCAATCATAAAACCAGGTTTTTCACCTAGTTTCGAAAAGTAAGTCGATTATCGACCCTGATGTAAATTTCCCATGTTGATGTTTGCACCTCCAGTCAATTTTTCTTCTTTTTCTTCCCCCCCCCCCCCCCCCCCCCTCTTCTCTTCAGAAAAGCCACCTCCCCTGCAGTGGAGTTTAAACAAGACCTGACCAAGTCTAGCACACTTCCCCGCGCTGGTGGAGCTCAGGCCAAACGTGCCCTCTTCGAGCGGATGAACTCCGAGCCGATAAAGTTCGTGCCATTGAAGCATTTCCCTTTCCTTAAAGCCGAGTACACGCATACCAATAGTCGGGCCGAATTGGAGACTTTCTACCCCCTTCCAATCAAAGTTAGCAACGGCACGATTATCGGATGTCTCTGAAAGATTATCCTGAGCCATTATCCTGTGGTGTAGGGTGCGTAAAGAGTGATTTTTCATCCCCCATCTGCTCTGAAAACAGTCAGGCCAACAATCATAAACCTTAAAGCAAGGTACACACATGCTGATAATCTGGATGAAATTTGGCAAAGGGCCAAAATGGATTCTCTCAAAGATTTTCCTGACCATCAGATTTCCAGATACCAACGTGTATTTCTATTCAATAGGCCCAAGGATTCCAAGCCCAAACTGAAGCGCTCCCAGAGCTTTGGTGTTTCCAGCGCCAGTGGTATAAAACAAATCCTGCTGGAGTGGTGCCGCTCAAAAACCATCGGCTACCAGGTACAAAAATTGGAACGCTCCCAATTGTAACTTAGGGATCGTTTTAAAGTGGAAATGTTATGGACTAATGTACTTTTTTAATGGCCTGTATTTGGAATAGTTAGGTCTGTGGAGGTTGTCGTATACAGTACAGTCTATGAAATGTTTTACTAGACCACCCTTGTTTCTTCAGTGTTTTGTTCATTTTTAATGCCTGGTACAACTAAAGGCACACACACATTTGTTTGGACTCATATAATGATGACAACAAAAATAGGTCATAATAGTTTAATTTAAGAGCTGATATATAGCCATTTCCATGGTTATTCTAGATAATAACCCAAATCACTGGGACTACAATTAAGTTTAAGCATGTCAAATAGGACAAAATATTATGGAATCAGCTATATTTTATTGTCTTCATTATATTCTTCAGGTAATATACATTTAGTGCTACCAGGTATTAAAATGAACAAGAAATTGAAGAAAAAAAGTGGTCTAATATTTTTTTCCGCTTTCATCAACAAGCTGTTCCGTGAAATGTTCCTACCGCAGAACATCGACATCCAGAACTTCTCCTCGAGTTGGAGTGACGGCATGGCCTTCTGCGCCCTGATCCATTCCTTCTTCCCGCTGGAGTTCGACTACAACACGCTGAACCCCGCTAACCGCAAGCAAAACCTGCAGCAGGCCTTCACTACAGCCGAGTAAGTTCTTTCATTGGGGAGAGGCGTTAAGGTTTGAGAACATGACTGCCTTTATTCAAACCAATGGAGTACTTTATTTAGTCAACTGCAGATGAACTGAGATAATTACAATTGGTAGCCGTTTAGTTTTACTTGATGGAGAATAAGAAGGTTTCTATTTGAGGGAGGTGTTTATTTTCCTCCAGTGGATCATCATCTAGTAGGCATCTATGAGAGGATGCACACTATTTGAGGAAATTTGGTATCGCATCGAGGTTGGAACATTTGAGAACATTTTTCTCCGTTTCCTGGTGGGGAATAATAAGGCTTTTATATGAGGGAGGCATTTATTTTTTCAGCGGACGGTGACTAATTGGGGCATCTTTTAGAGGGATCAGGAAATCTGATATCACATCAGGATTGGTTGAACGTTTTTCCATTTTTTTTCCTGCTGGTGAATAGGAAGGCGTCTACTTGTATTTGAGGGAGGGGTTTATTTTTCTTCAGTGGATATTGACTCATTGCGGATATGGAATCTATTAGAGGGACAGTCACAATTTCAGGAAATATGGGATCACTTCAGGGGAGGAGAACATTTAAAAAAAAATTTTTGTGGAATTGGAAGGCATCTATATTAAGAGGGAGGTGCTTATTTTTCCTCAAGTGTATAGTGACTAATGGGGGCATCTACTATAGGGATGGACACTATTTGGTAAAATATGGAATCGCATCCAGGGGTGGACAACTTTTTCCTATCATGGGCCATTTCAGTTGCGATTGGAGGGGAGGCATCCATTAGAGGGAAGGCCACTATCTGAGGCAATACTCAAAGATATGAACCGCATTTTCCCCGGTTCTCCTCCCGTGTCAGAACCCAGGCCGACTGTCTCCGTCTGATCGAGGTGGACGACATGTTGGAGATGGGCGACAAACCGGACCCCATGTGTGTGTTCACCTACGTCCAGTCCCTCTACAACCACCTTAAGACGTTCGAGTAACTAACTCTGAATCACCGAAAACTGCAAAGACACACATTGTCGTGTAACCACACTTTCAAGAAGACGAACTGTGGCGTGAGCGTTTCGTGTTATGCGTGTTTCTGATGCTGTTGCTGTGTTTACAAAAGGGATCTTTGGAAGCAGAGCCCCACTATTTAAAAATACAATTGTCACAACTGCTAGTGTGGATGTGCCAATACAACATGGATGTGCTCCAGAATAGCATGAGATGCATTTTGCAATGTGTCAAAATAAAGCAATTTTCTAGTGTTTTCCATTCTCTATCTTTATTTCGCCCATCTATCCAGTTTCTATTACACTTGTCATTAGTGAACTGGAGCCTTTCCAGAACGGCAGAAACCGAGATTCAAACTTTTACTTCAGAACTGTGAACAGACGTGCAAAACACTAGGACCCTGTGCTGCCCCGATATGTACAGAAATTGATGACAGAGTGCTTATCGCCACCTACTGGTCAAATTAAAACAGTGCAATTTAACACGTGTTTCGTTGTGCACTCTGAAGACACTTCATTAAGTACACGTGCACAATATTAATCATCTCGAATTATGCATTCAGAAAGATAATGATCCACATTCTTTGATCGAAACAAGCAATATTGTGTAGTTATTTTTGATTGTCGTTTACAGTGGTGTAGAACTGTGTTCATTTACCTTACTGGGCCAAATATTAAATTAGTTGTTCATTATCAAATCAGTTTCATTTTTTTTGTTCGCCACAAACAATACTGTGTGTATATTACTTTGGTTAGTATAACGTTTTTTTTTTTTAAATTTACCTCGTTGAGCTACATATATAGGGCAAAACAGTAAATAATTGGTTGATAATTTCCTTCCTTGTCCTTGAAAGATGAGACTGTCCCATTTTTTGATCGACACAAACAATCCCATCGGGTTCCTTATTGTGGTTAAAGTTAGTTAGAACAGTTTTTATTTATTTTTTTACTTTGAGCTCCATAAATGGGGCAAAATATGAAATGAGGTTATTTTTTACCTCTTTCTTGGGGAAGAAAATGTCTCAATCATCATTGGTCGCATAGATTTGAAAATATGCTACTTATTTCTATCAATATGTTTACATTTTAAAAAAAAACTAAATTTAAAGAAAAAACCGGCACAAAACCCTAATTATAATAAATATATAATACACATTTCACACAGTTTAATATTAGTCCAATAGTTTGACCCATGTGTGTGTTTTTCCCGACGTTTCTCAAGGGTCACAACGCACCTTTTTCCAGTCAATGTATAAAAAAACAAAATTAAAAACAGTTTACCTTTTTTAATGGAACTTTTCATCCATCCATCCATTTTCTGAATCGCTTATTCTCTAAATTATTGTTTGCCGGAATTAAGAAATGTTATATCTAAAAAAAAATCCTTATTACATATTTTATTATTTCTCAAACACATGACTAGCATAAAAACTAGTTACTGATAACAACATTTCAATAGTATGCCAAAGGTTAATTTGAACCATGCGTCTTTTTTTGTGTGTGTTTTTTCCCGACGCTTCTCGAGGCTCATGAACGCACCCCTTCCCATTGACCAGGCATCCCTTCCGGTAGATGAGGTCAACTTTTCCCTAGATCCGCCATTTCAGTCCTGGAGTTTTCTTGTTGCACATTAGTTTGGGGCTTTCTTCAGACATTTTATCACACAAAACACTCGCCTATAAGCCTTTAGTCGTGCCACGATAAGGTAGAAACCCTCCGCGCGGCTACGTTGCTCGCGAAAACCTGCCTCAAGTCGTGATTGCACCTTTTTTTTTTTTTTCTCCTCAATGCCGGGGGAGCGTCCCTGACCCAAAGTTTTTTTGTATGAGTTGCGGATAAAAAAAGAGGGGGAATAGGGCCTCGAGCCTCGGGGCGTTAATTGTTCAGTCATGGCTGGTAATTTTGACGCCGAAGACCGTGCGAGTTGGTACTGGGGCAGGCTGAGCCGCCAGGAAGCCGTTTCTCTCTTACAGGGACAGAGGCACGGCGTTTTCTTGGTGAGGGACTCCATAACCAGCCCCGGGGACTACGTGCTGTCTGTGTCCGAGAACTCCAAAGTGTCCCATTATATCATCAACAGCATCAGTAATAACCGACTATCCGGCTCAGGTAACGCTTCTAACTTCTGTTTTGTGCTGCCAACACCCTATTTTCTTCAGAGCTACTGGAACTATTTTAACAATGCCGTCCGACTTGCTAGGCTGTGGCCCCCGTCGCTCCGCCTTCTGCACCAAACCGCCATAGTGGAAAGACAGATTTGACACGTTTGGCAACATAATGCCATCGGGCCTCCACTATAACCCCGAGGCACAAGCATATTTTGTTGATTAAGTGTGTCCTTTACAATTCGGCTGTTTTAAAAACTGGTAACTGTTACTTTATTTTAAGATAAATTCATAGGTGTAGGGGCGGTGTGAAGCGGTGGTGCGTTTGCGACCTAGCTAGTAGCCCATGTAGCATGGCAGGAAAGCAGTAACTGTACAAAATGAGATTTTTTTAAATTTGATTTTTTATTGTAATCACCAGATCACTTGAATTCAACATGAAAACAAATCATGACACATTTCTGAAATTGTTTTGAATTGTGATAAAGTTTGACTTGGTGCTAAAGTCACACATTTCGAAATGCAGTTTGGTTGCCGCGGGCTGTAAACCCCAGAAACCAATCAATACTATTTTCAAATTGGGATCATCAGGACACTTGAATTAAACCTGACAGCAAAACATTACTCATACTTAGTAAATTATGTTTAGAATTGTAACACTTGGTGCTAGTTGCTGCAGGGTGTGCACCACCCGAGCGACTGTTCAAGATTTTATTTTCAAATTGTGATAGCCTGTACACTTGAATTGAGCCTGAAAAAAAGATAATTAAAAGTCACAGTTATCAAATTGTTTTGAATTGCAATAAAATTAGATTTTGTGTCAAAGTGGCGTTTTTCTAAATACAGTTTGGTTGCTCCCCTAATTGAAGATGCTCAATTGTCTGTAGGTATGAGTGCTTGTCTTTGCCCTATGATTGGCTGACGACCAATGCAGGGTGTATCTTGCATTTTGTGAAAGAATTCATTACTATTATAGTGATCATGTTTAAAGCATATTCACATTTTGTAGAAATTCACCCATGCAGATTTGTGGACGAGACAAAGAAGCTGTCTGGTTCACACTTACCGAACCTGTCATTTTCACACTTACTCAAGGAGACGTGTAACTATGCTGTCTGTTAGAAACTGTTAGAACAACAGGAAACGATCTCAACATTTTTCAGGTGCACCTGCGCATTTCGGTAAAGTTCCACTGTGTTGCATCCTGCTTTGCTTCAAATAAACAGCGGACGGCGGCAGCAATTCTTTGACAGTCTTGGTGAGCACACTCTCTCAGTGAGTTGCTCTGCTGTCTCTCGCGAGCAGAAAGGACAATGTTGGTTGGTGTGAGTTCACTTCGATACAGTCCTCAGGCTTGTCTCAGTTGTTTTGAAGAAACTTCTCTGACACCTTTTGCCCCAAAGTCAAAGTCATATATAGGGCAAAACAGTAAATAATTGGTTGATAATTTGCTTCTTTGTCCTTGAAAGATGAGACTGTCCCATTTTTTGATCGACACGAACAATCCCATTGGGTTCCTTATTGTGGTTAAAGTGAGTTAGAACAGTTTTTATTTATTTTTTTACTTTGAGCTCCATAAATGGGGCAAAATATGAAATGAGGTTATTTTTACCTCTTTCTTGGGGGAAAAATGTCTCAATCATCATTGGTCGCATAGATTTGAAAATATGCTACTTATTTCTATAAATGTTTATATTTAAAAAACTAAATTTAAAGAAAAAAAACGGCACAAAACCCTAATTATAATAAATATATAATACACATTTTACACAGTTTAATATTAGTCCAATAGTTTGACCCATGTGTGTGTTTTTTCCGACGTTTCTCAAGGGTCACAACACACCTTTTCCCAGTCAGTGTATAAAAAAGAAAAAAATGAAAAACAGTTTACCTTTTTTAATGGAACTTTTCATCCATCCAGCCATTTTCTGAACCGCTTATTCTCTAAATTATTGTTTGCCGGAATTAAGAAATATTATATCTAAATTATGTTTAGAATTGTAACAAAGTTAGACTTGGTGCTAGTTGCTGCAGGGTGTGCACCACCCGAGCCACTGTTCAACATTTTATTTTCAAATTGTGATAGCCTGTACACTTGAATTGACCTTGAAAAAAAGCAAATTAAAAGTCACAGTTATCAAATTGTTTTGAATTGTAATAAAATTTGATTTTGTGTCAAAGTGGCGTTTTTCAAAATACAGTTTGGTTGCTAATTGCAGAAAGCATCTTTTATTTTTTTTTAATGGAACTGGGAAGGCTGTTTTGGGGGGGGGGGCTTGAGATGAGCACTCACATTGGCCTCTGTGGAATGTCTGTCATCCGGCCTGGTCGTACACTCACACAGCCTGACTTCTGACTCTTAAGGCCACACTCAGGCCTCTTTATCCCAACACTTATTTGTTGGGCGTCTTCTGCCATGTTCGCTTTATTTATTTATTATTACCGCCTTGTGTTTCGTTTGAAATTTGCTCCTTCCTAATATACAAAGGTGTTAACCTTTCTCTTGAGCTATACCACTTCAACCTACTTCCTTGACAGCAATTACAGCTTTCTTCTTAGCTCGGGATTGTGGTGCCATCTTGTGGCATTTTAGAGCATTATAGGAAGAACACAAAAATGTGAATGGGTTTTAGAATGCAGAGAGCATTTTTTTTTCCATTAAAAAAAACTAATTACAAATTGTATTTTTTGGTGGGGGGCTGGAATGGATTAAATTCTGAGGATTTGGACAATTTTAAGTTAAACAAGGTCACTAAATGATGTATTGGTTATCAAAAATAATTGACTAACTTGATAATCGCATTAATCATTGCACCTCTCGTAAAAAGTTTTTTTTTCCTGCTAACAAAAAACTCCTTGGCGGAGGTAATAAAGTCTCCTCGAGTCCACGTCCATGTTCATCTGTTCCGTGTGTTTAACCAAGCCACCATTCCTCCACCAGGTCTGGCTCCTCCGCGGTTTCGCATCGGGGATCAGGAGTTTGAGGCCCTGCCGGCCCTGCTGGAGTTCTACAAGATCCATTACCTGGACACCACCACCCTCATCGAGCCCATCACCAAATCCAGGGGATTCGTCAGCTCCTCGGCCAGCGTCCCACCGCAGCAGGCCGAGGAGGCCGAGTTCGTCCGGGCGCTCTTCGATTTCCTCGGCAACGATGATGAGGATCTCCCGTTCCGCAAGGGCGACATTCTGCGTGTGCTAGAGAAGCCGGAGGAGCAGTGGTGGAACGCCGCCAACCAGGAGGGCCGCGCCGGGATGATCCCAGTCCCCTACGTGGAGAAGTACCGGCCAGCCTCGCCCACGGCGGCCAGCCCAGGAGGCCCCGTCGTGGGCACCGGACAAGGGGGGCAGGTCGGTGGTGCAGCGGCCAGCGCCGACGGGACGGGGCCTCCCCAGGCCCTGGGTGATCCGGGCCAGTACGCCCAACCGGTGGTCGCCACCCAGCTCCCTAATCTACAGAACGGGCCGGTGTATGCCCGAGCCATTCAGAAGAGGGTGCCCAACGCCTACGACAAGACGGCGCTGGCTCTAGAGGTAGCGTTTTTATTTATTTATTCCCCCCCACCCGGGCCGTCCCCAACATTCACCGTTGTCCTTGTTTGCCTCAGCTGAGAACGCGTCTCCCGCTAAATGGCCTCGTCACGCCTGCGCGCACTCGCACAAAAGTGGCTTTACAAATGCGAGCTGACGGCGCGCACAGACGAGTGCATGAATACAACGCTCTGTACATTGTAACGGGAGCGTCTCATTGTGCGGCCCAGAGAAGCAAAGCATTCTGGGAGCTGATAGTTCAGCGATCTCGCCAGTGATTCCCAACTTCTGTTATTGTGCTGTGAGAAATCATCGGTGTGCGGAAATGATCCAATTTCATGTCATATTCCGAAAATAATTGACTACAAATAATGTATCCTTGTTCATCTACAGGTGTAGCTCAATGAATTAGAATAGTGTGAAAAGCTTAATTTAGTCAATGAAAATGATTTTTCATGCAGAAATTAGGCAGGAATTTACCATCTAAAATCTAAAAGCATTTTCCCGTGTTCAATGAATTTATGTAATGTATGAGTACACAAATAAATGAACCTTTCTACGACATTCTAATTTATTCATATGTACCTGTATTTATGCAAGTAATGTATAGTGACAGGCAGAACAATTCAATGTTCTTCCACTAGATGGCAGAAGGTACAATTAACATGTTTATCCACCTGTTGCATACTACCGAGCCCAGACTTCCCTCTTAGTAAGTCAATTTGTAAATTGAAATGAGATAATTTCAGTGTGTACTTTTTTGTGACATTTTGTTGTTGTATATTTAAAAAAAATCGCATGACACACCACTTAACATATATGTCACAGAAAGCATAGATACTTCAATTGTGATGATCTACTCTCAATTTGCAAATGTAATTACTCAGTGTGAATTGTGAAATCTGGGCGTACTAAAATGACCACATAGCTGCTATTGTGTTGGATGAATAGCAACAGGCAGCTACACTGGTTAATTACCTTCTGTCATCTACAGGTGCATACCAGTAAATTAGAATATTGTATAGTTCATTGTATTTCAGCATTGCAATTCCAAAAGGGAAGCGCATAATTTATACAGATTCAATACAAGAAAGTACTTTTCAGAAGGCCAATAACCTCATTTCCATATTGAAAGAGGTCGATTTATGCTCACATACCACTAAAAACACAACCAATTGAGAGCAGGGTTTTATGCAACACGCTCATGATCAAGTTTCGTCCATAAAAATAAAAACGGCAACGGATTTAAATCCGATTATCACTTTTTTACGCAATTCCTCAATCTCACATCCATGCTAGTTTTCGTGCAGGAGCAGAGTGAAGTGAGTTAAGTCAAAGTATTATGAAAAGACACTTTTTATTTATTTATTGAGAATAAAGTAATTATTTTGGAATACTTTTACAGAAAACAAATTTCAGGCTAAACAGTACAGTAACAGTAAAGTAATTACATGAATATTTAGAAATATGAAAATGAAGACCAGTTTTACAAGAAAGCCAATAATCACGAGAATAGTCAAAATATCACAAAAATAAAAAAGAATGTATGAGAAAAAACTTCCATTTTACAAGAATAGTCCAAATATTACAGAAATAATTACATAATTTCGCAAGAGTTGTAATTGTCACATTTAAATTTAATGTAATAATTACAACATACTTTTGAGAGGAAAGTCTGTTTTACAATAATAAAATAGAATGAAGTGGTATTTACTTAAACTTAAGAAAAAAGAGAATGTATAAAACTAAAGAAATACTTTAAAACACTGTTGTAAAACCGAGGACCCACTGTATGTGATACTATTCCTGTACTTGCTTTGCATACACATCGGTTCCCCATTTAACACCATGGCTTTATGAGCTCTGCAGTTGTAATGATTTGAAGTCCCCTCGCAGACTGACAAGCATGATCATTAAGTTGCCATTCAGTGACGTATAACTCACGCTGGCAGTGTAATGCTGAAGTGAAACACTGCCAAGTGTGCGTCGTCTGCAGCTTTAAACGTCTTCTGGCTGCTGGAGAAATGACACTATGATGATGATAAAATGTAGATTTACTGCTGAGAATAATGAGACAAAGACTTATTTGTAAAAAGAAGCATCAGCCGTAAAGCAAATCTTTAGCCAATTGCCTTGCAAACATATTTTGAGACACAATTTGCTAACAGTATCCTGAAAACAAAAATTTTACTGTGAGTCATAATGTTACAAGAATATATATTTGATATGGAAAAAGTCTTACAAGATTAAAGCCTAAATATTAGGAAACCAAAGACATGTTTAGTCATAACTATGAGAACAAAGTATTACAAAATTAAAAAAATTATTTGACGAGAATAAATTATTGCAATCACTGTTTTGTTTTGCAATAGTAAGTAGTATAAGTAGTATTTTCAGAAAATCCACTTGTCGTCCAAGAATCACGTTTATAAGAATAGTCTAAACATTACAAAATAAAAATGTTCAGCCCCCCCAAAAATATTTTGCGAGAATAGTCATTAAAATTATACCAATAGTCAAAGAATATTTTACCCCAAAAAAAATCAGTACTTTGGTAAGCCAAAATATTACAAAAACAAGTCTTTAAAAAAATAATAATAATAAATCGTAATCTTACAAGAACAAAGTCCAAATATTAGGAAACTCGACATATTTTTACAGAAAGTCAAAAATAAAGTAAAATATTATAAAAATTTGATTGGAATAAATTAATAAAATCAAGGTTTTTTTTTTTTTTTGCAAAATAAAAATCTTAAAAATACAAGTAGTATTTTCAGAAAATGGGGTAGTTGTCTGAGAATCATGTTGTAATTATGAAAATAATCAAATTATAAAAAGAAAAAAATCAAAGAATTTACGAGAATAGTCAAATTATCAGAATAGTCAAAAGAATATTTTACAGAAAAAAGTACTTTGTCGAGCCAAAATATTACATGAGTTTTTTTGCGGGGCGGGGGCTGTTTGGTAAACGTCATCTTGCGAGAATAAAGTCATGATTATGGGAATAAAGTAAAAATATGAAAATCAAATCATTTCAAGGAAAGGTTATAATTGTCAATAGTCAAAATATTACTATCATTAAAAAAATCACATTTACGAGAATAGTCCAAATTTTACAGAAAGTGACAATTTCATGAGTCAAAATATTTAAAACAAACATAATTTTACAGAATTTTTGCAAAAAAAAAGTCAGTTTGACGAGTAAAATAAAAACTTTTTCGAGAACAAAGTAATTACAAGAACCAAGTAAAATATTTTTATTTTTAAAAAAAATCAAGACGTTGGTACTTTTACAACAAAAAATTTAAATATTATGAAAATACAAACTTTACAAATCTTATGAAGGAAAGGTTTACGAGAGAAACCGTAGACGTAATATTACGTAGCATAGCTGTTAAGATGAGGACTGCAGAATATGAAACAAAACATCAATTATCAGTGTGAGCCTTTAATGCAAAATTGCAACAGATTGTCATTTTTTTTTTCCAAATCTTTGGCTTTTCTTTTCAGTAGGCCCCTAACTAACAGTCTAACCATGACTCTTGTTTGTGAGTTTCTGTATACATCTTTGTGTGTGTGTGTGTGTGTGTGTGTGTGTGTGTGTGTGTGTGTGTTTTTCGGCAGGTGGGAGACATGGTGAAAGTGACCAAGATCAACGTGAACGGCCAGTGGGAGGGCGAGTGCAAGGGCAAGCGTGGCCACTTTCCCTTCACCCACGTGCGACTGCTGGAACAACACCATCCGGACGACGAGAGCTGAGAAACGCTCGCTACCAGCGTCCCACCTCTTGCGCATTTCTGTGTCCGGTGGTGGGGAACAAAGGAAAAAAAATCTACAGAAGCACACACCTACAAAGCAAACCTACGAGCTAAACAGGTCGCAGGCCCTCGAGGCCAACAGGGACGAGCTTAGATAGAACGCCTTCTTTTTTTGATGGACGCCAGAGCTCGGCAGACTGACAACCGTGAAAATATTCCTTATTGTGGTTGTCGTGATTAACAGTCAAATCCAAAACAAGACAATAACACTTTAATTTTTGTACATGTTTTTCTTGATAAGGTATATGAATGAAAACTGTTTTATGTTTAGGTTGCGCTGCCCGTGATGAATTTTTAACCCAAATGGCAACTTGGTTGTGCCTGTTATTATTTGGTATTAAACCCTCATTACATGTGCAAACCAAAAAGTGAATGTTTACACATCCAGCTAAGGAATGGATGATCTATTATTGATAAGTCGAAAAAGCATGTCTTCAGGCGATGCTAACTGTTTGGCTGCACGGTTTGAGGTCTGAAGAAGAACAGGCTACGCTACATCCACGCTCACAAATAATTTTGGGTGGTAGCATTTTGGCTAAATAAAACACTGGCATCGAAAGAGGAGGTTGGAACATTCATTGACAATTATACAATTTTAAATTTCATTAGCCCTTCAAGGAAATGTAGTCTAATGCCCATCCCTAGTCGGGCCAGAACCCCAAAAAGTTTTGTTGAGAGTCTTGGCTCCCTAGTGTTTGTTTAGTATGCTAAGATGAACAATCTGGAACATGTTATAAAATGTATCTTCTTTGTGACACCAAATATGATAATTGCTGGCCAAACTTCAGTCTTCTGTTTGCAAGTTTTGTTGGTGTCCATATGGCCGCTAACTCGCTCGCAAAACGGATCTTAGCATCTAATGACTGTATGATGAAGAAATTAAGTCGAGTAGATCCTTTGTCCGGGCCAATGCCCAAACAATTATTGTTAACTTCTGGCTATCTAGTGTTACCTGACTACACTAAAATTAAATAAAACAATCTGGAACAAACAATATCTGCGACACAGAGTACAAAATTCATTAGCCAAACTTCAGTTGAAGATGAGCGACTCATGAACTGGACCTTAGCATTTCATGACTTTCCCTTGTAGTTTAAATGTAGTTACATGCTAACGCCTAGTCTGGCCAGACCCCAAACAAGTTAACTATCAAAATTACCTAGTGTTTCCTTGCTACGCTTAAGTGAATGTGAACAATCTGGATAGAATTGGTTGTTGATGCCTCTGGATGTAAACATTTTGTTTTTAGTCAGACCAAATATGAAACTTATCCAAAGGTGAGTCTTCTGTCAATAAGTTGTATTAACTTCCATCTTGGCCTGTATTTGATCATGGGAATTTAGGCAAATGTCCATATCTAGTCTGGCCAGAACCACAAAGTCGAGTTAACGATCAAAGCTATGTACCGTGAGCTATTACACTCAAATGAACAAGCATTGGAAGGTGATGCATCCTGATGTAAAATTTATTTTCTTTGTGACATAAAATACAAAACCAAACTTAGTCTTCCGTCGATTACTTTTATTAGGACCCAAATGACTGCTAATGAGGAGATGCTACGATCCTAACCTGAGCGCACGCTGTCCTTCTCTATTTTTGATCAAAAAAATGCAGGCGATTACCCAGCCAACTATCCTGGCTACTTTGCGATAGCTCGCTACACTAAAATGAACAAAAAATCTGGGTAGAATTCCTCAGCCCTCGGTCGATGATTTATATTATTCTCCGAATGGCTTGTTAGCGACGAAGAGATGCGTGAACCTGAAGTTAGCGTCTGAGGCTAGTTTACACTTGGTTTACTTCTGGCCTCGTATTGTTCTGTATCCCTCACAGCTGATTTTAGAGAAGGGAAACTTTTATTTTTTTTTTTTTAACTGCAATCAAATCTGCAAACATTTGTACCATGTTAAGACTGTGAGCTCAAACCACATTTCCGGCCCAAATTTGACAGGATTACACTACAAATGAGCGGCAAGCTATTCTACAATTAAAACCTATACATACTAATTGCAGTTTTGCCAGTTTGTATGTTGTTCCTGAAAAAAAACAAAACAATTTTGCCCAGCTCTCTGTGTAAAATCCACTCCAACCAGCATGTCGCTACATTTTTCCACCCTTTGTAGTGTCTGAGTTATTTTTAAGTCTCTAACTTCTAATGTCAAGTTAAACCAAAAAAGAAGTGGTACACAGTTTCTGTGTCGGTGGAACAATGCAATCTGTGCTTCCAGGCTGTGCTGTTATGTGTATTACAGCAAACTGGTTTGTTAGCATGTCTGGCATTGTTTAGAGGTTTAGACTATTTGCATAAGAACTGACTCAATGAGTGAGCGGCCTGAATGACTAGCCAGCCAGTATTGCTTGAAGAGTTTACCAGCTTGTATTTAAATGAACGTTAAGCCAAATTTATCCCATCAAACCAGTTTTCTTAGTTTTTATTCAGTGAATCATGAAAAATTATTCTGATGAGCATGCGAACATGCCATAGGGCTGTATTTGTATTACTTCTGAATACATGCTTGTGGCTAGAAAACCCACATTATGCCAAGATGGGGTGCTTGGTTCAAAGGAGTGTTGGAGCTGCAACAACAACAAAAAAGTCGTGATTTTACGCGAAGACAAATATTTCTAATTTGAACCGCTGCTTTGATTGACATTGACTGCAGGTTTTTCAACTTAGGAAATACAATTTAAAAAATTTGTACAAATATGAGATTTCTAACGAATGTCAAAAAGGGTTCCTTTTATGTGAAGCCATATTGCAAGCACAAATACCTAATATCAGAAGAGTAAATTTGTGATTGTACTCGGAAAGTTATGTAACACTGTAAAAATGTTCAATTTACAATGGAACAATGCATTCAAATATTTGAATTGTACAAGAAAACAGTTTACATTTGAATGTTCATTTTCATATTTTAACTTTTGTTGTAAAAATAGAATGAAGTACTTTCTACAAAACTTAAAAATTAAATCTTTAAATGCATTTTGGCATGATCCCAATGACAAAATTAGGTATGTATCCCCCCGCCCCCCAGTGTGGGCCGAGTAGTTCTTTGTGGACTAAATGTTGGTCTTTTGCCAAGTGAATGCTTAAAAGTTCTGATTCCTAAGCTCTTATTGTTGCCTCGAGTGAAACATCTTTAATGGAATTATTACATTGCAACTCATGTGAATGCTGAAGAAACCATTTATGAATCTGTTAAACATGCACCTTAATCCCTTCAATGCTTCCAAGTCTTTAAACACCCCCCCTCCAAAAAAAAATTATTTTTTCCTGCAGAGCGCTAAATATTTTGTGCCATTCCAGACCACTGTTTTAAAGGACCACAAATGAGGAAAATGTAAGATTTACCATTTTATTTTGTATATTGTCAAAGTGTTATGAAAATATATTTCAAGTTATGTTTTATTTTTCTGTATGGTGTTATGTGTTAATAATATACCTAGTCAATAAAAATGTACCATGGACACTTTGATGTCATTGGTTGCTGGGGTGTGTGTGTCCCCCTCCCCCCCTCTTCTATTTTGAAATTCTTATCCTGGCTTGAAACTATACTTCATACCGTAACACTCGTCTCAAAACCCCAATTTTGAAACCCTAACGTCTTGAAGCTGTGATGTCAAACTGGCTACAAACCCTAATCCAGGCTAGAAACCCAAACTTGAAACCTGAATTTGGGCTCGAAACCTTGTTTTGAATACCCACCCTGGCTTGAACCCCGACTTTGATACCCTAACACAGCACTCGAAACAATAATTTGAAGCCTAAACCCTTGTTTAAAACCCTAACCCTGGCTTGAAACCCTAACTTGAAACTGTAACTCTGGCTTGAAACCATGATTTAAAAAAAAAAAAAAAAAAACCCTAACCCAGGTTTGAAACCATAACTTGAAACCCGAACACCTGCTTGAATCCCCAATTTGATACAAACACTGGCCTTGAAACCCTAATTTGATAGCTTGACCCTTTTTTAAAACGTTAACCCTGTCTGGAAACCATTATTTGAAATTCTAACTCCAAACCTAAGCCTTGGCTCCAAACCCTATTTTGAAACGCGAATCCTGGTTTTAAAACTTAATTTAAATAAAAATGTTTTCTGACGCCATAACAGAACGAGATTTCTGACCTCGCGGAAAAAATATCTGAACGCAAATAATGACGATAAATAATAATTTAAATTAATATGGCGCCTCCAAGTGATTCTGACAAATGCTCACATTTAACTTTAATTAAAGCATAGACAATCATTGAATCAACGAAGCGTGACGCATTTAAAGGCCACTTTAAGATCCCGTTACCGCAAAGTGGCGTCACGAATTGCCATCTGTTTACATTTATACTCTACATATCTGTGAAGTACGAAAGCCGCATTATACAGTTGCTTTGATGGTATACGACGTGATCGCTCTTTGGTGTTTAGCGTCATTTTTACGACATTTACCGCTTGACTTTGTGGTGTTATAACGAAGTACGGTCATGTGGGTGGGAGTGGTGTCGCACTCGTATTCATGTCGAGGTGGGTGGAGACGCGCCGGGTTCCCGGATGCTGCTCCGACGCCATATTTACCGTGGGAGCCTGGTGCTTGTTGCTACTCCACCGGCAGGAATCACCGAGTGGCCAAGTCCTCCTTTTTCTCGCTCTCGCTCTCTCTCTCTCTCTCTCTCTCTCTCCCTCCCTCCCTCCCTCTCTCTCCCCCCCCTCGCTCCCTCCCTCCTCCCTTCGGGACTTTTCCTTTTTTCGAACAGCACCCCCCCCCCCCCCCTCCTCCACCCACCGCATTAGCCGAGCACCATGGCGGACAGAGAGGACGCAGTGTACCAGGCGAAGCTCGCGGAGCAAGCGGAGCGATACGATGGTAAGTTTTTTTTTTTCCCCTATTTTGTTGGTGCGGCTCCGACCTTGCTCCAGGCGTAAACTCCCCGGCTTCCCTCCTGCCTGGCCGGTTCGCCCCCCCCCCCCCCCCAGTGTAGGTGCCGCCGTTCACATGGATCTGCGGTGCTCGATGAAAACAAAATGGCGGACATGTATTCATTCGAATGGAATATTAAAGTGTAAATTTCTTTTTTTTTTTTAAATGAAGCATTCACGACTTGCATGAGAACACCGCCGCTCTTATATTAACACCCCACCTTTTATGGCCATTTCGCGTAATTAAAACATTTGAAACCATAATTCAAAAGCACCCCTCCCTACTGGATAGCTACTTGATTAGCCGCTAACCGAGCGAGCTAATTAGCCTGCTAGCCTTTCTTCGTCCTCGTCACGCCGAACTCTGCTCCTGGAATGCGGCTCCACGTCGCATCCACACCCCGTCAGAATCACGAAACGTCTGTCAACAGAGGACGTTTTAATGAATTATGTTTTTAAAATTGTGCTTTATTTAGTCATCAAACCGTACCGTGCCCTCATCAAGTGATTTATGGGGAGGCAGCTTTTCGCCATGGTCGATTTTGATAATTGTGCTTTATTTGCCGAGTTCGGCGCGTTTCAAATTAACGAAAAAAAGGCTAGTTCAAGTTAGTGTTGTAACGTAGGCACTAGTCTGCATGCTTTGAGCAAGTGGCTACCTAGCATCGTCATGCAACTTGGTGCCTGAGGTTTTTTTTTGGGGGGGGTGCATTTGATTGGACTCATAAAAGTTTACGGTCACATTTGGCCAGCAAGGGCTCCCAATAGTTTTGAATAATCTCCTCCATGGTGGTTCAAAAGGTGGGCCAGAAGTTGGTATGCGCTTCTTAAATTAACTTTGTAGGAATAAGTGAGGTATTGGGGGGGGGGACACTGAAAGGGCTCATCTCCACTTTTCAGGGTCTCGACCCTCACCCAGACGTCAAACCCTAAAACTGGCCCTAAAGCCCAAATTTGTTACATTTACCCTTGTTTAAAACCCTAACCCAGCCTCCAAACATGATGTGAAACGCCAACACTGGCCTTGAAGCACTACTTTGAAAACCCAACCCTGACTTTGAAACTTGAACCAAATTTTGAAACCCTAATCCTGGTTTGAAACCCCATTTTCATTCCCTGACACTGTTGTTGACACACCTACAAACCCAAACCCAGGCGAGAAAAAAAAAAAAGAAAACCCCACCTTGACAACCAAACTCTGTCCCCGAGACCCGAATTTGAAACCTTAAATCTTAGATTAAAACCTTTTAAAGGTGCCATATTTTACCAAACCAACTTTTTAATAAATATTTGGGTTGTAATATTGGTTCTGTTTGCCCCAGTAAACGTGAAATATGAATTTAAAGCATCCATGCACTCCTGAGTTCCCGATGTTTTCCTGCCAAGATGTCTGAAATCAGGTCATTGGTATTTCTCAAGCTTATCTATGACAGTGATTTCCAACCTTTATGGAGCCAAGACACACATTTTACAATTGAAAAATCTCACGGCACACCAACAAACAAAAATGTCACAGAAAGTAGATACATTAATTACTGTATGCACTTCCTGCCATCTATTAGAGCATTTATTTGTTCTGTCTGTCACTATGCCTCACTGGTATAAATAGATGAACAAAGATACATTATTGTAAAAAATAAATAAAAAAATTGTTGAGCAATTACGTCAAATTTTACAATCTCCCACGGCACACCTAAAGAGCGCTCATGGCACACTAATGTGCACCAGCGCACTGGTTGAGAATCACTGAGCTATGTCTCTAGCGAAGATCTCCACCTACCTCTCTGCTCCCGCGGCCAGCGCTGTCATCATAACAAACACGTGTGCTCTCACAAGTGGGTCTTCTACACGGAAGCAACCAATCAGGAAAGGAGGTGGTCTTAGCCAAATATGGACAAAGCAGATATAAAACTGGATCAAACAAAAGTAGCTGTCAGATGGGCCTTTTCTGGACACTCGTTTGACAAAAGCAAGGTGTTTAAAAAAAAAAAATGAAATTGGCACAAGTCCATGTTAGACTCAATTTAAATAGCCAAAATATGGGACCGTTAACCTATTAGGAAACCCAACTTTAATATGCTAACTCCTTCTAGAAACCCTAGTCCAGTGAGTTCAAATGTTTTTTGGGTAAGAAGTTTTGTTATCTGGCTAACAAATGCTTCAGCCTTTGTCAGAACTCACTGCTTCCTGGTGTGACAAAACAAAGGTGTTTTTTTTTATGAAATTGTTGGACTCAATCTAAATAGCCAAAATATGGGACCGTTAACCTATTAGGAAACCCAACTTTAATATGCTAACTCCTTCTAGAAACCCTAGTCCAGTGAGTTAAAATGATTTTTGGGTAAGAAGTTTTGTTATCTGGCTAACAAATGCTTCAGCCTTTGTCAGAACTCACTGCTTCCTGGTGTGACAAAACAAAGGTGTTTTTTTTTTAGGAAATTGTTGGACTCAATCTAAATAGCCAAAATATGGGACCGTTAACCTATTAGGAAACCCAACTTTAATATGCTAACTCCTTCTAGAAACCCTAGTCTAGTGAGTTCAAATGATTTTTGGGTAAGAAGTTTTGTTATCTGGCAAACAAATACTTCAGCCTTTGTCAGAACTCACTGCTTCCTGGTGTGACATATCTAAAACATCTGATGGGTGGAAGACTTTCAAAGTAAATTCCCCAACCCGTCTGTGTCCATTCTCTAGGTTGGGGAATTTTCTCTAAAAATCAAAGAAACATGATGAATGCAATAGATCAACCTTAACCCTTGTTTAAAATCCTTTAACCTGTTTGGAAACCCTACTTTGATTCCATTACTCTGGCTTGAAACTGTAATCCTGTCTTGAAGCATCACTTTGAATCTCTTAAATTTCCCATGAAACCATAATTTGAAAATTTAAACCCCTAACCCTGTCTTGAAAATTTTATTTGAAACCCTAACTTAAAACTAGGGCTGCAACTGCAACACACAACAACAGAGACAATGTAGTCCCACCCTTTATAATGTTACAAAATGATGCAGGAAGAATGTGGGTGTTATTTCAAGTGTGTGTCAAAATGCTGGACATGTACTGAATGACTGTAATGTTAGTTAAAAACAAGTAAAATTGTGTGAAGTTGGTTGAGATAGGCGGCAGCACGCCCACGACCCGAGTGAGGATAAGCTGTACGGAAAATGGATGGATGGATGGATGGTTGGTTGACGGGGTAGTTGTCATTTAAAAAAATTACACTGGCTTATGGTTGGCTATCAAAGAGCCCTTTAGCACCCTTTAAAGAAATGCTAGAATGATAAGACAAAGGATAATATATAAAAAAATAAAATTCAGAGCAGTCAAAGAAGACACCCAGAAGGTGTTCAGTGTTGTTTTTCGTTGCACTTCATCTTTCAATTCTGCAGCCTTTTGTTCCCATCACATTGCAGTGAATAACCTTTGGGCAGTGAAACCGTATCTGGCCCACTTCCAAGCACCCGCCAAGTCCATAGATGGCCAATGTGCGCATTGAAGCAATTTGCCCTTTCCATTAATAAAGTGCCGACGTCAGCAAAAAACTTGCTGGGTTTGTAAACCTGTTGTTAACGGTAACAGCGCTGGCATTTTTTGCTTCAGCCTTTGTCAGAACTCACTGCTTCCTGGTGTGACATATCTAAAACATCTGATGGGTGGAAGACTTAACGGTGATCATGTTTGTCGTGCTGATGTTATTTCTTTAATCAAATTGCTCACGCTGGTGCCAAGTTTAGGGTACGACTAGCCTAGCATGAGCAAGGCTAGTTTGTCTTAGTGACTGGCTAAAAGTAAAGAAAACAGACTTATGAGTTAAGACTTGTGGCTCACTGCTTAATTTAATTGGCAACGTGACAAGTGGCCACCATCTCTGGAATTTCTTTTAAAAAATCAATACATACAAAAATGGAACGTATGCTTCAAAGACCTCTAAAATCCTCTAACAAATAAGTTCATGAAAAAAAACATTGCTTGCTGAAGTGCATGACCTATTCCACTGCCCACACTGCTCTGCTCATCTGTTTCATTTGCGCAATTTGGACTCCTCAGAATTTCGGCCCATACAAGCTACTGGTGGATATTTTTAACTGAAACTTGTTAGGCAATCGGAGAAGGGGTTCCACAAGTAGCAGACGAAATGAGACGGTCGAGGGGATATGTTGAGAAACATTAGATTATTTAATAACTTTTACTGTAATTTGAAGTGTTTTGGATCAGACTTTATTACTATATTTTTTTTAAATTGGCGATATCACAAAAATGTTCCCCAAAAAGGCCCCCCCCCCAAATGAGCCCACTTGTAGCTAATAGTTACTAGGCGCTAGTAGCAGGCCAATTCGCAGTGGAGCCGTCCAACTCCCCTGTCACCTTGCAGTGTGAGTCGCACGTGGGTCACCACAACAGACACTGCAGCCCAAGTAACACAAAACTTCATGGAAGATGCATATTTCAGGTTGTAGGCATAGCTTGATGGCTAACTACATGATTGAGTGCCAGAAATGGAGTGGCAGAAATGGGCCAAGCTATTATTACTAAGTAATTTGCGGTGAATAGCCACAGACAGGCTCAGTACTTGCCGTAATTTCTCATGTATAGTACGCAACCCCCAAAGTTGACCTCAAAATTCTGGAAAACCCTTCTACTTATCCTCACAAGGGTCGCGGGCGTGCTGGAGCCTATCCCAGCTATCATCGGGCAGGAGACGGGGTACAGCCTGATCTGGTTGCCAGCCAATCGCACAGCACACATAAACAAACAACCATTCGCACTCACATTCACACCTACGGGCAATTTAGAGTCTTCAATTAACCTACCATGCATGTTTTTGGGATGTGGGAGAAAACCGGAGTGCCCGGAGAAAACCCACGCAAGCACGGGGAGAACATGCAAATTCCACGTGGCCGGGGTTTGAACCCCAGTCCTCAGAACTGTGAGGTAGACGCTCTAACCAGTCGGCCACCATGCTGCCGAAAACCCTTCTACTGATGTATAATCCATTTTTACAATGCCTGATTTTGCTTCTGCCCATATGATTAAGACATTAAGTATTATCTGTATTTTGTTAGTTTTTTTCAAATAATTATTCTCAAGTTAAGGACTTTATGAGAAAACACGGTTGTGCTCATATGTTTAATTACCCAGGCAGAACTTGTAAGATGTGTACAATTCTTTAAAGAAAACATGAAGTACCACGCGAAACACATTTAATTATATTTTACTGAGATTCAAATTAAACTGTCAAAACATAACCATAAAGAAATTAATGATGGTTATTGTTCAGTCATCAGTCGTGTTAAAAAAACCCAACTATTTCACTAATTCCGCCTGGGTATGTAAACTTATGCTGGCGGCATACATTTATACAATGCGAGCCCCCCCCCCCCCCCCCCCCCCATTTCGCCCTATACCTATGTATAAGGCGCACGATTGACGACATTTTTTTGGGGGGGGGGGTGTACATTATACACGAGAAATTACGGTAGATGGTGGGGGAGGGCCGACTCTTGCCAGGTAATTCACTGTTCAGTTCCCAGCCTACTTGTCATTGGACTAGGTTGTAGCCCCACCTAAAAAAATTCGGACAACCGAGACCCTGAAAAACTGTTCTCACCACTTCAGTACACAATTGTTCTGTCTTTGCACATTTTCGTCCCTTGCTATCAAACATATTTAATGTGTTTCGGGGGAAAAAACAATGAAAATAACTTTAGAGAGACTTTAATAGGAAAAAATAAATTCCTCAACCCGTCAGTCGGACTCTGCCTTCACTTACCTCCTTGTTATTGTCACTGACCTTACCTCCTCGCTACAGCCGTACCTCGTTTCGTCACTTGAACCGTTTCTATTCCTGCCATAACCGGTCTCCAATCTTACACACCCTCCTTGTTAGAAATGGTGGAGTCGATGAAACAAGTGGCGAGCTTGGACATGGAGCTGACGGTGGAGGAGCGGAACCTCCTGTCGGTGGCCTACAAGAATGTGATCGGCGCCCGGAGAGCCTCATGGAGGATAATCAGCAGCTTGGAGCAGAAGGAAGAGAGCAAAGGAAGCGAGGAAAAGCTGACTATGTACAAGGACTACCGGAAGCTGGTCAGACCACACGGTTAACACTCTTCCCACAGACCGTTGAGGATCTGTTTGCTTCCCCAGAATGACTTCCTGTTTGTTCATGTCTGTGTTCAGGTAGAGAAAGAGCTGAAATCAATCTGCAAAGACATTCTGGAAGTACTGGACCAGCACCTCATCCCAGCCTCCTCTACGGGAGAGTCCAAGGTTTTCTACTACAAAATGTACGTTTTTTTTTTTTTTTTTTTTTGTTGAGACAAATAGTGACAAGCGGCGAGTAATTGACGCACCCTAAAAATGTTCAGTTACCTTTACTGATTTTTATTTTTTTGCAACTGTAACTACACCAGAAACTGAGGTTGTGCTTATCCGCTTGTCCCATCAGGGACCGTTTATACGCCGGATGTCCTTCCAGACGCGACCCTCCTATTTCTTTGTATCCAGGCTTGGAACTGGCGGTGGCTGGGAATCGAACCCGTGCCATTTCCATCAAAGGCAGCGCCGTAAACCACCGCGCTACTAGTGCAAATATACGACACAATATGATCCCACAACAGTTTAATTTCATTTCCAACTCCTCTTATAACATGACACTAATACTAAGAATAATTTGCAAAGTGTGCGTGTAAAGACACCAAGTCTCTCTCCTGACTTGTCTCTGTGGAGATGTCACTTCAACATGGTTCTTTGGCAACAGCCTGTCGTAAATGGCGAAAATCCACAATTACTTGACACCCTCACACAAGATTGCAGCAAAGCACTACTTTTTCTCAACGAACCTCCGCAACTCAACTTCAACGTAGTTCCTTTGCAACGAGATTGCACCAAAGCCCAGTCGAATGGAAAAGTTGGGCTACAATGTTTTCCCGCTAATCTGCAAGTAATTGAGACTGGTGGCAAAGCACTACTTTGTCCAAATGATACTCCTTAACTCACTTCAATATAGTTCGGTGGCACCATAATGCCACAAAATGGCGTTTTTTATTGCTTTGGCTTCGACATAAAAATGGTGAATAGGTTTTTTTTTGTTTTGTTTTTGGTGGATAGGTTTAAAAAAAAAAAAAAAAAAAGTGAATCGTGACTATGTGGGGGCACACTACTTTTCTGAGACAATTCAGAAAGCATGAAAACAACCAACAGTTGAGTTTTTCATCAAATAATTGAGGATTGGCTAAAATATAGTAGCGAAAAGTAGCTTCTTAACCCAAGCTGTGCGTTGGCGCTTGCAGGAAGGGAGACTACCACAGGTACCTGGCGGAGTTCGCTACCGGCAACGACAGGAAGGAGGCGGCCGAGAACAGCCTGGTGGCGTACAAAGCCGCCAGCGACATCGCTCTGAACGAGCTGCCGCCCACGCACCCCATTCGCCTCGGACTGGCCCTCAACTTCTCCGTTTTCTACTATGAAATACTCAACTCGCCGGACCGCGCCTGCAGGTATTTGCCCGCCGTTTCTATGTGACCGTGTCAAAGAACGGGTACGTTCTGATGGACTACGAACGTTGGGGCAGGTTGGCGAAGGAAGCGTTTGACAGCGCCATCGCCGAACTGGACACTCTGAGCGAGGAGAGCTACAAGGACTCCACGCTCATCATGCAGCTGCTACGTGACAACTTGACACTTTGGACCTCAGACTTGCAGGGAGATGGTGAGACACTCCTCCGTTGACCCCTTCTGATCCTCTACCCCACCCCGCCGCCGTGCAGGATCCACTTCCTGTCTGTCCTTCTGGCCCTGCCCCTTTCTAACCTGTCATCTCTTCCTCGTAGATTCTTAAAAGGGGACACATCTCATTCTCGCTCCCTCCTTAATAAACATTGTGTTGTAAGTCTTTCCTCCTCCTTTGCGGTACTTCAACTTGCCAGTCTCAGCACTTCCTCTACACTTTAACTGGTCACTAACTTGCCCCCTCGTTACCTTCACTTGCCTTTCTTTAACTTGCCTTCTTCCTTCCTTTAGTTAACTCTTTTCCTTGACTAGCCTTCTTGTTACTTTCACTGACTTGCTCCTTTCTGTAAATATTACCTTCACCCCAATCTCATTCAAACAACTTTATTTTGCACTTGTAGAAGGTTGCGCTGTCCCGTCCTCCACTAACCACTGGGCCTCACACCAAACGAAAGTGTGTTTGCTTTGCTGTACAACGTGCACCTAATTAACCAATGGCTTGTCACAAAATGGCGGTAGTGTGCATACGTGTGTGGCGGACGCTGGAGCTAACGAGCTGCTTGATTCTATCGCCTTTTGTTAAGCGCCACCCTAGAATTATTTTTTTATATAAATACCATCTCCATGGCAACCCTTCCACGCTTTTGCGCATTATCCTGGTTAATGTCACAATGAGAACCTTCCACCAGTAACATGGTTGTTTATCGCTTGTACACATGCACGCACACACACTTTCGCACATCACTTTGCACATTGTGTCTCCGTGTGTGTCTGTGTGTTTCCATTTGTGTCTATGTGCATGCGTGTGCGCATGTCTCACTCCGTGTGTGTCTGTGTGTTTCCATTTGTGTGTATGTGCATGCGTGTGCGCATGTCTCATTCCATTTGTCTGTCTTTTTCTGTGTCCGTATGTCTTTGGCTCTCTTTTCTCCCAGTAAAGGAGACAAACACACCCTCTTCCTCACTCTCCGTATGTTTTTGTGTCTTTCCCATTCCGAGCATGTTGATGTTTTCCCATCTTCTTTTTCAGGTGATGAACAGAACACAGAAGCACCGCCGGAAGCGGAGGAAGACGTCCAGTGAGACCCCAAAGGCCACGCCACGAGCCCACAAACCCTCCCTTCCCCCGTTTCCTTCCTCTTTCACTCTCCTCCCAGCACTCCCTCCACTCTCCAACCTACTACTCTTTCTCCATTTCTCCCCTTTTAGTCCCACTACCCTCATTAAAAGACCTCCACGCTGGGTTTAACCCTTCAAAGTGGAGGGAGATGTATCCTTATTTTGATTTGACTTTTTAAATTTCTTTTTTGATGACTTGTTTGCAAGATTGTGCCCTTTAAGGTCCACGTCCTCTATATATATTTTTTTTCTTTCCTGTTTTTATTTTAGTTTTATGCTTCATGTTGTTGCCAAGTACGCTTGCCTGTCTTTGTAACACAAGCGCACATGCAAGAGTTTATTTAAAAGGTGCGTGCATGTGGTGTCGCTGAGCGCTTCTTTTGCAAAGAGACGCAACAAAAGGGAAGCGCGGAACAACTCAAGTGCCCTCTTTATAGAACCACCTCTGACAGGTCTCATTGTTATTGTTTTTTAGTTTAGTTTTTTTTTTAAAGTTTCTAATCATGACAAACGGCAGAATGTCGCCTCTGCTCTTGTCCGCTCGGACCAACCGTCGCGCTCTTGGCAGGGTTCTGTTGTCGCGCTGACTGGGTGATGATGTCCTTGTGTAGTTGTGTGGGAGGCTCAACACTCTTGATTGTATTATAAAGCAGTTTTGCTTGGGCACCAAGTTGAACAGGGATGACGACGACGACAAAAAAAAAAAAAAAAAAACAGTTTGGGAAATGGAGGCCTGCTGTATCTTAACCCCCCCCCAGTCAACTCCTTCAGGTTTACTTGTCTTCTTTGTTGTTTTTTTTTTTTTCTTTCGCCTCATCAATTTCCTCCTCCTCCTCTTGCTCCTGGTTGGTGTGTGTGTGTTACGTGAATCCGATTTGTACTACTGGATATTGTCACCGGAGCCACAAGTACCATCTGTATTCTTACTGAAAACACGGCATGGAATTAACATTAAACTTCAAACTGAAAGACTGCCATGCTGGCCTGTGCTTAATAGGGGGTAACGGCGGTCTTGCCGAGAACTCCTTTGTAGCATTAGTTCTTAAAAATAAAGAAAATAATAATTCTATTTGGCCAACAATTTGGAGTTATTGACAGTTTTTGGGATTAAAACAAAACATATTAGCACTAAAGATGGGGGGGGGGGAACTTTTTTTTTTTGCTCCCCCAAATTTACAAACAATAATGTCAAAATATATTCTAGTGTATGTTATGTTACGTCTTCTCTTTAGGTCCATTGGGTTGAATTGATACTGGACCACCACTGTAAATGTCAGCTTTACATTTGGCACAGTTTTTCCTTATAGTAGATATGTTACACCCCTATTTGAGGGTGGGGGAGAAAGGCAATACACAAATTCTGTGTACACAGTCCAAAAATGACAAGACACGGTTTATGATTTGTTTTTACTTAAAAAAAGATCCAAAATAAGAACGTACAATTGGAACCCGAAGAAGACGATGTCCGGTTTGAAGATAGACTTGAGGACAAAAAGGCAATGAGCGGAAAAGGGAAACGCTGCCGCTGCGTTCCCTCCCCCCCCCTGCCCCCGCTACATGTTCCACCACACACTTTTGACAGAAATATTTCAAACCACATTTAAGAGAAAATGGCCATCTGTTGGAGTTGTTTCGAATCTCCACACACAAATGTGACTAAAAGAGCTACGTGGTTAATACTTGACCCTTTTTCACCCCCATTTGTTTTTGGTAGAAAAAATAGATTAAAGAATTAAAATGTTAGATTCCCACCTCACAGATTTACTGTACTTTTTTTTTGTCTTTGAACTCAACACAGTGCAGGTTTAAAGAGGGGGGGGGGGGGGGGTGACATTCATTTTTGAAATGATCAATTAACATGAGGCAGCTACCTTTTTGTCAGTATTATTATTGCCGTTAGAAAAACGAACAAGTGGCCACTACACAATCTTTGTACATGGTTTAAAAAGCAAGCACGGTCATCCCTATGTACACCTAACTCAATATACATCTTTACTTATGTTCACAGTTTCCTATATTCATTATCAATAGATTTTTAATTTGCAGTATGGATACAAATCTGAAATCAAGCGCTGTTCCCGCTCGTTGATATTGAGAGTCCGTGGAACATCTTCCCTTGGAAAAATTATCCAAAAAGGAGTTTTTACTTATCATAAATAATGATATCATATCCCAGGTGTCCCCCTCTGAGTGCTTCCAGGCCTCATTGGGATTCAAACAGTGCTGCTGCTAGTTTGAAGCAAAAACCTCGGACAGTGTTCCCGGCAGGTCGTGAGGCCCCCCTCCCTGCTCCTGGAAATTTAAGGCACTTGAGAGGTTTTTGGCTTTCACGGGAGCTCCGAGGAGACCAGGGCGAGGCCTGAGCTGTGGCGGAGGGGTGGCCCAGCGTGGACGGCCTTGGGGCAGTCGGGCGTCAGCACGCGGCCGTTCTCGCCTACGCTGCCCGTGATGGACAGACGGGCCTTGTTCCTCATGGCTTCAGTAAATGTGAGCTACAAAAGAAAAAAAAAAGATTGAAAAATTGTCACATGGGTCAAAACCTTTGATTGTGCAGATTGGAGTTTGAAGAAATTTCTCAAAGTGACATCTTTACTGTACAAATTTTAAAAAAGTACATTAAAAATTTAACAAAAAGGGCTACATTTTAACCTGTTTTTATTGACATGACAAAAGCCAAGGTAAAAATTGCCAAAATGGATTTTAGTGCTTGTGTGAAAGGTTTTACACTAGTTTATTATTATTTTTTTTTAGCATTTTGACCTAATGTCGAACAACAGTTTTTATAGTGCTTTGACAAACGTTTTATTAAAGACTACCATTTTTATTTCTTTAGGTGTAAAACTTAAGACAACGGTTTGCGTTTAGATGTGTTTACAATTAAATGTAATGTTCAGTCACAGACTGTTTGAAAAAAAGAGCTGTGCGACCAAACCTTTACAAGTCAGTTTTTACAGACTTCTCGCATTCAACATTGGTAGACTACTGTATTGAGTTCAGACTTAGGCCTGTTATTTTGTTCGATATAAAAAAACTTTTTGACAGTTTTCTGTTTAGTCGTAAGCCTTTTTACAGACAACAGTTATTAATTTTTTTTTACGTAAACCTCCCTAATACCATTTCAAGCATTTAAGATAGACAATTTTTCTTTAATTTTCAAACTTTTTTTTTTAGGTTTTCACCCGTTTTTTAAAAGATTGTTTTTCTATGCTCTATATATGCCAATGTCATGCAAACAAAAAAAATCCGAGATACTAAATGATCATTTCTTAAATGTCTTGGTTCTGAATAATGCATCAATGTAAAGAGCAAAATTTGGCAAATTAAAATGTTTGGTCATGATTGGGGTTGTCCAACAGGGGGCAGCATATCACCATGAAAAGTGACTGCAGCGTGACACCAATGACTGCCTATGAAAAGGCCTTTATGTTACAAATCAAAATGTCCACGTAAAACTCCAATCTGCTTTTGACGTGAAATATCCAGGCTTCAGTTTTCAGATGTGAGACATTGTCAGGAAGACAGGCTCAGTTTGCAACACTGTAACACACATATTTGCACAGTTGCAGGCCAGGGAGGCAAAACTGGGAAGCTGACTTAGCGACACTGAAGCTCACGAAGATGCTTTTCGTTGCTTGATGGGGGACACGAAGAGACACGTGGGACAAATATACATCAATTTGAAAAGTGTAACATCATTCTCCATTTTAAAGAATTTGTGATGACATAAACGAGCTGAAATTAAATGGGTTCTTACTTACAGTGTCTTTGGCTATATTCCTATTAGCAAGTATTTAAAGGAATCGAGTACCAGTCCTCTCACAGTAACAATTTTTTTTTTTGCCTTGCTGAATGGATCTTGTTTTCTGGGGGCAGTCCTGTCACATGAAAACAAGCCCCTCCTCACCCCACCCCATCTACTGCCAAGTATTGCTTTCATTACAAGTATGACCGGAAGCGTGCGTTAGGCTGTTGCCTCGAGGTGAGCGACTACTGCTAGCCCAGAGACAATAAAAGCATACATTGGATTTTCCCTCGTGGAAGCAGCACTTCATCACTTCAGATGCTGCATAACACTTGTCAACTAGTGTAGTGATTCCACATGTGGTGCATGCAGAAAAAAAAAAAAAAAGGCCTTTACGTCTACAACTTCGCCGAACATTTGTGTATGTGCTGCATACGACTAGGGCGCGTGGGTAAAACGACTTAAGGTGCACTAGTAGAATGACTATATCTTACTACGAAAATGCCGCACTTGTAGAAAGTGTTTAGCTCAAACAGGTTTCCGTAACTCACCACTTCCTGTCCCACGGACAAACGAAAAAAAGACCAGGACGTCACATGAGCACACGGCGGACGAAGCCACTGGTCACCACAGGCATGTAGCATAGCATAGCTAGCGCGGGGGGGGGGGGGGGGGGGGGGGGGGTGTACGGGCGGGTGTCACTTACAGTTGCGTGGAAAAGGGGAGCTAGTAAGGGTCGAATGGGATGAGGGGGGTTAAGGGTCTTGTACGAGAAAACAGACTACATGCTATCAGCGTCCTCATTGGTGCCGTAACCACCGAACGCCTCGCTAAGTTCGGCTAAGTTGGGGACGCTGGGCCTTGGGGCGGGGGGGCTCTCAGGGGGGTGGAACGGAGAGTCCACCTTCATTCGCTTGGCCTCGTTGCGGGACTTGTAGCAGAACTCGATGAGGGCCACCAGCATGGCCAGGCCCAGGCCCCCCACCAGGATGTAGAAGACCCCCGCCACGTTGCTCAGGCTGAGGGCCTGGGATGACTTGTCCTTGCGGGGGAGGGGAGAAGAAGAAGCACAGGTGTTAGTGTGAAAAGCGGGGGAGGTCGGCCGTGTCATGCAAACACAAACACCGAGGCACAAGAACGCTAACACATTACATTAGGTACTGTGTGTTGCCATGCTGGCGACAACCATCCACACGTACACTATAACGAAATCGAAAGGCGGAATTACAGAGGAAATAATCGGGAAAAATACTTCAAACAGCCACAACCATTTTTGTAATTTAGTTTTAGCTTTTCAACTTACATGTTAAAAGTCTTCTGTTTTCAGTGCTTACATGTGTTTAATTGTTAACATTTTTATAAATGACTCTTTTTAGCATGTGGATGTAAATTTTACTCACCTTATGTTTTGGTTATTTTTGCTGGTCACACATTCAAGTGTAAAAATGTTTTTACAGACTCTCGTTTTTGGAACTGTTTTTACAGATTACCATTTTTAGCAGTCAGACGTTAATTTAACTCAGGCCACCGTTTTTTTTGCATTTTAACAAACACACACACACACACACACATTATATATATATATATATATATATATATATATATATTATTTTTTGGCAGACTGTTTTAATAAAAGTTTTAACATTTGGTTTTCCCAAGCCCGGGATGTTGTTGTGATGTAATGTTGGTTTTAAACATTTTGACATTTAATGTATATGCTTTTTACAAACGACCTTTTGCGTAACTGTTTCCACAGAGTACCATTTTAAGCATCTAAGTGTAAACGTTTTCATAGAAAACGTTTTTTTAAGCGTATATATGAACGTTTTGACAGACTGTTTTAAAGGGCTTTCAGACGTAACCATTTTTAGTGAGTAAAGTTTTTTAGATTTACTGTTATATCGGTACGATACATCCACAATTTCAATCCGTAAAATGTCATGTCGCCACTATTATATCGTTTGCTTTTTGTCAAACACACACTGCTGTCACACAAACATGGAGCAATTAAATCCATTTGAAATTTGTGCTTGAGTTGGGGAAGGGCCCAAACGAGTGTCTCAAACTTCCCCGAGAGGCTCACAGAAGATAAGATGTGCGGCCAAACTGTGAGAAGTTAGGCAAGAATTTCAAGTTGATTGCAAAAATTGAGCCTGGAAAAAGACGTACAGAGTGAGAAAAGCAAACAATAGGATAATAATCCCTCAGCCAGTTGGTGTCTTGTCATGCACGTGGCTGCTGCCGTCTAATGTCTTTGATTTTTTCCCCCCTGCTCCTACCACTCAAATGAATTCCCTCAACACATCACACCTTGACACAAACATCTGCTCGTCATGCTCGCTTTCATTCTGTCGTCAAATGTCACTTTGTTTCCGTGCATCCCGAGTGTGCGATAAACTGAAACCGAGCATGTCCCCACATATCGTCACTTGCTCTCGTAATCATCTTCTCCTGCTCCCAAATGAAACCCCTCAACGCATCACCTCGACACAAACTGCCCGTCGTGCACGCTCTTGTTTTTGGGTTATTTGTTGGCGTGTCGCTTTGTTTCCATGCATACCAAAGAACGGCATCCAAATGCGCTATGCACGCCCCCTGCTGGTGACATTCGGCCAGTATGATCCTTCATCTGCTAGCGCTGTGCGGCCTCGTCTCCATCGTGCCGCATGACATTGAAGTGCGCCGTTGTGATAATCTTTTCCATGCATCAAATTGATACAAACAATTGCCTGTCATGCTTGCTTTCATTTTATTTGGACTTTTTACCATGCATCCAAAGTGCGCGACAAGACTGCTGTTTTGACTTTTTAGGTGTAACGTTTTTACGCTGATTTCAAAAAAAAATTTTTTGGGAGCATTTAGATTTAAATGTTTTTACAGACCTTATGTATATCGTCGCTGTCGGGCAATACCCTCGTATATCCAAAATGAGCACTTTTCAGAGTTAGCATACAGCGCATCGTTGGAATGTGCTTTGTGCTAAGGGTCCTTTTTTTTTTTTTTTTTTTTAAGTACAACATTTTTTTCTTAGCATTTTGATGCAAATATTTTTCTACTGACTTATGATGTGTAAATAAATACAATAAGCCAGTGATTGATGACTGACACAAAAAAAAGGCCCGTTATTTCTTGTGTTTTTTTTTTTGCTTGTCGCTTAGTTTCCATGCATCTCTAGTGTGGAGAAAAACTGACATCCAAGTGTGCCGAAGGTCCGAGCATGCACTGCTGGTGGTCTTCGGTCAGCTGTGCCGTGCCTTGTATCCATCATGCCCCGTTACGCTTCTCGTTTTGTTTTAAGTGTGTCGTGTCATCGTAACACAACACCGCCACCCGCAGGCGCCGTGAGAGTGTACACAAAGACAAACAAAAACAAGGCGAGGTTCCTGGGCTTGATGGACTGACCTTGCTTCCCGAGTCCTTGGGTCCGCACTCCCCTTTATCGTACCACCATTTGTTTTTCAGTTTGTCTAAGACGCCCGCTTCGCTCAGTTTCAATACGGCAAGGTTTACCGGCGTTCTTCAAACCAAAGGGTTGGGGGGGGGGGGGGAGGTGGGGGGGGGGGAAATAACATAAATAACATCATAGGACATGTTATTTTATGTTATTCAATCAAAACATGGCCCCCGCAATGGGGGGCACCTCATGGCGCTGCCAGGAAGGGGCCCCACTTGTGCTACATGTCTGCTATTCTGCGAAGGAAGCGGGGGCGCTAACAGACATATATGTTTCTATGTGGGGCCCCGGCCGCATCGCTTAGCTGAAACGGGCGTATACTGCTGGGACCTTTTTGGGGCGTAGCAATTAAGGACAAATATTATTAGGTATGATGAGCGTGATGGGCTCGCGTCAGACGTGGGCAAGCTTTGGTGTACAAGTTGGATTTTTTTAAATTAACAGTAGGTCCAGGTCCTTCGTACAAGGTGTGTGTGTGTGTTTTTTTTTATTTTATTTTTTACAAAAATATTAATATTTGTTTCATAATTTTTCATCTATTTTACATGTGGGCTCCCTCTCGTGGTATACAATAGAATCATTGATTTACATACGAGTAAAATGTACTTTTAAAACATGGAATACAATCAAATGTATTTGAATGATGCTTGCAGTCCAACTTTTTTTTTTGAAATTGATTACAGTAAATCTTTTCATCTTTGACTTCACAAGTACAGTGGTACTTTGAGATACAAGTCTGATTTGTTTGTGAATCGAAACACTTCTCAAATCCTCTTTCCCCATTGAAATGAATGGAAATGCCATTAATCTGTTACAGTATCTCCAGGAAAAACAAAATAGCACTGTATAATATTGGACTTGGACCTGTTAATGTACAAACTGGTCCAAAGTCCATCCTTGATTTAAGTCATTTTAATAAAATAAAAATTCATTCTCTTTCGTATTATGATATTTTTATTATTATTATCATTGTGGTCTTATGTATATGTTATGGACTTGTACTTAATCACCCAATTATTTAATAAATAGTGACCAAATAAAAATATTTACTCAGTATTTTATCATTCACACTATAATTTAAATGAAGCATCTATTTAATGAGATAAATGAATATAAAATAAAATGAAACATGACTCAATGAATGGGCAAAATTTCAGGGGGACGATCAGCTTGATAATGTAAAACCGCAGTAAGTTCTGCTCAACCCTGGCTTACATCATACGGCGGGCCAAACTAAATGCATCTGCCTTAGGTTGTCATTATTGCCCCCCCCCCCCCCCCCCCCCAAAATAATCCTGCTTGTCAATATTGGCCCCTGCAGATGCGCCCGTTTGCCAGCACAACACATGACAAGAAACACATGAGCGTGTGGCCCACGTGAGCGGCTAACCTTCTCGCCACCGCCGCCGCTGCCACACTCTCCTTTGTCGTACCACCACTTGTTTTTCAATTTGTCCAAGAGGCCCTGCTCATTGAGCTTTAACACGGCCAGGTTAACGGCGCTTCTTGAGAACCATATAGAGAAATTGGGTGAAAAGGGTGAGTGTGTCGTTCCAATTGGGCAGGAAGAGAGAGAGAGAGAGAGAGAGAGAGAGAGAGAGAAAGAGAAAGAGAAGGGAGGAAAAGCAGTAAAGGGAGGGAGACAATCGTGGATACAGTGCAATTCATCCCATTTGCGGACACACTAAAAGCCAAATCTCACTTTTTTAGGACCCTAATAGGAATTTTATTTAACACCACGCTATATGATTCATCCTCCAATCCAAAGAAAATATCTCAAAAATCGATTTCATTTTTCAATTTAAAAATATTTAGAAATACATAAATGTACGATTGGTTATCATACAATTAATTGAACATATTCACGATTCAAAGTTTAAATTATTTCAATAACATTCAGAAGAAATGAAACATTTAAAATTTGAGATAAAATAATTTTATTGTGAGACTGATTTTAAAAAAAAATAATATTGTTTTTCTTCTTATTTTTACTAATATGAAATATACCAAAGGCTATTGAATGATGAAAAGCTTCAAAAAAAGTTAGATAAAAATACTTAAAAATAGTTCATATTATTATTCTTGTTAAATTCATTTCTTTCTATAAAATTATTAGTATTAGATTATTATAAAACAATATTTTACTTATTTTTAAACATACTACAATGATGAAGACGTGATTCAGTACATATTTCAAATTTAAAAATACTTAAAACAGATATGATTTAAAATCCATTATTTTTTATTCATTTAATAATTCGCTAATAATAACAACAGAAATTAAAGTCACAATATAGGAAATAAATGTTAGATTATTATTCTGAATGAAAAATGTTTAAATATATTTACTTGTCATTCAAAATATGTATTGTCAAAATATATATTATCATTTTAAAAAGATAAATTGATGATTTTATCATTATTGTAATTGTTTTTATTCTATGACGATAAGCACCTGGAAAATGTAAAAAAAAAAAGAAAAAAGATCATTTAGAATTTGAGAAATTAGGGTCATTGATGTAGCTTTCAGATTTTTTAAATATAAAAACAATAATTAGTCATGTACTTTACATCTTGTTTTAATATTTAAAACTCGCTGTTTGTTTATTTTGTACATGTCTTTTTGTCAATGTTACAATATAGTGCCGAGTTGGAAAAAATTGGGGGGATTGAGAAGCTTTTATTTTATACGGTTGTAGTCCGATTGCATTAGGAGGCTAAGCGGGGCAGCGACCCACCAGATGCAGCTGTGGCGGAAACTACTGGACTGGAGGTGAATAGTATGACGCCAGATGGACATTTTTTGTTGTTGTAGCTGTTGTAGATTTGGCTTAGCGTATGCTTTGTTCAAGTCCGCCACAGACACACAAAACAGGTCGATGAAGTCGAAGCCTTGAACGACAACGCCGCCTGCTCCCGAAGTTGCCGTTCGTATTCGGTCACATTGGGACAAGTGACTGACAGAAGACGATAATCCCCCGAAATAACAAAACGGAGGCTTGGAGGGGGACGACGGTGATCTGTCAGGGACTCTCTTCCCTTCCCCTGGCGGAAAACTGTCTGCGCAAAAACAACGCGGCAGCTGCGCCACGCCACGGGTGGAATTTACAGAAGTTGGATGAGAAGTCAAACAATTACGGAGCTGACTGCCAATCCATCGTGTTTTCGCATTGTCGTGCGTCCTCTGCGCTTCTTACACGTCTGTAAATTCCTCTCGGCCTTCGCAAGGAGGCGGCGTTGGTGTCGGAGTCGGGGCTTCGCATTCACACGACACCCCAGATAAAGTCTCAAAAATCACTTTGTTCAAAGAAATAAAGAATAGCTAACGATGACAAATGTGTTCCATGTGAATGTGCTGTTTAACTTAAAGGGGACATATTATGGAAAGTCAGGTGCCGAAACAATACTGGTAAACTCTACTATTTCTTCCATGAAATTATAGTCATTATTCCCAAAAAGTATATTCTCTTCATTTCGGAGCATTATGCTTTTTAAGAATCAAACCGCTGCCTCGTTTTTGATGAACACTTTTGCCTGATCGCTACAGTATTTTGATGTTGGTAATGATGGTGATACTTAAAGTGTATATACAAAAAAAAAACTATAAGAACCACTACATTAATTCATTTAATAATCCGAGCCTCTGGCGAGTATGATGTATTTTAAATGCTTTATGTTTTTGTCTTATCAGATAATTGAGACAGAAGAACATTATTTTGAGCGAAGAATGTCAGAGATCCAAAATTCCATAATATGTCTCCTTTAAAATTTGATAGTGGATGAGTGAGGCATGCCATGCAAAGACCTCATTCACCTGAGCAGGATCACCTGTGGAGAAAATACCCTATTTCCTCACATAGTGGCCGGAAGCACGTATTTACTCAACTGCAGAGGGTGGAAGACGAGGGCTATGTATTTTTCACTACGGCAGAGGCGGTACCGCGCGCCCACACTGAACTTATTAGGTAAGTACCGCTGTCAATGCCGTAAACAACTACAGCGCGGCTCAGCCTCCGGCCAGCAGACATCATGGCCTAGGCGACGCATCAAACTCGTCGACTCCTTTGAAAAGGAGGCACGAAAGAAAAACATTATTTCCTCGGTAAGTGCTGCTGTTTTGGTTAGCAACAGAGTTCAAATGGGTGCAACAGTTAACTATAATGTTTGTGTATGAACAACAGTGCCTAATAGCTAATTACATTTAATATCCTTTTATTCCTGAGGCATTTTTTTTTTTTTGTGGAAACATTTTTAGAGTAAGATTACCATCAAATTGTTGTTAAAGATTGTGTCTCTACATAAGATCATCTTAAATACTGTGATGGGAACTCAGAGGTAAGTCGTCACGCGGGACAATTTACATGCCACTTCAGTAGGTGTTGCTGTTTTGGTCAGCAACAGAGTTCGACAGTTCACTCGCCAACAAATGAATTGCTAGCATACTAATTGTTAAATCCATCATTATTTATACATTTAAAACCGCGCAGGGAACTAATTTGCAACATGTAGTTAGACTCCAGATTTTCATTAATCGTGAGAAACTGATTGTTCTTCTTTAAGTGCTGCTGTTTTGGTTAACAACAGAGTTCAACTGGGCTCAGCAGTTAACGCTTTCATGTCTTTGAAGCATCTATGAATTGAGATAATTGCAAAAGCGAACCTATTGGTTAAGTCGACACAAAGACTGTTTACGCGCCTCGGTAGGTGCTGTGGTTTTGGTTAGCAAGGGAGTTCAAATAGGCTCAATGTTCGTGTGCAAACTGAAACTATAATTACAATCACTGACCACTTTTCCCCTGAAATGTCGATTTGAGGGAGGTGTTTTCTTAACCAGCGACTAATTGAGAGTGTCTATTAGAGCAGAGACCACTATTGGAGGAAATAGAGCAGATTAGATCACAATGAAACCCTGCATGCAACAAACACGGATGTGAAACCTGTCTTAAAAAAAAGTCCACACATAAAAGGTCCCGCCCACCCAAACCAAAGCAGGAAGTGGCAGAAATAAAGGCGGCACACCAGGGAAGGTGGAATACCATAACAACACGTCGGCCATATTGTTACACTATTCCACCCACCTTAACTGTGAACCTTTGGGCGTGGCTACGCCGTAGCCTTTGGAGTCCAGGTTCCCGCCCACTTTCATGGTGTCACAGGGCTTGCGTTGCTCCGTGTACTCGTTCATGGTGGACTCCAGCAGGAAGGCGTACTTCCCTTTGGACTTGCGTACGCGCGCGACGCCCTCTGCCGTGGTCTTGGTGAACACGGTGGGCTCGGCCGACTTCATGTAGCCCCACATTTTCTCGTAGACAGCAATCTTGGAGCGCTGGAGGGGCGGGTTGGAGATTCAAAGTAGAGAGAACACACGAGCAGGTGGCGGAAAAACCGGTTTGAAAGTGTAACTTATTCTTTGTTTTGATAACATGGGAAGTGGAACAAAGTAGTGGAACAAAGCTTCGGTTTTGGGTGGTTTGTTTTCTGCTGGAATCTGCGAAAACCATGCCGCGCTACGTACCAGTCGGAAACAGACTAAAACTTCTCCTATACCCATAAATTCTATCTGAGAGGAGACTGTGGGCCGCAGGAACCCTAAGTCAACTGTACTCTAATCAGATAAACTCACTCTAACTCTTACCCTACACACATACCCAACCCTACTTTAATCATTTCCCAACCTTAACAAACTAACACTAAACATAAAGGGGCTCTACAACTAATCCCTGAGGAATAACCAACTCACCCTGAAGAACTCTTTAGTGGAGCCCGAGTCCAACGTGCCATAGGCGATGTCCGTCTGCTTGGCCAGGTCCTCGGCACTCTCGATGGGCGACACCATCCTCTCCACCGTGAGGAAGGCGGCCAGGTTGGCCGTGTAGGACGAGATGATGATGAGGGTGAAGAACCACCACACCCCGCCCACAATGCGGCCGGATAATGACCTTGGAGTGGGAGACAAGGAGGAGAGGGATCGATTAGCAGCAGTGGCGGGAACAAACAAAGTAGAAATACTCCCTTACGGTGCTAGAATGTTCGGCATCTCTAATTTTACTACATTTGAAGTCCCAGTAGGGAAAGGGTAGTCGGGGCTTTCATGATTAGGCTGCTACCCCTGCCACCTAACCCTGGATAAGCGGAAGAAAACAGATGCATGGATGAACAAATATCTGTACTTTCACCTAAGTACAGATCGTGAGTACTTTCGCCAGCTCTGATTCAGAAGATAAGATAGTTTTCAGTCATTATTGGAGATTGGGCTGCACGAATTGGTTTCATCCGATATAAAAGAGCTGCAGGACCCCCCACAGCAGCGCTACCCTGCTTTGCACACTCGGGGGAGACAGATAGCAGGCTGCCGAGGAGCGGCAGCGCGTGAGGAGAATCTTAAAGCGTAAATGCTGCATTGAGGAGGACAAACAAGACCTCCCCTCGGTGCAAATCAAACAGCGGCGGATACAAAACCCCTACAGGCCCCGCGTGTCAGATGGAGCGAGCGAAGAGAGACAGCCAAGGGAGAGAGAGAGACATCTGCAGTAGTCAGTGCTTTTACTCAGACCGCTCCCTGCAATGTGACTTATTGTCATTTGGCCAGAAACCAGTACTCCCAGTCGGCACTGAAGCTGCTACCCAATGTCTTGTGATCTGCATGCGTGAACACACACACGTGTTAAGAAGCGGGTGCTTGCTCTTCATCGATCGAGTCCTCAGGCTTAAAGTCTGTGTTTTTTTTTTTAACGACCTTCTCCGTGGCTCAAACAGAGTTGGAGGCGAGGCTCGTTCTTAACATACAGTACATCATTAGCGTTAGCTTCAGCCAGCTAACAGGACCGCATCCTGACACGACCGATCCCTATCCCGAGTCCCACAAAGACAGTAGCCAACATCCACTGCCTTTATGGCCCACTATCATTGATGGTTAACCCTAACACCTAACCCCCATTCTAACCTTTCCTTAACTACCACCCTAACCTTGCTCGAACCCTACTCTAGCTCATCCATACCTGTGCTTTACCTCACCCAACTATCACCATAACCCTATTCAAACCCAACTTAAATTCCAACCCAGTGTGACCCTTTGAATCAATTTCAATCAATTATTCATAACTAGCGGCACGGTGGACGACTGGTTAGCACATCTGGCTCACAGTTCTGAGGACCGGGGTTAAAATCCCGGCCCCATCTGTGTGGAGTTTGCATGTTCTCCCCGTGCCTGCGTGGGTTTTCTCCGGGCACTCCGGATTCCTCCCACATCCCAAAAACATGCATGGTAGGTTGATTGAAGACTAAATTGCCCTTAGGTGTGAATGTGTGCGTAAATCGTTGTTTGTTTCTATGTGCCCTGCGATTGGCTGGCGACCAGTTCAGGGTGTGGCCCGCCCCTAGCCCGAAGATAGCTGGAATGGGCTCCAGCACGCCCGTGACCCTTGTGAGAATAAAGTGGTACAGAAAATGGATGGATGGATGGATGGATGGATATTCATAACCAATTTCATGTTTTTTTCTGCGTTCATCACCACACTGAACAATTACTCAGTTGGATCTAGATCGGACGGTTTTGTGTTTTACTGCGTACCGTACCGATTCGTGTCAGCCTTGCAACGGGCTGGTAATCTGCCCTGCCAATCTGTACCGTACCTATAATCACCTGGAACAACCCTCGAACTCCTCAACCGACGAAGGACAGAAGGTTCTGGTCTTACAGTCGTTGACATTTGACGACGCCGCCGTTTTTAGAGCATGTTGCGACGAAGCATGCCGCATAGCAGCACGCACATGCATTTCAACACATACACACACTGTAAGCCTCACACTGCTCACTTGACGCATTCGCTGTGGATTTGAATACAAATGACTTCCTCTTCTTTGTTTCCCCAAGCTCTGATTCCCTCTCTTCAATTGAGAAAGACCATACATTTAAGCATAGAAAATGACTAAACAGGTGGTGGCGATAGCGGTGGGGGGTTGACGCGTGCAGCGTGACGCGTGTGGTGGCAAGTATAAAGACTTTGTTTCTCTACTGAGGTATATGTACTAAAGTACAGTTTTTCAGACAATTTATGAATGCGACTGACTGCATTTGAAAACAGATTTGTACTTTCTACTCCTCACTTTTTCACAATTGTCTCATGACTTTTTTAGTCCTCTGGGGATGACAACATGATGGGGAAAAAAGAAGAAGATGCAAACAGAGACAGGAAAAGTCAACCGCAGTCGTGATTGATGTCGTGATTGATGGATTGAGATCTCGGGGACTTAAAAAGGCAGAAAAAAACAAAAAACAGGGACAGCAGCGACATGGAGGAACGTGGCCCAGGGAGAATTAACGGCTGCAGTCAGGAACACTTTTACAACGCTGCTCCAATGTCAGTAAAAATTCAGTTTTACTTTTGTATCTTAATACATTTCCCAGTATGTACCTTTATACTTTTACTGAAGTACAGGAGTCGAATCATTACTTATGGTTTTAACATTATTTTTCTCACGCAAGTATCTGTACCGAGTACTAGTACTGTGAGTATCCCGCTTGCCGCAATCACTGCAGTCTTTAGTGAGCATCTGAGTGCAGTAAAAGGGATCAGGGTTTCCTCACTACGCCTTCATGAGCATTAACCTGCCATGCCTCCAATCGTTGACGTTGATTCACAGTGGCGGACATGCGGTAAACACAGGGCGGGGATTTGGTTGGCGTGGTGAGCGTCCACTTCAAGGCACCGTTACGTTTTCGTCTCTCTCTTGGTGTGTTGGCAGAAATGCAAAATTTGAATACTCTCTGGGCGTGGATACAAATACACAAACGCCGCTTGTAAGTGGCATCCGATCATTAAATGTTCTTAATGATGTTTTGGTGCCATCTGTTGATTGTGAAGTTAATCTGGTTACCGTAAAGTAATTGCAGTGCAATGAGGCCAAATGAGAACAGCGAGTGTTTGCGTGTGTTTGTGCAGTTGGTTCAACCTCAGTAAACTGGCAGAAATTTGAAGCGTCCAAAAATAAAAAAAAATGTAAAAAAATACAAGAAAATTTATTGCTGGAGAACTTTAGTGTAATGATGAACCAATTTGGCTCTTCCACGACAGGAGTAATTGAGACAAGCGGAAAGTGACTCCACTCCCGGATTAATCAGTAACCTTTTCACTGCGTGCCTCATCGAAATAAAGTGGGACGCCGTCTTTCGGTAAAAACAGTGTCGGGGGGGGCTTTATTTGTATAAACATATTTATACGGAAAACAGTGAAGCCTCCTGCATATTCACGGTTTTGGCATTGACATATTCTAGTCTGCGCTCGACAATATTTAAAAAGATGTTGTGTGATATGGTTTCTTTTCCCCAAAAAAGACTTGCTGCTGGTGAAGTGACAATGGCAACGAGGGACTAAATGAATGAGCAGGTACTCGTTTGGCCCCGAGGTGTCTACTGGGGGCCAGTGCCGTCACTGCTTGACTTATTTATATCTAGATTTGGAGCATAAACATTTTGTGTCAAAGCTTTTTGGAAGACGTTTCAACAATAGCTCAACAATGAAAACAAATTTTGACGCATCCCGAGCCGCTTGATGAAAAGCATCCCAATCGGCATTCGGCAGCGTCGCCGTCCGACTCCGAATTGCCTTTCCGCTTTGAAGCTACAGACACGTGGCATCTTGCCGCGCCGGCAGCTTGTACGACAAAAAGACTCAACGACTGCTGACGGGAGCGAGAGAAAAAAACAGAGCGGAAAAGAACAGCTGTGCGGCATTCCGGCTGGATGAGAAAGCTAACTGGGGGAGGGCTCGGCAATGATGGGAAGCCTATAGATGAGCAGAATGCTTGAGAGCTTCCTTTCGGCCAAGTGGAAAGTGACAAATTTGAACATCCCTGGAGATGCTTTGCCACGTCTTCACTGCAGACGCCTACACTTGGTGCCTTCACTTTTGTCGGTGAAGGGCATCCTCTACAGGGTTGAGGTTGGGTGACTGACATTAAAGAATATTCCATTTATAAATATAAATATTTATTTATTTTCCTTAAGTAGAAGTCTTGAGTAGCACCCATTATCGGGGTTTGTAGTATTTGACTGACTGTGAGAAGACACTTTGCTTTTTGCTGCGTGTTTGTGGCTCGGTCTCCCTTCACCATTGTCTCCATTGAGTGAAAAACATGCTCAATTGGGTTGAGATTAGGTGACCAAATTGGGCAATAAAAAGTATTCAATTTCTTTGACTCTTCTTTTTTTTCCCTACACTAAATTTAGGGTCAGCTCTTTTGTGGCTTAACATTTGTCTACAGTAACTAAAAAAAAAAAAAAAAAAGCATGCTCTATAGTGTTCATATCAGGTGACTGACTTGGCCATTAAAAGAATATTCCATTTCTTCGCCTTCAAAAAGTCTTGATTTGCTTTACAAACCATGGCTGTAATTCCCGAATGGTAAATGCGAAACCTCTAAAATCCAAATTGCAAGTCTACACCACAATGACTTGCTGACTGTTGTATTTAACCTAAATCCACTATGACACACAGAGACGCCTCCGTAATTACACGCAATGTTCACAAATATGACATCTCACCCGGAAAACGTCAACATCCCCTTCAATGAAAGCGGCTATTGTGTCAACGGTTTTATTTAATCTCCCTATTTAGCCCGTTTCCACGGAGACATTACCACCTGAGAGGAGGATATTAATCACCGAATTCATTATTACAGGCTGCCTTGAGGGAGCGGAAGAATGCCATTAACCCTTATTAAGACAGAGGAGGAAAGGGAGAGATTACGGGCTATTTATAACTCCCAAAAATTGGTTTTATATAAACATCAGGAGAGAATAGAAGTCGCCTAAATAGAGGTTGGACTGGCCAAATATACATAAAAGATCATTTTATCTCCAATAGTGAGTAATTTAAAGCGGTGTTGGCTTGTGAGTTCAACAAGTTTTCTCCAGTTGGAACATGCTAATTTGCGTTTTTTTGTTGTTCTTGTTAAATACCCATTATAATCTCCACTGGACACGATTATTTTACCAATAGAATAAACCCTACTGTTCACACTGTAACTTTGCTTGTCTTCGTGTTACGGTGATTTTGTCAGCGATAAGGTTCAAATGCTGCCACAAAATACAAATACACACTGAGGATTGCAGCAGCCATTGCTTATGATACTCTACAGTGTATGTATCGTAGAAGTAGTTTCAAAGGGTCATACACTGACAGGTAAATCTTTTGTTATTCACCTAGTTCTAAAAAAAAAAGTCTGTGAGCGAGCCCTTCCAAATGTTGCCAGATTGCGATGTAAGAGTGGGGATAATTTACACCCCCACACTGAGTTTCTCCACCCATGACTTGGCAGCTAGGCTGGGTGAAGATTCTCCCGTTGCCCCAGCAGTATTTGGGGCGGATTATACAATCGCTCACTTGCATGAGACAGCACCCCAAAACTGATTTCAGCAGGACAAGAAACATGGTATGTAAAGTGTCCTGTAGCTCTTGATCCTCGCGGTATTTCGAAGAAAATGTTAAGATACCTGGAAAGTGTTTTAAATCCTGAAAATAAACTCAGATTCTAATAATAACCTCAGCAACAATTTCCTGTGCATCAACTGGCCACCACATTAGGTACACCTGCACAATCTTAACAGACCAAATATAAAAGTTGGATATCAAAAGATTCTGCCTTTACTAAGATTATTCAATCGGCACAATTTGACGTGTTCGTTATTGTGGTTGTGGACTGCACCGCATCATACTGAGGGCTGTTCCTAATATTTTGACATTCCGGTGTAGCTCAACGAGGTCCCCAACTCTATTATAGTAATCGATCCATTTGGGCTTAACGGAGATAAGAGCCCACAATTAATCGGAAAGACCCACAGGAACTACAGGAGCTAGTTGAGCAGAGTCTTAAAATAGCTAAAACAATTTATCTCGCCAAAACTTTAAGCTTATAGCAAAGCCATTCAGACAGCTAAGAAAGGCTTAAAAGAAGGGCAGGCCCCTAGTGCTAGTAAGGACACAAGTCAATAGTGTGTGTGATGAGGCAAAAAAAGAACACCTCGAGAAGTCTTCATTTAGTCAGCGCAACCGTTAGGGGATTTACGGTAGTGCTTTAATAAGATATGCAAATTTTGGGGGATTGAAAGTAATTCCTGTTTAAAGGTGAGCAACCTTTGGTGGATTTGTTATTGTCTAAATTAACTTGTAGTAGTCTTACTTTAACCTGTGCAAATTTCAGGGGATTTATTGTCTGATTTTACCATCCGCAACTCAGCGGCAGCTTTTTTTGGTCATTCACGGTATGGATCCAGTCAGCTTTGCGAGTGAGTGTGAAGTAGAACGCGTGCAGCAAGCGTAAAGCTCCTACCTGGGCGAGATGTCGCAGCCCTGTTGCATGAAGGCGCCCAGGGAGAACCAGAGGGAGTTGAAGATGCCAAACTCATTGGGGGGCTGGTCGCTTGGCGGACCGTCGGTGCCCTCTTCGGGCTCCTCGGTGTGCCACTCGTACGGGCTGAAGCGGCTGACCAGGAAGAGCACCACGCTCACGCCGATGTAGGCGAACACGATGCACATCCAGATCTCGTAGGCCAACGGGTCCAGGAAGGAGAATACCCCCGGTTTGGATTTTTGAGGCTTCTTAATCATGATGGAAATGCCCAGAGACATGAAGGGCTTGGAGAAGTCGATCACCTCCTCCCGGACCAGCGTGATTGTCAAAGGGGCCACAGCGATTTCCGCTTTCTGCGGACGTTGGAATGAAAGGAGAACGGTCAGAAAAGTACATCGGGATTCACGGTGGTCTGATTTGAACTTTTCGAGGAGTTACAATAGTCTATTTAAAGTAAAATGGACTTTTTTAGGGGATTTACGGCAGTCTTCTTTTTCAAAGATTTGAAATCATCCTTATTCAACGTGCAACTTTTATGGATTTTACGGCAAACTTATTTTATAACCTGTGGAATTTTTGGAAGATTCACCTTATTTTAACAGATTACATTTATAGTAGTCTTCTTTTAACCTGTGCGACTTTTCAGAGCTTTATGGGAGCCTTATCTTAACATACAACCTTTGACAGATTTATGATCGTAGTTATTTTACTTTTTTATATTTACTTTTCAGAGATTTACTGCACTCTTATTTTAACCTGTGTAATTTATGGGAAACTTGTTTTAAAATGTGGAGTTTATGGGGAATTTATAATAGTGTGACAGTCTTAATTTAACCCATGCAATCTTTCAAGGATTTACGGTAGTCTTATTTAAACTATTGTAATATGTACAGATTTGGGGCAATTTGCAGTAGTCATGTTTTAACCTTTGCAACCTTTGAGGGATTCTTGGTAATCTTATGGTAACCTGAGCAACTTTTAAGGGATTTACCCCTGCAATTTTTGAGATCTTTACGGCAGTGCAATTATTGGGAGATGTGCTGTAGTCGTATTTCACTTTTCTTACTTAGTCTTACTCTTACTTTCACTTGTGCAATTTCTAGGGGTTCTGTGGAAGTCTTAATGTATCCCATGCAACCTTTGAATAATTAACCATAGTCCTATTTTAATGACCAACTTTTGGGAGATTTATGGCAGTTTTTTTTCCACTGAAGTCTTATGTCAACCAGCACGGATTTGGGGGATTACAACTCTTTTATTTAAATGTGTACAATTTTTAGGGGACTTACTGGATTCGTATTCTGTGCAATTTTCAGGGGATTTACGGCAGTGTTATTTTAAACTGTGCAACTGTTGGATGATTTATGGTAGTCTTATTTTAACCCTCACAATTTACAGTGTATGGGATTTAAGGAAATCTTATTTTAAAATGTGCAACTTTTGAGGGATTTACAGGTGTTTTACAGTAGTTTTTCTACACAAATTTTCACTTTCAGTGGCAGTTTGGAAGTTTGTTCAGAAACTTGATCAGCATGTCGTCTCAATCCAAATTTAGACTCTCTTAGAGCGATAAAGCTAAGACAAGACAAAGAAAGTACCAAGCAAAGTGTCTCTAATGACGAGAAGCTACGAAAGACAATCCGGGGAGGATAAAATAATATGTTTACAACACTGGGAGGCAGAAACTGGACAGAGCAAAGTCACCGGCTTGCTGAAAATCCACACAGCAGATTACAATTTGGCACTAATGTGGGTATTTCCTGGCCTCATCTGCTCTACTGGGGGGAACAAAGAGCTTTCCGAGCGTAGTTTTGACCACTTGACACTCTAATGAAAGAGATTTAAAGTTCTCTTATCCTCAGCAAAATAGATGACAGCCGGTGTTAAAAGACTTGGCGAAGTTAAAAGCAGCAGAGCGGCATTTGGGAAAAACGAGACGAAACAAGAAGAATTGCGCGCGCTCGCTGAGCAAAGTCTTCCTGCTGACAGCTTCCGCGTGCTTAGATGTTCCCGTCTGCGCCTTCAGTTGTAACCTCTGCACAGCACTTGAGATGAAAAATCTTTCAAAACACATTTCCACTTGCAGGAATTTGAGGTACAATGGTAACTTGAGTAACACTGAACTAGGCGCGTGGTAAACGGCCAATCCGAGATGGACTCAGTGCTACTGATGTCACTCACTGGGCCACGCATGCAACACGAATACTGTACGAATACGAACTCTGTAATGGTGGCAGGGAACTCAATTCAACTTACTTCGCAATCAAGCTGTGGTTGGGCAAACAGTGAACAATTAATCAAAAAAAGAGGTCTCAAACTGTTTAATGCCACATCCAGTTAAAGTATACAGAACTATCCCACGAAACGCATGTATTACAATTATGTATTTACAACAGCTAAACAACTTTGCTTAAGAATTGTCCACGAGTTTAATGGTAACATATAATGGAAAACGCCCTTGACATGTAAACGATTAGCTTCAATAGTTGCTCGAGTGTTAGAAACCTTTAAGCGACAGATATTTGAACAAATACATAGACAGATATATAATACTCGTGCGCATATATCTTTTCCCCACTCGGAAAAATTATCTTACTGAGTCACTTACAGTCGTCAGAGAACTATTCTTCTTCATTTGTGTCTGCATGACTTTATTATGCTGCCCTCTGGTGGCCAAGGTGAGCACACCAGAAGGAGCAGAACAAAGAACTGAATTGCAGCATTAAATCATGATGCACATACTGTTTAATTTTTTTACATTCTATTATGTTATTACTCTATGTTTTTATAAAGTACAATAATATATTCTTTTTTTTATTGTTTTCATGCAAGCGAGCCAAGCGAGAATTTTACTGAATTGTGGCACCAGCGTGCAGCTAATTTGCATAATATCGCCCACTCACCGAGTTTCTCCACCCATGACTTGAGAACTAGGCTGGACGAAGATCCAGAGCCACCTTCAAGCCAGGCTGTCTGAAACACTATCATGTGAAAGCCAGCAGAGGCGGGTGTTTGACGATTTGTCCTAAGTTTCTTGACGTTCTGAGTAAACCGGTGTCGTTTTTTTTTTTTTTTTGGAACTGGTGTATTACCCCAAAACTTCTTGTCGTAATTTGCACACTTGCATGACCTCAACTTTGTAACGTGGAAGATCGAAGTTATACAGAAAACAACAACAACAACAAATAGCCAGCAAAAAAACTTAATTGCATCTTGTGCTATGGATGAGCTTTCTTTAAAGAGGACTTAACTGGACATGTTCGGTCGCACAGTAGCCGTAAAAGCCCAGAGTGCACATAAATCTTCTCCTCGCTGCACTCAAACTCGATTACACTTGGACCTTCCCATAATTGCGGCTGGTGCTTTGAATTACTGAAACTAATTTGAAGTGGGGTGGGGCACTCAAAAGACACAAAATGGCTGCGTGTGAGCAAATGCGGGTGGGGAGTGAGGGTGCGGGAATTTATTGATGGCGTGACGTGGCGTTTAATTTTGCATGAGCTCTGATGGAAAAGTAAAGCGCTTCATTACGGAACGACACCGGGAGAGTGACGGATTAACGCAATTAGTCCAAAGGTGGCGGAACAAACAATGATTTCACTTGTCTGCTTCTTTAAACAAAAAGCATTGGCAGTGCGTACGTGACTCAATTGTATGAACAAACATGAATACAGTGAAACCTTTCAAGTGGAAAACCTGACATGGAGCCGCCTTTGCTTTTCCTGCAGAAACCAGCAAAGGTGGGATTCGCATTGACCCTTTTACATACACCGGTTAACTTGCAACACTCAAAGTGTGTCAAAACGTTCCGTCTCACCCCGTACACCAGCTCCCCGACCATGCCGTTCCAGATCTTGGTTTCCGGGTCCCGGGCGCCGTACTTGCCGTCGGGCACGATGGAGATCTTATACTTGATGCCGATGTGTTTGGCGATCTCGGAAGCCAGGTCTACGCAGTAGCCTTCGTACTGGTCGTTGCCCTCGTACATCTCCCAGTTCTTCTTGAGCATCACGTAGGGACCCTCCTACACAAAGGGGGCCGGGGGGTGGGATGGGGGGGGGGGGGGGGGGGGACCACAACCAGTGAAGCGCACCGTCAGACGGAGACACGGGCAGACGGATGTCACACAGCAACGGACGACAGAATGGCACAGACATGTCAACAGTTTACAACAACTCGTCCGGTAAATGGAGACCATATCCTTTAGTATTTGACAAGTAAATATTTATTTTGCAATACAGCCATCAATAACATTTAGGTGAGAGTAAGCGGCGGTGTAAGGGGAGGCTGGGGGCAAATTACATGAGTGCAAAACATATTGTCGTACAAGTTGCAGTGATTCCCGCGACCCCTGTGAGGATAAGCGGTTCAGAAAATGGATGGATGGATGGAAGTTGCAGTGGTCATGAATTTCAGAGTCAAATGGCTGCCTTAAGCGTCACTTTTAACTCATGAGCAACAAAAACGCAACGTTTTTCTGTGATCTCAGATACACGGGGCTCTTGTTTTCCGATGGTATCGACATATGACGTTTCCAAGTTATGAACTAGTTTGAGCAGCGTCGTAGGAATACGTCGTCACCGTTTTACGAGCAAATTCAGAATAGCGCCAAGCCCCGAACGTAATAGCAGTTCCATCACAGAACGAACCCAAATTGCCAAAGAGCAAACTATGCGATGAGCTCGGAACAAGGTTGCTATTACTTTTCTCGTGCCAAACGTATTGTTTCCGGATTATTAAGACTTTATATTTGCAAGAGCGGACCATCAGATAGCTCCGATGTCATCCCGGAGGCCCGTCGCATATCGGGCGATGCGATCGAACGCAACTGAAGTGAAGCTTTGCAGAAAAATAAAATAAAATTACAGATGGCAACTCTTTGCCTCACACCAAGCGATTGAGCACATCTGAACTACAAAAACATGGCACGATTTTCAGGACGAAGCGGATTGCCACAAGAGGCGGAAACGGGCGACAACAAAGGAGAGCGTGGATATTTCAAGAGGATGTGGACAATCATTGATTGCTACCATTCGATGACCCGTGCATTTCAGCGACAGAGACGCCACAATTTGCTTTTACAAATATAGTGTCGGTTTGTATTATTGTAAAACACGGCCAGTTTAAGACATGCAAACTTATTTTTGATTGGCTGTTCAAGCTTCGGCTTTGCGACCTGATTCAAATTTTGAATGGCGGGAAAACCAGGAGCCGACGGTAGACCACTCATGAAAACGAGCAGCCGAACACTGCGCGTCAGTGCGGTCAGTTTCGGCCGCGTCGAGCTGGTTTTTGCAGTCGTGTAAGAAGACGCCGTTTCTCAGTTTCATTGGATTGTTTTATATTTATGGGCTTGAAGGCGTTTTTCTTACAGATATTTACTCGAATTATGACTTCACGACTGCGTTGTTGCCGGCTAGTGATAGACGACAACGCGTTCCGGTTTATGTACAAATTTGTGTTATGTCCCGCTGTGTATTACATTCATTTGGCTCCTTTTTTCATGACCCGACACAAGGGACCATACAGTGGAAAAAGGTTACTTGACTTCTACATTGGAGACGACCTAAAGTAGTCACTACAAACTCTTTTAATCATTTAAATGTGATATTGAGCTGAAACGCTGACTCTTATTCATGACAGCTTTTGCAACAAAAGTGTGACATTCGCGCCATCTTGGTGCCAAGGAACTATGTTGAAGTGATTTGGGGGTTTCATTTACACAAAAGTAGTGCTTTGCCACCGCCTGTCGGCATCTATTGGCAATTTCCTTTTTTGGGGTGGGGGGGGGGGGGGCATCAATTTTCGCTGTTGTGTCAGAGTTCAGTATATATAAATAAATAAATATATAAATATACAATGGTTTAGATCAAAACACAACTGTTTACAGTCACTTTGGAACAGTGTTCATAAATATCCTTTGCAACATGCTGCAATATCTACACGTAGCAGCCTGTTCTGGTAAATTTTGGTCACATGACCACTATCACAACGCCCACAATATTGTTCAACTGCGTGTAACGTTGTCGTACCCCCGCTATGGTTTATTTAAAGCTGCACATCAAGCAAACAATTACAGAAATGAACAGCGAAGGAGAAAGCGGTTCAGCTTTAAAATCTTACGTCTTTAAACCGTCACGTTCTGCTGGGAGATGCACTTTTTTTGTTCTTTACTCCCTCTGAGGTACAACAAAAAAAAAAGCCACGCACGAGTAATCGCCGTGATGGCCTCATGCTGCATATGCGCAGCACAATCTGTGGTTTAAAAAAAAAAAAAAAAAAATCATCAAAATGTTAATGCAGATGGATGATACACAGAATCAAACAGACGGGAGGGAAGCATGACTAAGCAGAAAGCGGAGGTAAAGCTGATGGGAAGTGAAAAATGAGCTGCCGTCAGACGGGATGATTGCAGACAAATACAAGCCAGACTTCCAAGTGATGGCGGATTGGGAGAGGAATGGGAGAGGTGGTGAAGGTTCTGGATCAACAGAATCCGGAGTCATCGAAATGGAACGCTGGCCTTGCTTTGTGCGTGTTTCCAAACAAATTACTTCCGTCATACAAGGCGGGCATCTACATATTGAGAACAAGGCCCAATTTATTCCACACATTTTTTTGACATTGCCCCAAGCCACTACAAGGTAAACCCAAAGACGCTTGGATGCACCAACCGAATTGAGTCTTTGCCCACTTCCATCCGGCTTCAGAGGTAGTATCAAAGCCGGAGTGGCATCTTTAGCCCTTTTAACCTACCTGTAAACGACAGCCTTATTACATTTTTTCTTCACCCCTATGTTGCTGTAATGCCGCCAACGCGGAAGGGGGGTAGGAAGCCGACCCCAAACTTTTCTACCTTTGGAGGTAGCTATTAAGAGTTGTAGCAGAGGCTAGAATGTCTGCGAATGACAGAATTTTCCACTCTTTTCAAGTAAAGTGTTTATTTAACCATGACTGTCGGTTATGGGAAGTTGAGCGATCCGTGCATTAAAACAGGAGTTCAGAACATTCAGAGAGATTTTGCCACCTCGTTAAAAAATTATTTCGCATTTAAACGTTATCTAATTCCCTTGTAGAAAGGAGTTGGAGTTCCGTGGTTGCAGTTGTGCGTTCAAGAGGCTCCATACCGCAGTTACTACAGTGTACTAACTAGGAACATTTCCTTTATGATTTTCAAACGTTGCTTTATGTATTTGTGAGAACAATATCATTGGGAACAGTAAAAACACTAGAAGACTGACGGCGAATCTGGCTGATTTCACGGGGATTTCAAGACAAAGAGCAAAAATACAAAGACGGCTTTAGTCGCAAAGATTCTTCCCCCGTGCCGCTCATAATCGCTTTACAGGAATCACGTCTTGTTTTTGCGCTCCCTATTCTCCGTTTGGTACAACAGCGAAGGATTCACTATGTGATGATTGAAGACATTATATTAGATCGATATATGGATATGGACCATGGCCTACAGTCCAACGTTGGCATGAGTGATGAGCGCAGTGGCCGTGAAGGTGCTGGCCGAGGAAGCTGGAAAAACAATGCGGTCGGGAATTTCCTGAAGCTCAGCCGAGGCCATGATTTATGACCCGCGCAACACGTTGCAAGGCTTTTTGTGGTGACCAGTCGGCACGTGTTACTCCTCTTTCCGCGGCTTGGGTTTCCCACCGCCCTGAACGGTCCCGGTGTACGGTTATTGGCTGGTTGGTCCGTGGCTGTCGATGTCATTGGACGAAAGAAGTATCAGTCATTACAGCAGCATCAGGATCAAGGTCTTTTTTGACTAAATTTCCTCTAGTGACATTAAAATTAATGATCATTATTTTCTTAAATATGACTTTTATTTGAAATTTTGACTGTTCTGACCTCCTGTTTCAATAAACACCTGACTTCAAATAAACATCACATTAATGCCTGATGTTACTTCAAACAAATTTAATAAACACCTAACTTAAAATACACACCTAATTCCAAATAAACAGTAAATTCGCCACTCTAAATAAAGCCCTGCCTTCCAATAAAAACTTACTTTAAATAAATGCCGCCTTCAAATAAAAACAGTAAACATCTTACTCAAAATAAACAGCTGACTTGAAATAAACAACTTACCTCAAGCAAACACCGTTTCAAATAGAACCTGACTTAAAAAAAAAATCCCCTAACTTCAAACAACTTGCATTTCCTTCAAGTGTCGTTAAGATCTGTGTACTTCATATTACCACAACATACATCTTACTGCAAATTAATGCCTGACCTAAAATAAACACCTTACTTCAAATAAATGCCTGACTTCAATAAAAAATTAAACTTCCCAAAGTTATGCCTGACTTAAGTTATGCCTGACTTAAGAAACACACTACTTCAAAGAAACGCCTGCGTTCAATAAACTTCACTGAAAAACCTTACATAAAAAAAATTAAATGCCTGACTTCAAATAAATAACTTCAAATAAATACCTTGTTTGAAAAAAACAACTTAGTTCAAGTACTATAAAAACGTAGCTCAACTAAACATTACTTGAAATAACTGCAAATAAACAAGCTTCTCAAAAAATAAACACCTTACTTCAATAAACGTTTCTGCGGGGTCAGGTCTGGCAAAGTGGTTGAGAATGAATCCGTTTTGCCTCAGTTGCTTCAAAATTGACCTATGAAATCTCGTGACAGTAAAATGGATGATGCAAGTCGTTATTTGGGGTTTGTTTCTGTTAGCGTGAAGCTAACATATGGTTCCAACCACGTTTGTTGAGCACAATAAAACATCATTACACGTCACCAACATGGCAAACACTTGATCGTTAGTCCGTGTAATCTACGGTGAGGCTCGTGGAGCTGAGTAACGTAGGTAGTCTGCACCAATTGACAGATTTACAGCAAAACAGGAAATCACTTTGACATTCACTGTCTGCTCGGCAGAGAGGTTCCGTGGGCGGGAAAAAAAAAAAAAGAATCCCAAATCGACGGATGCTGTGATCACAACACGGAGCGTGAAATGCGTGACACACAAGGACAAAGACAGCGGCGTGTTTATCCTCGTTTCCTCCCATTTGCATTTCGTTTTCCTCTCAAGGGGACTCCATTACGGCTCCATTTGCTTTTTAAACGGGGGCGTCCATTAACACGGCCGCTGTGTCTTTCGGGCTTGGTTTGGGCTCGTCTTCTTGTGTCATATCCCGCTTGCTGTCCAGCTGGGGGCTCAGTTTCTTAAAATGGGGTTCCTCACTGGGGGCTGAAAAGAGGGGAGGATTGTGCTGAGCTGTTGACCCCCAAACCTCAGTTTCCGCGCCTCCGCTCGGCCGCTCCGTTTACGCTCTCGCAAAATCACCTGCCGTGCCAAAAGCCTGTCTTACTAACTGGCCTTGAACTATATTACAGTGTTCCCTCACTGTATCGCAGATTTTACAGTATACTGTACAGGCAAGTCCGAATTTCGAGTTTCATGCTTTCGGTGTAGGACCAGGTTGTGCCACAACATGCTCGGCAGCACTGAGGTCTACTGGAAGAGATGCAGCGTGATTAAGAGCAAGACAAAAAGATGTATTGAGAATGGTTATATGCTCTGTTTTTATGTGTGGCTGCTTCGTGTGTGTTAAAGTGTCATTTCATCCATTCATCCATTTTCTACCGCTCATCCGAGGTCGGGTCGTGGGGGCAGTAGCTTTAGCAGGGATGCCCAGACTTCCCTCTCCCAAGCCACTTCATCCAGCTCTTCCGGGGGGATCCCGAGGTGTTCCCAGGCCAGCCGAAAAACGTAGTCTCTCCAGCTTGTCCTGGGTCATCCCCGGGGTCTCCTCCCGGTGGGACGTGCCCGGAACACCTCACCGGGGAGGTGTCCGGGAGGCATCCGAATCAGATGCCCCAGCCACCTCATCTGGCTCCTCTCGATATGGAGGAGCAGCGGCTCTACTCTGATATCCTCCCGGATGACCGAGCTTCTCACCCTATCTCTAAGGGAGAGCCCGGACACCCTGCGGAGGAAACTCATTTCGGCCGCTTGTATCCTGGATCTTGTTCTTTCGGTCACGACCCACAGCTCGTGACCAAAGGTGAGGGTAGGAACATAGATCGACCGGTAAGCCAGCAAAGACCGATACAAAGTCTGCATCACTGCAGATGCTGCACCGATCCGCCTGTCAATCTCCCGTTCCATTCTTCCCTCACTCGTGAACAAGACCCCAAGATACTCGAACTCCTCCACTTGGGGCAGGATCTCATCCCTGACCTGAGAGGGCAAGCCACCCTTTTCCGACTGAGGACCATGGTCTCAGATTTGGAGGTGCTGATTCTCATCCCAGCCGCTTCACACTCAGCTGCGAACTGCTCCAGTGAGAATTGTAGGTCACGGCTTGATGAAGCCAACAGAATCTGCAAAAAGTAGAGATGCAATACTGAGGCCACCAAACCGGACCCCCTCTACGCCTCGGCTGCGCCTTTAAATTCTGCCCATAAAAGTTATGAACAGAATCGGTGACAAAGGGCAGCCTTGGTGGAGTCCAACCTTCACCGGAAACGAGTCCGATTTACTGCCGGATATGCAGACCAAACTCTGACTCCGGTCTTACAGGGACCGAACAGCCCGTATCGGGGGGTTCGGTACCCCATACTCCCGAAGCACCCCCCCACAGGTCCCCCCAAGGGAGACGGTCGAACGACTTCTCCAAGTCCACAAAACACATGTAGATTGGTTGGGCGAACTCCCATGCAACCTCGAGGACCTTGCCAAGAGTGTAGAGCTGGTCCACTGTTCCACGGCCAGGACGAAAACCACACTCTCCATCCATCCATTTTCTGAGCCACTTCTCCTCACTAGGGTCGCGGGCATGCTGGAGCCTATCCCAGCTGTCATCGGACAGGAGGCGGGGTACACCCTGAACTGGTTGCCAGCCAAACAGTCATGCCTACGGGCAATTTAGAGTCTCCAATTAATGCATGTTTTCGGGATGTGGGAGGAAACCGGAGTGCCCGGAGAAAACCCACGCAGGCACGGGGAGAACATGCAAACTCCACACAGGCGCACCTCAGAACTGTGAGGCCGACGCTCTAACCAGTCGGCCACCGTGCCGCCGAACACCACACTACTCCTCCTGAATTTGAGATTCGACTTCCCGACGGACCCTCCTCTCCAGCACCCCTGAATAGGACTGTGATCCCCCTTCTTAAAAAGGGGGACCACCACCCCAGTCTGCCAATCCAGAGGCACTGTCCCCGATGTTCACGCGATGCTGCAGAGGCGTGTCAACCAGGACAGCCCCACAACATGCAGAGCCTTTAGGAACTCTGGGTGAATCTCATCCACCCCCGGGGCCCTGCCACCGAGGAGCTTTTTAACCACCTCGGTGACCTCAACCCCAGAGATAGGAGAGCCCGCCTCAGAGAACCCAGACTCTGCTTCCTCATGGGAAGTAGTGTCGGTGGAATTGAGGAGGTCTAGGAAGTATTCTCTCTACCGGATCACAACGTCCCGAGTCGAGGTCAGCAGCGCCCCATCCCCACTATACACAGTGTTGATGGTGCACTGCTTCCCCGCAGAAATCAATTCATCCATCCATCTTGCGTTCCGCTTCTCCTCACGAGGGTCGTGGGGGTGCTGGAGCCCATCCCAGCTATCTTCAGGCGAAAGGCAGATTACACCCTGAACTGTTCGCCGGCCAGTCATCTCAGAAATAGGAAAGTACTTTAGTGTATAACAGAGGATAGGTTTAAAAAAAAAAAAAAAAAAAAGTGAAGAGATGAATTTCTGATAATGTGGGGAACACTGTAAACATAAGCTTCAAAACCCCTACCAATGCTTGAATTTATACTATCAAAACCTATAGAATTATGATGTTTCATATTTTAAGATAAACTTACTCATCAACGGTAATAAATCAAAATAACAAGCTAGAACAGTTTTTAAGATTTTTAAGGAGGAAGAAAATGAAACAAATTAAATGCTTTTACACAATACTGCCTGGTAAGAAGAAATATCTTGCACACTGAGCCTTAATTTGAGGTATTTATTCTTGGTTTGATGTGAGTTTTTACAGTGTAAGCTTGATCTGGAACTGTTTCATAAATAACTGTTTCTGTGCTTTTTTGAGCAGTTTTTTTGTGTGGGTTTCTACTAAATAGCGATAAAAGAGCAGCCACATTACAAAGGTAAAAACAGCATGTGGCGAAATTGTAAGCACGTCGTTGTCGTCGTGCAAATACTGAGCGCAAATTACCGAGAATGAGGGATACAATTGCAGCTGGCATCATAGTTTACCACCCATGTCGGGTCTCCTGCGTTTCCTTCAGGTGTTTTTAAGATCAGTGTCGTTTTGCAGCAAATTGTAATAAACAAAGCCTTTTGGCAGTGCAAATCCTTCCTAATCATAAAGACGATCATACCGGTCCATGCAGACGGGCTTTTTTCTTACCATGATGGTGGTGACCACCACGGTGCGGTTTTCCATGCCGGACGTGTCGTTGGGGAGGAGCGGCGAGTCCTGGATCAGCACCAGTTTGTCGGCGTCGTTCCAGTAGCCGATCTGAGGGAAGCGCAATGTAAGATGACAACCGCCTAAGGCGAAGACTATTCACGTGTCGCTACTTGTGTTCATTTGCACAATGGCAGAGAATACTGGCCCTTCGTTTAATCACTAAGGCATTGATTTCAAGGAAAGCATTTATTTGCAGTAAAACATTGATTTTGAAGTGAGGGTTTGGCTTGAAGCAAGCTGTTTATTTCAAGGGAGGCATTTATTTGAAGCAAGGTGTTAATTTAAACTGAGGGGTTTATTTTGAGTGAGGCATTTATTTTAAGTGAGACATTTATTTTACGTAAGGTGTTTTGTTAATGGGAGGGTGTTTATTTTAACGGGGAATATATGTTCAGTAAGGCGTTTATTTGAATAAGGCATACATTTGAAGAGAGACATTTACTTGCAGTAAGGAGTTTCTGTTAAGTGATACGCTTATTTGAAATAAGGTATTGATTTTAACAGAGGCATTTATTGGCCGTAAGATGTTTGTTTTAAGTGAGGTGATTATTTTAAGGGGTTGTTTATGTGACACAAGGCATTCATTTTGAGGGAGGTATTTATTTGAAATTAGGCTTTAATTTGAAGTACGGTAAGTATTTGAAGAGACATTTATTTGCATTAAGTAGTTTATGTTAAGTAATACTTATTTGAAGTAGGGGTAGGGTTAATAAGTAGTAAGTAAGGTATTTATTTTAAAGGCGTTTAATTTTCTGGCAATTGTCTGAAGGGAGGGTGTTTATTTAAAGTAAGCTGATTTGTGAATCATTGCTTTGGATTGGCGGCACGGTGGCCGACGAGTGTCTGCCTCACAGTTTTGTTGGACCGGGGTTCAATCCCCAGCCCCGCCTCTGTGGAGTTTGCATGTTCTCCCCGTGCCTGCGTGGGTTTTCTCCGGGCACTACGGTTTCCTCCCCCCCCCCCCCCCACCCCCCAAAAAAAAAAACATACATGGTAGGTTGATTGAGGACTATAAATTGCCCGTAGGTGTGAATATGTGTGTGAATGCTTGTTTGTTAATAGGTGCCCTGCGATTGGCTGGCGACCAGTCCAAGGTGGACCTGGCCTCTCCCCCGAAGACAGCTGGGATAGGCTCCAGCACGCCCGCGACCCTTGTGATGATAAAGCGGTTCAGAAAACGGATGGCTGGATGGATGTTTATTTGAAATAAGACATTAATTTTAAGGGAGGATGGTTATTGGAAATACACAGTTTAAACTGAGCCATTTATTTGAAATGAGGCACTTATCTGAAGCAATGTTCGTAATGTAAGATTTTTACTTGAGCTACAGTCTTTATTTGAAGTAAGATGTTGATTTGACCAAGTCTTTTATTTGGCGTATGGAGTTGATTACAAGATAGCCATTCATTTGAAAGTGTTCATTTTAAGGAAGGCATTTACTTTAAATGACGTATTTATTTAGAGTACGGTGTTTATATGAAGTCAGACATTTCTTTGCAGGGAGGTGTTCATTCGAAATAAAACATGTATTGACATAAGGGATTTATTCAAAGGAGGATGTTTACTTCAGGGGAGGTATATATTAGTACAAAAGCTTCGCAATGGGTGAAGCCAGACACGACGCTGTTCACTGAATGGTGGACAGGGAATTATTTCTTTTTGTATTAACAGAATGTTGAATGGATGCTGAACGTGCAAAGACTTTTACCAACGGTGAAAAAGGAAGCGTCTATTTGAGGTAAGTTCTTTTTTTTTTTTTGCCTAAAAATCTGGCATAAACGGTGCAAATTCAGCTCGTTTTGAGCATGGTTGTGTGTCAGACGATTTCAAGTCTCCTCGGATGTCACGGGCTGCGTACGCCCGACGCGGCCGACCAGCCGTACGACGACCGGAACGGAAGCTTTGATGGCCAAAACAAGCATCCGTTCCACGGATGGATGCTGCTGATACAAAGAGAGCAATGGGCTGTGATTGTCTTCCACCTCCAGCGTGGATGATTAAGGAACGTGTCAAATGTGAGGGCGACCAACACACGCCCACGCACGCACGCACACATCGTGTGTGTCCTAACGGGACCTTCGCCGTGTGAGAGGAGACGGGCCAAAGCAGCATCTGATTGATGGAAGCTCCTCCCTGCTCCCTCGCTCTCCTCGCCACCTCCATCGCAAACCGCTCGCCATCGCTCTCACTCTTTTGACGATTTCCCCCCAGAATGCCGTCCTCACTCCTCGCACTCATTCACCCTCTCAAAATTAATGAAAAGTGCCTGACGGCTCATTTTGAAGTGAGGCGTTTATTTAAAATCAGCTGTGTATTTGAAGTAAGGTGTTTATTTGAAGTCAGCCATTTATTTGTAGTAAGGTTTTTTTATTTGAAGTCTGTCGCTTACTTTAAGTAAGGAATTCATTGGTAGTCGTGTTTGTATGTGCTTTATGTGGGGTAAGGCGTTTGTTTAATGCAAGGTATTTATTTGAAACATTGATCTAAAGTAAGGCATTTAATTCAGGCTTTATATTCCATATTTTGAGATACTGTTGATTTGAAGTCTGCCATTTGTTGGAAGTAAGGTGTTTAATTGAAGTCTTTCATTTTTAGTAAGCTGTTTATTTGAAGTCAAGTGTTTGTTTGAAGTCGGCCAATTGTTTGAAGTAAGGTGTTTAATTCAAGTCAGTTATTTATTTGTAGTAAGCTGTTTATTTGAAGTTGGCCGTTTGTTTGAAGTAAGGTGTTTAATTGAAGTCAGTTATTTATTTGTAGTAAGCTGTTTATTTGAAGTCGGGTGTTTATTTGAAGTTGGCCGTTTGTTTGAAGTAAGGTGTTTAATTGAAGTCAGTTATTTATTTGTAGTAAGCTATTTATTTGAAGTCAGCTGTTAATTTGAAGTATGTGGTTTATTTGAAATAAGCCGTTTGTTTGAAGTAAGGCATATTTATTGATTGAAAGACAGGCATTTATTTAAAGCGAAGCATTTATTGTAAGGAAGGCATCAATTTGATTTAAATTGTATGAAGTAAGCCTTTTATTTGATGGAAGCTGTTCATCTGGAGCAAAGTTTATTTCAAGTAAGGCATTTATTTCAAGTAAAACCTGTATTTGAAATAAACTGCTGAACTGAAGTCTTTTATTTGGAGTATGGAGTTGAGTTAAAGTTAGCCATTCATTTGAAGTTAGACAATTATTTGAATTTGCCCATTTGAAGTTGGGTGTCTGTTTGAAGTAAGGCATTCATTTAAAGTGAGGCATTTATTTCACGTATATTTTCTTTTTTTTACTTTTTAAAAAGCCATCTATTCGACAGAATGTTTATTTAAAACAAGGCACTTATTTGCGTTGATTTGAATTTAGTCATTTATTTGAAGTTAGGTGAGTATATGAAGTCAGGTATTTGTCAAACGTAAGGTGTGTATATACAGTATGTAAATATGGTGTTGTTCCATATTTTTAATTCACATCTGCAGCGAATAAAGCGGGTTTTTTGGCGGTCGCGGCTAGAAACGCAGCGGTTGTGGATTATGTGATGAAGGAATGAAGGAAGCACGGCGTGATTGCTTTACCCGTCTGGGTCCGTTATTCTTCAGCTCAAACACGTCCATTGTGTAGTTGACCCTGCGGCCGTAGTGGTCAAACTGGACATTACCTGTTAATCCCTGCAGCCGCACCTAAACAGAAACAGAAATTAATTCACTTGACATTATCTCCCACGGGGGTGAGGTGGCGGGTGGGGGGATTATTTTACAAACTCGAACCACTTGGGCGTCACCCGGGGTTTCCTTTGATCTCACCTGTTTGAGAGTACGCTCCATGTCGATGCCCTGGTTCCACGGTGCGGCAGGGTTGGCCAGGCAGTCGCCGGCGTTCCCCCGTCGGGAAATGTCCACCTTCTGCCTGCGCAGGTTCCTGAAGGCCTCGGCCATCACCATCACCCCGTCGTACGTCAACGCCGAAGTGTACTGGAAGGTACGATAAGTCCATGTATCAATTTTGGAATTTGTGGAGCAACTCTAACCTTGATTTTGCTGAAGTTTTGTTCTTCGATCAAAAGAAAGTGAAAAGAATTTGAGTGCTGCCTAGTATGGGAAGCACAATAAACTGAATCTGAAACATGATATGTAGTGGGTCCAACAGCGTAATGTAATTGAATACTGCTAATAAAAGTTTGTTCTGGGACCATTTTGACACAGAAGACAACAAAAGCAGTTTAGATACTCGGTCGCACTTCTATCAGCATGTAATGTAATGCTACGGTGGTAATGTGACGTGTGTTCTGGTACCATTGTCACAGGGGAAGTAACAATTCTAAATTAATTTCCTGCCTAAATGGGCAGCATAAAATTTTTTTTGGAGTAGTTCCATCAACCCTAACGCAAATTAAATGTTATGCAAAGTAAGGTGTGGGACCGTTTTCAAAGAGAAGCTAACAATATTCAAAGTAGTTTAAGCCACTTTGATGCCTAGACAGATTGCACAAGAAATTGAAACTCCAAATTCCAACAATGTCATGTAACGTACTGATGCAAATTTCTTTTTGTGGTACCACTTTTAGTTAAAAAAAAAAAATACAAAATTGTTGTAGATGCCATGGCAGCACCAGAAATTGAGTAGTAGTTTTAGCCTGAAGAGTTTTCTGCCTAGACAGACGTGGCCACCCCCAAAAAAAGGTTCACCTCTTTGTGAACAAGTGCGTGAGAAAATAATCCAACAGTTTAAGGACAATGTTCCTCAACATACAATTGCAAGGAATTTAGGGATTTCATCATCTAGGGTCCATAATATCATCAAAAGGTTCAGAGAATCCGGAGAAATCACTGCATGTAAGCGGCACGGTCGAAAACCAACATTGAATGCCCGTGACCTTCGATCGCTCAGGCGGCACACAAGATCCCGGATATAAGTGGCCGAAATGAGTGAGCGCCTCGGGATCCCCCCGGAAAAGCTGGATGAAGGGGCTGGGGAGAGGGAAGTCTGGGCGTCCCTGCTAAAGCTACTGCCCCCGCGACCCAACCTTGGATAAGCGGCAGAAAATGGATGGCTGGATGAATGGATGATTTGCAAGTCATTGTATTCTGTTTTTATTTATGTTTAACACAACATCCCAACTTCATTTGAATTGGGCTTGTATGATGTGGGACCATTTTGTAGTTTGCTACCTAGACGGGCTGCACAAGAAATCAAAGCAGGTACATGATGCGCAGGAACAACATATGAGCCGCCCCTCATTTATCTTTGACCTGAAGACTGTGCAACTATTTGCCCTTGTCTTTCTTATAAGCAATCAATTACCCTCCCCAAATACAGGAAACTAATAGAGGGTGGTGGTCCAAAGATGAAGAGTGAGTGTTTAGCCCAGGCGGGGAGGGAATAAAAAGGCTGACTTTAATCATCTCGACTAGCGGGAGTTCATCAGCTTTGCTTCCGGCTGGCGGTGACTCCTTTTCATTAGCGCACAGCTCGCAGTGACATTATTGTTCTCTTCTTCACTCTGACGAGAGGCCCGCAGCGTGGACTTACATACCGTACACGCAGGGCCTTTAATTCGGGGGAAGGCCTTTAGATGTACAAACATGAAATAATATTGCCAGTCTGTTACAATTTAGGTCAAATGTAAGTGGGTTGTATAACAAAAAAATAAAGGACTATAAACATAAACATGAACGCACACAAGATTGTGGAGCGACCATATGTCGCTAAAAGACCATTTAGGTGCTCCTGTTTTGGCCAGCAACAGTGTTCTAATGGGCTCAGCAACTCTTTAATGTCTGTGCATGAAAATTCCTTTGATTAAAAAAACAACATTGAATGCCCGTGACCTTTGATCCCTCAGGCGGCACTGCATAAAAAAAACGACATCAATGTGTAAAGGATATATCTACATGGGCTCAGGAACACTGGCTTTTGAACTTGCGTCCTTAGCAAGTACAAAAGCCAGCATCTGTGTTGGTATGGGGCTGTGTTAGTGCCAATGGCATGGGTCACTTACACATCTGTGAAGGCACCATTAATGCTGAAAGGTACATACAGGTTTTGGAGAAACATACGCTGCCATCCAAGCAACATCTTTTTCATGGACGCCCCTGCTTATTTCAGCAAGACAATGCCAAACCACATTCTGCACGTGTTACAACAGCGTGGCTTCATAGTAAAACAGTGCGGGTAATAGACTGGCCTGCCTGCAGTCCAGACCTGTCTCCCATAGAAAATGTGTGGCGCATTATGAAGCGTAAAATACGACAACTGATACCCCGGACTGTTGAACAGCTAAAGCTGTACATCAAGCAAGAATGGGAAAGAATTCCACCTAGAAAGCTTCAACAATTAGTGTCCTCAGTTCCCAAACGTTTATTGAATGTATGTAACACAGTGGTAAACATGACCCTGTCCCAGCTCTTTTGGAACATGTTGCAGCCATAAAACTCTAAGTTAATAATTATTTTCTAACAACAATCAAGTTTATCAGTTTGAACATTAAATATATTGTCTTTGTAATGTATTCAATTAAATATAGGTTGAACATGATTTGCAAATCACTGTATTCTGTTTTTATTTACGTTTATCACAATGTACCAACTTCATTGGAATTGGGGTTGTACATTCCCAAAAATACAACATCAAACTGGTAACATATCATGTTAGGCAACCTTCCGACATGAGTAACTCATGCTCCCGACGTTTCGTACAGTGCATGTCTCATGCACGTTAGTGACGGCCGTGGCTTTGGTCGGGGATGCGGGAGGAGTGAAGTGACGCTTATGATGATGATTCATTATTTTGTTAAGGTTATTTTCAAATGTTTCCTGGAAACCTTTTTCGACCCCAGGAGTGCAAAACAACCTTGTTTTAAAATATTTTAAAAATACCGTCATCTGCACGGATCTGAATGGATTTCCAGGAGCGAGAGCACTTTACAGAGAAACTCCGAGAAGACGCACACACACATAGACACACACTCACAGAGTTGTGCAATATTGCTCCATGGTGTAAACTTTTAATTGAAGCGGTTTGATCCATCAGATACACACGTACATAAGCTTGACTCACACTCTTTCCACACCACTGCAGCTGCTTCCTAAATATAATAATAAAAAACGATTTGCTCGAGGCGGGCATTTTGCTGACTGCCTTCTTGCCCCACTGCCATTTGCTATCCGTGCGACGAAAGAAAAAAAATATATTAAAAAAATAGTAAAGTGGGTCATTCTGTCACATGGCTGCAAATGACGAGGTGGACGAGGCCAAGCCGATCGTGACTGTACGAACAGGCTAATGAATGCTTTGCATTTTCTGGCTTTATGACATTAAATCTAATTTTCTACATCATAGTCAAGATGCCACCTGGTTACAGATGTACAAATTAAAAAATTGTTATTAAAATATCAAAGTATCTTGATTGTAGAGTTAGAGTAAAATATTGTGATATTATTGGTTTATTGGTGATACAAAATGTGATACTTATGTTTTTGGATTGAAAAAAAAAAGACTTTTATCATGGGCAATAGGTTGCCATACTAGTGTACTCAAGGGGAAAATATTGCGATCATTTTTTTTGACGGTTTTGAGGGGAAATATATCGCAATGCTAATGTTATTGTATCGAGATACGACTGTTATTCCAGGCAAAATGTCATGATACTACGGTTATCAAAGCAATATACCGTGATTGTTATCACAGCCACATTATGGTGATACTTTTGCTATCATGTCCTAAATATAGTGATATTTTTGTTATTGAGGTAAGAAAAATTGTGACTCAATAATGAAAAAGATTTTGTGATACTATCGTTAAAACAAAAAATATTGTGATACCATTTTTACCGAGGGTAAATTATTGTGATACTGTCGTTATTGGATTGAAATACTGTGACATTATTGTTATTGTATACAGATACAGATTTGGTAGTGGCAAAAATATTGTGAGATTTTGCTATTGTATCCACATATGACTGTTACTGTAGGCAAAATATTGTGATACTATTGTTATTGAAGGAAAACTAATTGTGATACTATAAAATATAGAAAATATCCAAATACTATCGTCATTTTGGGCAAAATGTTGGGATACTGTTGTTATCGAGGAAAAAATATCGTAATACCATTGTTACCGAGGGAAGGTTATTGTAACACTATAGTTATTGGCGAGAAATATCTTCATAGTATTGTTATTGTATTGAGGGAAAAATATCACGAGACACTACTTTAATCGTGTCAAAATTTTGTAATTCTATTGACATTGGATTCAGACTGCTTTCATGGACAGAATATTGTGACACTATCGTTATTGTGGGAATCGGGGTGAAATATCTATTGTGTTATCGGGGTGAAATATCGGAATACTAATGTCATCATGCGCAAACTGTTGTGATACTATTGTTGTCAAGGAAAAAATATCATGGTACTATCGTTATCTGAGTGAAATACCTTGATACTATTTTTATTGTATTGAAAATGATCATGATACTATTGTTATGGAATACAAAATATCGTGATACTGTTGTTATTGTTGCCAAAATATCGGTATACGCACTACTGATATTGTCATTCTGATTGTTGTATACTGATTGTTGTATTGCTATATATATTTACATTTTGGAGTAAACTATCATAACACTATTGTTAACTTGGGCAAAATAATATGATATGATTGTTATACTATAGTTTTTCACCAACATCTATCATATTATGTGTGCAGGCTTTACCTTGGGCGGTGCATCGGAGCCCGGATACTCCCTCTGATCCAGTTTGTTCCAGCGCTGCATCAGTTTGATGACCATGGGATTGCTGAAGTCGACCAGCTGGAAGCCCGTCACGTTGGCGCCGCCATGCATGAAGCGCTCCAGATTGATGTCCTTAAAACCCTTGAGGGGGCGATGAGCACAAAGACTCGTCACGGGAGAAATCGTAGATGTGGAGGGTGCGCTGATTGCCTTTTCGTTTTGCCTTTCAACACCTCCACGATGGAATATTGGACAAAATTATACCTTGGTTCCACAATTGTCACTGAAATAAGTTGTAATAAAAAACACAAATTGACTGAAATTGAACTGAGATGTCACTGTACCCTGACCAGATACAGGAAACCCGATGCAGCAACACAGTCCCAGGACATAACCGAGCAGCTCCGTGTTTCACAGTAGGGGCAGTGTTCTATTTGGCAGTTTTTTGAGCGAAATCAAGACAGTGATGCATTTATTGCAACGGTGGGCCGTGTATTAGGTACCTGGACCGTCAGTGGGGACTTAATCGACTTAATCCATCTCTTAATACCGTCACTACCATGTCAAAATTCTAGAAACCAATATTATTAAAAGATGCATTTAAACAGCAACTGTGCCACACAGATCACCTGGAAGAGTGCAGAATCAATATTTATCTAATAACATGACTAAGCAAAATACAACATACTCACCACAGTTGCTGATTATTAAATATATTAACGTGTACAGATTGCCATAGAAGTTCTTTGGCAGTCAAAGCTGGCTGTAACAGGTTTTGCTCTGACTAACCAATCAGATGATCGAATAATGATGATGTCATCGAGGGCCAACGCTCTGCCCCTGTGAGGACGAATCTGAAATTTGATTGTCACGTTCCTAATATAGTTTAAGTTTATACTGACTCTGAAGGGCAGATGAGCTTGATATGGCAACACAGAGGCTGAAATCCGATTGGACAAAAAAATTCGACATGAAGGAAGAAATGCAGCCAAGAGAAACACTACATATTGGGAATAAATTAATACAATTTAATGGAGCAAATATTAGAATTTAGGTTACTGTAGGCCACGAGGTCATGACATCATTTAAAATACATAAACAGAGCACTCCGAATGGAATACAGAAGATTTTTTTTCCCCTTATAGGAAATCATGCAAATAATAATATTCAAACTTCTGCTGTGCTAAAACTCTGAAAAATAAAATAAAATCTAAACCATAGGGGGGGGGGGGGGGGGGAAACCAAAGAAAAGCAAAGCCCACAAGTTAATCCTTTGATTCCTGTCAAACTAAACTCTCAACGGCAGTTCGAACAGCAAGCTTTCGAGCGACATTAGTAAAATATTCGCTCAACTTACTCCATTACACGGCCTTGAAGGTGTTCGACTTATTAAGAGTTTCAATTGCACAAAGAAGACAAGTCAATCAGTACGTTCCTTTGACCTCACCAGGTTGGCCATGATGTAATGGTAGCCTTTGACGTGCTTCCCCACACTGACGATCTGCAAAGAGACGGAAAATTGACCGCGTGACATCATCACACGTTAATTGTGTTGAGCCATGCGCGTGACGGGCGAGCTAGCGTGACTGGACGTAAATACCTTCAGACAATGCTCGGTGTGACACACACACACACACACACACACACACACACACACAAGTTAACGTGTTGATAAAAAACGATTTTGAAAGCTGACATCTGCCGGAAAATCCCACTGGACAGCCACTTAGTGAGAGTGTGAACTAAGCAGCGAGAAAAAAATGGAAACAATTTAAATCTCTCCGGAGAGCTCGCAAGGATAATAATAATAATACAATAAAAACCTAACAGCTTCAAAGGGCGACTTTGAAAGAAAGTACAAAAGTGCAGAGCGGAAATGTGTGTGACTTCAGAAATCTCACATTCATAATAAATAGAAAGCTTTTCATAATAGCTTTCTATTTATCAAAATATAATCTATCAATATCTCTATTTTCAGACAGTTTTGGTCATAAATGCAGCTATTAAACTTTTAATCTAAATTGGCACTGTGTAAATACAAATGTTGATATTCCGAACTGATGTTAGATAAAACATCACGTTATGGTTTTGAAGTGAAATTTGACCGCAACCACTAAATATGACATCACACCAGCTTGTTAAGCGCAACGTGCGCTGCTGTTTGGGGGGAAAAAAGCACCCCATGTGTGTAAAACGTAAATGGCTTGGCAGATGTCAAGAATGGAGATTCGGTGAATAATTGAACAGACACCATTTGCCCCTGCGGAAAGATGTGAGGAAGACGAGCGCAGGGGGAGGAGGAAGGTGAGCGTGTTTATGCCAAAGTAGAACGCCGCTAGAGATCAGAACAGGCTGCTCTCCACTTCCAATCTTTTCCTATTAGCTAACTCAAAGACTGCGAGACAAACATCGAACTGATTGAAGCCAACCACACTGGATACATCGAAAGAGAAATACATTCATATATCTTCTCCATTAGCACGCCAAAGCACCAGATTCTTGTACAGGAAAATAATGGTAAACACGACTTTGAATGTACTGATGTATTTCTCAACAAACAAACTGATTTCCAAGAAATACAATGAATATGGTGTCAAAAATATTTTGATACAATCTTCATCAGGGCAAAAATATCGTGATTTTATCTTTATAATCATCAAAATATTGTGATACCATCAGTACCGCAACCAAAATATTGTGATAATATCGTTGTGTGCAAAATATGGTGTTACTAGTTTTCCTTGTTAAAATATGATACTTTCGAGACAGAAATACCTTGGAACTATCAGGATCAAGAGCAAAGATAATATGCTTATTGGGGTTTCTCAGTGCTACTTTTGAGGCCGACCTGTTCCAGCATGTTCTGCAGCCTCTCGGCTTCGAGGTCGATCACAAACTTCTTCTCCTGCCGCCGATCCAGGTCTTCCAGGAGCCGTCGGTAGTTGGCGTCGTTGAAGTTCTCCACGCAGATGGCGCTCACCTGCCAGTTGTTCTGCCCCGCCCTCTCCATGATGGCCTGCAGGATGGCGTATCCTGATACGGATGGACGGGAAACAAAGGTAGAGATTTGTATACGAGGATAACTTATGTCAAATCATGCAGGCACCTATCCAATAATATGAACCCCCTTTTTGATGGCGAATCCTCCAAACTTTGATACGTAGCTCCATCAATATTAACCGCATAGCCATAAAAACTTGGGAATTCAGCATCACCCATCTGTCTAGAATGCCTGCTTCCAATCGGGGCTCATTTGGGCGTAATCCCTTGGAAGAGTTTGCCAAAATAAGATCCCTGGAATCCAGACAGAATGCCTGCTTCATACCAAATTGGCCGACTTCCTGTTCGATTTCATGCATGGGTTTTATGTATCTTTTTACGATAGACATGTCCACCCAATTTGGTGTCAATTGGTGAAACTGGTGACAGAGGTTGAGTCTTTCTAAGGTTCCAGGGACGGCTACCGAAGGAATTCCCCCAAAATGACTGCTTCAAACCAAAATGGGCAACTTCCTGTCGGACGTCTACTTGTCGAAAGAATAATAATCAAAGCGATTCCGTGAGGGCCTAATAATGAAGAAAAATTATATAGATGCAACAGGACAAGAACATATTGGCCAGCTGTGCAACCCTTTTCATGCCCATGTTGTAGTCGAGGGGGGCGTCCACGTTATCACGTTGCTGTGAAAAGACGACGAGCGACTGCGGCGAGCTGCGAGGGCGGCTGCTCACCGGCAGGAACAGATGTCCTCTTTAAACGGCCCCTCCTGGTGGCCATCGCAATCTGGCAACCCGTCTCCCTTTGCTACCAATTAGCGGCTTAACCTGCACTCAGGCAACCAGGCGCATCCGCGCCCACCCCACTCCCAACTGCACCTTTTCAAACCCTACGAACCCACTAGGGAGATGAACGCGCAGAGGGAGTTTACACACATACTGTATACTACGAGGTCAAAATGTTAGGTACACCAGCACCTTTCTAATTACAGTATATCCAAAACAAGAGAGTGATGTTTAAAATACCATGTTTCCTCAAACAGACGCCATATTGGGGTCGAACGGCAAAAGATAAAATGTAGTAAGCTATAACGTGTTGAAGGTCGAGTCGCAGTCCATTAATCGATGATGTCATTGATCTTTTTTCAGCACAGTACAGCAGTTGCCAACATTTTTTGCACCATGTACTGGCATAACTTACACATATTACATTCATATGTCTGTACGGGTCTGAGAGTACGAAACTGGTAAAGGATGAGAATAACTGTCAGGCTCACGAGCGATTCTGGCGGCTATTCTGATCGTCGCTAGGCTTGAAAGATCCATAGCAGCGGTATCTCGGGAATGGTGGGGAGGAAAACTCCAACTTCAGCGAAAAATTTTATGTCTGATTATGTCCGAATCGAAGACAATATTCCATAAACATGATTAGCGGTTAGTTGACTTTAAGTGTGAACTGTCGATGCGGAGTAGCAAAGTCAACTAGTCGACTAATCGGTTCAACCCCATGCACTTCAGACATATACTGTATACAACTCCGTCAAATAGATGCCTCACATTTGCCATCAGGAAAGAAAAAATGATTCAGTATTATCAACTCGCCATTACTCAGATAGGGATATTAAAGATTAAAGTGATGAGCAACTTGAATACAGTTACTAACCAAAAGAGAAGCACCGCCAAGGACATTAAAAGTCTCTCAGATAGATTTTAGTGTCCTATTGTAATTGTAATGATTTTACGTTATGTCGTAAAACGTCAATTGTTGTTCTATTAGACTCCAAGAGATGCTCACTCCACAATATTGTCCTGTTCTGTTTATGTTTGGCGTTAGCTTTTGTAATTTTTCAGCATTTCTGCATAAGTCCTTTTTGTTTTGTTTAAATGAAGGTCGAACCTCTTCATGAAACCTCGGTTCACTAACCACCATCTGTTTACAAATACAACGCTGCTACTACTGATTACAAAGTAATTTTTCAGACAAATATTACCGGGGTTCACAAACTACGTATGCTCACGCTAACTTGTGTTCGCTCTCACACAGCATAAACATAATTCGTTCCGCACATCACATAGGTGGGGGTTCACTGTAATTAATAAATACTATATCATACTATATCAAGACGTGGGCATCTCCAGGCCTGCACCATGTTGCAAGTCTCGACAAGATTACCCATCATGCCCCCACACGTTCAGACGGTGAGAAAGAGTGCTCGGTGTGGCGGGCCACGTGATTACCGGCTGATAAATGTGCAGCCTCGGGGTGGGAAATCAACGTCGATGGGCCACAGGTGAGCGCGCGGCTTCATTTAGCTGCAATCCTAAATCTGCATGGGCTGCTTGTGTTTGTGGCCTTCTGCTTGCATTGAGTACTTTTAGATGGCAGATAGGGAATATTGCGCTTTGGAAAAAAAGCCATACATCACAAACATGAACAAGCAGCCGCGAGCCGAGGAAGAAAAATGATTTTGTTTAAAGCCCAACTCACCTGTCCTCATTCGTTACATGCTCGTTCCTTCCTTTTTTTCCACACATCTTTTTTTCCCCCTTCAAGTGCACCACTGAAATACAAATAATCTTCCAGGGTCACCATTCTAACTTTTGTCAATTGCACAGCCACTGCTTTGAGTTCTGTGACACAAATTGGTTCTAATGTTTTTATTATTAGTAATAGTCACACAAGTGTAAAAATAATTGAAAACCATATAAAAACAACAAAACACCGAGTCAAAGTCATGAAATTATCCCACGGAGCCCATTTGCTAAACAAAACAGCAGCACAAAGACGAAATTAAGATAAATTTGTCTTCTCTGTCAAGATCAAATTTGTCTTCACCAGAAAAGATCTGATTGTGTACTAGTATAGCATCCGACGGCACTACATACATCAAACACCATTCTATTTCTGAAGTGTGTGTCCAGTTTTGATTGACAGCCCCTGACTCAGTAAAAAGGACAAGACAAATAGAAAAGGATCGCTTTGGACATCAGTCAGTTATGCTTCTCATGTCGACATGCTCTCGTGTCCCTCTTCCGGTTGCTTCTTTTTTTTTGTTTCTTTCTTCCTCCCACTCAAAACGCTGCCAAACGTAGCTGTAGATCGATCAAAGGTTTCCGGTGTCAGGGCCGCATCAATTCCCCCACTTCTTGCAAGGACGATTTGGAGTCAATACAACGCGTTCAACTTAGTGCACGAAGTGTCTAAAGCACTAAAGCAGAGGTTCTCAAACTTTTTAACCAAAGTACCACCTCAAAAAGTACACTAGCTGTTCAAAGTACATACTCCCGTCATTTTAAAATTGTATTATTTATGATCCGTGCCATTATAATCAGTTAAGCATTTTTGAAGACAATTAATTAATTCACGTTATATGTACAGTATATGACAAAATGTTTAGTATTTCATTTATTTGTGATTTATTTCCAAAAATATGACATTATTATTTACAATAACTGAACTTCATTTCTAGAGCACACAACACACTAACACAAAAAATAAAAGCTCAAAATTAAAACATAATAAACAATAAAATAATACAAGTAAAAATCATTTTTTTAAATTATAAAAATAAATTAAAACCAATAAATTATTATTTTTAAATCAAATATACTTATTTAAAGACAAACTCATGTAGGGCCTCCTCTGTTTTAGACCAAACCGTCACAGGCCTTATGTTGGCCGCCTGCTGTTCCGCCAGCGGCCTGTTGGTGGTTTCATCGTATTCGCAGTTGTGGTCAGACTCCCCACAGGCTAGACAAGAAGAGCTCGCTTCGCATTAGCATTTGATATACAGATATCAATGATATATATATATATATATATATATATATATATATATATATATCATTCCCTCTCATTTCACAGTCTTACGTGTGCGGAAAATACATTTACAAATTAGTTAATCAGATAAATGAAATAACAAATAAATACAAAATTTTAATGCACTGATTCTAGAGTAAAAACTGCCTACTAAATCCAAATAACTAAAGAACAGAGAGGAACATACTTTCCCCAAACCTGGTATCATAACAGAAAACAACACGCATCGCGATATCAATATTTTGTCTCGCCACGATTGCAACCTTTCTTGTGTTTCCTCAGCTTTGTCGAGCGGGTCGAATGGCTTTATAACGCCATCAAGCATTAAAGTAAGAGAGAAAAGGTGGGGGAGGGGGTGATGTTCAGATTGGAATCCATCCCAACACCCCCCGTCCTGCAGAGGAAGTCAAAAAGGCCTGAATGCCTTCTGGAAAATGTCAAAAGTGAGATATGGAGATGTGATCCAGTCCTTGTAATGGAAATGTGACACGATTGACTCTCTCTGGTGCACCTACATGAAGTGCGAGAGAGGCAAAAGATTGGAGGTGGGACAATCAAAAGGGAAAGAAAAGCTCCCGAAAGGCAGAACAGGAAACCGCGGAAGTTACTTCAGGTGTCGGAGCGTGGAGGAAAACACTCACTGCAACATTTGGACCAGGAGCTGCACTGCGATATTGATCGGCCTTCTCCTCCCCGCGGCATGTTGCGGACAAAGCACCACCATTATTTTACGCTGCGGTGTTTGCAATTTCAGGGGCAGAGGCCATACAGGAAATGAGCAAGTATTAATCAGATAGCGGTCTACCGACAGCAATGACGCCATTTACAGCAATCCGGTCGGATTGTTTGTGGTTCAATAACCCCTTTTTAAAACTGAAGAGAAAACTGACCCTCTTTTGGATTTTGTTTGAGTGAATGGACAGAGGACATTTAGCCACACTTAGACCATGACTTATCCACAAGTAATGACGAAAACTCAAATGTTGCACAATTTAGTGTTGTTCATCTCGGTTCAACTTTGGTAGCAATCGGACAAAATCTATAGGCCTAATTCGTCTTTGAAGGACACCTGGAAATGGCCAAAATGGCTCTACAAAAGCTGCTTCAAACCAAAATGGCGGACTGCCTGTGTGTTTTCAGAAATAGGTTCTTGAGTCAATTTTGTGTGGGTCTACTCATGATAGACATGCCTAAAAAATTGAATGTTCCTAATTGAGTACTAAAACAATTGAAAGAACTTTATTTTCCAATGGAGAAGTCTATTCCGTTCTTTTCTTTAAAGAATTGTACCCATTGTACAAATTCAAAATAAGAGCAAGTAAATTAATAAAAGAATTATGTGCTCAAATAAAGTGCTAAACTTCAGAATAATTATTTGAAAAAAACTAACAAAATACAGACACTTCATGTTTTGATCATATGGGTAGAAGCGAAATCATGCATTGTAAAAATGCATTATAAATAGGTAGTAGGGTTTGCCAGAATTTTGAGGTCAACTTTGGGGGTACGTATGGGTGCGCGTTATATACGAGAAATTACGGTATGTCCCCTTTAAATGGTCAAAATGATCGAAAAATGTCTGGCTCAAACCAAATTGGCAGACTTCCTGTTTCTTTTCAGGCATAGGTGCTTGGAAGTTTTTTGTGGGTCTACTAATGATTACCATCGCTATTAAAGTTTACGTCATTTGGTGAAACTGGTGTTGGCAGCCATTGGTTTTTAACTGTCCAGGGGGTGGGTTTTAGTGGTCTGAGACCACTAAAACACATTGTTTTCATCGGGATACAAGTCCCCACCAACTTTGGGGAGCTTTGGGGTATGTTAGAGCTCCCAAATACAGGAGTGTTAAAAAAAAGGGAAATAAAACACAGCGGAACTAACCCCGATCGGTGTCGTAGAGAAAGACGAACTTGTTCCAGTCATAGTGGTCCAGCAGGGACAAGAGAGCCCCCCGGATGGACGGCCGTAGTTGCAGGGTGAACTGGCTCTCGCCCTCGGTGGGGAAGCTGGGCGTGATGAGGGAGATGTGCAGGGCGCTGCAGAAGGACGTCAACGTGTGCACCGACCGCTTGTCGTAGAGGCCGAAGATGGCGAAGACACCTCGGGAGTACTGGGAGCAAACTGTGGGGCAGAAGAATGATGTGTTAATAGGTGAAGTGAAAGAATTAAAGTTTGTAAAATGTGAATTTCAATTTTTTTTTCAGGGGGAAAATGCCTTACAAATTGTCATTGCACCACACAACCAATCAGCACACCTCTGTTGCGCGCATTTCAGACAGCATTCCAAGGATTAATCTGGTAATTTTGAATTTTTAATCTGTGACTGTTGTGCAGTGCATTTTGAGTTTGTGGACTGAGTAAAGGTGTGGACTGCTACATTAGCTGGTAGCTAGTGAGCCCATTGTGTTAAATTATCAAAAGGGGTATAGGAAATAATTACAGTAAAATTTCTTTTTTTACTTTTGTACATTTCAGTTTGTACTTTTATTTTTACTAAAAGTTTCATCAGTACCTCTGCTCTTACGAGTCTTTTTTAAGTATCTGTACTTCTGTTAAGTACAGCATGTGAGTACTTTTTCCACATCTTATGAATATGAATGTCTCATTTATCAAATTGTTAGCAGTTATCCTGCCATCAGCATACAAAAAAAAAAAAAAAAAAAAACAAGAACAAACGAGGCAGAGTAACAATCGTGGCCAACACAACAACAAACCATTGTCCACTTTAATTCCTTTAAACGACGCCACTGCACAGTCAATACAGATCAAACTCCCTCCAAAAAAATCCCACAATGCTTTTTCTACTTTCATCTGTGAAGTGGTGCTCTTCTCAAGAAATTTCCTCACCATGAACAAAACACATCAGAACGGCACAAAAGCATGCACATTGGCCACACTTTGAATTCGCACGTAAAATGACTGCTGCACTGCTTAAAGGAGATCTTATTATGGAAAGAATGTCCCTGTGTACTATAATTGCACAACACAACGGGAAGATAATGAGCATCCTCCCCTTTAGCAAACCTACTGAACAAAGTTCCCTAAACTCCTTTACAAACACCTTCCCGTTATGCATGTCAAAGGGTGAGTAGTTGTTCTTTACAGTGGCACCTCATCGTATACGTGACGCGGGTTTTTCAACCCCGTCGCTAGGCCGATTTTTTGTTGCTGCCGTTGTTTTTCCGAGCGCGAAATGGTGGCATCGAACTTCACAGCAAGCAGCAAATAGTAAGCAATTTAATACACAAGCTGTTTATTGCCACTCCCAGTTGTTGTTTCAACAAAAACCAAAGACAATTAGCAGAATTTCACTTTCCATGGCTAAACGATTGCTGCTATTGGCTCCAACGTGTGTGCACGTGTGGGTGTGTGTGTGTGTGTGTGTGTGTGTGTGTGCGTGAGTGTGTGTCCACATTGAGGGATGACGTCCCTCGGGAGCAGTGGAGTCGCGGTCGAGAGCAGGTCCACTCGAGCAGAAAGAAGGTTGAAAATCCACACAGCCCACTGATGTCCTCCTCACACGCGTGCACACACACACGCGCACACACACACGCACACACACTAGTGGGAATAGCAGCTTCAATAACAACATATCAGCATGCATGTATGGAAAGCTGACAAACTTTGTCTCCTCCTGCAGTGTTTGCCTCTTAATTGCCACCTGTTCATTTTATTTTCCACAGCGTCAGGCTGTTGGACACCGAGAGACACGACTGGCGGGGAACCGACGTCATTCATTTCAAACACTGACACTGTTTATTACGTTAAGGTGCGCCCGGCTGCGGAGACTCACAGCGCATGTCAGCTTCCTGCTGCGGCGCCTCCAGCAGGGACAAGTAATAAAAGAGCGCTAAATTGAATAATAGGTTAACATAGTATACAAATACTGCATGTATGGGTGAGGGAAAAACAATGTTCTAATTTCATTTGTTTCCTTTCTCATGGAAAATCTTTGAAATGGTCACATTTGACCCCAAGTGCCACTCACATTCGATGGCTTTGGGGGGGAAAAAAAGCCACACAATTTTGCATCACTTATGTGTCTAGGATATCTGATTTCGATTTGCTGCGAATTGCCTAATAGGATTTAGTCCTGAAATTCATCCAAAATGACTGCTTTAACCCAAAATGGCCGACTCAGTGTTTAATTTAAGGCTCCTTGAGACTTTTTCTTTCATCCTGTTATGATATACACACGGCCACCGAATTTCCCGTTCATCAATGAAACTTCAAACCAAAATGGCCGACTCCCTGTTCTAATTCAGGCATGCGTCCTTGAGGCATATTTGGGTGTCCTGTTATGATACACGTGCGCCAAACTTCAATCAAAACTGGTGTCAGCCCTTTGATTGTGCGATTAAAACATCAGGGGTGGACTTTTCATCACTCTGAGATGTGAGATTTGAGAAGCTTTTTTCTTTGCCGCAGTGCAAAAGAGACAGAAGCCAATAGGGGGACGATCTATCAGTGTCATGGTGGGCTCACACGCCACGCACCGTTGTGACCCCGTGATAGGACGGTCAAGGGTGGGTGTGCCCACGAAATCCTGGACTGGTCCATTTAGTCCCACACCAGCGGTGACCCTGAAAGCGCATCCGTTGGCCTCACACTCCACTGCACAAACAGGTCACACACTCACACACACACACACACACACACACACACACACAGAGACTGTGCAGCAGCTGATCAATGCTTCAGACTTGCAATGCGTGTGACACAGAAACAGGAGTTCAGCGTGTCATTTCTGTTGAGTAAAAAAAAAAAAAAAAAAAAGATCCTTTTTGTCTTCATCAAGCGTAGTCTATAAAAACCATCCAGCTAAGCTATGCTGATTTGCTACTGAAGTGTGATAAAAGTGAGATAAGCTTTTATCCGCGCACGCATGCGTAACCCGGCGGGACTTTGGAGGGCTTAACTGTTTTGTTGTCATGTGCTCAGGGTGGAATTGTGTAGACCTGGGCTATAATGCATCGAATAAACAAATAATTCAAAGTAAAATAAATGTAAAACCATCCACGGTTGACAGCCATTGACAGTACCTCTGTATTGGCAGATCGGAGTGGCGGTCGCCCCTTTTAAGAGGCTGCATGGGAGCAGGCCCAACCAGTCTACATGTGCTTGGTGTCCCCGGGGAAATCCTGTGGGGGGTGCTCCGGGAGTATGGGGTGCCGGACCCCTTAATACAGGCTGTTCGGCCCCTGTACGACTGGTGTCAGAGCTGAATCCGCATTGCCGGCAGTAAGTCTGATTCATTTCCGGTGAGGGTTGAACTATGCCAAGTCTGCCCTTTGTCACTGATTCTGTTCATAGTGTAACCTTCATGGACAGAATTATTAGGCGCAGCCGAGGTCTTGCGGGGGTCCGGTTGGTGACCTCAGTATTGCGTCTCTGCTTTTTGCTGATGTGGTGGTTCTGTTGGCTCCATCGAGCCGCGATCGCCGACTCTCACTGGAGCGGTTCGCAGCCCAGTGTGTTTGGATGTGAATCGGTGCCTCCAAATCTGAAACCATGGTAATCAGTCGGAAAAAGGGTGCGGTACCCTCTCCAGGTCGGGGATAAGATCCTGGCCACATAGCCCGACCCCGTCCCCCGTCAATATATGGATCTCCACACCGACGCTGAAACGCAAACCACTATTACGAAGAACTTGTTGAGATAGAGAGTCAATCTGGCGGATTTTACTTGATTCACAGCCTCCTGCGACGGGAAACGCAAATGACGTTTATGACGGCGCTTCGGCTGGAGCGTAGACAAACGCTGCTCCACTTGATCTCAACACACACACAATTAGGAAACGCACAAACATCTGGACTCACACACGTGCGTATTTGGACACACACATTTTGACACCCATTTGGACTCACACAAACATTCATAACCCACACATTTGGATTCACACACGCACATTGGGACTCACACACATACATGTTTTCAATTGGATTCACACACATGTGCGCACACATACACACATTTATGCCCATTTTGGACACACACATGAACACACTCACATGCAAATTTGGACTCACACACACACACACCACAAACACACACACGCAAAGTACAGTAAATAAAGGTTTAACAACGGCAGCAGTTTGACATACCATATCTTTCATTAATTCCAACTGGGGAAATACCTCACTGAATATGTTCCACCTTTGAGGTTTCGCTGTGTGATAATTCTGCTTGACAACACAGCGCACGACACACATTGGTCCGCCGGTGTACAAACATGCTAAACATCGCACTTGTCTGCGCCCATTTCCCATCCAAATTGACAAAAGGGCCAGCGTGGCGCCGAGCGCTCCCGCAACTGATTGCTCCGCCGCGTCCAAACAAAACAGCGGCTGTCTTCACAAACAACAACCAGCATGAAAATCTGTGTGCGCGCACACAGGCGCGCACACACACACACACACATTTTGACTGTTTAAGCTCTTTCACTAATTTTAACAAGACTGGAACACAATGTTTTCACATAGGAAATGACGTGAAGCAGAGGCGTTTCTAGCCCATTTTTGGGTGTGCTGAGTCCCAGCACCCCTAAAATTTGACAGATAAAAAAAACAAAACAAAAAAAAACAACTGCAAACATTTAAAAGTGATGTTTTTAAACAACCTAGAGTGTAGAACCACAGTACTTGGTTGTAACGTAATATTTTACCAACAAACCAGTACATTTGGCACTTTTAACTTCAACAACTCAATACCAACACAGTATTGTCTATACCAGTCCTCGTTTTTTTTTACTGCATTTTAATCGTAGCTCACTGTTTATGTTGTTTGGGTGGTGTTAGCTCAGTTTGTTTTTTACGCTATAGGAAATGATTCAGGTGATCAGACAGTACCACTGTCCTCTGTTTGAATTGAATTGAGAGAAGTTAGTTATCATGTACACGTGGCAATATTAAATCCATGGTGCTACTGAATAGCTTATTGACTGGCGAAGGTGTTTATAGCCCCTAAAATAAATCACTGCCCGTCTCAACCTCTGATCCTAGAATCGCCTCTGATGTAAAGTCAATTGCATCTGTTCCGGGATCATAAAACCTACAGCCTATTCCAGCTGACTTTTGGGCGAGAGGCGTGGTACACCATGGATTGGTCGAGTGAGATCTAATGGCTAAAAATGTGCGTTTAGAGGCGTTTAATAACATCAATTCGCATCACAAGATCAACCGCAGAAAAACATCTCGATCGACCCAACGACAACGGAGCAGCGGGAGGGAAAATAAAGCACGGAAAGAAAAAGTCCCTTCGTGTAGGTTCCTGCGGGCTTTAAAAATCAATGCTGCCCCCCTTGTGTGAACCATGAAAAGGAAGCCAGCACCACCCAAATATGACTACACTTGTATGACAGGAATAATACCTGAGTGGGTTTAATGAACTACTGCTAAAAATAACAATCATAATAGTAACAGTGGATCAAATTAGAATCTCTTAATACTAAGACACTTAACAACTTAATATCTTGATGTTACAAGCAGTTAACCTATTTCCACACCGGTAAGACAAGAGTGTTCAAGTACTAACTAACTAACTAATTATGTTGTGGATTTCATTGATTCATAAATATCTAAAGGAATATATATTTTTTTAAATGTTTAAAAAATGTATTGAAATTGTTCTTCCAAATTTATGACTGTGACATGCAGCAGGTCACACTGACCCATTGTAAAGTTCATAACAATCAGGACAAAAAGCCCTATTTTCTATTTTCCTGTTTAATTAGATACAGTATTTTGTAACGATTTCTTTTTTACAATTAATATATATTTTTTAATTCATGACTAAACATGCAGCAGGTCATAGTGACCCATTCTAAAGTTATTGTGTGTTTTTTTAAGGCCCATTTTTTTACCGATCTTATGTTTTTCAATGATGAAGAATGTATTTTAAAATATTTTTTTGAGGACTTAAATGAGAAGTTGTTCACATTGACCCATCCGATAAACTTGCAGCACGTTGTAATGTTTTCAAATATCTAAAAAAAAAAACATATTTTCCCAAAATTAAAAAGGGCCCTATTTTTGTTATTTTCTCTTTCCAATTGTGTTTTTGATTTTTGTTTTTTTAATCATAATTTTAATCATAATGTAAAATTTATAACTAAACATGCAACGTTTCTTTCAAACATGTTTTCAATGTAATGTTTTGATTGATTTATGACTAAACAGGAAGCGGGTCACACTGACCCATGAACATTTGGGTGGTGGTTTCAATGTTCATGTTTTTCCTATGGGAACAATTTCCTAATATGAACAAAAATCAGAAGTCACCCAGCAGCCTTTGATCAACTCAACCTCAGAAGCTTTCATTGTATGTCATTGGAGTCAAATCTTTGCGAACAGCATTAGAAGCAACAGGACAGAGGGCGTGATGTCCTTATTTGAAACAACACATCTGGTTGAGTGACGCCTGCAGACACACAGTGTATGATACATCAATGTATGTGCATTTATATGGTGTGTGTGTGTGTGTGTGTGTGTGTGTGTGTCAGCTTGAATAAAGCATGTGTGCACTCAAGTGCACGCATGTCCGCTCTTGTGCACATTCATTTATGTTGGGCATCACACACATACACACATAGAGGGGAAATAATGAAGAAGATCCAAAAGAAGTGGGGGAGTCCCACTGGACATCATGGCAACACATTTTCCCATAATGCATGAGGGCCACTGAAAGAACATGACTGCACACACACACACACACACACGTACACGTGTATGGTGCACTTCTGTCAAGCTCGATGTTTGTCTCCCAGCGTGCCTCGGCTTTCAAAGTGATGGCCGGGGGCAGGCAAGCGCACTCATCATTTCCACACGGGGCTGTCTTCGAATTGGGCAGCCTGACACTGCATGCTGAAAAGCATTAACAATCGCCTTTTACACTTCTTCTTCTTTCTTTTACACTGTACGCGGTGATAACATTATATGGCTTCGCTCCTCTCTAATTAAACTGCACTTCTCCGTCAGTGTGGTGTTAAAACGAGTGCAGAGTGAATAAGGAAATGGCGAATGCTACTATATGCAAACAGTGGCCGGGGGCATTGATTTACTCCACTATAGATGACGGAGAGGTAGCCACTACGCATTTACTGTATTTGGAATAACATTAAGCAATTTTACCCGTATATTACAATTCATGTCAAGTTAAAGGGGATTTTAACGCAAAATAAAAAGGACTATTATGGAGAAATGCAGCAAGGCACATTTTTAAAGGGGGACATATTGTGTAAAATAGACTTTTAAGGGCAGCACGGTGGACGAGTGGAGTGTTTACTGACTTTTATTGATGAGACAAGGCACCTAATTTACAATAGAAAAATCTCACAGCACACCATCAAGCAAAAATGTCGCACAAAAAAAAAAACGAAGCTAACACATAATGGGAAACACCATAGACAGGCTAAGGAAACTAGCATCAATGCTGCTGTACGTACAATATATAAATATGTGGTAATAAAAAATAAAAAATAAATCACAATACTGTAATGACATCATGAGCGTTGCTACCGACTGTTAACAAGCTGATTTCAAAACATTAAACGTACGTCCTACAGTGACTGCAAAGCAACAGATTTATATTTCTGGTGATAAAAGTGTCTAATAAACAATTGTTTATGGCGTGTTTTCTGAATGAAACACTGCTGTAAAACCGTTTTTTCTCCTACCTTCTGTAAAAAAAGAAAATATCTCATACATGACACCACCTACTGCCTATTAAGTCAATACTTAATCATTGCTCGTTATCAGGCCAATGCTGGAGTACAATCCTCTTCCCAAAATGTATTAGGCTATTAAAACACCAAGCGATGCCCGAATACATTCACGTAGTTGAGTAAATAAATTCAATCAAACAAAATGCCTCACATCCATCATACGGGGAGACTATTGGCAGAGTGTTGCATAAAATCAGAACTGAAGTGGAGCAACACAATTACACTAAGTGCGGTTACCCGCCGCCTATATGAGCCTGTTGGCGGGGGAGGCATTTGACAAAACGGTAAAATATAGTTAGTTATGAATGTATGCAGACACCAGCAGCAGCACCCCGGGCCTGTTGCCACTACCACGACGGAATCCGCTGGAACTGAAACACATTTATGTCGCCAGACATCAAAACACAACAAATATCAGTGCTAATAATGTAGCGGAGAACCTCGAAGGGGATTGCCGGGAGCGCCTTAAAAATGAATATTTTAAGTGCCGTCGCCGAGGGAAGCGTGAACCAAACTACTTGTAATCACTTAGCATCCATAAAACATGAGATAACCATAAGAGGGAGAAGAGCATGGGAAATGTATTGGGAAGTAACATACATATTATCGGAACGGACTTCCAGACTCCCCTGCTTAAACATCACGCCGGCTAAGTTGACAGCATACAGCCACAGGAAACCTCGATGTAGCTGTCGAATCAGAGCGACACAGTGGTGGCAAGTAACAGACTACAAATACTTTGTTACTGGAAATAAGTAGATTCTTCAGGTGTCTGTACTTTACTTGAATATTTATTTTTCGGAAGACTTTTTAGTTTTACTCCTTACTTTGTTAATGTAGGCTCATTACTTTTTTCACCCTCCACGGATGACGACGCCAAAAAAAAAAACAAAAAAAAAACTAAGACCTAAATAGAGAGAGGTAAAGTCTCCTGTGGTGTTTAGGGCTGCAGCTATCAAATATTTTTAGAATCAAGTATTCCACCAATTAGCCCATCGATTATTCAAGTAATGCTGGCAATATTTGTATCTAATCGGGGTCCTCATCCTCATGTTCCACTATCGTATCTTTGACTGAGTGTGTATGGCCTTAAAAGGTGGGGCCTATCTTGGTGAGTGACGTAGGTGTCAGCGAATCAGAGTTTGGAGTTGGCTGGCTGTTAAGTGGCTAATGTTTTAGCCAGTCTGTGCGTTGACTTACATGTTGTGAGTTGTGGCTATGGGCAGATTATGTCCAAGATCTGCCTAGACACTTCTCCACTCCTGCATCCCATCTAGGTAGCAGAATTCCATAGCCTGAAGTAAACCCTAAAACTAAAGTGGGATCCTTTTATCCATAAGGGTTCAGTTTTGGAGAAAACCTATGGAACCCTCTCCGCCAAATGCCATTAAAGCCTTTTGTCTACCCCAAGGACAACATAGGACAACCTCAACAAACGATACCAAATCATTTGGTCTCATCATAAGCTACCTCAGTCTTCAGTCTCACCTAAAACTACCAAAATCTTCAGTCTTACCTCAGGCTACCAAAACCTTCAGTCTTACAAACTGCTGACAAAGCGGCCTGTCTCACCTAACGCAACCAAAGTCTTCAGTCTGACCTACTGTTACCAAAAGCTCACATATCACCACCAAAGCCATAGGTCTGAGTAAAGACCAAAGTTTAAAAAAATGCTACCAAAGTCTTCACTTTCACCTAATGCTAACAAAGTCTCACGTATCAGTACAAAAACTTGGGGTCTGATAAAATGCTACAAAAGCCTTCAATCCTACCTAACACGGTCAAAATCTTCTGTCTCACATAACACGACCGAAATCTTCAGTCTCACCTAACATTACCAAAGACTTCTATCTCACAAAAGAAGACCAAAACATCGGGCCTCGCATAATGCTTCCCGGCTACCAATCTTCTGTCTCACCGACCGCAACCAAAACTTTAGCTACTTTAGCTACCAAAACCACCGACTCACATATCCCTACCAATGTCCTCAGTGTAACGTAACGCAATCAAAGTTTTGAGTCTCACCTGTTACTAGCAAAGTCTTCAGTGTCACCTAACACTTCAAAAGTCTTCAGTCTCACCAAACACTATCAAAACATTGGGTCTCAAAGAATGCTATAAAAGTTTTTGGTCTCACATAATGTTAAACCTACCGACTTAATGCTACTAAAGCAGTCATTTCCCTTACACTAACCAAAGCTTTGGGTGTCACCCAACGTTACAGACTTGGAGTTGTATGTTAGCCTAAAGGCCTAGGAAAGATCTGCAGAATGAGGTCTCAGCTTCCTATTCATTCAAGAGTACTGTTGATAAGGTAAAACAAAGGGACACTGTGGGAGCGCACATATATTACATACACACTTGTGCATGCATGCGTTGTGTCATCCCGGGACAGGATGTTTGAAAGGATAAAGTTCACTCTGCTTCACTGATTTTTGAGACAGCGAGTCCACCCAGCCACACTTAAACCGTGGCAGAGCTGGGAGGACTTTTGGTCTGAGGACAACAGTTCTTTTTTTTTCTGGACTGACGCTGTCAGAACCTCTCAGTGTCACACATGTACGGCGCTCAGTGGAAAAATACACAGGCTCGCTCTGGGCCTTCCTCAAGCTTGGTCTCGAGATCATCAGAGAGGAGCAGACAGGCACATGTATTCTCCTTACTCACGTACGTACTGCTGTCGACTTGGACAGAGGCGAGATGAATGAAAGGAGCCGGGAAAAATAAGAAAAGAGGGCGGACAGGTTGAGGGCTAAATGAGGACACAACACAAGAACTACGTCTTCGCATGCAAAATAGAGCCCAATTGAAGACGGCTAATATCCTCACTCCATCGCTTCACACCCGCCCTCGCCGCATGAGTCAACCTTCCTCCTTTCCCGTTCATTTACGTCACACTCATCTCCGCTTCCATTCATGAAAGCATCGGTGGTGTTTATCTAGCATTTGTAAAAGACAGAGTCATGTGCCAAAGCTGTGATGTCAGCCGATAACACAATAGACGATAACAGTGCTTACCCCACTATTAGAATATAAAGTAGGCTCAAATTGGACCAAACTAGATGGTGCACTTGATAAAATACCATACAGACATCTCACTATCGGTTGTCTCATTTTTTATAGATCCTATCTAGTTTTAGAAGTAATTACAGTATCTAATAGGCCTAGAAAAAAACTGAATTACGCTGCTGGGGGACAGCAATCACCCCCAAATGTTTGTTACGTATTCATTTAAATTATTAAATGATTTTTCTTTGTTTTTGTATTTTGGGGATGAAACAAATTCTTTGGGGGATTTTCATTGGAAATGAACAATATTAATGTCCATTATATTTGTTCACATCCAGGTTTCCAAAACACACATTCAGAAGCAAATAAATGCAACCTTGACACACTGTAAAATCTAATATTGCCCCTCGCTTGATATCATCTGGGATATTATTCACAATGACCTACCATAGCTCACATGCGCTTTGTGCTAGCTCACGCCGACCACCACAAAGACATTTGCCCTATTTTTAGAAAGCGCTGAAAGCCGCTCAGACGGGCAGAAAACATCCAAAAGCGCACACGAAATATAACAGAGATGCCGGGCGAGCGGTTATTTACAACTTAACGTAAGCCTCCACTGAGAGAGGAACACCTGGTGTGTAAATTCAATATATTTTCAAAATGAATCTGTCTGTGTTGAGCATGCATGGATTTTCATTAGAACAAATAAAAGGGGAAAACCAATACGCTCCACTAATAAGGTCATCATTTCAACAACAATGAGGAAAAAATGGCTCGGGACAATCACTCTGCTACTTGGTAAGAATGCAATTGTATCCTTTCAAACATGTTAAGATGGATTGTATGTACCACAGCCAACAACTGTGAAGCCGGGGCCGGTCTATTCCCATTAGGCCTGGCAAAGCAAACAAATGATAACAAACGCATCTGGACTGTAGAGTATCTCAGCATTATTTTTTGTTTCTTTTTTTTTTTTTAATTATTTGGTTTTTCTTTGGTTTTTTTTACAGCGTTTGGCTGGATTTTATGTTTTTCTCACCTTACTATGGCATGAAATAATTGAGGGAAGCATGCGGCACTTCACCGTAAAACTGCTTCTTGTTATGGCTGTACCTATGAAAACGACATAAGCAACAGAGTCAATATGGTCGCAATTGCTAAATGCAGTGCTGCCCTGAGATACAAGGTTAATTTCTTCCGTGACCAGGCTTGTATCTCAAATCATCTTTTGCGATTAAAATGAATGGAAATGCCATTAATCCGTTCCATTATAAAAACAAACTCCCAAATTGTTGGTGTTTGTTTTTTTAATGAGGAAAAATAGCACTCTATAATAGTGCACTGAAGTTAAAAAACAGCGTAATAACGGAATTAAATTGAATGTAAAGAATTAAACAATTTGTGCATCATGATTTAATGCTGCAATTTAATTCATTGTGGCGCTCCTTCTGGAGTACCTATCTTGGCCACTGGGAGACAGTATAATACAGTCATGCAGACACAAATGAAGAAGAATAGTACTTCTTCTACTCCTACTTTAAGTGACTGAGTAAGATACTGTAGTAATAGTCATTTTTCATAGAGGATAAAGAAAAGAGAGATTGAGATGGAGGGAAAGAGATAGAGAGACAGTGTGATAGATGGAAATATAGATCTAGGGAGAGAGTGATAGAGATTGATAGAGGTGGAGAGAATGAGATCAAAATATTGAGAAGAGAGAAAACTAGATGAGTGAGTTTGAGTAAGATGGACAGATAGCTAGCTACTTAGATAAACAGACAGATAGATAGAGAGATAGAAGAAGAGACATTGAGCAATAGAGACAGAGAAAGGGGAAGCAACAGAGAGAGAGAAAGAGAGAGCAAAGAAAGTGAGTGATTGGTTGAAGGTGGCTTGAAAAATCCCATCTCCATATTAACATGGCTAGAAGCAGATGGAAGGCATAATGAGGAGAAAGTCATGCCTGAACACCGTACCTCAGCGTCAGGGTCGCACCAATGGGGACTCAATATTGTATACGTGTGTGTGGTTGCCAGTGTGCGTCCAAGAATGGAATTTTGAAGCTAAAGGCTACGTCACAGGCAAACGCCATCTGGGAGCTCACAGGAGCGCGGGCACCCAATTTGTGCCCGTCCACACCGCTAATTGTGAGAAGAGGGGAACGCTACTTTGTTTCCCGTCACCAATCCTGAGCATTTGAAAACGAGCGGCAAGTGTTCCCACACGCACACACCGCACAGTTGTTACTGTGAAATATGCGCTGTCGGTGAAGGTAAACACTTTGCATTATTCAAAGGGACCATGAATAATCCAGAGACCGTGTTACGTTCACAGGCCTCGTGCAAGAACGTGCGTTCTATTTCCCCCGGCATAAAAACAACCGTGACTTCCTAAAATGAGAGTTTGTTTACTCTTATTAGTGTGAACTTTTTACAAGTACAGTAAACTGACACTAGTTTGTGAAAGATACGGACAGGATAGCGAGAAAACGAGAGTAAGTGACTCCGCCCACCCCTAAAAATGGTTATAATTGCCCATATGATGGTTTATACCCCAAACTATCACCCCAAGACTCTCTGTAATTCCACTAACAATTCAGACTTATTTACATAATACCACCCCTACACCGAATTTCTTCAAATTTTGGATATTAATATTTATCATCTCCTAAAAAGTGTGAATTGAAAATTCTTATTTCCTATCGATAAATCCTTACAATTCATCTTGAGGATTATTATCTAACAAGTGAATCGTTTAAAGGCTTTTACTGTGATTGATGAGACCTTTAATCAACATTTAACATTGTTTACCATTTCGACCGCTTTAATGCTTGGTGAGTATTCACGAAGATGTATTACTCATATCTTCGTGATGAAAAGACTCAAAAGATGTCACGCTACTGCATCATCGTCAGTTGACACTGACAGTAGTGCTACTGTAACTAGCAAGAACGTCTGGCTCTTCCTGTCGGTTACGTAAATGGTGTAACTGTAGTTTTTTTTTTTTGTTATTATTTTTTGTATAAAATGTAAATGTTTGGTGCGCCGGATGAAAAAAAAACAGAGCCCACAGGGCATACTTTGTCCACCCCTGAGGTAACTTGTCAAACCGCACAAACGGATGGACACAAATGGGCACAAACACCAGCCACGTAAGATGCACCCAAAAGTCTTTTGCTCTCAAACATCAAATTGTCAACTTGCTTCATGGTCACTTCCTGAACTTTTCTTCTCGAACAACAGATCGTCACAAAAAGATAAAAGAAAAAGAAACACTGAGTTTAATCCCTTGATGCTGACTGAAATGAGGACTCACTAGGGGTAGCGCATTATGACATGTCTGAAATTTGTATGATGGTTAAAGTCTTTCCCGACAACTTTGCTCAAAATCCACATTTTATAACTTCTGACTTTGGAGGTTCCACTGTACAAAACATCATATCCATGTAATCAATGACTGCGAGTGGTCCCTCCATGCGCTCATTATTTACTCCACCAGGCAGCACCTGTTCCCTTTGGTCTCGCTCAGCCTCGTCTTGTGAGTTTTGTACTTCAAGCAAAAGCACACGACAAAGACTTGGCTCATCCGGCGCGTTTAATTGCTCGCCGATTCCAAGCAGCCTCCTCGCTGGCCCAGACGGCAAGAAAATCGGGCCAAGCAGAATTCTTCCTTCTGCGTTTCCGTAACAATGTGCGATGCCCACGTGCAGCCTGGTGAGCGGTGCACACAGGGACTTAAGCAGCTTCCAGCCAGATACAGCCCACCAAGAATACAATGGATCCTCTGAAGTCCAGTTGACAATTGTAGAAAATATGCCACATTGTCTCAAAAAAAAAACAGAGTTTGAAAGTCAATTTATCTCATGAGAGGCGTCATGATGGCGTCGATTGGATGGAGCAGATACATTTGAAATGACATCAAACTTTGGCACCATGCTCCAGCCACATTACATGGGACAACCCAAAAAGCTGAGGTTTAGTGTCACCTGTCTAGGATCTCTGCTTCTGATTGTGACTTATTTGGGGAAAGTCCCTAGTAGGAGTTTGTCAAAACACGAGCCCTGGAATTCGCCAGAAATGGCTGTTTCAAACCAAAATATCAAATTTCCTTTTCAATTTTGGGCATGGGTACTTTCGACTTTTTCACGCGTCTTGTTTTGAGAGACATGTCCACTTATTTGGTGTCAAATGGTGAATATATTGTTGGGGACTGAATATACAGTATCTAACTGTCTAGGGAGCCCTACTGAAGGAATTCACACAAAATGGCTGCCTCAAACCAAAATGGGCAACTTCTTTTTCAATTTCGGAGATGGGTCCATGAGACTTTTTCGTGGGTCCTGTTATAATAGACATGTCCACCAAATTTGGTGTCAATTGGTGAATCTAGTGTCGGGGGCTGAATTTTTCTAACTTTCCAGGGAGTCTGACTGAATGAATTCGACAAAAATGGCTGGCTCTAAACAAAATGGGCAACTCCCTGTTCAATTTTGAGCATAGGCCCTTGAGACTTTTTCGTGCGTACTTGATATGATACACATGTCCACCCAATTTCATGTCCAATACTGGTGTCGGGGTTGCCTTTCCAGGGGGCAGTGAATTTTTGGGGCTCACGTTTGAGACCCCTAAAAATACAAATATTTTCACCAGGATGATGGTGATGGTTTTCAGGCATGTTGATGTCTCCAAAAGCCAGACTAATTCATCGGAAGAATAATGATAAACTGATTCAAAGATGGTCCTAATAATTTACTCTAAATTGGAAGAAACTGGACACCAACCAGCATCTGTTCTGTTTCAAACTAAGGTGATTAACTGACATCCTAATAGCTTATTTCCTCCATTAGTTGCCCTCCCTCAATAACCCCAACACCTCCGCAAGAGACTGAGGTCAGGAAAGTAACTGCCATTACGTTAGTATGACAAAGTGCTGGTCTATCCTGTTCCACAGATAGTGCTTCATGAGGATGCCGAGTGCCATCCACAGCAGACTTTTTTTTCGCACAGATCCATGTACTGGATCTTGCGCTCAACCCTAATGCTGTACCAAAACTGAATGGATTCAGCCAATGGGCCACATAGCTACCAAGTAACTAACATACTTCTTACCTAACTCTATCTTACTAACTGACCAACTGGCCAACAAATGGTAATCAATACAAAACTTGTGCTCACTTGCACTTGTGAAGCCAGCCCCTGCAGCATTCTCTACCTACCGTCGAGCACTCCAATCCAAGCTGCCGGATTGTACATGCATCTTCATGGCATGGCAGGAGTGCTGGAAGACAGCTGGACCTCTTCATCTCTGTGTAAATCTCCATCGGAGCGAGACAACGCTAACTCTGACCTCTTTACAGCCGCTAAACAAGTGCGCGCAACACCGGTTGGGTTCGTGATTTATCTTCTTCAAGACGAACCAACGGCCCTTATTTGCACTCCAGTGCAGCGCTATCGAGCTTATACGCTTGGGTGGCGACAAGGTTACTGGAAGGATAGAACAATATGGATACGGGACTGTGTTTATTTACTTTACTGCGGGGGTAGCAGGGGAATTCAGGGGAGGGCATTTTCTGTGCACATTTTCAGAATTATGTTAACAAAAATGTAGATTGGGCAGAACAAATAACCTATTTTGCTCCCTGAAAAATTTACATGGATGCACACAACATTGCTGATCGACCATATGTCAGCGTCTACTGGAGATTATTACTCCAGAAGAACTGAGGAAGAGTGGGTGGAACAAACACACAATATTGTGGGGCAACTACATGTCAGAGTCTACAAATGCAATGAAAGGTGTCTCTACATAATAAATCAGCAAGAACCAGTGGCGTAGCTCCCTGGAACATTGACACAACATTGTGGCTCTACCATGTGTCAGTCTACTGGAACACTTATGTATGTAATGTAGGGGCATAAAACCAACATAGATGCACACAATGTTGTGGAGCAACCACACAGTTGAAGTCTACTGAAACACTGATGGGCGTCTCAATCAAGCAAAACAGCAAGAACTGAGGCAGATTGAGTGGAAGAAACAAGTAATGCTGCTCCCCAGAACATTAATATGGACATACACAACATTGTGGAGCCACTACATATTGGGAATCTACTGGAACACTGACGACTATCTCCACATAATGAAACAGAATGAAGCTGGCTGGGTGGAACAAATAAGGGGTATAGCTCTTTGGAAACGTAACATGAACGCACACAACATTGTGGAGCGACCACATGTCTCTACATATTGTAAAAATCATCAATAATGCTGCGCAGGGAACTCGGTCAGACTCCACACTATCATTCATCTGAGAATGAATGCTATGTGCTGCTGTTTTGCTTAGCAAGAGGATCCAAATGGGCACCGTTGTTTTAAATCTGATTGGAAATGTAGGGAGTAGAGGTAAAAAATTGGCAGAAAAATAAATAATTAAATAATCAGTACAGTAACAAAGTATCGTAATTTCTTGTGTATAATGCACATTTTCCCCCCAAACAAATTGTCAAAAGTCTATAGTGCGCATTATACATAGGTATAGGGGCAAATGGAAAAAAACTCGCAATTTATAAATGTATGTCGCCATCTAGTGGTTATGAAAAAGCTGTACACTTTCATTCCAAAATGCCACCGCCACCTAGTGGTTATAAAAAAACTGTACTCTACACGTTCATTCCAATAAGGGGAATGTATGACTGAATATATGTACAGTTGTGCTCATAAGTTTAAATACCCTGGCAAAATTTGTGAAATATTGCTTTTTTAAATATGACTGACTGAACAACAATCATCATTAATTTCTTTATGGTTATGTTTTGTTTAATGATAATGCTTTTCAGAAATGCTTGACCGTTTAATTTGAATTCCATTAAAATAAAATTAAATGTGTTTCACCTGGTCCTTCGTGTTTTCTTTAAAGAATTGTACCCATCTTACAAATTCTGCCTGGGTAACCAAACATATGAGCACAACTGTGGTTTTCTAATTTACTAAATAAAAGTAGGGGCTGTTAATTTCAAAATAAGAGCAAGTAAATTAAAAAAAAGGATTACGTGTGCTTAACTTCAGAATACTTATTTGAAAAAAAAACCTACAAAATACAGATAAAACTTAATGTTTTGATCATATGGGTAGAAGCAAAATCATGCATTCTAAAAATGCATTATACATAGGTAGAAGGGTTGTTAAAGGGTCAACTTTGGGTGTGCGTATTATACATGGGTGCACATTATACACGAGAAATGCCGGTATTTTCTCTTCATACGTTCCCACTACCGCTTTCCATGACGGTTACCACATGTAGCTTGTCACGCGGTTGTGTAATTGAGATTTGTGTAACACCCTCGTTGACAAAACACGTCATAAGTTTCTGTTAAGACATCGCACAATTCCATGTTCAAAATCGAGACAATTCAAGTTTCATTTAATTTCTTCCGGAAGGGGGGGCTTGCATTATGCATGTTGAGGGAACATCGGATGTTCTTCACCGAGGAGAATTATCCGGTCTGTCTGCCTCATTAACCCACCTCAGCTCCCAATAACTCCAGGAAGGAAGGGGCACTTGGGGTGGGGGGGGGTCGGCTTGGATGGGGATATGCAAAACGCACCGTGAGTGACGTTTGTTTGCGGGATTTAAAAGAAAAACCGTCGGAGTGACGCAAGGAGAGATGAGTCGGCTTAATAACAAACGGGCTGTTTCTGATATGCGGTCTCGCTCGATAAAAGTGGATTTAATGTCAAAGCGCTCATAAAACAAACCCGCCTGTCAACACGGTAGCAATTTTTATTTAAAGTGACACAAAATGGCATCTCTGACCTTGTTATTCACCAGAAAAGTCCAGAAGAGTGCAAAATAGCAGCTCCTTGAATTACAGTGGAACCTTCAAAGTAAAAATCCCTCAAAAGTAGTACAATTCGGAGTTTGACACAAAGAAATTGGGCTGAAAATTCAAACAAAACTTTCTTTTTGCCACTTGTAACAAATCGTACCGTCCAAATTTTGTTTGACTTTGTAATTTTTTTTACTTAAACTGATACCAGAAGTGTGTAGAGTAGCCAAACATTTTACTTACCGGTAAGTAAAAGTACAGCGGTGCCCTGAGATACGAGTTTAATTTGTTCCATGTTCTTGTTCGTAATTCAAAACACATCTCAAACACAACTGACTTTATGTTTAGATTGACCGTAAACATCATATGTGAGTGGCATTAAAAGCCGGAATTTTTCCACATTTGTTCCATGTCGTGAAAATAAATGGAAAGGAAGGATGCGAAGGAAATTTAGCCCTGGATAATATTTTACTTTATAAAAACAAATGAAGAAGAATGGTACTTCTACTACTATTCTCAGTGACTCAGTAAGATAATTACATTATCATTATTGTCATTTTTCATAGAGAATAAAAATAATTAATAATTTGTATCAGTTTCAGCTAAAAATAGAAAGTCAAACAAAATGTGTGTTTTTTTTTTTTTTTACCTTTTTAAAGATTGTTATGCAAGTGTTAACTTTTGCGGCACTTTTTGTTGTTGGTTGAACTCCAAATTGTACCACTTTTGAGGGTCTTTAATTTCAGAGGTTCCAGTGAAATTCAAGGAGCCGCTGTTTTTAAATCTTTTGACTCTATTTTATGTATAATAACAAGGTCAGAAATGTTAACTAAAAATACACCGCACAACTTTTTTTTTTTAGGGACTTCACAATTTGACACAAATTTCAAACGAAACTTTAAGTTTCATTTACTTCTTTTTACATTGTATGATATCGCAGTTCGCAAGGTTAAAATGTAAACATTGCCTGTTGCGTTAACAGTAGTTTGATTTTTATTCCATTTTTATTTCCATTACTTCCTATGGGGAAAAAATCTTGATAGTCAACCAGCGTCACACAGCAGATTGTGTTCCACTTTGCAGTTTCCAGCTGTAGATTAATAAAAACTATCTTTCTGTCTTGTTTGGATTCATTTGCATAGCTAATTATATGATATATCGCGTCATTTTCTCCTTGTTTCTCTGGCAGAATCCAGCATCTCATCAGTCCGGCTTGGAAAATGTGTTTTCCCTGTGGGCCGTTAATGTGCAGTCTGTTCCCACAGGATCCTGCAAGCCAGCGGATTTGCTCAAAGAGAAGTGGTGGAAGGGGTGGGGGTAGACGGGGGTCTTTAAGATCCCCGGCAAGGTTTCAAGGACGATTCACGATCACTTGCAACGCTGTAAAGGCGGGATCTTGTGGTGGTCGGATGGTCGACCAATGCTCAACAATCCGATGTGTTGAGTCTCTGACTGGGCCAAAGTGCCAGGCTGGGAAATGTCAAGGGCAATGTGAAAGGAAGAAAAAAATAAACCTTGCCTTTTTTCTCTCTCGCTAAATCCTCTGCAGTGCACAGAAAATAAACCCTGACATCAGCTGTGTGCAAATGTGCCAAAAAAGCAATGTACAATGCGGCTGCTTTGTTTTTTTCCCCCTACAAACCGAAACTAATGCTACTACCCCCCCACCCCCTTGACATTATAAAACACATTAATTATCAAAGGTTGTCGACACTTGCTTTATTAAAACAAAGTAACTGTGATGAAAAAAATTAAATTATTTCATTGTCTAAAGATGAAGTAAGTATTTCGTAGGACAGTTCTTGCAGCTAACGCAGATACTTGTTAAACACATGTTATTATAAAACAAATATTCCAAGGTTGTCAACACTTGGTTCATAAAACAAAGTTACAGTAATCAACTTATCGTCTTCACCTTCCATTGTATCTTTTGAGATCTAATTAGGAATTACGTTTTTGGAAGGACATTTCCGGCGGCCATTGATGATATTGTTAAAAAAAAAAAAAAAAAAAGCATTTTTAAACACTCTCATTATGCGAGATTAAACTTTATTCATGAAAACAAAGTAACTGCAATCAGCTTTGGTATTCACCCTTATTTTGAGCCTTTGCTAATCTTCAAATATTCAGATACGGTATTCTTCATCCACTGCGAAAAACAACTATCACTGCAGCTTACTGAGTTGTGAAACTCTTCTTCGTGTATTATGTATGTTATGTATGTTTGTGTGATACTGCCCCTGGTGGCCAACGTGTGCACACCAGAAGGAGCACAATTTCTATGGTCGGTGAAGCATGAAATCATGATGCACAAACTGTTTAATTCTTTACATTCTATTTATGTTATGACTGTTTTACTGTTTTTATACGTACATATCTACATAGTACATATTATTATAAGTACATGTAAAGTATATTGTAGAGTGGTATTTTATTACATTTATTTTTAAAACTCTATAGAAAATCCACATTGCGACATGAACCAAGAATATGAACAGTCAACGTATAATGAGAGTGATTTTGCACGGAGTCACTATAGCACGACCAAAGCAGTGCGACTACACGGGCGGGCTGACATGCCGCAACAACCCTTACGATCATCTGAGCCCATCGCCCCCACCGGCCCCCGCCTCCGTCCGCAGACCACCACTGAGGAAGTGTTATCAATGCGCTCGATAAAAGTGCAATAATTGGCCAATCAACTTACAATCAGGCCGCTCTTCTCCAGTGGCCTGCCAGAGAGAGTTGAAATGGCGAGGCCGTCCAACGTCGGCTTTGTAGAGATAAAGCCAGCGCAGACGCACACTCACACACACACACACACACACATACACAATGACACACACACACATTCATGCAGTGACACAGAGGCTGAATGATGTGCAGCGAACAGCTAAACTAGTAATGATCCGCTCTAATAACAGCCATCATTAGATGAAGCAGGAGTAACATAAGGTGAAAGGTTAGAGTGCATGGGTGTGTGTGGGTGTGCACGTGTGTGAGATAGAGATACAGAGCGCCATCGGAATTGAGTCTGCGATTCAGCCATGACTTAATTAGGCATTATGTTGTTATGGATGGAATAAAGGCAGGGGGATGACATCATCGCCGGCCAATGAAAATCAGTGTCCCAAAATGTATGCATTAAAACCGAGACTCGGATGAAATCTAGGATAATTTTGTCCATCTCAAAGTTATTTGTTGTTGTCGTTGTTGGTGGTGTTTTTTTTCCATGAAAACAAACAAACAAACAAAATCACAACAATTTAACATTTGAAAATGTCAAGCATGAATTAAAAACTGGTTTGGTAAACAAAATAAAATAAACATATCCATCCATCCATTTTCTGTACCGCTTATCCTCACTAGGGTCGTGGGCGTGTTAAAATGAGATGAAATTAAACTAAATGCAAAACAACAAAATAAAATAAATAAAATATAATTAAATTTAAATAATTCCAAATTAAATGAAGTAAAATAGAATAAAAAAACAGTGGTACCCTGTGATAAAAAGTCAACCTTTTACAGGCAGTATAAAATGGGTTTCTGATACTATCTCAGAAGGCCAAAAATGACACGGTCAATTTTGTCCCCCCATTCCGAATTGGAGCCATTTACATAGAGCAAAGTTAACAGGATCCTGCCTTTTACAGGCAGTGTGAAAGGGGCATGCAATACGACCTAAGAAGGTGGACATTTTGGTGTTAACTCCAGCCCCGCTTTTGCGTCAGTGCTGTTTATACTTAACGACATGGAACAAATGTGGAAAACTTCCAGCTTTTAATGCCACTTCCAGCTGACGTTTACGATCAAACTAAACATAAAACAAATGCTGGGCATCAGGAATAATCATTTGGAGTGGTCTAAAATGAAGAAAAGTAGCCAATTCCTCTTAAGGTCTATCAGCCATCGGATGGCCAGTAGGCTCCGTGCCTGTCTGGAGACGAAGAAATCATCTGTGTTGAACCTGCGAGTGTGTCCAAACAGTTAGCCCGCAGATTACACGCTCGATAAATCTCCAGCTTTGATGGAGAAAGCCATCACGGACGCTCTTAATTAAGTGCACTGTTCATTAGTTCCACGTCAATGTGGCCTCAGGAGGGAAAAAGCTACCTGACGTGACTCACCCCCCCCCCCTTGTGCTCCCAATGGAAGGAAAAGGAGCGCAAGCCGGAAGATTCCATTTTTCGCTCGTTTAATGCGGAAGGAAAACCTTCCTTGACCCCTCTGGCAGGTCCACCGGGATGCTTTCGGTGTTCTCTGCCTTTGTGACACCACACTGGCGACCTGTATGGCTTCTTATAGACAGGGGTGGTTTGTAGTCAGGATTGCACTGCTCATTACTGCCACTGTCGAATTGCGAGCATGCAGTAGAATGCCAGTAGACTTCATTCTGGAATGCAAAACTAGGCTGTGGAGTGACAATTTGGCGGCAGAAAGTCGGTCCGAACTTACGCATGCAGAGACCGCATTTCTGTCCCGGCACAGCTTTTCTTACGTGATTTTGATGAATTCCACCGGGGCACAGGCAGACAAGACGTTTGTGGTGGGTGTCAGACAAATTCCATTCATAAATATGTGATCAGCGGGCATCAAACCCTCTGAATCATTGTAGAAATCAATTCATTGAACACACATCACCAACTGTTATCGCCAGCTCCTTCTGTATTTGATAAGGGTACCCGCTCACATTATCGCTTGCCGCACTCATTTCACAGCATGCTCTTCCAATATTCCAGGGGGTCTCTGTCCTCCCCTTCAATCCGTCCGTCTTACATTACCATTAACGTTGCATGAACATTGTTGATATTAGCGGCCAGATGATACACAGCGACACAAGGTCGAAGCGGACGGGGGCGGCTTTTTGTCGCACTTAATCATTAACGCGCAAAGGTTCCAGGTATTTAATGAGTTTTTACATTTTTTTCTCATTATCTGAGCATGTCGCATGTCAAATGGACTGATTTCAAAGTAATCGGAGAGTTTGGATTTGAATGCAAAATGACCAATAAGGACTGAATAGGGTTTACTTCTGATGCTGGACCACTTCCAAGTTTGTTCCAATTTTAAACTATATTGTAAGTGAATAACACAGTTTACAATATATTAGGAGGTGCAGTTAAAAAGTAATAAACCCAATTTAATCCTCTACAAAAAAATAGCTAATATTACAGCCTCTTACTGAGTCATTTACAGTAGCTGTGAAACAATTCTTCTTCATTTGTGTCTGCATGACTGTATTATTCTGGCCCCCGGTGGGCGAGGTGTGCACAACAAAGGAGCAGCACAATGAATTGAATTGCAGCATTAAATCAAGCCACAGCGCTTGTGGAGTTAAGGCTTTAAATCAGGGGTCGGCAAGGTATTGCATTTAGATTATCAGGAGTCCTGTAATAAATGCATGATTTTCTAAAATTGGTTAATGCAAATATATTTATTCATTTAAAAAAAAAAATCTTTATCTAATTCAATAAAGATTCATTGTAAATAATAAAAATAACATCTTTCACCGCAGATGGTACTATTTTTTTGTGTTCCACTGTATTTATATATAAAGCCACTTGTGTTCTACCAATGTTGTTTACCCAGTAATGATTCCCATATTAACATATTTCAGCGGGATGTTGGAATTTGTGTAAAAACCTCTCTCACGATTAACACAGAGTTTGGCATGACTTACTGTCCTAGTTTGGAAAGAGAAAATCTTTCAGAACACCCTCACATACCCCAAAATAGACAGGCACGGTGGACGACTGGTTAGCACATCTGCCTAACAGTTCTGAGGACTGGGGTTCAAATCCCGGCCCCGCCTGTGTGGAGTTTGCATGTTCTCCCCGTGCCTGCGTGGGTTTTCTTCGGGCACTCCGATTTCCTCCCGCATCCCAAAAACATGCATGGTAGGTTGATTGAAGACGTAAGTGTGAACGTGAGTGCGAATGGTTGTTTATATGTGCCCTGCGATTCGCTGGCGACCAGTTCAGGGTCTACCCCGCCTCTTGCCCGAAGATAGTTGGGATAGGCTCCAGTGCACCCGTGACCCTTGTGAGGAGAAGTGGTACAGAAAATGGATGGATGGATAATGATAATATAATAATGATATTTTATATTACATAATGACTTGATAATATATATATTAGGTGGTAGCTACGCAGACGGCAGAGGCGGTTAAATGTCATCCTCATCAAACATTTCGTGGCCCGCCGCAGCCTCGCTCACACGTTTCATCTGCCGGGAGCGATTTAGTTGACTTCAGCAAGTATTTTGGGTGTCACATGAAAACAATGATACACAGAAAGTATACAGTGGAACCTCCTTTGCAAACAACATTTCCTTCAGGAAATAATGGACAGACATCATCCATTCTACATTCAAACTGGCGCCATAAAAAGACGTAATTACAAAGACGTAATCTACAAAAACAATTTATTGGTGTTTTTTGTGGGGTAAGGTTGAAATGGATTAATGGAATCTCTATTCCGTTTTGGGATCACTGATGTCCCAAACAAGCAAAATGAGGGTAGAACTGCACTTGTGTGACGTGAAGCACGACTTGCGGGCCATCCTTGGGAATAAATGTCATAAAACGGCAAAGATGAAGAATAAGCATGGCAAAAAAAAAAAAAAAAAAAGCCAGAGAAAAAGCAAAACAAGCCGTTACACTGTATGTTGACGAAATACAATATACATAATGGTGATGTCATCAAACTGCATCAGAAGGCTCAATAGTAAATTGTTGTTTAGTGCAAATTGTTCTTTGTCAACCTGTGTGACCTAAACACACACACCCACACACACACACACACACACACACACACACACAGATGCATACACACGCCTCAGGGGGCACTTACATAACCAGCGCATAGATGATGAGGAGGAGGAGGGACGGGGATTGGTGGGAATGAGTTAAAGTTGAACGAGAGGAGGTTCATTTCAGGTTCTCTTCATCAGTCACCAAACAAAAATGTTGCAAAAAATTATGAACACTGAAATGATGATCTCGTCGCAATTTACTCGCAAACAGACTTACTCAGTGTGAAATCTGGAACCGCTCACTTGAACACAAAGCTATTATTCTGTTTATGAACAGCAACAGGTGGATGCACAGGTTAATTGCACTTTCTGCCATGTAGTGGAAGAGCATTATATATTCTTCTTATTGTCATTACACGTCGCTTGGCACCCTGCTTGAAAATCATTGCTTGACATTGGGTTCTATTTGTTTGAAATAGTTAAAGACATGCAGGGATAACATAGTAATAGTAGTAGAAGTAACAGTAGTGTAAATAGTGTTAGTAGAAGTGGTAGTCAGAGAAGTCATAATAACATTAAAAAAAAATCTCTCTCTCTCTCTCTCTCTCTCTCTCTCTATATATATATATATATATATATATACAATAAAAATGATAGTAAAAAAATACATACATAAAACTGAAAAACACTCCTCAAATTTTGTGAAATTTAAAATAAAATTTAAATAATAAAAACATTATTTTTGACAATAACATTGTTTAAATTTTTGTGAGACCTTATTTAAAATAAAATGAAAAAACAAACCACAAACACATTTTTTTCTTTGTAATAATAATAATAAGAAGAAGAAGAAGAAAAAGAAGAAGAAGAAGATGACAACTTTATATTTTTAAAATAAGTAATACAAATTCTATAAGTATTAATAATAATTAATTGTATAATTTTGCGGCACGGTGCCCGACTGGTTAGTGCGTCAGCCTCACAGTTCTGAGTACCCGGGTTCAATCCCCGGGCCCGCCTGTGTGGAGTTTGCATGTTCTCCCCGTGCCTGCGTGGGTTTTCTCCGGGCACTCCGGTTTCCTCCCACATCCCAAAAACATGCATTAATTGGAGACTCTAAATTGCCCGTAGGTGTGACTGTGAGTGCGAATGGTTGTTTGTCTATATGTACCCTGCGATTGGCTGGCAGCCAGTTCAGGGTGTACCCCGCCTCCTGCCCGATGACAGCTGGGATAGGCTCCAGCACGCCCGCGACCCTAGTGAGGGGAAGCGGCTCAGAAAATGGATGGATGTATAATTATTATTTTAAAATGTTTTATTAATGATAAAACAATAATATATTAAAATAAAAAGATAATCCAATTTTGTGAGATATTTTACTGTATATTAATTACAATAAAATGAATGAAAATATATTTGTAATAATAATAATAACAATGTAGCCATCTATTTTCCCGAATACTCGTCCTAATAATAATGTTATTATTATTATGTAAATGAATAATAATAATAATAATAAGAAGAAGAAGAAGAAGAAGAAGAAGAAGACAACAACAACAACACACTGCATTTGGAGATACAGTACATGCTTTTGTTGCATGGTGATGATATGTTGTGAGGACCACAGAGTCATTGTAACATAAAATGTCTTGTACTGGATCTGATTAGATTGTGCGGGTGGAACTAATTTTACAGCGTTTGTTTTTAAAGTAGGGATCCAATTTGACTACATTACCATCAACATCGTTTGACCTGTGGGGACTCTTCCTTATTTAGCATATGACCTTAGCAAACAAACAAAAAAAGCAGCATCGCTTCAACATTCAGCACAGTAATGATGCCCCTTAAGGGAATAAAGTCGAATACTTCGGAAACCTATGAAATCGAACCCCTTAAGGCGCCAAAAATTTGGAGCTCGACCAACATTGAACAGGAAAATATGACTTTATTGTCATTATCACTATAGGTGTGACTATAAAAGAAAGACACCTACAGTGGATATAAAAAGTGTACACACATCTGTTCAAATGCCAAGGGTTTAGTGATATAAAATTTTTTTGACTCAGATTTAACATTTAAATCCACCTATCCGCCTTATGTGACCTATAACCTCTATAACTGAATTGGGGGGAAAAAAGAAAAGAAAAAGCATACTCGAACAACGGAACTTAAAATGGTGGCAAGTGTGTGCTGAGTCCCACTTAACATGAGTTTCAATGTGATTGGTTAATTCTGAACACAGCGACATCCCATCATAAGAGGGTGTGCACACTTGTGCAAACACATTCTCTGACTCGTTTATTTTCACTTCCCCTCTCGAAAAGATATAAATTGTTCTTTTTTTCAATTGACAGGTTCTAGGTCATGTTAATAATGGAAAAACTTTTAAATGATTTATCTTGGCCTTATTTTCTTGTATCACAAAAACGTGGCATCTAAACAGGGGTGTGCAGACTTTTCATATCAACTGTATATTTAAGGCGGTACACTATATTGCCATTATCCCCTTCCCTGCTTTCACACCATCTCCCTTTTAGCCTCGACATCCTCCGGTTTGCTCTTTGCTTCGCCACATTAATCTCTCATTACCCCCTCCCCCATTTCCACGCAGTCCCATTTACCCGTACAAGCGGCAAAAGGGCCTTTATATATTTTCCCTGAAGAATCCTCAGACAAATGAGGAAAGAGTGTATGGGGAAGAGTCCTGTGAATGAAAGCTCGTGCAGGAGAGATAATAGACTTAAATAAGGCCAACACACGCACACATACAATGTTTTGTCATTCAAGGAAACACAAAGAAGCGTCGCCTATGCCGAACGAGCATTTATAAGAGCACAGGCGATGTGAGTCAGATGCTGCATATAAATGACTCCACGTGGATGAAATGTTTCGATAAAGGCGAGAGGCCATGTAGGAAGTCATGTAGGAGGTCAGATTGTTGTTAACAACCATGCCTGCTATGGAAAAAAAGGCTCCAAAATCGTGAATCGTTCTCTCCCCTTTTAAACGCTGTGGGTGTGTCCGCTGAACGCGCTAAAACCACAACCCGCTCGACTGTCAAATGCCAATCAAGTACCACTTCTATGACCGGGAAAAATGGATGCTACTTCGTCTAGCATCTTTCTTATGCCTACGGTACAGACAACTACACGTTTGAACCACAAACATATATTCGCTGTAAAAGCCTCCAGTGGCTGGTATATATCCTACCGAGTCGTCACGGGACTTTTCCATGCCGCGACAACGAGGCGCTCTAAAGCAGCCACACCAGCGTAAAGCCCCTGTCTACACGTTGGCTTTCACGACGGACTTTGTAATTTTTTTTGCTTACCTTCAGTAGCTACCTTCAGTAGCTTCTGCCTTTTCTCCGTAATATGCAGGCACTCATGGGTGACAACAAAGCGCTCTAAGGCGGCCACGCCAGCCCGCGGCCCTGGTCCATACACTGGCTCTCAAGTTTGACTTTTTGTTTTTAATCCACCCTTTCTCACTATTCCACCATTCTCTGAGTGATGTGGGCAGACGCACGGCTAACAATGAGGCACTCTAAAGCGGCCTCGCCATCTGACGATCTGAAGGGAAGACGTTGACTATAATGGACTCACGCCAGGGCCCAAGTCACTGGGCCCCATTTTTGCCACGCCCCCCCCCCCCCCCCAAAAAAAAAAACTGAAAAGGGGAAAAACAGTTTCACACTGTATCTCCACAAGGAAGTAGATCGTTCTCAGTCTTCAAACGTTTTCAGCAATTTTCTTCAAACATGTAGAATGTCAAGTCAAGGTAGCACTGTATAATGTAAAACATACTTTATAAATGGCTTGAATATAAATAAATCTTTTGGCTTCTCCCTATTGTAGAAAATGTGCCAAGCAGATGCTTAAATGCTTAAAAATCATTATGGCTAATAAGAACAGCGAGGCAAGCTTGCTGACAGAGGCCCCCTTTTCCCACCTTAGAGTGTGGGAAACACCAAACACCACCACAACAGGGCCACACCTCCCGCTCCGCCGTCATTTGCTCATTGTAATTATGCAGCAGAGTCTCAATGAATTTTATTGCTTTATTGCCTTTACTGTAATGCTACAATAATCATTTTATGGTACCTCTCTGTACAATGGAAATTTACCGTATATTGTGTATTCTCAACTCTAATAGATGCCTTGATTTGGTTCGCATTTCCACCGCAGCTGTGTAGCTACCGGCGGATTAGCATAGCAGATAGCAAACATACGCCCTACCGTCCCTGCATTTCAAACACACCAGTGCCTCAGTGGATCAATGCTTTGGATGTGCGTCAGTGGTGGCTGACCTCCAGTAGTCCTCACTTAGCTGTAGCTACATGTTAGTCCTGGTTTAAATTTTAAAACTTACACCCAACATCTTTGCAGAAATACATAGACATACTGCATGCACAGTGAACCCCCACCTATTTGGAGTTGGTTATTCACAAATTCACCTACCTAGTGGCGTTTCTATGCTCATTCTGGAATACCAGAAGACACCGCAAGATTTCATCGAAGCCCAGGTGAATAGGAATAAAGTAATTGGTGTCAATGTCTGTTGAACTGAGACAGCTCAATTGAGAGAGAGGTTTTGTAATATCAGGGAGGAGCTTCGTTTAGTCTGGGCTGTTTTGCATTGCTGAGTGGCTATTAAAAAGCTCAAGTTAACAAATGGCCTAAGGTTTCGTTATTGCTGAGCAATTGCTATTTTTGCACATTGTTTAAGCGTCAAATCAATTTATTTATTTTTAAGGGTAATGTCATAGGACTATTTTGAAATGGTATTAAAAATTTGGGGGATCGTTGTGGTATACATACAGTTTAAACTTTTAATATAGATAAAATATAGATAAAACATTTTTAGGGTGTCAATTGCTTGTAGTTTTTTTCGGTCTTTAACCACCACAAATAGTGTATGCATTAAAATTGATATCAATTACCCATACAGTTAAATAAAACATTCATCAACCCAGTGAACTGTGATTACATTTTAGCTTGTGTGAAACACATTTAACAGCATAACAAAATGGTGCTTCGCGACTACTAGCTACTTAAGAACTATATTATTTGACTTGTTTCACACGAAGATTTGTCACACTGGTGTTTATTGGCCACTAAAAGATCATTAGAGTCCATTTGTTTTATAAGAGCTTATTATCTCATTCTTCAATTAAACAGCACCATTAGACTGGAAGGTTGTCTTTGTTGCTTGCTATTTAGCCTCTAGTGGTGTTTGAATGTGATGATTTCAAGAGAGGGGACTAGAAAGTTCTTTCTAGTAGCTAGCTAGCTACAGTTTGAGTCGTTTGCGTTCAAGAAACGCAAATTGTACATTCCAATTCCGATCACCATGGCCTGGGTAGTGTTTTTGTAGTAAATATCAGTTTTGAGTGACACATTTAGATTTGAATAGTACTGAAGGATATAAAACATGAAATACATTGTCTCAATAAGTAACTACAATGTTTGTGAGTAATGGAGGTGCATGACCTGAACTTCCTATTACATGATATAGAATATCGAACTTGCACTTTTGTCTTTATTTGATCAATAAAACATCTATTAAAAGTCAATTTAGTCTACTTTTTGGGTTATGTCATGACTGGGGACTAGTCGAAAGTTCTCTACTAGCTAGCTGGCTAGGGTTTGAAAGGGTTGCGTTCAAGGAATAACTGTAAATTCTAATTGTTCAACTATGGCCTAGGTATTAAGTGTTTTTGTAATAAAACATCACTTTTGACTATTGCCATACTTAAAGTGCTTTAAAGCACTGTCTGAAGGACAGAAAAATTGACATAGATTGTCTACAGATGCAAAATTGTAATGTGCAAGAGTAACGGCGGTACACCAACTCTCCATCCCTAGGCAAAGGCAGCGAATTATCAGGAACTTCTAAAAACACAATGATAAAGCCAAAAACAAAAACAGGCAAGAAGCAGAAAAAACGAATGAAAGTGTAAATTGTAAAATGAGTGTCGAAAGCAAGCGATGCGGTTCAATAGCACATCCCCCCCGCTGGCCCCTGAGCTATCACAGCCATTGATTGGCTCATGTAATTCTGCTCCGATTTGCCTCGTCCAATCAATGGGCCGCAGACCGGCTTCCTGTGAGTGCGCAGCCATTAACGCCGTAGTGAACAATCACACAATTCCCTCGTCTTCCCGGGAATACATACAGTACATATAGGGTACAGTCTTTGTCCACCTGAGCGTTCGCTTCGGGACCCCCGCCGCTCTCGAGCGTTTGGTCATTGAGAGGGGCTTAAAGCAATCGTTTCCAGTCTGGCAGCCCTCCCTCCATACTGCATGTTTCAAGGATGCTGTAACCTTGCAAACACAAGGAAAAAGTCTGAGCCAGATTACTGGAATTAACAGTGACCTAGCAGAGGATATACTTTTTGGATAAAAGACCCCCTCTCAAGCAGATATTTGTTCTTTTATAGTCCACTCTATATTGCATATTCATTGTAATTGACTGTTTCACTTCCATGTCTTCCTTGTACAGTATTACGCAAGCAGTCACTTTATTTTGGACTTGAGCCTGTTACATTTGGCGTTGATGCTGACTCCCACTCAGTTTGATGATGATTCTCCTTTATATATATATATATATATATATATATATATATATATATATATATATATATACACACTTGTGTGCGTGTAAACTTGTAACTGTGTGTGTAAACTTGTAACTGTGACTTGTAAATTACATTATAAACACAATTCTATTTATTTATGTATTGTTTCATTCGTACATTTCTTAAAGGTATGTATGTATTAATTATGTATTTGTATTCTGTGTTTGATATGCACAATATTTACCATTAATCTTATATAACGTATGATGTTTCTGATGTGTTGAAATAAATGTAACACATATTGTCCTAAAAAATATCAATATATTTTATAACATATAATGATAATAGCGGCACGGTGGTCGATTGCTTAGAGCGTCAGCCTCACAGTTCTGAGGACCCGGGTTCGATCCCCGGTCCCGCCTATGTGGCGTTTGCATGTTCGCCCCGTGCCTGCGTGGGTTTTCTCCGGGCACTCCGGTTTCCTCCCACATCCCAAAAACATGCATTCATTGGAGACTCTAAATTGCCCGTAGGTGTGAATGTGAGTGCGAATGGTTGTTTGTTTCTATGTGCCCTGCGATTGGCTGGCAACCAGTTCAGGGTGTACCCCGCCTGCTGCCCGATGACAGCTGGCATAGGCTCCAGCACGCCCGCGACCCTAGTGAGGAGAAGCGGCTCAGAAAATGGATGGATGGATAATGATAATATAACAATGATATTTTATATTACATAATGACTTGATAATATATTACCAATAAATGAATCAATCATCATCGTAATATGAAAGTGAACATATTCTGATTATTGTTTTATTATTGTTTTATGTTCAAATCCATCATTTGTAGATAAACAAACAAATAACATATATTTATTTTCTATTTATTGAGTAATTATTTATGTATTTTAATTGAATTAATTAATTTCAACATGTGTAATCATAATTTTATTTGATATAATTTAGGATAGAATTCTTCTGGGTTTATTTGCTCATCACCATTGGGAGGTTTCAATTTCTATTAATTTATGTAATTATTTATGTATTTATTTATGTATTTATTTATGTATTTATTTATGTATTCATTTATTTTTTAATTGTGGTCATTTGCGTCATTTTCCACATTTTATAATTATGTGTCCACCTGCTCCCCTATAACTAAAACTGTAATTTAAGCGCAAGTTGAAAACATCAAACCATTTTTTAACATGTTTGTTTATGCAAAAATGAAAATGAATGAAAGAAAATCAGCAGGACAATTATTGAGTGGTGTCGCATTACCCATCTTACCATTTTTATCAACCTGCTATTTTTAGGCTGAGAGGGGCAATATTATATTTTCTACCTCCTTTCTGAAAATCAGACATATCAAATAAATACAAGGACCGTCTTCTTATCTCATATTTGAAATCTGTCACAGACATGGGAGAAGAAAAAAACAACAACAACAACATAAAAGTCGCAACAAATAACACTTTCGATTGGCAAGCCAAGCTCACAGCACTTCATTCTCTGCTTAGTTTAGGTATCGATTTTTCTAGCAGCGCATTACTCGGTGCGTAGCACAAGACATTGGCCTGTCGTGTTTTATGGCGTACGTAGGACCCTCGCAACCCTTCACCCCCATCCCCCCAATGCACATCTAGAGGGAAGGAGGTTGTTTTCCCCATATATCCTCACTAAAAAACACCACCGATTTCTATTTGAACATGTTTGTGTGGTTATTTGCACACATCACATGTGGAGCAACACACACACAGGCACACGCACACATTGCTTTTGACTGGCAGCCTTGAGATGCACCACTTAACATATGAGTCAACACAACACTGATGTTCCCTCGCATCACATCAGCTCCAGTCGGCGTCCTCATTTCAATTAATATTTACAATACATGCCCTTCCGTTCAGTTAAGAAAAAATAAATCCCTCAGCTAGACTACAATAACACACAAACAGGACACAAGATGATCTTGCATTATGTGGGGACGACGTCTTTAAAAGCGATTAGTATTACGGTAGACAAATGGGTTCAATAGTTAACCACTGAGCTCGTATGAACTCTGTTGCTAACCAAAATAGCAGCACCTACCAAAGTAGTGTATATGAAAAGGGTCTTTTTTAACTTCCCAGGGCAATAAAAAAGATTATCCTTATGTCACGTCTTTAATGACGATTAGCGTGCCGATAAACACGCTAGTTAAATGGCCTACCGCTGAGCCCATTTTACTTTGTTGCTAACCAAAACAGCAGCACCTACCAAGGCTCAGATGAATTATAGCGGGGAGTCTGAGGACTAAAGATGATTTACGTTCCACACCGACAATGTCTTTAACGACACTTAGCATTCCGGTGGAGGCACAAGTTAAATAGTTATTTTTATCAAGCAACATGACTTGTAATTGCATCACCTATGTGCAAAAAAAAAAAAAAAAAAACAATACACACTGACAAATAACACCAGATAATGTTGAGCTATTCTCTATTACCAATACAAGTGATGAAATTAAGATAAGGGACGATTATGATCAAATTAAAAGCTACTGTGTATCTTATGAAACACCCTATCAACATGGAGTTGATGCGGCACAAACAGCTCATAAAAGCACACGAGAACAACTTACAGGCGTTGGTGACGGCAAAGCTATTGGCCGTCTCAATGTTGTCCACATGAGGCACCAGGTTGAAGGGCGCTTCTGAGGCATTGGGGCTGGTGTTGTGCAGAAAGATGGCCAAGCGAAAGGCAGTGTACTCCTGATCCGTATTTCGGATGAACAAGCCGCCTGAAGGGGAAAAAAAGACAATGTCGGATAAGGGTTTTGGCAAAAGACAAATGCAAGGGATAACTGTTTTGGGAACACCGTGGTCGGTCGGCTTATGTTTTTGATATGAAGACATAAAGGCGAGCAATATTAATGAGTTGATTGGCTTTGGATCCCTCTGGGGAGCTCAATTAAATACAGATCCCATAATGGGAGTCCACCACTACAGAAAACCATGAATCTTGACAACTCCAACATATGGAAACTGGAACTTTCAGATCCTAAACCAAGATATACACGGCTTCATAAGACTACGTTTCTGCCAGCCTAAAATTTACTTGTGACTCCGCCACTGTAAATCATGGAACCAACCCACTATATCAAATGGGACTAATTATCAAAATAACAGGAACATAAACTGCTTAACCATGTGAGACTTCTGACTTCCACCCTAGTCCAGGAAATCCAAACCTCTGGACCATCTTAAACTAGTGACACTAATCATAAGATCATAAAACCAAGGTTAGTCTTTCCCAAAAGTAATTTGTAACTACTCCATCGTATCTCATGGACCCAAACAGCTTGACCAAAAGGGACTATTTCATCAAAATACCAGGAAAACTAACTCCTTAACCATAAGAGACTATTATTGTCTGTTCCATCTTAGACCAGGAATATGAATCCCTTGAACAAAATGGACTTGTCCTTGTCCATCTTAAACTAGGGGCCCTATATGAAAGACACAATGGGGTTGTTAAACCTCAACTGCCCGGCAAAAAGCGACTTACAAAACCACTTAAACCAGGAATTCTATCTGTTTGAACAAAAAGGACCTGTGACTATTCAGTCCTAAACCATGGACTCTACTTTCCACACCTGTCAGTATTTAAGATTATTCCATACAAAACCAGGAATCGTAATACAAGAACTTCAGGGACTTGTGACTATTTAATCTTAAACCAGGGGCCAGAATTGTGAGACCCAATGCATCAACAAGGACAAGATGAATGCTTCTGTCAAATGCGCTAAACCATCCACAGGATACCCTCACATTCCACTTAAAGTTTGCGCCCGAGAGGTCAAAATTTATACAATATATGCCGAGGTACTGCATTTCCATCCAGAACATAAGGGACCACCACCACAATTCTATCTGAAACCTGGAAAACTAACTCTTTGATCCTGTGGAACCTGTGATTATTCTATCTTAAACCAGAAATTGTAACCTGGCTGGACCATACGGGAATTCTAAGTCTCTTCTACCTTAACCTCAAATACCAGACACAAAGACACTTGTGACTGTTTTCTCAAAAATCAGGAATCCTAAGAACTCAATCGCAAGAACTTTAGGTACTTGTGACTATTCCATCTTAAACTAGGGACCCGAATTGCCAGACCCCATGGGACTTATTCCAGCTACAGTAAAACCAGAATCCCTAATTGCTAGCCCTTTCAAGACTGGGGACAATTTTGTTTTTTAAAGTACTAACTAAACTGCTTTACCCTGTGATATCTATGACTACTAACTCATAAACCAGGAAACCTACCCACAAGACCGTAAGTAACAGTAACAATTCTATCAGAAATCAGGAACTCTAACTTCTGGACCCTGATACCATTCCATCCCAAACCACAAATCCACTTAAGCATATGGGACCTGTAACTATGTCATCTAACTGAAAGAATCCTAACTGCTAGACCATGTGGGGCTTTATTTGTCCTTGGTAAACACAGCATGTATTAACTTGTCTACCATTCAGCAGTATGTTCAGGATTTAATCCATGTTAGCAGGTAAACACACGTGTACAGCACGAAAGACAAATTGGAGCTGGGCCAATGGGAATGTCCTTTGATTCCCAGCTTCTGTTTATTCATCGACTGTTTCCCACTAACACGATGGCGTCTTTGGGTTGGAAAGTCAGGGGATCACCAGAACACCAGAGGGTACATATGAACATCTGTGCCACATGTCATAGCAATCTATCCGATCCTGTGTTGGCCATTCAGCGAGGATGATGAATGTCAAACCGCCGGCGGAACCCACGGGGGAATATCAGGGGATCACCAAAGTCATGGGCCAATGCTTCAACAGGGGAAAGAGGAATGGTTCTGTAAAATGTGCCAATCCATCCACAAGATACCGGAAATTCCACTTAATGTTTGTGCCCGAGACGTCAAAATCTCGAGATATTGAATTTTCCATATAGAACCAGACAATGCTAACGAGAGACGAGATGTGATTAGCGTAGCTTGGTAATAGCAGTATGGTCGGGTACTGCTGACCTCAATATTCGCACTTTATAGAAAAAACAAATAGTCATGCAAATGTTTGTCAAACTACGAGCTTAGCATAAGATTTTAATATTGGTTCCTCTCGGCCTTCTTGACATTACAACCTAATTCATGTACAAAGCTCCTCATTATGGATGTTCATGCTCGTCCAAATGTCAAAGGTATTTTAGGTTGGAGGCTGTTTGTTTCGCATTTCAAAAGCATGCCTTTGGGCTACATTTTTGTGTGAGCAAATGTCCTTTAAAGCAAAATGTCAGTGTGTATTTTTTATTTGTATTTTTTTAAAGGCTGAACTCCTCGAAGCTAAATTTGTTACCAAATGCCTGCAGTCTGCGTTAATTCCTAACTAGAGAACCACAGAATGGGTTGTGAGTGAAAGAAAGAGTTTTAAAAAACAACTGTGGGGAAGAGTCACTGTTGGTGTAGTGGTACACTTGCCTGACTTTGGTGCGGGCAGCGTGTGTTCAGTTCCCACTCAGTGACGGTGTGACTATATGTGCCCTGCGACTGACTGGCGACCAGTTCAGGGTATAGTCTGCCTTTTGCCCGAAGTCAGCTGGGATAGGCTTCAGCGCCCCGTGACCCTAACCAGCATAAGATGTGTTAAAAATGGATGGATGGAATTGTGGGGAAAACTGCCTTAACTGTGCTTTATTGATGACCACCAACTTTAATGGCATAAAGTTTAATCGTCATAAACGGGATCTATATCTAATCTATTTTGTTATGTTGAATCGAAGGATACCTGAGGGCTTTTGTGGATATGATGGATTGATTTCCTGTTAGGGATGTTCGCACTTTTCCTCCACCCTTCCTCATTCCATCCAGTGCAATGCATGCTGGGACAGCCAGCAAACCCATTCTGGTCCTTACAAAAGGATGTAAAATTGAAGAGAACTGTGTCTGTATTCTAAAACAGCGTGACTAAAATTCTACAACAAAGACTAAACCAGTAAATGTAAAAAGATGGGTGAAGGGTGGGACAAAATATCAATATCGCAATGTACCATGTGTTTATCAGTGCAGTATTGAAAGACAGAACTTGCATATTGTAACATGGGGAAAAGTGTGGTTCACATAAGTAGTTGTTGGTTGTGTTGTTAAACGATCATTAAAAATGTAATTGGACTATATTTTTGATGGTACAATTACATAAGAAAAGTTAATTTTTGTATTCATTGTTTAATTTCTCTATTGCTACAGATGATTGCTGGTTTTCTTCCGATATAAAGAATATCGGCCAATTTTGGTGTTGTGATAATACTATTAAATGCCGAGCAAAATACTCTGACAATATCGTATCGTTAGTTTTTGTTCATGAATCGAAATTCTGTCGTTTTGGATGTTTGTTTACAGCAGCAACAAATGCAATGCAAAGATTTTTGTCATGAACATTTCTAAAATCTACATAACCAAGCAATTGCAGCATTTGTGTTAATAAATATACGGTTAAAGTCGCACTATACGGTTAAAAAACATTCAAATCTAAACCTACAAAAAAGCAGTAGGTGCGCATGTGTGTAATGTATTGTCCTTTTCTAAGTTTATTTCTTGGTTTTCCTTGCCTCTGTTGCCAAGTGCTTGGTCGTGCGGCAGTCAGTTGGTTGTCGTTAATGCATGTTGAGCGTGGTCCTTGACCTGCTCCATGTTTAACGTGCCTTGAGATAACTTCTGTTGTGACTTGGCGCTATATAAATAAAAGTGACTTGACATCACTAACTAGTGACCCAGCTTGCATATTACAGACATTTTGCAGGCAGGTTCTATTGGCAGCTGGCAAACCATCTTAATGGCGCATTACTGCCACCAACTAGTATTGTCCTTCCACTGCAAGGAAACCAATGTGTATTGATGGTGGCCGGATGTTGTTAACGTTGCTGCCGCCATCTGTTGGTAGGGATCTGAAGCGCACTTGTATCTCAGATGTTTGCTCGTAACTCAAGACACACAAAAAAAAATCAGCCAAGCAAAGGCTCGTATCTCGAAAAACCTGTACGTCAAGTTACTCATATCTAAAGCCAGCATTTTATGTACACATATCCGAACAGATGATCCAGAACAAGTTGCTCCAATTGTGCGGAAATAACCCCACAAGAATCAAACACTGGGCAGTGACAACACACAATTAAATAATATATAAAAAATAATACAATTATTAAACGTTACATAAGCATTTAGTTGGTATGGGCTGCCTCCATCTGACCCCCACAGATTCAAAGGAGGGTAACCTCCACATTACTGCTCTGTCAGAATCCGGTATATGCGAAACCTACTTCTACATTTGGCAAAACAGGTCTAAGCACTTCCTCCTGGGTGGGGAGAAAGGTGAAGGGGGCCGTGAAAAAGCAACAAAAGGGCCTTTAAACGTCTACAATGTCTCTTTTTCTCACACATAATGTCCCCACAGAGCCACCAAAAATGACAAAAGTCAATGTTTAGGCTTTGTTCGTGTTCGCATATCATATTTTTATAAATAAATTATGTATTTAACTTTAGTCCGAATACACCAACCATAAAGAAGACACATTTTCAGCTTCAACCGCTTCAAACAATCATGTAATCAAACCGTAGTCATGCTTGTTAGCGTAGCAAACACAAGAAGTCAGCTTTTCCGTTTTCCAGATTTGATCACGTGATGTTCCGCATACAGCAGATTGTGTCACTTGAACAATGCAGTGTAAAGAAACACTACAAAGACTGGTGATAAAAAAATAAAAAAAATGATCCACAATATGCAGCACTAGGGGAGATGCCATGACATTGCTACCATTAGTAGCAATGCTACATAAGCCCGGAATGGTAGTGGATCCATCCACCCGGCTACTTTAACTTCCACTAACAGCACAATGGCACATCGCCGCAGGTCCAGCAGCGCGCTTTCATAACAGAATCCGACCTCTGAACTCCCTGGGGGTACGGTAGCGTATCACATAATATAAAGAGACAAGCACAATCATTGGAACAGCCTGTCATTTCACATCAGAAGGGAGAGTGTGCAGTGTGCAGATGTCAACGCCATAAAATAAAAATCCATCTGTCCATCCATTTTCTATAACACTTGTCCTCTTCTCGGGTCGTGGGTGAGCGAGAGCCTATCCCAGCTGACTTTGGGTGAGAGAGGCGGTGTACACACTGAACTGGTTCCCAGCCAATCGCCAAGGCACATATAAATAAACAATCATTGAGAATTCAATCTTGAATGAACCTAACCTGCATAGTTTGGGAATGTGGGAGAAAGCCAGTGTACCCAGAAAACAGAGAGTTGAACCTGGAACTTTTCAAAGGGAGGCAGACGTGATCAACACTATTACACCATGTCGCCAACTACTGAATGATGTCCACCGCAATGAAACGGACAGAACGAGGAAAAATAGCACTCCATAATATTGTACATCAGTGATTTTCAAAGTGTGGTGCAAGTACCACTGGTGGGACAGCGGGCACCCTCTAGGGGTCAGCGAATGAATCACTGCCCTAGTACAGTTCAGTTGTATTTAACTTTTCAGTTTAATACGTTTGAAATAAATCTTGCACAACGGTTTGTTTTTAAATATTTATTGAGGTACAATTTTAACTTTCTTTCTCCAATAAAGTTGAACTTAATGATTACATAAATACATTTATTAATTTGTCTATATTTAAGCACAGTGTTAATTTTCAAACTGCATAATGTTACAATAGCTTACAATAAGATTAGCTATACTTTTTTAGGACTAAACCCCAATTTTTGGTGAACACTTGGGCCTACAACGCTGCTATTTTATTGTTGGTCATTAGGGTGGTGCATGGAGAGCAATTTTTTTTTTTAGGTGGCACCAGGGGCGTCACTTGGTTTTGACATTTGGGCGGGCTGATGCTTATATTTATCGCCCAAAATTAATTCTCAAAGAGGGGAATTTTGACAATATTTGTTTAGGGGGTTTGAAGATCAGTTTGAGGGGGGGCTTGGACTATGAACCTTCACCAGTAATGCGTATTACCAAACTTATTTTTTGAGGGGGGGGGGGGGGGGGGGCTTGAGAAGTTTTTAGGGGGACTAAAATAGGCATAAGGAGGCCACTGGTGTAAAAAGTTTGAGAACCACTGTTGTACATAAAATGACATGAATAGAATTAAAAATAATTAAAACGTTGCGCCGTTGTGTTCAATCTGTCGCTTAAAGGGTGAAAGCACCACAACGTAGATGCTATTTAGCGTTAGTATAAAGTTGGCAGACTGAAAGGGGGTGTTTTAAATACATAAGGTGTAATTCTCCTTGTTCCATGTTTCGTTTCCGCTGCGAGTGGCAATAAACAGCTTGAAGCCTCTTTTTTTTAATTGTTCACTCATTGTATCAGCCGGAGTCACTGCCGCTGCCACCGTACATTGCTCGTATCTCAAGTCCGCACTCTCAGGTCAAAGCAATTTTTTTTTTTAAATCAATTGAATGACGGCTCGTATCTTAAAAACCAGCTAGTTGATTCATACGTATCTCCTATATCACGACCCTTGGGTTGACAGAGTACTGGATCAAACGCATACGGCCCGCCAACCGTAGGTTTCCCACCCCTGCTTTAAACGAACGCAAGTCATTGGACGAATTCTGCCAATCTCCGTGGAGTTTGATTGCAATGCACACACGCACATTCCGTGCACATGCAGGCTGCGTGGTGAAAAAGCAGTCACTCTGCTGCAGTGCGCTGATGGGATGCACACTATCTCGCCTCGACGCACGCGCGCGCGCGCACACAGCGGGAGTAAGTGTGTGCTTAAGCATGCACATCAAGATTTGTGAGCACACGTCCAAGAAAATGTGCTGGAATCAAAATGAAAGACTCTGACAGGACGTCCGCGCGCATTCATCCCTCCGTTTATTCACGGTCCGTTCTTGGAAATCCAAATAATAATAATAATAATAATAAATAAAAAAGAAATAAACAAAAAGCAGTCGAGTATTCCTCGCACTTACCGATCTGGACGCTGCTGGGGAAAGCTGCCAGCGACAGTCCCCACAAGCCCCAAAATATCAACAAAAACCAGCGGCGAGAAGAAATCCTCATTTTGTGGCGCTTACAAACTGATTGGAGACATTTGAAGCAGCGGCTTCTCGTTTAACAGCCCGCGGGGCAGGAGCAACATCTACATGTAAAGACAGAAATCATAATTTCAAGAAAATAAATACAACAAAACAAACAGAGTGACGGATGGAAAGCATTTAAACATCCATGTCTGGCTTTCTTTTTTTTTTTCTTCCTGCCCCCTTCTTTCTTGTTCCTTTGGAGATCTCCACCAGCGTTTTGGACCGTCAAAACTGCGTCCAGTCCGGCGCTGGAGCTTTGCGCACAGCGCCACCAAAATGAGGAAGAGGAGGGAGGAGAGGCGAGGAAGAGGATGGGGGGGGGGGGGGGGGGGGGTGAACATCAGCCAGAGGCGGCCAGTGAGTCTGGATGCGGCTGCAGTCACACACACACACATGAGCCTTTTTCCCTTTTCAGCGCAGGTGGGGCGTCTGCCACTTACCACTTAAACATCCCCCCCCCCCCCCCCTGCCATACTAACACTACATTTATGTTAAAAAATAATGTATACAATTTTAAAATCTATATTTTAGATTTTAGATTCATTTCAATTATTTTTTCTCATTTCTAATGAGACATAATTATAAAGGGTATGTCCCCCCCAAAATGTACTCGCTGATTGCTCATTGCATTAAATTAAAAAACAATGTGCTTCAGAGGTTCTAAATAGCTCCCCTGGATGTATACCACTTGGATTCCGTAAGGGTTCAATAATGTTTTTCTTTCTTTTTTTTTGACGATAGATTTACATATAGCACCCATGATATATGAACCTCTAAAGTACTAATATCCAAGAATCATTTGGTTCTCATGCTGTATAGAACCACTCAATAATGGTCAGTTCTATAGAGAACCGCACTGAATGGGTGCTAAATAGTCCCCAAAAGTGGTTAGCGTACAAAGCCAAATAATTGCATTTGGGTACGATGTCCAACTTTAATTTTTTTTTTATTTGTTTAAAACAAATGGAATGTGATACCAGAAGTCAAATATTGTGACACACAAATATTTAAGTATGCAACTACTGTTCAATGTATGTTAAGAGATTTGGTTGGGGGTGAGTTTCATATCTTTTAAAAGCGAAACATAAAAATTGCAATTTCAGGACAGATTTTCTGCCAAAATCTAAACAATAAGCCCATTCAGCAAGAAACCTGCAGGAGACACTTTTCTGGGCCAGAAAGTGTTGCGGTGGGTCACATCTGACCCCCTGGCCTTGACTTTGACACCTGTGGTTTAGGCTAATTGTTCTTTCATAGCATTAAATATTGCTATTCTTCATTTTGACCAATTGGACTTTTCTATGTCAATAAACACCAAAATCAAAACAGATAAGGCAGCACAGCGAAATAGTGGTTAGCACGTCCGCCTCACAGTTCCTAGGCTGAGGGATCGTTTCAGTCGGACGACGAGTGCTGTATCTAAAATTGATATTGATTGATATTCTTTCAGCATGTAACAATTAATATTTTATGAATCTAATGAGAACAAGAGCTACTTTTAGTAACGGCATTGCTTTGATGTCTGTGCAATTAATGGAATACATTTAAGGAAATGTCCGTATCCTCTCAGGAGAAACCGTTGCAAGGTTTTGTGCCAAGGTCCAAAAGAGAATCATTTGCATACTAACTTCATACTCCGTCTCACGTAGAAACATTTTCTATGGAGATCAATAGAGCGGCCCATCGAGCAGCCGAGACATGCTCATCTGTCGATACTTAATCACAAAACCGTCAATATTCTAATCCTCCTGCAGCTTCTTAAAATTGTTTTAAAAAAAATAGTCGCTATAAATTAGAAGGTGGCGTCTCGCTGGGCAGTGCATCTGGAAAATGACAGATTTGCTTTGTCACTTCTGGAAGATTGCATAGAACACAAACTCAAATCTCTACTTAAACACTTTTGACTTTAACAGTTTGGGAAAATTCCTGAACCTTTTTGATCCTCCGAAACTGGCCATGGAAAAGTTAAAAACGAGGCACTAGCTACTGCATATCAGCATGTATATTGCTTTGTCACTCGAGTAGCGTCATCGAAGGTTGGGCTCTTATACCTTTGACTCTTTACTTTCCTGGAAACGTACCTGAATCTTTTGGGCCATGGAAATGAAGTCCGATAATTGGCCTTAGGGAGACCTACCTGCCCTTCATACTGGGTACTAGACAGTAGCTTGTTATTCTACTGTATACCCTTGATTCAAACATACATTCTTGGCCCTAGAACAGTACCAAGCGTTACCTTGGGGTCCAGTACTTATGTCTATGGAGAACGGGAGTGCAGGTAGAATGAATTGTAATTTGATGTGGTGGTACCCATTGCTTGTAACTTATTCCTGTGGCGCATACCTGGACCAATTGTGACCCTGAAGAATACAACCTGGACCTTGGAGAGCAATACTTCGTGGTGTGGGGGGGAGGGGTGGTACAAGACAATACCCTTTAGGGGTGCAATTTGTCATTTAGGTGGTGCCCTCAAAGTTTCTGTACTTTGATACTTGATTTTTTTATTTTGTCCCCTTACGGCCTTAAGTCTGACTGACTTTCTGAATGAGTTGTGTGTTTGCGTAATGGACCACAGCCATAACTCCGGTGCTGAGCAGATGGGAATCCCACGCAGGTTTTCCCAGCTCACGTTAGGGCCGAGTGTCGTGTTTCTCAGCGACTCTTTGGGAAGGAATCCCGTCCATGCACACACACACATATATATATATATAAATATATATATAAATATATATATATATATATATATATATATATATATACACACACACACACAGTGTGGTTGTCATTGTAAATGAGTGTCTGCAGCTTTCTCGGATGGAAAAAAAGTATAAAGAGATAGTACTTTATTGGGAAACGGCACCCTGCAAGCGGATAAATCAAACCTTTGAGCTTAAAAGCCTCTAACAAGTAACATTTTTCCAAATAGCTTCCAATTTAAGCAAAAACGAGGCCGGTTACATCACATTTTGGACATTTAGAATCAGCTAGAGTAAGCTTGCACAATGTATTAGACATCTTATTAAAACTGTATGATGAAAGATACATCGCCTTGTGACGCAACGATTCCATTTTAAAGCATTTAGTGAGGAACTGAGGTCAGAAAAGGAGATCTGAGTGCATCTAACGCCATCTAATGTGCACTTAATGCTCCATAGGCCTTCTTTTGATGGGTTTCATCCATAGCTGGAGTGGAGCTTCAATGTCCTCTGTCATGGCTGAGAGCCAGGGTCTTCCCTCTGGCCGGTGGCCGAATAGCAGCAGTGGAAGCTTTTGCCAGGAGTGACTCACCCTGTGAGAAGGTGCTCAAAAATGACGTTTCCATGAAATGGGTAAAGACAAAAAGGGTCTTTTCTGCCCGGATAGCCTCCATTGCTGTCCTTTATTTATAATTTGGACTCCCCATTTTTTGAATTCTTGTGGCTCAGCCGGTAGAGTGGGTTCATTCACTGACCACCGGGTTGATGGTACGAAACTCAATTGCCTTACCGGGTAAAACAAAGGAAATTATAGAAAGGGTTGCGTTTTTATATACCGTTTGTTAGGGGAAACATGGCATTAGTGGTACACATTCTACAGATGCAAACTAAGGGCATCAGAATCCCACTTCTGACACAATTTGCCTTGGAGGTCTGAGGATCAGTACCCTCAACCTGGATTTGAACAAGGAGCCTTTCACATGGAAGCCAGATCGCATGAACAACCCTAGTGACCGCACACTCCATCTCACTGGCTCTTCCACATTCAAGGTAATGGCGAACAATCCCACTTCTGACACCGTATTTGTGACAGACGTCTGAGAATAAGTACCCTAAAACTGTCTTTGGCATTGTTGCCAGATTATGTACACATCACCAGTGATGGCACACGCCATCCTATACTTTCCAGAGGCAGGGTAACGGCTAACCATCCCGCTTCTGACATCATACTTGCCAAAGAGATCAGAGAAGGAGTAGCCTCAACCTGGATTTGACCAAAACGCCTTTGACCTGCTCGCCATATTAGATACACAAACCCAGTGATGGTACAGACCACCGTACACTTTCCACGCGTAAACCGCTAACCAGCGCACTCCTGACACCAAATTTCTAGAACCCTCAACCTGGATGAGAACTATTGGATTGAAAAAAATCTGTATACTGGCCGTGAACACCAAAGAGCCAGCCACTTTGGCATGGTTGTTAGGTTGTTTCTGTAACGCTATGCAGGTTATTACAGATACTTTCACCAAGGATAGGCGGGCCCGAAGTCCGGCGTAGGTTCTAAGTGGTGAGTTAGAGAAAGCAGACTGTTTGTATCATCCGCTCCACATAAATAATCAATGACTAAATCAAACATCAAATGGAACGGCTGAGGTCTGGGGAAGGCAGAGAGAAGGACGTTCCGGGGCGATAAGCAGCCTCGGAGTAAGGAATGACAGTGAGAGCGGTCGAGGGCGAAGCGAGGAGGGCACAGTGTGAAAAAAAAAATGAGAGAAATGGAAAGCGACAACAGGAGACAGAGGGGATCTGAGCCCCGCAGCGGGCCCTGGGAGAAGCTCAGCCAGGCAACTCTCGGGACGAGCAATTCTGAGGAGGCAGACACTCTTCATCTGCTCCACCCGACATTGCCAAGCCATCCACGCCGCAGGTTGCTACCACAGGGGAGGTGGTACCCTGATGTTTGTTCTTCAACAAACTCGCCTGTCCCATAAACAATTCAAAGAATTAAAGTCTGCATCTCAAGTAGACATGCGTGGGACAGGCTCTCTGTTTGACCTCCGCAGTGTGCGCAGGAGCTAATTAATTACACAAGTATTCGCCTCGTGATTGATCGGCATGCAATTATAACAAAGCGATCCCGTAATCAAAATGCCGACGCGCCTTAGCAGCCACGTCCTCTAAAATTGGCCAAACAATGAAAACTGCTTGAACATTTATATTTTTCTGCACTTTTTTGACAGTGTAGGTAGGGAAATTTTCCATATATGGAAAGAAAGTCCACAGCAGGAGGAAGTCTAGATTTTACCATTTTAGATATTACCATTTTTAGGTAAAACTACAATTGAGCTCACTGATACATCATATTATATGTACGGTACATTACACATCTAATAGCGTCTTAAAAATCACTTACTAACCCTCTGTCATTTTTTGCAATGCTTTTCCACTAAACCAACCGTCTGCAACAAATATCGATGCGGTAAACATGGGCAGTGGTCAAATGGTTCCGGGTGGCACAAATACGCTTTTATTCTTACTTTTTTTTGCATTTTTTGCATTGACCAATTCTTGTGGTCGACTTAGCTGAGCTAGCTGATTTTTTTTCACAGCCCTAATAGTGATACAAGTGAAACCGATTTTGACTCAAGGGTACCAAATACTGTTCCTTTCATTGAGGACTTTGCTCATGAAACACTTTGAATGTGGACTCTCAAATATTAATTTGACATCCATTCAGACCCAAACCAAATTATGCCCACAGCCACGAGGGGGATGTCAACAAGAGTTCTGTGGAAAAGCCATGATAAGCTGTACTATATGAACCGGTGTTAACCAAATCCTCAATTAATTGAGACAGTATTTGACGTATCTGACAGTATCTAGCGATTAAACTGAAGCCGTAATAAGGTGATAGAAAAGTGTGACACCAACCAGGACTCCAACTCAGCCAAGCTGGCAAGAAATGAGCTCGGTAAATAATTTACATGCTCCTGGCTGGCTGCTGTGGGCAAAGAGTTGTATTCATTCCCCCCCCCCCCCCCCCCCCACACACACACACACAAAGTTACTCATCATTTCATAATAGTAGCAAACACTGTCAGTCTGGTTAAAGCTACAGTGTGCAGGACATTATCAAGGTGGAATCCCGATGACTAAAGGCAAACTTCACCCACTCTTTTTCTCGGGCTATAATAAGATAGCCAGAGTTTTTGGGATGCAAGCTTAGTTTATACCATTAAGGAATTCCCACAGTGCGTGCTGAATGAGCTGGCAATAAAAGCTATTTGGATAGGGATTTCCTGAGAAGGCAACAGAAAACACTATCCTCTCTGAAATTCGGACACGCACAGGCAGCCAGTGGAGGGAGACCAGGATTGGAGTTATATGCTCCCTCCTGCGTGCTCCAGTTAAGAGGCGAGCAGCAGCATTTTAAGACAACCGGAGACGTTGAAGGTAGAACTGGTTGACTCCAAAAGTAATCCAGCCAAGATGTAAAAAGGTCATGGATTAGTATTTCCAAGTGCCAACTTTCCAATGAAACTGAGAGTTTTATGTAGGGCACACCTAAAACACAATACGTGACCATCTGTCTCTCTCTTAAAGCTATTAGGCAAATAAAAGTGTATTATCTTGATGAAGGTCATATTTCTCATCCACTCTTATAGTGAATGTTACTGTAGTATCCTCATTTTAGGTGAAGGCCAAGTGGAACACACTTCAGAAGCACTCACCCCTCAGGACAGCGTGTATGTGTGTTGTTTTACACTGCGTGTGCATGTAGGGTTTGTGTGTACGTGGCATCACATGAATAGCATTGTGCTCCCGTGTGCCGTTTGTGATCTCGGCAGAGGCTGCGGGCGGGATTACTCGGAGATGGAAGTGGCAAACCGCGCTGCCGTTTGCTGATAAATACTTTTTTCTTCTTCTTGCCGCCAACAACCCCCCCCCCCCCCGGCCCCCCCTACCATATATATACTGTCACACACATACTTGCTTTATGCAGCACTGCAGCCTGTTCACTTCTCACCATCTCCCCTTGTCAATCCTCCAAAAATAATTAAGTCTAATACGAATACGGTTGAACCGATTAGTCGACTTTACGATTCCGCATCGACGTTTAACGCTTGAAGTCGACTAATCCCTAATCACGTGTTTTTAGCATTTCGTCTTTCAATTGGTCAATTTGCAGACGACTTACAACTCGTCCGTCTCCTGACGTCGCTGGACTATGACACAAACGTCAGTGTATACGGCTGTATGGATGCTACAAGCGAATGGAAATACCTTACCAAAAACGAGACTGGTAGCAAGTCTATCCTCGAATATAACAAAAGCATAAAAGCAGTGTCGTAAAGTGATAAGTGTCAACATTTTGTGAGAGTTAAAATAACTTATTTTTCTTTTTTTCTTTTTGAACTAAATGTGTTTATATCCTAATGCATAAAGGCAGTTTTTGTTGTATTGGATAAGAAAAAAGGCACATCAAAAATATTATAAAACAATTAATTGTCTTGTAAATATCAGTGACTTACAGTACATTGCAGACATATTTAACTTTTTTTTCTTATTATTTGAAAGAGTTCCAGAGTGTCTTTACATATCTGTCATGGTTTTGTCAAAATACCCCAAGGATAAAAATAATTATATCACTTTACTCCTTTATTGAGCTTGGCTAAAGCCCCTGTTTTTAGGGGGCGGTCCTGTCTCATGCAAATGAGCCCCTGAAACTTGAGTCTAAAAGAATGAGTGTTGTGCAGAAGAAGACAAAAGGCATTGCATGGATTGTATTTTCCCTCGCGGAGGCAGGATTTCATGACTAAACTGCTGGATTAAATTTGTCAATTAGTGTGCTGATTCATACATGTGGTCCATGCAGCGGTCACTTCGCCAAACACAAATTGAGTCAAATTCAAGCCTCACTGATTTATTCACCTCCTCCTTTTCCCCGCCTTGTGCTCAATCATGAATATAAAATGTGTTGTGACCTCTGCGCTCGCTTCCATTCTCACGGTAGAGGTGAGGAGGAGAGCTAAAACGAAGAAGAAGAAGAAAAAAGTGCTGGCGGTTATCAGCTGAATCACACAGCGGTGAGTCATCACGTACGCACACAAGCTGACCAATAAGAACAACAACAGAAGCTGATGACTTTTACAAATAGGTCAATTACTTGTGTGCTACCACCGTTTGCCTACATAAGCTCGGTGCTGCATCTCATACAGTCGTGCTCATTTGAAATCACTTTCACTGTTGCAGTTTTATTGCTTTAAGTACTTTCTTTGGGTGTCCTGGAAAGCGCTATAGAACTCTTATTATTATTAATAAATATTCACGCAATTCCAAGTACTGTATCTAGTTCATATTGTAAAACCTTTAAAAAACAACATTATTATTGTTGTTGGCTTTCATTTTTATAAACATCTCTGTATGACGGATGTTAATTCAAAATTGTGTCAGTTTTAATGCACATGAATAAGAATTTATCACTACATTTTATTATTATTAATTTATTTGTTTATTAAATGTTCTTAGACACACTGAACAAATTTCTAAGCATTCTGTGTTTACATTTTTTTTTTTTTTGCTTTGATATTTTTATTTTATTTTCGTAGGAAATATTTGGTATATGAGTGATGTTTAATATTTTCCATTTTTGTCAGATGTTTAATGCATGTGTGTAAGAACTAGTCATAACAGTATTATTTATAAAATAGAGCGAGGCTTGAAATTAAATTCCGTTACAAAATAATTCAAAGGTTTTAGTTTCTCAGACAGATTTAAGAATTTTCCTTTGCATTATTTTTTATTATTAATAGAAATTCTGATATCTATGAAGGTGTGCAATGTGGCGGTGATCCAAATGATGTTATTAGTAGTAGTAGTAGTAGTAGCACCAGTATTAGTAGTAGTAGTAGTAGTAGTGGACAGATTTTAGTATTTTCATCTTTATTTTTTATTTCATTATTAGTGTTATATTACTCTAACTATTATTATTGTTAGAAGTTGTAGTAGAGAGCATCATCATTATTGTATATAATTTGGGTAACTATGAAGGTGTACAATGTGGCACTGATCCAAATTGTGATTGTTGAGCTTGTGTATTTTTATATATACTCAGTTTAATACAACTTTTGGTAAAATGAGTGCCGTGTACAGGTTATACGACAGCGTAAATTTAGAGTCCCCTCAAAATAACTATATATAATATGAAGCCATTAATGTCTAAACCGCTGACAACAAAAGTGAGTACACTCCCAAGTGAAAATGTTCAAATTGGGCCTATGTCAATATTTACAAAAGTGTGCGGGGTGTACTCGCTTTTGTGACATACAGAATACATGTATAGGAGTTACATTAATACCTATTGGCAGTGTCAATCAAAAGTGCACTGCGGCGGTTTTCACACTGTATAGACATATACTGTAAAGCGTTCACACGATATACGCTCTGACTCGCTTTTGTGCTGACGGCACAAATGGCTGTCGTGATTAAAGGCGCTGTCACGTGCCTGTCAAGAGACGCCGCTTCCTCTCTCCTCTTGCCCTCTTCTAATTTCTCGCTTCTGGCACCCAGACGCCACGATGGCGAAGGCGCACCATGGGAACGCGAATGGGGCCAGAAAGTAGGCGGAGGAGGCCGTTCAGATGCGATTAGGAGCTGAGGCGATGCTTTGACATCATCTGTCATACGGGTTGATAATCAAAGATCAATGATTTTCAATTCATTTTCCTTGTAATGTTTGTGGAAATTGAATTGGTCTGTGCCAAGAGTCAAACTTGGGCCACCATTTTGACATTTATTTCATTTGACTGCAATTTTAGTATTACTACTTTACACTCTTTTGTGTGCATATTTTGATTGTATATGACTTAAGTAGGCGGCAGGGTGGCCGACTGGTTAGAGCGTCAGCCTCACAGTGCTGAGGACCCGGGTTCAATCCCCGGCCCCGCCTGTGTGGAGTTTGCATGTTCTCCCCGTGCCTGCATGGGTTTTCTCCGGGCACTCCGGTTTCCCCCCACATCCTAAAAAACATGCATTAATTGAAGACTCTAAATTGCCCGTAGGTGTGACTGTGCGTGCGAATGGTTGTTTGTTTGCATGTGCCCTGCGATTGGCTGGCAAGCAGTTCAGGGTGTACCCCGCCTCCTGCCCGATGTTGTTGTTGTTCTGCTTGAAATTTCAGGTAGAATTTCAAGTTCTTTTATCCAAACGTATTGGGGCAAGGAAAAATCCAAACATTTTTAGCACAAACGTAGGAGTTTGGTCAAAGAGCGAAACGGCACCAATGCAATTTAGGACTGTCCGAAGTGCTAAACGTTGCTTATTGTTTTATTGTTTTTTTTTTAAGCGTTTGCTATTCCATCAGTTTTACTTTGTCAACAGTGTTCAAACTCATGTGCCTGAGTAGCATCTGCAACACTTGCACAATCGCCATTGTCCCAGATTATCGCAGTTCGAGTCACTTCTAGTAAACTGCATACATTTCTCGAAGCCTCGGCACCCTTTACACAATGGTCATTGCACCGGACTATTGTTCTCGTAGTCATTTCAAACTGCTCTAATTGCTAGAGGACTCTGCATCTTTTTGCACGATTGTAAAAAAAAAACTTTGACAATTTGTTGCTTGAAATTTACGTATTTAAGCATATTAGCAGGATTACACAAAAGAAACAACAAAAAAGACAAGTCCTTAATGCAATTCAGTCATGTCTGGACGGGCAGCCGAGTGTTCCTTCTGGCAAGCTCTCCAATTTTAGAGTACGTTCATTCACATTAACTCATGCCAATTAGACCGTTTCACACATCGCAAAGTGATTTTCCACGCTTTATTTAGGCTACTTCCTGCAGCAGCGTATTCAAATAACAGCGGCCGACAGGCACTAAATTGAGAGCTGCGCCATTTTCCTCTAATTAAACGCTACTATTTTGTTCCAGAGCGCCTTCGACAAACACGCCGCACAAAGGTAAAGTCAAATTAACAAGTGGAGTATAGTATAAACAAGTGAATACAAAAACATTCTATTAGGCATCTAATTCAATAACGCAAGCTTAAACATCCATCTCAGAGCAGTCTGTTTACATTTGTTAGACCTTGTCAAGGGAATACTTATATACAAGTACCTCGATCACAAGCAATTATTTTCTTTCAAATGCAAAAGGACCATAGGGTGATATTTGTATATATATTATTTAGACTGTGTGTTAATCATTCCAAAGCAACAGGCGGACTCAGTCCAGCCAATCAGATACCTAGAAAAAGTCATTTTCGGAAAAGGCGCTATACACACGATGCATTTGCAAATTTCCCCATTGTTTGAATAATAAAGGGTATCTTACCTTACAATAGCAAAAAGGGTAGACAATGGGTAATGGGATTCATAGTGACCCTAATGAAAGTGGAATTACAACTGATATACAAGAAATATGGCAACAAAAGAATATAACTTACAAACATATTGGCTTATGTAAGAAATAAATCTATTTTTAATAAATGACAAAATGTATTTTAAGGAGCTATAACATGCAAAATATAATTAAAAAATCCATAGAATAATAATTACTTGGATGAATTTCAAATATTTAAAAAATGATTTCAATGCAATCACACAGCAAAAAACATTTAAATCATAAACATTAAATATATAGATTTTTTTTTACAAATACAAAAACCACACCAATTAAAAATAACAAAACATTACAAAATTAATATATTCTTTTCTATTGTGTAAACTTTTACCTTTTGAACATTTGATTCTTTACCCCCCGAAATAGTCTTAGAAAGCAAAATGACATTGGTTCAACCTCTGCAATTTGTCTTCTTTTTAAGCAGTTTTATGGTGTTTTATGTATCTAAGGTGTCTATTTACATTTTTGCTTCACCGGCACAAAATTGCATACTGTATACAGTATTTGGTTTGTTAAGATTTAAAGTCAGAAGAGGATAATAAAAAACAACACTCCTGTATTTTTCTGTCATTTCTCTTATTTGAAAATGGTGTGTGGAAAGCACTACAACAGTGAAGCATTTTAAAGGGGACATATTTTGCCAAATCAACTTTTTCCTTACCGTATTTGGGATGTAATACCGTCACTATGGTGCCTTGGTAAACGTGAAATATGAATTGAAATCGTCCACGCATTCCTGAGCTCCAGACGTTTTTCTGCCCAAAGGCCTGAAATCAGACCATTCGAATTTCTCGAGCTTATCTACGTCACTAGCGAAGATGTCTGCCTACCCTTCCTGCTCCCGAGCCAGCGCTGTCAACACAACAAACACGTGTGCTCTCAAAAGTGGGTCGTTTACACGGAGGCAACCAATCAGAAGAAAGGGGGCGGTCTTAGCCAAATATGGACAAAGCGGATACAAAACTGGGTCAAGTCCATGTGAGAGAGTCACTCTATGGAGGTCTAAATAGCCGAAATACGGTTAAGTTAAAGTGCAGTTTTATCTCCCACTGCAGTGTTCTCTTGCTCGGAAGTGTTTGAACATTGCACTGTCATTTTCTAAATCATTACTCCACCAGTGAGGGGTAGAACACACATCGGGTCACTTTCCAGCACATTATCCTCTCTGGCATGCACGCCAACTCTACAATCCAAAAGTCTTCTCACTTGTAGGAGAAAATCAACTCATAGCTGCTCTGCGATTACAGCGGCACCTCCAAAATCAGACGCCTCAAGAGTGTTTTGCTTTTTCTTTGGCTTTTTGGGGGCGATGCCACTACAGAGACGTACCGATCTTGGCAAAGAGGAAACTTTAGGTGTAAGACAGGGTCTGGCTGCTCATTAAAACATGAGTATTATTTGTAAAACGCCACCAGGTGACCTTCCTGTCCCCCTCCATGATGTCTCTGTCTTCAAAGGGTGAGTACTGTGCTGCAAATAGGGAAAATTGGCGAGTAAATGACAACCCTCACCCCCCAGAGAGTTTTATAATTGCTGTTAGATGTCACAAGACAGTGACAAAACACTACTTTGTAGAAATGAAGCTCCTCAACTCCCTTCAACATATTTCATTGGTACACAGATGCACCAAGATTGTGGCAAACCACCTTTTTGTCTAAATGAAGCACCTCAACTCACTTCAAGATAGGTCCTTGGCATCCACAGGCACCAAAGCACCCCTATGGTCTAAAATAAACTCCTCAACTCACTTCAGCATAGTTCCTTGGCACAGAGATGCTACAAGATGGCACCAAAGGAGTACTTTTGTCTAAATGATGCTCTTCAGCTCACTTCAACATAGTGTGGCCTTTTGGCAACAAGGCTTTGGGGAATAAAAAGCCACACAATTTAGCGTCAACTATGTGTCTCGGATATCTGCGTTCGATTTGGTCCGAATTGCCTAATAGGATTTTGTCCTGAAATTCAGCCGAAATGACTGCTTTAAACCAAAATGGACAACAAGTCAAAGCACCACGTGTCAAAATGAAATTCCTCAATTCACTTCAATATTGCTCTTTGGCACTTATGCGGCACTAGTTGACGCCAAATTAAGATTTTTACTGCTTTAGTTTCCCAAAAACAATCAGCAAATACATCTATATGCGTTCAATGATGTTTTACTTTATTTTAGTTTTATTACACTGTTTATACTTGGGCGGCACAGTGGACGACTGGTTAGAGCGTCAGCCTCACAGTTCTGAGGACCCGGGTTCAATCCCCGGCCCCGACTGCGTGGAGTTTGCATGTTCTCCCCGTGCCTGCGTGGGTTTTCTCCGGGCACTCCGGTTTCCTCCCACATCCCAAAAAACATGCATAAATTGGAGACTCTAAATTGCCCGTAGGTGTGCATGTGAGTGCGAATGGTTGTCTGTTTGTATGTGCCCTGCGATTGGCTGGCAACCAGTTCAGGGTGTACCCCGCCTGCTGCCCGATGACAGCTGGGATAGGCTCCAGCATGCCCGCGACCCTAGTGAGGAGAAGCGGCTCAGAAAATGGACGGATGGATGTTTATACTTGTAGTTAAGATAAGTAAAGATAAAATGTTTAATCTAAACATTGGCGCAAATAACCATTTTAGGATGGTGAGAGATGGAGCCTGAGATAAATTAACTCACTTTACTATGGCAAAACTGTCTTGAAATAAGAACAACTTGGAAGTCAACTTATGTCACGGAACAACATTTTCACCTTTCCATCTAAGGACCCAGAAAAAGATGGGACAAATATAGAAATTGAAATAAAGTGGATGATTTCTATTCAATCGTGGCCACTTTTAGTGGTTTTAGGGATATCCTCCAGGTTAAACCCACATGCTTAATTAGCAAAACAGGGCAGGAAACGCCGAGCTTTTTTTAATAATGCACAATCAGGCTATTAAATATTAACTGGCATTTTATTAAGTGCTTATTTATCGAGCAGAGGAGAAGCTGGGCATAAATATTTAAACAGGGCGCCTACAGGAATGTAGGAGTGATGGGGAAAAATTAAGTTATCAAGGAAAAATTAGATTTGAGTGGGAAAAAAATTGTGCGGCGTCACCCGCTCGCCAGCCAACTGACTCATTCAGTGGGCACTATTAATAGCCATGGGAAAATGCCATTGCCGTCAAAATTGCTCGGATCAGAGCGCTTTTCTCGTGACGTCACCTGCGAGCGCTTTTGACGCATCCCCTCTGCAGCGCTATCGTCTAATTGGTCACCCAACACGCTAGGCTTTCGTGACTGGTGGATGCGAAGCTATAGGCTGCAGGCCGCCGTAATCGCACAGCCCACCTGCACTACTTTGAATACAAGACCCTGAAATGCCCGATTTCAGGCTTACCAATCCATTTTCTATAGCGCGTTGTCGTCATTAGGGGCGTAGGCGGAGCTTCAGTTCTCAGCTGATTTTTGGGCGAGGAGTGAAGTACACCCTTGACTGGTTCCCAGTCAGTCACAGGGCATATGTAGACAGACAAACATTTAAGACTGGCATTCACTATTTAAAATCCTCAAAAGAACCAAACTTGCATGTTTTGGGATTGTGGGATGAAGCGGGAGCCTTTTTGGCGGTTTGAATTCTGAAGTTTTGTGCAACTTTAGAGGCCTACTTCTTAATTGTTACATTTATCAATCGTACGATCTTGGTGGCATTTCAATGTTTGTGTTTACCCAAGTGCGAATTTCATTTATGTTCAGAGATTTGTTGGTCACGTCGGCAGATATCCGATTCATATCTGAGTTCTTCTCATATATAATCGACGTCTGATTCGATACAGAAATTTGCTGACATCATTTATTATGGTGGTTCGGAAGCTTCGTGTGACTTCAGGGGCTAATTTGTCAATTGTTACGTTGATAAACCATATAATCTATTTTAATTGAAACGTTCTTGTTTAAGTTGGTTTTACCCTTGGTATGTTTGTACGTCATCGACAGGCAACAACGATAGAACAGACAATCTTTCCGTTGAGTTTCTTTTCAGAATTAGAATCATCTTTATTTGCCAAGTATGTGAAAAAACATTTGTTACAGGTTCCACATATAATTAAGCCCTGATTCGGATTTGAAGAGATCAGATTCGTTTTGGACGGATATCTGAACTGGGTTACAGGGGAGAGAGAAAAAAATAGGACCCCATAAATCAAGGACCCCCTGTATCCGATATCAAGCAGGATCCGAATTTCCTCACTTGATCGAGTGAAAAGACTTCATTATGGCAGCCAAGATTAGAGAACTAAAAGAGGAACTTTTGCAATCGGTTTCTCTATATTGCGCCAAGTGACTGAATCAATTACACGTAGAGAAGTTAATGCATGGGTAATTTTGTGTCGTTACAGCAGAATTTCTCTCAAAAGCGGGCCAAGGCTCAATTGAATGCCTGCAAGCAAGACATTGGAACTGTAGTTTATGAAACTCCAGTCATAAATAGCAACATGCCACCCCCCTGTAGGCCAACATTCACAGCCCCTCCCCCACCTCTTTTTTGAAATACAAGGCTTGGCCTAATCCATCGCGAGCTCAGCGGAAGCTTGCAACCAGGCGCACTGCAAAGGAGCGAGGGGCAGCAGCCAACACTTTGATCCACCGTGACAAGAGCGACTAAACGACAAGTGCGACACGCTTTTGAAAGCCCGGCCGCCCTCCGCCAGCCTCCGTCTCCCCCAATGGCTTGTTCCGCATTATTCAAGTGTCTTCTGATAGCCATGCGCGTCAGAGCCACTGGATTTAGTTGGGGAAAGAGCAATAATGTGTTCCAGTTGGAGGGCCCAGCCAAGATTTACATTTGTACAAATATGCTAACAGAGCCATATATCTACAAATTCACTTTTGTTGTTCTTTTCACTAAAATAAATCTGATGTGCTTTTTCACATTTAGTTTTTTTATTTTATGATTGTTTTTTTTCGTATGACTTTTCCATTTCATAGAAAATTAATGAAAGGACAAATGCTTATGAAAACTACTTATCTCCAAATTTTTGTTGTTGTTCTTGTGACAAAAAAAATCTGTATTTTTTCAGATTTAATTTTTGTTCTGCAATGAATTTTCGTCTTCATTAAAAAAAAAAAAAAAAAAAAAAAAAGATTAGCGCAAGCCAATACCTCCAAATATTAAAAAATAAATAAAATCTTCCAAAATTCCGATTTGCTGAATAAAAAGAGAAAATCCACATGGAATACAAATGCCACAAGCGCATTTGACCTTTTTTTTGCAACACCACCACAGGAAAGGTTCGAGTCATGGCAAAAAAGAAAAGTGCGGTGATCGCCATAGTCTGGCTCCTCATTACAACAAGAATAATACAATTTCATACACAAAATGTATTAACTCCAGCAATAACTACTGTATGCCTGCTTGATAGAATGAGTACAGATATTATAAAGTGGTGCCTTGAGATGCGAGTTTAATTCATTCCTTGACCACATTCGTAACTCAAAACACTCGCCTCTCAAATCATCTCTCCCCACTGAAATGAATAGAAAGGTTGTTAATCTGGTCCAGCCTCCCGAAAAGACAATGAACATTTTTGCAATATGTTTAAGAAAAATAGCACTCGATAATGTTGCACTTTGTAAAAACATGCAGTAATTACATCTTTAAATAGAATGTAAATAATTGAACAATTTTGCCAAAAGATTTTGCAGTGGACATTGTGCTGCTCCTTCTGGTGTGTGCATGTGTGTATAATAGAGAGAGAGAGAAACACACAAAGTTTGACAACTGACTTAGTAAGGTGCAGTAACAATAGTCCTTTTCCACAAAGGATAAAGAATATACTGTAGGACTGAGTATAGTAATATGGTCTGTCTATGTGTTGCTCCACCATTTATATTGAAATATCCATTTCTTAAAGGGTTGAACACTGCAACAGCAATGCTATTCGTTGGCCATCTATGGCATTTTGCATTATTTCTTAGTATTAACATAAACGGACTGTCGTAGAGCAAAGCTATGTGGTTGTTTTAATACAAGTGAAATTCTCTCTTTTTATGTGTAGTCTGACAGTAAAATTCCACTGAGAGTAACAAACAGCTTGAAGACTTTTTTGAATTGTTCACTATCTACCAAACTGCCTCTTGTTGTGAAGTAAGTCAATTTGAGTTCACTACCACCCCACAGCGCTCATCTCAAAGCAAAAATACCGGCTGAACAACGGCTTGTCTGTCAAAACTCGTAAGTCAGGTCACTCTCATCTCAAGGCACCACTGTATCTTAGTTTTATTACACAGTGGTTAACTTTTCTTCAATGAGACAAATGATGTAGATTATTAATACAACGGTTGAATGAATGGAAAACATGGAAGAAGAAGTGGAAAACCTGATGGATCACGAGAGGTTGTCGCAGCTCTGCTTAAAATCTGGATGTTTTGAAGAGGAAATGGCACATTTTGTCATGTACGCTCTCAACTCCAGCTACCTGGAAGATAGAAAAAGCACCTGGTCCCTCGAGATCCTTTGCCAAGACCTTGCAACCAAGGATGACTTTCATGTGCCAAATACCTTCGCAAATGCTCGCCACTTTCCAGGCCTCCACCTCCGCTGGCAAAAATATCTTGGAATTTATCCTGGAACATTTCAGAGCCATTGTTCACTACAGAGCATAGCCACTGGACAGCTTGTGGATTGTTTCATGGATTCCAGTGCAGTGTTTTTGACCCAGTAAGCCAATCACAATCTACTAGCCACAGTGATATTTAAGGCCTTGTTGATGATGCAAATAGTGTTACAGTGTGAGACAGTCATACATGCAAGACGCTACAACAAAACCTAGTGACAGTTTTGTCTTACAGCATTCGCCTATTCCAGTCCCCTTGGCTGTTGGAGATTCTGCCATTAGGTCAGCAAGATGTGGGTATTCCCATTTCTGCACTCTGTGAATTGTGGATTAAGACGGTGAAATCCGAGCATTTCCTGAACTGCTATCTGTGGATTACGTAACATTGCATCACTTTGGCCCAAGTCAACTTCCCTATCTTCAAAGCCTGACCCTCTCGACTGTGTAGGGAACTGTGTAGGGTACACCCTGAACTGATTGCCAGCCAATCGCAGGGCACACATAAACAAACAACCATACGCACTCACATTCACACCTAGGGGCAATTTACAATTTACACTACAAAGACAAGATATTTAATGTCCAAACTGATAAACTTGATTGTTTTTAGCAAATAATCATTAACTTAGAATTTTATAGATGCAACACCTTCCAAAAAAGCTGGGACAGGTGCCAAAAAAGACTGAGAAAGTTGAGGAATGCTCATCAAACACCTGTTTGGAACATCCCACAGGTGAACTGGCTAATTGGGAACAGGTGGGTGCCATGATTGGGCATAAAAGGAGCTTCCCTGAATTACTCATTCACAAGCAAAGATGGGGCATGGTTCACCTCTTTGTGAACAAGTGCGTGAGAAAATAGTCCAACAGTTTAAGGACAATGTTCCTCAACGTACAATTGCAAGGAATTTAGTGATTTCATCATCTACGGTCCATATCATCATCAAAAGGTTAAGAGAATCTGGAGAAATCACTGCATGTAAGCGGCAAGGCGGAAAACCAACATTGAATGCCCATGACCTTAGATCCCTCAGGCGGCACTGCATCCAAAACCGACATCAATGTGTAAAGGATATCACAACATGGGTTCAGGAACACTTCAGAAAACCAATGTCAGTAAATACAGTTCGGTGCTACATCCGTAAGTGCAACTTGAAACTCTACTATGCAAAGGAAAAGCCATTTTTCAACAACACCCAGAAACGCCGCTGGCTTCTCTGGGCCCGAGCTCATCTAAGATGGACTGATGAAAAGTGGAAAAGTGTTCTATGGTCCAACGAGTCCACATTTCAAATTGTTTTTGGAAATTGTAGATGTCGTGTCCTCCGGGCCAAAGAGGAAAAGAACCATCTGGACTGTTATGGACGCAAAGCCATCTGTGATGGTATGGGGCTGTGTTAGTGCCAATGGCATGGGCACCATTAATGCTGAAAGGTACATACGGGTTTTGGAGAAACATATGCTGCCATCCAAGCAACGTCTTTTTCATGGACGCCCCTGCTTATTTCAGCAAGACAATGTCAAACCACATTCTGCACGTGTTACAACAGCGTGGCTTCGTAGTAAAAGAGCGCGGGTACTAGACTGGCCTGCCTGCAGTCCCGACCTGTCTCCCACTGAAAATGTGTGGCACATTATGAAGCGTAAAATATGACAATGGAGACCCCGGACTGTTGAACAGCTCTAGCTGTACATCAAGCAAGAATGAGAAAGAATTCCACCTACAAAGCTTCAACAATTAGTGTCCTCAGTTCCCAAACGTCGATTGAATGTTGTTAAAAGCAAAGGTGATGTAACACAGAGGTAAACATGACCCTGTCCCAGTTTTTTGGAACATGTTGCAGCCATAAAATTCTAAGTTCATGATTATTTGCTAAAAACAATAAAGTTTATCAGTTTGAACATTAAATATCTTGTATTTGTAGTGTATTCAATTAAATATAGGTCAAACATGATTTGCAAATCACTGTATTCTGTTTTTATTTGTTTTTAACACAACGTCCCAACTTCATTGGAATTGGGGTTGAATATTACAGTTTTCTTCATACATCACTGCGTCGTGTTTTGAATGAAATATTAAGCGTTGGCCAAGCAAGGCTGGTTGTGTTCAAGTCTGGCAGCGACACTTTTAAGTTTTCAAAATTCATTTGAATCAATGTACTTGGCAAGACTGAAGGCTGAAGGCAAATTTTCAATGTCTTTGTCTTTAGACTTGGTGAAGCAGCATGTGACTAAATATCCAAAGTTACTCTTGTCAGCCCTGTTCTAATTAACAATTGTATGTTTGTTTGTAGGGCTTGTGGGCATGACCCCCTGTATCTGAAACAGCTCCTGGAACCTTTGAAAAACTTGACCCAAAGCCAGTTTCCTTTAGGAACACGCTATTTGATAGCCATGTCTATCATGATTAGACCTACAAAAACATCTCAAGAACCTTTGCCGAAAAAGACAAAGGAAGTGTGGGGTCATTTTGGGGGTCATTTTTGCCATTTAAAACAGATTTTGACCGATGGCTACCAAATTTGAACTCGCTGTACTAAACAGAAAGAGGAAGGGTGCATCTTTGGTTTGAAGCAGGCATTCATGGTCCCTTTGACAATCTCCAGGGGTCCTCTTAGTAGAGATTTTGTGCCATAGCGTTCAAATTTGAACAGTGTTTACGAGACAGATAGATGACCCCAACACTGAAAATCACGACTTTTTTTTTTCCATTTGTGTTGGGACAAAGCAGTGTAGCTTTAAATTTTGCAAACTGCATGGTGGGACGCTTCAAATCCCCACCCCCGATTTATGAGTTCAACACCCGATGTTGAACTTTGACAGGCCATTATTGACATTTAAACATTGCATAACGTTATATTGTCTCAGTGACATGATTTCACGATAAAAACAGGGAAAATGTAAATGCCGCTTTGGCCCCGAGCGGCTTGCACTGCCTTCAGGTCCGTCGTAAACCGTGTGGCCCGACAGCAAGTGAAGCCTCAATTACGGCAGCAAGGTGAGAGGATGAGACAGGCTCATCCATCACCGGTGGAGAGGACCGGCGAGGTGAGGCGAGGCAAGACGCTCGGAACTGGCAGCTGCCTGTTCTGAAAAAAACTTGGAAATATTGTTGAGAATTACGATGCAAAGCTGCTGCGGCTGCCAACTTTTCAATGACACTCTGTTCCGTATGGCCAAAAGCACAAAGATGCCTTTTTTCCCCCAAGCCACTCAACACAAACAGCAACTGTTGTTCACCCTCTTGTGTAGTCGTAACGTGATGCCGTCAATATGTGCTTTAACAGCTGCTCAAAAAGTGGCGCCAAATGAACCTTTAACAAAGCTGACTAGCAGTGCAACAACTTTTAAATCCAAGACGTGTGCCGAGTAAGAGATTGTTCTAAAATTATAACAGGTAAAGCCCTGAAGAAGCCATAGCAAATACAAGACTGTCTCATAAATATATAAAAAATAAATAAATGTGAAAAAATCAAGATCTAAATATTTTAAAGTAGACATTCAGAAAATCGAAGTTAAACTGCATTAAAAATGCATTACAGCTGATTAAAAGTTGTGGAATCTCTCATGGCTCTCTGTAAGAACCATTACTATTTGTTTTGCATACAGTTCCTACTTGCTGCAAAATTATGGCAATGTTTGAAGTTTCCATGGGAATTAACTGGAAGTTATGATTATTAAAAGGGAGAATATGATGTGAATTTTACTGGATTTAACAGGATTAACCTGGAGATAAGAAACATTGCACATTATCCTTTTTGCAAAATATTGATTTAAAAAAGTTGTTACACAAATATATTTGGAATGATTCAGTCCAAAACATCTATTACTTTTGTGTTGTTATTGTAGTCAACATCCATTTATTGTTCGCTACATAAATTTATTTAAACTTAAAATTCATTCTACAAATCAAAGACAGTTTTCAGTGATATTAACTCAGATTAATTACCTTAAAGCCACCCATCCATCCATTTTCTATACCGCTTATCCTCACTAGGGTCGCAGGCATGCTGACTCTGGGCGAGAGGCGGGGAACACCCTGAAATGGATGCCAGCCAATCGCAGGGCCCATATAGACAAACAGCCATTCGCACCCACGTTCACACCGACAGTCAATTTAGAGTCTTCAATTAACCTACCATGCATGCTTTTGGGATGTGGGAGGAAATCAGAGTACCCAGAGAAAACCCATGCGTGCCCTGTGAGTGGCTGGAGACCATTTCAGTGTACCCCGCCTCTTGTCCATAGATAGACAGCGATTTTTTCCGGGGGAAAATCAGTTTTTCAGCTCCTGTGACGGGTAGCTGCTCATGGTGAATTTATTCAGTCTCTTCAAACACGAGATGCGCAGAATGCAAAGTGTGTTTGTGGACGACTGGTGACTCCACACAGCATATGGCTTTGTTTAAAGGAAGCCTTCCATGTTTGAAATGGCCAGACGGAGAGATGCAAGCTTGAAAACAAAGCCAAGTCCTCCGAGGTGGGAAAAATGTGGGTCACCCCCACACTAAAAAAGCACCAAGAACCTACTGGCAACTTCAAGTTTACTCCCTCTCTTCCCCTTGCCTCCGAAATTGGTTCCTTCCATTCAAGATTCCAAACTCATTTTCAGTATGATTAGCATGGATGTTCGTGTGGAAATATCAAATCTGTGGCAGTAATTGCCCCGGCAGGCAACAGATGCGCTTTAAAGTGCTAATGCAAGAAGCGGCGACGAGCGATGCGACGCTGGAGTCAGCACTTTCGCGGGACGGGGGTGCGGAGGGGAGCGCTGATAACAAGGCCGCCGCAAAGTCACTTAAAAGTCAATCAATGTTTAGGGCAAGTCGGGAGGAGAGCACAATCCCGCTTTGAGCAGTAAAATGTTGGCTTCAATTGTTATGAAACCATTTTGGCAACATCTGTGGTCTTGGGAAACCTTTGCCAGATTATCCCGGAGTGTTGATCTTTTTGAAAGGTTGACCAAAAAAAATAAATCAGCCATCATACCGCCCAAACCTCAAACTGGGCTTATTTCTCAGCCATTCAACTTGGGCGCTGCATGTGTATTGATTGGCGGCCGGGAGAAGGCCAAAAGCTCCAGTGTTAATGATCCACCGGAGAAATGAAGCCTGCTTGTGGCTAATTGTGTTTGTGTACATACGGTTCAATGTGAGGATGTGTTGCAGCCTATTGACATGCACACCAGCTGAGTAGTGTGGCTTCTCCAGTCCCGACACATCTTTGTACTACTGAGCCGCACGGAAACGCACATATGGAGAAATGCATTATGGTTAGCAAAGGCGGTAACAAGGTAATACCTTGAGGCTAAAAGGGAAAATTAGTCGAAGCGGGACTTTTGCAGCATTCGACAGTCTTTTGTGTTGTTCATCTCAGTGCTCACTGAATACTACAGCAGTGGCATGTTTAAATCATTATGTCTTGCTCAGAGAAAAGTTGTCAGGTAAAGATGTAGGGATTTAGATGACACGCCTAAAGGCATTCTCCAGAGTGGTGTCTTGAAAAACAAGGATAATTCGTTCTAGGACCATGCTTCTAACTACAAACGTGCACATCTTAAATCATCTTTTCCGTTGAAATTAATAGAAATGCCACTGATTCGTTTCAGCCTCACCCCCAAAAAAAACAAAACTTCTAATGTGTCTCTTAATGAGGAAAAATACTCCATAATATTTTACTTCATGAAAAAAAAAAATACAGTAATGACATAATTAAATGGAATTAAAAATAAAATTGAATGACCATTGTGCTATTCCTAGTGTGCATACGATGGCCAGTTGGGGGTACTAAAAGACAAAAAAAGGATATACAGTTCATTGAGACATCTCAACTCCTCAATCAGCTCAACAGTACAGCCTTAATTTTAGTCGTTCCACGCAGAGAATGAAGAATATGACAGTGAGTACTGTAATTTTGTCTGTCAATAAAACGTCTGTAAAAATCTGATCACTATCAGCACTAGCATAGTACCACACTGCACATGAGTTGAATAGTTCAAAAAATTACAAACCATGAATCAACTCTTTCAAATGATCCCGTTGTTTTAAAAAAAAAACTCAATTCAGGTTTCACTATTTGGCAAGTTGTAGCTGCTGCTGCTTTGGCTTTCCAATGTTAAAATTTTAAGTTATGAGGGTCCTGTTGATTAATGATTAAATACTTTTCGTAAAAGACAACGTACGGTAGGGTTTGTGGGGGGGAACATTGCAACAACTGCATTCAATTACCACTGCTCACTATTTGGAAAGAAGGATTGCTTATGCACTGTTGTTAACTAATGGTATACAGCAGTTTAAGAGTTATAAAACATTCATTGACAACTAAACCATTAATAAATCATTCTTAAAGGTAACCCTTGTTAAACATTGCTATTAAACCTCCAAAGTCAAACAATCTGTTATTGTGACTCTGGTTCACTTTCAAGTTATAATTTCAAAATATTTTTCCCGTAGGAAATAATGTGAATGGTATGAATTTCAATGAATCAACAAACACCACTTTAGCGCCATTTTGTGTTAATATATATAGTGCTTTATTCACTTATCTCTTGTTCATCAATACAGAAAAAGAACTTCCTGTTTATATTACTGTGAGCAATAAGAGAAGAGAGCGACGTCACATGGTTTGTTGCAATGCATTTTGGTGAGCTTGGAAGTTTTTGCCGTGTGAACACCGAAATAAGGGGGTGGGCTGGGGCAGCAGACTGTTTACAAACCCATCTTCACTGAGCAGAATGCTCTGGGGAGGACGCATGCTAATCAGTGGTTAATTAGCTCAAAGCGCTGGAATCAAACTGTCAACGGAACGTTGACTCGTATCATGAAGACGACCGCTAAAATTCACACGCTAACCGCCTTTCAAAGTCATCCAATTTCTCCCGTGTGGTGTGGCGTTTGGGTGGGATTAACGACCATCTGAATTTACGAGGCAAAGTTATGGATAATGTTTACCTATAAATCATTTATAGTCTTCGACCCCATCCGCCCACCCTTGGAAATTACAGCCTCACCTCCAGAACATAAATTATCCATCAGGTTTCAATCAGTCGTCTCTGGAGCACCCTGACTGCAGCGTCTCTGACCAACTGGAAGGCTGCAATGCAAAAAGTACTGCTACAATGAACCAGTGATTAGTCATACCATATGTACATTTGTATCAGAAATATCCCGTTTTTTGTGGACAAGTGTCAGTTTCCAGACTAGCTATTGTACTGTAGCTACTAGTCTACAATTTTGACTTGTTTTCCAGTTCTTGCCACATTCCAATAAAACTGAGAAATTAAACATTTCACTAACTCAGACTTGCTGGGAAAGGTGCAATGTCAGCGTTTCTTACTCCAGATGTTAAAGCTAATTGATCTAGAGTGATTTAATGTGAGGCAATAGTCTAACATCATTCACCAAATAAATGTAAGAGAAGACTAAACACAACAGGTGCATCTCAATAAATTTGAATATAGTAGAAAATGTATTTTAGGAGTTCAATTAAAAAAGGAAAACTCATATTCAGACTCATAGTCCGGAATTTATAAAAACAATTAAAAATCACATGAATTCAAAGGGTCTATTCACAAACCAAAAGAAATCAATGATTGTGGTCGTCAGCCATGTTTCATTTAGGCTTACGTTTAACTTAATTTGCCTGGAATGTTTGAAGTAAGATTTAATTGCCGGTAGATGTCAAAGATGGTGGCAAATAACTACTTTTGTCTAAAGCACGCTCCTCAGATCACTTCAACAGTGCCATGGCACCACGATGCCACCAGATGGCATCTGCAATACTGTTATTACTACAGCAATAATAATAACAGCAAACAGCGAATGTCAGTTTTTCAGCAAATAACGGAAGATAGTCCCCCGCCCCCACCCCAAAAAACTAAACAAAAAAAAACAAATAGGCCAATTTGCATTCATTGGGGTTCCTTCTCACAAACTTGGAATATACCGTGAATTAACCATGATGTAGTATTACTAATTGTAAGAGTAGTTGCATTACTATAGTAGTAGTATTGACATCACAACAATAGCATAGCCCATAAACTCACATAAAGAACAATTATTCAATTCAATTAATTGAAATCAGTGTGCCGACTGGTTAGAGCGTCTGCGTGCTGTACACGTGTGTTTACCTGCTAACATGGATTAGATCCTGAACATACTGCTGAATGGGAGACAAGTTAATACATGCTGTGTTTAACAAGGACAAATAAAGCCCCACATGGTCTAGCAGTTAGGATTCTTTCAGTTAGATGACATAGTTACAGGTTTAATGTGCTTAAGTGGTTAGGATTTGTGGTTTGGGATGGAATGGTATCAGGGTCCAGCAGTTAGAGTTCCTGATTTCTGATAGAATTGTTACAGTTACTTACGGTCTTGTGGGTAGGTTTCCTGGTTTATGAGTTAGTAGTCACAGATATCACAGGGTAAAGCAGTTTAGTTAGTACTTTAAAAAACAAAGTTGTCGCCAGTCTTGAAAGGGCTAGCAATTAAGGATTCTGGTTTTACTGTAGATGGAATAAGTCCCATGGGGTCTGGCGATTCGGGTCCCTAGTTTAAGATGGAATAGTCACAAGTACCTGAAGTTCTTGCGATTGTGTTCTTAGGATTCCTGATTTTTGAGAAAACAGTCACAAGTGTCTTTGTGTCTGGTATTTGAGGTTAAGGTAGAAGGGACTTAGAATTCCCGTATGGTCCAGCCAGGTTACAATTTCTGGTTTAAGATAGAATAATCACAGGTTCCACAGGATCAAACAGTTAGTTTTCCAGGTTTCAAATAGAATTGTGGTGGTGGTCCCTTATGTTCTAGATGGAAATGCAGTACCTCGGCATATATTGTATACATTATGGCATCTCGGGCGCAAACTTTAAGTGGAATGTGAGGGTATCCTGTGGATGGTTTAGCGCATTTGACAGAAGCATTCATCTTGTCCTTGTTGATGCATTGGGTCTCACAATTCTGGCCCCTGGTTTAAGATTAAATAGTCACAAGTCCCTGAAGTTCTACTGTTACGATTCCTGGTTTTATATGGAATAATCTTAAATAGCGGCACGGTGGACGACTGGTTAGAGCGTCTGTCTCACAGTTCTGAGGCCGGCGCTCAATCCCCGGCCCCGCCTGTGTGGAGTTTGCATGTTCTCCCTGTGCCTGCGTGGGTTTTCTCCAGGCACTCCGGTTTCCTCCCACATCCCAAAAACATGCATGGTAGGTTAATTGACAACTCTAAATTGCCCGCAGGTGTGAATGTGAGCGTGAATGGTTGTTTGATTGTATGTGAACTGCGATTTGCTGGCAACCAGTTCAGGGTGTACCCCGCCTCCTGCCCGATGATAGCTGGGATAGGCTCCAGCATGCCCGCGACCCTAGTGAGGAGAAGCGGCTCAGAAAATGGATGGATGAAATCAGTGTGTAGATATGTCGCTGTATATCATCTCTGCATTAAGGCTAAAATCTACTGTATTTAAATAACCCTCAAAATATAGCGGGACATTTCTGACAGCAGGACTCCTTCCCAGTTTTCTCAAAAACAACATACGCTGTGTTATGCTAACAGACAAAAGCTTCACTCAGGCTTTCTATATTCAATACAAACCTTACACACGAACAACACTCGAGTCTCATCCAATTACGGCAAAGTATGCGCGCATGAACTCACAGCAGATTCCCTGATTACAGTATAAATAGGTAAAATCCAAGGTGTCGCTTTTTAGGAAGACAGTTAAACTAACAGCACACTTCACCTGATGCTAATCTCAAATCAACTTCAAAGGCAGAAAGCATAACAACAATGCGATTTGAAAAATCACATTAAAAGGACAGTGCTTGGGAAACCTGTTAGCATCCAGGCAGAGGAAAGTAGCAACAGGAACATTATTCGAATCACATTTGTCATCTGAAAACCGCAAGAGAGTTTATTTTCACACACAAAGATATGAGCCTCATTATGCACAGGTGAAACTAATTAGGGCAGGGCTAGCAATCAAAAAGAGTGGGAAAAGGGACAAGCAGGAAATGACCAAATATAAAACCGTTTATTTTATTATTTTAGATATTTTAATTCATTGGAATTAGATTATCCATCCACCCACCCATCCTTTTTCTACCACTTGTCCGAGGTCGGGACGCGGGGGCAGTAGCTTTAGCAGGGACGCCCAGACTTCCCTCTCCCCAGCCACTTCCTCCAGCTCTTCCTGGGGGATCCTGAGGCGTTCCCAGATTAGATTATATAATTTAAAAATGAATAATAATGGAAATAAATAAATAAATATAAAAAGAATATAAAAATAGTTTCATATAAAGTAATTTAAAAAGCTCAAAAAGTAATATATTTTTTAAAAGTTATCCTCATAATTATTTATTTTACTAGAGTCAAATCATGTTTTTTATTTTTGTTTTCATATTTTATTTGGAGCGGCACGGTGGCCGACTGTTTAGAGCGTCAGCCTCACAGTTCTGAGGACCCGGGTTCAATCCCCGGTCCCGCCTGTGTGGAGTTTGCATGTTCTCCCCGTGCCTGCGTGGGTTTTCTCCGGACACTCCGGTTTCCTCTGACATCCCAAAAACATGCATTAATTGGAGACTCTAAATTGCCCGTAGGCGTGACTGTGAGTGCGAATGGTTGTTTGTTTGTATGTGCCCTACGATTGGCTGGCAACCAGTTCAGGGTGTACCCCGCCTCCTGCCCAATGATAGCTGGGATGGGCTCCAGCACGCCCGCGACCCTAGTGAGGAGAAGCGGCTCAGAAAATGGATGGATATTTTATTTGGCTGTGATTGGCTGGCGACCAGTTCAGGGTGTACCCCGCCTTTCACCCGAAGACAGCTGGGATAGGCTCCAGCACACCCGCGACCCTTGTGAGGATAAAGTGATTTTATTTGGTTTGATATTTTATATATAAAATTATTTTATTTATTTATTTTAAATATTTTATATAATATAAAATTTATATATATATATATATATATATATATATATTATATATTATATATTTAATTTTGTATAATTAGGTATTTTAATGTATTATAATATAATTGTAGATGATGTGCTAACCAGTCGTCCACCATCCCACCCAAATGTTTCATTAGTAAATAAAATAATCATCAATTATCATAAATAACATGGTAAAATGTCAACATAATTTAAGTAAAAAAGGATTATCCTTTATGAAGTCTTTTACGACAATCTAGTTATGTTTTATTTTATTTTTAGATTTTACATTATCTGTACTAGCTATCTGGACTGGCTTTCAATTATACATAAAGTGTTAATAATCTATTATAATTTAACTAATGAAAACAAATTATAATCAGGGTAATTAAAATAAATATAAAATTAGGTAAAAATTATTAATTATTAAATAATTTAAAGAGTGACCAAAAATAAAGAATCATGATACATTTTCAATCTAAGACTAAAATTTATCTTTTATTTTTTTATTTTGTTTTTATTTGGATCATCACGCACAATGTCTGTTGCGTATATTATTGGTTGTCTCACTGTGTACAACCACATTGATAACAACTGGCAGTGCCCTTTGTTCCTTAATTGCCCAGCAGGGACAAATAAAGTTTACTGGACCTGAAAAGGGAAGTGTCAGTCAACACTGAACCTTATTATCTTGATAAAGGGATAATTTTGTATCTGATAGTGGACCTGTTTTGGTCAGAGGTTGTGAATGTTCCAAACATGAATGATTTTTGTATCCTTTGATGGGGACAGTGAACTAGAAACTATAAAGTCTTTGCCAGTGTTCCTGTTGTCAATGTTTTAATCTGAACTGCCACGGGATCATTACCTGAGTTGGCCCAGAGTTTAAAAAAAAAAAAAAAAAAAGGAGCCAAACAAGGGTTTGGGTTGGAAAAAAATAATCCTTGGACTGTACTGGCAGTATTATAATTTGTTTCAGGGGAGCGGTGTGTTTAAGGATGATAAGCGAGTGCCGGTTTGGTTGAAGAGGAGTCGGCGGCAGCTTGTTATCTGTGTAGAGCAGAGGGGGGGAAAGCAGCAAAACACCCTAATAACTTTGAGAGACAGGGGTTAGAGGGTTGTGTTGATGCTGCCACTAGCAAAAGATTTGGGAAAAAAATGTACGGCAACTTAAATCAACATCTGCATATGCTTGAAAATCATCTCTTTTTTCATCATTGCTAATGACTGTGTTCCTACAAAGCCGTCAAGCTCACACCACCGCCGGGCATCCGCCGGCAAATGTCGCAGGACCAGACCGTGCGTGCTTGCGCCTGTTAGCATCGTCGATACGTGGCCAATCATTATTCACGCTGCGTTGCAGCTGCAGAAAAGATGCAGCACATGTCAGGATGAGACTGTCAAGTGACCCCCACTGCCCCCCTCCCTTCCCCTGCCTCCCGTATGATGTGAGGAGGCAGAACAATACTGGAAAAGCTGAAGTGGCTTCTGGAAAATTGCACGCCAAGATGATTTTCAACACAGCGAGACTGATATGGTTGATTGAGCGCAGCCTATTTTTGTTATCGGTGTAAATTGAAGTAAAGTGCATGTTTAGCTTCTCCAGAAGGTAAACACACCGGAATGCACCTCTTTTTTTCCTGTCCTAAAAAGATGAATGGTGCAGTATACATCACAACACGAGCCATCTTTTGATATGAAGCCGGCCATGCGTGACAAGATGAGACGCAGTGACTGTACCAGGCTACGTCACAATGTTAATGACCCCATGGATATTTCTGGCCAGGATGTGCCTCGAAAAAGCAGTCGATGACCCTCAACCGCGTGAGGCCAGGTTGTGGAGTAGCAAGAATGAGTATGGTCACAGGAGCACGGGAGCATATCATCACTATTAGCACCAAAGAATAGCACCAAGAATATTGTACCACTGAACTTCAGCTCTTTGTTTTGGGACACACTGAATAAAATCCCCTCATAACCATAAGAAGAAGATTTTGTTTTTTAAAAAAAACACTATTCAGAAAAGAAAATTAACAAAAGAAGAAGAACAACAAGAAACACCTCCCCGAGTTACTCTGATGTGATAATGTGGCAATTCTAGGCCCTCTGTGAGACATGGTCCCTATGTTGTGTCCTCGATCTATCCAAAGGTCTCCTCCCTGGCAAGTTTGACCTCGCCAGGAACACCTCACCGGGGAGGCCTCCAGGGGCCCATGACATATAGTATACAGAGCGGCTCAGCTTTGAGTTCCTCCTGGATGACTAGTCTCAAAGAGTGAGCCTAGACATCCAACAAAGTTCAACTCATTTGTGACCTTGTCCTTTTGGTCACTGCCCAACGCTTGACTAGGTATGCAGCAGAAAAAGATAAAGGCTCTCATTTGGTGGAGGGGGCAGTGATCTAAATAGGGATGCTCAGATTTTCCTGTCACTGTCCACCTCCCAGAGTTCCTCTGAAAGGATACTGAGGTCAGTTTGATTTCCCAGGAACACCTCATCTGGGAGGCATCCAGGAGTCTCCCAAACTATGACCAATCCCTTAGGCTGAGCCCAAACACCTTGCTACAAGAAACAATTTTTTTTACACTTGTACCAGCTACTGATCGATTTCCACCCAAAGCTTGTAACCATAGGTATACGACAGAATAGGAAGGGCATGGGAGATAGCAGTCTAAGTAGGGATGCCCAGATTCCCTGTTTCCTGGCCAGTTCCCGAAGTTCCACCGAAGGGGTACTGAGTTGTTCCCAGGCCAGCTGTGAGACATAGTCCCTCCAGTGTGTCTTGAGTCTGCCCCGAGGTCTACTCTACCCAGGAACACCACACGAGGGAGAGGACCATAGGGCATCTAGATGTAAGGTCAATTTCAAGCCTGTTCCCTTGACCGATGTGCTGTCAGAAGATCTGGAATTAGTTCCCAGGCGCTATGTTATTGTCGTCTACTGCTCCTCAGTGATGTACTAAAAGCAGAGAGCACTGCACATTGGAATTATAAAGAACATTTTTGTTGAGATGTGCGAGCCACCTCTTTCTCCTATCCTCTCTAGATGTGAAAGAGCAAGGGCTCCCTCTGTCCCTCCTGGATGAACTAGCTCCCCACTCTTTCTAAGGATAGGCACTCAGCGTATGTACCAGTGACCATGTCCTTTCGGTCACTACCCAGAGCTTGTGACAATAGCTGCCTGTAAAAGACTTTACACCGATTTTATCGGCCTTATCGGTATCGGGCAATAATTAGCATTTATGCTGATCGGCTTTAATGTCATAATTCACCAATAATTTGGCTCCGCAAAAGACATTTACTCCGTGTCGCCATCGTGCACAGTATATTTGAATCCAAAAGCTAGTTTATTTTTTAGCCTTTTCGTGTGTCTTTTGGCATAGTCCTGTAAATATCCGACGGCCAATAAAGTTATTGATAAAAATTTTAAAAACATGTCACCTGTGTGGAACAGACAACACGTCTGGGACAGACAACACGTAATATCAGACTACAAGACAGATTTGCTCTTTCAAAATTGCACTATATCACACCACAGCAATAAAATCTTGCACTCCGATACCACCACATCCCTTTTTTTCCGATCACCGGGCTTCATTGTGTCAACGCAAACGCGATCGGATACACTCGTTTCCATGGCGACGACAACAATAATGAATCGCGCCGTGTGAATTGAGTGCTTTGCCCTTTTTGTTTCACTCTCTTTTTACTATGAGAGTCTGGCACTTCAGACACCACACCGATCCAAGACTCCGTCGATCTCACTACTCAAACCTAAGACCCAGAGATACTTTAACTCCTCCAATGCGGCAGAATTTCAGTTCGAAACCCCTTTGTACGTAACCACCTAAACGTGGTTGCGTAATCCTAGGAGATATATTGCTGGTCTCCCAAGGGAAATTGGCTCTTGCAAAAACCACAACAGTGTGGGGCAACCTTGTGTGTTGACCTCCCTGAAGACATGTTCCTGGCATGTCAAAGACCTTGGACTACACCCAGGACACACTGGAAGGACTAATGTCACAACTGGTATGTGAACTACTTGGACCTGGGAGAAGTGAATTTAAAGTAAAGCTTTCATAAAATACAATTTCAATGTTTTTTTCTAGTAAACTCTGTCAGTTCAGTCATTGTGATGTGGCCTGAGCCTGTCAAGCAAGTTTTGTAATGTTTTCTTCAGAGTCAGTAACCTTGTCACAATTAATCTCCTCCTCTCCAGCAGAGGGCAGAACAAAGGTTACTGGGCGACCGGGAGACGTTACTCATGAAAAAGCACAAACGTTTTAGATTTAGCCTTGAACAGTCTGTCTAGGACCATTGTTTTTATTTCTAAATTGTTCATGTAGATCTACTGTACTTTATTCCACAAAAAAATAGCATACAGGAAAATCCATCCATCCATTTTCTGAGCCGCTTCTCCTCACTAGGGTCGCGGGCGTGCTGGAGCCTATCCCAGCTGTCATCGGGCAGGAGGCGGGGTACACCCTGAACTGGTTGCCAGCCGATCGCAGTGCACATAGAAACAAACAACCATTCGCGCTCACAGTCATGCCTACGGGCAATTTAGAGTCACCAATTAATGCATGTTTTTGGGATGTGGGAGGACACCGGAGTGCTCGGAGAAAACCCACGCAGGCACGGGGAGAACATGCAAACTCCACACAGGCGGGGCCGGGGATTGAACCCGGGTCCTCAGAACTGTGAGGCTGACGCTCTAACCAGTCGGCCACCGTGCCACCATACAGGAAAATTAAATACATAATTTGAGACACCAGACCAGGGGGAGAAAGCAGAAGTGCACCAAGGTGATTTAAGCAGCACTGCAGTAAATAAGTCATCAGGAGTGCAGACACCTTGTGTGCGGAGCAGTTAATTGAAGTTCCACACATTGTGTACATTGTGTTCATTTATCATTGGCGGGATGGGCTGTTTTTCTTGCGGGGAATCTTTTAGCCATTAATCTCAATTTTATCCGCTCCGTCCAATTTAAACACACTTCTTCTGTCTTTATGGTTCACTGATGTGAAAGATGTTACCGGAGGTTTGAAATCAGCAACTTTCTATACATTCTATTCTATATATTCTTAGTCCAGTGTAGTGTAAGGGATCAGGGTTTGCATAGTTGTTAGTTTGTTGGTTCTGTGGAGGCTTTGTTAGTTAGTTAGTTAGTCTGCTAGCTAGCTTACGTGTTCTGATAGAGCTGGTTAGTGCAGGGTTAGTAGCTGTTGTGACTTGTTACTTGGCTGATAACTAGCTAGGTAGGTAGGTAGCTAGCTAGCTAGCAAGTTAGGTAGGTAGGTAGCTAAGTAGGTAGGTTTGTAGCAAGCTGATTCATGGCAGGTTTAGTTACAAGGGTAATTAGTCAGTCTGTCACCCAGCTAATTAGTTACGGGGGCTCCTTGGTCTACGCTAATTCCAACATTCGACATTTCACATCCTCCGTTACAAATGGCGCGTAATGAACTACTGTAATATCCAGTGTGAGAATACATGGTTGCCCGACATTAGAAACCTGTCACCGCCGTACTTATTGTTTTTCATTTGAATGTTTTATATTTATGGCTGAGAAGTGTTTCTCATACAAATATTTACTGTAATTACTTTACTGTTATTTTTCAATTGACTTTACTACTGCGCTAGCAGAGGTTAGTGATAGACTACAGCGTATTCCACCTTTTGTACAAATTTGGGTTTTGTAGCCTCCACAGGAACAGACTCCTTTGTAAATTGAAGACGCCCTGGTGTTAGTTAGATAGCAGAAATGTGCAGTCGAGGACAAAAAACATTTCGTTACATCTTTTGTTCCACATGCATGTCTATGATTATCATCAGCAGACGTCCGAGTGGCAGCTGATGTCATCACTTCTGTCAGCCATCAGCCAGTAGGTCAGCTTCATGCCTCTACGCCCTCATCATGCAATTTTAAATACTGCGTTCTCCCCTCGCAAGTGTCATCAGAGTGAAAGGCTAGTGGAAAAAAATTATATTTTTGAAGGTTTGGGAACTATTTGGGACCAAATATGAAGAATGCCCCCCACAAGGATTACACATTAAAATGAAAATGGTTTCTGCTTTGATGTAGAATAAACATTTTTATATAGACTTTTGACAGATGACATTCAAAACAAACTTGCTTTAATACGGAAAACTAATTCATTGGAACTTGGGAGCATATTTCCAGAAAAAGAGCTGTACTGTAGAGAAGTGGTTCTCAATTAAACTGTAAAATACAAACAACCATCCAAAGGGTATGCGATTTTAATTTGGCAAAGTCTGCACTCTGCGCTCAAACTATCCATAAACTTTAAAATGTATCGTGTGTATGTATCATCTGTAGCTCATTAGACTGGCCAATTGAAGTAGCGTGTGAGTGAATGAGCAAGTGAGTGTATGTAGTGTAAATCCAATATCCTAACATTCCTTATTTATCATCAGTCCCATGACATTTATTAAAACATGAATGTAAGACAAAAAATCCACATTTCCCAACTTCATGTGTCGTTACTGGTTTATTGTTCACATCCTTCATCTTCTTTTTTTTACCCTGGAAAATATGCAAATGAGTGTTTGATTGGGATCCCTGAAGGAAAAACAAAATGTCACAGGCTCCTTCAGACGTACATGTTTAATTCCTAGAGAAATCCCGTTTCCGGGCTCTTTAGTTCAGCGCTCTTAATTAACTGCGGCGAGATAACAAGCGGGGAGTTGCAAATGTGGCCTGGGACCACCCGGCGAAACAATACGGTGCTGCGGAATAATTCTCCCTTTCATAGGAACGACATATTTGCACTAATTTCTTTTGCACCGCCGAGCCTTCATTACTCGTACCGTTTGAAATGAGAACACAGCTGTACAGTCGGACTGAACAAATGCATAGTGGAAATGTACCTGCACGCGTTTATTCAATTGCTTACATGCATCACATTTATTGACGTTCACGTCCAAATAATTTTTCTCTTCCCTCATGTACCCAGTGTAGGTCATCTTATTAGACGCTTTACACTTGACCTGTTCGCACGATCTGACGTGCACCTTCAGTCACGACTGGCATTTACCGCCACGGGTTTCTTTGTAAAAAGCAGCATTTTTAATATGGCTCTGGCACATTTTTCCCCCAGGAAAAAAACAGAAATAATCTCGTTCAGGGTCTAACTGTCACCATTATAGAATCTTTATTAACTGCACAGGCAATCTTTTAACGTAATGTTTCAAGTTTCTTTATTGTCAAATGTAAAATTAAGTTACCCACTGTTAACATTAATAATAGGCTAATACATTTTGGTTGAATTCAGAGCTATGCATATTAGGAGCAGCTGAATTCCAAAGTTTACTTTTAGGTGGTTTTCTTTGGGTGGGCAGGGACACATTTTCCAATATTTGCCAAAAAATGTTGATCAAGTTCTGAATTGTATGATTTTAGAGCAAATTTTAATTGAATTCGAAGTTGAGAAGTTGTGTGTGACTTTTGAGGCATATGTCTCGCTGGATTTTGGTTGACTTCAAAATTACACAATCCTACTTCCACTTCAAAGGTTTGAAATAATTTTGAGTTTTCAGGGGCGTTTTGTCCATATGACTTACATTTTCGGAAAATAGGCCTCATGCATAATTGTCACACGTCTGCATCAATGAACAGCGCTTTCAAATGCCTTCCTCTTTCATTTTGCAAATCTTAGTGTATTTTTAAACACGTCACCTGGTCCTCATCGCAATCGTTTCTTTTTCTTTTTTTACTTTTCTGTTTTTGATTAGCTGACACGTAGCACAGATGGCAGAGACAACCCTGGCAGAATTTCAACATGAAAAGTTGAGGGGCAAAGTTGATTTCATGTCAACAACAAGGAGAGACGCTGATGAGAAGCGATCAAAGGATGAGAAAACTGCGTGTGGTACCTTCGTTAATTAGCGGCAACGAATATGGGACGCTAACAGTGCTAATACATACTTATGGATGTACTTGCTTCCGAACGAATTTATCATTTGTGACAGTTTCATATACTGTAAGCAATTGCTTGGCGAATAGTGAACAATTCTTCAAAAAAGACGCATAAAATAAAGACAATCACACGTTGTGTATTTTAAACAACCACATAGCTTTGCCTCCGCTTAGCTTAATGCTAACAAATAGCATCTATGTGGCGATTACAACGCTTTTAAGAAAGTGTGCAGCAATACATGTAAACAAAAAATATATCACAGGCTAACACCTAACAGCATAATTGCCTAAGTCCTTTTTAACTTACAGTCACAATATCGGCAAAATTTACAAATGTGTTTACTAAAAATTTTGTTTTTTTTTATGTCTGTGTAGATTCTCAGTCTTACAGGTCATGGTAATCAGCAAAGGTTGAATCAAGGCAACTTGTGTTTGTACTTCTTTTCCGAATAGGTTCAAAAATTACTTAAGCTATTAGTCTAACGGGAATCTTTATCCTCTGCGAAAAACAAAAATTATTACTGCAGTTTACTGAGTCACAGTACAGTGGTGCCTTGCAATACGAGTTTAATTTGTTCCGTGACCACGCTCTTGACTCAAATCACTCTTATCTCAAATCATCTTTCCCAAATGAAATGAATGGAATTGTCATTCATCTGTTCTAATCTCCCCTAAAAACTCAACAAAAAATCTATAATACTGTACATTGGGCAGAATCCTTGTATCTCCAAAAATGTTTGATTTTCTGAAAAAATATAAAATTGACAAAATTTGGACATATGAGGTTTTGAACTGACATAAATATTATATAAATAATTTAACAGTTTGTGCATCATGATTAATTCAATGCGCCTTCTTCTGGTGTGTGCGACTTGACTACCAGAGGGCAGTAAAATACATTCACAAAGACACAAACAGAAGAATTTCACAACTCCTGTAAGTGACACATTAAACTGCAGTAGGCTAATTTTTATCGCAGAGGATAAAGAATATATGCCTGTGAGCAGTTATATTGTCTGTCTACATGTGTTGAGGCACCATTTGTGTTCAAATAGCCATTGCTAAAAGTATTACACAGCAACTATCGATCTTGGCGTTTTTCAATGGCGTTTTCCATTGTGTTAACATTAAGCTAGAGGAAGCCAAAGTTGTGTGGTTGTTTTACGTACACAATGTGTAATTCTCTTGGTTTTATGTTTAGTTTGACAGTAAACGTCAACTGGGAGTGGTAATAAACAGCTTCAAGCCCTTTCGTTTAAACTGTTCACGAGTTGCCAAACTGCTGCTTTTTGTCCAGTGAGTTGAGTTCACCGCAGTGCTCGACGGCTCGTATGTCGTAAAACTCTCACAACCACCACTATATAATTTGACTGAGAAAGATTGTATGACTTGAATTATGACATGCTTAATCCAACAAATGACTTCTTGACTCGACTTCTTGATTTTTGTCACAGTAAGTTAGGAGTTGCCTGAAATATGAAGGTTAAAACTTGAGACTTACTCATGGCTTGGACAAGCTATATGTGACTTACTCCCACTTGGAGTGGATGGATGGCTAGATGGAGGTTAGGACCTTCATCTGACACTTTGGTCCATCCCGGTCCTCCGATTAGGCGACCTTGTACCTTACTTAGATCCCAAAGTCATCCCAAAGTCAGAAACTAGCAAAGATTTTACCACCATCCCACCCAGGGAATATGACAGAATGACAGGAAACAGATGAGTAAGTATTCATTGGCTCGTTGTCGTCTCTATCTGGTGTCCCCGCACTTTGCACCACCCCCATCCCTCCTCTCGCCATCACAGCTGTGAATGGCGAGGTTTCACATTGCTGCCCGAACAGGATTCCAAGCGCATCTTCTATGAAAACGTCTTTGATTTTTCCATTTATTTTCTGCACCTCTCCCTCAACGACTTGAATTGAAAAATCAAACGGAACGCGCTGTTTTGTTTTTTTTCTTCCCTGGGCTATTGTTTTGCTAATTGTGGGTTTTAATTGAATATAATGTGAAATATCTCGCCGCGCACCCTCGCTGCCACAATGGAGTAATCCATTCGCCCACCCGCTTATTCGAGGCTCTGACAGGAAGCAAGGTTTCGCGGCCCGGCAGCCTGTGGAGAATCAATTGGCTGTGGCTGGAGGAAGAAGAAGAAGAGAAGATCACGCTGACGGATTTGGAACAGGCCACTCCACACACACACACAAGCACGCACACGGACGCACACACAAACTCTCCTAATCATGGAATATAATCATAGAGTTTAAGTTCATTTTCCTTACGAGTAAAGATTCATTTTGCTATTGATTAAACATTGAAACCTTGGAACTGTTTTAAATGATTAAATCATCTTCGAAAGGAGTTTTTAGGAAAATTCTTTGTTAAATAAAATCGGATTTAACAATGAGTTCATAAAGTTTGGAAACATTTGTGTCACATTTCACGTGACAATAACTAAGGCACTTACTAAAATCATCATGTGAGATGTAATAGCATGCAGTTTTACACACCTAAGAAAACACATTATTTTACGCAAACTGGTCGGCTCATGTGAGTGCGGATGGTTGTTTGTTTGTATGTGTCCTGCGATTGGCTGGCAACCAGTTCAGGGTGTACCCCGCCCCCTGCCCGATGATAGCTGGGATAGGCTCCATCACGCACGCGACCCTAGTGAAGAGAAGCGGCTCAGAAAATGGATGGATGAATTCTACAGACTACCTAAAAAAATGAAAAAGATTAATCGCTTGCTCTGTTAGCGCGATCCCGCTAACTTTGTGCCTTCATGCTAAGCAGGCAGCGAGACGGAGGTGGAATGGCGAATTTAAACAGTGTCAAAAGCTGCGTTCATCGGGAGCTCAGATAACAGGAACACAGCTGCGCCCGCCTCATCGGCCGCGACGCCCGCCGACGCGGGGAAGAGGCCGAGTGAGACAGGACCCTGACGAATCAGCTGCCAGCAGCGAGACAAATTTGATTTCTCTCTTTTTTTGCTGTGGAAGTGGCACACATTTTCACTCAGCAGCATCCAATGTAACTTTGAAGGATTGATTTTAAACATGAGTTAACTACTGAGGCAATTTTTAACTCTGTTGCAATCAAAAACAGCAGCACCCACCGAGGCAGGTAATCAGATTGGATTTTTTCATGTTTTTTCTCCATGAGAGAAGATAGAGAAGACATGCCAACCGACTTGATTCGAGTCAGACTTAAGTTGCCAATTTTAGGATTTGGGACTAAAACTTGACTTGAAAAAAAAGACTCGACTTTGACTTGAACTACATGATTCGACAAGTACCGGTACTGTTTATACAGTATCTCATTAGTCTAATAGCATAATTGCCTAAGACGTTTGTAATTTACAGTCAAAATATCAATAAACAATATTTGTGTCTGTGTAGATTCTCACTCATCCAGGTCATGGGAATCCACAAAGGTTGAATTGAGGCAATTTGTTGTTGTTGTTTTTTTCTTGTTTTCCAAAAACATTAAAACATGACTTGGCAATGGCAATTATGGTATTAGGCTGAACAATTTCAAAATCTGCATTTTCAAGAGAGCATGCCATCAGTTTTGTTTTTAATAAAAAAAATTTTTTTTTTTTTTTTTTTTGTGTAGTGTACACAAACCTGGCATCCCAGCAGTATGCAATAACAAAGGGAATGTCAAAGATTATTACATATGGATTCAAATATTATGTTTCTGATACAATTGTGAAAGAACTGCCACTGTATCCTGAAAAGTTGTGATTTTGGAGATGTGTGGATTCCACTTGACAGTGACGATATGTGATTTGTTCCGACCTTTGCTAACCGCTAAATCTAACTTAAATGTAAACAGAAAATGAGGGATTAAGTGATATGCTGTAACAGTCTGACGGTTACTCTAAGGTTTTGTTTGTTTGTTTATATAATTGCATGGCTGGATCAAATGCAACCTAAACTGCGGGGCTTCTGAAGGGACCTTCTTTAAAAAATCTTCTACTTAAATTGATGATGTTTGTTTACACGATCGCTGAAACACTCTGGCAAAGATGTCGCCTCAAGGTCGGAGATAATAACCTATTAAGTGTCTAACTGGATTACAAACAGCCATATTCGCACGGTCATGGAGAGTAACCACCCCACTCTCCGTATCTGTTTAGCTTTTTGTCTTTTGTAGCTCATGACCACGTTTTTACAGAACGCTCAGACTTTATTCCTAATGTGTCTGCAATATGTATTCCACTCCAATAGCCACTACTCCTACCTTTCCCTGACAATGCCATAATCCCGGCAGACACATTTGTCAGGGAATTACCTTCACTGCATCACAACCTAGCGACATTTTTCTAATGAATGTCTTTATAATCGACCCAGAGCAACGCAGACAGAAGACCGAGAGCAAAGAAACATCCCAGCTGTCGGGCATCGGCGATTAAATTCAGAGCTATTCTAGCAGGAGCGCTTACGTAACGTCTTGGAGGAGGATTGTCGTGAATGGTCGCATTCTGTTTTGATGCCCTGGCAACTTCCTGGGAGAAACACTGACCTTCATCTCAATGCTCCCCTGTGCTTCCAACAACATGTTCAATTCAGAGAGACTCATGTAAATGGAAAAGGCCTGTCAGGGTGAGCATTTATTCACCACTTTTGTTCTGGGAGAATGGAATTCAAATGCATCTAACATTGAATAATTCAGAATTCTACCAAAATTTTGGGGAAAGGTTTGCATGTAATGTCGCACAAAAGTACAGAAATTATATTTGTGGTACATTATTATTCACAAATTCACTTATTCACATTTTTCCCTGTGGAACCGGTCCCCAGCTGTTCCCTAAAGTAAAATAAAAAATGAAAAAAAATTTTTGTGCTCTTTTTGAAACGCCCGAAGATACCACAAAATATTGCCAAAACCCTGTCTCAATGGGAAAGTAGTACATTAATTGTGTCACGTGTCAAGTACTTGTAAATATAGTGAAGTGATACTGTACATCTCAACTGAAAGTCTGAGAGTCTAATACCTTTGCATCTGTGGATGCAGCAAAACTTGTCATTCTCAATGAATAGATGTTTGGTTGTTGGACAATGGTAAAGTGGCATTCAGCCTACTGCTTGAAAAGCATAAAAAGAAACAGTGGCTGCGTTGAATATGCAGCACAAATAATGAGATGAGTCACAGGACATATTTGAACACAAAGCTGTCCACATGAGCGCTTTTAGCAGAACACACCAGGGGTGTTATGCGTGTTTAGCACAGGAAATACACACAATGGGTGACTTAAAGAGAGTGTTATCTTATGGGGTACGTCACACGGCAGCCTCCGGGCCTCCACCAGGTCCAGACAACGGGACGTTTCCGAGTGACTCATGTAGGACGCGGCGCTAAATGCCCTTTAGCGACTTCTCTCCCCGAAGAAGAGCTGTCGAGGATGACAAACTCCTCAGCAGGAGGGTTGGTTCTATCACAGGAAAAAACATGCACAGTGAGACAGATGCTGCTCGCATGTGGGAAGTACTCTGAGCATGTCCACTTGTCCTTATCTGGTAGGGGTGTCCAAAGTCTGTCCTGAAGGTCATTTGCGCCCTGCATTTTACAGTAGCAAAGTATTTGTACTTTGTTACTTCCTACCACTGCCATAAATCACAGAATAGCAAAATCCAGGAGCATTTTTGTCTGCAGCTCTGGAGTCAGGAGCACAGCCTAATGGGAGGGTTTGGTAACAAACATAGAGTTAATGAATGTCATCAATCTGGAACACTGCGTACGACAAAAGACATTTGTTTCTTCTAAAACGCCGAGCTGTCACTGTTTCGCCTGTAAAAGAAAATGGGCGAGCGTCGTTACGAGGTCATGCAAAGAGTAAGGAAACCATTTACATCCGAGCATATTTTTTATTAACGCAGCAAGGAGGGCGATGAGCTCCCCTGATCGTTGCTTATCGGTGAAGCAAAGACAGGAGCATCAACTTGGATGTTATTATTCTGTCAGGGAAACTGCTTTAATTAATCACAGAAAAACATGGGGGACTTTCTCTCTGTAGACCAGCTACAAGTTTTTATGTCAGTAAAGCTGCAGTGATACAGCAGATGGTACAAATAGTTTCAGTTGATTAGGATTAAGATGCACAGGCTGCAACTATGACAGGGATGGACTGGAAATTCATCCATCCATCCATCCATCCATTTTCTGAGCCGCTTATCCTCACTAGGGTCGCGGGCGTGCTGGAGCCTATCCCAGCTATCATCGGGCAGGAGGCGGGGTACACCATGAACTGGTTGCCAGCCAATCGCAGGGCACATACAAACAACCATTCGCACTAACATTCACACCTGCGGGCAATTTAGAGTCATCAATTAACCTACCATGCATGTTATTGGGAAGTGGGAGGAAACCGGAGTGCCCGGAGAAAACCCACGCAGGCACAGGGAGAACATGCAAACTCCGCACAAGCGGGGCCGGGGATTGAACCCGGGTCCTCAGAACTGTGAGGCTGACACTCTAACCAGTCGTTCACCGTGCCGGACTGGAAATTACATACAGAAATTCCATATGGACCTGGAAGCTGTAAACAAATTGCTTATACTGGGATTAAGTACTGAGTCTAATGGAGTTCCGTTCCTATGATGGAGACGTAACCCGCATTTGTACGTAAGTAGGAGGGCACCGTAGTCTATCACTAACTTACCCTAACTTAGTAGTTATAATCATCATTACAGTAAATATTTGTTTGAAAAATACTTGTAGGCCATAAACATAAAACAATCAAATGAGCATTAAGCATGACATCTATCTAGCTTTCCTACTGGAACGGCAACTCATTTTGACATTTATGTAGAGTGGACCTTGTATCAAGCCTTGTAGAACACGTTATCACCTTTCCTCATGTGTACTTAGCTAGCTTAGTCACTTATTTACTCATTTTCTGTAAAACAACGTCAAGTATTGTGAAAAGCATATGTAAGTTCCAGCTATTATTATTATTACTACTACTACTATAATTTCAGGAAATGTTCACATTCATGTAGCATATAGCCAAACATTGTAAAAATCTGTGCACTAAGAAGTGAGCCTTGTGGAACACCACCAATCGCTATCTGCAGGGGTCCTCAGTTTACAACAGGGTTCCATTCCTACGATGGAGACATCACTAGAATTTGTTTCGGAACCCAGCAGTCTCTCAATACCCTACGCTAACACAGTGGTAAAGTCAAAACAGAAAAACACATTTTCACTTTGCCAAGCAGCCTGCTTCATTTTGTCCAATTTGTGGCAAGCTAGAATTCAATTATCCCACTTTGTAAGCCTGTTTTTCATGTGAACAAAATGATTAGCATCCATATTAATTTATAACGACATCCGTCCTCCTCCTTCCTCCTCCTCTTCCTTCATCTGTTTCATCCACTTTCTTTGTCCTTCATGTTTCCTCATCATCCAGAATTTCTTCTTCTTCTCTTCCGTCTACGCTCCTCTGTGTAACCTTGCGAGTTTTCCTTTAATATTCAAGGCGACCAAACCCAAGGGGGATTCTTGGCCGTGTCTCTCTAATTTAAGCCAGATAAGATTCATCATTTTTGCGCTGATTTAATATTCGTCACGTGAACACCTCGTGAGCTGGTAAAAGGAGTGGTGGTGCAGCATCAATGAGGTCTAATTTAATGACGGGTCTCGTCCACGGGCGGATGGCAAAGGACCCTTTTTTTGTTGCATTCGCCCCAATACTCTCCTTCAATTCATGACTTTTTTTTTTTTTGTTCCCGACGAAACTAATTCCATCAGTTTTAGGGCTATACTAATCCTCAGGGCCCTGGAACACCTTAAACCGGCCCTGCTAATACATTCCTGCATATATAATGTAACGGAAAGAGAATGAAACCAACTGAGTACTATAATAATGAGAGAATGAAATACACTGTGACAAATATCTAGAAAATGTAAAATAATGTGTGCAATAACAACTAAAGAATGACGCATACTGTGTGCAACAAGAATGAGAGAGTGGAATAAAACATACTTTTTTATAAAGTACAATATCACTGAATGATATTTTTCCTCATTAAAATACAGTGGACATCTGCATACTCGTGGTTCGGTATCCACGGATTCACCTATTCAGAGATTGTTTTTCCGAAAAAAACTTGATATTTTTTTTTTTTTTTTTCGTGGGAGGGGGGGGACCAACCCTGAAAACACTGTATAGGGATGTCACAGAACGAATTAAACTTCAATGTAACATCTCAAGGCACCACTGTATTCTCGAGGATTAAACAAACCAAAATAAATCTCGAGACTGAAAAAGTTTGTGAAATATTAACTAGGGAATGAAACATAAGCTGAGAAACTATGTAGCGAATGAAATAAAAGGGAGATAGGTCACACTTGTCTCTTCTTTGAGCACATCTCTCGATGGTGCACACATACAGTCGCGTAAATGTGGATGTCCTTATCTCGCCATTATGCACGCTCTCACCTCTGCCCATTACCCTTTCTCTTTTCACCTCGCTATGCTAAGAGGCCATTTTGTATTCCTGACACACGTTGCCGGGGTTATCTTATCTTCTCCGGGCCCTTTGAAAAGGTTCAGATTCTGCATTTAAAGTAAGAAAAAAATATATTCCAAAGACAACTGAGGTGACTTGTGTCACTGTCCTAACAGAGTGAGAGGGCTAAGTGTAGCCAGTCTGACAGCCAATTCATCTTGATTATGAACACGGATGACAAGCGATATCCTTCGGTACACATCAATCTATAGTGTGGGCCTTTTCAGGGATGTTGTTACTTTATTAACAATCTTTTGGGGGACTTGAATTCAAGAATATCAGAGACAAACTTGATTTGCAACTGTGCAGCCATCCATCCATCTATATGTCCATCCAACTATCTAATTTCCCAATTGTACTTATATGGCGCTATCTTGTCCATCAATCTGTTTTTCAAGTCGTACTTACATCGCTCTATCTATCGGTCAGTCAGTCCACCCATCGATATATCTTTCTCCTTCTCCGGCCAATATCCGTTTCTCCTATTATACATCATCAACGTGTTGGTCGGACGGTTGGTCCATCCACTAAAGATTACAATATTCAATAAACTTAATTCATGTTTACATATATCATACATTTGTAGAAATAAATGATACAGATGTGTTTAACTTTTGTCTAAAGACACCAGCCATAAAGTAAACAAAATTTGAGCCCGTTCGGCTTCAAACAATCATGTAATCAAAACGCAGTCATGCTCATTAGCATACACAGGAAGTCAGCTATGCCATTTTCAAGGATTGGTCACATGACGTTTATTGAGGATTATACTTCTATCCATCTATCAGTTCGTCTGATCATTCGTCTGTCCATCTATCCAACTGTCTTATCTGTCGATCTGTCTTTCCAATTATATTTCCATTGATCAATCAGTTAGTCGGTCTCATTTTTCCCAATTATATTGCGATTAATAGACTCGGACAATGTTACTACACTTGGAAGAGCAAATTTCAATTCTGGCAGTAGGGTGACCAAAAAAATAAATCATGTCAAGCATCTTGGGTTTATGTTCGCCCCCCTCCAAAAATGTCAGCACTGCTCCTCTTTCTGCGTATAAAACAACCACCCCGCCTCCTTGCTCCCTCCTTCTTGCCTTATGACAGCGCTTGTCAAGCCGACAGGCGCTAGCGGGAGGCAAAGCTGGCCGTTTAATCAGATGAAAGGTGTGAAAGCGATGCCAAGAAAGTGTCATGGCTGCTAGAGAGACGCCACGAAAACCCCCGTCACCACATGCAAACACCAGCTTCTCGTCCCTGTCAGTGGCTTCTTGTTTGGGAAAAAAAATAAAAAATAAAACCCTTAAGCACCTTGCCTTGCTCCGGGACAGACACCACTCACAAAAAGTTAAAGATATTCAGTCTTTTGGGGGAATTTTCTTTAACCTAAAATACAGTATAACCTTTGCAGCTGACCTTAGTTTGACCTTCTCTAAACTTTTGAATGCACATCCAACAAGGGCTGTCATGAGCAAATCTTTTTAGAATCGAATATCCTATGTGAGCGTTCGCAAAACATCATCGTGACGTAATTCTGCCGCATGTGCATTAACATTGGTTGGTAGAAGTACCATTCACCTTCATATAATTTTGGCTAAGAAACCTTGTTTTCGTGTTATTTTATCGCCATATGCGAGTTTGGGCCAGCTGATACCAAGCAAAGCTATGCAGCAAAGCTTCTGTACAACAGCGGCGACCAGAATTTGCCTTAAATAGGAAGTTAGGCACAAATGTGTCCCAAGACCTTTGATCCACAACTTTTAATTTCGGTCTGCACAAAAGATTTAATAAAAGTCTACAAGTCTCTTCACGCATAGAAGTGTCAATCTTTCAATTGTTGATTGGAAAATGTTCAGAGGGCGAAACATCTCCATACGTGACGTGTATTTGCATTTTATAAGGCGCATATCCATTTGTAATTTGTATACGATAGTAAGCCTACTTAAGAGGTAAAATATCACCCAAAGTAATGGATGCAGCAAGTATTTAAGAAGCGTGAGATGCAAGTGATTACCTAATGTGAGATTTACGTTTTGTTTGTGCCAAATATTATTAAATATGAACAATATACAGTATCTAATAACATAGTATTATATTGCAAAACAAGCTATTACAAAGTTAAGTGTCTTACCCTTACAATTGTCTATTACTACTATTACTATGGCCGAAAGCAAACATGGTTGGTCAGTATACCTATCCAAGGATGTCCACTTCAGTCCCAAAAAAATTCAATCAGTGTTTCAATTTATGGGCGATACCATAATTGCATTCCGATTTCTTATTATTTTGTCTCCCGCATAAACATGACAAGCATCAAATATCACCTGTTTTTCTCTCATTACGCTTTTCCCACAAAATGTCAATCCCAACAGAGTGTGGCTCTAATCGTGTTTGTCCTGAATGCTAATGAGATCCCAGTGGGAAGATCCAACCATTTAATTTGCAGACATTTTTTTTTTTTTGTCCAGGGTCCAAATTGAAATCAACTGCATATATCAATAATATTGTTCAACATAGGGGAGCAGTGTGTATCAAGGTTTGGAAGTACTGGAAGTATAGTCAACGAAAACACTGTACAATGAGACGATTGACCAAAATTTGGAACAATAAGCCTCGAAATTCGCATACAAATTCAGGAATTCAAACCAAATTTGGTGAGAAGTTTAGCCTCTAAAGTCACTAGAAAACATCATAATTCAAAGTCTAATGGGATGGGATGGGAGTCGAAAGCTGGTTCTTTTTGATAACCTGAAACTTTCAACACTTCAGGGTTACTCCACAGTGCGTAAATGGCGATAAGGTGCGCAAATGATAGACTTAAGTGGACAACAGAAAGGGCACAGTCAGAAAAGCCCAGATCACCACGCTTTTCAGACTTAAACACATGGGAGATTATGCCCAAAATATGGAATCTGACCAAAAATTGTAGGGAGGGAGAATACTATAAAGTCACACAAAACTTCAGAATTTAAAGGCACCCAAAATGGCACAGTTCGGAACTGGACCATGATTTTTGGACAAATTATCATCTAATTTACTTAAGAAACTTTGCCTCGAATTCGAATGTCCTTAAATTTTAATGCCCATAAGAACATATAGTTCAGAATCTAAATACTTTTTTAATTGGCCTCTAAGTTGAAACAATAAATAAATACAAATCCAGAATTTTGCCCCAAAACATTTTCAGGACAAGTGTGCCTCTAAAGTTGCAAAAATGACCCCAAGATCATAGAGTCTGCCTAAAATTTGGCTTTCAAGTCACACAAAACGTCAGAATTCAAATGCACTCAAGATTGCGCAGCCACGTTTCAACCAAATTTGCCTTTAAAGTCGCATAGTTCTTAATTAAAAAAAAAATCTTTTTAAACTAGCCTCTAACGTTTTACAAAACTTCGGATTATAATCACCCTAAAATCGTATTAGTATAGAATGAAACCTTTCTTGCCTCTCAAGTGGTACAAAACTTTCATTCTTGACGTCTCTGGAGACAATGATATTGACATTTTGATTGTTGTTTGACAGAGGTCGGCTAGTGTCGCAAGTAATTTATTTGAATTAATCCATCTGAGATTCCCCCTCACACAAAAAAAGAAAACCTTAATTTGTCAGAGATCAGAAACTGAACTGAAATGTGTCCCGGAGCAAAACACTTTGCGCCTGCATCTATGCCCGCAGCAAATGTGGTGCTTTGAGCCAAATGCTAATGCTAACGGAATGGAAGTAAACTCAAAACTCAATTCAAAAGGCTTGAAATATTATACAATACCATAACACCGTTTGGAGTTACACATTTAATGAGTCTCATTATAAACATTCTTATTTTCCTCACGAGAAGCAGCTTTTTATCCATTTTTGTAGGGATGTTAAGTCTTTCTTCACCTGAACATCAAGCCTTCATGCCTCGGAATGTAGTTATAGGGACGAGGATTGGGAATTAATTAAGCGACATTAAGTCATTTGTGTTGGAATTTCCATGGCGATCTGTGTCTCACTTCACGGATGAATGCATCACTCCAAACCTGCAGCAGTCGTCACATTTAACCTTCCATCTCTTCCTTAACTAGTGGCTCTGTATTAGTTCTAAATTAAAATTGACGATGCAACATATCGTGGGAAATATTAACTAGAGAATGAAACATGCAGTGACAAATGTCTAGAGGACGAAACCACGCAAACTCCACACAGGCAGGGCCGGGATTTGAACCCCGGTCCCCAGAACTGTGAGGCGACTGTGCTAACGAGGCGGATGTGCTAACCAGTCGTACGCCGTGCCGTCTGAGTTTTTTCAACAATGCCAAGATAATTAAACATACTATACAGAGAGTGAACTGGAAAAAAAATAACTAGAGAATGAAGAGACTCCACCAGGTCCAGGCAACCAATACCATGTTGAAATACAGCTAGAGAACAAAACTGATGAAACGATACCTACAGTAGAATGTGAAACATACAATTCATCTAGATAATGAAACATACTTTTAAACTATACCAAGCAAATGAAACGTACTGTTTAAAAATATAACTGGAGAATGAAGCATGCAGTGCCAAAATATACAGTTACTAAAGAATGACAGTGTTACACAATAAACTATGTTAGCATGCTACTGTTTTTCATTTGGTGTTATGCTAATTCAAATACAGTTTACATTCACATCCAGCAGCCACAATCCAATTTCATTTCAAAATTATTATATACACTGGCCTAAATTTTTTTTAAATACATGACGTGTTATTTTTGTACCTCTCAGGTTTTTTTCCCCGTCCTCGCCTCGTCAGCGAAGAGGACGTCTCCAGTAATCATGTCCGAAATGAGTTTGTGACAAAATGGCCGCCGTGGGAGATGACTGGTGAATTATGAAATTAAAAATAAAGGATTTATTATACATTTACAGCCACTATGAGAGCGCATGCAGCAGATTAACACACAAAAACGGCGTTAGCATGTTGCGCGTGCTAATCGCGATAAAGGACATCCATTGAGCCGTGCAGATATTGATTGGACGCCACTGAATTATGACGCCGCCTCATGCGAGCTCATCCGACGGGATTATGCAAATGAGCCAATTGAGGAGGAAGGCGGGCGTCGTCGTCGTCGTCCCCCTCCCCCCCTCTGCCAGTCGACTTCAAAGCAGCCGCAAAGAATTAGCGCTGGGGCTAATCCTGTTGAAGGAGCGAGGAATGAGGAAGCAGGGTGTGCATTTATATTAATGTACGGGAGTACAGTAGGTGAGAAAGGTGACTAAAATAAGTATGTGAAAAGGTTTCGGCAGGAAAAACGGTGACTCACAGCCCAGAAACAAACATTTAGAGGTATATAAAAAAAGAAATCGTCTGCAGGAAAGGGAATGGGAAGAAGGGAGCGAGCGCAACGAGGAAAGGATCAAAGTGAATTTTTACAGAAGTGTGCCACCACCTAACGCATTAAGTAGCAGGAAAGTCAAGTTGTTTGAATTTTTACTTCCCCTCTCAAAAAGATTTTCAAAAAATAAGAATAATTTCAATTGACTTGTACGGGTAATTTATAGGCTATCTTGGTCTCATTTTTATATCACAAAAATCTGGCCTCTGAATAGGGCTGTGTAGACTTTTTACATCCACTGAACATACTATTTCCTAGTTCTATGGTTGTCATGGCACTTTTCCTCTTTGGAACAATTTTGCGGCAACATCACCTAAAACAAAACAAAAAAAGGCAAAGGAAAAGCCTTTTTGAGTAAAACTAGAAATGTGACATTAAAAAAAAAAAAAAAAGCCAATTGTGAATCATTGTTACAGACACAAATGAATGTATTAACTGATAACAGCGGAATTAAATTAAAAACTATGATTGGTTTGTGTGTGTGTGTGTCTGTGTGTGTGTGCGCGCGCGTGTGTGAGAGGACATCATGTTAGCCACTAGCGCCACTACATGGCCATCCTGAAAATTACACCCAGTAAAGCCGTCTTGATTTAACGCCACTTGTAACTTGCAAATCTTATTTTTCGCAGTGAGGCTATTAGATTAAAATTTTTATTTCAGCATTTTATAGGACACTCTTCAAAATAATTTCAATATTTTCATCATTTTTTTGTCTTGTCTTGAAATGACTTATTCATGTTGAAAAAAAGAATAAACATTTAAAATGTAAACCCTGTAACAATAAGTGAGATATATATACTACAAATGACACATTTTCTATATCATTAAAATGGAAAAGAATGTAAATCTGACTCTACTTAATATTTTATGTCAACTCATTTCAAGCGATTGTATTTTTTTGTTGTTGTTGTTGAAATACAAATTAAAGTGATGATGCGTCAAGATAACATTTTTAATCTTCAAAGAAAAGTGATTTCTTATACAGTACATTTAATTTTTTTTTATTATTATTAAAACGCGTTATCGTTAACTGGAATTTTTTTTTTCCAAACGCCCAAAATAATACATAATGATAAATAATGAAATAATAAAAAGTATTTTGTGTAAACATAATATATAATAAACATATTTTAAAATCTAAACCAACCTGGAACGTGCCAGTGAAAAAAACTTATTTATGGGAATATCTGACTGTACATATTACAAGTCACCAAGCTAAAGTGTTTTTTAAATGTCTGAAAATAAACATAATAATACGAAGAACTATCCAGGCACCACTGTAGTGGGAAAATATTTAAAAGGCAATAAAATAACAGGAATCTGACTTTAACCGCCACCACCACCACCACCCCCCCCCCCCAAAAAAAAAAAAATATATATATATATATAATATATAATTCAATGGAATTTTTACAATTAAAATATCTCTTACATGTTGGCTATAATAAAATTTTTCAAAATCAAGTACAATAAAGTATTCATCCAGTTATGCAAGCAATCCATCCTAATTCAGGCATATGAATACATTTGCATATAAATGATTATTGTCCAGACAGGACATCTTAAAAAGCGCTAACTCAAGGGAAAATTGGAGCTAACGTGCGGAGCTTTTTGCCGTCGTGACTCTGCGATGGTTATTTAGGACGTTTGTCTGGAGCTGATCCGCACTAATCCGGACGCTTTTCACGCTTTGATGTTCATGTTGCTCCACTTGCACCCTTCATCAGCACCCGTCACTTCTTATGCTGCCAGAGAAACTGAAAGCATTAAAAAGTCTACACACCCCTGTTCAAATGTCACATTTCTTATATTTCTTTCTTCTTTATATATACATATATATGTATATATTTAAAATAAAAAAAACATTTTTAAAAAGGGACCAAGAGAAATAATTTCAAAACGTTTCCCACCATAATGGGACCTAAAAAATATATATATTTTTGAGACGGGAAGTAAAAAAGAAAAAAAAAAATTTTATAATGTGGATGCACAATTGTGCACACCCTCTCCTGGGGATGTGGCTGTGTTCAGAATTAACCAATCACATTCAAACTCATGTTCAACGGGACTCGGCACCGGCACACCTGTCACCATTTAAAGTACCTAATAACTCCAAATAAACTTCAGCTGTTCTAATAGGTTTTCTCTGACATTATTCCTGACAAACTTAAAACAGTAGACAAGAGTCTGTAGGAGATGTTAGATTTTGTGCATATTTTTGCACACTGTGACAAAAACATTTTGAGTGAATATATTTAAATGTAATACAGTATCATTTCATAAATTTACACCATTTAAAATATATGAACATTTGCAGAAATATGATAATACCTACAGTATTATTATACCTGTATAACGATATTTTGAAATTAATGCAAATCTGTAAAAAATTTTCAATAAATAAAAAAAAAAATCCCCAATTATTTAAATTAATTAAGGAATTAAAAAAATGCATGAATCCACTTTATTTTCAAATTTACTTACAAAGAAATAATTATTAACGTGAACAATAAATAATACAAAATAATAACTGCAACCATTAATTATATTTAATAACAATAGTTAAAAATTATGTTTGATTAAATTACTTGATTTACCCCCCCCCCCCTTTAAATTAATGAATAAATAAATATCTATTCATTAAATGAACTTAAAATGAAATTAAAATCTGAATTAAAAATTATTAATTTAATTGCTTTTTTTTTCTTTCTTCTCTTGAGAAAAAAACTATTAATCAATGCAACAAATATTACAGGACTGGATAATGTCAATTCTTGGTGAGCCGGATGAAAAAAGAAGCAGCCCACCCCTGCCTTTCAACACAGAGGGCATTGCTGAACATTATATTGACGATATCTTCTTTAATGACCCGTTATTAGTCTTTTGGATTTCAAAATGAAACAGAGCCATCCTTTGACTGTCTTTTCTTTGCTTCTTTTTTTTTTATTATTGATTTGTTCTTCAATGCACATTACAGACAAATAAATCACAGCGTTACAATATCTACTCAGAACATCCAGAAGAATATCTTGAAAGCAGTGAGACTCCACTAAGAGTATAGGCAAGGAAACATCAACAGGCAAAACAGTGCTGCTGAATGGAGTAGTAAACAAAGCAAACAGCTGCTTCATCATTACAATTCATTATGTTTATACATCACAGAATCGTGTCTTGGTGAAGCAGCATGTGGCTCATTCCTCAAGGTTTTTTTTTTTTTTTTTTGTACACTCTGTAAACAGTTGGATGTCGACCACAAGGCCACAGCAGCTGCCTGTGTGGGTCAAAAGACCTTGTGTACTGCATTCCCTACGTCTGTCTGCTTTGTACAATGTGTCCTGTTTCTTTTCACTTTCAAAATGCACTTTAACTCGGATTCTTGATTGACTTTGTAAGCGTCCACTTTTGTTTATTTTAGCATAGTTAGATTAAGTTCAACATTGAAGTTTTAGTTCAGTTGTTCAATTTGGAAAGCGTCTGGTTGAATTGAGCTCACGTTTTTAGTTGGGTTGGTCAGTGATACTTGTTAAGTAGCTTGACAGTTACATTTACTTGTATTTGATTGTAAATGTTTGAATCATTTTAAATGTACAATTGTTCATTTTTACTATCAACATAATTAAACCAAAGCGTTTCAATTGAATAAAAAATGGAATCAAAAATCCTATTAAAAATAAATAAAACATTTCATTGAAAATGACAACCAGATTGAATTTTTAAAAAATGAATATACATTTTAATTAATTAAATTAGTAATGATTATGATTAACAAAAAAATAATCAAATTAAAAAGGCAATTACATTTGAATACAGCACTTTTAAAAGGTAATTTAAAAATGGAATACAAATGAAAATGAATTGAATCAATTAAAAAGAAAATAACCAGAAGTAAAACGTAAATTGAAAACAATTTTTTAAATCCTCTACAATTAAAGTAAACAGAAACATCCATTGTCAACAAAATGTTTAAAAAGTAATTATTGGAATAGAATACATTAAATTAAATTTCATGCAATTACATTTAATCTAATAAAACATATAATTACAATAATCCAATAAAAAAAATATGAATCAAGGAATATTGTCGTGGAACTCCTGTTTGTTGCCGAATGTCCGAAATTTGACCCTATTATGGTTACATTATTTTAAAAAATTACAGAAATATTAAGGTTTTGTTGAAGTATGTGGCGTGTACATTAAGACATACAGTATATAACGTCAATTGTTTCTTCCATTATTTTATACCCTTCTGTTGCATTGACTAACAGTGCCATGTTTTTTTTTCTTCCCAACTTAATTTTATCACTCTATCATTCCTAAATGTCACTAAACTGTCAACAGAGCTCTACGAAAGCCATAATAAGTTCATAAAAAAAATACAAATAAATCAAAACAAGCATGTTACAACTCGTCTACACCAAATGAATCGGAATTATTGCTTTGGCTGACGGCGGACATTAAAAGTGTCACATTCCATGGATTTAAACAGAAACAATCGTTAATGTGAGAAACATTCATGATAGAAAGTGTTGTTTTGGGGGAAAATAAAGGCAAATGGGTAGCATTATAATGCTATAAAGACACCATTTAAAACATACACATTCAAAATGTTGGCAAGGAGGTGGTCATCGACTAATATAGAAATTTGACAGCTTGCAGTGTCGTATTCTATGTGCACGTCATTATTTTTTACTCTATTTTTATTTGGTTGAGAATGATTTTTTATTTTTTTATTTTTTTTTAGTGCGAGATTAAGCAAAACGAGTGTAAAGAGTCGAGGTGGGGAGTAAGTCACATAAGTGCAAGTCATAAATAAGTCTCCAGTCTTAGTAACCTTCAAGTTTCAAACAAGTCTCAAGTTAACTGTGGAGAAAAATCAAGCAAGTCGAGTGGCCTCTAAAACAATTGGCACGTGTGGTGCATTCGATCAGCTCTCCTAGCACCGCCCCCACCCCCCAAAAAACATTAAGCCAATGTCTTTATTTCCTTATATGGTCGCATCTGGTTTGGAAAGAGAGTAGTGTTTCCATAGCAACCTTCCTGGCTGGCCTCACCTACAGCTGCAAGGGTCTGTTCTCCAACTCATAAAAGTATATGCTCTTCATGGCTGTAGCGTGGTGTATTGGTAGCATATTGGTTTACGACCAAAGGAATGCATTTTAACAGACGGGGACTACAAGGGAGTGAGTGGAACACACATTTCAACAAATGAAGCACTTATTAATGAACATCATATTTATCGGATACCTCACAAAGTATCTTTAAAAATGCTGATTTTCAGATGTAAGCAGGCAGGACCTTTCGAGCAAGGTACATTCAACTCCGCGAGTAAGTCGAACCATTGCGCAGGCTGTGGTGCTCTGCAACTAGTTATCATGAGTGGCCAACCGCTGGCAACTTTTTTTGCTGCGATTCGAAATTCAAGTCACGAGTGAACGGCTTCACAAGGTCACGGATGCAACAGCCAATCCAAAATGCTATGTCGTATCACATGAGCTTTTACAACAACAAAAAAAGCTGTTTTAAAGTATGACGCCAGATCCAGTTGGCCACCGCCAAGCTGTACCAATAAGTAAAAATATTGTTTTACAATCATACTTAACAATATTTATGATTTCATATCTACGTGGGACTAAAAAGCAAAACGCGGAGGGTCTCTGTCGCCGAAATGCAGTCAATGAATAGCGTGATCAAATAGCCACGCTGTTGTCTTTATTTCTCGGTATTCTCAAAGGCAACTCCCTTAACTCACTTCAACATAGTTCCTTGACACCAGGAATATAGTGTTGCCTTGAGATACAAGTTTATCTCGTATCTCAAGTCTACGCTCGCAGGTCAAACCAAAAAAAAAATAATTGCTCGAATGACGGCTCACTGCTCGAAAATCTAGCAAGTCGAGTAACTCGTATTTCAAGGCATCACTGTACTTTTATTGCTTTGGTCTGAGCACAAAAACAGCTAGAAAGTTTATTTTTTCAGAGAATAACAGAGTAAAGGTTTAAAAAAAAAAATCTGATTGGTGAATTCGCAAATATGACGGTGTTCAAGTCGAGTCTTTCATTATTAAATCTCAGGTCTTAACACTGGCGACTGTCTGACTTCAGTCAAGTCATGTGAGTCGTGTCCCCCACCTCTTGGTAAAGCGTGTCATACAATCATTAAAGTAAAAGTGAGACGACGATGGTGCGACAATCGCTATGGTGATGTCTGATGCTGGTGGTGTGAGGGCGTGTATATCTATATATATACGGTATCTATAAGCCGCCGGCAGTGACGCATTCATGACGTTAGCCCGAGCGCTTTTAATGACGGGTCTACCGGGACATCCGATGGTGGGGTGAGGGCGGCCCTAAAGGTTGACCAAGTGGAGGTCGGAGGCGGAGAAGTGCGGGCACAGAGCCGCGTCCGGGTCACGCAGCTGCCGTAGGACCCGCCGGTGGAACTTGCCGCGTACGCGGTTGAACTCCATGATATCGCTGGGGTCCTCATCGATCCAGAAGCGGTGGAACTCTTGCATAAGGTAGCCTGACACACACACACACACGCACGCACACACACACACACCTTAAATAGTGCTCTATGGAGGCTTATTGACTTGGTATTATAGGATGGATTAAACTAAGACTAAATTTAATTAATTCATTAACATACTAAGGTTTTTCAGCAGTTCTGGGTGAAGATCAAGGACCACTTTCCAGGGGTGGCCAATGTTTTGATCTTAAGGACCATATTTGATCTTTAAAATTGGGACAGCTGGGAGTCATTTGGAGATGGGGTAAAAATATAAATAAATACAATTAAATTAAGTTAAAACAGTGCATGTAAAACATGTCCAATTATTTTAATAATAAAATAATTTGTGCTAATTTTTAGATAGCACTAATTATCACTGTAACCGATTAACCAATTATTTAATAAACTATTTTGAAATGAATATGTAAAATTGCTTATTTTATTAATACGTACTTGTTATTTTAGTATTTCCAATAAATCAATATATAATTTAATGAGATAATTACATATAAAAAAGAAGACATTTTAATCAATCGATTTTAGGGGGGGGGGGGGGGGGATGCTCAATCCAACAAATAAAACCATTTATTTCAATATTCAAATAATAATTCATGGTCATTTCTTATTTCATGATCTATAACTAATTATATTTTACTTATATTTGTTTATTATTAGTTACAATAAATCTATTAGCTAATTATTTAATGGATAAATAGAAAAGAATGAATAAATACATTTTAATAAACCAATTTTAGGGGTAAGTGCTAAATTAACGCAACAAATAATTTTTTTATTATAATTCATGCTTTCTAAAATTGTATTAATTAGGATTAATTTAGTCATAATAAATTAACTAATTATGTAATCAAATAAAATAATAAAATTAATCTAATAATAATAATTAAATAAATAAAAAATATGTTACCATTTTATTATTTTTATCGTTTGCAATAAATTAATTACTAAATTATTTAATGCAATAAAGGATTTTTTTTTTTTTTTAAAGTAGAAGCCTATTTAGTTGCAAGGCTCAGGCTAGCCCCGGTCATCATGGTAACCAGTAGTATATGGGGCGGGGTATGCCGTTGCTCACATGCATATGTCAATAAAATGAATGTAATAACATGATCCAAAAAGTAGTCAGTGTCCCCATAGGAGTTGACTCACAGAAGGTCTGCTGGAGGTGCAGCAGGGTGGGCATTTCAGGCGCCACGTTGTACAGGTGGGTCTTCAGGGCGCCGCTCACCAGCAACGAGTAGGCCAGGTCTGTGATGTTGATGCCCACAATGGCGAAAGAATAGCTGGAGGGTGGGAGGTCATCAAATTTTAAAAACAGTTCATATTAGTTGAGCCTGTTCCTGTATTTTTTTTTTTTTTTGGGAATTGTGGACAAAAATTCCATTTCCATTCGATTAGGTTTTTTTACACAACAGACCTTAATCTAGATTTGTATTCTTATTTGTTATACTACTGCATATATAAATATATTACATGATTTTAATGTACTATCTATTTATTTTGCCCCGCGATTGGCTGGCAACCAGTTCGGGGTGTACTCTCACCCAAAATCTGCTGGGATAGGCCCGAGCACGCGACCCTGGTAAGGTTAAGCGGTTCAGAGAATGGATGGATGGATATTTATTGATTTTAGTTTAATATTATGGTTAATTAATGCTCATATTAATACAGTAAGTACATGTAAAAAACACACACCAATTACACTTGTGGGGACTCTTACCCAATGGCTTTGTCAACATTCTTCTGCTCCCATTCAGATATGTTTGCCTCGCTGGGAAGGACACACACACAAACATACGCACGCACGCACACACACACACACACACACACACGCACGCACACACACACCTAGTAGTCAAGGGTTGGTCATGATTTACTCACCAGTTTGAGTAAAGTTTGATACAGTTCTTGTACTGAATCTTATTCGATTGTGTACCTAATGAAGTGGCCAAAAAGCGTTAAAAAAATGAAATAAATGCTTTGAAGCAGGGTTGGAAAACCTGCAGCACGTGGGCCATTATGCTGCCCTATGAGGCCACTTGTGCGATTCATAAATTTAGTATGACATGCCTCCTGGAAGGAGGTTTTAAAATGGATTGCTGTGTGTGTATGGAATAATAACAATGGTGCACGGAACGTGGCTGATAAAAGCGGGTGGGTGAGCGTGAAAATGGAGTACCTGCGACTCCCGTGCGCACTCCTGCACCGGGCGTGGGAGCGACACAGAGGAGGGAAGCGTGTGTCGAAACAGACAGAAGAAGCTCACTGAGATGCTGATGGCAAAGCAATACAAAGCAGCGATGCAATCAACAGAAAATGAGGAGGCAGAGGGTCGAGCTGTGAACAATGGTGAAGAGACCACACTATATGGACAAAAGTATACGACACGCTTTTTAATCTGTCAGTTGAATCTTAATTCTTAATCACAACAAGCTTTTTGGACAATCGAAGGCTTCCAGTTTGTGGGAACTGTGGGAATTTTCTGGAGTTCTTCAGGGAAGTGTTTTAAATCCTTTCATTCTTCTAAGGAACCCTTCTTGTCCTTGTTGCGAGTACACAAAATCTAAATTCATGAAGGTCTTGCAGAAAGCTGTGGCAGTCACCTCTGAACATCCATCCTCAAGTACCAACAAGTCAGACAAATTTTGTCAGGGAAGTGTTTTAAGTACTGTCATTTTTCTACAAGAGTCGAACCCTTCTCATCCTTGTTGCAAAAATGTGTAAAACATGAACAAGGAAGTGCTTTAGGTCCCATAATTTTTCTGCAAAAGGTCAAACTTCCTCGAGTAGCAATCAGTCTGACACAATTTGGAGGGCAGTTCCTCAGGGAACTGTTTTCAGTCCCATCATTTTACTACAAAGGTTGAACTCTCGTGAAACAATCATCCATCCATTTTCTGAGCCTCTTCTCCTCGCTAGGGTCGCGGGCGTGCTGGAGCCTATCCCAGCTATCATCGGGCAGGAGGCGGGGTACACCCTGAACTGGTTGCCAGCCAATCACAGGGCACATACAAACAAACAACCATTCCCACTCAGATTCACATCTACGGGCAATTTAGAGTTGTCAATTAAGCTAGCATGCATGGTTTTGGGATGTGGGAGGAAACCAGAGTGCCCGGAGAAAACCCACGCAGGCACGGGGAGAACATGCAAACTCCACACAGGCGGGGCCGGGATTGAACCACGGTCCTCAGAACTGTGAGGTAGACGCTCTAACCAGCCGTCCGCCGTGTAACAATCAGTCAATCAGTCTAACACAATTTTAAGTGGAGTTCCACAGGGAAGGTCCCATAATTTTTCAAGGAAACGGGACCGTGTCGAATAGTTTTGTCCATATGTCGTGAAGTCGTGCACGTGTTTGTGTTGCCGACAGTGAGCATGATGTTCAGATGAGGTCACTTGTGTTATAGTGGAAATAACATTAATACAATAAATCCTGCCTGAGAGTCAGCATAAGGTTTTCTGACATACTTGTGCTTGGGCAGTAGGGAGTCATGGAGCATCTGCAGAGCCGTCGCCTTGTCGTGTTCCGCAAAGTATCTACAAAGAGTGCTGAAGTCAGCTTAGTTTTTTTTTTTTAGTTTAGCACCCTGTACAAATACAATGTGTCTATCTCACAACAGATTGTGGAGACCCAGCAGGCCCATGCCTCGGAAGTCCGTCTTTGGATCGCTGCCTTGGAATCCGATCTCACACCATTGCTTCGAAATCCGTCCGGTCAGAGGAGTGTCAGGACGCAGCTCCTTCCACAACTGTGCAAAAAACACAACAATAGTGAATTGTGAGGCCATCTTCAAGAGAACACAAGCTACAATGGTACTAGATGGGATTATTTGTATTAATAAACCGCACACCTTCATCAGCATATCCTCGTGTTCTGCATTTTCACAGTCGTAGGGCTCCCGCCGGAGCTTCTCCGCCTCGGCCACCAAGTTCCTGTAGCCCACAATCTGCAGCAGGCTGGCCTGTAGGGAGATGCCCAACCTGGGGGGGAGGACAAACACAATGGTGGAAGAAGGTAAGAAAATCGCCTTCTACATCACTTTGGCTAACTTTCCTCATTTGAAGAGTACTCAGGATGAGAAAGTAGCATCGCGACTGAACCCTTTGACGTTATCGATCTACAATGAAAACGACAGCAGCAGCAAAATGACCCCCTGCCCTCTCATAGCTTTGAAAAGCATTTGAAACTAAACCATTTTATCTTTTTTTTGTCCCTTTTGGATGTTCTTGGGTTTTTCAGCTAGTCCAAAATAAAGTTATAACAATTTCTCGTTAAAGAAATATTTTAAAAATGATATGGAAAATATTCTATTATAAAAATATTTTTAAATCAAAGATTTAAAAAAATATCTAGAATATTCATAAAGAATGCATTAACATATATAAAATATAAAAATGTATACATTATATCAACTTATATATGTATTTATATATTAATATAAAATACAAATTAAAAATGCAAGATAAAAATAATAAACTACAACAAATATTCGATTAGAAAGTAAATCCTAAAATAAAAAAATTATATTACTATAAAATACAAGGATAAATATATTTTTTAAATACTGTATACAGAATAAGGAATGTATTATTGCACTTTTTATCCTGTTCACTTTTATAATTCATGCTATTGTAATGCTCATTGGAGAGTTCCCGTTCTTGGGGTAGAATTTTAACATTTTAGGGGTCTTTAAAAAACATTTTTTTTTTTCAGTCTCTTAAACTGACAGAAGGGTGTGTATATAGGCTCACTGAGGGTTGGTGTCGGGGTTGATCTTCTTCAGAGTCATGATCTCGTCAATGGTTTTCTCCACTTTGTCGGGGTGGGTATTGAGGGCGGACTGAAGCAACTGCAAAGAAAAGATGTTATACATTTCGTTCAAAAAAAAAAGCAAACAGAATCATGTTGATAATTATTAACCTTTAATATTACCTCATTTTTGGAGTACTTCAGAGATGACTCTGTAAGAAAAGCATCCCACAAAGTTAGAGAAGATGCGATAGTATGCTCAAGATATCAGCAGGCGTGCACGCGCTCATACCAATCTTGAGTGTCCTGCGGGCGCCGTGCTTGTTGTTGTAGCAGATCCGCTGTAGTTCACAGCGTCCCGTAAACTTGCGCGCCACGAATTTCAGGCCTCGCCACAGACATTTGCAGTAGAGGAACACGAAGAACTGGGTCAACACTCTACAGGGGAGGAGACGGGAGAAAATTACACATCTTGCCTTCACAAAGGCATTCAGTCATTGCTTTGGTGCCATTTTGTGGTAGTTTGATGCCAATGATTTATGTTGACGTGAAGGGAGGAGCTTCATTTAGTCAGGATATTGCCCTATTTGTCTCCGGGTACTCCGGCTTCCTCCCACATTCCAAAAACATGCATGTTCGGTTCATTGAAGACTCTAAATTGGCTGTAGGAGTGAACGTGAGTGTGAAAGCTTGTTTGTCGAAATGTGCCCTGCGATATACTGGGACCAGTTTAGGGTGTACACCGCCTCTTGCCCCTAAGTCACCTGGGATAGACTCCTTCTCCACCCAAATGAGGACAAGTGCAATATAAAATGGATGAATGCAATTCATGTTATATTAATTGTATTGTGTTTGTTTAGTAACAATCAGTAGACAGTTTGGAGTGGAGTTCCTCAGGGAAGCGTTTTAAATCCAGTCATTTTAGTCTATGATTTCAGGACAAAACAGCACTTGTGTGTGTCACAATACCTTTGTCAGTATGCTGAAGTCTCAGGAGATTTGTTGATGTCACGCGTAATAATAATTTGAACATACAAGTTTCCTTTGGCTTTAAAGGCATATTTTTCCAAAACATTCTGGTCACACTACAAATTGCTCGCCTTTTTGAGGTTCTCGACTTCAGTATGTTGCTTTTTGTGGTCACACTCAGGTGTTTTCTCATATTTTGTCCCAGTAGCTCAAGCGCCATGACACAACCAATGGAAATGAAAATAAAAGTGGCTCATAAAGGAACATTTTAGAAATATTAGACACTCAAAAAAAGAAAAAGCAATTTTTATAGGTGATGCTGAGGAGTTAGAATGGAGACACACCTCACGGGACATGCATGCTGACCCATTAAGGCCCTATGTGGGACATCACTACAAGAAATAAGTCCAGCAAGAATGAACCACTGGTGTCTCCTGATGCCTTCAAAAGAAAAGTCAAGTCTTTCTATTGTGACTAGTACCGCCACCAAAGGCGAGAGATTTTGTTTGGATTGTTTGCACCCGAACGAGATAGAAAATGATGGCTAGATAAAGCAAACCGAATCCATTGGCCCAAACCTCTGCGTGATCAATAACGCCAGCCCAATGCAGTAAGAGCAACAAGGGGGCTATAAATAGAACAGGGTTTGTTTACATACTGAACATAGCAGCTTCTTACTGGGTGGGATCTACACGGGGCTCAAACAGGAGTACTGGAAATTAATTTCTTTGGTCTGAACAGTTTCACAAATGAATTCCATCAGGAAACGAAATGCAGGCTCTCCACACCTCAGGAAGTGCTTCATGATGCCCGCTGTCTTGTCCACTGGACTTGCTGCTGGGGGATGACCTGCAAAGAGAACATGATGATGGTGGGCTTTACATAATGTATGTATAAACTACGATCAAAAAAGGCTGATGATTGATTATGTACAAAGAGCTTTTGGGATCAAAAGAACAAAATTAAACTATATTATGAGAATAATGATGAGAATCCAATCTTTCAACTCTTCTGAGAATAAAATTATATTCAAGAGGGAAAAAATAGATAACCAGCAAATGACGTTTTATGTTTTAAAGGGGAAAAAGCATTTATTTCGAGAATAAAGGCATTACCTTATGAGAAAAACATTTTTGTTAAAGAAGAAACGTGTACTATGCATACAGTACTTGTATAATGACAACAAAGTCAGACAGGTAATCTGAATAACAATTGTGAGAATAATTTTGAATTGATTTGAGAACTAAATAACAATTCCTCTCGAATAAAGTTGTAATTTTCAGGGAAAAGCAGGTACAGGTATATTTATTCGAAAATTAACTTCAGAATCTTATTAGAAAATGTTTTCTTTTTTTCATAAATGACTGACTATGTGAGTTGGAGGGGAAAAAAAGCAATGATAATGTCTGAAAAACATCTTAATGCTACGGGTCAAGTCATATTTTCAAGAAAAAAAGTAGTTTTTCCAATTTTATTCTAATTAAGACTTTTTTCTTTAAAACATTTTTATTTGAGGGAAAACGTATAAATGTTTAGAAAATAAAGGTAGATTTTGGGGTGGAGTCTTGCAGAAAAGTAGTATAATATTTGGGAATAAAAAAGTAATTGTTTTTAGAAATAGTACTATGACAATGAAGTCAATGTTCTCGAAAAAATCCTTATAACATTACCATTTTTCTCTAAGAATAGGACTTTTTAATCTAAGAAATTTAAGAAAATGATTTTTTTTCTTTATGGAATAGATACGACTGCTGTGATTTACAGGGTTTTTTCTTCTTGAGAAAAATATTTCACATTGAAAATATATACATATTTTTCAAAAATATCCTTATCCTTAAAATCCTTTAAAAAAAACATGAAACATAGTAAACTTTTTTTTTTTTCAGTGTAGACCAAATAGTGTGTACTGGTGGTTCGCATCCGCCCCGCCGGCCCTATGTTTCCCCCCGCCGCCGCAGGCCTGCATCTGAGGAATTGTCCACGGTGCGCAGCCATGAACGCGCGAGCCATCTCACTTGCGTCTCTTCCCACTAAATTTCCTCTTTTACAACGCGCCACATTTTCAAATGCGTGACAAAATCAAACCGGAAAAAAAACCAAGCTGATTTTCTGATGGATGATTAGCAAAAGCAGATTTGCATAATCCGCAACCATGCGCCGCGATGCCCTCCGCCTTGCAAGGTCAGCACGTCATAAAATGCGTCATAAAAAAAAAAAAGATCTTACCGTTTTTAATCTTTTAAAGGGGGTGCAAAGCAAAGCAGGCGACGTGCGGCTTCGTGTCTCCCCCGTCACTCGGCTCCAGACGTCCGCTTCGCCTCCATGATGACACCGTTGTGCGAGGATGCAGTCGATAGGGGGCGCCAGAGCGCAAGGGATCAGAAGACTGACGTCACGTGGTTAGTGATGAGCCTGCAGATGGAAAAAAACAAAAGGTATTCACAATATTCTGCACACAGAGAGCCGTATCAAATATTAAAGACAACAAAAAAGACAATAATACACATAGTTTAATAAATACCGCTCAAAACGGAGCATTACCCGGGTTTTTTTTTGGGGGGGGGGTGGCGTGAGGGGAGACAATTTCATGCAGCTCTAGTATTGCTGCCCTATGAGGCCACAAAAATTCAAAATGAATCAATTTTTTTTCCCTTCAGTAATTCAGATTGTAAACAAGTGATAATTGTATTTTTGGCAAGCAAAAGGCATTGTTCCGACTTCGTGGTCCACAACACTAGTTGACTTTTCCACATAATTGAAAATAAAATTAATGCAAATAAAATGACAATCGTGTGATAAAGTCCGATAACAACATTTTAAACTTGAATTTTGGGGGACAACGTAGGTAGGTTTTTATTACATGTGGTGAATTTGAAGTTTACAAGTATTTTATGTCAACATTTTCTGCATAATTGTATTAAGGAAAATAAAATGACATTTGTGTGAAAGTCAACACACTGAAATGTTTTCCCACAAAAGTCGACTTTTCCACATAACTGCACCAAAATTAAAATTAAAAAAAAGATTAAAAATAGATAAGCAGAAGATGGATGCATTGATTGATGGTCAATAAAATGACAATTGTGTGGAACCATCTGACATAAAAAATATCACAAAGTAGACAAAATGCATTTTTGTGGCACACTAAAAGGTAGACACTCAATATTTTATGTCAAATTATTCCAAATATTTCAATTAAAAATGAATTTAAGTTTAATAAAATGAAAATAAATTGTGTACAAAAACGTCAGGTATCAAAGCACTTGAGATGAGAAGATGACAATACTGAGAATGACATCAATAGTAAACAATTGACAAATTTTGGGCAAACAAAACAGCTTTTATGATCAAATGGAAAAATAAAAATAGTTTAAAAAAAGTTGACTTTACCTGATATTTTATGTTACACCTGTCCATATACTTGTAAATATATTAGTCCAACACCAACATTACCTTCAAATTAATCTTAAAAAAAATACATTTAATTACAAATTACAATTGCGTGGGAAACAATTTTTTGATGGTAGTTTGAATATTGCGTCTATCAACATTAAAAGAGGCTTGGATTTGGCCCGTTTTAAAATGGAAATTTTACAAAACAATGCAGTGCAGAACAACAGGATAAATTATGAGCAGAAAATATCAAATTAATGGCACTGGCAGCAAAAAAAAAAAAAAAAAAGATCTTGATAATAAATAGTCTTTGCGGCGTGAATGCCCTTTGTTTTAACAAGTAACATGCACCATATATGTAGCAGTAACTTTGAAACAAATTAACAGTAGCTTTTCTGGAAATGAAGGTAAACAACTTATTTTTCCTTTTTTTGTAACAGCATGATGGAAGACAACATTCGAGATCCCTTTCTTAGAACAGAAAGACTTTGTTCTTCATTCTTTCTGTGGTCATAGCGCAGAGACCACCGTTACGTTATTTTGTCCGTTTCTGTCGGCCGGCAGCAGGCGGTCTGAGGCGCACAGGGCCTCCTGGTCCGAAGGGTCCCCGGAGTCGGGCTCGGGCTGAGCCGAGTGGGTGGGCACGGCGTTGAAGGTGACGAAGCCCACCATGATGAGGAGGAACGCCATGATGTACAGCGGTGAAAACTGCAACAGAAAATGTTAAATAATTCATTTTTAGTAGTGTATGTCACCTTCAAAAATAAAAGTCTTCATTTGACAAAAAAAATCCCTGTCACACAATGAACATACGTATATTAGCGATTAGGCATTGGCAAATTCTCCCAATTTTTTTTTCATTAACATTTTTTATTGTTTAAATGACAAAAGGTGAGTGACTGTGTAACGTGCTCGTGCACATATTTGTTTGCCCATGTGTGATTTCACATCAGTTTGTGCTAGTGTGTTATTTAAGATAGTATGCTGGCTAATACTATTGATGGGCCTCACGTGAAGGTGGTTTGTTTGTGTTAATAATAACAATATAATAATAATAAAAAAAACTACTGAAGATGGTTATTTATGTAACATGTGTTCATGTTTGTGTACATGCTAGATGCATGGTGTTTTTACATTATGATTGTCTTCGTTTTAAGTGCTTTGCCGCCATCTTGTGGCCTCTATATGCATTTACAAACCGTTTTTAGGCAGCTGTTAACTATTGGCAGGGGATAGGGACCGACCCTGTTTGCAATTCACAAATTCGCCTGTTGGAGCTGGGATAGGCTCCAGCTCACCCACACCCCGAATGAGGAAAAGTGCTACAGAAAATAAATGGATTAAGACATACGTTGTTGTTGTTGTTTTTTTACCTACCGTGTAGTGAAAGAGGAAAAGGCCACAGAAGAGGCTGAAGAGGTCAGCGGTGAGCAGCGAGAGGTTGACGGCGGTGGCGCTAGTCCTCTTCACCACGACCGGCATGAAGCTGTACAGCGCGAACATGCACAGTACATAGATGGCAAACAGCATGGCTGAACCACCCAAAAACAACACAGGAGATAGGTTAGAGCGGTGGCTCTCAAACTTTTTACACCAAGTACCACCTCAAAAAATACTTTGATCTTTCAGCACCACCATCATGATCAACATTAAAACATGGTCAAATGTTTGTGAAAAACGACAGAGGCTTTAGTCCATTTAATTTTATTGTAAGCCACTGTAACATGATGCATTTAATTAAATTTTATTCCAAAACCTTCACTTACATAATAATTCAATTAATATGTATAACACGGAAATGTCAAATAAACATTTTAACTAAATACATGTCTAAAAAAAAAATAATAAAAAAATAAAAAAAAAAATTCTAAAAGATTCAATGTAAATGTACTCAAGAGTGAAATACAACTGAACTGTACTTTCATTTGTGGACCACACTTTGAGAATCACAGGGTTCGCGAGAGTCAGCCCAAACTCATTATAAAATATTAATCATTTTAAAAAGTTAAGACAAAGAGTTGACTCACCAATGTGAAAGTTCCACTTGAGTTCCTTGACTGCACTAATTTCCAGTGCAACTCTGCAAAGGATAACAGATTCAGCATGAGGATATTAAGTAAAATATTTCAAATATAATAATTACTATAATAAATAATACTGTACAAATGTAAATGTATATTATATACAAAAGATAATATGAAAAATAACTCGTATTTGTTTTTAATAGAATTATCTTTTTCAGAGCCGCCAACATATAAAAATTCACTTCCATAACAACTTGTCCAAATTGGTCCGTATTTTCTAAATTTTGTCAAGAACATTACCTTGCGACAGTCATAATCATAATCCTTAATAAATGAGGGCTTCAGTGTTTGTCATTTTATCTTTTTTTATTACATCAACCTTGTAATCGGGGACGCAGTTACAGCCTGAATCAAAGTACCAGTATATAAGATTTTCACGTTGCATCATCAAAAATATCTTCGTCTCTGGATTATTTTGCATTTTACCAATTCTGTTGGTAAATGTTTGTATTCAAGCAGATGAATCAGATCGCAAACATCAAAATTAAAACTCAGCACTCTATTTTGTAAACAAATAAATGACATTGCTGATAGATTGATTAGGACAGTTTATGTATGGACAATAATTTTGGTCTCTATTTTATGCAATGTACTTCATGTACACGTCTTCTCTTGCAAGCTATTTATTTTCCTTCATTTTCCGTACCGCTTGTCCTCACTGGCGTCGCGGGCGTGCTGGAGCCTATCCCAGCGATCTTATGTTACAAATATTTATTAATAATAATAATATACTTTTAACCTGGTCACGTTGGGAACTGGGTGAGGAGTTTTACTTTATTTGAGTCAATTTGTATATTGCAAGAACACTGGCTGTACACTTAACGGTTTCACAACGGACAACATGTTGAACCTGGGACTGATTAAATCTCTATCCAATGCGACTAGCAAGGGTTCACAAATTTTCGACCATATTCTAATTCATTGACATGCATCTCTATGTATATTGTAAATCACTGAATGCTAGCAAAGAAAAAAATTAACAAAAAGGAGGATTTTGTGGTGTAAAACTCACAGCTGAATCCCACTGACGATAGTCCCAAAGAAGCCCATCATTCCCAAGAACTCCACCCGGGTCCGGTTCTTCACGGTGAACTCCTGGCACAAGTTGGACACGGCGTAGAGGACGGCGCTGATCAGCACCAAGCCGTCGCCCAGCACCACGTCACTGGCTGCAGAATCCATTCATGAATGAATGATGGCCGATTGAACGCGGAGAGGATAGACAGAAGAAGGCCTCCTTACCGGATCCCTGCTCTCTTCCGGCCAGGATGTCGGCGCCCACCATGGCGCCCACGCCCAGCAGGCACACGGTCACGGCGATGTAGTGCAGCGGCCTGTAGCGAGTCTTCAGCAGGAACCAGGACATGAGCATCAGCACCGGTACCACAAAGCAGTCCAGCAGCTGCAAAACAAACAGTGGTATTGATATGACATGAATGAACACTTTTACAAATACATTTTGCACAATAAACATTTCATGATATGATTTAATCCATTTTTGACAAATAAATTATACAAAATTAAAATGACACATAACAGTGGATACAAAAAGTCTACAATCCCTGTTCAAAAGCCAGGTTTTTGTGATAGAAACAATGAGACCTAGATAAACCTTTTAAAGTCTTTTTCCACCAAGAATTTGACCTATAACCTGTACACCTCACTTGGGGGGGAAAAATATTTGAAAGGGGAAATTTAACAAAAGTGAGATGTGGTTGCACAAATGTGCACACCCTCTTATAAGTGAGGATGTGGCTCTAATCACATTCAAACATGTTAAATAGGACACACCTGCCACCATTTAAAGTTCATCTGATCAAATAAAGTTACACTTTAAGGCTTTTATCTAGGTTTCACTTTTTATACAGTATATCACAAGAAACTGGCATTTGAATAGGGCTGTGTAGACTTTTTACAACCTCTCTATATATACTTGTATGTTAGTAAATGTCATGGGTGATACTTTTTAGATTTCCATGTTGTACTTCAATTGTATAACTATACTGTATAAAATAATGATTGCAATAATTAGCAATTTATAGAGGAATAAATTATTGGGGAAGGTGTGCATTTGAGGTGAGGCATTCATTTGCAGCCAGCAATAAATTGAGGCACGGCACTTAATAGAGCGAATGCCACTATTTGAGGAAATACGTTACTAATCCACCATGTTTACGTTAGCATTGACAGACGCCAGAAGCACTAAACTAACTCTATGCGAACACTGCTGACTCTCACCTGGATGCTAGTCAGCGTGGTGTAGCGGTACGCCTTCACGACCGTGTAGTTGGCCTCCACGTCGGCCACACCCATCAACAGGTACTTCCACCACTTGGTCTTCAGCACCTGCAGGAAGTTTCGCTCTCCTGTAGATGCACGCAAAAGGCGTACTGTGATGCTGCTCTTATTACAAGCCAAACGGCTTGTTCAGTGGAGAAGGGAGAAAACATTAAGGCGATATAAAAGATGTGGCGTGAACACGTGTCAGAGCCTAGTGAAAGGCTAATCGGCGTTATAGTACATGCGGCGAAGCCTCTCCTTAACTTCCACTAACAACCCAGGCTAAACTTAGCTCCTCCGACACAAAGCTTGTCTCTCAGTCGAGATGTATCACTTCAACATACTTCCTTGACACCAATTCCTATTTACACAGGGCTTTGGCGGCTGGCAGCAAGTGGCATTTCAGAAAGAGCACAAAAAAAATGCAAATAGGTCAATTTTTCAGCGAATAGCTGGGGACCGTTTCCACCGGAACAATAAAAGGTGAATAGTGAACTGCAAATATGCAGGGGATTACATTGGTGCCTTCAGATACGAGTTTTATTTGTACAGGGACCCAATTCGTAACTGAGAATCACAACTGATGTTTCCTCAATGAAATAAATGGAATTGCAATTTCCAGCCCCCCTCCCAAAAAATGTGTTTGTAATGTTGTTGTTTTTTTAAGAATGATATTGTTTTTCATAAAAAAAACATATATTAATGACAATTAAAAAGAATTTAAAGAAATGAGACGTTTTGTTTTTTTTGCTTCAATTCATGAGACATGCTGTTCCTTCTGGTGCACGCACCTTGGCCACCTGAGGGCAGTATAATACAGACATACAGCAATGCATGGAGACGTCTCAGCTCCACAGTAAGGCACAGTAATATTAGCCGTTCTTCACAGTGGATAAAGAATATATACCTGTGTCTAGCGGTGTAACGATTCAATTTTCTACATTGATGTATCGATTGATATCAAATCAACAACAAAACAAAACAAAATCGGCCAAACAACGGCTTGTATCTTGAAAAACTCCTACATCGGGTCACCGCTGTCTCAAGGCACTACTGCCCTGTATATACCTTTGTGTGTGCAGAGAACGGTGGTGTAGGAAAGCAATAGCAAGGCATAGTTGAGGAAGCTTTGCAACATGGGCGTCTCCGCGCCGGCGTCGGCCAGGTACTGGCAGCTCACTGCCGTGCCACAGATCATCAGGGACAAGACTTGGCCCATGACCAGGGTCTTCAACAGATCCCTGGAGGAAGAGAACATGAGGATCAACGCCCAGTACCTCAGATGACGTGCCAACGAAAACAGGCCCGCATTCCAAGCGCTCACCACGTGAAAACGTCCCTCAGCTTGTAATTGTACAGACCGCAGGCCAGCCTCAGTTTCCCACACATCTTTTCATCCACTTGGGCCTCCATCGCACTATAAGATTACAAAAGAGACGTAAAAGAATTGGCGTCCTGGCTAACGAAAGGAGAGTTTGGTATCAGTCACGCTGGAAAGTCTCATGCTTCCAATTACTGTACAAGATTGTCTTGCTGGATAGTGTAAGAATGAATGACACTATCCGGTTCTTTTTCTTTCCCCTTGCTTGCATGGGTAACTTATCTTCTGTTGACACGAATTCCATCTTTGTGGAATTTTGTAAATAAAAAGAGAAAATCAGGGAATGGTCACTTCAATTGATCTCTAAAATCTTTCATAAACAATAAATTCAGGGGAAAAAAACAATTTATTACTAAAGTACATGATCTATTCTACTGCCCACACTGCTCTTGAATTATTAAAAATGAATTATGTTGCATACACACTATTTAAGTCAGTTAAGAGTTTTTTGACAGGTCGGCTTGGAGAACCCTTCAAAATTTAGATTAATGGTAGATCATTTTAACTGAAATTTTCCAATCCGAGAACTGGTTTCCTGAGTAGGAGACCAAACGAAAGGGTAGAGGAGATATGTTGCAAAATAATAAGGTTTTACCGTTTTACGCTAATTTCAAGGCGCCTTTTAACCAGATTTTCTATAGTTCGATATCACACAAAATCATTTCCCAAAAATGTCTCTTTTTTTTTCTGACACAAAAAAAACTTAATTCATCAGTCATCCGATTTTCAAAGGTCGTGGTGTGTGGCACTCTGGTTGAAGTGGCCATTCCATCCAGACAGACTATGTGTGATTTTTGGTTCAATCTTGTCACGTTGTTACTAGAACACGTGAGTGGTCCTCATTGATTTGGAAAATCTACTTTTATGTACAAAAGCAAAATATCAGACATAACCAAGGTTCACCCCACCAAAATGACTGATATAAAATTGAAGTTTTACATATTACCATCAATGTGGTTTTACTGTAGAAATGCCACGTAGAAATTCATTAGTTCATTCGATGACTCAATGGTAAGTTTCAATGACAACAAAAACGAACCGACAGCATAGATTTTTCCCTTGAGCTAATCAGCACTTCTCTTTGACACTTGAAAGAATAAAACAACAAAGATGCACTACATTAACTCACATGATTCAGTGACAGTCCGAGAATGTCAGACGAAGCCAGTCCCCATTTCTTCCTCTTACGAGATAAGACTCGTAAGAGTGAGTCTTATCTCGCTGCCGGACCGGAAGAGGCCCCTTTCCCTCCTTTTTCTCCTCCTACTTCTCCCACTGGAGATAAAATGAAAGCCGGTAACACTTCTTGTGTACGCAGCCAGACATTTCGCTACTCTAATGGGACATTTAATCGCCGCTACGTCGGTGTAATTTGAGGGGTTGAGTTTATCGCAGTCGCCGATCTTGTTTCTGCTGTTTGGAGGAGAGGTGTCGCGTGGTATGGACGTCATCGGAGCGTCGACCTATCAAACTGCTAGGGTGTTGTTACGTCACATTTCAGCATGGCTTTTAAACTATGATAAAGAAATTGAAATAAGATATTGGATAAATGAATTAAAACAATCTCATGCGTCAAAATGCGCCATTAAATACATCAAATATTTCAGCAGCAATGCTTTTAGAAATAAATAATTAAATGAACAGAAAATGGATGGATGGATAAATAAATACAGAAATAAATGATTGAATGAATGAATGCATACATAAACAAGAAATATAAATAAATAAATAAAACAACCTCATACGATTTGGTCAAAATTAAAAAAATACATCGAATATTTTAGGAGCCAGGTTGTTAAAAATGATAAAAATACACAAACATAAGAAAAATACGATAAAAATAGGATAAAATAATAATTACATTTAATTTTAAAAAATAAAACAACCTCATAAGAAGAGCAGACAGGTCATAAATAAATAAATAAATAGCCTCATACTATTTAGTCAAAATACACCATTAAATACATGAAATACTTCAACAGCAATGCTTTTATAAATAAATGGTTAAATAATACATGAATAGATTTTTAAAAACTCATACGATTTGATCAAAATATGCCATTATATACAATAAATATTTTAAGGGCCTAACCAACTACTAAAAGTTAGGTTGTACTGAAATATTATTTTTGTATTATATATTCAATATATTACACTTGCTATAGTCTACTGTTTCACACCCTTTTCTAGTCTAGGCTTTTCCAAACTTATAGTGTGACAGTTTCATTTTTATGGGGTTAAAATGCTGCAAGATATTTTAGTGATCAAGTTGCCTGCTGCCACATAATTTCTTGACGAAACAGCTTTCTGATTAATTGTTTTTAAAAGTAGCTTTTCAGCCTATGACAGTAATTAGCAGGGCTCTCTATAGAAAGCAAGTTGATTTGATCAAGGCAACAGCTCTATTTGTATATATAAATCACGTCTGAGGTTTACTGTGACCAAATGTGAGGGAGATAAGGTGACACTCATTGCAAAGAGTGTATCAATATGCTTAAAGACTGCAACTGACAGATTGTCCTGCAGTTATATTTGGACAAGACTCATATCAATTTAGTTATGGTATTAAGTTTTACAAAGCTATATTATTCACTTTAAAACTGCACCATAAACCTCAAATTAATTGAAATATGGCCAATTGACATCACAAAATATGACCTTAAAAGTAGTAAAATGAATCCTCCTCGTTTCCTCTGCAAACTACTCTTCTTATCCTGATGTGAAGGATGAATTCTTTGCACTGCTGCAGCAGAACATCGGACCAAGGTTGTCACACGGAGAAAGAATGATAACACACACCAAAACTATCCGTCAACACTTGGCTTGTATTACCATCATTTGTAGGTGCGATTTTGGTCTTTCCTTTCATTGGAAGACTTGACTGTAATAATGCAAGTATAATGTTAAATCTGGCAGTTCTCTCGGATGTGTTATACAGTGTGTGTGTGTGTGTGTGTGTGTGTGTGTGCTTTTTCTTTGGATTTTGTTTGTGTTTTTTGTGTGATGACACAAAAGAAGGGTGTCAGTGCCAAAGAGGAAATATGATGATAACTATGGATCAGGAAATAGTTCAGACACACTGTTACAGGGTCATGCCATCCCCCCGCCCCCCAAACTCCCCCAACCCCTCTAGAACAGGAACTGGGCGTAGTGTTTACCATTGTTCCGAACTTTCGACTGGAGTTATATTTGTAATGTCAAATGTTACTTTAAAACATTGTCTGTACAGTTAAGAAAGGTTTAAAAGGCTATGGAAGGTTCCCACTGTACAACTATGTGATGTATTATTGTTTATGAAAATATCATTTTATTTTTTTATGTAATGTAAATACATTTGCTGATTAAAATGGACTGTATGTTCTACTCCTTTAATAATTAAAGTACTACAAATTCTAAGTACATATTCATAATAGCCAGAGAGCGATATGATAGACGAGCTCTCGCGAGATTCGGCGAGACTATAAGTTAAGGGAACATGGCGACGTCTAATTTGCTAAAGGTAGGAGCCCCCTCCAATTTAATTAATTCCCACTTATCGGCCGCCGAAGAGTGTGTCACCCGCGAGCCGCCGCGTCGCCGTGAGAGTCTTCCGTTTCCGGAAGTCCCCCGTCGGCCCACCACCGCCAGCGTTGTCCTCTTTGACGCCGGCGCGTGGAGCAATTTTAACTTGGCTAGCATTAGCTCCCAGCCAGAGATTTAGCTCCATGGCAAAGCACATTAGCTTCTTAAATGAGGGGAGTGGGGAAAGCGGTAACATGCGAAGTGTAGGAAGGCCCGGTCAAGAGGGGTCCACGGGACCGGGCGGTATGGGTTTTAAGTCCGCGCTACCCCACACAGGAGCCGTGATATCATCTGTCAAATCAGTCAGGCACACAGGAATCTGCAGCTGACTGGCTGACCCCCTTCAAAACCACGCTAAGGGCTGCCAAAAGGCAACTATTTTCTGCACACGCCACACTGAGTCCTTACTGGCGTCAAACACAGCATGACAATCACCTGTTTGGTTTGTTTTTTAATACAATAATCATTCATATGGGCAAGGCAGCAGAGGTACTCATTTGTTGCATGCCAAGGATTTTTTTCTTGAAAATCCTCACTTGGAATGATAAACTGTACTTGATGTATTTTGCGGCTCGACACGGGGGTTTTCAAATTTCCAAGGTAGATTTTTATTTTATTTTTTTGTATTTTCCCCCCATGGACCGTTTCATAATGCTAACACCAATTAAACATTACTATGTACACGCCTCAATGCAATGGTAGTTGTTTATTTTTTATGAACATTTCAACTTAAATATTCAAAATATGTTTAATAGAAACACTATTTAATTTAATAATTTTTCACATTCAATTTGTATCCATAGTTTATCAACACGGTCGTGTGGTTAACGTGTCTGCCTCACAATTCTGAGGAATCTGTTTGAATCTGTGAGGAGTTTGCATGTTCTCCCCACATTTGCGTTGTTTTTCTTCCTCTCGCATTCCAAAAACATGCATGTTCGGTTCTTTGGAGACTAAATTATCTATTGGTATGAATGTTTGTCTAAATGCACCCTACGATTGGCTGGCGACCAGTCCGTCGTCGGCCCTAAATCAGCTAGGGTAGGCTCCAGCGCCACTCGAATGAGGAAAAACACAATAGAAAATGGATGGATGGAATTGATGTTTAATTAATTATTGCTGTTATAGGGTAACAGTCAGACATAGTTTGGAGTGGAATTCCTCAGGGTAGTGTTTTAGGTCCTGTCATTTTTTTTTTCTATGATTGAAGATGAAGGGACAGTTGTGTGTGTCCTTATACGTTTGTCCTCACAGTTCTAAGGTTCGGGGTTTGAATCTTCTGTGTGGAGTTGGCATGTTCTCTCCGTTCCTGCGTGGACTTTCTCCCGTAATATGTCTTCCTCCCACATTCCAAAAACACGCATGTTAGGTTTATTGGAGACTGTCATGAGATTAATTGTCCTTAATTGTGAGTGTGAATGCTTGTTTGTCTATATGTGCCCTGATATTGGCAGTATAGTAACCACAGTCTCAATCTCAAAACTGTGAGGCTGATTAATGAACTACCATCAGGTTCTGTTGAAGTGAGATTGACTTGGGAACAAAAACTATGAGACTAGTCCATATTGACTATATTGTCACTAATGTAACCCCCCCCCCAGAACAAAGGCTCCCTTCAGTTCGAGGACAAATGGGACCTGATGCGTCCCATCGTACTAAAGCTGTTACGGCAAGAGTCGGTCACCAAGCAGCAGTGGTTTGACCTTTTCTCGTGAGTTTGGCTTATTTGAAAAGCATTACAAATTCCTAAGGCAAACTACTCATGCTTGATGTCTTCTCCATCTGCAGAGACGTCCACGCCGTCTGCCTGTGGGATGACAAAGGTCCCGCTAAGATCCACCAGGCCCTTAAAGAGGACATCCTAGACTTCATCAAACAAGCACAAGCAGTAAGGCTGAAATTATAATGCCGTATTTGTCACTTTAACATACCTACTACAGCTCACTTTTCATTTACAGGCCAATTTATTTGTATTAATGCCTTCAACGGGCTTGCTGACACACTGGCATATTCCCCACTGCGTTCCCCTCGTTAAAGCCACTTGTCATAGCGATGCTGGTGTGACTCAGGAGGGATTGAGTCTTTAGAGGATATCGAAAATCTGCCAGGGAACGTTACAAACACAATAAATAAAGCAGTGTATATTGGAGTGACGGCCGCTAATTGAGGAAAGTTAAACCTTTTTTTTCGAGAAATAGGAGACGTGTAATTGGAGTGGGGCATTTATTTATTCAAGTGGCGACGCAACTGACAAATTAAATGCCAGCTTTACAGATGCCATGCCTGCTCTGCAATGTGTTGTGGTAATGATGTTTATCTAATTCAGTGATTAGTAGGATAGGTTTCCATGGCACACCTGATGAACTCCCAATCACTGCATTTGAGGGATGGCTGGTATTTTTAAGGAAAATTCATCCAATGTGTGCCGCATTTGTCTCAAAGCGGGTGCTGAGTCACCAGGATGACACGGCGCTGCTGAAGGCCTACATCGTGGAGTGGAGGAAGTTCTTCACACAGTGCGACATTCTGCCCAAGCCGTTCTGCCAGCTGGAGATCACGCTGATGGGCAAGCAGGGCAGCAACAAGAAGTCCAACGTGGAGGACAGCATAGTCCGCAAGGTGAGCGGCCGAGCGTTGATCGTTCGATTGCCACGAGGTACAGTAATGACCGTCGCTTGTCTTGAGCCTACAGTTGATGCTGGACACGTGGAACGAGTCCATATTCTCCAACATAAAGAACAGGTTACAAGACAGCGCAATGAAGCTGGTCCACGCCGAGCGGCTCGGGGAAGCGTTTGATTCGCAGTTGGTCATCGGAGTGCGAGAGTCCTACGGTGAGCAACAGTCGACTGAAGTGGAACCATGTGCCAAGCCAACTCTGGCAGCAAACGCATACAAAAAAGGGAACGCAATAGTAGCACAAGTGGCCAAATACTGTATTTCCTTATGTTGGTTCATGGCGCTTATTAGGGGTGTGACTTGTTAAATGTCAGTTTTATAGATACCACATCTGCCTCGCAGGAAATGTGTGTGTGTCATGGTAAGGATGCCTACTGCACCTTTTTTTTTTAATTTAATGACTTTTTTTTTTTCCAAAATAGATATCTTTTTCTGAAGGAGAAAAAGTAGATGCCTTTTTGTGCAGCGGCATATATTGTAGTGAAAGATGCACACGGGGATGAGTTGGGGCAGGGTGTGACACTCTTTGAAGAAATACATTATTCAAGTCATTTTAACCGTGTATAATTCCAACAGAGGCTGCTTTTGTGCAAGAACAGACATTCGATTTTTTTGACTCGAGAAAACGTGTTCATGATGTTCTTCTCTTTTTTCCGGCAGTGAACCTGTGTTCAAATCCTGAAGACAAGCTGCAGATCTACAGGGACAACTTCGAAAAAGCCTACATGGACTCCACCGAGCGCTTCTACAGAACGCAGGCACCCGCCTATCTCCAACAAAATGGTGTCCAGAACTACATGAAATATGTGAGTATGAGTCATGATTGGATTGCTGGCATTTAATGGCTAAATTGAAATACAATTAACATGCCAATACATGCTCGATTAGGCTGATTCCAAGTTGCGGGAAGAAGAGAAACGTGCACTACGATACCTGGAGACGAGGCGTGACTGTAACTCAGTACAGGCAGTGAGTATTACACACTAATACACAATAAATAACACTTTTTTTTAATGTAATATTTTGCACCTAATTGTATTTGTGTACATGGCCATCCCTCCTACGGTAAGTGAAAATTGAACCATTCCGACTAGGCCTGCCATGATTAATCACAACATTCAAATAATTCCTACGCCTTAGCATGCACGTTATTGTGTGTAATAATGTAAAATCTATTTTTATTCAATTAATTGATGGACTAATTGGTTAAACAAAACTTTCCACAAAATATTTGATTGCTGTAGCCTTAATTCGCACATAGATGGAACCATGGCATCGTCCAAAATGTCTTTCTGAAGGCTAAGTAAAAGAGAAAACAAACGTACTACTCTTCTTCATATTGTGGTTGATTCATTACTAAATGTTCATTCCAACGCAATCGACGCATGCACATAGGGGAATGATGACATTTACACATCGTTTCACACGTACGAGGAGCTCAAATGAGTCTTAATATGGATTAAGCTTGTCTCTTGATTGATTCATTAGGCGTTCTATACTGTATAGTGTACATTGCTGGGCCAATAGCCAGTCCACATTTTCAGAAATAGGCAGATAAAACATTTCAACAAAAAAGTAATTTTATTTCACACACGATGGATGGGCAGGCATTAAAAAGTACATTTTCCATAATATGTCCCCTTTAACGTGCAAATGTCTGTTCTGCTTCCCAGTTAATGGAGTGTTGCGTCAACGCTCTGGTAACGTCCTTCAAGGAGACAATCTTAGCCGAGTGTCCAGGCATGATCAAGAGGAACGAAACGGATAGTGAGTACTAACTTCACTTTGGAGCCAGGAATTGGCCATGACTAAAACCTTCACGTATAGCGTATCAATTGGCTGTTTGTGGCTCTTTCTGACACTAAAGAGTTGCACCTGATGTTCTCGCTGATGGACAAAGTACCTAGCGGAATAGAGCCCATGCTGAAGGACCTGGAGGAGCACATCATGAGCGCCGGCCTTGCAGACATGGTGGCCTCCGCCGAGACCATCACCTCTGTGAGTGCCGCAAAGGAACCTTTTTCTCTCCTTGACTCCTAATTTTTGGTCTTCTAGGTGTATCTATGCTTTACACAAATATTCAAATTCTGTAGTTGCTAAAAAAAAATAAAAAAACGTAGCATGCCGGGGAACCTTCCACACACGCAACAGGACCCTCAGTGGAACCCAAAAACAAATAATAATAAAAAGCACTTTTTAGGGCGATTTTTGTTCTTTTTGTCACATGCGCCCCTTTCAATACGTGTGTCTCCTCTTTTGTCGCAGGACTCTGAGAAATATGTGGAGCAGCTGCTCACGTTGTTCAACCGCTTCAGTCGGCTGGTGAAGGAAGCCTTCCAGGATGACCCTCGTTTCCTCACCGCCAGAGACAAAGTGAGTCCCACGTCGGCCAGTGCCTCTTTTCCACTGCATGGTACCAAAGGCTGACATTTTCCGGACTTTTTCGTTTTCCTTGTTGGCGTTCTGTATAAACAGCACAAGGAAATGGATTTATTTCAAAAAGTAGATATAGCATCTGTGGTGCTTGTGGACTAAAAATAAATTGCAGTGGTGCTATATATATTTTTTTATTTACTTGAAAAACTATTTGTTTTTAAAGCTATAATTGGAGTTTCACTGAGCATAAGCAATTTTAAAACATTCATGAGGCGATACAGAACATTGGAGGGTTTGGTTTGTTTGTTTAGCGGAATTTAAAAACAGTGCAAGGAGGGAAGGAAGCCGAGAGGCCATGTACAGGATTCCACTAGCTTGAGATAATCATATCAAATTTAAATTACTGCATTCACAGAACATGTAGAAAAACGAAAGTAAAAAAAATAAACTGCAGACAGAAACAACGTACATAACACACGAGTGAAAAATAAGGGAAAATAAGAAGCGGGAAAAAAATGAACCAATGTGAAGACTCAGGACAAGATTTGATTTATTTTCAATTACTTTTTAAAGGCTGAGTAAGATGATATTGATCTCAGAGTTACTGTACATCCAAGTCATTCCAAAGTTTTGGGCCTCCAGATGTAATATTGAGCTGATGACAAGCTATCCGGCAGAAGGGTAGACGAAAATTGCCACCGTGTCTAGTTGGGTTCAAATGAAAGTCACTTGAGAATGAAACCATAAAACATAAAAACATCCATTAACACATGTTCTTTCTTTGTCCTATAAGGTTTTTATAGACGAAAGAGAATGTCTGGAGTCTCCCCTTCACCAATTGATCATAGATGTTGCTATCACAGCATGCATAACATCACTCCCGTTCACTACAAGCCAAGTTCAAAGTAAACAAACAACTGTAGTATCTGTTGGCGAGTAACACATGTACACATACAGAAAGTAAGTCTCCATTCTGCAGTCCCATCTAGCTACGCATCACTCCTCAACTTCTCCGGGCCACTTTGCTGATGCTCCTCATTCAGCTCGGCTCCCCGCCGCTGCCATCTGTCCATCTGTAGTGCACCATCGTGGAAGTCCACCAGCTCTGACATTTCTGCGGCTGTTACAAGTGTGGTGTCTATCGAGGCGACTTGTTTTTCTCCGTTTCGGCGTGACAGTGTGGTGGAAAAGTGACAAATGATTTTGTTTGTTCTCAACTTCTTCTCACCTCTTTGCAGGCATATAAAGCCGTCGTCAACGATGCCACTATATTTAAATTAGAACTACCCATGAAACAGAAAGGGTAAGACATTTTGTGTGAGGTTTTTTTTTCTCCGCAATAGCAAACACCACTATATCACGTGACTGTACTCACTGCGTTTTGTAGCGTGGGCTTGAAAACACAACCCGAGTCCAAGTGTCCGGAGCTGCTGGCCAACTACTGCGACATGCTGCTCAGGAAGACTCCGCTTAGCAAGAAGCTCACATCGGAGGAGATTGAGGCCAAGCTCAAGGAAGTGGTGTGTTTTATTTTATTTTATTATCTTGTCTGTATGAGCACACAGCCAGGTGCATTATTTGTGGTAAATGACATATGCCAAACTGGTTTGTCAGCACTGAGCGCTTTTGTGAACATGTCCTACAAGATTGTAACTTGGCCATGACATTAGGTACATCCACTGTCATTTAACACAAGAGCTATATTAAAAAGTAATCCTTTACAAAGATAACATGTTTCTTTAAACTGTAACTATAATAGAAACCGTAGTCTCACGGTTTAGTGCCTCCCTTATCCATACATCCATTTTCTATCGCGCTTCTCCTCATTAGTAAATGTGCGAACATTTGTTGATGAACCTATTTGAATTCCTTTGCTAAGCAAAAGAGCAGCACATAGCAATACGTGTGAAACAATCTTTCATTAGTTATTCACCAAAAAAGGAATAACACAACTCAGTTGGCATGTGTTCATTGTATTCATTAGGAAACATATATTTCGAGTTAATTTTGGAAAGGCAGCATTTTTTTTTGAGTACAGCTCTTGTATTGGCGTTCATATAGATAGTGTACCTAAAGCACTGGCCCCTGAATATATATTCCATTCATATCATGTTTCTTTTCCAAATGTGTGGTTTTTGCAGCTGTTGGTTCTGAAATACGTCCAGAACAAAGACGTGTTCATGCGCTACCACAAGGCCCACCTGACCCGCCGCCTCATCCTGGACATCTCGGCAGACAGTGAAATTGAGGAGAACATGGTGGAGTGGCTCAGGGTAAGATCCAATGTGAAAGATTGCCAAACATTCTGCCTTCTACTACCCATCACCAAGGTTTTTCTGTCACATCATTGATCCCAACAGGAAGTCGGAATGCCGGCGGACTACGTCAACAAGCTGGCCAGGATGTTTCAGGACATTAAAGTGTCAGAGGACCTCAACCAGTCTTTTAAAGAAATGCATAAACACAACAAGCTGGCTCTACCAGGTAAAAATTAGGAATGCGACGCCCCTTTATCGTGTGTGTTGCATTCCCCCTAGCAATAGGGGAACATCTGCAATATAGAAACCATATAAACCCTCCCACACGTGTTAAACATTTAAACTTATTAAAAGACACACAACCTTAATAAAACACACTTTTTAAAAGGATTGCTAAGCACATGTTGTCACGCTACTGATCGTACAGTTCTCCAAATTAGAGTCAAAGTGGGCTTGCTGCGCGCTGTTTGTCATTTCAAGTTGGTTTACTGTAAAACTGAGACACAAAACAGAATTGAACATTGTATATTGAAACTACAAAAAGTTCAACGAAACCATATACAGTTACTTTGTCAAACGAAGGATTCCTAGCTTGATGCTAACCTAAAATGTGAAACGCCACAGATGGGCTATCGGAAAATAGCATAGATGTTATGGTAATTCTAAACCTTCAACAAACTGTTACTGTAACACGGAGCTGCAACCCAATTCAACAATACTTGCAAGCCTATATTCTCTGCTCTGTGAGAACGATTATTCCTGGAGCCTAGTTGGGGATCTTCTTTGCCTCTTCTTCTGGTTCTTAGTTTGTCTCCATGTCTTCAGAAGACCTCAGTGCTGTGCGGCATGTTATTCAACAACATGGAACTACACTAAAGGCGCACAACTCTAAATTCAGACTAGCCTGAATACTGTAAAAGTGCATGAAAAAAAACGCTTCAAAATCTGCAATATAGTGATGAACAGTGACACGGGGGGGGGGGGGGGACACACACTGTTTCAACAGTAGTCAGTTCAGTTTCTTACAATGTCTCTTAACCAGTCTCTGTGGTTCTTTAGCTGACTCGGTAAACATCAAGATCCTGAATGCCGGCGCGTGGTCGCGGAGCAGCGAGAAGGTGTTCGTCTCGTTGCCCACCGAGCTGGAGGACTTGATCCCGGAGGTGGAGGACTTCTACAAGAAGAACCACAGCGGACGCAAATTACACTGGCATCACCTCATGTCCAACGGCATCGTGGGTGTCTCAAACACACACAGATCTCATTTGGTTTTATGGCTGTACCTCATGAAGTGTCTGACACTTCAGCGTAAGACTTCTTGTTTTATTTCTTCCCACCCAGATTACCTTCAAGAACGAGGTGGGCCAGTACGACCTGGAGGTGACCACCTTCCAGCTGGCTGTGCTCTTCGCTTGGAACCAGAGGCCCAGGGAGAGGATCAGCTTTGAGAACCTCAAGCTCGCCACTGAGCTACCCGATGCAGAGCTGCGACGCACACTTTGGGTAAAATACACGAAGGGATAAACAATTATGAAGAACCAGGATGAATTTTGGAACCTCCAAAATGGAAAACAGTCCGTGTTGTGATGCTTATTGACGTCCAAGTTGTTCTCATTTAAAAAAATATATATTTCCATTAGAAATAATATATTGTCATCTTATTCATTACGGACTTAAACTTTTACTATCGTATTAACAATTAATTTTTCAGTGTTTTAAGTGAAATTGTAACATTTTTAGCTGAAACTAAAATAAAACGACTCACTCACATTTTAGACACCTGATAGACATGCTGAGTAATGGAAAGTGTAAAAGCTTCTCATCTTATTTTCATGCTAGTCATAATCAGCGACATGCTTTTTAGCATTTCCTTGTTCAGATGAATGAGGTTCCAGTTATGCGTGACTCTAATGTGGACAAGTGGCTTAGAAAATGTATGAATAGATTTTAATTTTTTAATATATATATATATATTTTTTTGGTTGAACTCCAAATGTTTACATTTTTCGGGGCGTTGCGCTTTGGAGGTCTTTTTATTCTATAATTTTCACCCTTCATGCTTTGTTACTTCAATTCATTATAGTCCCTGGTGGCGTTTCCCAAGCTCAAGCGGCAGGTGCTGTCGTACGACCCAACAGTGTCGTCGCCCAAAGACTTTGCAGAAGGAACATTATTCTACGTCAATCAAGAGTTTTCCCTCATGTAAGCAAAAGTCATCCGTTACCGTATTTCCTCAAATAGTGGCCCCTACTCTAATGGACGCCTTGTTACCATGACTCAACAGGTGTGTCATGCTCTTGATCAAATAAAGTGTTCCTTTTTGGTAAAAAAAAAAATGGTACTAACTGTATATAACTCAGATCATAGACTCTATTGATACATGTACATTAAAAAGTTAATGGCTGGATCAGACTCCAAAACAAATTTGGTCTCTCACGATGGCACTATGTCAGAGTACCGCGATATAATAGTACCGTGTCTCGGTCAAACACTGGCAACACTACACGACAAATATTACGGTATAACCGTATCCGTCTTTTACGATCGTTGGGCTAATCTTGTCAACTCAAACACTCTCGAGGGTGGCTGGACCAGAAAACGCGTTAACGCTACTGGCGGCAACAACAACGATTGCGGCAATAATTTGTTAAAAAAAAGAACAAAAAGAGGCAAAAATGTGTGTGGTGTCGTCCCTGGGTACTCCGGAGAGTACGTTTTGGGCTGTCCCTTCTTCTAGGATAGCTTGAGGTAATGTTCACGTACTTTTAATACTGTTTGCAAGCAGGCAACATAACGTATGTATCGCGATAGTGGTAGGACTTACGTTTGTACATAAGCATTATGCCGGCGTTCTGTCGAGTCATGCTCTAAAGTTTTGGTAAACATTGGTTTGTGCTTGCTTAGGGAGGTGATGTGCCGGTTGGAATACGCAATCCTACTGGTCAACGTCAAGGTGCTATGTCAGAGGGTTGTCGTTCATGTCTCACTACATGGAAGATTTAAAAAAAAAATATATATATATATATATATATATACATATATATACACACACACACAGACTTTTTATTTTGGTGTTGTAGGACAGTCGTAGGATTGGTCGTGGATTATATCACACTACAAGTTGTCTTGTCATCCCTAACAAAATATGTCATGCCCGATCTGGGAAATCACCCACGAGAGCAAATCCGGCCAATAACGCCGCTAAAATCCTATAGTCTGATCCGGATTTGAGCCCATTGGAACTCTGTTACTAACCAAAACAGCTGCACCTAACAAAGCGGATAAACATTCTCTCAGTTGAATTGAAAGGTGTGGCGTGAAAACAAATTCCCTGCGCAGTATTAAACATGTTATGTAGCTCTTTGCATTTTGAGGACAATTAACACTGTAGTAGACTGACGTGGTCACTCCACCGTGTCTCCCTCAATTTGTGCTGTTTTTCTGCATTTCTTTATAATAAGCCCCTTTTATTTAGTTTTCAAATACACTTTCACTTGACATACATTGTAATATACCGATATTGTTTACATTTAATTTAAAAAATTAAGGCCCCCTCTTTCATAGACACCTTCTTCCCATTAGCAGTTGAATAAATAAATTCCCCCTTGGACCATTTTTTGGGGAGCAATCCAGTAAATTAGTATTTTATTTCCTTTAGCTATTTTGCATGTACTGTGTATGAAAATAAAATTCAAAACTAAATGTCAAGTTCCCCCTTTGAAAGAACATCCTGTACAATGATTTGGATGAATGTCCTGTTTTTGTATATATAAATATGTTTACAGAAAAAACTCCAAAGTTCAGAAGCGGGGAAAGATCAACCTGATAGGTCGACTGCAGCTCACCACTGAGCGAATGCGAGAGGAGGAGAACGAGGGGATCGTACAGCTCAGGATACTAAGAACACAGGTACACAGCCATCACCATACTGTGTCGCGCTCTGCCTACTGGTCACCCACAGTGTCACCTTACCTTTTACGTTGTTTTTTTTTTTTTTTGGTAAGGTAAGTGGGGAATGAAAGGTGATGCCCACCATGTCATTCTAAATGATGGAAACTATTATAAATGCTTAAATATATGTATTAATTAACATTTGTTCTATTATTTTCAACAACGATTTAGCATTTATAATCTGGATTTTATTGGACAAAAACCAGCATGATGACAACAGTATATACCCCTCCCCCCCCCCCCCCCAAAATGACTTAGAATACGGTGTTCCAAATTATTATGCACAGTCTACAAAACAAAACAAATAGGTTTCACAAAAAGAAAAAAGATATCTGGAGAGAAAGGGACATTACCATAAGGAGCCGTGGTGATATTCCTAAACTAGTCTGGCTCCCTCTAGTGGTACACTAACTAATAATTGCCTAAAAGCATTCAGTTTTACATTCAGTACATTTGCATTTATCTTTACAAACTGTCTGTTTCTAAACATTTATTTAGGTACAATTTTTGTTGACCTTTTATGTGCAATATGTTTTAATTTAATCATTTTGGTAAAACATTTTATTTTCCTTAAAGTGTAATGCTAACATTCAAACTGCATAATCTTACAGTGGTTTACAATAACATTAAACATACTTTTTAGGAATAAAAACTCAAATTTTTGATGAACACTTAGGGCTCCCATATTTTAATGTTTCTCATGATGGTGGTACTAGGAGATCTAAGTATTTTTTTAGGTGGTACTTGGTGTAAAAGGTTTGAGAACCACTCAACCGAAACAACTCTTCTCCATTGAACTTGTAAGTTTATGGCTAGCTTCTGCCTGTAGGTTCTCAATTGGGTTGAGGTCAGGGGTTGATGATGGTTATGGGGTTCGTCTAATATGGCTCATTTGAGAAACTAATTATCGAACCTATCTGATATTTTTCAGTGATCAAATCATATTGGAGAAGCCACATGGAAAATATTGTAGTCACCATAAAACAAATATGCGTATTAATTTGGAACAGAGTGTATGACTAACAGCTCTTGATGCTGTTTATTTTCTTTCCCGCACAGGAGGCCATCATCCAGATCATGAAGATGAGGAAGCGCATCAACAATGCCCAGCTGCAGACGGAGCTGGTGGAGATCTTAAAGAACATGTTTTTACCACAGAAGAAGATGATCAAGGAGCAGATCGAGTGGCTCATTGACCACAAGTACATCAAGCGGGACGAGACCGACATAAACACCTTCATCTACATGGCATAGCACAACAGTTTGGACTTTTGGCTTCCCCCCCCCGTCAATCGGGCCTGATGGACGCTAGAATACTTCCAGGCCCACTCAACCCCTGCGCTCCACAAATTTCCACTCCCCCCCTTCCTCTATTTAAAACTAAATCCTGTGCAGGGAGGCATGAATTAAAAGACTATTTAAAAACACTTCCTGCCTTAAAGTTGTATAAAGAAGAAAAGCAAAGTCTGCACCTAGTGGTTGTAACTGTTTTTATTTGGGAGGCCGTCATTCATGGTTTACTCTTTTCGGAATGCTACTACGGCGTGCCGGCTAGCTCGCTCCCACCTGACGCTTGTGGAATTCTACAGACAAACGCTGGAGGATCTGGGGGAAAACATCAGCGCTCCACTTTTTTGTTTTCAGTGCGAGCGAAGCCCTCACGGCACTTCAAATCCAGCTCGTCGCTTCTTGGCACCGTGGGGGGGTGGGGTTTGTTTGTGTTGTTGTTGTGAGAGTAAGTATCACTTAATCAGGACTTTTTTTCTGCATACAGTGCCAGATCGACAAGTCACCGCTTTTATCCCTCGGATTCAAATCTCTGTTTTTCTGCAGGGGAGATTGAAAGATGTAGGACGGACGTTTTGGATTTCGAAATGTCCTCGGGGTCAGCGGAGGGCGGTGTCATAGATTTGAACCGGGTGAGGAGAGGCCCGAGTCAGTATTAAGTATCAACAGCTTTTCAGCGGGGTGTACCGTGAGATGTGAATAAATGAAATAAACAGCACCTTAACATGAAAGTGTATGCCAAGGTGCCTTTTTTCCCCCTGCCTTTACCATACAGTCTGTAAATGTTCACCTCCAAAGTGGTACTTCAGTCCCATTTTTTTTCCACATATGGAAAAAATGTACAAGGTGTGTCACAAACGTTTCTGGATTAGTGTCCTGAAATGGATGAATATTTTCTAGAGTCCTATTTGCAGGGTACGCACTCGAGCCTGACTGATTTAGGATTTTTGGGGCTGATATCGATATTGGGGGCTAAAAAAACGTCGATAACTGACATATCGGCCGATATATGAGACAAATCGCCATAGGCTATCAGTGTGTGGTGTATTCAAGATTAACACAGCACACAACACATATGAGAGTATGAATGGTTCCTTCTCTATATTCCCTGTGATAGAAATGATGTAGGTGGCGGGATATTGTACTGGGCAGCCATTTCGATTTCTATGGTTATCACGACACCTTACTGTCACGAATTCGAGCCAAAGTAAGTCTAGCGATATTTGCTGACGTCTCACGTGATGACTATTTGTACCACTGAAAGTTGGACCATGGAAACCAGAGGGGAGCAATGTTGGCCAGTAGGTGGCATCAGAGCAATGTTGTTGTTTTTTCTTTGTTTTGTTTTTTAAATGCAGTTTTATTGGTTTTCTTAATCAGTGGAAATTTGGCCCGAAAGTATGTATACACTTATTTTTATTATTGTTATTGTTTTTGGACCATGTACTGGGACTAGTGATTTGAGTCAAGAATAAAGAAAGTGGATTTTTAAGCAGTATTAGACAGGTACCCTAGGAAGGCAGAAAAGTCGTTTTAAGCCATGGAAGGAAGGATGCAAAAGAAAAATCAAGTCTGAGGTGGAAAGAAGGCAGGCATAAAAGCAGGTTCAAGCGAAGGAAGGATATAAGAATGTATCGATAGCAACTTGGAGAAGAAAAGCAGGGAAGAAGTCAGAAAGAAAGGTTGGAACAAAGGCAGAAAAGTAGGTTCGCTGAAGGATAAAAGGAAGCATGGAAACAAAAAGGTGTGATAAGGCAGGTTAAAATGTTTTGCTGAAGGAAGGAAGAAAAAAAGGTCTGAGGGAAACTCAGAAAGAAGGAATGTAAACTGAAGCGAATGAATTAATATTGTAAGGCTTCATGGATAAAAAAGAGGGTCGGAGGGAAGGAAGGTAGAAAAGGAGGTTAAGCGAAGGAACTAAGGATGTAAGGATGCATGGGAAGGAATGCAGGTGTTTTGATGAAGGAAGAAGGGATGTAAGGATGCATAAATAAAAAGTGAGTCTGAGGGCAGGAAAGAAGGGATGAAGGAGTTCAGTAAGGTAGAACTGTAGGTTGAAGTGTTTATCTTATTTCTTTACATATAAGTAGGGAATGGCAACGAGAACTGGCCCGACTTTAATTAGGCGGCTCGTTTTCTTAATCATAGCATATTGCATCCTCTTGTTATTTGTGACAAAGAGCTGAGGGATTACAGCAGGCCGCTCGACTCTGCGCATGCTCAGTCTGTTTCTGATTCCCCCTCATCCCCTCCACAATTGAAGACTTCCTGTGAGTAGCTTTCAAACTAAAACTCAAAACCATTTTTAGTGAGCGTGTTTAATGTTAATTTTAGTGTATTATGAATTGTAGGAGTATTGGTAAACATTGTAGGCTTTGAATAAGCAGAATGTTCTGATTTAATAGGACAAAGCGTCGAGCTTAGTTGATCATCTTTAACGGTGACGCTAGCTACGTAACTAGCGCTGTGAAGTTATGCCGTCGCGCAACAGGCTTGACTTTATAAAATATTATTTCTGTATTTCTAGTTTAATGTTGTTAAAAAATTATAATACAATATTATTTATTTGTCTGAAAACGCAACCAGCTTCCGGTATCACCGCGGAGTGATACATGCTGGCTTGACGCTCGCTTTTCGGCGGAGGAGGAGGAGAGCGGTGCTCCGGCGGAGGAGAGGACCAGGCAGGGAGCGAGCGAGGCGAGGAACCCCGGCCGGCCCCCCCTCCCTGCCCCCGGAGAGAGCGAAAGTCGGAGCCACTGGACTCCCCACCGCCCCCCACCCCCCACCCCCCATCCCCAGCCCCCGGAGGAGGACCCGAGGGAGAGAGAGAGAGGGAACCGCGTTTCCACGGGAGAGGCCTCGGTGCAGGTAACCGAGTGCTCGGCATCGGTCGCCCCCGGGGGCGCAGGTGCTCGCGTGGGGGGATGCGACGGTGGGGCGGCTCGGTAAATCTCAGGAGAACCGCGATGCTATTCCTTACTTAATACTTCATTGTTTTTGTACTTAATCCCCATAAAAGGGTAAAATAGGGTATAAAAGCATAACACTGAACATCCTTCATGCATACACTGCGCAGAAAATAGCTGAACATATGTAATAAGAGCACTACTGTGCTATTATTTGTGTACAGTTTATGTTTTTTTCCCTAGCAGATTTTATAAAATAAAATAAATCATAGCTCATGTCACATGATAATCTTTAAGAAACACCCCATAATCCAGTGTTTTCCAATCTTTATTGAGCCAAGGCACATATGTTATGTTCGAGAAAATCTCACTGCACACCACCAAACAGAAATGTCACAAAAAGTACAGTGGTACCCTGATTTAAGAGTTTATTTCGTTGCGTCTCAAAGCTTGAAACTCAGTCCATCAAATTAGTTTTCCTCATTGAAATAAATTGAAATGCTTTTAATCCATTCCTCACACAAAACAACACATTTTTCTTACGTGTTTTTAATCAAGAAAAACAGCACTGTATCAAAACTTCCTTAAAAAATTTAAAGAAATAAACTGTTTTTGTGAAGTGTAATTACTGTCCATACTGTAGTACAGCGGACACACATATTTGTGGTTCTGCAAATTCTGGGCTAATTATTCTAATTCGCCAATTTGTGGATTTTTTTTAAACCTATCCTCTATTAAGCGCAGAAAAACTCACATATTCGCTGTATTTGTGCGCCATCTTGTGACATTATGTGCTAAGAAACTATGTTGAAGAGAATTTATCTTAATTTAGACAAAAGTAGTAACCTGGTGCCAAGGATTATGTTGAAATAAATTGAGGATCTTAATTTAGACAAAAGTAGTGCTTTGGCACATATTGTGGCAGCTTGTTGCCAAGGAGCTATGTTGAAGTGAGTTGAGGATCCTCATTTAAACAAAAGCAGGGCTTTGGGGCCACCTTGTGGCATTGTTGAAGTGGCTTGAGGAGCTTTAGACAAAAAGTAGTGCTTCGGCAACCGCTTGTGATATCATGGTGCTGAGGAATTATGTTGAAGTAAATTGAGTTGCTAAAACGAGCCAAAAGTAGTGCTTTGGTGGCCTCTTGTGGCATCATGGTGACAAGGAACTAAGTTGAAGTGAGTTGAGGAGACAAGAGTAGTGCTTTGGTGCAATATTGTGGCATTTTTGGAAAATCATAAACCATTTTAGTGAGCGTTTTACGGGATTAAAAAAAATAATAATAATTTTGACATCTACATTTTAATAATGTTATTGGAAGTTTAAAAGAAAATCCCCAAATGGATAGTTTATGAAGCAAAAATCATAATATTCCGAAGCAAAACTGTTGTAATATTAGGAGGGGAAATAAATCCATAAGATCCAGCAGTGTTGTCATTTTCAAGCTTTTAAGCAGCAGAATATGACGTGTTTAATATTAGCCTTGAAGATCATGAACAATTAGGGATTTTAGTTTTTCTTCTTGCACTGATGGATTTGTCTGATCCTTTGCAGCCATCTCCCTCCGTGGTCCACAAGTGATGAATTAGTTATTCCTCTAAGTAAGTGTATTGTTGTGCACAGCACGGCGCTGAGAGAGGAGGGGGGAGGACAGAGAAGACACATTAAGACCATGCGTAGACACACGAGCACAAGGTGCAAGTTGGTGTTCTGAGATACTAGGGAAATTCAAATTATGATGTTATTCTTGGAAGTTAGGATAGAAACATGGGAATTTGTGCTTCTGCTCTAAGGCAAAAAAAAAAAAAAAAAAGTCATAAAAAGCATACTAGAACAACTTTATTTGAGGTAAAGCAGGGGCACTTTAAATAGTGGCAGGTGTGTGCTGACTCCCATTTCACATGAATCGGAATGTGATTGATTAGTTCTGAACACAGCCACATCCCCAATTGCAAGTAAGTGTGTCCACATGTGCAACCAGATTTTCCCAGTTGTTTATTTATACTTCCCATCGGCAAAATACTTTATGTTTTAGTTACAGGTCACATTAATGGTGGAAAAAGTTTTGAAATGATTTATTTTGGTCTCATTTTATGTTTGATCACAAAACCTGGCATTTGAATAACAGTGTTTAGACCTTTCATATCCCGTGTATGGTTTTTTTCAACCTTAAATTTTTCCGGGGAATGAATGATGCCCCTCTTCTGACGCCGCATTCCATTTCATACAGCCAAAGTCTCTAATTGCCATGTGATCCCATTCATTGCGAAAATATCAATATTAAATGCCCCCAAAGTTTATTAGCCTCCTCTTTGGCCGATGCTTCACTGCCTGACCGACTTTAGTGACTATCGACTGGCATGTTTTTGTGTAATAGTCACAGAAAATCGTCTCTTTTTTCAAGCATCAATGAGCAATTTTACAGATTGCGGCATCTCGTCTCTTTAGTTCCGTGAAAATAAGAATTCCTCTACCAATAGTCTCTTTTACACACAGATGGGAACTGAGGATAATAATGTCCTAATATTGTGAGAAGTAATTTTTATAGGAGTTTTGATATTCCAAAATTACGTCTTTATTCTCAAAATATTGGAAATTTTTAGGAGAAATAAAACATTATTCTCTTACGCGACAGAAAGTGGAACAAACAATCGCAATTCTGGGTTTTAACAAATTTTGTGTGATTGGTGGAAAACAAGGAAGTTTGTCTCAAAAAATCTATCAAATCTAAATCGTCAAAATTAAATCGTTAAATTTGTCAAATCTATTTTTCTTCACTTCTCCTGCTTTACCACCCAATGTAATAAGTAAGTAAGTACAGCGGTACCTCGACTGACCCAATTTACGAGTTTTTATTTTTTATTTTATATAAATTCTTCAGTTGTGCACAAAAATGAACCCGGCACCTCAGAACTGTGAGGCAGATGTGCTAACCTCATTCTAAACCTTTCAACAAATTGTATTTGAACACAAGCGCTAGCAACACATGCAGAAAGAGCATGCAACAATACTCACAGGCACATATTCTTTATCCTCTGTGAAAAAGGATGAATACTATTGCAGCTTTTCTGTTTCTTCATCAAATCTACGTATAGTTAGTCTATGTGGGTTATAGTGCCCCCTGGTGGCCAAGATGCACTTTCTAGAATGAGCAGCACGATGCCCATTGAATTATCATGACACACATACCGTTTAATCATTTACATTTAAAGTACAGTTCTGTAGTGCCATTTTTGTTATAATAAGAACACATGACACCATTTTTCGGTGTGTTTTTTGGGGCACTGCAATGGATTCATGTCATTGCCATTCATTTCAATGGGCAAAGTAGGAGCAGGTTTTGAGCGTGGTCACGGAACATATTAAACTCATAAGTCAAGGTGCCACTGTCGTACAAAGCGAGTAAATGACACGGCCCATGTCAATTGTTGATTTTAGTACTTAATATGCCTCGGCAATTTTTGTTTGCAAAAATACTTTAATATTGCCAAGCCGGCAGAAGTGGACACGCCACCGCTGAATAATGTGAGGATCTCAAGGCCTCCTCTGATAATCAACCAGATCGGTGTACGGGATTTATTTGGCGTTGGGACGTGGGAGACCACCAAGCAGCCAGGCAGTGTCGCATGTCAGGGCCAAGACTGCAGTTGGGCCGGCAGCAGGAGACCGTGATGCTCCAGAAGGGGGGTGGGAAGCCTGGGATAGCCCTCTTCCTTCTTCTCTTCCTCTTCCTCCACCACCCTCCGTTGCGGGGTAGATGAGGTATGAAGTGCTAGAACCCGCCTTCATTCTCTCCCTCTGTCTGTCTGTAGTGTATGTATTACTGCTCCGTCTTCACTTCTGTGGGTTTAATCAGTCTGTCAGCGGAAGCAGACTCAATCAGTCACCCTGGCACCACTGCTGCGTCCCACCCCCCTTTAACAGCAGAGCGCACTTGTCCCTGATCTCTGACCAGCCAGAATGTGCCGCTGCCTGCTGTGCGCAGTCTTGATTTCACGTTGCTTATAATCACCCTTCCCAGCGGGGAAAATTGCCCGTTAGGTTGTTGTTGTTGTTTTTTTTTTTGTCTGTTTGTTTGTCACGACTCCTCTACAAAGCATCAGCCGTGACTGTCAGTCTCCTACACTACATATTGCAACTTGAGGCAATATGACCCATTCAAAGATGTTTTGTCATTCTATATCAGAGGTGGGGAAACCTTTTTCTCAAATGCCATATTTGATTTTTAAAATGAGCAAATGGGCCAGGATGAGGTTTTAAAAAAGAAGTAAAAATGTGTACATAAAATAGTCTATTTCAACAATAGAATGTTAATTTAAAGTATTATTATTGTATTATGTATACTGAATTTAATTATAATTAATTAACTGCTTATATTATTATTGACTAGCATATTTAATTAACTGTGATTATCAATTATTTAATAATTTAATAATTTGTATTTAATAATTTTCTTATTTTAAATATTTAAATGAAGCAATTATTTAATGAGTGGAATAAATGTAAGAAATACAGTTTAAATAACCGATTTTGTTTGGGGAAATTAGACCAAATTAATGCAACAAATATTCATCCATCCATTTTCAACACCACTTATCCTGGTTAGGATCACGGAGCGCTGGAGCCCTGGAGCCCTTCCCAGCTGACTTCGGGCAAAAGGTGGACTACACCCTGAACTGGTCGCCAGTCAGTTACAGGGCATATACGGACATGGACAACCATCTGCACTCACATTCACACCGTCACTGAGTGGGAACTGAACCCACACTTCCCACACCAAAGTCAGGCAAGTGTACCACTACACTGTCAGTGACACAGATATTCTATGTGCTATATCTGTGGTGGGAAAACCTTTGCGCGTTTTGATTAAATTGGACATGGGCCAAGTAATGTGTATGTTAAATATGTAAAATATTTTTTTTTAAAATAAAATATTCACTATTAGCCCTGGAATTGGCTGGCGACCAGTCCAGTGTGTATCCCGCCTCTCGCCTAAAATCAGCTGCAATAGGCTCACCAGTAACCCTAATGAGGATAAGCTTTATGGAAAATGGATATTAGTATTATTATAAATAATGTCATTGTAATTAATTGATCGATTTGTGGATCCAATAAATGAAATCATTAATTACAAAAGAAAAAAGGTCAGACAGTCGATCTTTGCGGGACTCCTATAAACAGATTTCTCATTGAGATACATGTTTTCTTGTCCTCTTAACCATATTTGCATTCACAAGGGCCGCATTACAGCAAATACATGGGACAGTTTCACTTCGAATGATGGCTTCAAACACTGTTCGCTATGAATGTGATATGCAGACAGTCCAAAAACAGGAAGAAGGGGGCTAAAGAAACTTTAGGAATGATTTGATAAGCTCGAGGCGCACATTCTCGAAGTTGCATGCCCAGCCTTTGATTAATGCCCATCATCGGACGCACTGACTGCATTGCCCTACACTATTATGTCCACCGTGCTGAAACATCTGTTCTTGGGAGCACTTTATTTCCTTCCACTGACTTCCTGTGGACGATTGATTATTGATGGAAAGGGTCATACTGCCAGCGTCATTTGTCTGCATTGCAGCAGCTGACACGTTTTTCTTCTTCTTCTCTAAATCATACACCAACAGGCACTTATGGCAAGGCTGGAATTCTTGAATGTTTTTTTTTTTATTTTTTTATTTTTTTTTATACTTGGCACTTCTAAATATCAATTAGCACCCTCCTTTTTCATGGCCAATCCTCAAAATGATCATCAAATTTTGACGCCATGCTCCGCCCACAAGCAGAAAATAAATCAACTAACCAATTATTGAATGAGATGAATAATTTCCCCAAATATATTTGAAATGATCAATTTTAGAAAAAAACTAATAATTAATGCAACAAATACGGTGTACTATATTCTTTCTCAATCGTGGGCAAACTTTTGTGCAGACAGATGGGCCAGGTGATTTGTAGAAGAAGTAAAAGAAGAAGTTAAACTGTAGATATGTCAAATATGTTTTCAATAATGAAATTATATATTTTTTAATTATAATTAATAATATAGCTTAATATAGCATGTATATAATATAACACAATATAGCTTGTCTCATCTGTCTAGGATACCTGCTTCCCATTGGGCCTCATTTGGTCTAACTCCCTCGTATGATCCCAAAATGGCCGTTGTAAACAAAAAATGACCATCTCCCTGTTTAATTTCGGCTCTTGTGGTCCTTGAAACTTTGTCGTACATCTTGTCACGATAGACATCTTCACCCATCTCCACCCGTTTTCATTTCGTGGTGATCGGTCAAAATGGTGTCGGGGATCCGAGAATTGTAAAAATGATGAACAATGTAACGTCGCCCATTTTGGGTACCTGCTTTCAATTGGGGATTATTTGCCCAAAATGGGCAACTTCAGGCCTGGGTCCTTGAGACTTTTTTGTGTGTCCTGTCACAATTGACACCTCTGTCCAATTTCATGTCGATCAGACAAACTAGTGTCGGGGACAGTTTCATGGTTTTTTTTTTACTTTACGAGAATCTTCGAAATGGTGATCAAACTTTGAACTTCACAATGTAGTGAGTGTCGCCCATCTGTCTAGGCTACCTGCATCGAATTGGGGATCATTTGTGCAAATTCCCTCATAAGAATTTAAAGTCAAAGAACAAACTCTGGAATTTGCCCAAAATGGCTACATCAAGCCAAAATGGCCAACTTCCGAACCAAGGCACCGAGCCATCTTCAAACTACAGCCTCAGTAATACTTTATCACCCAGTTTAGGAGTTAATCGGTACACGCTTACTGGTTTATAACATCTTAACTGATATTTAAAATGTGCGAGATCACACATGACGAGGAACTATACCATTAATCAGGCCGATTGGCAGATGTCACCAAACGATTATCCTAACTGATTATCCCGTGGTGTACGCTGTATTAAGAGGGATTTTTCCTCGCCAATCTGTTGGGACAATATTCAGGGCTGACAATTGTAAATGTTAAAGCGGGGGTACAGACATACCGACAGTCGGCTTAAATATGAGCATTTCTTGTAATCAAAGATCAGCAAAGCCCAGATTCTCGGATATCTCTAAAAGATTATCCAGACTGATTATCCTATGGTGTGGGATGTGTTAATAATTATTTTTCCTCCCCCGGTATGCTTGGAAAAGGGTCGGGGGTCGGGAGTTAACAATCGTAATTGTTAAAAGTGTTCAACGTTTCCGATCGCAAATGCTTATTCATGTGGTTTCACTGTTCAGTCTTGGTATTACAACATCTGGCTTGGAGATATCGTTATGTGTATGTTGTGCTGTGTTGGTCATCACGACTATCAGAACAGTAATTACAAAGATGCCGGTATTTTTATTTGTGGTGTTAGGTCTGTATTTAAACATTTGGTTAAGATATTAAAAATTGGTGTGTGTGTGTAGAGATACAATGCAAGCGTTGCAACCGTATCCCAGTTTCTGTTCTGCCAAAACATCTCGGGTACGAATAGCACTTATCCAAAACAATCCGTTGAGTGATTTTATGGATAATGAAATGCAATGTTAAAACATTTGATGGGGTAACTCAATCTTACCACTGTGTCCAATGAATAAACATTGTACGGATGGAGGTGTACAATAAATTGTCCATTCGTCTAATTCCACAGACCCCAATATTTATGGAGAAATCTTTTGCACAGTCTGCAATCCAGCCTCGTTAGAATCAGATCAATACTCCGACGCCAGCGCAATCATCCAGGTATGACATCAGTATTGATATTCATGAGATTGACCAATCGCGTTTGCCAGACGAATTAGGTTAAATGATAGAGAGGTTTGTCCAGTGGCGTAGTTATCGATCAGGACGGCTGCATTTTAGCACAGCCCGGCCCGGATTCTGCCTGGTGTGTGGGGGCTGATCAATGCGGACATGTCTGCCTCTGCATAGCTGTGATAATTAGGCCCTGGAGGACGTCAGGAGACAGATTAATCATTGGAAACCCAGAAGATTCAGGTACAAGCGCACCAGGACTTTTAGTTCATACTGAGACGGGTCTCTGTGGAGGTGTCAGTCAAGTGTGGAGGCGGATGCAAAAGTGTTTGCTTGCAGTGATGGGACGTAACAAAGTACAAATACTTTGTTACTGTATTTAAGTAGATTTTCCAGGTATCTGTACTTTACTTGAGTCAAGTCATGTGATTTGGGCTGACCGCCCAACCAGGCTACATGCGCTTTGTGGACTTGGAGAAGGCTTTCAACTGCGTGTCCCTCAGGGAGTCCTGTGGAGGGTGCTTCCGTGAGTATGGGGTCGCCCTGATACAGACTGTTCGGTCTCTGTACAACCGGTGTCAGATTTTGGTCTGCTTTGCCGTTAGTAAGTCGGATCCATTTCCGGTGAGGTGTGAACTCTGCCAAGTCTGTGCCTAGTCACTGATTCTGTTCATAACTTTTTGGGACAGAATTCAAAGCACACCCTAGGTGTTGGAGGGGTCTGGCTTGGTGGCCGCTGTATTCCGCCTCTGCTTTTTGCAGAAGTTGTGGTCCTGTTGGCTTCATCAAGCCGTTATCTTCAACTTTCACAGGAGCGGTTGTCAGCCGAGTGTGAAGTGGTTGGAATGAGATTCAGCACCTTGAAATCTAAGGCCATGGTCCTCAGTTTGAAAAAGATGTTTGGGTGCCATCCCTAGGTAGGAAATAAGATCTTGTCCCAAATGGCCCAAACGTTAGGAGTTGAAATATCTTGGGGTCTCTTTTCACAAGTGAGCAAAGAATGGAGTGGGGGATCAACAGACGGACTGGTGCAGCGTCTGCAGTGATGCGGACTCTGCACCTGTCCATTGTGGTGAAGAAGAAGCTGAGCCAAAAGGCAACGCTCTCAATTTACCTGTCGATCTATGTTCCGACCATCACCTATAGTCACCTATAGTAAGGTATGGTTCCTGACCGAAAGAACAAGATCACAGATACAAGCGGCCAAAATGAGATTCCTCTGCAGGTTGTCTGGACACGCCCTTAGAGATAGTCTGAGAAGCTTGGTCATCAGGGATGGGCTCGGAGTAGAGCTGTAGCTCCTCCGCATCAAGAAGAGACAGATGAGGTGACTCAGGCAATCCGGTAAGGAGTTCTGAGCATGACCCACCAGGAGGAGGCCCCTGGGAAGACCCTGAACATGCTGGATGTCTCTCGGTTGGCCTGGGAACGTACCCCATATAGAAGCTGGGTAGAGGGGAAGTCTGGGCTTCTCCCCTTATGTTTCCGCCGCCGTGACCTGACCTCGGATAAGCGGAAGAAGATGGATGGCTGGAATTAGTATGACGCAAGTCCCCCGACCTGTGCCAGTTGATGTTTTTATTGCGTCTTTTCCCTCTGCGCAGGGCTGCAGCATGTTTGCGTCGGTGATGGCCTTTGAGGGACAGCAGTACTCCACTCTGAAGAGGCAGTCGCTGCAGAGCGGCCTGCTCTTTGAGGACCCCCGCTTCCCCGCCACCGATGACTCACTTTTCTACCAGGGCAACAGGATCGGACGCGTGGTGTGGAAGAGGCCGCGGGTAAGTCGTTCGAAATAAATGGTCAAAAGTACAGAAATCTCCAAAAAACAGGTAGAAGGCACAGAATGTTTATTAACTTAAGCAAGTGTTGAAAACAAAGGCCACAATTCTTGTCCACTTGTCTATGCCGCAGTGTTATTCTCTGCAGTCTCCGCTTTGCTGCGACGCTCCTGTCGGATATAATCTGTCTCCTTATCGTGATGACCAGTAAATTCAGGAAACTCATGTTCTCCTAAAAACAGCGAAAATCAGAGACAAAAATAAAAGTGTGTGAAAATAAAATAAATGTTGTTTTACTCCACAGTCTCCACTTTGCTTCAGCGGCCCATTTTCTCACCGCCCTCAGTCTCCTCTCACATGAAATGTACCTTCTTATCAGTGAATGCAGGAATTTTACTTGTAGCCATGTAAAAAATAAATAAATAAATAATAACATTCTCTAGACACTGCAATATTACACTCCACAGTCTCCATTTTCCTGCAGCTCTCTGTTTTCTGGCTGCCCTTAGTGTCCTCTCAAATAAGATTTGTCGAAATAAGCAAGAATGTACACCACGATATTGCGATATTTGACAATACACGGATAAAATCGGCAAAAATAAGCAGACATGCTAACGTTATCTTATCCTGTGTCTTAGCTCTGGATGCTGCAATATTATTCTCCACTCCCTGATTACCAACCATTATGTCAGTAATCATTAATAGTAGCTCTATAAAGAAGTATTTGTTTCTATATTCTGACGATGTGGTTGTGGATGGAGTAACCTTCTTCAGCAGTGGCGACAGGCGGCGTGCATTGCCATAGAAACTGGGTCACACAGATTATATGTTTTGGTCTGCGCGGATGTCAGTCATGCGGACCGAACGCTGTGAGACGAGTGGAAGGAAGAAGAAAAAAAAGCAGGAGGAGCCTAACCGAGCACATTGTAGCATTATATTTTCAAATCACACGCCGTTGATTTGCCCTCTGTAGTCACACGCGTAGATAAACATTATTCCCTCTATTCATTCCTCAGATTAACTCCCGCACGAGTAGATAACGACTGCACTCTAGCAAGAAGGTTAGACTGATGCACCTTTTAATAATGAAACCGTAAATGAGCATTATGACAATAACAATATTGGACATTTACCACACGATTTCACTCCAGCATGCATTTGTTCATGGGAACCATTAAGCACGTTTCCTCGTCTTCCTCCTAATGGCTACTGTGTGAGAGTTTAGGGAAAGTGCAGAATAATCAAGTTTAACAGCAAACTACTACAGGAATCCAGAGAGAAGCAAATGTTCTGAAAAATCATAATTGAAAGCGCATTTAGTTTGTTAGATTTAAGAATTTACTACTACTTCGACACGGAGGTCTGCGGTGTACCTGCGTCCTGACATAGCATGATTGGAGGTTATGAATGTCGTCACCCCAAATTTGGGGGAATTTTAAAAATATATATTTTTCGTGAAATTGACGAATTTTTGTTGACTTTTTTTTATGTGAAGTAGTTTATCTTTTTTATTCGTGATTTTTTTGGGGGGGTGTATTTTTCGTGATTTTAAAAAAAGGCTGAATTAAAATGAAATTGTGGTGAAAAAAGTTGTATTGTTATGAAAAAGAGTAAATAAGAATTCTTTTTAATGAAGTAAATGAGATTTTTTTAAATGAAAAAGATTTTCATTCATTTTTGGTAGCAATTTGTTTTTGTCAGTTGTATTTTTGTGAAAAAGTAGAATTTGTCCATAAAAATTGCTTTTGGAGGAATTATGCTGTATTCGTTTTTTCATTAAAAATATATTTTCTTGTGAAAAATTAATTTTTTAAAGATTTTTAATGAACATTTAGTTTTGTGAAAATGTTTTTATTTTTCATTTTAAAATATTTTTTTCATGAAACACATTTTTGATTGGAATTTTTAAAGATCTTTTGTTTTTTTTAAAAACTTGTATTTAGTTCATGAAAATATATTTTTTGGAGAAGTTGCATTTTTTTTGCTAAAAACATTGAACAATGAATGAACATTTTTATTTTGGAAAGAAAATTTGTTGTATACTTTACGGAAAAGGTTTTGCCATTAAAAAAGTTCAATTTTTCCATCAAAAATATTTTTTCATTAAAACAAAATGTTTTTTTGCGGGGAAAGTTGTGTAAAAATGTACATGTTTGTATTTTTTGTGACATTTATTTCAAAATTCAGCATTTTCCCACTTTCTGAGTTCTGTAACAGAGGCCCTTTTACACTGTGTGTAAAAGCCAGCATTTCCCATCGTTTCTCCCATGGTGCTGTTCAATATAAACGGTAGTATTTTATTTGCTGCATCAGACGCTAACACTAATGTTATTTTATAATTCGTGTGAAAGCGCACACACTTGACACATGGGCTGGCAGCTTTTTTTTTTTTTTTTTTTTTTTATACCAGCATTGAAATGCAAACATGGAAAGCTGCCGGGGCCTCGTTGTTGTCATTGTCGGGGCGAAGGTTCACGGGCACCCCGGCGAGCGGGATTATTATCCTCGCTCGGACGCATCCGCACCATATTTATGGCCCCCGCCAAAGACACGGCAGCGGGGCAGTCAAGCATAAAGAACGAGCGATAATCAAACGTTACTCCTGTGGAAATGTCTCGCGTGACTGCCGCTCTGCCGTTTTTCCTTGTCCATTTGTCAAAAAAAGTGTGCGCTAAAACCAGTGGCGGTTGCGGACAGGACCCCGCCCCCATGTCGACAAAACGAAATTGACTCAAAAATTTGCAGACATCACTCCCCTATTGATGGACGGAGTCCGGCCCCCCTGAAAATAACCTTGGACCCAGTCTGGCCACCCCGCTAAAGATGGACTAGAACAGCCACTGGCTAAAACAGTCACTTTGCGGCAGTGTCCCGTTTCAGTTCTGCCCTCAGTCTCCTCTTTGGGTAACATTTGTGGCCAAGTGTAAATAAAGGAGAAGTTAAGGTTAGATCACCCCGCTTCTGTGCCTAAGCTCTGAACGCTGTAGTGTTATACTCCACAGTCTCCACTTTGCCAGGGCCCTCAGTCTCCTCTTGGGTAAAATTCATGGTCAACAGTAGAAACAAGACAAGCTAACGTTACCTCGTTGCAGTGCCTTAGCTCTGGATGCTCCAGTGTTATACTCCATAGGGTCCACTTTGCTGCAGCATCATGTTTGCTTGCTGCCCTTAGTCTCCTCTTCTATAACACATGTATAACATTAGCTTCCCCACTGGTGTGCTGTAGCGCTAGACACAACAGTTAGTGATGCAACGAAATGAAAACGAAACCGAAAGTCGAGAATGAAGAACCCCACGGCCGAACGGCCATAACTTCCCCCCCCCCCCCCCCCAAAAAAAAATGTTTCAACACTTTTCCCTGCCACTGGTCTCCTCTAAGGTAACGTTGTTCTCCGTACTGTGCCCAACTCTCTCAAGAATGCCAGTCTTATTAGTAATATGGGCAGATGGATGCGCCATAAAGTTGTTGGCCATTCAAAGCATGTCATCCTTTATCCGCCTTGCGCCCTTTACGAATGTTTAATGAGCACACAACCAGGACCACGCAAAAAATGCCACGCCTGAGTGAAAATGTTGAGCTCATTTTTGCAAGTCTGGTAGGTGGTTGGTACTTTCTCTCCGCGGGGCTGATGGATGGCGCCAAGTGCAGTGCCGCTCGACAGCTTCTCAGCCGGCGGGTAAATGATTAGACGGTACTCGGCCGGAATGTTCACATTACTCCACTGTCTGCGGAGGCAGCGTTACGATCGATACTCTATTACTCTTCTACCTGAGACTCCCCATCGCCTCCCCTCCAGCCCCCGGATGACGGGTCGCCGGCTGCGCGGAGCCCCTCGTCTTGCTTTGCTTCCGCCGCACGGTGACAATCAATGCTGCTGCAGACAGAAACCTTAGCAGTTATACATACAGCGCGTAGTAATTGTTAGGCTCGGGGGTTCAGCGGGGTTGTGCTTTGGAAGTCTTGCCGACTCAGCGAATGACCGACCTTGGCCGCATCCGAGCACATTCACGTGCGCTTTGAAGGCCGGTGTCGATATGGGGATGGCTTCATGTCACGTTCACCTTCACCCACCGCTCTATCATAATCTTCACCCGTGTGCTTATGTGTAGTGTAGTGTACACAGTTGCATTTTTGAGCAGGTTTACTTTTAGCTGCACAACAAAACAAGAGCTCATCAGAAAGGGAAACAATAAAGTATGCTGAAGACACACTTTCATAATTTTGTTCAGTTTTGTTAGGCAAACTCTAGGCCACCTCAGTTCCCCCCTTAGTCCAGTCTGATATCCTAAACGCATTCTGTGCAGTCTTTTCCGCAACATCTGCTGAGTCATCCTAGTTTTAAAGCATTTGTCCAAAAAAAAATGCAGCATGGAGTGTTGTGGACAAAAAATGGAGGAGGACAGCGTGTCTCTGTAAATGGCGAGGTTCCGACCCCAGCCAGCACATTACGTGCGTGTGTGTGTGTGTGTGAGAGAGAGAGAGAGAGTGAGAGTGAGAGAAAGCGAGAGAAAGAGAGTGAGAGAGAGAGAAAGCGCTGCAGCAGCTTATTGAGCACCACATTGTTAGCTGTAATGAAAGACAGCGTGTCCGCACAGAGGCTGAAAATGGACCCGGACATGCTCGGTAAATGTGATTTCACAAATGCATTTAAGGCCCCCTACACGTCAGCGTAAGACGTGGTGGTCTCGCTCACCTTCATTACCACTCCCTCCCCCGCCCACCTCTTTTTGCTTCTCTGTACAGTGGTACCTCCGAAGTGGAACGACCCAAAAGTGGTACCGAGTAATCCCCCGCGTATTTGCATTTCACTATTCACAAATTCACAACTACAATCCTAAAATGTTACAAGATGGCGCCAAAGCCCAGTCTAATAGGAAAGCAGTAATTGGTCCAAGGAAGTGTGTTGAAGTGATACATCAACTGAGAAACAAGCTTTGTGTGTTGGGTAGGAGCTAAGTTTAGCCTGGGTTGTTACTGAGAGTCTTCCTCGCATGTGGACTTCGGTGCATTTTTTCAAAATCAAATCATCTATAAACCATTTATTGTTTTATTTATTATTTTATACATTATGTAATGTATTTGAAAAAAACCATCATATATACTTTGCAAACTTATTTTGTTATTGTGTTTTTGAAGTTTTTTTTTAACAAAATATTTAATGATACATTATTCATATATGGTATGAAATGTTATTTTGATTTTGTCACACAACAGTTGATTACCTGAATTAATACGTTTTATTAAAAAATACATGATTCAAATATGTTAACATTTTTAAACTCATTCATGGTTTTGTAAAAAAAAGTTTCAATTGTTTTTACAATATAACAAAATAATGATTAAAAGCATACAAATATGTCAAATATTTTAGAAATAATAATTTTTTCCATATAAATGTATACAATTATCAATCATTATAAATTCTTAACAAAAAAAAGTATTTTTACATTTGCACATATATACTGTGTGTAGGAGCTGTGTGAGGACCCTCACTTGTTCGTGGATGGCATCAGTGCGCACGACCTCCACCAGGGGCAGCTGGGGAATTGTTGGTTTGTGGCGGCCTGCTCCAGTCTAGCCTCGAGAGAGTCCCTATGGCAAAAAGTAAGTGCTTTCCTTTGTTTGTAAGTCTAGTAAGGTGGCCGGTGTTAAAAAAAAAAAAAAAAAAAAAGAAAGTGTACAGGTGGTGTTTTGCGTAACATTCTACACCGTTATTGGTATACTATACCTATTATAGTTTTTTAATCTAGTTAATCTAATGATAAGTGTTTTTTGTAAAATATAGTATAGTAATATCCATCCATCCATCCATTTTCTGAGCCGCTTCTCCTCACTAGGGTCGCGGGCGTGCTGGAGCCCATCCCAGCTGTCATCGGGCAGGAGGCGGGGTACACCCTGAACTGGTTGCCAGCCAATCGCAGGGCACATAGAAACAAACAATCATTCGCACTCACAGTCACAGTCATGCCTACGGGCAATTTAGTCTCCAATTTACGCATGTTTTTGGGATGTGGGAGGAAACCAGAGTGCCCGGAGAAAACCCACGCAGGCACGGGGAGAACATGCAAACTCCGCACAAGCGGGGCCGGGGATTGAACCCGGGTCCTCAGAACTGTGAGGCTGACACTCTAACCAGTCGGCCACCGTGCATTTCAATGCTGTTAAAAAGTCGGCCACTGCTATTACTACTAGTAAATACAGTATAGTTATATAAAATTGGAGTATAAAATATCATAGTAATATCAAATGTAGTATACTAATATTGAAAATATTGATCATTTTCCTTACAAAATAATTAGTCGTACATAATTCTATAAAAACAATATATTTTTCAAATGTGTAACTCATTTTATGTTTTAGTAAAAAAGAAAATTTTTTTTGCTTCTTATATATTTTTTTGGGCTGGAAATATTCAATAATACATAATTCATACAATATATTACAATTATATAAAACTAAAATAATTAAGTCATAATTATTTATTTACTTTTTCAGTTTGATGTTGTTACAAAATAATACAGAAATAATATACTATATTAAAAAATACTGTTTTTATAATTTGATGTGTTTTAGTATTTTTTTTTTAATCAAAACTGCAAAATATTTCCAAATACATAATGGGTTTGGACTGTATACTATCTATCTATCTATCTATCTATCTATCTATCTATCTATCTATCTATCTATCTATCTATCTATCTATCTATCTATCTATCTATCTATCTATCTATCTATCTATCTATCTATCTATCTATCTATCTATCTATCTATCTATCTATATATATATAAATGTGTGTGTGTGTGTGTGTGTGTATATAAATAAAAACCTTCCTGTTGTTAACTGTGTGCTAAGAGCTCACATTTCACAGCCTCACCACAAGATCTAATTGTTACTATTCATCCAACCACTGGAAAGAAATCCAAATGGAGGGTGGGAGGAATAATTTGTAGAGCAGATGAAACCATAAATTCTAACTGGACCAGTTGCTTTGTTATTAATTTGGACTTTGAAATCAGATAATAAAAAGCCAAGTAATTCAAAGTTTTGGATTCTCTTTTTAAATGCAGTTCGTCTGTTAGTCTCACACTCCTATGAGATATTCCCTCCCCCCCGTGTGAAACCAGTTCTTCAAAAACACTTTTTGTTTCAAAGTGTTTGGATGTTAATCACCCGCCAATATCTGTGAGTGCTTTTTCATTCACAGCCTCCGCTTACCACCCGCTTAGATCTTTTTAATTAGCCCCCGTGCAGTCTCTGGTCGACTGGAGTAGTAAAGTATATGCATGCAGCCCGTGCCAACCGGTCCGCCGGGCTTCTTCTTGCTTCATACCAACCCATCCTCATTTTGCAAAAACATAACCCATTTGTTCGGCTCCTGCTCATAAACCAATACACACAGACACACACACACACTGAATAATGAGTTACAGTGGTCTTAAAAAGTCTACACACTCCTGTCAAATGTCAGATTTTTGGGAAAAAAAAAAAAAAACTGAGACCAAAATAAATCATTAATGCGACCTATAACCTGTGCAATTTCATTGAAAAAGAAAAAAAATTGTATGGGAAAGTAAAAATAAACAACTGAGATAATATGGTTGCAAAAGTGTCCACACCCTTTTATAAATAGGAATGTGGCTGTATTCATAATTAACCAATCACATTTAAACTCGTTAAATGGGAGTCAGCACACACCTGCCAACAATTGTTCTAGTAGACTTTTCTAGACATTTTTCCCACATATATATATATATATATATATATATATATATATATATATATATATATAAAAATATATATATATATATAAAACCGTCAACCCCATTATGTATTTGGAAATATTTTGCATTTTTGTTAAAAAACAACTAAAACACATCAAATTATATACATAAACATCCATCCATCCATTTTCTGAGCCGCTTCTCCTCACTAGGGTTGTGGGCGTGCTGGAGTCTATCCCAGCTGTCATCGGGCAGGAGGCGGGGTACACCCCGAACTGGTTGCCAGCCAATCGCAGGGCACATATAAACAAACAACCACATGCACTCACATTCACACCTACGGGCAATTTAGAGTATTCAATTAACCTATCATGCATGTTTTTGGGATGTGGGAGGAAACCGGAGGGCCTGGAGAAAACCCACGCAGGCACGGGTAGAACATGCAAGCTCGACAAAGGCGGGGCTGGGGATTGAACCCCGGACCTCAGAACTGTGAGGCTGACGCTCTAACCAGTCGTCCACCGTGCCGCATTAAACGTGTATTACATATTAATATTGTTTTCGATATAGTATATTATGTATTATTTGTAAAAACAACAAACTAAAAATACATTTTAATAAAACATACAATTAGTTTTTTTTTTTTTTTTTTTTTACAGTTTTTATATATAATTTTAATATATTCTATGAATTATGTATAATTGAATATTTTGTGTGTCCCCCCAAAAAAATCAAGATTTTTAATAAAACATGTTTTCTTATTCATTTATTTACATGGTTTTTAATCTATAAGAAGCAAAGTATTTTTTTTTAAACTAAAACACATAAATATGAGCTACTAAATTACTAAGTTAATTACTGTAGTTGAAGCTACCAAGGTAGGGTTACTTAGTTACAGCATAGTTACAGTTGCTTAGTTACAGTTACTCAGTTACAAACTGTGGACGTAACTGTGTTCAAAATTAACCAAATGGAAGCCAGCACACACACCTGCTATCATTGCCTCTGATTAACCTAAAACATTTTTTAAAATATTATAGTAAGCTTTTACTGTAAGTATGGACCAGGTGGGATTTTTCTTTTCTGATTTGTTAGATGTGCTTGATTTTCAAAAGAGCTGGGCGAGGCTAAAAACCAATTTGCATTTTGTCATCATAAGTGGGGTATTCATCAGAGTCCAAGGTCACCTTACCGTGAGATGAAAGATCATTTTTTGGAATTGTTTTTCATTTGAGCAAAGTCATTCTGGTGCGCTGCACAACCCTGATGGTTAAGATAAAGCTACAGTACATTTACACTATGTTCCTGGTGGCCATGCCAGTGATAATTATTAAAAAATGATAATTATAAAAATAACGGGCATGACGACAAATACACAACAGTTGCGTCACGAGGGAATCTAATGACTAACCCTGTAGTTGTCAAACTTTTTACACCAAACGAGACAAAGGTTTTATTCTCGAAAAGTATATTTAACAAGTCAGCCACTGTAACACGCACATTTTGAACATTAACACTGCACTTACATATAAGAAAACAAAAAATGGTACTTAAATTATGAATCAATTCAAATATATTGCACAAATATAGGTTAAATAAAAATTGGACCTACATAAAAGTTTAAAACCAATAAGTCAAAGATTAAATGCAAATGTATTGTACTAAAACGTTAAATACAACTGAACTATACTTTGGCGGTGATTCCCCAAACCACACTTTGAGAATCACTGGTCTCATCAACGAGTCAGTAACTAGTATTTTAAATATTGAGTTACAGTTACTTAGTTAGAAAACTGGGACTGTGGTTGTGGTCAAAATTAACCAATCACATTCAAACTAATGTTAAATGGGAGTCAGCACACACCTGCCACCATTTAGTCTCTAAGCCCAAATCAAATTCAGGTGTTCTAGTCGGCTTTTCCTGACATTTTTTGTTTACTTTACTTTGCTTTAGTTACAGTTACTTGGTTACAAACTGGTGCTGTGTTCAAAATTCACGAAGGTTCCATAGAAGGTTTTAACTGTCCACCGTGAAGGTGATGGAGCAGTCCACCGTCTCCGGGCTGCATCCCTCCCCGAAGGCAAACAGGAAGTACATGACCTTCCTCACCTTGGCCAGCTCCGCAATGCGCTCGCCAAACTCGTGCGCGTCAGCCTCGTAGCACTTGGTCCCCCCCTCGTGGGCGTCGTCCGCCGCTCTCCAGAAGACCCCCGGGGGCTCCAGGAGCTGGCGGGCCATCAGGTGGGTGAGGTCGGGCGTCCACAGCTGCGACGTAGCTATGATGGTGAGGCAGCCCGACTGGGCCAGACGCACCGTCCAATGGGAGAAGCCCAGCGACTGCTTGGTGAAGTCCAGGCGGTACACGGCCTCGTTGGGCTGTAGAAGGCGCTCCCCGTCCTGACGTTTCTGGCCGCGCTGCTGCAGGGACTGCACACGCAGGCGCATCACCTCGGTCAGCTGGGGGTCCGGGCAGAAAAGCAGCTCCAGGGTATTCGCCATGACTGCTTAAATGGATTAGCGGCTGTATAACACTCTCCACTCCGGAGAGCTCTCGGTGTGTACGGGGGATGAAGAGGGGGGGGGGGGGGGGGGGGGCGCGTCTTAACTACCAGAGATGCCTGGCAACAAGATCTAATGACATTTGGGTTTTGTCCTCCGGGGAGGGACGCTGCTTGCCTTTGTTTGTTTAATCATTGGGATACGTGTCACGTACACGTAAATCCAACCTGGATAAGCCATTGTCAATAAGTCTTCAGGAAATGTTTAGTATTGTCCAAACTGTTGCCTGAGCCTTTACTTCAACAAAGGAGTTGGCTTGCCTCTGACAAGGGCGGTTGGGTTTAATTGCTGTTTGTAGCAATTACGTAGGGGGATGCAAACCTGGTCGACCTAGGGTGGAACAACCTGCTGGGTTTTTAGTTAGTTCGTTTGTTTTGTCTGGTTGGTTGCTAGGTTTGTTGGTCAGTTGGTTAGTTGTTTGTTCATTGATTAGTTGATAGGTTGGTTAATTACTGTAGCAAGCCAGTTACTTCATTAGGTAGTTCGTTAGTTATTTGATTCATCCATTCAGTTATTGTATCGTTGGATGCTAGTAATGCATTGGTTGGATATTTAGCTGATTATTTAGGGCCATATTCTACCATTTGTGCGTAAGTCTTTTTCTTTTTACACAGATGGACTTGCGCATCTTTCATCTACGCGCATTCTCCCATCCAGACTTCTGATACAACTACCTGCTTAACCTGGGAGTTTGTGCGCAACCACCACAAAGGGGGGAGTTCAGCAGTAAACTCTGTGAGGGAGGCGTTTTATTTATCTCCGGCCACTGTGTAATTGGGAGACGTCGTCACACAGACACACACACACACACACACACACACATATCCACAAAGCAGTTATTACCTTTCACCTTGTTCCAGCTGGATTTATGAGTGATGAGGCGAGGCGATAAAGCCTTGACATGATTCACGATCCGCATTTGTCTGTTTGGCTAACCGCCTGCCCGCTTCCTCCCCAGGTGATTCCCGACTGGAAGGAGCAGGAGTGGGACACGGAGAAGCCCGACTCGTACGCCGGCATCTTCCACTTCCGCTTCTGGCGCTTCGGCGAGTGGGTGGACGTAGTGATCGACGACCGGCTGCCCACCGTGGACCACCAGCTGGTCTACTGCCACTCCAATGACAGCAATGAGTTCTGGAGCGCGCTGGTGGAGAAGGCCTACGCCAAGTTAGTTTACTTAAAATAGTACATTCAATTCATCAATTACAAGTGGAAGAAAAGAAACATCTCTCACCAGTAGATGCCCACCATGGGAGAAAAAAAAAAAAAAAAAAAACTCAGTTCATAGATGCTTTTGTTCACACATGACCATTAAAGAGGTAACTACTGAGCCCCAGTCGAACTCTGTTGCTAAACAGAACAGCAGCACCAAAGCATGCAAGCAGTGTTTCAGATGGATTAAAGTGTGGATATCAAAATGTATGCCTTTGGAAAGATTTATTTCATTCATTGAATTTGTTAGTTTATTAGCTCATTCATTTATTTGTCATTTCATTAAATATTTAGGTCTTAAGTGTGTAAGTTATTACTAGTTAGTTCATTTGTTTGTTTGTGAATTAATTTGTTTGTAAATTAATTTGTTCATGCGATAATTTGTTTTCTCTTCAGTTTGTTTGCTAGTTAGTTTGGTCGTTCGTTAGTAAGTTGATCTGTTTCTTTCTGTGGGTATTTCCTGTTTATTTGGTTGTCAGTTTTTTATTTTTTTTTAATTGTTCATTTGTTCGTCAGTTAATGTTTGTTTGTTATTTGTTCACTGGTTAGTTTTTTCATTTGTTCTTTAGTTAATTAGTAAGCTTGTTGGTTAATTAATTAATTTGGTTATTCCTTATTTAGTTAGTTTTAAAAAAAAAATGTCATTTAGTTGTTAGTCCGTATTGTTAGTTTGCTCATTTGTTAGTTTTTGTCTAATTTGTTCGTTTGTCAGTCTTTAGTTAGTTAGTAAGCTAGCTAGCGAGAGACTAACGACCAGCACGACTTAATTTTTGTTGTCAGAGTGTACGGCTGCTACGAGGCTCTGGACGGCGGCAACACAGCAGACGCTCTGGTGGACTTCACGGGGGGGGTCTCGGAACCCGTGGACCTGCTGGAGGGTCAGATGGCAACGGACGAGGCGGCCCGCAATCAGCTGTTTGAACGAGTCCTCAAAGTGCACAACCGAGACGGCCTTATCAGCTGCTCCATTAGGGTAAGCGCTCAAAGAATAATTGTATTTTCTCTGCTTATTGTGACTTCGACAGCTCCCTGAAGAATTCCACCTTTTTTTGGAAACCTTTATTATTATCGTTGATTGCCAAACATGTCGATCACCCGCAACAGAGAATTCATGTTATTGTGATACAGACTGAACTTGGGGGTGAATTCTAAAACGATTTTGCTCTTTTATATGCATGAGTTTTCACGCCACGCTTTATTTTCCTGCAGCAAGCGTAACGAGAGCCGCATAGAAATGTACATTTTTCCATTGTTCTCATTACTTTTGTGCACACCGTTTCCTCATCTGTTCTGCGAATAAAAAAAAAAAAACTAAATTCCCCAATTATATCTGGATAATTTGTTCCAGGATGGACTCAAATGCACATCACCTATCATAGTCCTTTGTTTACAAAAACTTGATCAATATCGGGATGAACTCAAATCCACAAGACTGGTCCCAGAAGATCCAAAACAAGGTAAATTGTTCATAAAAAGTTGGTCTCTACCGATATGTATTCAAATGCATGACACCAGTCACAGATGAGCCAAAGCAAAGTAATTTGTTGACAGAAAGTAGGCCAAGACCAGGATGGGCTCTAATACACAAGACCATCCATCATCCATCCATCCATTTTCTTTACCGCTTCTCCTCACTCGGGTCGCGGGCTGCTGGAGGCACCCCTCACTAGTTAAAGGAGGGTACAGATCACTTATTCTGGACACCCATGTCCATGTCATTAAAATAGTTACTTTTTAAACTCCCATTTAAGACAACAACTGCTAATTTTTGGGCTGGTTTCCCAGGCAACCACGGTGGAGGACATGGAGGCGCGGCTGGACTGCGGCCTGGTGAAAGGCCACGCCTACGCCGTGACCGACGTCCGGAAAGTGCGGCTGGGTCACGGCTTGCTGGCGTTTTTCAAGTCGGAGAAGCTGCAGATGATCCGCATGAGGAACCCCTGGGGGGAGAAGGAGTGGAGCGGCCCTTGGAGCGACAGGTAATTGAAACTACACCGCCATACTTAACCTTTTTGAGCTGCCTAGTTCCTCAAAGGTTTTGTTTCGAATTTTTCCAAAATTTGCATAGTACCGACCGCACACTTATGTTTCCTCACCTGTGACTAGCAGCTAGGCTGTGCAAAGATCTGCCATTTTCAAGTCATGGGCGGGCGACACTGTCTGAAACATTTTGTCAAAACCAAAAGGTAAGCAGAGCTGCAGTGGGTTTTAATGGATGCACTGATCAGTAACAGTCTTAGCTTCTGAGAAGCGGTGAAGTTGCATGGTGAAGTTGTGACGGTGGTGGTGGGAATGTTTGGAATTTTATGAAGTGCCGCCTCCACGGGTGAAAATTGTCAGGTGCACAGATTAGCATTAGCTTCTGATAAGCCCCTCATCCTTGATTGCTCGGTGAAGTTGTCGACATGGTGATGGTGGGGGAGTGGGGGTGTATCTGTTTGTGTCCACTGCATGCGCCACATGCACAGATCTGCACTCTAATTGAAAAGTGTATGAAGTGCTGCCTCCACGAGTGAAAATGTCTTTAGGGGTGCTTGCTTTTTTTCCATACTTTAGGGCTGCACTTCCGCATGTGCAAGCCACATGCCTCGTTGAACCCCTTAGCTGCACTCCGGTCGTCCTGGTAATGAAAACCAGACTTACCACTGGTGACCAGTGGTTCCTTTTTCATGAGTCAGGAGAACCTCCTCACAACCGCTTTGAGAGGCTTAAAAATGGAGTGTAATTTGTGCTGTGAATCTTGATGATCTCTGGGCTGCGCATCCACAAGTAGAAGCTGCTCGCCTAGTCGCAGCACCCTAGCTCCGCCCTCCAAACTGATTAATACAAGCAAGACAATAAATATGGTGCATAAACTGTTCTAATAGTGGATCCTTGTGGTATTTTGACAAAAGTATGTCCAGGAACTGTTTTAAATTTTAAAAATGTATTTTATAATAAAGGTCCTTTAAAGCTTTTCCTGGCAAAAGAGGGGAACGTGCCTCAAATTTCCATCTGCGGTAAACAAAACATTGATAAATGGGCCTGCGCTTGATCCATCCATCCTAATCGTGTCGCTGTCGAGGTGGGTCTGAGCAGAAACATATCTCCAGCAGCACAAACAAGCCCATAATCGTTTTAAATGCGACCTTGTTTGGACTCGCTCCAGCTCCACCGAGTCCACTTATTCGATTTTCCAAAATGTCAAAAGCGCATCGCTCCCCCGAGTTAGACACCCCCATTGGCGATGTGCCGGTGCACAACAAAATCCGTCCGATCCATACGTAACCCACACAATACCGGGAAGCAAATGCTGTATAGACCATGATAAATGGAAAGGCAATCAAGCTAATAGGTCAGAACCACACGAGACCATGCACTCAGGCTTAAATGCCATTTTCCGCTTCGCGCCACTCCCAAAACAATCTGGATAAACTTCAGATGATTGAGCCTTGAAAGCAGTGGTGGGCAACCTTTAGGCTCGACATGCAACTCTAAGAAGGGACTGTTTTAAATAGGCCCAAAAAATGCTTATGGTGTATAATATTTACAGATACGAACGAGCACTGCATGGTGGCAGTGAGCTCAACTCAGCTAACAAATTATTATAATATCAAAAACAATGTAATTATTACATTTCTTTTCATACAAATGTTTAAAAAGCATGTTTCCCTTAAAGCATCCATCCATCCATTTTCTGAGCCGCTTCTCCTCAGTAGGGTCGTGGGCGTGCTGGAGCCCATCCCAGCTGTCATCAGGGCAGGAGGCGGGGTACACCCTGAACTGGTTGCCAGCCAATCGCAGGGCACATACAAACAAACAACCATTCGCACTCACATTCACACCTACGGGCAATTTAGAGTCTCCAATTCATGCATGTTTTTTAGATGTGGGAGGAAACCGGAGTGCCCGGAGAAAACCCACGCAGGCACGGGGAGAACATGCAAACTCCACACAGACGGGGCCGGGGATTGAACCCCGGTCCTCAGAACTGTGAGGCTGACGCTCTAACCAGTCGCCCACCGTGCCGCCTCCCTTAAAGCAACCCCTCAAAAATAGATTATTTTATTTGATTTTATTATATGATTTACAACCCCAATTCCATTGAAGTTGGGATGTTGTGTTAAACATAAATAAAAACAGAATACAATGATTTGCAAATCATGTTCGACCTATATTTAATTGAATACACTACAAAGACAAGATATTTAAGGTACAAACTGATAAACTTTATTGTTTTTAGCAAATAATCATTAACTTAGAATTTTAGTTGGGACACGTGGCAAAAAGTTGAGGAATGCTCATCAAACACCTGTTTGGAGGGTGGTCAGGGCCTCCTGAGAGCAGTCCTACCCTTTCCCCCCCGTTTGACGTGTATGTCTCCTTTAAAATAATATGACAAGTGATATTATTGTCTGTCCTCTGGAAACCACTTTTCCGTCCGGAGGAATGTCTCATTCCGGCTTTTATTTTTTGCATTTTGCCTCCGTCTCCAGTCTAGGGGAAAAACGAGTAATCCCTGAGACGTAAGTCGCTCCCTGGACAGTGTTCCATCTCTGAATTGGTAGTTACCAGCCTCTCGTGAAACAATAGAAGGCGCCTGGTAAAGCGGGATAATGGAGTCTGAATAATTGACGAGGTCTACAAACAAGAGTCTGATTAAAGAGAGTCTGCGCTCCTCTTTCTCAATCGCACTCTCACGGGATAATCTGTGTGTGCTTTGATGAAAAACCTGTTACTTAGGCGCTGTGAATCATCTGCAGGGAGCTTCCACGCAATTGCCCTTGATGCTTAGCGATGACAAACTCCCCCCGTTGGCGATGAAAACGTTCACGTGATGCAATGAGATGCAACCCGCTGTCTTTTTTTCTGTTGTTGTTGCAGTTCGGAGGAGTGGAACAAGGTGAGCAAGAGCGAGAGGGAGAAGCTCGGCGTCACCGTGCAGGACGACGGCGAGTTCTGGTGAGGAAAATAAACGCCAATGCCACTATTACTGCGGTGACGTGTGGTGAGGCACCGACCTCACAGTCAGGTTTACAAATTTATGAGCCAAACATGAGTGCCGTATTTGCCATTAAATTAGCAGTTTGACATGAAAAACCGGTAAATTGGTATTTTCTGAGCTGATATTTGAGGCAGATCTCTCAGCTCTGGTGTTGGTCTTCCTTTTTAATTAAATCCCGTTTCGATTGGTAGTCGAGTTTTTTTTAAGGTTCGATACGATTTAGTATCGTCCACTTTCATTGTCATATAGAGCAAAATTTTAAAATGCATGGCCAACAATTTTGTTATGCTACCATCTTCCTGGATCAAGTCTGCGCAGAAAGTGGACTAGTCCATTGCGTAAAAAAAGGGAGAGAGGAGCACTCAAAACGATTGTGATAGGTTAAGCATTCTAATGTGCTTTTAAGCACGTCAATTAAGACTAAAACAATAATAATTGCTTTAAATCAAAGAAAACTGAATGAATCATTTTTAATAAGATTTTTGCGGGTCCTTGGCTCTGCCTCCCCTTACCGCACGTCCCTGCAGCCACGGATGATAAGTCATTTAAAAAAAAAAAAAAAACTATGCAACTTGTGCTTTTATTTTTCTCAGTCCAAAGACTCACTTTTGAAAATGTTGGACTTTTTCAACACGAAGATGAAAGGCAAGCTGAAAAACATGTTTGCATGGTGTCTGGGGATTGCAGTGATATGCTGTGATTTTGTTAACAAGCGTCCATCCATCAAGTCATTTTTCTACCGTTTATCCTGTTCAGGCTCACACCCTGGACATTTCTACTCCCTAATGTAGTCTCTGTTACAATATCTTAATTTACTGTTGATGTAATTCATATTTTACAAAATTATCATCCAGTTGAAATCAAGTTTGGTTGAATTCAATCAAATGTCATTTCATTGTTTTCATTTGTTTGGTTTACCGTTGTACTTTGACTTACGAGCGACGTGACTTACGTGTTTTTTCGAGATACGAGACATTGCACTTCCAATTTTTTTTATCTCGAGTTGCGTGCAAAAATGGGAGTTAGTTGTTTATTGCCATTCCCCGTTGCAGTTCACTGTACAAGTAAACATAAACAAAAAGAATTACATCTTGTGCATTTAACCAAACCGCCTAACTTATAAAGTCCGCTACGTTAATGCTAACACACAATGCAGCTGACTCCATCTTATTACCGTATCTGATTGCTGGATGCCGTGTTTGCTGTGTAAAAGTCACGCACTGTATGCTTAAATCTGACACTGCAATTTTGCAGGATCCCTTTAACCAGCGTCCTTTTTCCTTTGCTCCTGATTTGTATTATCTCCTCTTCTTTTTTTTAACCCATCGAAGGTCTTCTGACTTCTCCTTGTGCGCTCTCCAGGATGACGTTCGACGACTTCTGCCAGTACTTCACTGACCTGATCCTGTGCCGACTCATCAACACGTCGTACCTGAGCATCCACAAGACGTGGGAGGAGGAGGTGATGCAGGGCTCCTGGGTCCACCGCCAGGACCCCCTGCGCAACCGCTCGGGCGGCTGCATCAATCACAAGGCCACCTTCCTCCAGAACCCTCAGGTACTCTTTCAGATCATATCATATCCATTTCATTCAATTTTGATTTTGTTTAATTATGATGTCGTGGCATGTCATTTTAATTTTATTAAGAATGTATTCAATTTATTTTTGGTGCAATTAAATTTCCTTATATTTGGATACATTTAATTTATTTGTTATTTGATTATTTAGACACTTATTAAATTGTTTGATGTAATTTACTTTGAATTGAATTAAATTCGATTTCTTTCTAATTATTTTAGAAGGCCAAATTTCCTCCAGAACCCTCAGGTGGGTGCACTGCCATGGTCACTAGAGCAGGGGCTACTTAACTATTATTTATTTATTTATTATTTATTTTTTTATTTTTTATTTTTTTTTACTACAGGGCCCAGGTTTTCCTGTGCCAAGTGGCCCGAGGCTCATTCAAATATGAAAAGCAGATTGATTTAATAGACGTAACTCAAGGTCAAAATGGGTTTGCTATGTTTAAGAATCACTTTACTTTATATGTTACTGCCTTCCTTCCTTCCTTCCTTCCTTCCTTCCTTCATTTCTCCAGTACGTGTTTGACGTGAAGAAGGTGGAGGACGAAGTGCTGATCTGCTTGCAGCAGAAGGAGAAGAGAGCCACGCCCAAAGAGGGGAAAGGGGAGAACCTTGCCATAGGTTTCGATATCCACCAGGTAAAAAACAACCAAGGAGTCAAAGAAAGATTAACATTTTAAAATTGCAAAAAGATGAGATCCACAAATTACAGACTGATCTGTTTTTTTTTAGCAAGGAGTGTTCATTTTCTCAACTGCGGATGGAAAGAGGCATCTATTAGGGGAGAGGTCTTTATTTGTTTAGTGTTGTATATCGCAATTAGTCAAGTGAAAGTAGAGTTTAAAACAAAATAAAAAAGGACTATTGTGGAGAAATGCAATAGTTAATGAGAAAAATAATAAGTTAGTGGAAACATAATGCAGATCAGTTTACATCATGTTTCATTGTCATCATTTCAATGTAATCAGGATCACATCTGGATTAAACTGCATACACAGCAACATTTTCATCAAAATCAAGATTGGACAGACATGATTTTTCTTTACACATAGAACCTCGTAATACACGTTTGTATTATGCATACTGTCCTCTTCTCCTGGATTTAACAGAAACATCCTTTGATGGATGGATCATTTAAAGAAAAATATTAAACGTTAAAAGACAAACACTGATGATACCGTGAGCCTCCTTGGCAGAGGTAACCTCCAACAATCGATTCGGTCCCTCAGGTGGAGGTGAACCGCAAATACCGCATGCACTCGGCCCAGCAGAAGGTGGCGGGCTCCATCTACATCAACTCGCGCTGCGTCTTCCTCAGGAAGGAGATGAAGGAGGGCCGCTACGTCATCATCCCCACCACCTTCGACCCGGGCCAGCAGGGAGACTTCCTGCTCCGCGTCTTCACCGACGTGCCTTCGGACTGCAAGTAAAGCCCGCGTGCTTCACTTTCACTATCAAATTAAAATGGAATAGGGAATCTAAGTTTTTAAACATTTCTAATTTTGTATATAATAAGAATTTAATTAAATCGAAATTAAAATTAATCCAATTGAATTGATTGAAAAAAAGGACAATATTGAAAAAAATGAATCAAATTACAGGACAATTTGAATCAATTATGTATGATTTAAATCAAATCAAATTAAAATACCTTTAATTCATTACAAAATGAATTAAAACAAAAATGTGAATTTATTTAAATTAAAAATGTAATCAAGCCTAATCTAATCAATTAAATTATTAAGTATATAAAATCGCATTTAAAAACAGTAAATAAATCATCAAACATCATTAAAATGAATTTAAATGAACATTAAATTAATTAAATTAAATTCATTGAAAAAAATAATCATGTTTAACAATACATTTAATTAATCAAAAAATGTTGATTAGATTCATAAAAACAATTATTCATTCATCTTCCGTTCCGCTAATCCTCATTAGGGTCGAGGGCTTTCCTGAGCCTATCCCAGCAATCTTCGGGCGAGAGGCGGGGTACACCCTGTACTGGTCGCCAGCCAATCGCCGGGCACGTAGAAACAAACAACCATTCGCACTCACATTCACACCTACGGGCAATTTAGAGTCTTCAATCAACCTAGCATGCATGTTTTTTTGGATGTGGGAGGAAACCGAAGTGCCCGGAGAAAACCCACACAGGCACGGGGAGAACTTTCAAACTCCACACAGGCGGGGCCGGGGATTGAACCCGCGTCCTCAGAACTTTGAGGCAGATGTGCTAACCAGTCGGTCACCGTGCCGCCTAAAAGCACTTATTAAATCAAATTTCATTCTAAATAATAAATCAATTGTAAAATAGGTTGACCCACTCGAAATGGAAATTAAGTGGTCATTCATTACCTTCAATAATAAAACAATGGTTTTGAAATCAAAACAACTTCAACAGGAAACATATTTCACAGTGGAAGTGTGGAATATGTTTCCTGTTGAAGTTGTATATATTAGCTAAGAGTGGCCTCTGCTGGCTGGATGTCACAATGACATGCACTCCCCGTTCGCTTCAGAGAGCTGACCCTGGACGAGCCTCCTCAGACGTGTTGGACGGGCATGTGCGGCTACCCTCAGCTCGTCACCCAGGTGCACGTTCTCAACGCCGAGGGTCTGCAGGGACAGGATTCCAATGGAGGTAGACTCACACACGTGCGGTAAAACATGCAGTAGTGACATAATTGAACAGTTGTTGCGACATTTTTTTTTTTGCTTCAATTCAATGGACATTGTGCCGCTCCTTTTGGTGTGCGCGCCTTGGCAACCTGGCCAAATGATATGGCTTTAGAATCTTTTCACTTCATCTTGTTTCCAAAGCGGTAGACCCGTACGTGATCATCACCTGCGAAGGCGAGAGGGTCCGCTCGCCGGTTCACAAGGACACCCGGTGCCCCAATTTTGACATCAAGGGTCTGTTCTACCGCAAAAAACCCAAAGAGGGAGTCCACATCGAGGTGAGGCCCGACCACCTGGGAACCTAATGTGTCGAACATTAACTGTCATGCAATTATGAAATCAAATCATGTCATGTAATGTAAAAAGGTCAAAACATAACACAAACTCATAAACCAGTCAATGTTTTGATTACGGGACAAGCAAAGGCCAGCTAGCCATGCAGCTGCTAGCAGGAGACGCTAACGTAGCAGTCTCCATCTTCAGTCAGATGGGAACGAAATAAACAGTAGAAAAGTAGAAAATGTATCTATTTCTTTCAAATCAACATTTTTAGGCAGGTATTGATGTTGGCTTAAATGGTGACGTGCGTATAGCAACTAGCCAGTGGGCGGCTGGGAGGATATGCTAACATAGCAGTCTATATCTTCACTCAGTGCTCCTTCTTGTTAGAAGCGAGCAAACACCAGTAGAAAAGTAGAAAACCAGAAAACCTACCCCCTTTTTTTTTTTCTTTTTTAAATCAACATTTTCAGGCAGTTATTGATGCTGGCTTAAATGGTGAGAAGTGTATAGCAAGTAGCCAGTCGGCGGCTAGCAGGATATGCTAGCATATCAGTCCATATCTTCACTCAGGGCTCCTTGTCAGTGTTTCTCTTTCAAGCTGCAATTGCTAATTCCCTTTCTTCTTTTCTCTTCCCCCCCCCCGCTTCCTGGTTATCTTTCTCTCTCTGCCTCTCTTGGCTTGGCGCCAGATCTACAACAAGAACATGATCGTGGACACGTTCCTGGGTCAAGTGGTGATGTTCAGCGACCCCAACGAGCGTCAGGAGCAGCACACGCTGCACCTCCGAGACAAGGGCAGTCGCCAGGACAGCGACCTGCCCGGCACGCTCACTGTGCGCCTCATCACCTCCACCACGCTCACCAACATCTGACCGCCACTCCCCGGTTTCTCTCGCCAAGTTTTTGCTTTCCCCAAATCTCTCGCCATGTTTCCGTTATGTTTCTCTTGCCAATTGTTTTCTTTCCCCCTTTTCCTCACAGAAATGTATTCTTTACCCCATTTATTTTGCCACTTTTCCCCCACGTTCCTCTCACCAGTTTTTTTCAACATTTTTCTCATCAATTTTTCCGTCGTCAATTCTCTCACCATTTGTATATTTCCCATTTTCTCACCACATTTCTCTCCGTTTTTTCTACCCCCATTCCTCCCATTAATGTTTACCTTTCCCTTTTTTCTCACCAATTGTTTTCCCTTTCTCCACTTCTCTCCTCAATTTCCACCATTTCGCTCATCATTTTTTTCCTTCTAATTGTTTCTCATTATTTTCTTTCCCATTTCTCTTGCCGATTTTTTCTTTCCCTGTTCCTGTTTCCAATTGTTTTCCCGCCAATTTTTTTTAGACATTCCCCCGTTTCTCTCGCCAATTTCTCCAACCTTTAAACTGACATTTGAATGGCCTTTATTTACTTCAATATCTTTGTTCAGTGTCGCTGCTCGCGTTGCGTCGTAGGTTTCGCCGCTGAAAAAAAGGCCAAAATAGAACGCTTCCTCTATCTTTTACATTATTTATTTTTTCATTGTGCAAAATCACACCCACATGAGATGCACATGTATTACATATGCAGACATTTCTGCACTCCCATGCATGTGCCAACGTCTCCAAGGGCTATGCATTGCCTTAAGGCTGTGTCTGTCTGTCTTTCACATGGATTGGGGTCAAGGGTGGGTCAGGTGGGTTTTTCGCTGTCTGTCAGCTGTCTGACTTTGTGTTCGTGTGGCCGCCATGTTTGTTTAGAGCAGGGTTTCCCAAACCTTGGCGCAGGCCCATCAATGTGCCCCAAAAACTATGAACCCCCATTGAGCATGTAGCTATGTTGATTTTGCCCTTGCGCACTACAGTTTTCACTCTGCGACTGGTTTTGGGCCCCCTAGCCCCTCAGTTTGGGAAACCCTGGTTTCTATCATGGCAGCATCTTACTTTCTCTTTTCTACCCGTAAATGCTGACAATGCATTTTGTATCCGTGGCTCCAGTTCAACTTTTGGCGAGCGTGCGCCCCCCCCTCAGCCTCAGATGAAAGCCAACAGCCGCAATTGTGAGACCTCGCTTTTTCCCGTCTTCCTTCACTTTCAAACCGAGACGCTTCTCTGCCGGATGCTATGGACGACCTTCTAACCGCATGGCCTGGAAAGACTTATTTTTTCCACCCGTGCTGCACATCTCTGCGGTCGTAGCTTAGTAGCTGGCGTCTGTCCTCGGAGTTGCTACCCCCCGCTCCTAAACAAGCGCTTTACGGGACCAAAGAGCAGCCAGCCAGCCAGTCAGCCCCCGCTCCTTTGTAACCCTTTCCAACTGGCACTTGGGCTCGAGCCTAGCGATGAAATGCCACCCCCTGTGCCACATCATCTTCTTAACGGCAACACCACTGCCTGACACTGTGTGTGTGTGTGTGTGTGTGTGTGTGTGTGTGCGTGTGTGCTACTTAATCTTGTGTATTCGGGCGAATGTATATCTGTTGATGGGAGGAATGGTTGCGAAACCGGCAGATTACCATTTATTGGGAACACACACCTTCCACTTTTGTTTGTTTTTTTGCTGGGGGGAAACCATGAAGAAAACAAACAGTGCCATGGTGGTTTCAGGCCAGGTTTGCCTCCTTAAAGAAATGCAACTTTGGGGTCCCTTTCTTGGATTTTTCTTGGAACAGTCACTGGTACTTTATATTCTGATGATTTACCCTTCTTTATAGGGATGGGCATTAAATTTAGCAATCAGTTTATTGATTATAAATGATTTAGAAAAGGGAAGAGGAAAAAAATCAAACCCCTTTCACATTCCCTGCATTTCTGTAATGAGTCCTAATGAGATCATTTCATAATTTGCACTTTGAAACTTTATGTAATCTTTTTTTGAAAGTCAGCCTGAAATTTTTCTGGCGACATCTTATTACGTCAATTTTGAACTGACACTGAATAGAATTCGGCCCGGCAAGTTTCCTGCTTAGATGTCCGTAGCCCCTTTTATTTATACTGTCTGGAAAAGCCGATATTTTCCGCCATGTAAATTTGACGGTTTTCGAGGTAGTGTCAGAGCTGTATCAAATGCGACGGATGGCTTTTGTTTATGGAGAGCTCTTAAGATGCAATTTTGGGTGTTTTTTGTGAAAAGAGTCTCGTCTCCAATGTTCTAAACACCTTTTTTGATGTTCGCTTCAATGTCCTGAAGATAATCAACAATCGATGCTACACATTGCAGACTTCTTAACAACCAATGAATCAACTGATTGCTATGCCCTTCCCAAAATTCTCTACAATATTCTCCACAATAGACAATTATGGTGTTTCTTTTACGTTGAATGTAAGACAAACATTTCAAGTTCGCTACTTACCAATTAGATTTTTTTTTTTTTTTTACCCGCCCGCCAATACTTGAACTGTTACACACTTACGTGGCATTTACTGTATGTGAGCGCACACACTTTTGGTGTACAGCCTCTTTACAAACGCATGACTCGTTTTTTCCACATCCTTGTATTGTACCATCCAAACTGTAATCCTGCTTTTGCTTTTTTTTCCTGTGAGGTAATGGTAGTTCATGTGATCATATCAGCGGGCCGGATTGATGCTGTGTGCGTAGCGATGCTTTCGTGATGCCGTTTAGGTGCTACATCATCCCCCCCGTTGTTGTCGTTGCATTGGAAAAGGGACAGCAAATGAGGGTTACGATGGTAGTCGTGCCAACATTCTGAGGCTGAAGTGTCCTTGAGTAAGGCGCCAAGTTCAGTGGAGCCGCCCAAATGCCAATGAACGGGGTAGCTTGGATTTCATTTCCGGAGATTATCGGTGCCAAAAGAAAGTGGCTATATGACAGCTGGGCTAGTTTTAGAAAAATAAATGCCCTACTACCAATAATAATCGACCTTTTGAGGTAGATTTAATCAGGGTTTACATTACAGACTCCGAACAGTTATTCCACACACGGTTGTTCTGCAAATAGTGGCAGACTCAACTGCAAATGGAGCGAGGCGTCTATTAGGGGTGAGGCCTTTAATTTTGGAATAATATGAAAGAATGTTACCAGTGTATTAGACTACATGTCAAACAGGAATTTAAAAGGAAATGGGAGCCACACAACATTGTGGCGTGACGGCCTGCTCCAATGCTTGGTTGTCCTTAATGTGCCATCTTATTCTTCATTATTTGCTTTATGGATGATAAACCTTCCTTAAACTGATGCATGTGCCATTTTAAAATGTTGTTGTAGTTTATTGAATCCATGTATTTTTATTTATTTATTTATTTTTTAAAAATAACCATGTAGCCTTTTGTTGATGAGCGTGGATGTGACATGCCAATAATACAGCTAATACAAAGCGGTGATGCGTACGAAGAAGCATTAGTGGCACACTGGAAAGAAGAAAAGTCGTAATCTTATGAAAATAATGTCATTTTGATATCTAATGTTGTAATAAATGCAGAATATTTGGATTATATTGCGGATGAAGTTTGGATTTTGCAAGAAAGATTTGATATTATGGCAAGAAGTTATGGCAAGAAATACATTTGAATATTATGGGAAAATCTGTATGTTATGGCATAAAATCTGCAATATTTACATGAATCTTTGTAATATTTAAAGTTGTACTTTTAATATGACTATAATTGTAATATTTGCTATTGTGATTCTATTCTCATCAAGTGAAGATTTTTGTATTTGTATTTTGATGGAAAAAAGTAGTCATTTCAAAATTAGCTTGTAATATTAAATAATTAAATATGAAATATTACAACTTAATGTCGTAAAATTATGTCATTTTTCCCATAAAATTATTCGGTTCTCGAAAACATTGCAATTTTTTGTAATGCCACATTATTCTTGTAAAAATTACATTCTGATTAGAGTAAAATCAGCATGTTATTAATCGTAGAATTGCAACTTTATTCTTCTAACATAAAAATACTATGACTTAAATTATCACATTTGTATTCATGGAATTACAACTTTCCCCCACGCAATGTTACAACTTAAGCCTTGTAAAATTCTTTTTTTTTTTTCTCGTGAATATTTTCTTGTTCTCTTACGACGTTTTTCTCAGAATATTGACTTGTGACATGTTCTCATAACTTTTACGACTTTTCTTCTGGTTACTATCTGAGCTGAATACTCCTTCGTAGACGTGTATGTTACATTGTTTGGACACGGGGAGAAAGGTATTAATCCCCATCCGAAAAACTGAAAAACTGAAAATCTGAACCTTATTGATGTGTTTTTAATTTTGAAAAGACGCTTACGACATTTTGTTCATCTTGTTGGATTTCACTGTAATGTATAAAACACTGTCGGAAAGTACCCGAGTTTCCCCTTTCTCTCGACGCCAAGTCGCTGCCGTGACTTTTTATACGAGAATGCCAGTGCATGTAGCAAAAACGGCTTTGAATTCATGGCAAAATATCTATATTTATATTTTGGGGACAAAAAAGAAGCCGCATGGCAAATGCGCTATTGCTACTTTGATAAACACACCAGGCTCGTGTTGCACTCGCGCATGCATTTGGACTGTTTTTCTATTAAATAACCTGTCGTTTGTGTATAAACGTAGCAGCGATCAGCCACGTTTTGATGGATGCTGTTTCTCACTACCTCTGCTGGTCATTCAGAGGAATTGCGTACGTAGCTAGCTAGGGTGATTTTTGTGGCTTTTATCCCATCCCGTTGTTGCGTGTTGAAAACAATGGCCACGTTGCATCCTGCTGCATGAAAACTACGCAAAACTGAAATATTACAAGAAATATTTTTGTAATGTTAAGAGAATAAAGTCGTAATAAAAACTATACTTATATGCTTGTTCGTACGGGGAAAGCAAGTCATAGTTAAAAAAGTTTCCTGGATTATTTTTTAATTTAAAAATAAATTTGATAAAAAAGTGGTAATAGAATGAGGAAATATTAGCAATATTATGAGAATACATTTTAATTGTTTTTGTCAGGAAAATGTCATTTTGATATTGTTCTGATGAGAATTTTTAATATTATGACTGTTCTCTTAAAAAAATGTTAGTTATTCTCGTAAAATTACATTTTTCTCATAAAATCACGACTGTTGTAAAACTCCGATTTTATTCTGGGGAAATTATTCACGAGAAATGATTTCTTTAATCTCGTAAAACAATGACTTTTTTCGTGAAATTACAATATTTGTCGAGTATAATTACAACATTGTCCTTGTCCTTGTCTTGAAATTTCAACTTTATGCATGACTATCCTCGAAACTGGTAATGTTTTTCCTGTAAAATTATGATTCTATAATCATAAAAAAATTATGCCTTTATTCTCTAGAAAGTATTTTTTAAAATTCTTGTAACTTGACAACTTTATTCACGAAAAATTACAATTTTAGTGATCTAAAATTATGTCTTAATTCTCTAGAAATTATAATTTTTTTTTCTTGTCACTTTACAACTTTGTTCACGAAAAATACAAATTTTAGTCATCTAACATTACGACTTAATTCTCTTGAAATTATGACTTTATTTTTGTAAAATTACGACTTTTTTCTCCTAAAATTAAAACATATTCTATTGAAATTGCAACTGTTTTGTAAAATTACGATTTCATTTTCTGGAAATGTTGACTCTATTCTCACACGTTACAACTTCCCATAAGATAACGTCAGAAGAGAATGTGCATTGCTAGCTCGCTAAAGGTGATTTTTGCAGCTTTTATTCCTCTCTGTTTCTTACGCCTTGAAAATCAATGGCCATGTTGCATCCTGCTGCACGCAAACCACACAAGCAATCAAATCAATTTGACGCGTTGGTTTTTCCTGCCGCGGTCGACACGGAATATCGAGACGGGAATGAGCTTGTGATGGTTCTTGTACTCTTCTGCTCGGAGACTGGAAAACCTTACTGCATGGTGGCACTTCTAGGAGACCTTTTATCAGTATTTTATAGCCTTGTTGATTTTATATATCTATATACAGTACATATATAAATATATATACAGTATATCTCTATATCTATACCCACTTTACCTTGCGATAAAGCCGGTATGATTAGCTATCTAGCTATCGGAGAGCTGTACTTGTCCGTTGTATACTGCGTGCTTCTTTGTGTCTTCTGTTTATTTATTGTTTTGCCTTTGACTTGATGCCCGCGCTTTCTCTTCTCAATTACACTGTGCTTATTTTATAGCTACGATCTGGGGGGGGGGGAATCATATATTACTTTTTTTTTTTTTTTTTTTTGCCATTTGTATTAAATGTCAACTTGTGGCATGACTTTGAAATAAAACTGAAAATCGTATTCTTACGTCTTTTTCTTTAACGAGAATATGACAAAAAAGTTTGATTTTGAGTTTGAAACCACTTAATTATCCACTAAACCTTAGCTTACCACAAGGAGTTGAATAATTACCTGTATATTTAATACTAGGAAAACTCCACTGATGGACAGGAGACAAATGTTAAGGCCTAGGTGGAAGACTGATCCAAGTCCAAAATCATCTCATTTGGCAAAATACCAAAATCAGAAGAAAACCCCAATTTCTGCAAAAACAAGTGTCCAAAAGAAGCAATCATTGTCATATAAATCACAGAACTAGAAATCCCCTCGATGTTATTGCAGCCATAAAACTTTAAATGACCCTCCTGCAAAATGCCCAAATTAAAGTTTGCCCACTCTAGTTACCAGCGGCTCAAATAATCTCAACCGAATGGCTCCTTAAAATGATCCAAAAGGAGGGGAAAGACACCACAAAGCCACTTAGGAGGCGGAACAAACAGTTGCGTTGAGTAAGGAATGATGAAGTTCAAAAGGACAAAACTAAGACGATTGGCACCATTTTTGACCTACATTTTTACTTTGGACTGGAACGTGCCAGACGATAATAAAACGACTCACACACTTGGGAATTGCTAACTCCAAGCAGACTCGTTGGCTTTAAAGGTGACATATTATGCTTTTTTTTTCTCTCCATAATTTCTAACAGTTCCCAGATTCTTATTCAGGCTACTATGCTAGCTAATACTGTTGATGAGCCTCATGTGATTTGGTTTGATTGTGTTGAATAATTTAACTACTGAATCCAGTCATCTGTGAAACATGGGTTCATACATGCATGGTACATGCTATAAAAGCATGGTGTTGATGCTTTATGATCCTCTCCATTTAAGTGGTTTGCCAGCATCTAGTAGCATTTATGCGCAATGACAAACCATTTACGGAGCCTCAAATTATTAGCGGATTTTCGCTATTCGCGGTAGTGCTCGGCTCCTATTGGTTCACTGTATGTACTGGCAAAATTTAAGAAGGGCTTGCTCATAAACTCGATAAGAAACAGTACTTTAACTCAGTTACATTGAGCTACATTCCGCTGACTACTTTTATTTTTAGTCTTGATTTATTGCTTGCATAATCTATTTTTCGATTAGTCAGAGAAACTTCAGCCTCGGGTCTTAAGTGGCACAATCCTATTTTATATTTTTATCTATTTGGCGTTCATGCTCTGATTTAAAAAAATAATAATAATAATAAAGTTACTCACCAATTACTCAGAACTTGAGTAGTTTCTCCACTGATTACTTTCTTTTACTTTAATTATTTGGAGGACTACTTTGAATTTTGACTTGAGTCATCTTATTCTAAAGCACAGTACTTGATCACAATTTGTGGCTACTTTACCCACCTCTACCCTAAAAAGTGAAGATTCCATAAAGAGGGTAAGTCTGGTTAACAATGTTGTACCCGAGTCACAACCTCCTCCACCTCACCCCACAGGCTCCACCCACCACCCTTCTAATCAGGATCAGCAGCCAAGAATGAGACTCAGCGAGAGTCTGGAGGACGCCTTCGCTGACCCTGCACCACAAAACCCCTCAAAGACCCCCTTGTCGGACCCAGTACGGATCTCCCAAGAGGATTTAACGCAAGGTCTCGAAAGGTAGAAACCATCCAGCTTCATCCACTATCTTCTCAACTGCAACGTTTCTCGTGGATAGACTGGAGACCACCAGGAGAGACAATAAGGGGGGTCTTCATATTGAGAGGTAAGTGGGGGATTTGATGTGGGTTGGTGGGTCACGACTGAAGAGTTTTGCTCGCCATCAGGCCAAATCGACTCGCAGTTCTCGCTGGCCCCCGGCTTTAGGCCAAAGCCTCTTACGCTGGCTCTGTGGTCATTGGTCAGCTCTTAAAGAAGACTTCATTAAACTGCATGGACACCTCCAGTTGAGTTTTAAGGAAACGTCTTTATAAAATGCAAAATGCATTGCAATTCACATACAACTATTTAGTCGTCACCAACTACTGAAGAACATTTTCGTTTACAAACAGTCTAAACTGATATTAACAACTAAAAAAAAAACTGCTGTTTTCTTGTTTAAAAATGCAAAAGTGTCTCACGTTCTTCCTCACAATCGCGCAGGCCCGCAAAGAGCCGACTGATGATTGGCCGGTTCGTGTCACGAGGGAGGGGTTACAATACGCACGATTGGTCTGCGCGTTTCCTGCGTGCATACCTTTACCGCTTTAACCCACTGACCAAAAGTAGCACATTTTTGTATATTTAATGGTTTCAATAATAGACTGTATATAATAAAGTACACATTCATTGTAATTCAGTAATGTTTAAAGTCATTATTCCTGTTTTTGTCAAATTTGTATTATTAATTACATTTCAGGAAAAACTTTCATTTTTTAATTATAAGCTGTTGACAGTTATGTTATTATTTGTATTTTGTTTTTATATTATTGTTATTATTATTATGATTATTGTTCCTTTTACTTTTTTCTTTATTGACTCCAAATCACTTTAATCATGCAGTACATCAGTTCTTATTGTTGTAAATAATTTAATAATTGTAATGTTCCAATTTTTATTTTATTTTAACTTTATCGTATTTTTTATAGTTATTAAGTCTTATTACTCCTGAAATAAATGAGTAACATTACATTCAAGAGCCTAAACATCCCATTAGCTATGATTATGACAGCATTTGGGTATTTCATAATATTTATAATGTTACAAAAATACATTTTATTTCAATAATATTTTATTATTAGCTATTCCTTTTTTCAGTTCAATGTTTTAAATTTCAGGAAATGAGCAGGACAAATATGTTTATTTTTAATCATATGATAATAATCAATATTATGATTAATCTTGTACTTTTCTACATATATTTTCCTAACATAATTTTCTATTTGAATTTTTTTTTATTTGGTTTTATCACTCCTCAAATTACTGACCAAGGATCTGATGAGCAATGATTCTGACAGAATCAAGTCCACATATGAAATAACATAGTAAACACATAAATACTGTAGCTACAAACATATAACACAGCAAAATAGTTACTTTTGAATCACCTAAGCCACGGGCCACATCGTAGTTATGACTTCCCTCGGAGGGCCGCTACGACTGTGAACCCATATAAATGAAAGATTACCTCATATACTGTAATTACATACAGTAAACGGAACACATTGATGAAGAACCAGTTTTGAATTCAGAAGCCTATAAAAACATGTTTTTCCAACTATCACATTTCTTTTCAAAGGGGGATTGGTAACAAAAAAAAATAAAAATGCGTGCAAATATCTCAATGGTATTACACCAGAACACAATGAGCAAGTTTGATTTGCTTTCGCGGACCACGTAAAAGGATGTGGCGGGCCGGATCTGGCCCCCTGGGCCACCAGTTTGACGCCTGTGACCTAAGTGATTAATAGTCATAGATTTATAGACTTTGCTTTTCTTTTTATTAGAGCTAAGCTAGCTGTACACAAATGTGTGTCACCTTTCTTTTTTTTTTTTTTGCAGAGGCGCTTATGGAAGACAATGGGAGGTCTTAAACCCGCTCGGACGACAGTGAAACCCGCTCGCGCTTCCTGCCATGTGAGTCGAGTTCTGTTTCCGGTGCATTTCTTTTCAACTTTGTTGTCATTTTGGCCTTGGGAAAAAGTCAGATATCTCAGAAACCTACGCAAGTATTGTTTTTGACTGTTACTTACTGAACTTCCTCTTCCATTAACAACAAATGACGCAAAACTAAAAAACCTCCTCTCTGTTGTATCTCGCAGTTTTCTATATTACTTGAATCGGAGAGCAAATGATTGAGCAGTCCTACGAATGACTGTACAGTAAAGTATGCTTGCTGGTTAAGTGGTAGGATTAGCTCCAGGAATCCAATAAGCCCGTGGTGGCAGCCCCCACCGGGTCCCCTTTTAACACCTCCCACTTTTTCCTTCATTTCCCCGCACATATACATCATGTTGAAAATGTCAAAATGTATTTCTAATATCAAAAGTCATCAATATTAATAAAAGTGCGCTTTGCAGGGTCCAGTCATGTGACGCCTGATGTCCTGGAGTCAAGCCAACGCTGAACCATGGTCATTCTGCAGCAGGTGCGTCAGAAAATAAAAACAATATATAAAAATAAGGGATGAGGTGTATTCAACATTGTCTGCTGAAAAGCATGTATGGTGAAATTTTCTTCAGAAACATTTTTTTTTTTTTTTAAATCTAAAAATAACAGACACAAAATGTGTTGATTTTTTGGGTGGTATTATTTTAAAAAATGCTAAATCTTCTCAAATAAAAGTAAAAACTCATGAAATTTGTGTTATTTACCCAAATCAAAAACATAAATGAAACAAAATACAAAGACTAACAGAAAATTGTTTTTTCCGATGAAAAGCTACAAGACAAAATCTGTTGTTTTTGGGAATCAAATAAAAAAGCGTGTGTTTTCATGAGATTTGATTTTCCATGCGCTGACAGCTACTTCGCTATTCGGAACTTATTTCCAAGCCATACATTTCTGCCGTTTTTTCCAACGCAAATTAGCTACTCGGGTATTAGCACGTTAGCTTGCGATGGAACGTTGATGTTAGCATCTTGCTCTTGCTAACCTTGTTGGGTAATCATAATCAATAATCATCTGTCATTATGTACGGTCAAGCTCTGCATATTCACGGGTCGGCATTCACAAATTCACCTATTCACTGATTCATTTTTTGGGGAACCTATCTGTTGTTATTCGCTTTTCTGCTCAGGTCATACCAATAAAAGCATTCCTTTGGTACCCTCTTGTTACATCTTGCTACGAAGGAACTATGTTGAAGTGAATTGAGCAGTTTCATTTTGACAAAAATAATCCTGTGCCACTCTCTTACTCGCAAATTTTCGCTATTTGTGGTAGAACTAAAGGTTTGGTGCAATAGTGGTCTAAGTACAGACATCAGTCAAATCTATCAGTGTCTGATAGATAACATTCACTTGTACTAAAATCAGAATCAGAATCATTTTTATTTGCCAAGTATGTCCAAAAAACACACGAGGAAGTTGTCTTCGGTAGTTGGAGCCGCTCTAGTACGCCAACAGACACTCAATTGACAGAGAACACTTTTGAGACTGAGCAATAAAAGGTTGCTAGTTATCTTGTAATGCCGGTACAAAATTATTATTATTATTATTTTTTTTTTCTTACATTTGTGCAAAAAGATGCAGAGTCCTCGAGTTTGAATGACTAATATATCAATAGTCCGGTACATACTTTCTGAGTCTTCTAGCAGTTGCTGAACCTCACCCTTAGGGATGTTTTTTTTTTTGGAGAGGCAAAGCCTGGTTTCATGGGCGCAGCCATCTTGGAAATGGGAGTTGGCCCAGTTATTGGACTAATGAATCAGGAAAAGTGCTGTGTTCAATAAAGGACTGCCCCGTATATGTCAAAATTGGAACTAATCCTTGATTTAGACCAGTATTTGTCGAAAAGATATGCCTTTTCCCGATGCATTTCTGCACTTGACTTGAAAAAGATAAAAATGGAGTTTGCCCATTCTCCTTCTCAGTGGCTTACGTGCCCTGTGTTTGACTGACGGCCAGTCCAGGGTGTACCCAATGGATGGAATGTATAGGGAAAGAAATGGATACCTTACCTTGGATGTTGTACAATCAATCCAAACGGGCCGTAATCCACGGTGTGTTTCACTTTGAGAAGGCCCATTACGGCTGCAACTGACTGTGATCCCAATCTGGGAGTCAATTGAGTGCGACTGCAGCTGTCACTCGCCATTTTAGTCACCGTCACGTACACCTGCCCACCCCAAAGCCCCGAACAAAGACAAATGTCCTTAAACCCCGATAATCACTAGCCAATTACGCTATCAGCCACCGATAAGATAAAAACATGATCGATTTGGAAGAAATCAGGTGCATCAAAGGACGGCAATTAAATGTTATTAAAGGGTCACTTCCCCTGATTTATGATAACGTTATCTCACAAGAATTACGTTCGAAATCCGGGGTGGGGCATTAAGTGGTATGCTACACACTTTTAGGACGTACAGTGTAGCGGACCCTTGGAGCCAGAATGAATCAGCAGGTTGCAATTTGACCTAAAATATCAAGAAAATTGGATGAGAAACAATTACACGCCAAAGGCGAGTTTACAAATATTATGAATAGTAGGATTTTTCTGTAAATTCCCATACATTCACATTCATTTTCATGAGTTCCGACGGTGTTTTGACTACGTGTTGTCCCTTCCAGGGCGACTATGTGTGGTTGGACCTCAAAACGGGCCGCGAGTTTGACGTTCCTGTGGGGGCGGTCGTCAAACTGTGTGACTCTGGCGAGATCCAAGTCCTGGACGACGAAGGCCGGGTGAGCTGCCGTACACTGTCCCCTAATAATATTTGATCTTAAAATATAATGTTGGGTGTTTTCCAGCGTTTATACTACAGTACTATAAAAAACAATGCCACGAAAGGGTGATGCCCCTTCCCATGTCCAACCCCCCCCTCTTCCAGGAACACTGGATCTCCCCTCAGAACGCCACCCACATCAAGCCCATGCACCCCACCTCCATCCAGGGGGTGGAGGACATGATCCGATTGGGTGACCTCAACGAAGCGGGCATCCTGCGCAACCTGCTGATCCGTTACAACGAACGCGTCATCTATGTCAGTAAAAAAACAACCATACTATAGTTAAGATACAGGGTGGGCTAAAAATAGGTATCATCATTTTAGGAGATTTACAGTTTTTGCCCTTCCTTTTTTGCCTTCCTTTCTTTGTTACTACCTTCCCTCCTTCCTTTCTGACCTCTTTCCCGCCTATTTTATCCTCAGACCTGCCTTTTTTTTCCCCAGGCATCTTTTCCGTCTTCACCGCCTATCTTCCATTCTTCTTTGCTTTTTTTTTTTTTCCCCCTTCCTGACTTCATTGAAACCCATGTTACTTACATCATTCCTTCCTTCGCTTAGACCTACTTTTCTGCACTCCTTCCTTACCTCCTTCCACCTCAGATCTGGTTTTTTTCCTGGCATCTTTTCCTTCCCGACATCCTGCTTTCCTTCCTGACCTCCTTCATTCCACCTCAGACCTGCTTTTTTTTTTTTAAACTACATTTCTGCCTTCCTTGGGTACCTGGCCAATCCTGCTTTAGAATCCACTTTCTTTGTGCTTGACCTAAATTATTTGCCATTGTTCATGCAACCTGTAAAAAAAAAAAAAACGAGTGTTACTTTAAATAAAAGTGTAAACACACTTTTGGCCCACGCTGTATAGCATAAGAAAACGTTGCTTTTTTAACTCGCTAGCTGTTAGCCTCCCGACCACATTCACTAACAGCCGGTGGCCTGACGATTAAGCTCTCACTCAGGTTAAGCTGTTTGCTTGCGTCTGCGATGGCCTGCGGTTAAGTGTACTTGTTACTATAAATAATTTAAACATTAGGTACGCCCACACAATCTAACGATAGATGATACTGGTTCATTTAACTCATTCACTGCCAGCCTGTCCAGTTAACATGGATATTTGACTTGGAAAGCCATCGATGGCAGTGAATGGGTTAAATAGCCTGTTATTAATACAGAATCAAATGCGGCTTATATCAATCATCAGGATGTAAAAGAAGAAAATATTCAAATATACACGTGTATCTCAATATATTACGGTATGTGTGAGTTCTTTTATTTCAGTAGTTCAATTCAAAAAGTGAAACTCATGTAGAGATTCATTAAACACAGGAAAATACAGGAAGCCAATTCCTATCTAATTTCTGTATTAAAAAATATTTGTGTCTATTATTTAGTTCGCTTGTACATTTTTTTAATAATATTGAACAATGTTAGCGGAGTATTACAATTTATGTCGTGTGAAAGTGGCGTTTATCACGAAGTATTAAGAAGTATCCTGCAAGCGAGAATAAACTGGATGCACACAACATTGCGTCAAGACCATTTGTCAATTTCCTTGAACCCTAATATGCATTAAAGAAACCTTCTCCAGATAATCTAAGCTCATCTTTAATACTGCACACGGGATCTTAAATCATCTGAGAGAATCTTTAGGCGCTTCGGTAGGTGCTGCTATTTTGGTTAGCGACAGAGTTCAAATACATAGTGCTTACCAGGACACCCAAGGTCTAATCTTTAATGTCTTTGTGGCAACAATATGAACTGAGATAATGACACTTACAACTGTTTTTCTTTTCCTGACGGGAAAAGTGAGGTGTTGATATGAGAGAGGCGTTCATTATTCAATTTATATTGTGGAGTGCATTAAGACTAAAGTTAGATTGTACGTGGTGTACTTCATGAATTATGTAATTGAATATAGCCAAGTACATAAATTATTTGTGTAATGTGTCTTTTGGTTGTTATTCTCTCCTCATGTAGACAAATTGTGGTGGAAGGGTGAGTATGGTTGGTTGCGCCGCGCGGATGCTAACGCACCTTTTTGCCAGCTTCGCCTCCTCCAGCGAATGCCTCGATTGTTTCAAGCGGATGGCAAAGAGAATCTTGATTTCCCTGTAGTTGAATTACATAGAAAATGCAATGAATGGAAGGCTTTGCAAATAATTGTGTCCTTGCTAAGGCTGCTGTAAAGCGTTTTAGATCGTAGACATAACTACAAGCTGGAATTGATTCACATAATAGAGCAATGACTTATTTAATCAGTACAGAGGCGCTTTGAGGTACGAGTTGAATTCATTTCGTAACCATGCTCATACCTCAAAACACTCGTATCGCAAATCGATACGAGTGGAAATGGAAATTGCCATTAATCCATTCCAGCCTTCCCCAAAAGCCAAGGAAAAAAAGTAAGGTATTTTTAATAAGAAAAACAACACTCTATATTAAAAACATACAGTAATGATGTAATTAAATTGAATGTAAATCATTTAACAGTTTTGGGCATATTTTTTGCTTCAATTCAATGGACACTGTGTTGCTCCTTCTGGTGTGCGTACCTTGACCACTTTGGGTCAGTACAATACAGACATTGAGACAGACACGAAGAAGCGTTTTGCAACTATGTCCCTCCGTTCTGTGATTCTACCACTTACAGTATATAGAACAGCAACACGGAAAAATCATCAGTGTACCACTCGGGGGATATTTGCATCCTATCTGGGAATTGTTATAACATATGAACCTGTGTTATAGTTTTAATTCATCTACTTCTTTGTTATTTTCATTTATTGGCATTCACATGCGAAATAACGATTCCACTGGTCCTGGAGTTGACATGTTCTTCCGTTGAAATGAAAAAAAAAAACAAACAAAAAACGGTTGAATTTCCCATCCTGTGGTTGCCTTGGCAGACGTACACCGGTTCAATTCTAGTGGCCGTCAATCCCTACCAGCTGCTGCCCATCTACACTCCCGACCAGATCCGCTTGTACACCAACAAGAAGATAGGCGAGATGCCACCACACATCTTCGCCATCGCTGACAACTGCTACTTCAACATGCAGCGCAACAACAAGGACCAGTGCTGCATCATCAGGTGCGTTTGTCCATCCATGCCACACTTCCGCCGGTGTATAACCTATTGGTCGGCTCTGCTGACCTATATTTACAACCTTTATTCTAATATTTGTTCCATGGAATTGTATTAATTTATTCCCAACGGTCAGTTATTTCCCTTTCATAGCGTTTCTCATGACTGCATTGCTTCAAGTACGTGTAGGTGTATGTCGGATTTTTTTTGTCCAATCAGATTTCAACCTCTGAGTTGCCATGTTAATCTCATCTACCTAAAGGCCTAAAGAATCAGAAGCAAACTGTTTGTTTAACCAATCAGATCCCAAACTCGTCCTCTGATTGCTTGGTCATAGCAAAACTGTTATACCCAAGTTCGACTAGCAAAAATGTTTGTAGTCCCAGGTACCAAATGCACGGCCCACCTCTGCTACAACCCCTAACTTGTGAGTCATTTTAGGCAATGAGGAGCCTTAAGAAAGTCATTTCTGGAAAGCAACGGTAAAGAGCGGGAATTGAGTTAACGATAAGCACGTTAAGTCGGCAAAGCCAACTTAACGTGGACCAAAGTGTGTAGGCTATGGCCTGATATTTGCTCACGGTGGCAGCGGTGAGTCCGGAGCCGGGAAGACCGAGAGCACCAAGCTGATTCTTCAGTTCCTGGCGGCCATCAGCGGTCAGCACTCCTGGATCGAGCAGCAGGTCTTGGAGGCAACACCCATCCTCGAAGGTAAACCCAATTCATCTTACAAGCTATGGAAATATGACAAAGGAGACACATTTTTTATTTATTTTTTTAAATTTAAAACAATTGCCATTGCTGACCACAATTCTGAATAGGAAGTACCTCAAGATCAGAACTGTAATCTCGTTGTCCTTTTTTTTTTTTTTTTTTTTTTGTATTCAGCCTTCGGCAACGCCAAGACCATCCGCAACGACAACTCCAGCCGCTTTGGGAAGTACATCGACATCCACTTCAACAAGCGAGGGGCCATCGAAGGAGCCAAGATAGAACAGTACCTGCTGGAGAAGTCCCGTGTGTGTCGGCAGGTGAGAAAAATCGAACTAGAAATCATTACAGTAATCCCACACACATTTGCAGTACACTATTCCCAAATTGACCTATTTTCGGATTTATTTTGGAACCTATCCTTAGTCGCTGAAAAAAATATTTGCGGCTTTTGTGCTCTTTCTTAAACGCCCTAAAATTCCATGAGTCTTAAAGCCCTGTCTAAATAGTAAAGTAATACAGTTGAGCTAAGAAAGTATGTTGAAGTGATGCATCTTGACTGAGGGACAAGCTTTGTATTGTCGGGCAGGAGCTGAGTTTAGCCTGGGTTGTGACGGCGAGTCTTCACCGCATGTGAAGGATGTATGTTTTTCTAAATAAAATAATCTGTAAGTCATTTATTTTCAAAGGTAATGTTGTGCGACGACTTTGACGTGATATTAAACTGTTTTTGTTTTGGTGTCATAGTTTCTGGTATATTTACGGTTTAAACTCGTGATACGATTACAGTGGTACCTTGACTTACAAGTTTAATTTGTCCTGTGACGGAGCTCACTTTACTTGATTTGCCATTCTCTGCCGCTATCTAGCAGCGATGTAGCTGAACCTTGCGCATACCTCAATTTTGGCTCGCAACACACAGCAAGAAAATCGACCGAGCAACATCTCATAACTGAGCAAAACTGATAAAGTGGCGAACTCGTAAGTAAAATTTCCACTGTATAAACACTTTTAGCAGGGCGTCAATTACTAGCATTTTTTCGCTATTCGCAAAAAGGCTTAGTCCCAATCTATTACTGTTGACTTAAAGAATTGACTGTTGAGTGTTTCTATGTTTTTGGTCTCCAGGCACCAGATGAGAGGAACTACCATATTTTCTACTGCATGTTGAAGGGCATGCTCCCAGAGATGAAGGCCAAGCTGGGCCTGGGTCTGGCTACAGACTACTGCTACCTCACCATGGTAGGCCTTCACCACATTCCCTTACTAATCAATGGCTGCAATCATTTTCATCAAAACATCATCAATTCTGTATTGTTATGAAAAATGATTGGACCTCGCAGGGTCACTGCAGCGAGTGCGACGGTCGCGACGATCTGACCGACTACTCCAGCATCTTGGGGGCCATGAAGGTGCTCATGTTCACCGAGACGGAGACCTGGGAGATCTCCAAGCTGCTGGCCGCCATCTTGCACATGGGGAACCTGAGATTTGAGGGTAAGTCACCAAACTCATAAGCTAACTTTGTTGTTGTTAATGTGAATCTATATTAATTGTAAGAAAGAGAGAAATACATGTAGGCATGATTTATCTACTGCAGTCAGTTGTGATGAATTTGATCAATCTAAGGTGCTTTGAGTTGTTGAGATAAAGTCAAGATTCAGAGCCATTGGGACCAAGTCCAGACCAAGACTTTGAGGAGTTGAAACCAAGTAAATACTTTGAGGAGTTGTGAGTCAAGACGAAGACCTTGAAGACGGGAGGCCAAGTAAAGGCTGTGAAGAGTTGAGACCAAGTCAAGACCAAGACTTGGAGGAGTTGAGAGAAAGTCAAGCCTAAGACTTTAAAAAGTCGGGAGCAAATCACAACTGATATTTTGAGAATTTGAGACTAAGTAAAGCCTAGTAAGAATTGAGATTAAGCCATGACAGACTTTGGGAGGCTGAGACCAAGTTAGGACTTTAAGGAGTCAGCCAAGTCATGAATGTGACTATGAGTGGGTTTCAGATCCAGTCAAACCAAGACTTTGATGAGTTTTTGAGTTACAATTAAGTCTCTTTATTATGTCTTATTTCTTCTCTCCTGTTTCCATCAGCTCGTACATATGACAACTTAGATGCCTGCGTTGTCGTCAGATCACCTGACCTGGTCACCGCTGCTTCCCTCATGGAGGTGTGTCATTTACCAACATAAACAGATGGAATGTTTTAACGATGATGCAGTTTCGATTTCCACTCCCTGGCTATGCTTCCCAGGTGGAGCCCAAGGATGTCATGGTGTGTCTGACCACTCGAACTCTGATCACACGCGGCGAAAGTGTAGCCACACCTCTCAGTGTGGAACAAGGCCTGGATGTTCGGGACGCCTTCGTTAAGGTTTGGATCTTTCATGACAATAAAACACCTAAAGGTGGAAAAAGAACTCACACTCTGGACTTAAGTAGAAGTACCGATACTTGTGTCGATAAAGACTATAGTAAACGTAGACGTCCTGATTCCCCTCTTACTGCAGTCCCTATTTCTTCCGCCTCAAGATCTCAACCATGGTTGACTTTACCGCTCTCTATTTACATCTTTTTGACATTGTGTCGTCATCCTCGTAGGTTGAAAAAAGTAACGGGGCTAATTTGACAAAATAAGGAGTAGAAGGTACAGAGTCATCTCTCAAGAGAGTAAAAGTAAAAAGTCATCAGAAAAATACATACTCATTTAAAGTAAGGATACCTGAATATTTGACTTAACTTCAGTAACAAAGTATTTGTACTTTATTACTTACCACCACTGAAAATATCACCGCACTGTTTGGACGATTTGAACTCTCCTCAGTACTCTATTTTTGGCTTTTAGGGTATTTACGGCAGATTGTTTGTGTGGATCGTGGACAAGATCAACGCTGCCATATACAGACCGCCGTCCTGTGATGACAGTAACATCATGCGTCGGTCCATCGGCTTGTTGGACATCTTTGGATTCGAGAACTTCATCGTTAACAGGTTGGCTTTACTGGTAGAAGTGTTTTTTTGTTTGTTTTTTATCACAGATGTGACACTTTGAGGTGTTAAGTCCAAGTTAAGACCTTAGGAGTCAATGCTGAATCATGGCTTTAAGGAGGCGAGACCAAGTAAAGACTTCGTGGAGTTCAACATCAATATTCTTTCAGCCATGAGATCTAGTCAAGAGCAAGACTTTGAAGAGTTGAAAACAAGTCAAGACCAAGATGTTTAAGGAGTAGAGACCAAGATTTTGAGGAATTGAGACCTAGTCAAAAACAGCACTTTGAGGTCCTAAGTCCAAATTAAGACAAATACTTTGGGGAGTCAAGACTGACTCATGAGCAAGACTTTGAAGAGTCAAGACTGAGTCACGACCAAGACTTTGAGGAGTCAAGATCAAGACAAGACTTTGTGGAGGTGAGCCCGAGTCAAGGCCAAGGTCGAAACCATTGTGACGAAGTCAACACCAAAACTTTGAATAATAGAGACCAACTCAAGAACAATACTTTAGGGATGAAGTCCAAGGTAAGACCTTGAGAACAAGACTTTGTGGAGTTAAGATCAAGTCAATACCAAGACCATGACATGACGAAACCTTGTCGACAGCCAGACTTTGAAAAGTTGAGAACGAGTCAAGAGAAAGACTTTTAAGAGTATAAACAAAGACTTTGAGGAATTGAGACGAAGTCAAGAACAACATTTTAAGGAGTTGAGATCAAAGAAAGACTTTGAAGAATTGAGATAAACTAAGACTTTGAGGAGTTGAAAGTACGACAAGACCAAGACTTTTTGGAGTGAAGACATAGGACAAACCAAGTCCAAGGCAGATTGAGACCAAATGAAGACCAGGTTAAGGCTTGTGTGACTGAGCGGAGTTGAGGTTTGGTTCTCCTTTTACCTGATTTTTTTCACCATAGTTTTGAGCAGCTGTGCATCAACTTCGCCAACGAGAACCTGCAGCAGTTCTTCGTGCGGCACGTCTTCAAGCTGGAGCAGGAAGAGTACAACTTGGAAGACATCAGCTGGCAGCACATCGAATTCACCGACAACCAGGACGCGCTGGACATGATCGCCAACAAACCCATGAACATCATCTCCCTCATTGACGAGGAGAGCAAGTTCCCCAAGGTACGACGCCAGGCAGGAAAAAAATGTTTGATCCAATATATAGAAATCACAGTTCATTGAAGTTTCTTCGTCCCCTGCCAGGGAACTGATGCCACCATGTTGTACAAGCTCAACTCACAGCACAAACTCAACTCCAACTACATCCCGCCGAAAAACAGCTACGCGAGCCAATTTGGTATCCAACACTTTGCTGGTGTGGTGCACTACGAGACCAGAGGTTAGTTCAGTCTTGTTAAGGTCATTGTTTTGTTATAATACTTGAGATCTCAATGTGAGCCAAAAATTAGCAATATCTGTCATTGCATAGCGGTGGTTCTGTAGCCAATATACTATAATGGGACAACTTTGGAGCCATTTTTGTTGTTGTCCGTCCTCCCTCTTGAAGGCTTCCTGGAAAAAAACCGTGACAGCCTCCACACGGACATCATCCAGCTCGTCCACTCATCTAAGAACAAGTTCATCAAGCAGATCTTCCAGGCAGACGTGGCCATGGTGAGAACAAAGGCCCTGTTGCCAGCGAGATTTCTCACCACTTCTTTTTTCCCCCACTTTTGAGTTTTAAGCTGTTGCTGTAAAGCAGGGGTCCTCAGTTGAGAGTCATAGAGGGCCCAAAGGTTGCGCATGTTAAAATAAGCCCTGTATATACCGGATCTGTGACCCTCCACCTTTTTTTTTTTTTTTTTTTTTTGTATTTCCAAAATAACACTGACAAATAAAGTGTTTAAAAAAATAATAAGACTGGATGGAGTAAACACCCCAAAGGTTGCACAGAGTAAAATAAGACTTACCAGAAATCCTGTACAATTTGTGCAGGTTAAACTAAGACTACCGAACCATAATGCCCTAAAAGTTACTCAAGTTAAAATAAGACTACCATAATTTCATAAAAGCACTGCAGGTTGAAGTAAAACAAAGTGAATTTCCCAAAAGCCCATCCATCCTTCCATCCATCCATTCTCTGTACCTCTTACGTTAAAATAAGACTTTCGTCAATACACCAAAATGTGTGCAGATTAAAATAAGGCTACCATAAGTACTATAAAAGTTGTGCAGTTAAGAATAAGACTACCAGAAGTCCCCCAAATTTGTGCAGGTTAAAATAATGCAACCATAATAAATCCATCAACGTTGCGCAGGTGACAATAAGACTTAACTAGAAATACCATATCAAAAATTGTGATTATTATAAAAGGACTACTATAAATCTGCCATAAATTGCACTGGTTAAAATAATACTTAATATAAATCCCCCAAAAGTTGCACAGGTTAAGATTAAAGTACTGTAAATCTCCCAAAGGTTGCAGAAGCTAACATGACTTCACATAAATCCCCCAAAAGTTGCAACAGACAAAATAAGGCATACTGAAAATTCCCTAAAATTTTAAGCCCCCAAAAGTTGCCCATGTTAAAATCAAACGACGATAAATCCCTGAAGGTTGCGCAGGTTAAAATAAGACTACTTTAAATCGCCCCAAAGTTGCAAAGGTTAACAATAAAACTACTGTTAATCTCCCAAAAGTTGGACATCAATTGAGACTTTTGGTCCAAAATCATATAACAAGATGCCTTTACTATAAGGAGCCACAGCGAGCTCCTTAAATAAAGGCATGTGGGTCCAGATCTAGACCAGATCCACCAATTGAGGACCCCTGCTGTAATATTTCGAGTTACTTTTTGCTTCCCTTCAGCTTTTCTTTTTGTTGTTGTTGTTGTTGTTGCTAATGCCACCGTACCCTTCCTCCATCAATCTGCTGTCTCTTCACTCTTTGCCATCAGTTTCTCTGTGGCTATCAGCAGCCCAGCACGCCTGCTCCCAAGGTAACCTCGGCTCTCTAGTGCCTGTTTGCTCCCCCTTTAAGAAAGTCCCATGATCCTTACTGAAGTCTCCCGCAGAGTAGCGCCCCCTTCGTTCTTTCACAGACGCGTGCCGGATGTCGGTGTTGATTTTTTATTTTTTTTTTGCATGGAAATGATCAAAGAATCGTGCACTCTCTCTGACAGACCACTGATAGACCCAAACTAGACATTTTTATTCGACATAAGCTCTCAGAGGTGTTGCTGTTTCTTGTGTTGTGAGTCGTAGTGTGTTTCTACAGTCGATGTGTGTTCTTGTTTTGCGCAACAAGCACACAGACCAACGTTTGGATTCACTGGAAAACTGCTCAGTGTTGTTATGTGTCTGTTCCTACGCAGGGTGTGGAGACCAGAAAGCGCTCGCCGACGCTGAGCAGCCAGTTCAAGCGTTCGCTGGAGATGCTGATGCGCACGCTCAGCGTATGTCAGCCCTTCTTCGTCCGCTGCATCAAACCCAATGAGCTCAAGAAACCCATGGTGAGTTAAGCAAGCCTTCCATTCAACTGTCCAATTAAAAAGTATGTACAGCTCTTTCTGTGACCACGCTCAAAACAATGTCAAATCATCTTTCCCCACTCAAGTGAAAGGAAATGCTGTTAATCCATTCCAGCCCCCACAGAAAAAAAAAAAAAAAAATGTAACTTTTTTTTTTAAATCAGAAAAATATCACTCGACTCAATTGGTTAAAAAAATCGTTTTCGAGTGGGGAAGTAAAACTAAACAACTGAGATAATGTGGTTGCACAAGTGTGCACACCCTTTTAGAACTGGGGATATGGCTGTGTTTAGTATTAATTGATTCCAAATGAACCAAAAGCCTACTAGAAGCTGAACTTTATCTGTGAAAACATTTTTACTTTTTAACGTTTGTTCTGCACTCTGCGTGTCTTCCAGCTGTTCGACAGAGAGCTGTGCATCCGTCAGCTGCGCTACTCTGGCATGATGGAGACCATCCGGATCAGACGGGCCGGCTATCCCATCCGATATTCCTTCGGCGAGTTTGTGGATCGTTATCGAGTCCTCTTGCCCGGCGTCAAACCTGCCCACGTACAAGTGAATAATGCCAAATGTTGTCATGCGTACACAGCTTTTTGAGGGGGAATGAGCCTGATTGTTTTTCCATCCAGGAGAACCTGCGAGGAACTTGTCAGCAGATAGTCCTGGCCAGACTGGGAAAACACGGAGACTGGCAGATCGGAAAAACCAAGATTTTCCTCAAGGTGCGAACCTGAATTTTATAGCATCAATCAGGTAGAGGCATTGAGACATGGGTTCTTTGTCAATGTCGGTGAAAAATTGGGGTTTTTTTGGCGGGGGGGGGGGGGGGGGGGGGGGGGGGGCGTATACATGAAAATTCCCACATATAACATGCAAAATAAAAATAAAAAAATCACATCTTGGGATTTTAGTTTTTTACTGAAAACCAACAAAATTAAAATTTCTTGGTTTCCGATAAAAAGTTCCATATTTTTGGGAGTCTTTTTATGCTTTTATATAAAAAAACGACAACAATGACTTCCTATGTTTCTAATAAAAAAGCTTCAACTTTGTAGCATTTTGGCCTTTTTGATTTCATCTGGGAAATTTCTTTGTTTTTCCCAATAAAACAACACTTTGGGGAGTGTGTTTTTTTTTTTTTTTATTGTCCAAAAACATCAAAAATGACTATTTTTTTGTATTTTTGAGTAAAAAAGAAAAAAAGAAGCTCTAATTTTAGGAGTGTTTTCAACAAATATTTTCTTAGTTTCTTTCTTTTCAATAAAAAGCTCAAACATTGTTTCGGAGAAAAATGACATCTTTGGAGTATTTTGTCGTTTTATCCCAAAAAAAGCAAAAAGGAATTTGTATTTCTGATTTTAAAAAAAAATTTTTTTTAAATGTCAGAAAATATTTGCTGAAAACACTCCCCGTTTTCAGCAAATATTTTCTGTTTTCAATAAGGATCTCCAAGTTTGTGTGTTTTTGTTATTATTTAAACAACATAAAATGTTTTCCTTTTCCTATTAAAAAAAAAAGATGCCAAAAATATTTGTTTTGTTTTAACAGCAAAATAACTTGTCTTAGTGTTTCTGATAAAAGGCTAAAAAAATAAAATAAAAAAAAGCCCCAAAAATGATTTGTGTTTCCAAGCGATTGCCAGCTTTTTTGATGGTTTGACGTGATCACTTCCTTTTTCCCATCAGGATCACCACGACATGCAGCTGGAGATTGAGCGGGACAAGGGCATCACCGACAAGGTCATCCTCATCCAGAAGGCGGTGCGTGGACTTAAGCAGAGGTTAGGAATATTCCGGAAATGCCCTCTCTTCTTATTCCACTTCAACATTCTAATCTTTTTTGCGCCCCATCTACCAGGACCACCTTCCTCCGACTGAGGAGTGCTGTAACCGTCCTCCAGAAGCTTTGGCGAGGTTATCGCTGCAGGAAGAACTACAAAATTGTATGTCAGATAAACGATGAATCAGCATTTTTTTTTTTTTCCCGGAACACAAACACAGGAGGCTGTTAAATCTGTTTTGATTTTTTGGATTTTGAACAAAAATCGATGCTGAAGTTGTGTAGCTCCCTTGAACATGAACATAGAAGCGCACAACATTGTGGAGTGATCATGTTAGAGTCTACAGGAATGCTAATCGCCCTTAAGTACCCTACCTAATGTAAGATTATCTTTGACACTGCGCAGGTAACAAGTCTAGTTGGTGGGTAGGTGCTGTTGTTTGTCCTTATATGAGAAGCCTTTGTTAATTAAACTACTATTAACAAAGAAGAAATCATGGAAAAGCGTAAGGGAAAAAAAAGATGGCGCTTGAAAGCAAACAGCTCAATTTACCGCTAACAATAAAATGTATCCCTCCCCAGTCACTAGTGCATCAACCCTTTATCTTGATAATTCAACATAAACACACTTGGAAGACGAGCGGGGTTTGCGTCCATAATTGATAATTGATGAATTGGGTGGAAAAAGAGGATGGATGAGGCACTGGAGGCTGATAAAAGGAGGGTTGCGTCTGACTCGGTTTGGTGGACCCTCCTCTCTCTCTCGCGCTTGAGCGAGATGGCAGTTGTAGAAAACGCTTTTTGCACACAGATTTGTTAAGGAAGTAAAGAGGCGGCCAAGGGTATGGCAAACTTTGTCAGAGTGGCGCGCAAGTCTTCAAGAGAGCAGAAGGTGGTAAAGAGTAGACGGTCCATTAACTTTTCTCTGTTTTCTCGTCCGTCCCGCCAGGGTTTTCGATTTTTGGAAGAATTTGGACGTTCCGGGATCCACCCTATCACTCTTCAGTCAGCGCTAATGACACTTCCTTCCTCTCGCCTTCCAGATGCGGCGTGGGTTCCTGCGGCTGCAGGCCGTCTACCGGGCCAGGAAGTACTACACGAGGTACCGCGCCACTCGCCGCCGCGTGGTCCTCATCCAGGCCCGCTGCAGAGGGTTCCTCGTCCGCCAGACGTTCTGGCGGCGTCTCCACGCCGTGTTGACGATCCAGGCCTACACGAGGGGCATGATAGCCAGACGCCTCGGCCAGAGGCTCAGGGCCGAGGTAAAAACACATTATTACGTTTACTACTGCTATTTGTGCCACGTTAGCATGCCCGAAAGACACACTTACTACTGCTGAAGTCACGTCCTGTCCTAAAGCCTTACTGGACTGCAAAACTGACATTTGCTTCAAAAAACATCTAAAATGTCTTCAAGTTTCCAAAAAGAAGCTTACATTTTGGCAGTATTTTTTGTTTTCAATACGAAAAATAAACCACAAAACTGTGCTTTTGATAAAACGCTCATATTTTGTGATTATTTTTCCATTTGTTTTATGAAGAACAACAAAAGTATTTTCCTTCGTGTTTATGACAAAAAGAAGAAGTGTGTCTTTGTTTTTATGTGGAAAAACTAAAAACAATGCCTTTGTGTTTTATGATTTAAAAAAAAAAAAAAATCCCATAAAAAAACGTTTTTCCAGTATAAAGATACACACAAGGTTGTTGTTTTTCTTTTGATACGAAAAACATCTAAGATTTCTCATCTTTACAAAAAAGTGATTGTTTTTTTGTTTTTTTTTTTAAATATTATTGTGCTTCTGAGGGGGGAAAAAAAAGAGTTTCTGATTATTTTTGATCTTATCTGGAAAACAACAACAAAGCCTTGTTGCCAATCATAAGCTCAACATTTCACCAGTTTCTTTGCTTTCATCCCAACAACAACACATTTTCAGGTTTTTCTTCATGTTCATGATTAAAATGTTAAAATGTTGCTATGCTGTGATGTATTAACCAACGTTACACTTGATTTAATTGTTTGCCTATCAGCTCCACGACATCGTTCCTCAAAATTAATTTTCGAATTGAAGCATGCAGTATTTCTTGCCTTTCTTCCCTGTGATTCTTGCATGAATCTTGGTGTGTCACCACAGGACCTTATTTTCTACCTTTTTATTTTTATTATACAGACAATTTTGTATGTGAGCTTAAAATGTGTTTATTTTGCCTCTTTGTTTCACGTTGTCATATCAAAGACTCAATAAATATGATGTACTTTTTTAACCGTGGGTTAAATGTCAGTTTATTATTGAGTCGATCATGAGGAGCTTTTTGGATAATCGTACCGAGAACGGCGGCGGTTTCCCGTTCCGATGCGACGAGGAAGTCACAGAGGGTTGAGTTTGGCGAGTTCCTCATATTGAGAATAGTTTCAACCCTCACCGCACAGCTGCTGCATCGCCTGGACGCCGAGCGCCAGCGTCTGGCCGAGGAGGAGCGGCTCTGCAACCAGATGACGGCGAGGCGCGCCAAGGCCGAGGCGGACCGGAAGCACCAGGAACGCCTGGTCCAGCTGGCCCAGCAGCAGAAGGAGCGTGAGCGCGAGGAGCGGGAGGAAGCGCGCAGGAAGAAGGAGTTGCTGGAGCAGATGGAAAGGGAGCGCGAGCAGCCGGTGGACCACTCGGACATGGTGGACCGCATGTTCGGGTTCCTGGGGAACCCCGGACCGCTGCCTAACCAGGACGGACAAGCCCCCGCTGGCTTTGAGGTATGCGCTCGGGATCGTCTCCTGTCTGCACACTCGCCGCACACTTTATTACAGTAGTCCTACACCTGCACAATATAATGACAGCTAGTCAGTTAGTTACAGTAGTTGGTAGGTGGTTTCTCAGGTGATTGATTAGTTGGTTGGCTGGTTGTTTGGTTGGGTGGTGGTAGGTTGGGTTGGTTAGTGAGTCACTTGAATGGTTATTAGCTGGTTTGTTTTTTAGTCAGGTGCTTAGTTGGTCAGTACATTAGTTGGTTAGTAGGTGTTTGTTGTTAGGTTATTAGTTGGTTGATTAGTTGATTGGCTGCATCATTGCTTGGTTGTTTTGTTTGTTAGTAATGACTTGATTGGTTTTTGGATGCTAGGTTTTAGCCACTGTTGGTAAGGGAAGGGAAAAAGAATAAGAAGAATAAGAAGAAGAAACCATAAAATGTCAGTGACTATCAGGATAAAGGTGCTCGTGGAATTATTTTTTCACAGATGTACCAACTGTTGCAATTTCTTTGAAAACCTCTTCTTGTGTCCCTCTGCTCAGGACTTGGTGAACGTGCCCCGTGGTGAGGAGGCCGAGGTGGAGGTGGTGAATGAGGCTCTGCCCTTACCCGATGATGAAGATGAGGATCTGTCCGAGTACAAGTTCTCAAAGTTCGCAGCCACATACTTCCAAGGCGTCTCCACCTACACATACATCAAACGACCGCTGAAGCAGCCATTGCTCTTTCACGAGGATGAAGGAGACCAGCTGGTGAGACTGAAGTTGGACACGATCCAAAAGGCACACAAGAGAAAATGTAACTTCCCTCGTGTCCTGTCCTGTCCTCTCCCCCAGGCCGCGTTAGCCGTGTGGATCACTGTGCTGCGGTTCATGGGTGACATGCCTGAGCCCAAATGCCAACTGGTCCTCAATGACGGCAGTGAAAAGATCCCCGTCATGACCAAGATCTACGAAACCCTCGGCAAGAGGACCTACAAGAGGGAGCTGCAGGAGTTGCAGTTGGACGCAGAGGTGAGGGAGTGACATGTAGTCCAACAAGTCAAAGTAGTTGCTGTTACATTTTTGTTGTTGTTGTTGTTGTTGTTGTTGTAACTACAGAACAGCTCCATCGAAAGTCAGAAGAGAAACAGTGTTCGACATAAGCTTGTGTCTCTCACCCTGAAGAGGAAGTCCAAGATCACTGAAGAGGTGTGGACAGTATACAGGATTGTGTCCAGAAAGTACAATTACAGCCACAGATGCTTAACAAATTTGACATCCAAGAATGAATGGTTGTCGGTTCTTCAATGTCGCAGGTGACCAGGCGGTTGACTGAGGGGGACTACGGCCTCCAGGGGAACAGCATGCTGGAGGACCGACCTACCTCCAACCTGGAGAAACTTCACTTCATCATCGGAAACGGCATCCTCAGACCTGCCCTCAGGTGACCACTCTCCTCAGATGACTGAGATGCCATAAATATTAAGGGTCCCGTTTAATCTGTTTCAATCTGGATTTGTTCCCCAGGGATGAGATCTACTGTCAAATCTGCAAGCAGCTCTCTCAGAATCCGTCCAAGAGCAGCCATGCCCGTGGATGGATCCTCTTGTCACTCTGTGTCGGCTGCTTTGCACCCTCAGAGAAGTTTGTCAAGGTAAGACATGCTAACAAAAAAAACAATGGTCGGGAGAAACTGGAAGTTTAAAATAGTAATTAATTGCTTTGGTCTATTCACCAACATCAGTCTTTAATCAGATATGGGTTCCCAAGCCGACTCCTTCTGGACTAAGCTACTCCCGTCGTGATCATTTTTAGTAGCTAAAAGCTTCAACAAACCTTCTATTTGCACATTGTCAGTATTTGCGGACATTCCTGGTCAACGGCCCACCCGGTTATGCGCCATATTGCGAGGAAAGACTGCGGAGGACATTCGTCAACCGCACACGAACGCAGCCCCCGTCTTGGTTGGAGTTACAGGTAACTGAAGAAGTAGACAAGCCTGGCAAGCCTAAAAAGCAAATACAAGTTTGTTTGATGGTTTATGTTTTGTTCAAATATCTGAGTCTTTCTTCATCCTGCAGGCTACAAAATCAAAGAAGCCCATCATGCTGCCAGTTACGTTTATGGATGGAACCACCAAGACTCTCCTGGCGGACTCTGCCACCACCGCCAGTGAGCTTTGCAACGCTCTGGCAGACAAGATCAACCTCACAGATCGCTTCGGTTTCTCGTTGTACATCGCTCTCTTTGACAAGGTACATCACTTACTTTGACAACTTGAGACAAACCAATGAAAAATGCTGGGAATCGAATGACAGTAAAGATGATGATGAAGGCTTGAAATCAGTACTAAAAGAAGCTCGTTAATCTGTCGAGCCAGGTGTCATCATTGGGCAGCAGCAGCGACCATGTTATGGACGCCGTCTCCCAGTGTGAGCAGTATGCCAAGGAACAGGGCGCCCAGGAGCGCAACGCTCCGTGGAGGCTGTTTTTCAGGAAGGAGATCTTCACTCCGTGGCACGACCCCGCCAACGACTACGTGGCCACAAATCTGATTTATCAGCAGATCGTGCGAGGGGTGAAGTTTGGAGAGTACCGCTGCGAGAGGGTGAGCGACTATAGGCCTCGTCTACAACATCTGGCTCTTGCCTTAATCTGGTTCTCAACCTTCAGAACTGTTCTCATAGTATTCCTTCAAGGATACGGATCCTTGTTTCAGTTTTCTCAAGATCTTGTGTTTTCCCCTAAGGAGGAAGACCTAGCTGAGCTGGCCTCTCAGCAGTATTATGTCGATTACGGCATAGAAATCCTGCATGATCGCCTCCTCAGCCTCATCCCCTCCTACATCCCCGACAGAGAGATTACCTCCGCCAAGACTGCAGAGAAATGGGCTCAGCTCATCGTCACCGCCCACAAGAAGGTAGCGCTCGACAAACCTGATGCGTATTTTCACCATTGAGTCGTAACCATGAATATCCATCCAGGGACTGTACAGTAAGAGGAGGCCCAACACACAGAAAGTGAAGGAGGATGTGGTGTCTTTTGCTCGACTTAAGTGGCCTTTGCTGTTCTCACGCTTCTATGAGGCCTTCAAATTCTCAGGTCGGGAACAAAAAATTGCTAAAAGGTTGCACGGTGACACTCTATGCAAATGATTACTCACTGTGCATTTATGCTTCTTCATATTTGCATTCCCAGGGCCAAGTCTGCCCAAGAATGACGTTATTGTGGCAGTAAACTGGACCGGCGTTTATTTTGTCGATGAGCAGGAACAGGTCCTTCTGGAGCTTTCTTTTCCAGAAATCATTGCTGTCTCCAGTAGCAGGTATTGTGCAAGAAATCTCATGATTATGGATGTATTATTCTGTTGGGTTTATGATGGGTAAAACGGTGCAGAGGAGGAAAACTCCAAGGCCAGAGTTTTACGTTGGCCACCATCAAAGGAGACGAGTACACATTCACATCCAATAACGCAGAGGACATCAGAGATCTAGTGGTCGCGTTCTTGGAAGGTCTGAGAAAGCGGTCCAAGTTTGTGGTCGGACTGCTGGACTGTCCCAACCCTGGTGAGACTCTGCAAGTGCCCAGAATCAAGCATAAACCTTGACTGCCTTGTGTGTCTTTTATCTCCTAGCAGGTGCAGAGTCCACATTCCTGAGTTTCTCCAAAGGGGATCTAATCATACTGGATGAACACGACGGAGAGCAAGTGATGAACTCCGGCTGGGCTCACGGGATCAATGACAGGACCAAACAGCGAGGAGACTTCCCGGCCGACTGTGTTTATGTTCTGCCCACTGTCACCAGACCGCAATACGACATTGTGGTGAGTAATATTGATGAAGTCTCATTGATGGCATCCGCATTCTAATCCTGCCATGTTCTTTAATCAAAGGCACTGGTGACGATGACTCCAGATCAGCGGCGGGAATCTGTGACGTTGTCCCAGTTGAGCCTTGCCGACAGCGAGGATAAAAGCAAAGCCTACACGCTGGAGGAGTTCTCCTACGATTACTTTAGGTTCCTAACTCTTTGCATATGTAATTCATTTTCCAAGCTACAGTTGTAATTAATCATCCTTCTCCTCTGCAATGTCTCCAGGCCTCCTCCAAAGAGCACTCTGAGCAGGGTGATGATCTCCAAAACTCGAGGGAAGGAGCGTCTGTGGAGCTGCAGCCGCGAGCCTCTCAAGCAGCCTCTCTTGAAGAAGGTCTTAGCCCACGAGGAGCTTTCCCAGGAAGCCTGCCAGGTGTTCATGGATATCCTTTAATGGAGGTTTACCCCCATAACGGTCATCCCTCGCTATATCATGGTTCCCTTATTGCAGGGTCAGTGCATCCCAAATTGTTTTTAACTGGACAGTACAGTTACTCAATTGCATGTCTCAGTCAAAGTGAACATTGTTAGCTAATTGAATGTAACCTACCACCACTAATTAGAACTAATTGTTATCCATAACAGGTGGTATAGATAAAGGGGGGATGGAAACAGCCGCTGGTGCTCTTGCAATCGCTTTGTCAAACAAACGGTAACAAACTACAGTAATCAAAAAGTACATTCTCAGCACACCTGCCGGTAGCCTCAGCTGGCACCGTCACTGTACACCTCAGAGGCTAATGCTATAGTCAGGAAATAGCCGACCAACAGTACGTTCTCAATGTCACTTAACCGAGTACACCCGCCTTTAAAAGGCATACACACATTCGCAGTCATAGTTACTATGGTGAAGAATGTGTAGACTGTGACCCCAAGTAGACGAAAATAATACTCGCACCTCACGTGAATATGCTGTATTGCTTATTGGGGATGAAGAGTATGCATGAAACTATATATATAATAATGACAATAATATATAAATAATACCATAAGTACTTGGTCAATACTTTGCGGATTCCATCTATTGCAGGGGTGGTCTGGAACGAAACCCCTGCGATAAACGAGGGACTACTGTACACCAAAACAATTTTAGTGTTAGTGCTAGCCAAGCGCGAGAGCCTTTTCTGTGCAAGTTTTACTGCCAATTTACTCTAAACTGGTTTGGTTTCATCGTTATATCATCCCGTTTGGTGATACTGCGCGACTTGTTCACGAATGATTGCCTGGCAAAAAAGAAAATTCCATCCGCACTCCACTCCTCAGCCAATGGAAGGAGATGTCTTAGGTGTTTACAACCTTGACAAAGGCTGTACCTATGATGAAGTACATGGGTGACTACCCGTCCAAACGAGCGCGTTCTGTCAACGAGCTCACCGATCAGATCTTCGAGGGAGCGCTGAAGGCTGAGCCGCTCAAAGACGAGATCTTTTGTCAGATTGTCAAACAGCTCACGGACAATCACATCAAGTTAGTTCAGCCAACCATGACGATGCTCATGCTAAGAGCGCTAATGTATGGACTCAACATCACGCTTGTGTGTCTTTTCAGGTACAGTGAGGAGAAGGGATGGGAGCTGTTGTGGCTATGTACGGGCTTGTTTCCTCCAAGTAACATCCTGTTGCCTCACATCCAGAAGTTCCTCCAGGCCAAGAAGCACTACCCTCTGGCTCCGGATTGCATGCAACGGCTACAGAAAGCCTTACGGTAAAACAGTAACTCACATATCCAGTGCTAGTTCTTCTGATCTACTCTTCTCTAATGGATCTCACTCGCCTTGTAATTTGTGGTAGTAGAAACGGGTCAAGGAAATACCCTCCTCACCTGGTGGAGGTGGAAGCCATCCAGCACAAAACCACCCAGATCTTCCACAAAGTTTATTTCCCAGATGACTCGGACGAGGTGAATGTTAACATTAAAATAACCAATAACCAACCCCCCTTTTGATCACATGCTTGATATTGCCAGAGGTGGGTAGAGTAGCTAACTATTGTAATCAAGTATGAGTACCTAAACGTCAAATAAAATAATAATAACATATGTGCTATATGGGACTCCGCACACACCTGCCACCATTTCAATTTATAAGTACCCAAAAACCAACAACACGTGCATTGACAGAAACATTCTTTGCTTTATTCACTTAAATGACTGAATAAAGAAGCTGTTTGCTGACCAGACTTATTGTGATTGTCTGTGGATGCGAATGTGTGAGAACACGAGAGAGCGACATAGGTTTCAGCATGGCCCGTATCTCCAATGAAGCATGTTTTACTGTGACTTATGACCATAAAATATGGCTAATGTTGCCGTATACACTGCCAAAACAACACTAGAAACATTTGTAACTTACTGCAAGGTGTTGTCTCAAATTAGATGTGCGCTGAAGTATCCACGTTTGGGCAGATCCAACACACACTACACTCCATCATAAAACTATTTTTCAGGGTCAGTAAAGACTTGTGCAGCTGTTTTCTTTTTACCCCCAAATTAGTTACTTTGATTGGTGAATTGGAGTCAAATGACTCTAGTAGTAGTGTTGGATTGGCGCAACGGCACCCTATGCGGAAGTTGAACATTAAGTCGAAAAATGGATTGCGCATGCAATAATGGATGAATAAAGTAGCGAGCGGCATAATTATCGATTCCTGTTAACATAAATACTCAAAAGTAAAATGTATGGTGCATTAAAACGACTCTGACAAGTGCAATTTATCCAAAATTTTACTTGAGTAAATGTAGCTCGTTACTACACACCTTTGGATATTGTTGGCGTCAGGTGGAAAGCTTGCATCTCCAAAGCGATCGCCAAAAGAACACGACATGTTTGTTGATCCATTAACATTGCATCGTCAAAGAGAGCAAGCCAATTTAAACACTTTAGATTGGTCCAGAATTTGTAAAAATAATAAACCCACGTGGTGACTGACCAATATTGTTTTGTGAAAAAATGTCAAATTGACGAGATTTGGACATAAATGGTTTCGGGCAGACATCGGCGATATCTAACACTTGATTGTGCGTTTGATAGCGAAAGGTTTAGGTTTAGTACTTGTTCACGTGTTCAGTTTGTTCCATTTGTATTGGCAGGTGTTCGAAGTGGAGTCGAGCACCAAAGCTAAAGACTTCTGCCACAACATTTCAGGACGTTTGATGCTCAAATCGTCTGAGGGGTTCAGCCTTTTTGTCAAGATCACAGACAAGGTACAAAAGACGGTTCTGTCCGATTGTCCAGAGAAACCTTTAAAGTTGTGACGATTGCTTGTTTGGTGTTCCAGGTCATCAGCAGTGCCAGACGGCGACTTCTTCTTTGACTTTGTGCGCCACCTTACCGATTGGATCAAGAAAGCCAGACCCGTGAAAGATGGTAAAATAAACAAAATAAAAAAGAGGCTTTTCAAACTTTACTTTTAATAAACAAGGCATTGTATCCATCCTGTGTGTGCAGGTGTGGTGCCTTCACTGACCTACCAGGTGTTCTTCATGAAAAAGCTGTGGACCACTACCATGCCTGGGAAAGACTCAATGGCTGACTCAATCTTTCACTACTACCAAGTGATTACACTTCCTGATCGTTTACTTGTGCATAAACTTAAATATTACTTAGTGGTTTAAAAATATATATTTTTACTGGTTCTGCAATATTAACTATCGCAATGGTCCTCTGTAAGTTCTCGGTCTTGTGTGCAGGAGCTGCCGAAGTACCTGCGAGGCTATCACAAGTGTTCCAAAGAGGAAGTGCACCAGCTGGCGGCGCTCATCTACCGGGTGAAGTTTGAGGACGACAAGTCTCACTTCCAGAACATGCCCAAGATTCTCAAGGACCTCGTCCCTCAGGACCAGAGCCGACATCTGTCCGCCGACGACTGGAAGAGGGTGAGTGGGGAACGCCATATCCGGGTTCTACACCAAACTTCTGATTAATCAAATTGTTTTTGTTCCCCAATCAGTCGATCGTGTCGGTGTTCAACAAACAATCTGGAAAGACGAGAGAAGAAGCCAAACTGTCCTTCCTCAAAATCATCTACAAGTGGGCCACTTTTGGTTCGGCCTTCTTCGAGGTCAAGGTACAAACGTCCCAATCGCCCAAACGTCATGGTATCATGAAATGCCACATTTAAAACGTTTGTTTTGATGCAGCAAACCACCGATCCAAATTACCCAGAAACCCTCCTGATTGCCATAAACAAACATGGAGTCAGTCTGATTGACCCAAAGTCGAAGGTAGGCCCTGGTTTTTAGAGCAAGAGTTTTCCTTTTTTTTTTTTTTATTCGGGGCCATTCCAAATTTGTGTTTGGGATTTTAAAAATATTTGATCTAAGGTTTTTTTTTATTCTTTTGTTTTTAGAATTGTATGGTGGGCCAGATCAAATGTTCTAGGTTCCCCACCTGTTTTAATGCCTCCTAAAGCTTACTGGTATGAAGCAGATTTTTTTTCTGTGTGTGTGTGTGTGTGTGTTGCTTCCTGCAGGACATCCTGACAACGCACCCCTTCACCAAGATCTCCAACTGGAGCAGCGGTAACACCTATTTCCACATCACCATCGGCAACCTGGTGCGTGGCAGCAAGCTGCTGTGTGAAACTTCGCTAGTAAGTGCCAACCCAATCTCCACCAAGGCTTAGCTGTTAACAATATTGACCGCAATAATGTGTGCCATATTTGTGTGTGGTTTTTCATCCGTATGTTATATTTTATTCTGGGGCAGGTGGAACTGTTTCTGTTGTGATTGAAATCTAGAATTTATTTATTTTTAACAAAAAAAAAAAAACGGGGGGGAAAAGTCATTTTTGTTTTTCAGTATGTTAGGTTTGTGGATACTTTGTTCATAGAGCATTACATATGGCATTAAGAATAGACTGATGGAACTGAGATTTAAACAAAAATAATTCCTCTAACAAAAATGAAAAACGAAAAAAATCAATTCCATGATGAAAGCCGAAAAGAGCAAATACACAAATGATGTGTTAATATTCATTAATAAACTTAGCATAAACATGAGATTTTTTGGGGGGGGGGGGGACGTTAGCAATAGCATTCTGGGACTGACAGTATACACACACAAATCTGTACGTGACGTGGGGGGTATTTGTGTTTGGTGATGTCATCCACCCCTAAAATGAGCCAATTGTGGAAGAAATTTGTCTTTAAAAACATGTATCATTCTCGATCCTTGGTGTATTTTTAACGAAAGCACGTCACAGATGTTATTAAGACACAGGGGAGCTGTTTTAAAAAAAAAATTAAATGCTCAATACATAAAGCATTTGTGTCAAATTTGATCACCCCCAGGGCTACAAAATGGATGACCTGCTGACATCGTACATCAGCCAGATGCTAACCACCATGACCAAACAGCGAAGCTCCCGAGGTAGCAGCAAGTGAACGACCAGCGACGCCATCTTGGCCATTAACACTCACTATTTGCCTTCCAATTAGCTTTTTCTATGTTAGTTTCTCACCCGTAGGTGGTGTGCGTAGTTGACTATTTCATGGTTCAATGTTATTTATGTACATCACATCTTTTTCAGACTCAATTCACCGTTAAGATCAATTTAGATTATAGCCTAGTTACTTGTAAACTGTTGTTTTAGGAAGCTAGCTAGCTTATCCATTTAAGAGGTAAGTAGCTTTTCTTATTTAAATCAAAATGTGTCGATAAGTAAGCAAACAATGTGTCAAATGTGTTCACCTCCATTCAAGATATAATATATAATCTTTTGGTTTTTTTCTAATTGTACAAAGCATTAGTGTTTTAAACATCCCCCAACACTCGACAACATCACCTGTAGACATCAATAAATGACGTCGGAACACATTGGAACATGTTTTGATTTAACTTAAGTTAACTTAACGTGTACACTTCTTTGCCACTTTTCTGCATTGTATTTAGAGTTCAAATGTTTGCCCTCTTGTGTTGCCAATAGGGCAAGCACATTAACATGTTAAATACTGGTGAATACTGGTACTTGGTGAAAAAATTTATATTCTGATATAAACCGCATTAGTTTAAATGGATGACGTCGTTAGGTATTAGGGGGACGGTTTTTATTTGAGGAAATATTGACTTTGTTTCCTATGGGCCATGCCAAAGAATCGCTGCCATTTGTGTCCCCAGGAAATAACGTATAAATGCATCATACAATTAAAGGATTTAAAAAATGACCAAGGCAAAGGACCAAAACATTGGTCTGATTACATAATAACAAAATTAAATTACCTTGAACAATGGAAAAAGAGATAACATTGAATATTTGGTGGCATAACCCTTACTTGCGATAAGTGCATACAGCCTGCGACCCATTGACTTCACAAGACTGTGGCATTCTTCATTTGAAATGCTTTTCCAGGCCTTTGCTGCACCCTCTTTCGGTTCTTGTTTGTTTCTAGGGGTTTCTCCCTTCAGTCTCCTCTTCCGGAGGTAAAATGCATCCTCTATTGGGTTAAGATCCGGTGATTGACTTGGCCAGTCTAAGACCTTCCACTTTTCCCCCATGATGAATTCCTTTGTTGTGTTGGCAGTGTGTTTTGGTTCATTGTCTTGTTGCATTACGAAGCTTCTCCCGATTAGTTTGGATGCATTTTTCTGTAAATTGCCAGACAAAATGGTTTTGTAGACTTCAGAATTCATTCTGCTGCTCCCGTCATGAGTTACATCATCAGTAAAGACTAGTGAACCCGTTCCAGAAGCAGCTATGCAAGCCCAAGCCATGACATTACCTCCATCATGCTTCACAGATGAGCAGATCCTTTTATTTCTCCATACTTTGGCCTTTCCATCACTTTGGTCGAGGTTAATCTTGGTCGCATCACGTCCGTAAAACTTTGTTCCAAAACTTTGGTGGCTCGTCTCTTCTTTGCAAAATCAAATCTGGCCTTCTAATTCTTTTTGCTGATGAGTGGTTTGCCTCTTGTGGTATGCCCTGTATATTTCCTTTCTGGAAGTCTTCTTCGAACAGTGGATTGTGATACGTTTCACTCCTGCCCTGCGGAAGTTGGCAGCGATGTCACTGACTATTGTCTTTGTGTGTTTCTTCACAGCTCTCACAATGTTTCTGTCATCAAGTGCTGTTGATACCCTTGGGCGACCAGTTTGATGTCTGTTGCTCAGTACACCAGTAGTTTATTTGTTTTTCAGGACATTCCAAATTGTTGTATCGGCTATGCCCAATGTTTGTGCAATAGCTCTGATCGATTTTCCCTCTTCTCTCAGCTTCGAAATGATTTGCTTTTCTCCCATAGACAGCTCTTTGGTCTTCCTGTTTGCTTAACAGCAAATGCAGTTTTCACAGGTGAAACCCAAAGCCAAAAACACACACAATCTAAAAGGCAACATCTGAGCAACTAGAAACACCCATCAGTCACGTGTTCCAATACTTTTACTCGCTTGAAAAGTGGGCGGCTTCAAACCAAAAGTGCTGTGTCCTGAGTTGTTTAACACATTTAGATGTCAATACCGTGAAATAAAAGCTGGAATTCTGAACTTTTGTCTCATATTCATCATTTGATCTGAAACACAAATGTCTTCAGTATACAACAAAAACAAAGGAATTGACTGCATATTTACTCAACTGCAGAAAGCACCAGGCATCTTTTCAGGAAAAGGCATTGAATTGCGCAATACTTTTTTTTTTTTTTTTTTTACACAATATTTCATGAAAGTATTTGACAATATAATGTAGAATAATACCTCAGTGACATATCAATCTCCATTGCCTTCTTTCTTATCATTTCACCGTGAAACGCAGCTTTACAGATGCCATCTATGCTGTTCCGATGGTATCAGTTATAGCAAGGGTCATGTGAACAGAACAGCATTGTAATACATGTAACGCATATTGTTTCTCTCGCTCGTCATTTCAGTGTATATTTCAGCTTTACAGATGCCACTTATGTGGCAAAAACAATGTCTTGGGCCACCATTGTAGCCAGTCATCCCAGTGTGAACATCAGCTTTACATATGCCACCTATACTCTGCAGGAGGTATCAGTCATAGTAAATGTAATGTTAAAATACCGTATTATAACATATACGTATGTGTATACGTACATGTATAAGAATAAGGAGGTGTCTACTTGAGTTAATGCGTGTATTTATTCAGGCAGATGACACGCATGAATTATGCACAGATGCTGTGGTTAGCCTCGGGCTAGCTGTCGCGCGATCCTGTGGGAATTTTTTAATGTATGCAATTTACTTGTCTCAACCACACTTGCGAAAAGGAAGCGATCAAGTTTCAAGTATTGTACAACAAATAACACAACTTCCTTCCAACACTTGCAAATTATTCTTTCTTCGCAACGCATGTCTGAAATCCCAAGAGGGCACCCATTTCATATGAGAAAAAGTTTACGGCGCACCCCTCCCCAAAAACAAATGGCACCAAAAGTATTTAAGTAAGCTGTATTTCAATCTTGGTCATGATGGTGGAACTTGGGAGTGGGGGGTCCACTGTACTAATATGGAAGATCTGAGTTTGCTCTATTCATTTCTGTACTTGACTTAAAAACCGCCCAAAGTGGCTCAAATAAGAAAGTAGTCATTGAAGTCGTCGGCGTTCAACTTAGCTTTTATTTTGAAAGTCCGATCGCCCTACTTTCCGTCACATGCGCAAGAACTTTGGCAGCGCTGAAGGAGGAGGGGACGGCGGACGGGTGGGGGAGACTAACCCGCTCGTCCCGCTCGTCCGCTCGTCGGAGGGCACCTCAGCAGGGATGGACGACGCGTGGGTCTCCGTGGCGGCGCTGGCAGCCGCGGTGCTCCTCAGCGAGCTGGTCCGCCGCGCCGCCGCTCGCTGCCTCCGCGGAGCCGCCGGGACCGTGGCGCTGGAGGCTGGCGTCCACCTTCCAGCTGTGCTGCTGCACGCACGAACTCAAGCTGCTCGGGGACGCCGCGCGGCTGGAGCCGGCGTACGGCCTGACGCTGGGCTACTTCGTCACGGTCGTCCACTTGCTCTCCTTCCGCGGAGCGTCGTGTAATCCCTGCGGCGTCGCGGAGCGCGTTTGCCGGGGGAGCTGCCGGGCCGGCGCGGCCGTCGCCTCGGTCGCCGGCCAGTTCGGCGCCGCGCTGTCGGCGCGTTACGCAGCCGCGGCAGCGTGGTCCCTGGGTCTGGCCGAGCACCACGTTCGCCAGCGACGCTTCGGCTTCAGGTGCTTCGACCCGCTCGGCGGAACCGTGCTGGAGGCCGCCGCCGTGGAGCTGGGCTGCGCTTTCGTGGTGCAGGCGGCGGCTCTTCATATCCACAAGGTGGACCACAAACTCCGGGTCCACGTCCTCGCCGCGGTCATTACGGCGCTGGTGTACGCAGGTGAGTGTTGGTGACGTCAACACGCTACGCAGGTTACACTTAATTCGGGAAATCGCCGTTTCCTACCTTACTCCTTTGCTCCAGGTGCTACGATTCGATTATAACGATATTCACGATTATCGATGCAGTTATTTCTGCCCCCCCCCCTCCTCACTTTTTAGCTACATCTTACTCTTGCGAACGCTGAATCACAATTTTTAGATTCGAATCACAAAAAAATCTCAAGAATAACAGACTACCTAGGTCGCTGTAGGTGTACAGCGACCGCAAGCAGAATGAATGGGAGAACATTTGTCCAACACATCGTGAAAGATGAAGTGAAGCGGCTAGGTAGCCAGTAGACTAGCTAGAAAGGCGGCAGCTTGGTCCGAGGCGGCGAGTATTTATGGCACCGACAACCTGCATTTAATCATGGTACGGCGAGGGATCCTGGTTGAAGTAAGCCATTTTAAACTAAAAAGAAAAACTCTTCCCAAAAGGTGCCAGAATACTTCTCACTCTCCAGTTCAATGGATAGTTTTCAAATAATCAAATTGTTGTTGTTTTTTTTTAATTTGCTGGACTATTATTTTTTTTCAAATAGTACAAAGAGTAGCAATTTGATTCTGATCCAGAAGTCCTTCGTTACTGTCAATATTGAATAGCGAATGGGCAGAGACAACTGACTTGACTCGAGTCGACTCGAGTTGCCAGTTTTATGACTTGCGACTTGCTTGCCAAATACTTCAGAGAGACTTTAGACTTGGTAGCCAAGAGACTTGACTTGACTGGGACTTGAACTACATGACTTGACAAGACATCTCGTTAAGGGTTGGAAATTTGTATTTTAATTGAAACAGTTTCCCTTTATTTTTTTTTATTTTTTTTTTTAAAAGTAAACGCTTTCGGGGGTCATTCCGGCCGAAAAAAGTCGTTGACAAAAGTCCATTCCGCTATTAGTGAGTACAGTAGAAATTGTGAGTAGCTACTTGTGAATATAATTTTCATACTACTGAACGCGTTTATTGAAGTGTCACCATTCAAATGTCATCTGTTATCGGCTCTGTGATAAAGCTCTCTGCACTATGTCTTTAAAATGGAGACCGCAGCATATGAAACGTAACCTTTCATCTAATGATAATTGTCCAGACTCTTTGGTCTTCCTGTTTTCTTAACAGCAAATGCAGTTTTCACAGGTGAAACTCAAAGCCAAAAACACACACAATCTAATGTTTAAGCAATCAATCTAAAAGGCAAAGAGACCACACAGCATATGAAACATAACCTTTAATCGAATGATAATTGTCCAGAGTGCGTCGAAATAAATCAACAAACCCGAGTGATTTAATTAAAAATAGAGGACACAGGAAGAATAGAGATTTTGTTCACATTTCTGGAATTGCTCTATGGGCAAAAAATCATAAATTGCTAATTTGAGAAATTAGTGAGTATTCAGATAATGTCACATTTTTGGGCAACTTTTATGCCAAGCTAATGAATTCATTGCTAATTGGATTGGATTTGAAAAATATCAACGAGTATTTTCACAGTTGACATTTGCAAAGATGTCATTATTTTTAGAAACTAATAAACATTGACGCAAAGTCAAGTTTTGGACCATTTTGAAGTTATTGCTATTCGGATTATACTTTGTTTTTTTTTCTTTTTTATGGGGGAAACTCCCAAAAGTTGTATCATGTACTTTCACTCTTACACAGGCGACACATTTGAAAACTGAAAACAAAAGTTTTCTTTTCTTTTTTTTTTTTAATCTACACTGCAAAAACTAATCTAACCATATTAAATACCTGAAATCAAGGCAAAATATGCAAGATATTGCTTGTTACCAGGCAGTTTTTGTGGAAGATTTCACTTACTTCAAACATTTGTTTTGCCTTAAAAAAATCTTTAAAAGAGAACATAACCAGTAATCAAATTTTGACAAAAAGTTATAAGGTTTGCTTAAAATAAGAAGTACTTTCAGGTAGTATAAATATATTAGTTGTAAGACATCAATGTGGGGTTTTGAAGCTGGCTGGCTGGCTATGCCTGTTTGTTTTAAGAAATTTTGTCAAGTCAAATTTTCCTGTTCTATTGGCAGATGATTTTGCTTAAATTAAGTAATACATCCCTTATTTCATGACTTTTTTTGTTTTTTCCCCCTCCAAGCCCCTTTTTTTTGCACTGTGCTACTAACAACATTGAGGTCTTCAATTTCGTTTTGAGGTGGAAGCATCTCGGGAGCCGTGTTTAACCCCGTGCTGGCCTTCTCCGTCAACTTCCCCTGCAGCGGCCACACCTACCTGGAGTACTGCTTCATTTACTGGCTGGGACCTGCCTTGGGTACGGAAACTAATTTGTTTGTTCGTTAGTTCATTGTTTAGTTAAGGACTAGTTCTGTTGTCACCCTCAGGTGTCACCAGCTGCATCCTGCTCTTCGAGAAGATCCTCCCGTTCCTCTCCGGGACAAACATGGCGGGTCGAGACATCAAAGCTGCGCACGAGCAGAAAGCTCATTAGTCTAATGTTAGCACTTTGTTGTGCAAAAGGTTTGAACAGCACATTCAAATACACAACCGTGTATTTTAGCTACGGGGGAATCAGAGGCACAAAATGAAGGACGGACGTTGTGTTGTCATTGTTGTATTTTGGTAAAATGAGATAGTCGCGCTAACCTTCCTAACCTTGTAAATAGCACTTTGTTTAGCCACAAAACGTTAGCAGCCAACTTAGCTGTGCTAAAACGTAAACTGTTGGCGATGTTTGTAAACCCTCAAACCCCAAAAGTTCTTTACACAATTTGAAAATAATTGAATGTAATTTTTACATCACGCTGGTTTAAAAAAATAAATAAATAGTGGTTTAGCAGAGATGCTAACTTTTAGTTTATCACGAGTTCCTGAATTTTACCTTCATTCAGAATGTCGTCTGGTTCAAATGTTGATCTTTCTTGGCGTTGAGAAGAATTCCGAAAAATACCTGTGAAAGTGCTAGCCTTCCTTGCCTTCTGCTTTTTTTCCTCAAGAGGAAAGAGGCCCTTCCCATCATAATATAACCTTTTCTACAGTTGTATATCCAACTCCAATTCCAATGAAGTTGGGACGTTGTGTTAAGCATAAATAAAAACAGAATACAATGATTTAAAAATCACGTTCAACCTATATTTAATTGAATACACGACAAAGACATGATATGTAATGTTCAAACTGATCAACTTGATTGTTTTAAGCAAAGAATCGTTAACTTGGAATTTTACGGCTGCAACACGTTCCAAAAAAAAACTGGGACAGGGTCATGTTCAGGGTCAAATCGGCCGTCTCAAATGCCAGGTGGAAAAGAACAACTAGAATAGCTAGAAAAAGGACATTTTGGGCATTTGCGAGCCAAATTATCACACAAACCAGATAAAAGGACATTAAAGGTTATACAAATAAAAACTTTTAAAAATCATGGACGGGAACATTTAAAATTATTTTTGTGGAAAAATTCATTGCACAGTTGAAAAATGTTAAATTGTAAATTTTATGCTTTTGGAAAAAAAGGAAATTTAGTATTTTGTAGTAAACCACCAACTGATGTTTTGGCGCTGGCGTTTGCGATTCCTTTCACGAAAAAAATCTTCCACTTTGTCAATTGGAAAAAGTTTTAACGAAATGTAATTTACACATCACAACGATGTTGAAAATGATTTATCTTGCTGCATGCTAATTTACATTTTAATGTGATTTCCTGACTTTTACGCACGTTTGGAATGTACCAATTAAAATGCTGATTTTTCTCATGTTTGAAAACGTGTCGGGAAAATAACCCGTTAAGGTGTTAGCTAGCCTCCCTCATCTCGTAGTACCGCTTTGTTTCTCAAGAGGCGCAAGTGAGCCACAGCAGTAGAATTGACTGTCATACCACTTTGTAAATTTAATTTTTGCCACCGTAAAAATATTGTTTCTCCTACAATGTTCGTAAAAATGATGATTTATCGGGTTGATCATTTACAGTTGGTTGTTTTCATTTCGAACGTTCTTGTCAATGAGATTTTCCTCGTTTATATTTAAAAATGTGTCTGAAAATTCTTATGAATGTGCAATTAAGCTACAAGCAGTCAGCAGCACTAAATGTTTTTTTTCTCATTGTTTTACTTCCGTCAAGTTGCGGAAGCGCTAGCTAGCCTCGTCTTGTAATACCGTTTGTTCCTCAAGAGGCGCGAATGAGCCAGTGTAGCGTAAAAGAATAGTAGCTTCAATGTTTGTAATTCCTTTTTTCGTAACAATTTTGGAGAAAACACAATTAGACGGCGTCGGTTGATGAAACGAAGCAGTGCCGGTTAGGAACAGTAACTGTGAATTTGAGATGTTTGTAATTGCTTTCACACCAAAGTTTTTCGAGAACACGTAATTGTAAAACCTCAGTTGACGGAAATGTAACTTTTTTTCAAAATGATGGCTAATTGGGATTACCTGACTCTTACACACAGGATGTTCTAGTTAACATATTGATTGATTGATTGATTTTTCATATAAATTAAAAAATATGCTGCAAAATACCTGTGAAAGTAGTTTTAGTACTGGTCTGAAGTAACCACTGCAGGCTGTTTTTCTTAAAATAATGTACAAGTAGCCTTAATTTGTAATAATGTGCCTCCCACTATTGACTCAAAAGGAGAAATTAACGCAGGTTGATTGCCTTTAAATTCTGTCCCAGAATCTAGAAAACACCTGATGAGCCTTTGCCACTCATCTTGCCTGGTACAAATAATTACTGTAGTTATTGATACATAATTAGTTCTTTTCAGGTTGTTTTTTTTTTCCCCATTGCGTAACATGCCAAAACTTTGTTTAGTTGGCTGCGCCAGTGTATGTGCAAAGCGATGACTGTGAATGATTTACTCTTGAAAACAATTGTATTCACTAATGATGTCATCTTGTCTTGAGCGTCACGCGATGCCGTGACATGGCTGCACACTGTGAATAACGGCGAAACGATAATAGTACACATGGCAAACTCGCACTGTTGTTTTATGCTTGTATTCTTACCTTTTGTTCTTACGTCATTACATACGACATAAGAATACGTGGTCAAGTGGACACAGGAAGGTACGCTCAGTTACCTCTGTACTGTACTTAGGTACTGAATTGACCGTTCATTCATAAACTCAATTTCTCCTGCAACGGAAATGGCTTTTCACGTTTGTTCACATAAAACGGGATGACCATCATGAGTATCAAAAGCTTGTTTATGTTTTCTTTGAAATGTTGAATTGTTCATTCCTCAAGCCATTATCTTACAGTAAATTGATGTTATGCGCCAGTTCATAGGGTTTTATGATTCTCACATTTGATGTTTGGTGTGTTCTGTAAGACAGAAAGAGGAAAGTGTAGTAAAATGTCATCTGCCTCCACGCCTGATTTTGTTACACAATGTGACCTTTGCGCTGTTGTGCTGTACTCGACACACGGAACATTTAACACGTTAACGACTCCACACATCGGAGCACAGACCCCCACCAATGCAGTCCCACTGTAGACTTTGGACTCAAGTTTCACGAAAAATCTTTAATGATTTTAAAATAATTACTCACAAAACCCTGATTAGCTTAGCATGCTAAAACACAAATGAGATGCTTGGAAAATTCCGATATTGCATGCTGACACCTCGTCAGTCCACAGTGCTCAATAAAAAGCATCTCTCCATTTTTTTTTTTTTTTTTTCTGAATCAAAAATAATTTTTCAGATAGACACATCCTGAAATTTTGAGATATTCTGGAACATTTTCCGTGTTAGTGTTTTTACATCGTACAGTGACGATAAGAGTTAGCAATTAATGATTACTTGGAATTTTGTTAATTTAAAAAAAAAAAAAAATCATGTCCAAATATGCAAAAAAGTACATTTAATCAAACATTGCCCATTATTTTGCAGCAAAAAAAAAAAAAAACACGTTGACTGGATGTAATATGTTTGAATATTTTTAGAAATTATGTGGGCAAAAAAGAAAATCAGGCATCGAAGCACTTTTATTATGACAAATGTACAAGATCTTAAGAAATAACAGTTGACAAAAAAGGGGTCAGCTAGGTTCTATACACAAGGACTCCGGGCTCCTCCCACATTGATTATGAGGTAATAGTAAAAAAAACAACAACAAAAAAAAACACTCAGTCAACAGTCTTTTTCATTGTCTGTGTTCCCATGCAGTTACTGCTTATTTCAACCGTACAACAGTCAAAACCACCAAAATTCATTGTTACTCAGCATGTAGTAATGATAAATAGTGCTTGCTAAGACCGTGCTAGTCCTTGGGCCACATACGGACGACCCCTTGAAAGCATTTGGATCCGGCCCGCCATGCAATTCTAAAACGAGGTACTCTTATAGACAAAAACAGGGAAGACAATAATCTCCCCCCCAAAAAAACTAAGCAAAATAGTTGGTTACTTTAGTTCTTAAAAAGTTTGTACAAAGAAAATAATACTCTTTACATTGTTTTTGACACACCACAAGCAATGAAAATACAGTGGAACCCCAGAAGTTGAACACCCCCACAAAAGCGGTACAATTTGGCAGAATTTACTTAACAAAAATGAAGACTTTTGGAGGGGAATTGATGAAAAAGTCTTTGCTCAAGGTGCTAACATTAGCTTATAGCCGCCGAACTGGTTGTTGTACGTGTCCTCTTTTAGTTTAGGTGACTGGTAGGATAAAAATGACTTTTGGGGACTTGACATGAACTTCAATTGTATTGATTACAAGAAAAAGAAAGTCCTAAAAAACTAAGACCTCTGGGGTCTTGATTAACAAGTCTTGGATCCGAGCACTGACATAGCTGCAGTAGGCAGCGTCATTTTGTTAAGACTTAGACAATACTTCGGGGGTATCGATGACAAAAGAGTTTAAAAACAAAGACTTTTGGGGTACTGATGATGAAGAAGTCATGTATTCTAGCAATAACAATATCTATTTGGGGAATCGATTACGAGAAAGTCGACAATGAAGACTAGTGAGGACTCGAGTGTCTTGGATCTTAGTGCGAACATTAGCACTGGCCACCAACAGGCTAACTGCTGTAGGCAACCATTCAATAGGACAAGAAAAAAGAAAAGAAAAACTGGAGTATCGAGTATAAGGCTTTGACAACAAAAACCTCTTGGGTGTCGATACAATAAAGTCTGAAAACGAAGACTTCTGGG